>NC_089141.1:43218410-44471743 GCF_009819655.1 Sylvia atricapilla
CTGTTGTAGAAGGCCACCAAATTTGCCAGGCATGATTTGCCCTTAGTGAAAAGGAATCATGTTAGCTGCCACCAGTCACCTCATTTTCCGTGTGCCTTAGCATAGTTCCCAGGAGGATCTGCTCTGTGATCTTGCTAGGCACAGAGATGAGACTGACATGCCTGTAGTTCCCTGGGTCTTCCTTTTCCCCCTTTTAAAACATCTTCTCTGTGCTCTGGCCATTTTTTCAAGTACTTCAATACTGCAATTAATGCAGTTTCTCACCATACTCCTTTGTACTCCCTTTAGACTAACAAGAGCAGTGTAATTGCTCTTCTGTCTATTTTCCACTCCTCAAAGATTCACATGTAAGTCCAGAAGCTCAAATATTCTTTGCAATGCCAAGCCCTTGGTGCATATAGAGCAAGAGGGCAGGCTCTGGCTAGGACATGAATTTCAATGTACACCAGGTCTGTTTGGCCATTCTCTGTGTACACAGTGATATGGGTGTGCAAATTTGAAGATTACTTTTTAAGCCTTGTGCAATGTTGTGAAATGCAAGCAAAGACTGTGTTTGGATGCAACAAGTGTCTTCTTGGCCCCTTGGAATTTCAGTTACTGCTGCTCCTCATGACTGTTTGAAACATCATGCTGAATCCTTGTCTCGACAAATCCTCATGTGCCCAGAATGGATGACTCAAAATGTGTAGTTGGAGATTTTTGTCAGGTGGCCCCTGAAGGATTGCATGGCTGATCATTCCATGCTCCTCCCCTGATTGCACCTGATCATTTCTGCCTGCACCTTTCTAGAGGGTAAATGATCTTCTATTTCCATGACTATCCAGTTTTAGATCCCTGGGGCTTTTAAAATTATTTTAAAATTATATATTTTGCCTCAAACTGGTTTTGTTTGATATAAAAGTATCAGTTCTCTTAAATCTGATTTCTGTACTTCCTCTATTTTTTCTGGGTTCAGGGAAGGTTGTTTTTTAACTTCTTTTCTGTTATTTCACATCACTGATCTTTCATGAAAGGCCTAATCTGAAGCATTTCATTTCTGTCTCAGTACTTCTTGAAGTGGCCCTTACTTTTCTATCACCATGGCTACAGTTCTTCTCTATGCTCTGGCCATTACCTGTTTTAGCTACTGTAGTTCACTGACAGTTCTCTTTTAGGTTTTCTGCACTCCCTTTAGCCTAACCAAAAATTTGTTAATCTACCTTTTCCTCCCCTACACTTGAAGGATCCCATCTCATTTCTTATTCTTGCCACTGGCTCCCTGCCTCCTCACTCTTCAGAGGTTTTTCTCTTCTTTGCCCCTTTGTTCTCTCTCTTGCTTCCTGAGTGCCTCCTGATACTATCCTGCCACAGTACCTCCTGTCTTCTTCCAGCCTCTGTTTCGTAGCCTGCCTTTGTTTTGGAAACTGAGTGAGTTGAAGTAATGCCAGTTTTACAGGGAGAACTCATGCACAGAACCCTTGACTCCTGAAGGTCATCTATGAGGTCCATGGCAGATTAGGAAAGAAATCAGTGTTTCCGAGGGATATCCAGTCATTCAGCCCAGGAGTTCCCTTCTCCATTCAGATCTGCTGTCCTGGTGATTCTTCATCTCTGCAGGATCCATTTTTCCCTGGAGACAATTGCCTTGTGTTTTTTCTTAACCGCATTTGACTCTGAATTCTTTGGGAACGACTTAAATGTTTTTGTAGTTGCAAAGCACCCAGTTCACCTTTATAGTGCCACACAAATGTTTTCCCCATCCTAATTATAGCAGCCAGTAGCTCAGACATGCTGTACTGTGCTTGGGGAGGAAGCAGACAGATTTCTGTGCATCGCACAGAAGAAATGGACAGACTGTGTTTGCTCACTACTTGAATGAAACATTTCACTGACTTTAGCTTGAGCAATATAAAACTGTCTTGAACAGCCTAAATGTGCCTCTGTTAAGATTTCAGATAAGATCTCCTGCCAGAACTGTGATGCTGCCTTGGTAACAGTGATGGCCAGGGTAAAGTGTTGGCTCTGAAGCATGGGAGCAGAAAGCATGGAACCCTATTTGTTCCCTCATCTTCTGGAATTTAAGGAACAAATATTCTTAGAAAACTCTTTGTGTTTTAAAGGATGAAAAATATTCATTGTTTTTCTGGATTTATTGTTGTAAGTTTCAGAGACCCTTGGTCCTCCTTCCAGTGAATTAGTACAGCACTGACTGGAGGAATGGCTGCTCCTGCCCTAAACTGGGGGAGTTCCCACGGGACCACAGTGTGTTAATCCCACGTAACACCCAGCTATCTCTTTGACTGTCTTTTTCCCAGAATTATGCAACTGGGTTAAGTATGGATCAGCCTTGGTCCACATAATTTTATACCCAGTCTCACCAGAACCAGAGTCAATGAGTGAATATCAAATACATTATTCAGGTTATACTTTAATAATATACCATAATGGTGAAAAGTGTCAAAATTATCTGTACTGACATCAGGTCTTTGGTCTTTGCCTGTCTGTTCACTTGCCCAGAGAGGCTGTGAAGCCTCCACAAGTGGGGATTTGCAAAATCTTACTGGACATGTTCCTGAGAAAACCTGCTCTAGGTGATCCTGCTTGAGTAGAGGTTTGCACTAGATCACATCAAGGGGTCCCTTCCAACCCCAGGTATTCTGTTGCTCATTGAACTAAGCTCTTCCAGGTTTGTATCAACTAGAATCCATATGTTCCTTCCAGGCAGCAAAGAGAACTCCTGCACGGGATGCAAAGCCCTTTGTCTGAAATCAGACAAAGGGTTGGGGGAGGAGGACCCCTGTTCATCCTGTAAAGGAAGTTTAGCTGGAGAATTGTTCTTTTCCTAACCTTATTCTCCTTATTCACATTTTTTATGAGTACCACTTGGGAACCCAGAGTTCAGTAGGCTGAATTTATTCATAGTTTGAGCATTATGAAAGCACCCTCTGAGGCAGTTTCCTCTCACACTGCCACACCATTGAAGGCAGCCCTGACCTTCGGGGACCACCCTCTTCAGGAATGGAGGGTTATTCAGCCTGCATCCTGTTTAAGAATCACACACCCCTCCTGAGTACGGGCTCACCGCTGGAGCAAGGGCCCGGCATCTGCTTCAGTGTTCCCTCTGTGGAACAGTGCTCCTGAAGTGACCAGTTGTGAGAGTGACCCACTCTTCCTGGTGCTGGGTCAGAACTGAGCTGTCTCTGCGTGTACGCAGCTAAAGCAAGAACAGACCCCACAGACCTGCAGGTAGAGGTGTCAGCAATTTGATTGGCATCAGCAGGAAAACACACCCTTGGGATATAGCCTTGCATATCATTTAACCTCAGCTGAATACGTGTAGGAAACTGTGATCTGGCTGCCTCAATTCTTATTCAAGATAAGCCCTTTGAAGTCCTTGTATTCTGCAGGCAGGGCCAGCTTGGCATTTTTGCCAAGTCGGTGAAACATTTTGACATCAACTGCTTTCCTCTTCCCCAAAACAACAACCGCCTCTTGTTCTGCTTATTTTAACCATGAAAAAAACTTCATCCTATTTCCGTCTTGCTTTGCATTACTATGAGAGAACACCATTGCTGCCACTGTTACTCTCATGCATGAATACACAGACTCATTCCATACAAATCTCCCTTTTCTCAGTGCCCAGCCCTAGGTGTCTACACTGGGTTTCACACTGATTCCAGCAAGAGGCTGGAGAAGGAGAGAGCAGGTTGCAGAGCAGAGAACAGACTGTGCTTGCCATTCCTCATGCTGCAGAGTCCAACTAGTAGTTTCTTACAGGAAATATGGCTGTGAAGTATCTAGTTCTAGTTCAGACTTCAGTATGGCACACACTTATCCAGTCTTAAAAACTCCAGTGCAAAGATTGCTCTCTTTGGGAGCTTGGTCCAGTGTTTCACAATGTGTTTGAGGCTCTAACTTGGGGCTACCCTCTGTCCAGATTTATTAGATGTTTTCTTTTTCTGCCCAGAAAATTTGCCTGCACAGATGTTTGAGGATTGTCTGTACTGCATTTTGGATAGGAAGGCTACACATGTGGAAAACCTGGACATATCCCCAGGACCTGTGCTGACCTATTGTACAATCTGTGTACAGGAAACCAGACCAGGAAGCATTGACCTTATTCAATGAATGGGATGTGGTTGCTTGGTGAATACACAGTACATTCAGTGTCCCAAAAGCATGAGATTTACTACAAATAAGCAACATACCTGATTGAAGAATCAGAGAGCAGTACTGGATTCACTGCATCAGCACTGCAGAGCATGACAGAAGTGAGAAACCTACTGAAACTTGGATCCTGAAGACACAAAACAATGACTGTGATGCTGAGGTTATTAGACACCAACACTTCTGCAGAACCTTGGGTCCTGCTTTGAGTTGCACTTATCCTAGAGACCTCCTAGGTCTCTACCTTCTCACTCTCCCCCAATTATTCTTTCCCCCAATATTAGGTTCAGTAAGTACCAGATATATTTTGAGAGAACACCCTGAACAGAAGTACAGCAGCCCTGTGCTGGCTGAAGGACATGACACAGTCAGACTTACCTTAATCATCTGGAGGTGCCGCAACCCCCGTGTGCACTGCAGGTGAGGGGTGGCAGAGCACTGGGGTGAATAGCAGGGGGACATCAAGATACTGGGCAGCAGTACTTCCCTTCTTGTTTTCCACTACTCCTCACTGTCATGCTTTTATACTGACAGAGCTCTCTGCATGACCACAGGATGACCTAGAAAAAGGGAAATTCCACACTAAATAATATTTTGGGTTTTGCTTAGGTTGTTTTTATCTCAGCCAACAAGCAATTGTACTGGTCTCATTGAAGCTGCCACTTAACTGTCTCTGAGCAGAGGAGCGCATGTCCCTTAGATCAGCACTGTGTAGAAGATCACAATGAGGTGCAACAGCAGCAGTGCCTGTCCAGCTTCTTCATTTCCCCTCTGCTGTGTCCCCTTACTCTTGTCATCTCCTGCACTGACACTTGGGTATATTGTGCAGTGCTACATGTGGTTGTTTGGTGAACCAGCCCACGTAACCAATCCATCTGAAAAAGCATCCATTAGAATAAAACTAAAAGGGACCATTTTCAGCGCCACCCTGTCCTCAGTGGGGTACACTGCACAGGTGGAGAGGAGCAACAAGGGCACAGCTTGGTTCGCCCTGGACCCTCAGCCTTTGCTATGTGAAACAGCAGTCTGAACATAGGCACTTTCCTCTCAGCTAAACTAACTGTATTCTCATATTTCATTTCTCAGCACAATCTTCCATTCTGAAGGGAAGGGTGGTAATTTTTTGTGAAAATTCACATTGTTTTGTTAGCAAATAGACTCATGTTTGACACAACATCCGCCATGTCTGCCAGATCGGCAGGGGTTTTCTTTCTCTGCTCTGGCTCTTTTCCTCCTTGTTTTATTTTTCCCTTCCAGTACTCTCTTAATTTAGACTGGACCCTCTCGTAACAGCAAGTCAGCGACTTGCTTTGGGCAAAACAATTTGTACACTAGATTTATTGTCTTCCTGCTTGGATGTCCATCTTGTAATGTCTTCCACATCCAAGCCCATCCAAGTTTCTTTCTCTCTTTATTCCTCTGTACTTTGAGCTTAGTGTTTTGAAGGAAGTTGATCAAACTGAGCATTCTTGTGAATTTAAGCTTGCTTGCCAAGAATGTAAGTGATTCATCCCCCTGTAAGGAAAAGTGCTGGCAATAAAACATTCCTCATTCCCCCTCTTTTACATGCAAAATACTGTTACTGCTCAAAACAGCAGATCTTTTTGCTTAGAACAAAGTGTTACCCTATTAATTGCACAACAACTAGAATTCTTAAAATACCTTTAAGCTCTATTCTTAGAAGGAAATATTGCCAGCAGAGGCCTTGAAAATGATGAGATGTAAATTACAAGCACTAGTAAAGCACAATGAAATGGTACCTTGCCTCATATCCTTCACATTGTTATCTTCCCCTCAGCAGGACCAAATTCCAGCAGTTTTTCCTTTACGCTTTGTGTCGTGGATATTTTAAGAACCCTTCAGGGAAATACAAAATAATTTCAGGGGGGACATGTGTTGTTTCCTTGCATGAGGACAGTGCAGAAACAGAATTAGGCATGAAGTGAGAGGAGTTTAACATTCCAGTTTGTTCCCTGTGGCGGTACTGGTTTGGCTGGACAGACACACACCTTGGCTCAAACTCCCCAGGGACTTGCCATGGCCACATTCCCTGTGCAAGGACACCGTGCCTGCACCATGCCTGTCTCATTCCTCTTCTGCTACAGCACTACAACAAGTGAAGGTTTTCACACATTCATGAGATATTGAGCCTGGTGCTCTGCACACTCCTCCCCCAGAATTCAGAGGGCTTTGTTTATAATTTGGCAGCAAAAGAAAAGGTGGTTTGGGATTAGGTATGCATTGTTACAGTCAGAAAAGCAGGATTCATCTTTCCTGGAAGTCTTTTAAAAGCCATTACATTAGCAAAAGACTGCATTGCTATTTGTCATAGTTTTGGCTTTGCTCCTGGCTGGGCCAGGAAATGGTGTGCACAAAGTATAATTCCCACATTTCAGCAATGCCCCTGCAGCCTTCCTCCATCAGTGACACACAGGTAGGGCCAATAACAGTTGCACCTGATGTTTTTCAATCTTGACAAGGATCAGCTGCTTTCAACTACCTTTTCCCATCTATTATCTCTGCCAGCTAGCCACTGGTGATGCCACTCACAATCCTGGTGGCTAGGATCATGGGATCGCTGTCCCAGCAAGAAGCCAAGACTCATTCAGGCAGCCTGAAGAAACTGTAAACTCCCCTGCAGTTCAGCTGTCAGCATGTGTACAGAGCTAATGGAGCTGTATAACTCACAGCCCACAAGCGAGCAGGAGGAGGATGAATTTTGGAGCTCCCAGGAGCAGGTGCACAGCCCATTCTTGGTGGTCTTCCACCACTAACACCACCAAAAAATACCAGCCTAAGACAAGAGGCTCAAGGAATGTGGGATGAAAAAGTATTCACCAAAATCCAGGCATTCCTAAGAGCAAATGCAATGGGAACTTCTCCATGGCTGACCAAAAATGTAATTTGCCATCTAAACATAAAATGAAAAATGTGCAATGCCTCTGCTGGTCAAATCATTCACATTGGCTGGCCACAGCTCAAAGAACAACTACAGCCATGTTAGCACAAATACAGAAATCTTCCCACTTTGTTTGCAGCCCAAGATGGATGGACGCTCATCAATCTCTCATTCTGACTGGTCCTCATGGTTTCTAATCAGAAATCAATTAATAACTTCGACAGTGTATCATTTCATCTTTGGCCATGGCTAAAATCCTTTCTGAATCTCATTCATGTCACTGAAGCCTGTTTGAGCAGCAGCTCCCTATTTTTTTGGGTGAAGCCTGATCCAAGTCTGAAAGAAGCAGCCAGACTGCTGAATTTCAACATTTTAAGGTCTAGCCCATACAGCAAAATCTGTATGCAAGAATTTAGCAATAACGGTGCCCTGTGTTCTTAATATTTCACTTTGAAAATTTCAAACCTGTCTGCTTAGTAATTGCTCACCTCTAACAGGCAGAATAATCTATCCATGTCTCTGGGAACAGAATTAGTGTACTTTTTGTATTTCAGAGTTTCAATTCCTTTCATATAATGGGGGTTTCTTATTCCAGTATTTGTGGTTTTTTGAATTTGAAAATTCTGAGATCTCTTTTTAAAGGTAACTCTGAGTTATTATCACTCTTTATCTTTTAGAGCTCTGAACACCTGCATTAAATTGGTGTCAGCTGGTAATTATTATGACTTTACATCCCTTAAGCCCAAATAAAATAGAGCTTATTTTATCTTGCTTCGCATTGAAGAAAACTAATCTAAGGAGTGTAGAAGTGCCATTTCTCCTGCTCTTCTATGCCCTGAAATTTTATAGAAATGATTCTGAATTATTTTTAGCTTTGTAACAGGGATACTAAAACATAAAGCTAACTGTAAAGAAGTGTTAACTCAAGATTTTTTTCCCCTATCCACTTTTGAAATAGTTTCTTTCCTCTCCCTTTCTTCATTTGCAAGAATTTTCTCTCTAGCAAGTCTGTGAGGCACTTATTTATTTTTTGGAGTGCTGTGCTTTCTTCCACAACTTGTGAACACAAACAAAAAGTGCTGCTCACCGCAATCCGAAATGTCACAGTCTGTCATGCTGTCACATAACTTGTCACATTGTACAGTCTGTCATTTGACAGTACCAGATTATGGACAGATGTCATCTTCTGACTCCAACTGAGCCACCGCAAGAAGGATGCCTTTTATCACCATCTCCTCTGGCCCACTGATGTGCCAGCACAGCTGCTTGTGTGGACCCTTCCTCACCCAGTCCAGGCAAGAGCAGCAGGATTTTTTGTAAACTCTTTAAGTATGAAGCATTTGCTAAGTTGTTTCATTGCAACAACATCTATATGGAAAGCTCATCATGACCAGCTCTGCCAAGAGAGCTGAAAGGGAAGGAACAGCAAGAAATGTAAAAGAAGTGATTTCTTCTGCCAGCACCTTGGGCACTGGGTACACTTCTTCCCATGCCCTTACTATCGGTCATCTACAACACCAGTGAGCCTTCATTGCTCTGCAGCAAGACTTCCTGCATTTGCAATTTCCCCAGCACCTCCTGCCACGTGCAAAATGGAATATAATACAGCTGATAACCATTGTCAGTGGCATGTAGAGAGGTTATTCTTTCTTGGTCTAAAGAATAGGCATGCACAAATTCTCCAGAAGCTGTTGAAGTTACTGTGTGAGGGAGCCAAGGTGATGCCGCCTTGCATTGTGCCTACAGCACATTCTGTTTGACTGGCACTATTCCTGCCACTACCATTAGAAACATTTCAGTGTTTCCACTAAGCATTGTGTCTCTGAGGAGCTCATGGTAACCAAGCTGTCAGGATTCATTCTGGACTCAGTCATCACATATTGTAAACTCCTAGCGATGGACAGTTCCCTACTTCTAAAAAGATGGTTAGAGTTAGTTGATATTGCATGTTAATTGATATTCAGTAAAGAATTTGGTTTAATGTTGTCCTTATTCAAAATGTTGTGGATAATTCATCACAGCCAGAACATTTTCATCATAAGTGGCCATTCACAAGACAAAACAAAACAAAACAACAGCAACAAAAAAACAACCAACCAAACAAAAAAACCCCAAAAACACACCACACAAAAGAAACCAAGAAGAGAAAGAGAACTATATTTTCTGACCTTCTTGTTGAGCCACAAAAGATATTTCTGCAAGGCAGCTGAGCTGTCTCAGGGTGCTGAGGCTTTGCTTTGTACTTGACAAGGCCGGCCACATGGAACTACTTATTTTGGAAAAAAGTTTTGCTTGACTCTTTATGATGATGCTTCTGGAGGCAGGACACATGTAATGACTTGCACAACATCATCCTCTCTTATGAAGGATATGCACCGCTCTCATAAACCTTTGGCAGAGCTCTGTGAGCCCCAGAAGGAAGCCAGAAAAAATGTGCGTCTTACTGGGGCTGCCCAGAGAGGATTTACTTGTCAACAGTTCCCTCATCATTGCAGAACCAGTGCGAAATGTCACAGACACAGGAGGTTCTTTCTGTTAAGATCCAACATACTGGGGCAGAAAACAGAGAGGGAAATGCCTGTTCTTGGTATGCTGGATGCATCTTTATCCATTCACTATTTTCAACAGGAACAGTGTGTGTCACAGACTGGAAACTTCTAGGAAAATGGCAAGATGAAGAGAAGCATAGCCAGGGAGCTAAATAGCAGATAAAATATGTGTAAATTGGTACACTCAGTTGGAGTTTTCTTCTTCAGGAGAAAAAGCTTGAGTACTTCAATATGATTCTTCCACAGGGAGGGAAAATAAATATTTGGGGGAAGATACTGAAATAACCATCAACCTAATCTGTTAACACTTACTCATGGAAATGTTCCCACTAAACCATGAACAGGAAAGTGTCTATTTGATAGAGACACTCACCTCCTTCTCAGATTTTTGTGTTGTGTTCAAGGATAGGATCACATTAATCCAGGAAGCAGGCAGGGAAGGGATTTGTCTGCACAGGAAATGTGTAAGACAATATTAAGGACATCTCTTCCAGCCACTGATGTTGCAAGGGGACACGCTGGCTTTGCCATGCAGGGCACTGGGAAGACAGTGCTGTTGCCTCAGAGCAGCCAGCATAGGGCAGAGGGTTGGGCAGCCTCCGCATCCCCAGGGAAAATCGGGTCTCTCAGGCGGCAGCAGCAACTGGGGAAAGCACCAGCAAGTAACCTCCACACTGGCTTGGCTTCTCACCACTGCTTCCAGTAGTGGAGCTGACCCAGTGAAGGAAAACCAGGAAACAGCTCCCAGGGAGCGCAGGCAGGGACTAACACTGCTGACCCAACTATCTGCAGTGAATTACAGGCTGACCAACTTCCAGTGTTGGTTGTCCTCTCTATAAGACACATCTCATACACAATTTAAAAAATTTCCACTTACTGAAATGCCAACCCATTTGTTCCTCCCTCACAGTGCATGAACATTTTTGTACTGAGGTAATTCCAGACAAACAGTAGGGGGGAAATCAGGAATCTATGGTGGAGTATTACCCAAGTTATAAAAGCAGTTTATTACTCTATTGTGTGTCTAAAATTTCTGGAATATTGTAGCAGATATATTTTATAGAGAAATGACAACACGTTTTAATGAAATCCAGGTTTCGATTCTGGCAACATTTCTTCCTTAATTTTATATTTTGTAATCGAGTCTACAACTCCACCAGGAAAAATCAATAGAATATTTAGCACACCTCACCATCTCACCTTCATGGGAATTTGTATAAAGATGAAAACACCTCTATGTGACAGAGCAGGAGTTACTTTTTTCTTACTTGAAACTGAAGTCTGAAACCTTCCAGGGGTCCGAGCCCGGACGATTGGATCTCTCTTTGGGTTTCCTCAGGACTCTAACCCGACAGAGAGAGAGGCAAGCTCAATCCAGTTGCTCTGCAAAAGAACTTTAATAATCCAAAAGTAACTAACAAGGAGGTGTACACTGTAACAAGAACTAACTGCAGTAAGCAGAGACAAGGGGCAAAAAGCAATGAATGGCAGGGTCAGACAGGTATTTATACAACTTGGTGTGGGGAGGAGTTAGGGCAGGGTTAAGGTGGGGTCTGAGGGAAGGGTCCAGTAGGGGAGAAGGTTAAGAATATTAAAATTTCTGCACCAAAAGATAACCTATAGTAACAGAAGAAACTCAGAACTTTCTAGCAATAATCTACATAACAAAACACAGGAATTATGGGACTGAGCCTTTTGCCTACTAGGCCTTAAAAGAGGTTTCCCAGGGCCTCAGGCCAAGACTTCTTCCTCTCCTGGGAAACCACCCTCTACAGAAGTCTGTTTTCCTCTGCTGACAATTATAAGCTCCAGTTTGTTCTGATCCCCTCCAGGTGAAATTCAAGCGGTCATTACAAATTTTTGGCAGATCTGTCTTGAATAATCTGTACTCTCTAGCTGATTCAGATTGTGAGCAGTTTTGCACTGAATCAGCCTGAAGTGCTGTGGCTCTCCAGCTCCCTCCTCACACTGCTCAGGGGATGCAGGCAGGGTCACATCCTGCATCCTTTATCGCTGCCCACTGTGGGGAGCAGCACCCTAAGGAAACAAGATAGATCCTCACTGTTCCCAGCTCCTGTGTTCAGGCCTGTGGCAGAGCTCAGGAGCAGTGTGACATCCTTCTGAATCCCTCACATGTCCAGGTGTCCAATACTAGTCTCAGCTGACTTCAGATAAATCACAGGGTTTGTTTGGGTTTTTTAAATATTACTGTTGAATCCAGTATTGCTTTATGAGACTATTTCTAACAGGAGTAAGCATATCTGACAAATTTTATTTCTTTCTCAATAGTGTGGATGCTGCAGGTTTCTGACAAACTGCTGTTGGTGTCAAAAATGAACAGAAGTAACAAAAATGTGAGAGATAATGCTCGTCTGTCTAATACATTATTTTTGAATATTTTTTTCTGAAACTGAAAAAAAAGCATCCTGAGTACACTCTTTTAGGAAACACCTGATGTGGAATGGTTCCAACAGAATGGCAGAATTATAACATTTGGCAACATCACAAACCACTTTCAACTTTAATCAAGGTCTTACATGGGCAGGTGTGAGGCAGCCTGTTTACAAGGCAAGCAGTGGCTCTGCCTCGCTGTCTATGTGCCTGGAGCCAGCACAAGCCTGCACAGCCTGACTGGTGCTGCTGCCACATTAGCAGTTAAACCATTTTGCAATATTGTAGAACAGTAAATCACCTTCAAAGCATTGTTTTAAACTTTTTGTCTTTCTGATGACTTTGCAGAAAAAAAACAAAAGAAGGGAAAAACATACATGTAATTTATATGCAAGTACAGTTTCCTCCCAGGCAACTAAGTCTGGGTGCTCCTGAATCAGGGTGCTGCCTTGGGGGTCTCTATAGGCTTTACACATGCAGTGCCAGAGTCCTTTTCTCCATCCCAGCCCCACCAGTCTGTCCTGCACTGACTCATTCACCTGCTGCCTCGGCAGACAGGTTGAAAAGGACCACGGAAACCCAAGAGTTGCGGTGCATTTTGTGAGCCCAAATGATCTAAATTCAAAACAGGGAATGGAAACTGAAGCTTATATGAAAACAGTGTAATTGTGAAGCAGCTTCTTGACAGGCTTCTTGACATTCACACCAACTTTGGTACAAAGCACAGGAAATTAAAACGCTCTAGTGAAATCTACTGCACACAGAGCATTCTGAACATAAAACCACACACATGACATCCCCATGACACAAAATATAGTAAACACCAGTGATTGTATTTGCAAAGAAGTTGTGCTTGTGTTCTTCCTCCACCAGTTAAAGCTGGTTTGCAGTAGAAGCTCCATTGAATTTGAGACTTTGCCCTCACAACTGATGGTAAAGATGTTTGAAACTTGATTGTGCTGTTGCCAGAATAGGGTAGTTGAACTTTCCACAATCAAGATAAAGACCAAGTCCTCTATCAAACAGCCTTTATGGGGTACACATACAACCAAGAAAAATAAAGGGGCTGTATGTAAACCTGGTTAGAAAGAACTCCAAAACACAGCCATAGGCCAGGAGTCCTGAGAGCCTTGGGAACCTGGAAGCAGTATGATGCTGAGGCTAATTCAGCTTCCTTGAGCTTAGATTGGATACACTCATGGGTCTGAAATGTTTGGAGTTCCTTGTACTGGTCATGCTACAGTTTTTCTAGTTTCTGGGAGGTTTGCCTCCATGGTTGATACCCCAGGCCCAGCTATGCTCTTACTTGCTGTATCTTCTCAAGGACATTCGTTATTTGCTACAATCCTTCTGCCTAGAAAGTTTTGTTACCCCATACCAACTGCTCCTTTTGTTTCTCCCTTTCACACACACGTTACTCACAGTAAGTGCTTCTTGGGCCATTGGGCTCCTCTCTAAAGGGCTGTGGCAGTTTTGCCCAGTCCCATATCCTAATGGCACACACTCACCATCTCATTCATTCCTGTCCTAGATGCCCCAACAAACAATTCCCAGTTTGCTATTTAAATAACCACTTCCTTAAGAGCACCTGTTAACAATACTTAAAGGAGCAATTCATGCTCCCAAACCGCTTGTCTCCTGCTCTACAGGCATTCACAGCTGGAAAAGTTCGAGTCATATTTTGGGCCTTCACAAGAGCAAAGGCTAGAGACTTGCTCCTACACACAGTCTTGCCCTGCCTCACTGCCTCGGCGAGGATCTTTCATTTCCCTTACAGCGTACCCCATATGTATATACACCTGTTTGCACGTACAGCCATTTTTTGCACAGCACACAGCGTCCCTGAATGAGCAGAGGGGATCTCTCACCCCCCAAAACCTAAGAAAATGTGAAGGGAGTGAGAAGCAATCAACCATTCCGCTACCATGAAGGGACACACCCTACTCCAGTCCTATTTTCTCCCTCCGCCTCCCAGCTGCTCCTGGATATCCACTTCCCACCACCCGCCTTGCACCAGGTCTAGCAGTCGTTCAGTCAGTTCAGAAAGTGTCAAGTGAAATGAACTGACAGAGAACCAGTGCCCACTAGACAGTTTTCCCCGAAACTGGGGAATTTAACTTACTTTTGGAAGCGTCTAGTGAGAGTCATGCCCGGCAGAAGGAAGGGAAGACCTGGCACGTGACTAAGGACGAGCAATGAGAGCTGAATCCCCCTTCTCTGGCAAAAGCAAGCATGTGGACCAACCCCAGTACACGTGAGACCTCAGCCTAAACCTGTGGGAATGCAGTTTATGGTGTCATGCCTTGTTTAACCAGATAGCCCCATCCCGAGTAAAACCCACACCCGGCAGCCACAGCACTGCTTTTTCATTGCCAAATAATTTCCAACCTTTGCTTCCAAACACCTGACATAAGAATCTAAGATTTTAGGCTGAAAATAAATTGTGTTGGTATAGTTAATGCATAATAAATTAATCAATGCTTTAATTTACTTAAAATTCAGGCCCACTCGGGTCATTTTTCACATCATTAATGTACCCCAAAAGCTCTACCAGAAGGAACTACTCAGATTTGTAACAGAATCATGCTTTATTTGTTACAGCTGTTCCCTTACAATACTTGACATGAATACCTTTGGTTCAGAAATGGTAGTTCACACACTGACCCCAAAGTGTGTATTCTCATGGCAGATGTAATTAACTTTAGCAGAGTGATAAACTGAATTGTTGCCTGAGAAATCAAAATCCAGAAAAGGTGGCAAGGCTGACTTATTGCCTATGGCAACAAAATGATGGTATGCTGTAACTTAATGTAGATTAAAACCCGCACAACACTATCCAGACTACTACAAAAGGAAGTTAATAAAAACTAAAGGTCTACTGTAGCAGGTTGCTGGTTCTCTCATCTTGTATTTGGTGAGTCACAAATCAACATTTTAAACCAAATACTGTTGGTTATATTTGAGTGAAATGTGAGAACTTTTTTTTTTTTTCTATTCATTCTATTCATAACCCTTTTTCTTCTTTATGATATACGCAGAAACATAATATGTGAATATAATTTTATAGTATTTATCTCCCTTTATATTTTTTAAAAAAATTTTCTCCCCTAAATATTTTTTCAATAAATAATACCTTTGAAACTTGCATCTACAGTGTTCGGAAGAGTGAAATCAAACCACAACACCCTTAGAGCACAGGTACTTCAACACTTACAACAAGCACCTGCTTTTTGCATGGTGCAGAAGTTAGAACACTGGTGCTGGACTTACACTGAGGCCAGCAGCCCCAGGGCACCCTGAGCCCCCTCACTGCACAACGGGGACCCTGAGACGCAGCTCCGGGGGCACACGGGCCCTGCTGCAAGCACCAACAGAGAATGAATGGTGCGAGGAGGGCAGGCACACCGCAATAATGTAGCATCAGATACGGCTTAACAGGGGGCTCCGGGGACGGGAGGGAGATGTGTATGAGGACAGGCGGAGGGAGCTGGGGCTGTTCCCAGAGACGGCTCACTGTGTGGGAACACTTGGCGGGCAGGAGCGAAGACTGACAGCCAGGCTTCTCAGCGATGCCCCGCCACAGAACCAGAGCTAAAGGGCACAAGAAACGAACCCTTTTTTTTTTTTTTTTTTTTTTTTTTTTTTTTTTTTTTTGTGACTGCAAAGGCGACAGAGCACTGGAGCAGGTTGCCCAGAGATCTCCATCCCCGCAGCCTTTGCTGATCCTGCTTTGAGCAGGGTTTGGAACGGGCAGCTCCTCCAGGGCTCCCTGCCAGCCTCGGCAAACCTTTGAGTCCCTGATATAGGATTATTTTGCACGTGCAAGCAAGTTTCTGCTTAATTTTACAGAGAAACTTAATTTTTACTCTCAAAATGAGAAATAAATTCAGAAGAAATAATCCAAGCGTAAATTCTGTGGAAACAACTGAGCCTCTCTCCCGCCACCGCTTTGAGTGACAAGCAACTCTCGACATTTTAAAAAAAGCTATCAGAAAAACACGGAGTTCGTATTCTTTTATAGATATTACATATTCCTGCTTATTTTGTAAGACACCACCACAGACTCGAATTTAACCTAATAAAAGACTCCAGTTGTGGAGAAAAAAAAGAAGTAAAGGGGAAGCGTATGCATTTGACCTTTCCCTGAATGTAATATTAAGGGAAACTGGATTGTAAGTAGATTTCCCGCCAGTTTATTTCGCCCTACAGCCACTCACGGCACGTCCTTCCCCTCCACAAGGCCCGCGGCTCGCTGAGGGAAGGGCGGCGCCCCAGCCCTGGGGGCGGAGCCCGCAGGGCCGCCCCGCCCCTGCTCTCGCGAGATGGGCGGTGCGCGGCGCGACATCCGGGAGCGGCGCGGCAAGATGGCGGTGGAGTCGCGGGTGACGCAGGAGGAGATCAAGAAGGAGCCGGAGAAGCCGATCGACCGCGAGAAGGTGTCCAGAGTGCGGGCTGCTGGGGCTGCGCCGCTTCGCCGGCCGCTCCAGGGCGGGCAGCGGGGGTGGGGGGAGTGATGAGCGTCTAGTGACGACGTGAGGCCTCCGGCGGGGGGGGGGACGCGTGGCGAACGGGCCCTCATCGTAATCCCCATCCCTGCGGCTACTCGCCCCCATCCTCATTCTCACCCCGCAGACGTGCCCGCTACTGCTTCGCGTCTTCACCACCAATAATGGGCGGCACCACCGTATGGACGAGTTCTCCCGCGGCAACGTGCCCTCCAGCGAGCTGCAGATCTACACCTGGTGAGTGACACCTCCTCTTGGCCTGGCCAGAGGGAGTTGTGCAGGCTCCGATCGGAGCAGAACACGCGGAGTGTGGAGCGGGTCTGGCTGTGCCCTGGCAGCTGAGAGGGGACGTCTCTGGAAGCGCAGCAATGAGCGCTCAGCCACTGAGACTTAGTGCGGCTGAAATGCCCAGCTACTGCTGTATGTAATCGGTGTCTAGCGTTGCGACGATAGTTATCACAACACAGCTACTCAACGCAGACGTTCTCTTTTAATGCGTATATTTTGTTCCAACAGCCTCTTTATCCAGTAGAAGTAGTTGTCCCAGAAGGTTTGAAAGGTTGTGTGAATGGTTTGTTGGTTTAACTCAGACGCTTTTGAGAGTGAAGTAATGAGTTTTCTTTTTGCATGGTCAGGTAGCAGTGCTTTAACAGAGAGCTGCTTTTTATCACTGTCAAATTTATTTTGGAGGAGTGCCTCAGTCTCCATTGCAAACATGTTAGGTTTTGTTTGTAGTATTTTGAAGAATGCCTTTGAAAAGAATTATGCTGTTTTTTTAAACCCTTCATGATGTTTGCCAGGGTTGTAACATATGTTGTGTAGTTGAATAAATCCATTTTTGTGGCTACTAAAGCATGCAGTTCTAATTTACTTATAAGTGGGATTTATGGACTCTGTCCAGGCTGTTGGTGGTGTCTGAGTTGTTTCCCATCTGCAGAAGTCAGAATGGGCATTGTCTGTCAGCACACTGTTCCTTGGTTGCCTGAAGCTCAGACTGAGTGCACACTCTATACAATTAGAGACACTTTACTTGTGATGACTGAGTACTTTTGTTCTTGAAATTCTAGACATGAGTTTTAGCCCTGCTGTGATTGAATGCTGGGAATGAGTGCTGCCTGCTAGAGCAGAAACAGAAAGCTGTTGTATTTTTCTGCTTTTCTTACATTTGCTCTAATAGTCAGTAAACTTATTTTAATACAGATGTTAGCTTAGCTGAGGAAACTCTTACACTGTGCCTTGTATGAATGTATTAAAAAAAAAAAAAAAAAACAAAAAAGGCTCCTGCTGTTTAAATGGTGACTCTTTAGAGAGAGCTGGAAATGCAGATGGTGAAGTGTATACAGAGCTGAAAAGATTCATCAGAATATCTCAGTGAATCAGACACATTTGCACTAGAGCCTGTTGCCTCCAGTGTGCAGTAAGTGGTGAATTCTCCCAGGTGTTACAGTCAATAACTGTGCACAAAGGGCATGCCAAGGCAGAGAAACACATGGTTAAGCTGTAATAATATTTTGGTTCCGTTTTAAACATTTTGGGAAGCTTTTTTTACTGTTCCTTTGAGAGTGTGAAGCACGTTGGTTTGTTTGTTTAATCTAGGATGGATGCAACTCTGAAAGAGCTGACCAGCTTAGTGAAAGAAGTTTACCCAGAAGCACGGAAGAAGGGCACACATTTCAACTTTGCAATTGTTTTTACAGATCTCAAGAGGCCTGGCTATAGGTAAATGGCATTTATTCTCTGAGTTAATAGAATACTTTGGGCACCAGAACAGTAAAATATTCTTAATTTACACTGATTTGAAGTTCAGAACCCACATACCAAACTTCTGAAGTTCAGTATGATGATCACTACAACCTCTTGGTGACCATCCATGTCAATGTGTTCCCGAAACTGTGTGCTTGAGGGCTTTGGTTGGTGTTTTGGCAACTGGAACATTGCCCTCCAACTTGAGGTGATGCTTTGTTCCTGCTGGGTCTTGCACCTGAGTTACAGCCATGATCTTGTTGCAGGTGTTTCTCTTCCAGAATGGTGTGAGCTAGTTTTGGCAGCATCCAGTGGATGTGCCCTCCTTTGGGATCTGGTGGGGTCTTGTGCTTTGGCTGTATGGCAGGGGGTAAGGAGTATTTGACCTAGTTAAATATTATTTAACTCACTAGTATTTAACATAATAGGGTAGAAGGCTCCTCTGTGCTGTCAGAAAGAGCATTTGGTGTAGTTTTTCTTGGTGCACCCAGGACTGCAGAGAAAATCCCCAGCATTTTGAGTACACAGCCACATGTGTGCAATGCAGGGAATGGGAAGGGAGTTACGAGCCAGTGCAGTTCCTGTGTAGGACATCTGGAGAGATTGGCCACTGATGACTAACTTGCCTTTCCTCTGCTCCTCACAGGGTGAAGGAGATCGGCAGCACCATGTCGGGCAGGAAGGGCACAGATGACTCCATGACGTTGCAGTCTCAGAAATTCCAGATAGGAGATTACTTGGATATAGCCATTACTCCTCCGAATCGTGCACCACCCCCATCAAGCCGCATGAGACCTTACTAAAGTTTTGCTTCTCTTTGTATGATTATGAATTCTGTTTACTCCTACTTGCTGTTCTAAAGCAGGCTTATTTTTTTGCTTTTGTTGCTAAGCACCTGAAGACAAAGCTGAGCATTGGAAGAAAGTTAACTCTTAAACATTAACTTTTAGTTTGTTTAGAAAAAAACCCCTTCAGCAGCACTGTCATCCTATCCCTGATTGTTATAGTTAGAATAGTAAAGTTAGTGTGTCCACTGTTCTAAAGACTTCATAAAATATGACCAGGAGGATTACAGGTGTTCTGTAGTTCTATCTTCTTTGGAATAAAAATTGATGTTATTCATCTTTTGACTGTTTAGTGGTCTATATCAATGCTCAAGGCAGCTCTGTGTTAGAAGTTACTAATGGTGCTGGGGAGTGTTAAGGGTGTTTATCAGTCAGCTTCTAGAATCTGAAGATGGAGGAGGGGGTAGCTCAGGGATCTCAGCTGTCCATGGGGCAAGTGGAAGACTGGTGTGTGTGGTGTTGCTTGGTACCTAAGGAGTGGGATGAGGAAGGGGTGATGCTGTGTCACTGACTTAATTCAGTGCTTGCTAGCTTGACTCCCTCTGTCACTGCAGGGAGAGATGCTGAGACATGCAGGTGCCTCTGGTCTTCCAGCAGGATCCAACTGGTCCAGAATCCATCCATCCAGGCAGGACCAGGTGCTTGGTTTCTGCACCATGAGCCCCTGCATACTCAGAGCAAGACAAGGGCAGGGGTAGGAGCAGTAACTGCTCATTAGAATCTCCATCTTCCTCACCTAAGGGCTGAGTGGAGACTAGGACTGAAGTAAATGTTCCTGTCCGCTGAGGACAAGGTGTGCTTATTGCCATGAGCTGGGATCTGTGTAGGTTTTGGGGTTTTTCCCCTCTTAGGAGTCCCTTGGTTCAGTATAGTCTGAGGGAGTTCTGCCCATGGCTTAACCCTCTTCTGCCCCCCTTCTCTGGGTTCTAAGGGAGTTGTAGTTTCAGCCTTCATTAATGTCTCTCATTTGTAGAATCACCTACATCTGAGTCACTTCCCTAAGACTGAAAAGTGCTCCCCACCTTTTTTTAAAGAGAGCTTCAGAAAAGACACTTAAAAATGCTCCTTATGAAGGACTGAGCCTGGAAGAGGCAGTGGAGCTGATGTGTTGTTGCCAGAGTAGGCGTGAGTGGGATGTTTTTTTGTGGTGCAGTCACCTCTGGTGTGAGGCAGTGGTGCTCCAAATGCTGCTGTGGGAAACCCACGAGTTGGAACAGCTCAGGCATTTGAGTTACCTGGGATAAGCTTGCTCAGGCTGGGGACACCTGACAGACTTGGATAGAGTGGCCTTTGCTCTTCTGTCTAAGTGGTCTCACTGATTGCCCCAGGGCATCATCTGTCCTGCAAAATGAGTGAGGTGAGTAACCAGCATAAAACTACTGAACTGCACAGCTCCTAGCAAAGGGAAGGACAAACCTGCCACTAGAAGTACCCAGGAATATGGGCATTTCCTCAGTTTTATTTCCTGGTTTTTGCTTTAACTGTATTTAAGGATAATTCTCAAATGCAGTTGCTATAAAAGGCAAGTGAACCTGTGTCTGTGACTCAGCTGCCCTGGGAGGTGACTTTGCTGCTGGAATGAGAGACATGGCCAGGGAATGCTGGTGCCTGCCCAGCGGGCAGAGAAAAACAGCTACTGGCTTTATATGTGGTGGCCCAAGAAGTAGAATGGCCAGGAAATGGACATGCAGAACTGCCTTCAGTAGCAAATACTTCATTCAGCTGGTTGGTTGAGGAGTTTACCTTCCCTTGACTGCCATGAATGTACAAATCTCAGCTGATCTCCTCCCCAGCTGTTTCAGGATAAACATCTCTTAGGATCTCTTGCCCACAAATCACAAAGAAAGGTAATGTGGAAGTGAAGAGCTTATTACTATGGGAAAAGACACTTGAGACAAGAATGGAGTCCAGGTTAGGGGTTTCTTATAGCAATATCTATCAGCTGGCAATCCAAGCTGATGGCAGCAGCTGTGGAAGCAGATGGCACCAAGGTACCACCATCCAGATGTAACAAGAAGTGAAAGGGAAATCAAAGCTGTCACCAGCTGAACTCCTAGTGCACAGGAGGAAGTTCAGTCACAGTAACCTGGCTGTGTTTGTCTCTGAAAGCTATTATGAAAGTTGAGGAGGGATGCCAGTCCCTAAAAAGGGCAAAATACATAGAGCACTGTGGTTTGGGGAAATTAAAACATGGTCATCAACAGTGAGCAATTCCGTATGCTCAGGAAGTGGTGTAGACAACACTGCATCCAGATTTGTCAAGCCATAGAATTTATGAGGAATTTTTGGATGAGGTGTTTTCCTTTTTCTTTTTTGGATCCTTAAAGGCCTAAGAGACACAGCTCTTACATATCTACAGTGTGAATAGCAACCACTCCTCCAAATCTTTTTACATCCCAGCTGAGTAAGGCAAAGAAATAGGATGACAGCTCTCCAGAAAAGGTTTCCCGACTTTAAGGCTTCTCAGAGGTAATCCCTCCACTGCCCAGCAGCCCAGACAGTTCTGGCCTCCTGCCCATGCCCTGCCAGGGCTACCACACCTATCCCCACCTCCCTTGTGGTGTCTCTCCAGGCCTCTTTCTCCCTGTCCTTTCTCATTTTTCTCTGCCTCCACCCAGTGACAAACATCCAGATGACTCCTGCAGGTCTCCAGCCTGTGTTCCCTGGCCTCTGGCTGCAGCAGCAAGCCCGGTGAGCTGGGCTTCCTGGCAGGGCCAGAAGCATTCCACATCCTGCCTGTGGGGTGCAGCACAGTCAAACAGACACAGCTACAGAACCAAGTGAACTTCCTCTAATTTATTTTTTACCCTCAGTAGCACCTGCTGGAGGCTGCCCTGCTCCCATAGATAGGGCTTCTTCCTCTTTCTCTGTTCCCTCTTTCCTGCGTGTCTGGGTTTGACTTGTCATGGAGTCAAGTCAAGCTGCACTTCCCTAAACAAACTTGACTCTCAGTTCTAATTTTCTCCCCTCATTTTATGCACTTAAGGCAATGCTTTTTTTCAATCTAATAAACAAAAAAGAAGATCTATCAAAAATGCTATTTTTTTACTTACCAAGAACCCCTGCACCATTACCTTGTTACACCTTACATAAATATTGCTGCCACTGTTGATCGTTAGCCAGGTTTTCAGGTAACAGGGGGAGCAAAAAAGATTCTTTTCCACATGCTTAGGCCTTAAGTAAGTTTTCACAGTCACCTTTTGGTTTCATCACCCCTCCAGTACAGGTGCATACATGTGTGTATACACACATGTGTGTACATCCACAGACAGAGTCTACAGCATCAGAAAGCCAGCTCCTTTCTGCAGTGGCAGCACAAGCCTGATGCAAGTTCTGCAACATTTTTGGGAGACGTCCTGGTGAGGGGGTTAATTTCCTCCTTAGTTTAAAGAGTGAGGACAACTCACACGCTTTTTCAATAACCCAGGTAGCACCAGACATAGTCCTTCCTCTATGTTTGCCATCTGACTGGAGCAGTTGTGGAGACTTATATTTTACTTTATAGCTCTGGTCAAAAGCAGAAACAGCTGTGATGCAGCAGGAACGTATTAAGCATTATCAGCAAGTTCTCACTTTCGCAATGGACAACATGGAAAAATGAGGAGGTCTCTGAAATCCTACTGTGTCAGAGCAGGTAAATGATGACAGCTAGAGTAGTGTTCAGAGAACAGCACTGTAAGTAATGTAACAGCTAAGATTCGACCTGGCAAAACCAAAGCAATCCAATTATCTGCTGTTGTCTAAGCCCTCCTGACTGGACTTTGTGCAACTCAGATGGGTTAAAAAAAAAAAAAAAAAGAGTATCAGTTCCCCGTGAGGAATGTGCCTTGCAAAACACCCATGTGGTGTTGTGCACCTGGCCACAGACACCTGTCAGTGGTGAGGAGGTGCCTGGCTGGCATACTGGGGCAAGGCCCTAACTCCTAAGGGCTGGGTTCAGAGGGGCTGGGGTGTTTGGGACCCACCCTGGGCTATTTCCAGTCTCACAAAACCAAGAGGCTTAAATAGAGACAACCTGACCCAAAAACTCAACTGACCTCCTCAACACTCAGCAAGAAATTCCAGTGCAAATGACAGCTTCAAGGGTTCCTTGGAGTGAGCTCCTCCAAGAGCTGGCTTAGCTGTCAATTCCCCAAGCCATGCTTCAGGCAAATACCAGGTAGTGTTTTCAGACTTAAAAAGACTTGGGGGTCTTTAACAGGGGCCTGAAACTGTACCTGGCCCAGGCTTTAGAGGACAGGAGGGGAAACCACAACAGTGGTTTCAGGGAGGGCATTTGAAGAAGAGCACCAGGCACACAACAGTCCCTGACACTCAGGTGCCTGCTCAGCTGGGGTCTGCTGGCAAAACATGCCCCAGTCCAGCTGCCTTTGTGTTAACAAGTGCTCTGGAGAGCAGGAGGTGTATGCTAGAACAGGAGAAGGGAAGCACATGCTAATAGAAGTACTAAAGGTTTGAAATGGGTCCCACCAGGCACAGCAGCCTACATGGCCAGGAACAAACCACACCACTCTGCACCTGTGGATAGGGCCCTCTTCCAAGTGTCAGGCTGGTCCTAGCAGCTCTGTTCTCTCCAGCCCAATTCATGCACAACCACCCAAGCAGCTGTCCCAGGGAGGGAGATGGGGAATTTGTGAGGAGTGTTGGCTGCTGTGGTGAAGAGGAGGAATTTCTTCAGCTGCCACTGAAGTGATTATGGAGGAACAGCCTTAGGCAACTGAACCAAAGCAGCTGGACAGACAGGAGAGGATTCACTCAGGCAGGAAAGGAGGACAGGGTGGCTCCCATGCCCATCCTTTCCCTTCTTGTGCCTCAACAACCCTCAAAGCCTTTGCAGGCAGCGATTTGGGTCAGTGCACAGTGTCTGAACAATTTAATCCTAGAAAACAGTAATTGGCTCCTGTTGGTTGGGCAAGCAGGAATGGATTTCCCTGCAGCCACAACAGTCATGATGCAACCAACAACCTCTGGTGTGGGACCCGCAGCTGGGGGAGGAAAGGTGGGAACATGCAGAAGGCCCTAGATTGGTTTACAACAATTTCATAAGCAAGCATTAGAGGTTGTAACCCCAGGGCTTTAAGCCAGGAATACGCCAAAAATTATGGAAGTATCTGAACACCTTCCTGCTGTGTATTCTGCAAACTATGCTTTGCTTGGCCTCTCCCCAGGATAAATGCCTGTGTGACTGAGCATCTTATTCCATGGACCATTTCCCATGCAGACATGTTTGTGTTACTTTTTTTTTAAACTCTTCAAATTGAGTTAGGCAAGACAAATTCTAAGAAATTCATGGATGTGGTCAGCTCCCTACTGTTATCTCAACTGTCCCTTTGTAAAAAGTAGGTTTTAGGATAAAGTTTTACATTTTGTTGATATAGGCAGCATCAGCCTGGCAGAAAATTGTGCTCCTTTGGACTAACACATACCTGATTCCATATTGTGGTCTGGAATATTGTCCTTGCTCCTTATAAATGCCACAATATATGTATTATTGTCCCATTGGGAAACAACCAGGTACTCCCAAAACAGAAGACAGATCCAACACCAGCTACAGCTGTTAATGGAACATGTGCTCCATTAACCACCATGAGTGCTGGAACATTTGAATAGTGACAACTGGGAAGAAAGCAAATATGACATATTACAGGAAATTTAAAGCATCCATGGTCCTTTAAAAACACAAGGAAGCCTAGACTCCAAATATTGCTTCAGTGGTTAATAAAAACATTAATAAAAGCACAGTGGGAGGCACTAGAAGTAATGCTTGTCAATTACCCTTTTATCAACCATCTGGGAAGTTTCATTCCACTGAGAGGTCTATAATTGTGTTCAACCTCAGGCAAAGTATTTCCCAGATAAGAAGGCACTGACCACCTTATTAAGGGGCTTCCTGAGCAGAACAATTGAGATGCTCCTTTGACAACAAATGGGATTAGGGGGAGAAGCTTCTGTTAGCTCACACATTTGATATACTTAAAAAAAAAGAAAAAAAATATTAAGAGCCACAGCAAATTAAGGAAAATAAGGGCTATGCTTTTTTGGTTACTTCTCAAATGTTTTTAACTACTGAAAAGCAATTTTATGGTGGGTTCAATCTTTTCTGAGAGCAGGCACTGCTAGGAGATGTGATCCCCTTCTCACCCTTCCCTTACATCTGATCCAGCACTCACACAGGCAAATGCTAAGCTTAAGATTACAGTTGGAAAGGACAAACTAGAAGAGAAAACAAAAATAATTAGCCTTTCAGTGTCTTGGCAAATGAAGAAATACATTGTAAAACCATACAACTCCTAGATTTTGTGCAAGGGAATTGGTGAAAGAGCCTCTCGTGGAAGCAACCCTCAGTTAAAATAAAGCACAACACAGAACTGTACTCTGGCAATTTTGCTTGTTTTCAGGTGATGACTGTCTCTTACAGAACCCCTGTGTTTGCTACTTATTTAGCTATAGGTTATCCAAACTGCACTTCTGACAGGCCAATGCTATTAAAGAGATTCACCCCACAACAAACCAACTAGAAAAATTGAAGTTCTTTTGCATCATTCCCATTTTACTGTGTTATGAACTTTAAAGTGCAGCTGGATGAGCCTTTCTCCAGCATCAACACTGACTCAAGAGGAGTTTCACCCTCCTCCAGGCCCATGGCTGCATGCTTGGTTGTTCCAGTATATCAGACAGCCACCTGTCCCACTCCCCATCCTACAGCAGATTGCACCCAGGTGAGTTTTGAATATCTCCAGAGAAGGAGACTCCACTGCCTCTCTCGGCAGTATTCCAATGCTTACACTTTTCACTTCTGTCATCTCCGCCTCCTCACTCCCATTACTCAAACTACTGTTTAGGATGTCCTGAAACCTAACAGAATTTCAAAGGAGAAGACAGCAAACAAAAACTAGTATTTGTTTTGCTGCCATGATTTTATCTACCTCAGAGCAATGCTTTAGCTATTAAGAAGAATACAAATACAAACAACATTATGCGTATGAGAGTAATACTGCAGGCAAGAAAAGCAAAACTAACACATACAACTTCATTCCTTGATTCCAAAAAGCCTCATCCCTGTATCATGTCACAACAGTTTGAGTAGACCAGAAAAATTTAAGGTTTCAATTGTCATTATTGAAGATAATTATTGGTTAATAATATGTAGCAGAAAATACTAATAGGCAAGCAAAATTACGCAAGTGACTTGCGTTGAGAACCCCAGCACCACAAGGTACAGCTCCACAGTTCCCTAATGGAGGAAAGCATAGTGGAGTGCTGAGTTGTTTTCAAGTTTAGGCAAAACACTTCTCTAAGCGCTTTTGTGAATTTCTTTAGTTGAAGGCAGGGGGAATACAGCAAGGTCTGGGACAGTAGTGCTGCTTGTTCCATTTCATGTTAAAAGGCTATCTCTGGCTTGCTTCAGGGCAGGAAAGAGAATGCAGGCTTTGAAATCCCTCCTGTTTAGTGCTGGTAAATCTGTCTGATTGAAACCCTCTTGCTCTGCAGCAAGAATACTTTCTACCTTTCCAATACCACAAAATTCCAGAACGAGCATTCACCCCACCAGGTTTTAATCTATGAAAAAGCTAGAAACAACTGTGGCCTTCACTCTCTGAAGGGGATGAGTAGAACAAATAAGTGTTATTATAGCAGACACCAAGTATTTGAGACAGATTTATTTAGTATTCAAAAATCTTAATTAAGCTCACAGACAGACACATTAATACATACATACTTTTAAACAGAAACTAGCATTTTCAATGACAATGTGCTTGGGTCAGAACTAGTAGAAAATCACCTTCTCCAATTAATTTGATGTACGCTTATCCTGGAAAATTACTGCACTAGCAGGAAAAAGGCACCTTTACTTGTTAAGTTTCAACCAGGACAAGTCTAAGCAAATGAAGAAATACTTGTGGGCATTTCTAGATGTTTCCATATCCTGAAGACTTAAAAAAAATATGGAGCTGAGTTCAGAAAAACATCCACTTATCCCCATCTCCTGGCACAGTCTCTCCCTTCTCATGTGTTGCATGTCTATCCTCATATAAATGACAGAATTTCAGTCATCGACTGGAAGACAAATGGTAAGAACAGTCCTGGAGTCACTTGGAGGAATAGCTGACACTTGAAACAGCAAACTGGCTCCAAACAAGCCCCCTAATTACTATGACTACCAAGAGTCCCAAACAGGTCTGAGAAATTCAGCTTGGCCAGCTACTACAGGGTTAGATGTCACTTAGAGGTGACACCAGCACTGTAGAGAATACACATGGCAGCAGCAGGAGAGAAGCAATCACCTACAGGCCTGCCAGCAAATTCTTCCAAATAGCTGAAGATACACATAACCAGTAACAATCTCACATTTTCAAATGATTCACAGGAGAGCCAGACTCACCTTCTAGGGCTACAAAGAAACCAGATGCACAGCACCTGATACTATGTTGATGTAAAAAGAAAGCAGCTGCATGGGAAATGCCTGTCTGCCAGAGAGGAAACAGTCAGTCTGACGCAGGAATGTGTCAGATACATGTCAGCACTGCTGAAAGGACGAAAAGCACAGAAGTGCTTTAAACAGTAAAGCAGGAGTTACTCTTTCATTGCAAAAAAATTTACTTGTTTCTGTTGAAGATACCAAATACTGTTGAAGTACCAGACTTCAGACTCAGCCCTGAAATGATGTAGAGTTAACCAGAACAGCCAGAGATACCTGCTTTTTAAAGCGATGTACTGGACCTTCCTTTTATGACAACCTAATTGCACTCTTTACAGCCTACAATCCTACACAACAAACAATCCATGTACCACCCTGTACATGGATCTCTACTCCTCTTGGAAGTGCAATCTATTTAAAACCCCTCAACATATTTTGCCAATAATGTCAATGGCAAATCAAGCACAAGCTGTTGGTTCAAACAAGTTTATCCACATCGTGGATAAAGATATTTTTCTCCATTAAAAAAGGCTTTTCTTGGTATGGCTCTTTCTTGCCACCAGTATTTCTTTTTGCTTTTTGAACTTGTTATGATTTGGTGATAAGATCCATGGATGTGAAAGTTCCAACATGGTCTTCAGTTTGATTTCAGATGTTTGTCTTGAAAACTCCATGATATCCTCTGAAAATACACCCAGATGTGTTCATGAGCTTATTTAAATCATATTTTGAATTAGCAGAAGACAAAAATATTGAAAACTTGTCTTTTTTACCTTGACAACTAAAAATGAATGGTCAGCTAAAGTGAGATTACTCAAATGGATTCCAACTTCCAACTATAGTGAGATACTAACTTTTATCAGTCTCACTGTGGGTTGTTGTTCCTCATATGTTCCTTGTACCTCCTATTTAAATAATCTCTACCGACTCTAAGTTTAACAGATAATCAACAAGCATAATATATATTACATTGAATCAGGAATATGTAAGCTTTGACAGAATTTAATGAAAGCTTCTTTATATTCAAATTGATAGTGTTCTTTATAAAACTATAATTCAATTATTCTAAGATTACTCATACTTACTGTGGCTTTTCATTTAAAGAATTTTGTCTTTACCAAAACAAGTGTGAAATCAATTCTCATTTAGACACTTTTCACCAAATTCTTTCATTTTATTGCCTAAATTTACTCAGAAAGCACTCACTGGTGCTTTGACTGCCACAAAGCAAAGCATATCTACAGATAAACCTACAGTAAAATTCAGCCTTTTTTTTTTTTTCTCCTCCAATTTGGGAGGATCCAAACACACCATCAGCTATAATATTTGTTCTTTACAAATAGATAGTCATATACCATGCCAAAACCCAGGTATTTAGCCACAGAAACAAGAGCTGTTCTTATAGTTGAAGAGCAACCAACTACACGAATTTCTAAGTGCATTAAAAGAGTCTTTGTGCCTCCTACAAATTAACTTGACCCAATTTGCAAAATGTAATCATACCTGTTCTCTTTGTTGCAGTAATCAGTGGAATCACTTTCATATCTCATAGTATTTCCTGCCTTGGTCTCCATTTCCTTGGCTTTAGAAGAATCTACCTTATGATCATACTGGGAAAGCATCTATAGGAAACATTAAACAGGAATAAAAAGAATTACCTAAGAACTCAAACCAGATGGATTACAGATAGAACTAGGCCCTTTTAATTCTAGTATTTTGAGAATAGAATTAAGTTAGGGGAAAAAAGCATAATAGCTAACCTTTAGAACATTATCTGGTATCCTTGTTATTTCTGGAGGTGGAGGAGTACTGAGTAACTGGTCATAGTCTTCCAGCTGGGGAGGGGAAGGGTCCCCACAATGTTTAAGATACTCATCAGAGCTTGAAGCAAAAGGAATTCTTTCTTCTTTGTATGGTGTATCTTTTGCATCACTCTTTGTCACTGACTCAACCTTCCCCTCTGCTGTTACCTGCTGCTGCAAAAGTAGTATTAAATGCCTTCAGTTAATTTACTTATGTTAGGTAAAATATTTAGTAAATGTTCTTACAGAATTATTATTAGAAAGAACTTTTACAGTGACATAAGAAAAAACAGTATTGGAAAAGAATCCCAAACTGACATTTCAAAATCTGCTTATGGCAAAGTATGTGAAAATGTACATAATTGCTATTTACTACCTTAGCTTCTGCTTTTAGCCATCTTGTTTGAAAATCTGGACACTGCGGTGTTGCTGTATGACTGGGAAGAGGCAGTTCCTTTGTCTCTGGTGACCTTGGTAATACTGTATTATTTGTTTTGGAAGAGACCGTCACATCGGGAGTACAGAGCACAAACACCATGGGAGAAGCCATCCAGTCAGCTGCTGCTATCAGGGGTGAGAGAAATAAAATTAAAAATATCTATACACACACACATATATAACTATTACAGTTCCAGTTTCATTTTCTAAAACACGTGTATCCTTTCAGTTGATATTGTGCTTGATCCATCCAAGTGACAATATTCTTTAAAAGCAGCAAATGAAAAGTAGTCATTCAAGTCCCACTACTGAATATAACTAAAGCCCAACCTAAATCAGCATTGCTTTACCTTCTCATTTACCCAATTCTCACTATGTTTGTCTCAAGATTTTTAAAATAACCTACTTCTCATCTCAAAGATGATTTAGCACTGTCTTGCTAGCCCCTTCCTTTCCTGTCTTTAAACAGATCCAATGGGTATTCTCACGGAAAAAAAGGCCAAGTTGGTAAAACAGTATTTTTATTTCAAATACAGATAAGCTGCAGTTACAAAATGATTAATTCTTCTGAACAATTCCAATTGGATGTGAGTACAAAAATTAGGAAAAATTTATAGGGAGTAAGAAATTTTCCCATGGAAGCCATCAACATTTTTTAGACATTACCACTTATACAATGACTTGCTCTGAGTCAATCATATTTAACCAAAAACACAATTTAAGTTAACCATGTGTTTACAATGCATTTACACAAAAAATGCATATGTATATTATTTTCAGAGATTTTTAACTTACCCTTCTCATCTCTCTTACTTGATTTTGATGCAGGAGTAACCATGATTTCCTTGATTGTCATTTCTGGCAAATTCCCTCCGTTATCGTTTCCTTGTTTAACCAATCTGAAAACCAAATCTCCAATTAGCTCTCAAGTGTTATGAAGAAGCCACAACTAAAGGAATATTGCCAACCTAATCACTTTTCTAGTATTTATTCACGAATGTGCAAGTAAAAAAAATCAGTTTTCTCAAATATGAATTTTAATAGATTTTCTCATTTGTGATTCTACTGCAATTTGTGGTATGCAAATGTTCAGTCCAGCCCCAAACGATCAAACACACTGAGATTTCAGTCTAAGGCATTCAGAAGAAAACAAACCCAAACCAGATGTCCAGAGTAAGATAGATGCCACAGATGATCAATTCTGTGTTAGGGGTTTTATTTTGAACTGCCTGTTGCCCATGAAATTATATGGAACAAGAGGAAATCTTTTCTGCTTTTAAACTAATTAAGGGTCTTGTGAACACGAAAAGATTTTTAATTTAATTTTTAAGTTTAAATAAGATTGTTTATCTTAATCAAATACTATAGAGCTTTAATTTTAGTAATTATATAACTATTTAAAAGGAAAAATCTCTATTTGAAAAGAAAATTTAGTGATTTCAAAGTGACAAGCTATTTAATATCTATTCCATAACACTGGAAACAGAAATTTTAAAATTTATTTTTTTTTGTATCCAAGATATCCTAGTAAAAAAATAGCACCTGCAGGCAAAAAGTGGAAGATTACCTAACCTACAGAAAAATCTGTGTCTTTAAAGACAAATATTTTAAATGCTTTAAAAGTAATCTTAACTATCATAGCCAGATATGTCTACAAAATGTCTAAGCTGAAAAAAACCCCAATAAACAGTATAGGCAGCCTATTTTACTTAGATGAACACCCTCAAACTTTAGGTTAAATAAAAAAAAAACTTTTCAAGTCAGTTTTGTCTTCAAAGCCTTAGATATAGTTGAAACCATATGATTTTTCGTTTTGACAGTGAGCAGAACCAGTAGAATTTTTAATGTGGTTTTCATGCGTATATCTTTGTTTCCCAAACAATTTCTCTAAATATCAAATATTTAGGTACTGTCAGCATTTAAAATGGAACATATTGCTAATACTAACTATAAAAATGTGACCTATTAACTACACACATGACCTCACTGCTGCAATTATTTTTCTTTATCATTAGAGCAGTGAAAATCTAGGGAAACTTTTTCAACAGAAGACTGGAGCAAAAGGAATAAACTGTAAGGTGGGGCTTACGTTAGAGACAATAGCATGTTTTACAAACTGTTTTCTGTTTATATTAATAAAGCTTCTGCAACCTTTACATTGGCTGTGTAATATCTATGGCAGACAAGCCCAGGTCCAAACCTCTCGTTAAGGAAAACAACAGATCACATTGTGTTCTTCTCTTTGTAAATACATTGTGTATGGAAAATTCTCATGGTGCAGCCAAGGCAAGGAGCACAACCAGATGTATTTCAAGTCAGCATCTGGCACTGCAATGGGTATGTGAAAAGACTGTAGGGAGCTAAAAGACACAGGACCGGAGAGATAACAATCACCCACCTGAAGACAAAGGGAAGGGCAAAAAGAGCAAGAAATACATGCAGCAAGAAAACGCAGAAAATTGAGTAGAGAAACAATCTGAGCTCCAGTAACTTACTTTTTGATTGTCTGGGAAGTTTTCTGAATAAGTGACATGGTATAATCTTCGTTCATGCACATGGTGTGCTCGCTAATGCCAAAGTGTTCAAGTTTTGGTGTCACGCACTTGTAGTCCTCCATCTTGAGGCGACACTTGGGTGTTTTGGGCAGCGCCCGGGGCGTTGGCACTTTCAGTGGAGTCTCATGCCGTGCCCTTCGCTGAGGTGTGCGCGGCGCCCGCAGCGCGCTCCAGGGCCTGGGGAAGGCGTACTGGGAAAGGCCAAAGTCACGGAGCTGCGGGTTCCACAGGGGGTCCCTGGGCACCGGCGGCTTCTCTGCAGAGGCGGGCAGGTGAGGGGCATCATTGGCTTTTTCCTCATCAGATTTGTTCTGGGCAGACAGTGCTGATCCACTGTTAACATCATCCTCCTCTTCTTTTTAAGAAAATAAATGAAAAAAAAAATTATGTCAGAAGTTTCTGCTTTAAGAATTTATAAAATAAATTTGGATGCATGCCCAGTATTCAAGTTTTTTTACTTCTTGTTGTAAAAAATACATTCGTTCTTTCACTTTAAAGTACTAAAGGCATGTCAGGAGATCTAATTCCAAGTGTTTTATGTTTTGGTTTATTCTTACAGCACCAATCAATCACAACAAAATCTTTTACCCTCTGGATATTGTTACAAAGCAAATAACATGGATGTACTTGATTTCTTAATTAACAGAAATATACACATAGCTAAAGAAAAACATTTTATAACAATAATATAATATATATATACATAAATATATATAAAATGATAAAAATCACATATAAAAATCACTTATAAAATCAATACTTTTCTTCACATAATGTATTGACAGGAAATATTACCTGTAGAGTCTTTGGCATGTGGTTTGTAGCCATATTTCTGAAACAGCTCTCTTATTTTTTCAAGATCTGCTGCGTTTCTTTGCATCAAGGTTTCACTTGACTTCATAAACTCATGAATTGCTTTTTTTTCAGAGCAACTCTTACCAAGACTGGCATCAACATCATCCTTTGGGGACAGAGAGGGGAACATAGAAATACTGGTTTACAAATCATCACATGATAGTTGTTTACACATGAAGCATTTTGGGAGTAAATATTCAACAGCAATTCAGATGAAGATAAGCAGTGAATTTAGGTCTTTTCTATACACCTGTGGAATACCAGGAATATATAGGGCATAAGTGTACGGAAACTTACAAAAGTAACTGTAATGACAGTTCAAAATATGATAACTATTTACTGGTAACCTTGCCAAGAAAATTATATGCTTTTACTCCAGAAAAATATGAGATAACAGCAATTGGACTCTTAGTCCATATGTACAAAGAATTAGTGCAGAGCAGAAGGGAACCCTCACTTTTATACCACTCAATTATTTCTACATTGCCCATTTTTTCTACTTCTGTAGAAGAAATACACATTTTTCACAAGTTTAACTGAATGGCTGAAGGTACTGAAAATTCTGTGAAGATTGATCTTGTTCTAAAAGCTGGCCAGGGAAAACAAGCAAGTTTATATTTTTTTGTTGGGTGCTGCTGTTCCTAAATCATTCTGCTCATACCTTGGCACAGCTACAACTTCCTTGTCACCTTTGTTCCCTGCTTACCTGAGTGACAATAGTGACTGCAAGATAAGAAATATTGCTAAATCTACCTTGGGTCTCCCACAAGCTTTTGGGCATTACCCCAATATCCATGGCCATTATGAGGCCTTAGACGTAAGTGAGTAAAAATAAGGGTTATAACTGCTGACAAACAAAGCTGAATTGTGGCTTAATGATCCAAGCAGAACCATAAGTTTGTGGAACATGCACACACATGTAATTTTTCAAGAAAGAAGCAAGTTAAGATGTTACCTTCTGAGTATTGATTTCGCAATGGAGGTCATGCAAGGCTGCTAGTAGAGATTCATCTTCATAGTCTTCAAGATGCATGTTCACATAAAAGAGTTTAGAAAGTAAAAGAGGTGTCTTAGTGTTTTAGCATAAAAGTAATATTCTATATGAGAATGCAGTTTCCTGTATTAGCAGATGAGAGGCTGGACATGAGCTGTCAGTGTGCACTCACATCCCAGAAAGCCAAACGTGTCCTGGGCTCCATCCAAAGCACTGTGAGCAGCAGGGCCAGGGAGGGGATTCTGCCCCTCTGCTCTGCCCTGCTGGGACCCCACCTGCAGTGCTGCATCAGCTCTGGGCTCCCAGCACAGGGAGGACAGGGACCTGCTGGAGCCAGTCCAGAGGGACGCCAGGATGATTTGAGGGATGGAGCTCTGCACCTGTGAGGAAAGGCTGAGAGAACTGGGATTGTTCAGCCTGGAAGAGAGCCTACTTCAGGATGAACTAATTGCAGCCTTCCAGTACCTGAAAGGAGCTCTCGAGAAAGATGAAGAAGCACTTTTTTTCAATGGCACATAGTGACAGGACAAGGGGGAATGGATTAAAACTAAGAGAGAGAAGTTTTAGATTAGCTATTAAGAGGAAGCTTTTTACTGTGAGAATGGTGAGACTCTGGAACAGGTTGCCCAGAGAAGCTGTGGATGCCCCATCCCTGGAAGTGTCCTAGGTCAGGTTGGATGGGGCTCTGAGCAACTTGGTCAAGTGGAAGGTGTCCCTGCCCATGGCAGGGGCGTTGGAACTAGGTGGACCAGCTCAAACCATTCCATGTTTCCATAATATTAGAGATGTTGTATTCATACCTTAGAGAAAGGGTCAGTATAGACAAAACCGAAGAGAACCAGCTCCTATCAGGTACCTCACACAGCATAAAACTGCTCTTTGTGCAGCCTGTTAAACTCCACAGAGACACTGCCCAGGCTTCCACTTTAATGTTGCAGCCAATACTGTATATGACAGATATTGATAAAGCAAGTAGGTCCCTGGGGTGCCAAGAATTACTTAGGGTAAAATTTTATCTTTAGAGAGCTTGGATGAAATCCGAAAAAAGTCATAGAGATCAATGAAAAACGAATCTCAGCAGAAAATCTTATTTTTCCATCGTATTTGCAAGTGGGCAGATGAATTGCTCGCTCACACAACGCAGCATTACTTTTTTCGCTGGAAACCAAGGCTAATTCAAATAGTGCAAAAGAGGGCGCCTGCTACGTCACAAAGAGATAAATACAATCAGAAGCCCGAGCTATCTGTCCAGAGAGAGAACATGCCCTGAAAATGTTTTCCTCTACCGATCCACGAAACGAAGCAGAAGCGAGAACGTGATTCCCATTTCATCCTTAGTCATCCTGCTTTTCTCCCTGATAAAACTTTGCGGCCACACGCCCTCAAAGGAGCTCAGAGAGACAAGGAGGAGCCCAAACAATTCCCAGCCGAGCAACCCCCAGGCTGGCCTCCGGGCCCACCGAAGGCGCTCCCAGAGCGGCACAGGGGCACAGCGGCAGGCGGGAACGCAAATGGAGCAGGGGGCCCGAGGAACAACCGCGAACCAGCGGGCCCAGGCGCGCCCATGGCCGCGGGCTGCCCTTACCGGCGTCCTCCCGGCGCATGGCCCGCTCCAGCTGCTTCACCTCCTTCTCCACCGTCTGGGCCAGGGCCCGCAGCTTGCCGAAGAAGGCCCCGGTGACGTCCATGGCTCTGAGCGGGGGAACCGGAGCGCGGAGGCAGCGGGACCGGGGCGGCACTGAGTCGAGTCAAGTCAAGTCAAGTCAAGTCAAACCAAACCGGGCCGGGCCGAACGGAACCGAACCGAACCAAACCGGGCCCGGCCAGGCCGCGCGCGCCGCTGAAGAGCTTCAAACTGCCGCCAGCGCGAGCCCCATTGGCGCGGCCGGGCCCCGCCCGCCGCCGCCTCTCGCGAGAGCCGCGCTCCCCGATCACCCGCCCGCCGCCATCTTGGCTCCTGCGTGGGGCCGCCGCCGCCGGAGCTCCCCGGTGAGTGACGCCGGGACGGGAACTCGGGGCTGGGGCGGCAGTGCCTCCGCGGATCCCCGCGGGTTCGCTTCTAAATCGAGCCAGAGAGTGGAAGGCTAGCGTGCAGCTGCGCTGTGGGAACGGGGTGGGTTGGCTTCTATTAGTGCTGGTTTGTGCCGTGGTAGAAGTGCTTGGGTGACTTACTTGGTCGCGTCACCAAGGCTGCCACAATTCAAGAAGGGTTTGGACAACTCTCTCAGGCACATCGTGGGGCTATTGGGGATGCCCTGTGTAGGGCCAGTTGGACTCGATCCTTGTAGGTCCCTTCCTACTCCGCGTATTCTGGGATTCTCTAAAGCTGAAGAAATCCCGTGTAATGCGAAACCTGGGCATTAGCGGGTTTGAGACTAATGAACAGGTTAATGACGAGCGCTTGCGTGGAGTCTAAACGTCATTCGGCCTTCCCTGCCCCTTACACCCAGCGTGTTGTGTCAGTCTGTTGGTGCTTTCCGCTTACGCCGCTTGGTCTAAGTCAGGACATTGTTTTTCTCTACCAGCCAGATTTCTCTCGGTCAGGATACAAGACTAGGTAATTACATACCAGTAAGCTTACGGAGAGACTGTAGTTCAAAACCTAATGCTGAGGAAGGGCCAGATTTGGATCGAGAAGACAGAGCTGCAAATACTGTGTTTTGACAACACAGCTGTTTGAAGAAAGCATGAGCAAAGTGAACTCTTCTTTCTTGAGGATCTGTGACTGGATTTTTCATTAAATAATTTATGGAGGATATGCATTAATTGCAGTGTGAGGATAACGGAATAAATTCTTAAGCTACGTAGATTTCAATTCCCTTTTTCTGGTTCTTAAGCTCCCAGTGTATCTGGCCTTGTGCTGCCTGCCGTGTGTGATGGTTTGTGAACACCAGGTTCAGAGCTTGAACCTTCAAACCAGCCAGCTGAAAGGCAGTGGAGTGAGTGCAGAGCTTTTAATCTTTCTTGTCAGAGCTTTACTTTTGTCCCTAAGGTAATGAGTATTTTATTTTATATTTCTGTTTATCTTTTAAGGCAAAATGTTTTTAACGACAATATTACTGCGGAAGAGAATTCCTGGGAAACAATGGATTGGGAAGTACAGGAAACCAAGACTGGTTACCATTTCAATGAAGCAAGCAATGGCCCGAAGGCTGGAAATTGAAGCAGAGAATGAATATTGGCTCAGCCAACCTTACCTGACAAAGGAGCAGGAGTACAAACACAATGCAGAAGAGAGACGTGCCAAGTGGGAAGCTTTCAAACGCCTGAAACAAGCCAAGTTTCCTGAGCACAGATTCATCAGCGATCATTTAAACCACTTAAATGTATCAAAGAAGTGGACGTGTTGAATAATACAGCATATTTATATTTGCCACACGTCATGCACTACCCTGGGATCTGCTCTCATACCTTTTTTATTAATTATGGTGATTCATGTAATTAGGGTGGGTGACAAATGTTGTGGTGTACGAAATACTGCATTAAAAGTAGTCCTCTGGAACAGTGTGTTTTCTCATTATTGCTTTGTTAGAGAGGTTCTTTGTGTGGCTTTCTACCATCTGCCCACCCTCTGTTCTTCAGGGCTTAAACAGCAAGTTACCAGGTGCAGTGGTGGTGACTTATAGGTAACCTAGTTTATAGTTTCACTGATTGCCTTTTGAAAGCCTGGAGAACGCTGCTGCCGTGTTGAAAGGGTGCATCTGCTGGTACTGGCCACATGGCTTGGGCTGATTGTTCTCCTTTCCTCAGGGATGGTTCTGTGCACACCAGTACTTCAGACATGACTATGACACTTGCCATCAGGCATGCAAGGACCAAGGGGAACTAGAACTGCAGAGACAGGGGGATGAGGCTGGAATTAATGGAATGTTATAAAATGTTCCATTAAAAAAACCCAACTTTCTGGAATTAATTGTTGATTTTAACTGCCAGTGGCATTGTCATTGTAATGTACAGCTCTGTTACACAGATCGTTCCTGATCTAAAAGGAACATGGCTGTTTCCTGTTTGAAGAGTTGACTTCTAAGTCAGGCTTAGTGTCCTGAAGGAATAAGAGCCAAAAGTCAGGCTTTTTATTTCCCCACAAGACCCAGTGACCTGGAAGATGTGTCAAGAGTGAGTGTAATCTGAGGTTTGTTGCAGCTGGAGTGTGTAAACCAGAGCAATGGTGCAGTGTTTCCCAGGTAGGCAGTTTTTCTCACTGATCTAACACATAAATGCTACAGCTGCGCACTTCTCAGATTCTTTCACATACTTTTATTAAGTCGATGTTGCATTCACTGATGAATTCAAGTGTCAAGTCCATTCATATCACTTTGGAAAAGAGATTTAAAATGGTACTTATTAATTAAACATGAATTATACTTCAGAGAAGTATGAACAGGTCTGAACACTGATGTACAAAATCTTGAATGCACTTTCATTGGTTATAAATGGCTTAGGAGAACTCTATGAAAAAAGTATACATATGGGGAAATTGCAAATACAATTAAAACATGAAGGAACTTCCAGGCAAAGCAATGTGATATTGTATTTAATTCATTTATAAAAGCCCGTTTCAAAAAGTTACTTCAAGTATTAAACTATAAATGGCAACGTTTTCTCTGTGCATAGGATGAGTCCTATCTGTAACATACAAAAAAATACAGTAAGTGCGTCATCATTACAGGTGTCTTTTACATGTCATCCCAAACTTAAATACAGCTCATTACAAGTTTAGGCAGCACAACAATAAAAATAACTTTGTGGAAGTAGAACAGCTGGGACATTGTGATTAGTGCAAATGTTGATGACCCTTGCTGGCAAATAGAAAAGGAACTGCAGAGATAACCCAAGGATGTTTCATTCAGCTAAGTTTAAATCGGAACAGACTTAACAGCAGGAATGCTCCCTCTTTCTGTGATAGCTTCGTGATTGTAAGTCACCATTCAGGAAGATTTAAGTTTCCCACAATAAAGCTGATAACAGGATAAGGGACAGGAGTAATCAGAGAGGACCATGCTAAATGTCTTCAGTTGTCAGCTAAGCAGTGTAAACGGAGGGGAATCAGCATGTCACCCCCAATGCTTTGGTGACAATTAAAGTAATACAAATACTTAATCTCTGACACATCTGCTTGACTGCTGAGCATGAGCTCTCTGTTTCATAGGACAGGGGGTAGGAAGAAAGATGGGGAAACCTCCCAAACCCAAAGAAAGAGATCCTGTAAACATTATCAGACTTCACTACCTAATGGAAACAAATTCAAGTAACGGCTTCAGAAAATAAAATGGCCAAACACCAGTTTTAATTTGCATTAAAACAAACTACAACTTGTAGCTTCATGACGTTTCATGACAGTTACAAAATTAAGAAAAATGCATATAAAAAGCTCTATATACAAAATAAATTGATAGAAATGAGTGTAACAAATGTGTTCAGTACTAAATCACTTCATGTGCAGCTGCTCTTTGGTGCCATTTAGGGATAGAAGAGCCTCTGAAGTTGCACACATTGCTGTTTTTTAGGTACTGTGAAAAGAGGTGTTTGTGAGCTAAACGTAACCGCTGTTTGGAGCCTCTCTGAATGCACACTCAAATCTTCCAGTCAGACACAATTTTAGAGGGTGTCCTTGGAGAATATACATTATGAAAGCTCAAAGCTGTCACGGTTTTGTTGTTACTTAACTTTAAGTAAAAATCTGGTCATTCAGTGCTCCAGATCCAGGCAGATTTGGTCAATCTGTCAGAATCAGTGCATCTTGGTGAATCTGCCAGACATTAATTCTGCTGCAAGTGCTGCAGTTTCCCTCCTCTTGGGGCTCTGCTTAGCTACAACCGGACCATACTTCAGTTAGATCATGAGGTCTTTGTGTGCATATTCAGTGGTACTGAAATTCATCCCAACCCAAAAGATCATTTATAATTAATAAAGAAGAATCACACAAGGAAAGAAACAGTACCTGAAAACTGTAAGTATTCATCACTTTGGAGAACAGGACTAATTTGTAAGGACAACATACCAAAAGTAACTTGGTACTTGGAAATTCCACACACAAGAGCAGCTTTAACAGAAAGGTTACCGTGATTTCTACTCAAATCACTAAAAATAGAAGTGCCCAAACTTCCTCTAATGTAACCCTCTGATTATTTAAAATGGAGATTTTTTAATCACATCTGACTTGTATCAAAACAGTCTCAAAATAATACTGTAGGAAGTCAATTAATGACAGAAACCTACTCCTCTTCCTGCCCTCCTCCCATAATACACCTTTGGTAGGCACAGCAATGAGGTGTGTGTTGCACACTGTGAGTAAGAAAAAGCCCACAGTATTGTGTAGCTTTAAGTAATTTATATTTATGGATTTTTCCTGCCTCATATTCACAGGTACAGGTTTATTTCAAGACATTTCAGAAAAATGGAGGATGAATCACACTGAAATCCTCCCCTACATCAGGCTTCTGTCCTCACGCTGGGAATTTAAAGCCATTCTTTTTTTTTGAGTGTACGTAGATTTTTTAAAAAGAGAAAAGCAGTAACACAAAAGCAGTTTCTAATTGTAGCCGATGTCAACTATCCTACAATAACTACTATGCATGGCTAGTAGTAGTCATTACTTTAATGGATCTAAAAGCTTAAGGGCTGCAATTTTTAATGACAACCTAGGTATTTTCAAGAGTCCCTGACACAGAGTAGGTTAAAGCACAAACCCAGCATGTACAACATGGCCCAACACTCTAAAACAGTTGTTTCCTCAAGATCAAGCCCCCTTCTGATTTCCTGACCATGGGCCAAAAGTACCCGCTTCCTGTAGCCCCTGCCTCTGCTGGCAGGGACACGTACAAGAGCCATCCTGCTCCCTCATGGACTTCCTAGCACAGCACAGGGAGTGCTCAGGATAGAATCCAAAGGCAGAGGATGTCAGCCTGCTGCCTTAGCCATGCTACCTCCCCTAAAGCCCAGGCCTGCCAGGAAAACCTAGCCCCTCCAATCCCACTCAGCATGCCCTCCAGCAGTACAATTCCCTTACAGAACTTAATTCCTTTAAATCAGCCTGGGGTTTCTCTTAGTCCCCAGTTCCCCAGGGGGGAAAAATAAAAGGGGTTGGGGGTGGTGACTGTGGGAGAATCATCTTTCAATAATTTTACTGTGTTTCATATTTGTCAAAGTGACTTTCAGTAATGCCTGCTTTTACGCCAACAGTAACTCTGGCCTCGGGATTATCCTAAGCCACTGCTCTCCTCACCTCAAAGATGAAGAAAAATCTAGGACAAAGTATTCCTCTGAGCTGCATGTCAGAATGGTCAGTTCTTCATGAAAAGCCACAAAAATGTCCGTCAGATTTACAAAGAAGTGGTTTCAGAAGAGCAGCACTCACTAGAAAATGCACATGGACATAGCCCAGTCTGTTTACTTGGAGTTTTTCCTGTAGATTCACTATGCTGACTAAAGAAATAAAACCAGTTCTCCTGATGTTGGCCTACAGGATACATACATTCATGAGGGGTGGTATATGAAGCACTTTGGGGAGTGGGTGGGTGGAGCAGAGACCATATTGCTGAGGCAGTGATACTGAGGATTCTGACATACATTTTGCTTAGTGTCTGTGCATGGACAGCTATATTACATGGATGCAGTAAAAGCCAGATGATATCCCAGGCCCTCCATGACAGTTCCACCAGTGTTTGGGGCTGCAAATTTTGGTATTCAGAACAAGCCATTTGAACATGCAGTCTTCCTTCTCTGTTATCTTCCCCAAGAAATTTTGCTGGTGCAATACTGCTGAGAGCTTGTGTTAAGATGGGAATTTCTCACTTAACATTTGAGAAGAAAAAACTAAACCTTTTCAGATCAATGTGTAGCAAATGGTTTTGTAAGTTTTGGAATTAGCAAATGCAAAATTTCTTGTACAAAGTTTGAAGAAATATTCTGCAACTTTTATAAAACATGCAAGTTTGAACCATTACTTCTGTCTCAAGAACATCCAACAGTGAAATCATGTTCATAGGTTCTCAAAGAGTTCTTGTTCCAGAAGATTAATATTTAATAGAAAATTTATTATATCCAAAGACAAAAAATACTTATTTTAAACCTTACAGTATACTTGATACCTTAGTATTTCCATCATAAACATATTTAACTCAAGTAGCAATCAGTCTGGGAGAGAAACCAATCAGATTCTTTTGGACTAGATCATCAATTTGACTACCTTCAGTTTGTATCAAAAGGGCTCATGTCTATTTGTAATCAGCATCAGCTGAACATCAGAAAAGTTAGACAGAAAAATAGTATTTGTCACTTTTTCCAGGTGCAAAATTCCAATACCGCCCAAAGATGTGTTAGCAGTCTTCTCTGTGGAGGACAAGGAAAAAAAAACCCATGTTGTTTGCTGTAGGTCTTGAGCTAAGGATGGGGTGAACTTCATTCCTCACACAGGAAACACATTTTGCCTTTTGTGAACAGTATATTGCTGCACAGAGCCATCAATCTTTAGCAATTTCAGCATCACTTAAACTGGACTTGAAAGTGGGAGACTAAAGAATGCAATTTTTCAGTGTGCTAACACAGATCTATGATCCAACACTAATCTTCTCTTAAGTACCTGATACTTCTATTTTAGAACCAATAAAACCTTGTGCCTTTATTAAAAGGATAAAACAAAAGTATAAAACAGTATTTATAAACCATGAAGAATCCCATGGAAAAAACAGTACTCTGCTGGTTCTGTTTTCTAGCAAAACACAACTGCAACATGATTTTTCTCAGGGGTACTTTACCATTTTGTTGCTGCCTTACACAGAACACAGCAAACAGTAACAGAAAATATAAGAACAGTGAATTCCTTTTTGCACTGCCTTTTCCTTGTATACTGACTGACAGTTGTTGGAAAGTAATAATCTATGGTTTTTTTAAACTAAAATTCAAGTTTTCTTCTTTGAGCTCTGTCCTTGGTATGGTTAAATAAATCAAGTTAAAATGATGAGGAAGCTCAATCCTATAGCAAAAAAGCAACACCCAAGTTAAAGGCTTTTATGTTGTTGGCATTGCCTTGCTCCAAAGCACAGCTAGTAGAAGGAACCCTCAGTCCCAAAAGACTTGGAGAGCTGTGATCATGGGATAGACTGGTTAATAGGAAGAGAGGAGAAGACATCCAGTCCCTTCCCCATCCCCTGGCATCTGAACTATGTATACTCCCACTTCAGACTGGCTGACCATGCGCTAGGCTCACTTTTCTTTTTTTTTCCTTCCTTTTCCTTTTTTCTTTCCTTCTGTACTCTGGACACCTGCTATGGAAGTGACTTCTGCAGTGCCTAAGGTATGAAGTTTGCCCATGAGGAGGTAGGAGTCTCTGCAATCTACCCCCACCACTGCAGCATAAAAGAAATGCATAGTTCCCACTCTGGACCTTGTGCATCCAAGCAGGGCACTTCTGGATCTGGCCCTTTGGTAGCAGTATATAATTCAGTGTTGCATAAATGCACATTAAGAATCTTAAGGCATCTGTCTTAACTTCCCTGCTCTGCAATAGTGCTTACAAGAATCCATTGTACTGTGCAGAAACTCGAATTTCTTGTCTCTTCCTAAAATGTTCATGTTCCATTTTTTCCTGCTCAGCTTCTTCCAAACAAAATTAAGAAATATTCAAGCTCAAAATGTGTTGCAGAAACCTAGTGAAACAAAAAAAGGTAATTAATGGAATTATCCAATTAGCTTTGAAAAAAACACATCATAGTGCACTACACAAATGCACCTGGGTAATATGATTTACAGACTTACTGATTAAGGTAAGTAGTTAAGGCAACTTCAACTCAGAAATAGCCTTCTGGGAGGTGTGGGGTTTTGTTTCACACTTCTTATGTTTAAAAGCTTATCAGTGCTAAGAACATCAATCCATCACCACTGATCTGCATCTAAAGTATCCTGACTGGCAATTCAATTTTTGAATTGAATTGATAGATGTGAGGACACAAATGGTACTTGCCTAGGTGAGGCTGTGGGACTGGTCTTCTGCAAATCAAGTTCTGCACACTAGAATAAGCCATGACTTTGCTTCTGCTGTGCGTTACAGGCCCAGAATTTAAAAACACAACTATTGGCTTTTTACAGGGTATTATGGAAGTGCATTGAACAGATGCTGGATCTCACAGCTACTGTATAGTTGCTTAGAAATGCAGGGCTGGAATAACCATCTTGGCCTAAACTGTGATCAAATCCAACTGAACTCAGAATGGTTCAAACACTGTGTTACTGAGTTAATTTAAGGTAACACATACCCAAATGCTTTTGCATTGGGTGCAACTATGCACTTTTATTTATAGAACTTTTAAAACTACTGTAGTTTGGGCAAGCGTAACACAAAGTACAAATTCTATATTAAACCTGGCCTCACTTTAGGAAGAGAGGGAAGATAGAAAAGAAATTAATCTCAAACTATTACCAATTGTCTAGCTTAAGACAGTCATCTATGTTCCCTCTCTAGGTCAGTGGAAAGAAAGATTAAGACCTTTCTATAATACCCTATCAAAGGCTGCTGGGATGAGCTGCCCTTAGAAACTTCTACTCTGCTCCAGGAGGAACAGAATAGCCTTTGTAACCTATTTAGATCAGATTAACTTTTATATAGCTGGAGGCTAAAAGGAACCCCTTGCTTGGGATATTCTTTTGCACATTTCATTGCATATACAGCATTAAGAGAAGTTGGAAAGGGGAAACTTACCATTGATGAGTTCTCATGGTTGAGTAGGTTTTTCAGAAGTCCTAACTAACTAGTCGAATCTTGGTTTTGTATGAGTTTACACTGAGATGTCTGACAAACATCAGCCCAAGCATCACACCATCACCCACAAAGACCTTTTAGAAAGATTTTTTTTCCTTGAAAACAAACCAACCCCCTCCCAAAGCTATAATTTTAGGTCAGAAGGCTCCTTAAAAATAAAAGGAAAGGAAAAAAACATAATCCTAAAATTACCAAGCTTACCAAATTCAAATGTAGTCTTTTATTTCTGATAAAAATGTGAATTACTTGCAAAAACATACCCCCACCAAAAACACCAAAACAACAACAACAACAACAACAAGAGGCCGGGGGTAATGGCTCAGCTCTAGCTTCTACAGCTGTTAGTTGACCAAATAAGATTTGTTTCCCTTCCAGACAGAAAAACTTAGTGGGAGCTTACAAGCTCACCACAGTAGAAAGTCAATATAAAAGAAGTCTAATTTAGTAATTGGAAATACATCAAGAGAAATTTCATATATGCCCCAGCACTCACTCTATTTCCTAAATGCAAAGTGCACACAGGGCACTTTAATGCAAAAAACATTCCAGAAGATCACTGTCAATTCCAAATGTGACAGAGCAGTCTGTATGCAGAGACCTGTATTCACTTACTGACCCTATGCAGCTTCCTAAAGATCAGAACATGGCCCACCAATATATGATTAAGAAAAAGACATTTAAGGAACTCTTCCTCAAGACAGTGTTTCATCTCAGAATTGCACTTAGCATCAGATTCTTTTCCCAGGTCAGGTAATAAATCCAGCACTATCCCCTTCAATCTAAATTACTGGATTAATCTGACTCATCCCAGGCCTAGCCAGCCCATGTTTCCTGCACTACAGCATTACTTCCATTCTTGGCTTCTCAACAGCCATTCTGAATCTTGTTTAGACTTTGTTATTACTCATCCAACATCAGATGACTCCTCTGCATTCCATGACTAGTTGATTTTTGACTTCGAGATGTCAATTTTATTCATACATGTACAGAAACAGCAATTATGTTAGTCTTACCTGTTTCTCATTGAGATGGTTGGTTAGTAATTAGCTGAGATCAGCTTTCCAATGAAACTATAATATGCTTTTTTGCACCTAGAACGTGAAAGAATCTCAATTATGTGTTTTTGCAGATTTGCATAACAAATAGCAGAGATTTCAAACCAGAAAGCACATTGACCATGTTGTGCCTACTTGACAAAAATATTTTCCTCCCCCTAACCAAGCATAAAAGATCCCAAATCTCAAAACTGAAGTGCAAAAGGAGAATTATCCATCCATCTACCATCCACTACCTTAATGCAATAACTAATTTTGAAGCAGAACATGGGATGCAAGTTAGCCTTAATTTCTAAATATCCTGACTTGATTCTATGGAACACATTTTCTTCTGTATCACTCCAGCCAATTCCTAAGGACTTTCTAGGTATCAAAAAAAAGAAAAAAAAAAAAAAAGAAAACTGAATGACAAACAAAACCACTACCTGATTTCACATTTTCCTCTTCAGGGCCAGTTTCCACCCACTGACAATCACCGGATAGCAACCGATTTTGTGATTCACTGAGTGGTCGAGTAGGAAAAGACTGATTGGCTACAGAGCTGAAAGGAAGCAAAGTCAACAGGAATTCTGTAATACCAGTAGCTGCTTCAGACATTTCTACAATAGTGAAGTTACTTAAAAGTGAAGCTAACAACAAAAAACCCTACAGTGCCAACTGGAAATGGTTGCCTGCCCTCAACTCTAATTCCTCTACAGGCTTGTTCCAGTGATCAGTCTAAAATAAACTCCTACCTGACACTTCTAATGACACTCACTTCTAATGGAAAAAACCCACGGATTGATACATAAGAAATGGCACCCTGACAGTAACACTGCCACATAGCTAAAAAGAAAACCCACGCAGTTCCATCTGGAAGAGCAACCAAATGCCATCTTATCCCATGCAAATGCCAGGGCCTTCTTCTGAACAGTCTTCCAAACATAAAAGGATACTTTGCTGTTTGCACAAGGGTCCTGTTCTTGTGTACATTCCACACATTATTTTGCACTGGAAGCAACTTCTTCTCTGTATTGCCTTTGAATCCTCTAATGTCTGGTAACTCAGGTGACTGTTGTTGGCAATAACCTTCAGCTTAAAAATTCACCAAACTACGCAGAAAACTTCTAAAGTGGCAACTGTAAACACCCCCAGAAACTGCATACAGAGACTCTTGTTTCTTTGAAAATACGTTGAAGATACAAAACATGCAAATTTGGGAGGGATAAAAGGTAATGAGCTAAAAACCCCAGCATGAGAGATCTACTTCTCTTGCAAAGTGTCTCAGCATTACTTGTTTAAACATGCTCAAGGAGATGAAATACAAATAGTACCCTGCTTTCACAAAAAAAACCCAAAAAACAACAAACCCAAATCAAACAAATAAACAAAACAAATCTTTTTCCATGGACAATTACTCAGTCTTCCCTAGGACATTTTTGAGTGTTAAGAGCCAGTAAGCTCTCTTACTTTCTGTATTACTGTATTATCTCTGTATTACTTACCACCTCTAATTTCTGTATTATATAGAGCCTTATCCTCTGTTACAACAAAACCAAGACACAGTCAAGTTTTTAGTCTTAATCCATTCTATCCTCCACTAAAGACTTATAAACTTACTCTGAAGATGACAAGAAGCAGAAAGAATTCAAAAACTAACTTCGAAACAATTTTTTTCTCAAGATAAGTACTAAACAGTGCAAAATCAGTATTTTAAGTGCTATAGTTACCTTTTGGCAGGTTCATTTTGGCTTGAGGCTGCAAGTTGCTCTGGATCCATAATCACCAAACGAGTTGGGAAATTACATCCATCACCCAAACTAAATGAGAAACAAAGACTCACATCTCTATTGGTAACTGGCTTAAGTAAACTGATCAAGGACTCATGAAAGAGGCAAAGGCTACAGGCTCCAGTCAATTAGCTAAGCACAGTCCTGAACTCCAGACTTTGGCAAGGCATTTCTACCATTAAATCAGATGATCAGTTAATTAAATCTTGGAGCTCAATTGATTCCCACCACATCACTGAGTATGGATTGCTGCGCACAGCACAAGTGTGTGGATTTGAGAAACAGTAGATGTATTTCAGTAGACTATATCCTGTAACTTCTCCCAAACCAGCATGCTCGCATGGTAAGGCTCTTTGGTATTAACAATCTCAGAAGCTGTTTCATAAATAACATTAATTTTGAAATTAGCTAAGCCTTCTTTTAAAGTTTATCAGGATAAAATGTGGTAGCAAAACAGATTGAGCCATCTACAGTGGAGCTTCTGTCTTTAATCACGTGATAGTTGAGCTAACAGCTGAGTCAACTTAAGCTGCTGTGCTGTTTGATACCAGACCTCAGCTTCAAAAACAAGTTCAGCAACATTTTTACCTGATACACAGCCCCCCAAGAGCACTGTTGGAACACAGTCTGTACTTCATTCTGCTGAAATCTGATAGTGGTGGGAGTGGGCAGCATGTCAATCTTGCTTCATCAGGCTTGTCTGCAACTCCTTAATGCTGGCACAGCTGACATTTTAAATCCAGCATTTTTCATCATATCAGATTATTTTCCCCCTCTGTTGCTTATTTACATGCACTTTCTTAGATGGCTTTCGATTCCTAAAGTAACATTTACAGCAAAAGGAAAGCTGTCACATTTTTCCAGGGGCAAGAGAGGGTGTTTTTGAACTGATGTTGTTGTGATGCAGCTGTTTGATCTCCTCTGAGTTGCTGATTTCTGCTCTATAATCACTGAGACTACCACCAAAAGGGTACAGTTATTGCAATACACTTCTCACAGCTTTCCAAACTTCTGTATTTAAAAGGCTCTTGTAAACAAGCTCCCTGTCTTTGAATGAAAACTCTGTGTGGAGTTTGACTGTTTACTCTTGCATATTTTCCCTGCATCAATATTTATTGTACTGGATATACAAGTTAGCTTTTCAGCTGTGCTTTATTTTTTAGTAGAAAGGGAAGCAAGGTGGAAGTAATGGAATCAATTCATTCCCTAATTCATCACTATTTAGACTGAATACCTGGTAAAGATAGGGAGTAACCAATACTTCTTTTCATCTCCGAAAACCTCCCTTAGATTTTTGCTGCATCCAAGAGAAAAGCCATTTTTATCAGGACCGTTTCGAAATGTGGGTGCACGGAATGTTTCTGTAAAATAAAAACATGCAATTCCTTAAACCAGTAAGGAGTCAGGGAACATGAAGAAACAAACTAAAACTTCTCTGCTGTGGAACCAGTTTTGGGAAAGGTGAGGTGATCTTGATGTATATAATGGAGGAAAAAGAAAAAGAAAAAATAATCTCAAGTAATCACAGAAAAAAAAAATCACAGGGTTAGTGAAAAATAAGAAAATCAGGTAAGCTGAACAGTCACCTTGTCAAATTTCTCTCTTTACATTTAAGAAAGTCTGAGACAAAGCTAAGTGCCATCAGCATGCCAAAAATAACCACACACATCCCTTATTCCTTGGTGACTTGCTCTCTGTTCAGCCTTCATTGAGCAGAAGACTTTCCCTTACAGGAGTAATTTACCATAAGCACTTGTGGACCTAAGCCCATATAGAACAGGTTTTTCCACATCTGCCAAATTAGGAAGCTGAATTAAGAGCATCCCCTGCTATCAGAGAAAGATGAAATCTATTACATTAGGAGGAGACATACCATGAAAACCACCACCATTTTTCTACTCAGTCCAGTTACACCCTTGGCCAAGAACTGAGAGGATTCATTGCTCTCCCTCCATACCAATACCTTGTCTTTTTATGACCACAATCCAGAAAGCAGATAAAGTACTGTGTTGCCAATTATCACCACTGACTTTTGGGTAAGGAATATGTTGAAGATTTTCTTCAAAGTTAAAAAGAAACTGTAAATAGTCCTTACTGTAGATATGTCAAAAGAAAAAAAAAATGCAAATAACTCTTCTGTCAACCAATCAAAAAATTCTGGCAATAAATTTTTAGCTGAAAATTATTTTACTTTTACTCAACCCCCTTATTTCTGAGGTTAGAAATACTCATCCGTCCCTGTCCCCTCACACACTGCAAAAAACACTCTCAAGTGTTTCCTAGCAAGTACTTCAAATATTTTAATTAAATGCACATAACTTGGTTATGCTGATCAATGCCATTAAAAATGTTTAGGCATAAAATTATGGAAATCTCTTATTATCTAGGAAATGTGCATCAGTGCTTTCATTTTTACTGCACTTTCACAAGCCACTTCCTAACAATAAGCCAGTTTTCTTTCACAGGATTTAGGAATACTTTTTTGTATCTAGTTCAAAATGCAGTACATGTTCATGTACAGCAGAGCTGACTTGGTAGGGGCAACCCAGCTACTCAAAGTATTAGAACAACAGAGTGGCAAGTAGCAACTGGATTACACACTTCACACTTTAAAAACACAACAAAAATGCATGGTGACTCAGAGGTCTCCAAAATACAAAGAAAAGAAATGAACAGTCATCATGAATCTGAATGCTTGGCTCCAGCAGAAGACACCCCACAGGCTTCATTTTCCCATTTGTTACACCTTTAATTACTTCCACCAAATATGCTTTTTATTGCACAGTATTGAAAGAATCAATTTATATGTGATGACACATCATGTAGGCCTCACATTCTCATTGAATTATTGCTTTTCTGGACAAGGAAATGGTCCATATCCCAATGAACTGACCTATGGTTGATCTGTTTTTGCCAACTAGCCAGCAGTGGTAGCTGAAGAGTGACAGGATGCTGATGAAGAACATGGCTGCCACAAAGAAAAGGAATAATACGTGGAACTTTGCATGGGTATCTGGCAATTCATTCTGGGGAGAAAGAGAGAAAGAAATTAATATGTTAACACTTCCTAGCAACTAAGGCAGTATTGTTGCTGAACATTTCCTGCCACACCCACACCACTATGGGTCTTTCACCTCAGTTTTCACCATGAAAGAAAAGCAGTTGCCCAGCTTTTCTTTCATGTCATATTAAACTGGAAAACAACAGGATTTCAATCTCATGGGTACCCTTCCCCCATGTTTGGTACTGTAAGTGCACATGCTCATCCATGGTTTTTAAATGCACAGTAGAGGGGCAAGGCAAAACATTTTCTATACCAGAAGATGTTAACTGTGCAGCCACAGCCAAAGAGACACGGGGAAAATATGACCAAAGTCACTTCCTCTGAAGAGGAAAGAAAGTGCAATTCCTGCCACAAGGTAGTAATACTGAACCTAATTCTCAACTGGTATAATGAATATAAAAGGGAAATGGTTGTCATGAACAAGTCCTAAACCAGACATGGGATAGATCTTCAATTTTTGATGACCTCTAATACCAAAGCAACAACCAGCATGTACCTAGCAAAACAAATTTGCCATGTCTGACTAGGTAGAAGTGAATCACCAGAAAGCTATGTGAAAAACAACAATTTCAATATAACCACCATAAAGAAACCAACCCCCACCCATATCAGATTGTCAATTCCACCCCGAACTATTTTTAGACTTCCACTTTCAAAAGGCCAATGGGATTTGTAAGAATACTATTCCAGCTCTATATCCTCAAAATCACAGCACTTTCAAGCAGTTGACCTTTAACAACATTATGAAAGCAGAGAGGCTATTTTTACTCAGCTATTTACTTAGCATTACTGCCATTACTTTTTCCATTAGTGCATTCAGTACATCCATTTATCTACGGCTGACTTTCTTTTTTTAAGCTAAAACACACTGCAATTAAGATCAAGTGCACATAGGTATATCCATTTCCCTGTGCACGGCTTATATTTATAGGCAACAGATTACTAGTCTCCTTCCTTCTGTGATGATGTAAATACCTGCCATGAATGACTGGACTAGAAAAATTGTAGTAGGAATAATATTTAAATAATGACAGCAATATTGGATTTTACCTTTGGACAATTCTCTGCAGCTTTCCTGTGGCAAAGCTTTGTGCAAAGAAAGACAATTTATTAAACACTAGTATTACGTTAAGACAGAGTGTTTGAAAACAGCACAGGCTTTGTTAAGAACATAGTGGTTGGTATGCAAATGTGCTCCTGGATGTGCCAATTTCCAAAGCACATCAGCATCTTTAGGTCCTGTTCTCCAAGAAAACAGAGAAGTACGCAAGAGCCCACTACTAACTTCCAAGGCATGAAATTTTCTACTGAAGCATAGAAGTATTGGAATTCAGATTGTAACTGAATTTTCAAGTGGTTGTTCAGCTTGGACAGCCTGACTATACCAATTTCCTTCTTTGCTAGTTGCTTCCATCACAAATAAGATTCATGTGAATATTCTGTGTGATGAAAGCCTTTACAAAGGTCTGAAAAGCTCAGAATACTCCTGATGTATAAAGTAATTATTTATTAATTACAAAATCTTTCTGACTTCAGAACATATCCATTACCATTAGATGTAGTTTCAGCCAAACCATAAAAGATAAATTGCCATTCTTTGCACAATTTTCTTCATTTAAAAAAGATCAGATAACAAATCAGTATAGTTTTTCTTCTTCCTAATTTCCTTCCATATAGAGCAGTTTGTAGGATGCATCTTTACTGTAACACCTGAAATTGAACCAGTGCTTGAGAAAACAAAGGAAGAAACAAAACAAAGTGGGGTTCAAATTAGCTTTTAAATTTCAAACTTTATACCTAAAGAGTGGTATCTTGGCTAATATGCTAGCATTTAACTAATCTGTTGTAGGCAAGATGTATGGCTTTTAAATTACAATAATATGTGCAAAAAGCTTAGTGAGAGCTCAGGCATCTACATTAGAGTCAGTCAGATATACACAGCATTTTCAAAAGTGCTGGCTGCCATCAGATCAGATCTACAGTAAGCAAATGACAAGCAGAGTCCAGCTCTCTAAACTGCCATTTAAGTTCACTTCCTTTTTACTGGCCATTTTATTACTTATTTACTGACAGTTTGTGCAACCATCCCTCTTCCCCCTGCAGTGGGGGTATGTTGTGTTTTGTGATCCACCGAAATCCAGCCTAGCAAGACACTCTAGTTGCTGCTTATTCCTGAGCTTCATGTTGAAGCTCCTTCTACCTCAGAGCACACTGCAGTGCTCCCCAGGTGCCCAACTGATTTTTCTGACTTGAATTCCGATGACTGTTTTGAAATTACATATTTAAACAAAATAATTCTCTACAAGAAGTTCTCAGGAGTTTATTCTGATGCTGAAAGAGCAGCATCAGCTTAGTCTTTGTTTTTCTGTGGGTCAGAAAATCTAAGTTTATTTCACCTGCATCTTCCTAAACCAGCAGCTCTATAACCTGGAGGATTTTTTGAATTATGCATGATTAATCTGCATGATCCCTAGGGAGCATCTACCTTTTCTGACTACCTAGTTTCAGCCACTGGGTGTAACTTCTTGAATGACAGTTGCAGAACTGAAGCATCTCTTTACTGGAGAGAAGCATGCAGTCTTTGAGTGTGTATAACAAGCTTACTCACAGTGGTGTTCTAGCAGCAGTCCACATGCCCCCCGCATGTGAAAAGAGAGTGAAACTTCAGACATTGGTTATTTAAGACCATTATGCTCAGCAGCAGCACAGAAGGAGAGACTTGCAGGTGAGAGAGCTGCATCGTTTACAAAAGGAAGCAATTTGCACAACACAATCTGGACTACTTAGCACACAATAGGCTGAAGCCAGTCACTATTCAAGAGTTCTCTACGAACTCCTTCACAAAGAGTCATTTGACTGGTATCAGGTCATAAAACACCTCAAATAAAAAAAATGGTGTCTGAGCTTGATTTGATCATCATTTTTCAGTAGACAGGTCTAGCTAATCTTTGAAAAAACTCAGGTCTACATCCTTAGAACAGGCAAGAGGAATGAGTTCTAACTAATAACGTAGAACCACCCCCCTTTTTTTTTTTTTTTTTACTCCCCTATTGTTAATACAACCAAAGTTTTGCAGAAGCACATGCCATCCACCCAGGACACGCATCACATCCTTTATTTAGCTATACTCAGGATTGAAAATTAATTTGGAGGCAGTGAAAGACACTGAAAATGACTGGAAAACATAATGGTTCCAAGGAGGTGGCAGTGCAGCAAGAATAAGAGTAGACAAAAATTTAAAATATAAATAAATATAAGTAAATATAAGCTGGGAAGCACCACCATGCAATGCATAAACAAGGCATCAAGCACTGGGTGTCCAGCCAGTACTGGTGTTTGTGTCAAATACATTTGGTTAAATTGACATTTTTCTTTAACAACCTCTGAGAAAGAAATAAAAATATCATGAGTAGAGAAAAAGCAGTTATGGGTATAAATAATCGGCTACATTCCCTTGATCTACAAACCAGATTTTAACATCAGCATCAGGGTGCAAGTCTGGTGGTAAACATTTCCAGCCAGTGTAGTTGTTCCACTATTCTATGCACAGAATCAAGGCCTTTCTTCAGCACTTCTGCATAGAGCATGAAACGTGCTGTGTAAAAAACTTGCATGTGCAAGTGAGAAACACAAAGGCTTTCTTCAACAGAAGAATTTGGTAGGTGTGCATGTCTCACAATGTTTCCAAGTTTCTGCGTAGGAGCATCATGTCTCTATGCAAGTATTATCAACAGTGCAAAACCATGGATTGCTACATTTGTGTAGTTAGCAACATACACCTCCACAACCTCATTAAAGTTCTTCCCCCAGGCTACATTCCCCAAGCAGCAGTCCATACTTCTTTCCAACACTGGATATATCCAGCAGTTTGTTGCACAGTCTCTGAAAAACTTCTGTGAGGAAGCAAAAAAAAAAAAGCACTACTTTCTGAAGGTGTACTGTAACATTTCCTATAGTCAAGCTTTGAGAGGGAGGGAAAACCAACATTGATGTGCTCAGTTTTAGAGCATGGTGCTAATAACACCAAACTTGTGGGTTTTTAATCCCCATATGGGAAGAGTTGGACTTGATGATCCTTGAGGGTTCCTTCCAACTCAAAATATTCAGTGGTTCTGTGCATCTAGACAGCCTCAACAGAAAATGTCCAAACAGCAATCTGTCTGATGCTGCAGCAGACAAAGCTGAGCATTAGCAATATACTGAAGCAGTCTACAGACAGCACATGTCAGCAGCACTCTGCTTCAGTTTGCATACAAATGTAGAGAGAACCTTCCTTGCTTAAAAGCTAATGCACAAGAGACATAAAAAAAATTGCAAGCCTACAAGATTATGAAGCTGCCACCTCTTTCTGGAAATGTACTTTAATAAGTCAGTTATAAGATCAGAAGAGTTTTAGCTTTGTGAAGTGGGTGACTTAATACGAGTAAAGTGAGTCAGAGATCCATTCTACTGATAAGATCAGGGCATTGCCAGATTCTGTCTTGGAAGTATCCGGAATTGAAAGCAAGTACACAACTACGTTGTCTATTGTCACATTTCAGAAGTAGCCCATTCTTGCAGGAAGCATTTTTAACAACTGAATCAATAACAAAAAAATAATCCCTCTTAAGTTTACTTCCTCTGTTCAAGAGTCCACTTCAACATTGTGTCCGATGAGCTTTGGAAGAGTCCTGCTACAAATGTTGGTATTGAAGTTTGTTCACTGTAGTCAGCTGTCCAGTGGCCTTTTTTGTTGCACTAACGATTATAAAGCAAGATAACAAAGCAAATGCTTTTTGTCTATTTTCTGCTCAAGCACTGACTGGTAAATATGTAAGAGTGGATCCACAGTTTCCTTAGAAATTGCATACAAAGCACTGGAAAGCAGCCAGGCAGATGTTTGGAAATGGCACATTCACAGATTGAAAATTTAACTATTTACAGCCAAGCAAGACTGAACAGCAGAATCAGACCATTTAATTTGAAATATCTTTTAAGACCCAGCTACGACTGATAAACACATTCATGGCTTTCATCTCACAGTACTGACAGCTCAATTCCCACATGGCTCCTTGCTCTCCCTAGTGACAAGCTGCTATACAGAACTGACAGGATAAGAGAAACACAGTACTTTGGCAGATCAGACCCACAAATTTAGATGAAAACAAACTTTTTTTGCACCATTTAGCTTTCCTAATGCCAACTGTCTCAAAGTACAGCTATTTTGAATACATGATCAAGCTTCTCTTACCCTGACATGGCAGCAACCTTTTGCTCCAATAAAGCAAATATCAGTATCTACTGCTGCAGATAGTTACTAATTTTTCCAGTTCCTCTGACAGCAGCCAGCATCTAAGAAATATGTGGTGTTATTTACCCAGAGATGTGATTGAGACCCTTCCACTTTTGGTAGTTTCCTTCCACTTGTGGTAGTTTTTCACATGCTTATTAATGGAAACAGATTAGGGGAATTCTGCCACTAACACATCAGTCTAGAGACAGGAAGGCACACTACAAGTTTCTGTAGATGAAAGGGAACAACTACAGAAGGCAATTTGTTCAGCTTGGAATGTGGCTGAAACAAAACTGATAGGAGCAATTTAACACTGACATACAAGGATTGTTGCCTTCACATAAATGTCAATAAACATATTAAGATGCATGTATGTGTGTTACCTGTTTGACATCTGATAACAGCTTCAAGGAAGATGTATAGCATTCACACTGTATATACCTTAGCATTCTACTCATACCAGATCATAAAAGCCACTAATATGAAGTTCAGACATGCCTATGCAGGGACTCCAAAATGGAGCTCAGACAATTCCCAACAAATTAATCTCCCTTATCTGGCAGCAGGTTACCCATAGACAAGTCTGGGAACATACAAAACTGTTATTTCTATTTCCAATTGTCAGGTGTATATATATATATATATATATATATATATATATATATATATATATATACATACACACATACACACACACACTTATATGTAATTATTTGATATGGCTAGTTCTCTCTTTACCTACATATCTGCATCCCACAGTCTCATAAAAACCCGAGCAGTGCCAGTCAATTTTGATGGAGCAGAGAAATTGCACAATGTCCTCAGCAAAACTCCTTTCCTCCGTTACTCATCTTGGGCAGTGTAATACATTTAATTCATCAAAATTCATAAGGTTCTCCTGCTTCAGTCACTTTGATTGATGTCATTAATGACAGTGAACCACAGAACAGAGTAAATGGTGAGTGACAACATGCTGATGCAGCCTCCAATAACACATGCAGGATTAAACAAATGAACAACAACCAAAAAAAGCCTTAGAACTTACTGTCCAAAACTTTATGAAGTACTGCAGGACTGTAGCAGCAACAAACAAACAGTACAGTAAGGAATACATTAAAAACAGGAGGAAGAATTTGTAGTTAGAAAATCCCACACAATTATTCACCCTAGAAGGAGGGGAAAGAGAAAAACGTTACTAAGGTATACAAAAAATAAAACCAACAAAAACCCCACAATACATTCAGCTTTTGCAGAGCAAAATGTGTATGTCAGGATATGTCCAAAACACTCCAACACTACTTTTTCAGAAGCCACTATTTTGAAGGAAATTTCTCAGGCTGAATGTCCTGAGCCTCTAACATAAATTTTGCCCTGCATGATTGTATAGGACAGGATGAGAGCTGGCAAAGTGTTACAATATACAGTCCTTACAGGAAGCAATTCCCACTGCAAACTAACCGCAGCCACCACAGAAAGTAACAGGAACCTGCCATTAATTTCAGTGGATGCTGCTTTGGTTACAAAACCACCCCTAAGTCAACTACTGGCAGTAATGTTTTTCACAGTGACAGCAGATAGTATTTTCACAGACTACCAGTGAATAAAAACTGCAGAAGAGTCTGAATGGGTCATACACATCACCTAGAATTGAGAAATGACTCTCCCATTGCAGTGGGTATCTCCTCTTCTGTTAACACCAACAGAGTGAACAAAAGAAAGAAAAGCCTTTGCTCACAGGTCTCATTAATGCCAAGGCTTTTCTATACAATGAGAAACTGCACAGTTTGGATGACTGCACTTACAACTCTACACTCCAACACACATTAGGAACAAGATTTATTCCCACACGTTAAAGAACTTTTGTCAGAATTTTTGAAGAAGCATCTAATTCATCACTCTTACATGGAATTTTTTAAAAGTAAACTTACCATGGACAGTGGTGGTCCATTTTTAACACACATCTGAAAGAGAGAATTTCCAGCAAGTTAAGACAAAAAATACATTTGCTTTCTAAGACATGTAACTTTAGCTTCTACAGTTTAGGGTGTTGCTTTTTATTGATTGATTTTTTTCAAGTATTTTGCCCTGCTGCATCTTTTTCAAGCCCCTCTTAATCATTCTAATTCTCTATATTAGAGTAGCTGTTCTTTCACCCAAAAGGACCAATTGAGGTTCAGAAGAGTTATGAGGAGTTTCTTAAATTAGCATGGGGAGCATTACTGAGCAACACCATGCACCAGTTCATTAAGGCACACTAGTTTTATGTGCATGCAGAGAAAACAAATCAAAAGGATCTTTCAGGGTTGTATGGATAAGGTGTGTTAGCCTGGCATTAATTTCAACTAAGTCTTCCTTAGGGCTATTTTTTGCTACCATTTTGTTTGCTGCTGGCTTTTTTTTTAAAGCCAATGGAGGAAAAGACCAGCACAAAGGGCAATTTGAATAGTTCACATGTCATTTTAATCCAGTTTTAATATGAAGACAGATACTAGACATTTCAGACACAGAGGCATTCATTGTATTTGCTAACAAAATTCATTTTAGCCAAAAGATGTGTATTAGGCTCTTCAGTTAACGAGATTTCCTCAAGCTTAGCCTACTGAATTCTCATGCACAGCCTCAGCCTTCAGTGCCTGTGCAGACTTCTCTGATGATTCACAATGAAAATAGGGAATAGCAGTGATGTTTTGGAAATGTTAAAGGCATGTCATTCAACTGTCAATTTTTGAGATAAACCTTATTAGCAGAACACATCTGTTTCAAAGCTACAGAAACAAGATACAATGAAACAGTTCAAGAATAAGCTTTTGCTGGTGCTAGTATCTCAGACTTACTTTTCTTTACTTTCAATCTATGATTATTTTACTTTTTAATTAGTTTATTTTTTAATGTAGGTTTTGTTTTACAAAGCTACAAGCAGGTTTCCTAAAAAGTTCTACCACTTTAGACAACAGGGCTGCACCATAACATTGCACCAACAGAAGGAACTGACCCATTAAAGTGATGATTTCAGGAAAGAGAAAATCTGTAATTCCAGATTCAGACACTTACACGTCACATGCAGAACAGTGGTGGCAGCGGTCAGGTTTGATCAGCTGGCATCGATCACAGTATCTGATTGCTGCATTGAAGTGCAAGGGTCAGGTCAGTAGAACTCATTGGATGTTATGAAAGCTTTCCCCCATAACATGAAATGAATCTTAGAGCTTCCTGCCCTCCCCTGCCACACTTGTTCTTAAGGACTGTCATGTACATAATCTCTTATTATATGTGGTTCTGATTTTTTAAAGAAATGTACCATATTTAAGTATTCAAAAGAATCTATTACTACTCTGCTCAGTCATTTTCATTTATTCTTTGACTCCCAAGTCTTCCCATCCTTCATCCTCTGGCAGTGATCCTCCTTTCACCTCTGCACAGTGTACTAAGGCATCTTATTGTGAAACTACATTCTTCCAGCAAGTCAACCTTGTGCACTGGCTTTCTCTATCCACTTGACCAAACAAGGATCTAGCAGACTGTTCAGTAAATCACTTCTTCCTCATCTTTCTTGGATATTTTTAAACAAACCTTCAGGTTTTTCTCAATGGAAATAAGACACCAGCACACACAGTTTGAAAACAGGAGGAAAGCCCACATCTACAGCTAAACAGAACTGATAAGTGCTGGCAACAACTTCCCAGACCACTCCTGGAATTTAAGATGGGGATTATCTTAAATGGAGGCTTGTATTCAAAAGAGCCAGGTGTCCTTAGACTTTGTTTGGAAAAGTCACAGTAAACTTTGGCAGTGGTTATTCTGAGAATTTTATGTTTTTGTTGCTAGTTTTAAGAAAGAGAAAATTATATATATATATATATATATATACATATAAAAGCTATAGATTTTTGAAGAATATACATATGCATAAGACGGCACTTTCACAGATCATTCATGTATAAATTAGAATAAAATGCCTACATATATTAAAAGCAAATCCAGAAACAGTTCATAACTAGATTTGTACTAAATTACAGATGGGAATGAAATAACATTTATTTGTTTTTATGTTGGAAGAGTATGTTAAGATCTTAAGTACATTTCTCCTCATGCCGACCAAAACAGCTAAAAAAAAAAAGTTTAAATGGGAATAAAAGTGATTATAAAATTGAGCAACATGTTTGAATTTCCCTATTTCAAGCTATCTTAGCTGTATTTCTTTGCTATGTTTATTTTTAATTGCCACAGCTGGAGATAACTGTCAACTCTCTACTTGATAGAAGATTTTTTTTTTTTTTTAATTTCAAGTAGTGGCTTTATGTCAAGAACCCCAGAAAAAAGGACTGCTGTTTCTCTCAGGGGGATTAAGCACCAGGACAAACAAGTAACATCATGGCATCTGCAATATCTGCTTAACATTTGTTCATTTAATGGCAACAGATGAATAAACAGCAACTTCAGGAGCATAGAATTATCTTTATATATTATCTTTATTTATCTCACCTCTCGATGCTGTTGTTGTATAGATAGGCAAGTCTTTAGCAGCTCTTCTCAAAATCTCCTGCTGGGATTCTGGTCTCTCTTCTTTTTCATACTGCTCTTTATCAGCTTTTGACAAACAGAACTAGGAGGGATGGAAAAAAATGGATAGGAGGGAAGAGATTAATTATTACTTTGTTTTCCAAGGAAAAGACCCTTTGGGTGCCCCCAGCTACTGATCCAAAAGCACTATGTAAATAAATACAAAAAAAAAGAATGCCACAGGAAACACAGGAGATCCTTAGAACTCCTAAGTTTCTGGATGTCTTCCAGATGTATTTAATTTCTGGATGTATTATCAAGAAAATAATTTTTATCTCTGTTCCATTATGTATAGTATTTTCTCTTCAATACAAAGGAACATGGAGACTCAGGGTGAGCTTTAAAGTGTAAACTTTCCTTTAATTCCTGATAAGCATAAATTAAGTAAACTGCGAGCAAGAGGAAGGTGCAACAGTCTTTTGCTGCAATGAGGCACTGAAGGTCTCTTATTCCACTTCCTCTCTAACACAGGGAGGGGTACAAATCAGATGGGGGGAAGGAAAAGGCAGGTGGGGGGTGTGGTGGGCTTCACAGCTCCAGCACAGAAGCTGGAAGAGTTAAATTGGAATTTTAACTTAGAAGTAGTCAACTCTAGTCTCAAAATTCTTAAGTTGTATTGAAAGCAACTTCGGCAAATCCTGTACAGTTTGAGAGTGTGCTAAAATTCTGAGTAAAGCCTGGCAAGCATTCCTGTTGAAACCTCACTGAAATGTAAGCCTTCACCAGAAAAACCTGGAGAGCTTTTACTCATTTGTGAAACACTTAGTTTGGTATCTGCTGAAACAGTATTTATCAGTAAGCCGCACAAAACCCAGCGTGCTGACAAGGCCCTGTGCAGCAGGGGCTGAAATGACTATTTTCTTTGGTATTTTTCTGTTTCAAAGCACTTCTAAACTCTGAGCTTCCTGCATGGACTATAAGAGCTCTCTTTATGAGCACACATAGACAAAGCATTCATGGCAGAGAGTGGAAAATGCTATGTGTGCAGCTGGAACTAAAACTGGCTTAGTGTGGTTTAGTATGATCGTATTTTCCTACCAAAAACATGTGCATGATTAGTTCACATGGATTTTCCTCCCATCCTGTACTTCTTACTCTTTTGGATTACAGTCAGTTGGCAAGCAACAATGAAGACTCCACTTACAGCAAGGAGGAAGCAGTAAGATATTGCTGCAATTTCTCTGTGCTATTTTCTAACCAGAATGCAAGCAAGATGCCTCATAGCTCACAGAATCTAGTTAAGCCTCCTGTCACACATAGGAAGGACCCTCCCAGTTATTGAGCCTACCCACCCTTCAAGAGGGAAACATGAAACATGTTTAATAATACCCTTTTAAATAACCAGACACTAGAATTAATCCATGCAAAGGGTGAAATTAAAGTTTAACATTTCAGCCATCACCAAGACTTTGACCTCATTATTTAAATTTAATCACACAGATATTTATTCAAGCATGAAAACTGGAGATGCTCACATGGAAAGTTTAAGACAGATGTGAAGCACCATTCTAGCAAACATGGGGCAGTACATCTTAATCCCTCCTACCCTTGGGAGTCTGCTAGGTGACCCAGGGCTCTGTGACCTGCAATCATGCAGAGGTTGCAAGAAACATGAGCACTCCCTCTAGATGACATTTCAAGACAAACCATTAGTACACAGAAAAGGAACCCAGTAACAAGATTTAACACTTTCTAAGTTTGTCTACATAACATCATAGTATTACTCAAAAAATCCTGGGTAGGATTTTGGTTTTCCAAAAAGCTACATTTCTGTTCTAATTTCAGAACTTAATAGGGCTATGAGACCACAGTCTCTCAGGACAATAGCAGGATATGTTCAAAGACATCAAAAGTTGTCTGTTACCACACAGCAAACAGAATTCCCAATGAGGTTCCAGCAGTTCTTATTGAAAACAGAAAGAATCCCTTTGTCTCCTTCCTCTTTCTGGATCTTGTATAATGCTGATTGTTCTTTCTCAGGACAAATGTACAGGGATTACACCAAGACAGCAGCTGCAGAATCTTTTTTTTTTAGTTCAATAGTAAGATCACAGGATGCTATTTGTTTTGCAAGAATGGCCAATTTGAACTACTAAAAATATATACATTTACACTCTCACACAATAGAGAGATTCTGAAGTCATGTTTGTTTTTAAGTATAACCAGCATAAATTACTCACTAGTACATTTGCCCAGAAACAGAAAAAGTGGTACTGGGTTTTTAATTTGGTTGTTTTTTTGCTTTTTAAAATTTTTTTAGTGTTTTTTTGTTGTCTTGGTAGGACAGACCCTTTTATCCTTTTTTTTTTTTTTTTTTTTTTTCATTTAAAGCTAGCTGTAGAAGAAAAATTTATTAAATCTGATCTATCTCCACAGTTAATACACAAAAAATTCATTAGATGCCATATGCCCAAGCCATCCCTTTCATTTGCTGAATACAATAAGCCTGGTATATCATCACTGTAACTACAGGAAAAGCACTGTCAGAATAAGTTTGCTATTAATGGAGAATGCTAACAGACATTAAAAGTTACTAGGCACTAGCATTAAGAGCAGCTCTAGTTCATACAGCTTTATAAAATCTAGAATAATACTATTTCAACCACATTTTAACTAGTTAACCTGCTTAACTTTACAATTTTCCTGCAAAACCATCCCAGAAAAAGCAAAAACAAATGACCCTGAAGCCGAGACCCTTTGAATTTTTAAGTTTAGCAATTCATAGAATCATTTAGGTTGGAAACATCTACGGTCATCAAGCCCAGCCATAAGCCTAATAATGCCAAGTCCACCACTAAACCATATCCCCAGATGCCACGTCTATGCAGTCTATAATCTCCAGGGATGGGGAGACAAACACTTTTCTGGGCAGCCTGTTCCATTGCTTGTGACAATTTCTTCTTTCAGTGAAGAAATTTTTCGTAATATCTAATCTAGACCTCCCCTGGTGCAACTTGAGTCCATTTCATCTTGTCCTGTCACTTGTTACCTGGGAGGCCAATCCCCACCTGGCTGCACCCTCCTGTCAGGCAATTACAGAGAGTGATGAGGTCTCCCCTGAGCTCTCCACCAGCTCCCTCAGCTGCTCCTCACAGGACTTGTGCCCCAGACCTTTCAACAGCTACATTTAGACTTTTTGCTTAGTTAAACAGCAGAATAGTGTTTAGCTTTTTACACTTTATATTCTATAGCTTTAACATACAAATCGCTAAGATGTAATTAAGCACTACAGAGCAGTGTTTGCTTTTTCTTTAAAGCATGGGAATAACTCATCTCAAGAGTGTTTAAGATTGACATCAGATTGGCACCGAATGTCAGCTTTGCTGAAAACAGAATAAAAATTAAACCCCCACAGAGCAACCAACATCTCAAACAGTTTAGGCAGTTTAAAAGGTTTGTAAAAACAAGGAAGAGAAGTGCGACATTTTAAATTTAGTGACCGTATTTAATCCTTACGTACGCACACATTAGAGAAAATGGAAAGCAAGGTAATCCATCTCAGGCTTATTTGAATTAATATGGTTCTTTTTCAAAACAAAACTTCTTACAGTCATCATGCATTCTTTTGCTATTATACAAAGCCTCTTTATGTAGTCCCGTGTCAGTGTTCCTAAACCTTAACCCTTGACTAATAAGTGGGTTCAGTCCTCCAGGTCACAAGTATACAATGCATTACTACCCTTTGTTACTGAAACAACGGTACAAACTGCTTAAAAAGGAAACATAAAGATGCTGTCACTGTATTTCATTTGTCAGTTTTAAAAATTTCAGGTTTCAAGCTACTTCATAGCATAGCACTGCACAAGACTGCCAAGTTGGTGATGATTTAAACACACATTTTGTATAAGGAAATGTCATGACACAAAGCATATGGTATTTTAAGACTAACTTGATCATTTTCATTCATGATACATCGTCATGCTGTTCTATTTTAGACAATGAGAAGTGAAAGGTGAATCATGCAGTACTGCAAACAAATTTCATCACTGAAAACAGTTCAGCTATTTATAAAAAAGGCACTGACATTTTCCTAACATTATATTTACCTCATTAGAGGGGGTTGCAGGAGATGTGAAAATTGTCTTCCCATAGGACCATACAAACATGATGAATGACAGATGAAAAACCACAAGGTAGACAACTGCAATAAAATACAAATAAGAATTTGGTGAATACAGCTGAAAAGAACAAGAAATAAACCCCCTGATCTTTGAGGAGGGCTAAACAACCACACTTGGCACTCTAGAACTGTACAATTAAAAAAAAAAATAAACACCCACCTTCACTCCCCCAATGTGATGGCTGCTCTTCCTCAAGGAAACAATGTTTTTATTATATGTTCACAAAATGACCTTGAAAGCTTCCAGGGATGGAGCATCCACGACTTCTCTGGGCAACCTTTGCTGCTGCCTTGCCACTCCCACAATAAAGAATTTCTTTCTAATACCTAATTTACACCTGCCCTCTTTCAGTCTGAAGTCATTTTCCCTTTGTCCTATCACTCCATGTCCCTGTGACATGTCTTTCCCCAGGACAGGAGCCAGCCTCAGTTCTGGCATGTAAGTGACTAATCTTTTTGGACGAAGATGATGCTGTAATTCTGTTCACAAATCACAAAGTAATTGATTACTTACTGACCTACATAATTCAATTTAATTTCTGCTTCTAGTAGAGACAGCACAGTACTGTGCCATTACAGAAGGCACTGGTCATCAGTGACAGTTAAAATCCCCAAACAGGTTTGGAGAGTACTGCACTCCAGTCAAGCCAGGTGAGAGTTAAAGATTTTCTTACTATCTTCTTTCAAATCATATGAGAAATACAAGCTGGAAAAGTCCTATTACAGTCACAGTGGCAATAAAATGCAGCTGGCTTTAAGAGGGAGTTCAATAAATTTTCCAATGACTCTGCATGATACTGCTGTCTTAAAGACCAGAAATCCAGACTTTATGACCCAGGAAGCTCCTTCCAATCTTGTTTCCTCTCATGGTTTCCTTTATCACTTGTCAAGAGGAAACAGATCAGTTGTGCTAGAACAGCAAGTCTTAGAGAAGTCGTATTAAATATTTATATTATCGTCATTTATATTATCTTCAGTTGCAGTTAAGTAGGAAATTTGACCTACTTTTATGTGCAGAGTCCTTTAAGAATCTGTACAATGTACTTCATGGATAGCAAAAAATGCTCAAAACTTTGGGAACCTTCAACAGCTCAGAAAATGCTTGTGCAGAGTCACAGAAGACATGGCTTTAATTTATTATCTTTCAGGATTTTCACTGTTTATTGCAATGAAAACAAACAAACTGCATTTGAGCTTTCATCAGAGAATTATTCTTTTTACCTTTGCCACTGATTCCTCCAACCTTACAAGCACACTTGGCAAATTTTCAGCTGTGGAGCTGACTCAAAATGCCAGAAACAAAACTCTTTTCTAAAGCCATCCTAAATCTGTCTCCAGATAGTAAAGAACTTGTGTATTACTGTAGTGGGCAATGCATTATTAGAAGTTTTCTGTTATTGAAAACATACTCAACATTCAAACACAATGTGGTTAAGCAATTAAAGCATGAGAAAATGGTTTGGAAGAGAGGAGAATAGGATATAAAACTGGAGTGGAATCAGCGGCACAGATCAGAACTTTGGTGGAGAACAGGGCGAGAGAAATTGAATAGAAGGAAAAAGGAAATGAGATACAGAGGAGGGCAAGGCACAGCAAAACTAACTTACACAGTAAACAGTTCTACTCTGTCCATAAAAATCATGCCAGAATTCAGATCCTTTTGAAGGCTTATTTTCAGTGCACACACAATGTGTCAATGAGCAGAACCTCAAAGCTTTGTCACAGGCTGTAAATGCCCCTAAAACACACAAAATGACAAGGACCATGGCTGGCTGCATCAAGGGTACAGATCTGTGCCAGTGCTACCAGTATTTATTGGATAGGGGCAGCTATTAAAGCGCTTTTCGCTTTTCGTGTAACTGAGATCTTGCAATCTGTCACCATCACTAAAAACCAAGGGTACTCAGTAGATAGTGATGGGCACCACCAGGGAGAGACCCTGCAATTGCCAGTCCATAATGGCTTCACTGTGAACAAACTCTTGCTTCTTTTCCTGCTCCCATGCTGCCATTCCTCCCTTGATTACACATAACTGTCCTGTCAGTGCTCCCCAGGAAATGAGAGGGAGGGAAGATACCATTTTTAACAGCTTTACTTTACAGTTCATCTACCCACCACTTTGGGTATCAGCAGCTCTTCTACAGACTACTCCCTGAAGCATCCTGTATCTGTTTCCAGTACAAATGTAAAGCAGATTCATTCCTAGTCAGCTCATTTTCTTGTAATTACAAGCTAAATGGAAAATACAACAAAAACCTCAAACCCCAGTATCTGCCAGTTTTGCCAGACTCAGAGTCACAAGAAACTCCTGGCTAAACTAAGGCAATTCAGGATTCTTGGTTCTTGCTATGCTGCAACCAAGTGAAGTCAGTTCTCTTTAAAGGCATTGATGCACACTATGCCAAATTTATGGCCTCAGGAAGACAATGGCTTAAGACATGCTCTCAGAATCCTCCTAAAATATGCTAAGCCCTCCTAAGATTTGCCCCTAACATTCTTCGCTGAATCATTCTTAATACTACTTTCAAGACAGAGTCAGATTACAGAGAGGCAGTAATATATAACTTATTATAACAACTTACATAAGTACTATATTATACTGTTAACAGAGATTCAGAGTTTACTTTATTCCCCTGTCCTAATGGATATAAAACTAGACAAGAATATAAAATTACAAAGAAAAAAATGAGCCTTAACAGTGTGAAGAAATTGCCAGTAATTTAATCAAAACTTGCCATTATATTCAAATCATTTTACTGTAGTACTTATTACACTGAAATATGGAGCAAAATACACTTGTTAAGATGCACATTATTGATTTACCAGAAACATAGCCATGTTTCTGGTACTTTGGTCTTTCAGCTCTTCTGATGTTGATTCCTGGCTTTACAAGAACTTTAGAAAACTTATGCCAGCTTTCTTTTCAAATGAAAAAAGACTCCACATGTCGTTTTTCGAATCAACATTCATGTTTGATAAATTCATGCATACAAGATGCCTACGACATGATTCAGAATGGGAGGTGCAAGCAGTGTGCAGGTGACAGCTATTAAGAGCTTAACAGGTTCCAGTGATACTCTCACTCTCATTATTTAACCTCCTTCCTCCTAAGCACTTCCCTTCTCTGGTAGATTTAGAGAAACTTGTTTCAGTCAGATAGGCACTGCATTTGAAATAGAGATCTGACTTTGTAACACAAACATTTCTCTGCCAGACTTCCTTAACTGATAAATGGATCTTCCTTTCCAGAAGAAATTAGAAAGCAAAACTTATTCATCTACAGGTCAACAGCAGGTACAGCAGCAACTTGCAGAATTGTGTGAAGTCAAGGTAAAGCCCAGCTGTAAAATGGGATGAAAAAATCTGTTGTAACACAAGCTCGCATCTTGAACGGCTTACAGTTTATTTTGAAGATTTTCCTACTCTTTCAGCTCTCCATTAGAAATTGAAAAATGACAAATTCCATCAAGATTCCTTCTTTTTACAGTGTTCTGGTAGATGTTTTCCAGGAAGAAAACTGCCAGATTAGCTGCCAGTCCTGTGCTTTTTTACGAAATATTTAAGAGTTGAGAGCTTTTACCGGTCTGAAACAGCCCTCTGTGGATAGTTAATGTGCAAATCTGCTTAATCTATCACTCATGTTCCCCCATAAACTGGAATGAATTCCCAAAAAATATACCAGCAACAATATGCTAGAATTATTTTTGGTTAATTTGTATCTCTATCACTGTGTACTACTACCCACTGTGCCATACACTTGCTAAAGCAAATATAAAGACTAAAATTTCTCAAAACAAGGCCTCAAACACTTGACCTAGAAATTCAAAATTATAATGTGTAGCCACTTTTGAAGTTGGTTGTGTTTTTCACAATTCTAACTACTCCTTAAGAATAGAGTTCTGAGGAATTTGGTAAGATGTCTGGAAAATATTAAGCAGTACAACAACAAATTATCTTCTTCCTGAAGTCTTTCAGGTCGCAGGCCTAAACAGAAAATGGAATTGTAGATGTGCTGCAGCTCCTTCTCTCTTCTTTTTCTTAGTTGTTAGTAGGCACCCATTTAAAAATGAATGCAAACTCAAATCATAGTTGCATTACTTGCATTAGTCACAGGTCTTGTCATCGTCCTAAGTTTGTGCTATTAGAAACAAAACAGACTCAACTGTACAATATTTACCTTGTTTCTTAGCACTAATCTACTCGCTACACAGAGCTCAAACATAAAGGAGTACATTTAAACTCTGTGTCCCTTAGGATTTGTATGCAAAGCAGCTATTCACATCTTCATAAAAACTTTAAAAAATTACCTTTTTCGGCAGTTGAAGAAATAGTAACTGGAAAAGAAAAAGAAAAAAAAAGTTAGGTAAATTTGTACAGAATTAAGTAATTGGCTAAAAGTGAGATATACAAGGTATTTGACTTGTTCCAAAGCATACTTCAGGTGTTAGCAGAGCCTCCCCACCCAACACTGGGCTGAATCAGGAGTCAATATTCCTCCTGCCAGCCCTTGATGCTTGGAGAGTTACTAGAAGAGCTGAAGAGATGCAGTTCCCTGGGCTAATGAAGTGAGAACACTCCACAGACAATAATTAGACAGAATTTATGCATATTCCCCTTCCTATATGCACCTAACTCATTTTTCTGAGTCAACAGCTAGGCCAACAGGCACACCACTGGAAAGCATAAAATGAAATTAAAAGTTCTTACAGAAATCCCTGTGAAACTGCTACATGTAACCTACTTCCCCAATTCCCCCCTACCCCCACTTCTCTCTTCCTGTCACATACTATTTTTTGCTTTTTCTTCCCCCGACCTGAATTCTTCAGGCATAGTTAAAATCTTTCCACCTCTTTATTTCCTATAGCCTCATCTCCTTTTATGCCAACAGCAAATGCCATTGTTCAAATCTACCTTGTACACTGCCTGACTAGTACATCTTCCTGCCCTCAGGCTTCTACAATACCTTCACACTCAGTTTATCAGCTCAGGGATGATGCTGAACAGAGAGCCGCTGTACTTGCTGGCTGCTGTGTTCATATCATTCCCCTTGCTGGATCTCTTCCTTGGACACAGAATTACTGAAACTCAGTGAAGAAAGGATTCTTCCCGAGTCCCTCTTACACAGTAAATGCAAGCTTCTGGCCACCACCATGTGCAAAATCTTAACAGCACACTGTGCCTCCTGCATTTTACTTCACTAGACATTGTTTCCCCTCTCCCAGCTCTGACATCTCTACTGTCATTAACCTGTGCAACCATTCAAAAGAGCTTTGTCCAGATGCACACGAGACTCTTAAATCTGCAGGGCTTGAATGTGCACTGCAGACTTCCTTCTGAGGGGCTGTTTTGTTACAGAGGTGGCATCTGTCACTTATCTGTAGATACCTACAGGGAAAGGGTCTACAGCTCTATTATGCTCCTGTGCCTCTTTTTATGGGCAACAAGAGGTATAATGAGATGATATTTCAGTGTACAGATGATCCCTTTTTGTTCAGACACGTTTTAGAGTTTTTTCCTTCTTTCTTGCCCCCTCCCTTTCCATTAAACATCCACCCTCTGTCTGTACACAGAAGCCTCTGCAAAGCTAATGGAAAAGGTTCTGGTTCCTTCCACCTAAAGGAGGAAGAAATTACCATTTGGAATATAACAATGTTGGCTTCAAACTCAAGGAGGTCAATCCTAAAGAACAGTTTCATTTCACATTAGCTATGCATACTTGCACAGCCTGCTCCCATGTTTCTGCCTGAAACTCCACTGCATGCTTCAGAAGACGAGTTTTAAAGCAAATCCTGTGTTTTTGCTTAAAATTTTACTAATGTGTTATTTCTCCACTTGAAATGTTTTCAAAAAAGCAAGGCAAAGATAAAAATTATTAAAAAAGTGGAAAGTAAAGTAAAATTGCAGACTATATTTGTTTAACTTAAAAAATACTAAAAGTACTTTAGATTTAGCTTTACCTTTGGCTCCTCATATCTTAAATAAACACCTTTGCATACATTCATTCATCGAAATGTATTTCCTTGGACGAGAAATATAAAAAAGTTCTTAATTATCCCCTGTTGGCAGTGAGAGAACATAGTTATCTATAAAACTTCAGGAAATTTTTTGGAAGTAATTGTGTTAAAGTACTTCTTAATTTGTAGCCTCATTTCTGTCCTCAGCACAAAACAGATCTATGAGCCAAATCTGATGTTTGAAGACTCAAAATAATGAACAGATTTTACAAGCAAAAACAAGACACACACACACACAAAAAGAGCATTTTATCACATGTGGGACTTCATTGAAAAGATCCCTAAATAACCTTCAAAAAATTAATTAAGTTTCACAGTACCAGGAAGATAATTTCTCTTTCACACATAGGTCCCTTAGGTTAGAATGCAGTTATTAGACTGTGTAGAACAATTTTCATAATTTTCATTTGAGAAACTCCTGCAGTTTGTGGTAAAAGCCAACATGGAAATGCTTCTGATTTTCACCCTGTTTTGACATTCTCAGATGTCCTACTCTCTCCTGTCTCAGAGTCTCATGCAAGTTAGATGTTACTGCTTCTATCCTTTTCACTGTTCTAATGCCCACTGGCAAGTAGATTAAATGAACAGCAACTCTACCAGTCCAAATTCACTCAGCAGATGGCACATGAACAGTTCTAGAGGATCTTTATACTACAAAGCAAGGCCTTTCTTCACATAAGTTAATAGTCAATCATTATGTAAAAAAGACTTTTAAGTATCTGCTAGGCAGGCTATCTAACAAGAAGCTTTGTATTCTAGCAAGAAGTCAAGAAATTCTTGCTTTTGAACTCTGCATCAAGGACAAAAAAACCCACAGAACATGACACTGCCATTGTGGGCCCCATCCCTGGCCTGTAGTTACAGGTTTGCTCCCTATCACTTCTCTCCTCTACTGCTTCTGATGTTTAGATATGGCTGCCAGCTTCTGCTAAATTAGTACCATTTTGACTTCAAACATTTTTGCAACATGGTTTCTTGTTTGGGGCATGGGATGGGGGGAAAATTCCAAGGCAGCACTGCCTTTTTGTTTACTGATTTTTGTTTTAACAAAATAAACGCTGCTTATGATTTATATGTTAACCTCAGAATGCAACAGCACTGTACACTGGACAGATGTGTCAGCAAAACTTAGTGCCTTAAGCCCTGCAATCAACACAAACTGTCCATGAATCAGAAACATAAGTGGCATAAAACAGCTGCTCTTTTCAGGATTTTAAAATATACTGCCATATCAGTCTATTGCTCAGCTCCAAAAGGAAAAAAAATATTCTTTGGATTTGTTTCTTAATACCAAGTTCCTGATTTTGTGAGAAGACTTATGATGTTCTAGAAGGATATTGCCAGGGAAGGATAAAACACAACCAGACAGTGAAAGCTGCAGTTTACTTCAATGCAAAGAGCTCAGAAGCAGGCGCTTGCATGCTCAGGCACATGGAGTTTTCACTACGGCCTCAGAATTTCAAAGGATTAAACCTCTCAGTATTACAGCAGCAGGGGAGTTGAACAAAGTGAACAAGCTCTGTCTGACTGCAGTGCAGAGCTTTATCTCAACTACATAAGGGTTTCCAAAATCAGTCTGAGGAAGGAGTGCAGCAAACCTGCTTGTAAAGAGAGGTAGACAGGCCTACACTGAACTTCATGCTGCTGCAGCTTGCCCAAGGATGTACAGTGCAACACACTGCCAGCTGATCCACTGAACAGCTCAAACACTGGACCTGCCAACATTTTGGGGCCCCAAAGGATAAAGCACATGATGTGAAGTATGTGGGATCACTTTCTACAGAATACTACCTCCAAAATACACCATTATAGCTTTTATTAGACTGGGTTCAAATGTACTTTATAACTCTGTCCACTTAGGAGACAAGCAGAAATTGCACCTTTGACTTTCACAGAGGAAAAAGTTGTCATAGTTTTGATTTAGACACCTAGCCTCACCCCTGGCAACAAAGACACTTTTTCCTTTATGAGTCTCAGTTGTTGCTTACCCTTTGCTAGATACTCTTCTGCACACTGTTGTCTGTTATCTTTCATCTCACCTATGTCACAAGGATGAAAGAGGCAGGAGCCTACAGTTTTTATCACAGGAAACAATCCTGCGGACACAAGGACATCATTCACTGTATAACAAATGAAACTGGGGGAAAATGTCACTTGTTGGAAGCTTTCCTCTTGGAGTGTGAACTGATAGAAATGTCAACTTCAGAACACTTTGGAGCATTTTTTAAGCTGCCTCAAGGAAACCTCTCAGAATATATTATCTCTGAAAGAAAAATATGTTCGGGACCTGGTTTGCTTTTAGTTTCAGGCTTATTTTCAGGGTTTCTATGAAGTGTTCAAGCATCTTCCAACTCATTCTGTAACACGAAACACCTAAATCTCTCTATTCTGAAGCAAAGAGGTGCTATGATCTCCCAAGACCTTGCAAGAGGCATGCTCAAAGACAAGACATATGTCTCCAAGCTTGGAATAAACTGCCCCCCTCCCACCCCCCCAACCACATCCTCCTACTTCCCTAAAAGGCATGTTCCAACCACAGTTAGTTATGCATCTTGCAGAGGAAGAAATTTAACTCCAACTAATATAGAAGTACAGCAAAGGACAAGAACTGATCTCGTTACTGAAGTGCTGTGCTTATTTCCCCATCCACGCCCACGATGGCTCTTAGCAGGAGTCACACTTCGGTTATTCCAGCCTTTCCACAAATTTCAAAGTAACATTCACATTTTGGCTGACATTCCTTAAGGGTGGGAAGAAGAAGTGATAAAAGTGCAATTGCATCCCTTCACCAGATGCACAACCGTAACTTTTCTCAGCTTTTAATGAAAAGGGTATAAATAAATAAACATATACGTGTATTTATATACACCCCTATACATACACAAGCACATATATACACACACACTCATGTATTTCCAGAAGTTAACAGCACTGAAATTCAACAGAAACCCCCCACAGGCACTGCCCTGTCTGCCAAGGCAAGCCCCACTAACATCATGCCAGTATTTAATTTGTTCAGAAAATGGCATTTTATAGAAAGCGTAACTTAGGTTTATGCTTACATAATTTCCATTTGCAAATGCGGACCTTAATCACTCACAAGAAGCTGACAGAAACACTATTTACTGATACAAACATGACAATGGGTAAATTTCCTTGAGCAAATACTCATTTGGCTTCTGTTACAGGGCAACAACAGAACACAAAGACCTTAGCACTTCTCCACTGTTCTCTAAAAGCCTTTATTCTGTGACCTTCCACACTGAGAGATTTCTTATTTCCCAACTGGCAGGCACTCACTAGGTGCTCTCCTCCCCTAACAGCCAGGAGTTGTTTTAGAAAAATGACTCAAGATGACTGAGTTGACAGCATCATGTAGCTAAAAGCCAACAGAAGAAGATGCTGCCAGGTCTCTGCTAAAAGGCTACGGGGGCCCAGGAATCACACACTCAATTGCCACCATGAATGTTTTTTGCAGAAATTTGAGCCATATGAGCTTAGAATTGTTTTATCTTCATATGGGTCTAGACTGATGTATTTCAACTTCACATACCCAGGAATAAGACACAGGTTTCTCTGCTCCCAGCACAGTGCCAGGGGATTCAGAAAGCAACATTTTACAGAATGATGCCGCAGAGATGTGGCTCCACAGGCCCTTGTGCTGAGGCAGCACTAAGAGTCACATTGCCACACCATGTGCCTCAGCAGCAGCAGCACTGCCTGGGGCTGGTCTGCAGCATGGCTGCACCGCCAGCCGGCTCTGCCTCGATGCTTGTCTCAGAGGTGTGGCCTGTGGTGGACAACTCTCGCTGCAAGGGTGTGTAAAGTTACCCCTCTTAACCATCCACCCACTCACTCCCCTGTGGCAGACAGACAGAGCAAAAGCGAGCACTCGCCTTCTCAGACACTTGGGGTCATGTTTGAGCTACCAGTGAAGTTGGCAGCTACTACACCGCCCGTCCGTGTGACCACGAAGAGCCCGGCATTGCAGGGCGAAGGGGAACGGCAGCGAGTGGCCCCTCACTGTGCTGGGTCACAGCCAGTCATGAGAGGGGAAAGAAATGCTGTCAGGCCACCACTGCCTTAAAGCACAAACTCCTCACACAGCCTGTGCCCAGCAAGAGCACTCCAGAGAGTGGCCTTTGGGACCTCGAGCGATCACAGGATGATGCCTTCAAAGGCACTGCAGGTACTGCACGTGTGTTAGAAATCTGGGGTGGGAAGACAGGAGGAAGAAAACGCAGCCAGGGAAGAGACACCGGTACAAAGGGGGATGCTCTGCTTTATGACCACATTTCCTATGCTCATGATTGCCGTGCCCATTGCTACAGGATTCAAAGAAGCATTATGCCAGGGACAGGCAAAATGAATTAATATTTCAAACAAGACAGTTCAAGCTGCACTGCAGAATGCTTCTGTTATTTGTTACCAGCTATCGTTACAATTTGTGGTTTAAACAATGTGAAAATGATTCTTTCACTAGAACAAGTAACTTGGAGCAGCCAGAGGCTTGCAGCCCAGAAAAAACTCTTATCACAATAATGAAGCAGCTTTTTATTTAGCCAAGGTCTTTTCAGTCTCAATGCAGAGAGTACATGCATGAATACAAACAGTCTACAGCAGAAATTAGCATAAGCAACGTGAGATACTTCTTGGGTACCAAGTTACATTTAGCAATGAATTTAGCTATGACAACTGGGAAGATTTCTGCCATGTATTGTGGGAACAGTAAATCCTGTGCTACCACTTGCAGTTCAAAAACACAGCCACAAAGGCAGCTGACTTCTGGAACCCACAAAATCCTACAGACAGCTCCTTACCTCTGCAGCTACAAAATATTCTTGAAAGTTATACCAAAGGTCTCCTAATGGTCTTCTCAGCAAGGGTGCCTGCACTTTTTAAATTACTTCCAACCAAGAGTTACACTTGGTCAGCATGCAGAAGGAAGTGTTGCCAGGTCAACCTCAGTCCCACCATCCCACCACTTGCATTCACACCAACTATAGTGTATTAAGAGATGTATCAGCCCAAATAACTAAAGGATTTTTCTAAGTAGGAAGTAAGCCTTTAGCTCTAACGGTCCCTGAAAAGCCCTATTCCCCAAGAAGCACTACTCACTTTCAATTTACCATAATTGCTCAAAAACTCCCTAATGTAACTTGATTTTCTTTGGCTATTTAATCACTATTGACACTGCTTATTCTATTTGCATTTTGATGGATTTCAAACCCTAGAATTACTTCCACACACTTTCTTCAGCTGGTTACTCATATTACTGGACTTCATTCTTTACCAAAAATTCTGCTTTATCATAACAGTAATGGCTTTATTGCTCAGTAGCATGGAAGTGCTGTGCATAAATGGTTTCCAATATTGCCTTTAAGCTATCAGAGAGAGCCAGAAGAAAGCCTGGTTTCTTCTTGAAAGACAAAGAGAGCTCTTACCAGCATCAGTCAGTGAGCTGTTCTCTCTCTGGCACATCAGGGAATAGGATAAAACAGAAGGGATAGAAAAGCATGGAAACTCAGAAGCATCTGAGTGGAGCTAGCTAATGTCCACACCACTAATTAATTACATCTACATTTGAAAGAGAGGTATTTATCCTCAGGGTGGCCAGATCAAGCTCATAGCAACACTACACTCAAGTATCTGTACATGTGAAAATGCCTTTTGTGTTAGGAATAACTGCAGTAGTTTTATAGCTGACACTACTAGGACACTTGCAAGAGACAGGAGTGACAAACAGGATAATCAGCTGGTGTTGACAAACACTGTGCTGCTGTACAGAGCTGTCTAACACACCCTGCACAAGATCAGGTGCTCTGCAGGTAATACCAGAAACTGTCAGTATAAAGTAAAAACCAAAGCAAGCAAAATCCCACCAACCAACATACATTTTCATAACGGTATTTTTCAAGTAATTAACTATTCACCAATTCTTTTTGATAAAAAAAACCCACTGATTTGCACTTTGTGACTGCCTGTCAAGACCTGCCTTGAATAAAAAGGTCACTTAAAGCTGACTGTCTTACGGCTCAGAACATTACTAGTAAATCCATTTACTTCTACACCACACAGATGAAAATAAGTCACAGTCTTTATTTATCCATTCCACACAGCTGTGAGATATGATAGCAGGGGAGCAGAGGCATCAGTTCATGGAGAACAAAATTTTCAGACACAGCTGCTGTGACCTGCAGACCTGAACCCTCACCCAGCAGTGAGAACAGTCAGCAGCCAGCAGGGACCTTCATGTTTGGCTTCAGACTCTTCCAAAATCAATTGTTTCCTTGCCTACTTACCGGCCCAGCTTGCAGCAAGTGTTTCCCCAAATGTGAGGATCAAATCTATTTTCAAAACTCTGTGCAAAAGATCTCCTTGTAAATCTCCTTAAAAAGTATTAGGGACTCTGTTTTCTGAGAGGAGGATTTTGCTGTCACTAAGTTCACTAAGTAACGGAAGAAATCAAACTGCCCAGCAAACTGATGTCCTCTCATGCATCACATCACTGGATTCACTAAATGAAGTCTGCAATGTTGGTCAAGTTTGACTGGTATTTTCCACCTGAGGTTAAATATGGAACTACCTATGATAAGAGCTGATTTTCAGCCAGCAATACATTGACAAGAGAGCAGCCAGTATGTAATCTACATGAATTCCTACCAAGATACTAATAAGCCAAGCTCCTGGACTCAGCCCTTTAAGGAAGTTTTGTATTGAAAAACATGTCATTTAAAAACAAGTACAGTTTTTAACAACTCTCTCAGTTGTGGGAGAGCAGTGATGGGCAACTCCTGTCTCCAACAAACTGGACTTGCAAAAACTAATAAATATTTAGTATTTTTTAAATTACAAAAATATTTATGGAATAAACAAAAGTTTAAAGACTTCTCATGGTGATTTAGGGTAACTGTTCATATACAGCTCATCTAGTTGCTTGATAATAAATGCTGCCATCTTTTGATGCTGGAGGCTTTGCTGCTTGTTCTTTTTGTAAAACAAAATGTTACACATCAAACCTTACTTAGACTGAAACATCCTGAGACAACGCTTGACTGTACCTAAATCTACATCCTCTAGATTCTTTGCAAAAAAGGAAGAAATAACAGCAACTCCCAGGAACACAAAAAAAGATCCAGGTGCTGCAGAGGGAAAAAACCACTGGTAGTAAAAGGACTGGAAATTTTGGATAGAGGACAAGGTCAGAAGGACATCATTTTGTTGCACCAGGTCTCATTTAAGTACCAGATTAATTAGGAATATGAAAAAAGTGACTGTATGAGCCACTGCAAAGGGATTTTTGGATACTCCAGAACATCCAGATGAAATCTTTGATTGTAGTCCAGAGCTAACAGAGAGGCAAGCACACAAAAGAAAAGACCAGAGCTTATCATCCAAGAGCTCTCATTCAGTAACTATTGCTTCCAGCAAATAAATAAAACCAAAAAAATCCTCAGAGCTCACCTGCCTGCTGACAGTTCACCACATATTCTTGGAAAGCATAAACTCAGGCCTCGAGGAACATTAACTGAAATACTGCAAAGCCTAATGCAGTGTTCCAAGGGGAGAACAGTTCTGCCCCTCAGAGATGCATTAGGGCTCCCAGGGCACAGCAGGGCTGGCATGCTGCCTAATAAAAAACAAGAAGCAGGGCTTGATGCATGCATGGCTCCTACTAAGGGAATTAACTTCTGTCACCTTCCTAGGTAGCTGTAACACAGTTGCAAGAACATCCTTGGCTGCAGGTGAAGTACTTGAGTGGGGCACTCTGGTGGGAACTAATGTTTGTGATGCCCAAGAAATGACTGCTGCTGGCTTAACAGGGAAGTCAATGACCACAGCGAGCTGTAGGAAGTTACATCAGGAGAGTGATTGCTTCTCAACTCCTACAACTAGGTGTGAGCTGGCCCAGACCTTTAAACCTGTTGTTGCCTGAGAGGATACACAGAGACATCATTTGGGATGGGACCAGGGTGTGCATCTGCCTGCCTAAAGACTCCAGAGCAGGCCTGCAGCAAGAGGAGACAACCACAGATCCTGAGGCATGGAAGAGCAGCTCCTGAGGCCCCCCTGCATGTGCCTAAAAGCTCTCCCAGACCATTGCTTCTGCTCACCAACAGATCCCTGCTTCCATGCTTAACCTGGAAATACAGTTCTGCAAGTGTGGGAAGTAGTGAGAAACGTAGGATATTTACAGCTTTGAGGATGTTAACAGAAAACAGGCACACAAAAGAGGAAAAATAACTGAATCTAGCGCTCAGTGGTCTTTAAGCTTTCCATTGTCAAAATTTATAATTTGTCTAAATTATGAATTATTACAGAAGTTCTAGCCTACTCTCTGCACCACTTGCTGCTTTAGCTTTATCTCAGCAGGTATCTACCATTGAACACAGCCACAATATATCTGTATACAATAACAAAGCTGAAGCCAAACTTTTAAAAAATAGATTTAAACCCCTCAACATGCAACTTAAGAAGCAGCAGAGTAAATAGATAAAAATACACACACATAAAACATTCCCACTAAAATCCTACTGGCATCCTTTTTCAGATACTGTAAAAAAACCCACTTGAGTGTTAGTCACATAGGATTTTTTGGAACAGAAACCAAACTCTGCTTCAAGTTTTGGGCTCCTTTCAGCAATGGTCAGGGTAAATCTGCAGGTCACAAATCAACAGACGTGAAAAGCTTCAATCAACCACAAACCAATATGAATATGTGGAAATACCCTTCCTTTCTCTCTCTTTTTAATCCAAACTTGACAAAGTTAAAAGCAATGATTCCTTGTCATGAAGAATGGTGCAGTAACAGGTTCTCCGCATTCACACCCATGACAAGGCAGCAGATGAGGCATTTTACATAAGTTTTAAGTCTACCACACACAAGTGCAAATCAGCTTATACAATAACTATCTGTTCAGGTCTCTTCAAACAAATAATGTCTGTTTCTTTCAAGGCTACTTAAATTTAATCTAAACTTTCATTTCTCTCTGCACTGGCAGATTGCCTCAGATTGCCTAATTCTATATGAATTACTTCAAGCTCTAAATTTTTTTCGTCACAAAAAGGTTTAAAAAAGGAAAAAAACCAAAAAAACCCACAACTCCAAATAGCTATCTCTGTGTTTAGCACTTCACAAGAGATGCATAAAAATCCCCCACTCTGGAGACAAATGCACATCAAGATGTGTAAGTAAAATACCACAAACAAAAGAATGTTGATTTAAACCCCTCTCTCTGTAGATCATATGATTAAAATGGTTCCATGCTTCACATTTAAGACAATGCTGCACCATCTATAGCACCAGAGACTACTGCAGAAACTGCAAAGGCAAACGTGCTGCTCCCTGTGATCCACTTGTGTTTGACAATCTCACAAGACAATTTTAAGAGCTGAAAGAAAAGATGAAAAAGGAATGGATGAGCCATTTGGTCTTTTGGGAAAAAAGGAAAAGCAAAGGCTTGAAATGCTGCAGAGGGGGAACTTGACTTCTAGCACAGATAAGGGAAGACAGCCAAAGATTAGGTATTCCATTGAAGATTGTGGGGAGGAAGGAAAGCAGAAGTGGGGGAAAATCTGGGTTGTTTGTTTCTTGATGCAGGAGAGGAGGAGTTATGCACATCCCACAGAAGACAGTTTAGTGACAGCAGGAGGAGGTAATAGTGGGGAAGTGGCTAAAAGAACAAATGAATTTGTTTCAATCTCATTATCCCTTTTATATCCTATTCACACTGTGGTGGAGATTCAGCTCATACAGAAAAAAAAAAAAAAAAAAAAAAAGTAGTCTGTGCTTACTTCCCAAATGTTTCTATTACATTTTATACATTCTAATGAGAAAAAAAATGGATACTCATCCTGTTACAGGAAGATTATGCACCAGCTGGACAAAGTTAATGACTGAGATCAAAACTCCATAAAAGCTGTTCCAGGAACCTACAGTTTGTAACTTGTAAGGAAAGTACATGTTAAACTAGCATAAACTCTTACAGTTGTAGGAAACTGTTTAACAAACAGTGATGTAATGAATGGGTAAAAAACAAATGGCATGAACCCTCAGCATTTAGAGGTTCAATTTTAGGCAGACAATTAGAATCTATCTTACTCCCATTTTCCATCACAGTCTTAAGTTCCAAGAGTAAAAGGAGGTCCAATGCCACCCAAGTATTTCAACTATCACAGGTATATGACAACTCACCTCTGACACTCATTGCTTTACCTTGTAAATTCTTTGATTATGAAAAGCATATTACATTAACTCAAAAAAATATGAACCAGTAGAGAACAACGTTTTTATTATTGAAATTTGAAATTTCAACAGACAGAAGAACATGAAGTTCACTGTATGTGGAGGGTCAATGACCTCAAAGTAATGTCTACTGAAAATATATGCTTAAAATTTTGGTCCTTTTATCCATAGCATCTTGTAGGAAAATGGAGACTCATAAGTGATGAAGGAAAATAAAACCCCTGATTAAAAATGAAAGTGACATTTAGATGACTGTTCTACCTTTAGAGGCATACAGAAATCTCCTACTGCTGTTACCAGAGAAGAACTTGAGCCAAGTTATTTTCCATAATACTAAATACTCATGCTATCCAAGCCCTTTCAATGCAAGATAAAAACCTTTACAGTCCACATCTAAAAGGCAATCAGCAGCGAGTGATCATGGTTACAAGAAAGTGAAACCACAGGAAGAATTCCTGCTTTAGCTCAGACACTCACTCAGCCCCTTGCTTTCCCTAAGCCCCTTCTCTACCCTACTCCCAAACCATCCTGCCCATGGACCAGTTTCAGACAAGTGCTGAGGCTCAGGGTAGGTCTCACACAAAGTATGTGCCACTAAGTTTCATCCAAGCTGTTGGATAGTAAAAGAGACAAGCCCAAACTCCCAGCTAGCAGAGAGCTGCTCTGAGCCCAGCTGCTCATGTTCTGCCTAGTCCCCTGAGCGAGCTAAGCAACACCAAACTGGCCACTGCACCACACTTCTTTGTGACCAAATGGTAATTAGGGATCAAGGAAAGATGCCAACTACTGCAGAGCTGTCAGAAATGGTTTAGCAGATGCAGGGGCTGGGGTGGGCACTGCAGATAGAGGGCTGGGAGGGAGGGATAGAGTCCTTCTGATGACAGAAGATAGAGCAGACACAACTCCTCAAGAAACCAGGCTGTTGCACTTGGAACAATTTTTTCATTAGAGGGCTGCCAAGAGAGCAGATTGGATTTTCACATAAAAGGCACATGTCCACCTGTCCCTATAAAGTAGTATGACCAATACAGTGCAAGGCACCATAGAAGATAATCTTTCTCTTCAGCTGAGCATTTAGCTTTCCAATAATCTGTATCCAGTCTGAGCACCTCAACAGGAATTCTAATAATTTATGATAACAGGAAAAGTTCTCATTTAAGATTAAAATATGCACGCTTATGCTGAGAGATTACACCAAAATTAAGTGTATGCAGAGTCGTTCAATTTCTGTATTTCTGAATTCATGAGAGGCATATAAACATAGTTAACTAACTAATGATCTAACCTGTTTAATTTGCTTTCCTTTTCTTCACAGATAACCTTTTTTTCCTATGGGAATGCCTTTTACATGTTTAACACGCAAATGTTGTACCTCAGTGCTGATACTTCAGCTTTTTTCTGTATTTGAAATCAGAACTGCTGTTGATATCACCTTGCCATTGCTTGAGAGATATTGCATTAGCATTTTCAGTAGAGATTCCTTTTGGAGAAGGCAGATGGAATTACCTTCTCTCTGTTTATGCAACAGACTCTTCAGATCGGAGTGTTATGAGAAGCACATGGTGTGATCTGTTGTAAGGGCCCTGCTTTGGGGAAATCAGAGCTAGTTCCCTACTGACAAGAGACACTGCAGTCTCCTGGAACAGCAAGGAGTATAATTTGTACTACTAACACTTAGTTATGCATTCTAAATTACAAACTGCTTTGTTTGCTAGGATTTTAGATGCCCTAGACATTACAGTGTATGAAAAAAAGCAAACTTTTTGCAACTAGATGCTATGAAAAGAATTCACAACTAGTTACTCCCATAGCTTTCAAAATCACAGTTTTCCATACTTTGCAGACCCCGAGGCATGAAAACACTCATTCATTCACAAGCCTACTAAATATGTAAAACAAGTCATTATCCTGAAAACTCCTGGCTCGGGAGAAGAGTCAGGACTGTGATTTTCAGAAAACACAGTCTTCATATAGTACTAAAAAGCTAACCTGATCAGGATTTTTATTTTTTTTTTCTTTTTAATAACTTTAGTTAGCAGCTGCAGACAACTCAAAGTTAACTTCCTCCTCTTTTTCTCAGTGTAAGACTGCACTACCAAAGTCTGCAACTGTTTTAGCAAAAGGGTTGCCTGTAAGAAGTGAGCTGACTTCACCCACCAACTCTGCATGTGACAAAACAGTGTCTTGTGACCACCCCCTAAGCAGTCTGCACCACAGCCCACCACCTACAAAAATGTTTGGGACAGATAAGATCCAAGTCAGCCACAAACGAAAGCGAACCACGAGAGAAGTGCTTCCCTCTTTCCAAGCATCTGAGGGATGTGGTCAGCAAACACAATCAGCCCAATTCAGCAGCAGCACAATATAGCTGTTGTTTACAAAAGCAATGTTAAAAGCAAAACATGTTTTGATAGCATGAAGGAACACATGAAATGGTTTCAAATCAACAAAAAGCTATTCTACAACATCCTTTATGTATTGCTAGGTGTTTTCGTGCAAACAGAGCTCTGGGCAAGTTATGTGCGAAAAGAAGAAATAATCTAGTATGAAGGTGTTCATTCAGATTTTTCTACTTCAAAACACTTAAAAAAGCCCTCTGAAGGAGATCTCGCCTTGAGTCTTTTGCAGTTCCTTCAGCTACACATGTTCACTGAATTTTTACACTATGCTGACATGCCTTCAACTTACACACATTTGGCTCTTTTCAGTTTTCCAATTAGCTTAATGGCTAATTTACTTGATGGATCACAATTACACAGCAACAGTGGTCTAAACAAGCCAGTGTTCAACATGTTGAGAGAGACAGAACGATCCTGGCAGTTCCCATGGGAGGAAAACAATAGACAAGCTCAGGAGACTCCTTTCATCCTATCCACACCAGTCCTCCTCGGTGTTCACAGCCAGTGTATAAGTACTATAATTTAGGGTTATGGAAGAGGCATAACCCAGTAAATACATACTAGGAGTGAATTACAGAGAAGCCTGCGTCCATCAGACACCAAAAGACATTGAGCAATATGCGAGCACCCCAGCAGAGGAGGGTGGGGCAAGCAGCACAGAGAAGCAAAACTGAAAGGAAAAGGGGCGAGGTGAGGAGAGAAGCAGCCCCAACTTCACCATCTTCTACTTTATGGTATTACACTAAGCTTGGCTTTCCACTTGAGCTACTAACTGAATATACGTTCAGCCTTTAATAAATGACCAAGGACTACAAGGAAAAACAACTGAACCAGGAAGAAGGAATAACTGGGGAAATAAAGGCTTTCCCTCTTCCTGTTTCCTTGTTAGCATCACATCTCAACAGCTACTGAAGTGTTTTTAAGAATAAACTTCGAAAAAACACTGGTGTCTGTGGGGTTTCAACTTCTCTTTTACCCAGTATTTAATCGAAATTTTCTATTGAGTCTCCTCTCTTCTAAAGCTTCTCTTCCCCTTAGGAGCCCACATCAGCCTCTTACCAAGGCCACAAGCCCTGCTTCTGCACTGCCCCATGTGAACACCGGCAAAGGCCAGCCCGGCCCATTCATGAGCTGTGTGCTGGAGGCACATCCCTGCTCCTCTTCGCAGCACACCGTGCTGGCGTTCCCAAAACAAACAGAACACAGGGAGCACCAGCAGGAGGAAAATATACCCGCCAAGACAAACAGAAAATCCTGTACTTTGCTATAAAGCCTCTCAATCCTGGTTTGAGCTCAACCGCAGAGTAAAAACGCGCAAAGGAAAAAAAACCACAACACCCAAAAGACCTAAACACAAAATCCCTTTCCTCTCCCTTGGTGACATGACTTTTTCTCAAGAGTGTAAACAAAATTCAACGGATTAAAAAGAAACAAACAACAAAACCCAAAACCCTCCAAACTCAGAACAGAAAACAAGACAAATAAAATCCTTGGTCATCAAAGATGATTTAGACAAGTATCACCTGAAAATTCAGTGACAGCAACGGAAGTCACTAAATGCTTTGCTTATTAAATGAAGCTTTTCCTTAAAAGCCTGTTTGTGCAGACATTAATAGTGCTGATTCGTGAGCAAAAAGTGCTATTCTTCTAGAAACCAGATTCAGATATGCAAAAGATCTAGCATTAACAGGAGCCAATCTTCTCAGTAATTTTCACACAACAGAAACATTCATTAACTCGGAAGAACTGTTTGCGGCTTCTCTATGTCCACGATAGAGAAATCATTCACCAGCACCTATCCTGACCCACTCTGTGATCAAGACACAAAGCTGAGACTCAGAGTTTAAGGCTCCGTTTCCTATTCAAGCAGAGACCACCTGTGCGACCCTAAGGCAAGTCTCTTAATCCCTGAGGTTTTGTTCTTTGTTTAAGAATAGCCCTAATCTGCCTTTTGTCATACTAATTAGACTGTAGTGGGTACAGAAAACTTGTAAAATATGAGTCTATAACCTCACACAGCCCCTTTCAGGATTACTGTTACAGCTACCCATGTGCCAGACCTCCAGTAGACTGACTCAAATTTGTTTTCAAATGTTTAGTTTTAAGCATGATTTCCCAGAAAACCTATTTATTCACATAGATACTAGCAATAATAATTTGGCAAGTTTCGATACACTGACATATTTGCAACTATATCACGTCAACATTGCACATAGTACTTCAACAAGCATTATTTTAGAGCTGTGTCTCAACTATTTTAAAGTTCAAATAATATTTTTTGCCAGTGGTTTATGCTCCGGTCCTGATCTCCAAATACTGTGAAATAACATCAGCATACAGAAAAGTTATCCAAAATACTAAGTCATCACAGAAAAAACCCGAACTGATAATTGCTAAGGGAAGGCTGTCTATACCAGTCTACCCGGATATAAAGTACATGCAAACATTCTTTTTCCAGCTAGGGATATCAAAGCATGCGGTTTACACAAATAACAAGTAGTACCAGGACCTACAGACACTAGACGGACCTATATATAGCTTAAAATAGTTCTTAGTACTTTTGAGGTTCCTCATTTCGGCTTCCTTACCTAAACACGCCAAATGCTCAATAACCCATTCCTTACTTTTCCTATGCTGCTTCCAAGTTTCAGCAAGTCTGATGAGTACTGCACATCACAGTTCCCCTCCATCCCCCCTGCCCAGAGAAAGCCAACAGCCCCCTGAACTGAACTTGCCTCCTGAAGACAGCAAAGGGTAAATACCACCCCGACCGACATCGGCCGCAAGTCAGATTTATATAAAGACGAATCCTCGTCCAGAAAGCCTGGATACGGCCTGACAAAGCCCCGTAAGCCCTAAATCCTTTCCCCAGCCCGCTTAAGTTGGATGTTTCCAGCCTCATAATGCTTCAACAGCATCGGGCTTCTGAATGAAACGGAGGGAGGGGGACCTCCTGCACACCCTTAAGGAATTATCTGATGCATCAGATGGATGAAGAACAGTAAAACAGAGGGGAAACTCCTCACGAGGAGACACGAGGGGCTGAGCCCTCGAGAAGTCCCTGTCCCCAGACGAAGCACCCCGGGCCTCCTTCCTCTCCTCCGAGCCCGTTCCCCGCGTCTCCGCAGGCGGCTCCGGGCCGGGACCCCGCCGCCATGAGGCACCTGAAGGCGGGAGGACAACAGGTAAAGCCGGCCCGGAGGCAGGGCGTCCTTCCGCCGCCGGAGCCAAAGCCCGAGGCGGGCGCAGGGAGAGGCGAGCCCGCCGGGGCGCAGGGGAGGAGGGTCCTGCCCGCCCGGCCGGCAGCTCCCGGCGCCCGCCACCCTCCCGGTCCACTCACACACACACAGCTCCACCACGTAGGCGTAGTAGGACCAGGCCACGACCAGGGCGATGAAGGCCACGGGCACCCAGGCCAGCACCTTCTGGCAGCACTTGAGGACGTGGGACGGCGCCATCTTCCCTGCCGGGCACCGCGGCAGCGCCGGCGCTGCGACGGGCGGGCGGCGGCTGCAGCTCCGGCCGCCGCTGCGGAGCCGGCCCCGGGCGGGCGCTGGGCGGGCCGCAGGGGGCGGGAAGGGGCGGCCCCAGCGCCCGCCACCGCCTCCTTCTCGGGGCGCCGGAACGCCTCGCCGGATCGCGGGATGCTTAGGGACGGCGGGCACCTCTGCGGGTCATGCGCTCCAACATCGCTCGCCAGAGCGCGGTCACCTAGAGCAGGTGGCACGGGAACGCGTCCAGGTGGGTTTGGAGTCTCTCCAGAGAGGGAGACTCTAGGATCTATCTGCTTGGGCAACGTGTTCCAGCGTTCTGCCCACCCTCCAAGGAAAGTTCATCCTCATCTTGAGGGGAAACTTCTCGTGTTGTAGTTTATGGCTATTGTTCTTTGTCCTGTTATTTGGGCACCACGGAAAAGAGCCTGGCACCATCCCCTTGGCACCTGCCTTGGAGGCATTTATTTGTCTATTTATATTTATACGCCTTTATACAATTGACGAGATTTCCACTCAGTCTTCTCTTCTCTAGACTAAACACGCCAGCTCCTTGGAATCTCTCCTCATAAGAGAGGTGCTCTAGGTCCTTAATCATCCTCGTGGTCTTCCCTGGACCCTCTCTAGTAGCAACTTGTCTTTCTCGTACTGAGGAGCCCAGAACGGGGCACAGCACTGCTCCTATGGCCTCAGTGGGGCTGACTCGTGGGGGAGGATCCCTTCCCTCCCCCTGCTGGCCGCGCTCTTCCCCGGGCACGCCTTGCACCCTCGCCCTCCGCCTCCCTCTGTTCGCACCGGCGGGGCCGTGTCGGGGCGAGATCCTCCTCCGGCCAGAAAACCTGCTCTTAAACCTCCGCGCTTTGCTCTTTTCCACGGTCCTGGCCGGGCGGGTCGGGCAGGAAGGCGGCGGCGCAGCTGCGGCCACTCGTCCTCGGCCGGGCTGCTGCCTGCCCCTGCTCGCCGAGCACCTACACGGCTCGAACAGCCCGGGCGCCGCAAAGGGAACCCGCGAATGGCCCGCTGCTCTTTGTTCCATCGGCTCTTCCCCGGACGGGCGGAGCGCCGCACAGCTGCGGCCCCACCGCACCCCGGGCGGGCACCGCGCCGGCGCCGCCTTGGGGGCTCAGCCTCCGGAGCGTCCGAAATGCTTAGCCTTGCTCTGGCGTTGCTGGGGGTGGGATGCCGGGTCGGACCGGCCCCCGCCATGGCAAAAATGCCCATCTCCTGCCGAGCCTGAGGGCGCGCGCGCCAGCAGCGCGTCCCCGGCCCCAGGCGGCTCCCGCGGCGCTGCGGCGCCACCTGGCGGCGGCGGGACGGGCCGCCCGAGCCGAGGGAAAGGGAACGGACAGCGTCTGTAGGGGACAGACAGCATCCATGGGGAACAGACAGCGTCCCATCCATAGGGAACACACAGTATCCGTAGGGAACAGACAGCGTCCATAGGGGATAGACAGCATCAACAGGGGACAGCCAGCATCCATAGGGGACAGACCGCGTCCATGGGGAACAGACATCATCCCGTCCACAGGGGACAGACAGCATCCATAGGGAACAGACAACATCCACAGGGTACAGACAGCATCCACAGGGTGAGGAGTGAGGCTGGAACAGTTCAGAAGAGTGCCCCTGAAAGGTTTGGACACAACAGGACTGGGGAGGCTGATGCCCTGTAGTTCCTGTGAGCCCCTGGAGCTGGTGCAGTGGGCAGCAGCAGTGAGATTGCGTTGACAGGACAGGGGACAGCCTGTTCACAGAATCACAGAATCATCGAGGTTGGAAGAGACCTTCAACATAACAAGTGCCAACCCGGCACCACCATAATCATGTATGTCCCATCCCTGGAAGACTTCAAGGCCAGACTGGATGGGGCCATGAGCACCCTGGTCTAGTGGAAGGTATCCCTGCCCATGGCAACAGGGTTGAAACTAAATGATGTTTAAGGCTCCCTCCAACCCAAACCACTCTGTGATACTCTGAACAGCTAACAGGGAGGGGACACTGTGGCCAAATGCCCCAGACACAGCCTCTGTATGCGTGGGAATGTCCGTGTGTGTGTTCATCTGCATATCAGAGCAGAGGAATGAAGCAGCAACCTGAGGCCCTGATGTCCATCCAGAGTAATTACAGAGCACGGAGATGTGCCCAGGGATCATGGAAAGACGATCAGTCTGGGATAAACTCTGGGTATGAGCATGCTTGTGCATGCTCTGTATGGCAGCAGCATCAGGACAGCAGGGAAGCGGATTGCAAGATTGCATGCAGTAATGCAAGGGCTGAAAAGAATGGGACTGCAGGAGACGGAGAGAGCTGGTGTAAGAACTTGGTGTGCCTCATTCCTAATGGGCAGCTGTAAGGCAAGGGAAGGGTGACTGGTTACATGGACAGCATCTTGTTTATGGGGTCTAGTCACTCTGACAAGAGCTGCTGACAAGGATGGAGCAGTTTGGATTTAATGTGAACTAAGACAGTCTTGGTCTGATGTGCTAGTTAGCACATCAGGGATATAGCTGAAGTATTCCAGTGCCTCTAACCTTCATTAATTGTGGCACTTGGGGACATGTTTGAGTGGTGAAGGTGGCAGTGTGGGCTTTGCAATCGGATTTGATGAATTTACAGGTCTTTTCCAATCTTAATGATTCCATGATTCTGTTTCTTAAGGGTGTCAAAACATGCCTCAACCACTGGCATGTGCTTTACCTCAAGATCTCACAGGACTGTTAACGCTTGGCCTCAAGACAATGGGAAAGTATTTAAATTCTTGGTGTCAAAATATTTGTTAATAATGCTTTTTAGAAGTACCTGATTTTACCTTAGTTTGATACTTCTGTGTGCTTTTAATAATCTAATGGCTGTGTTAGCTTCTTAGTAGTGTATTCAGTGAAGAGACACTGTTCTTCCAAGCCTTCAGGAATCTAAGGAGAAGGGACCTGGACCTGGGAAGCAAAGTTCCAAACAACTTTTACGAAGCAGGTGATGTGTGTAGCTGGTTGTTACTGTGCATTGATCATCCTCTTGGCTGTGCTTCCGCCAGCTTTCCTGACAAAATCCCATTACCCTTCACAATAAGCACAGTTCCTAACATGAAGACTAAGGAGCACAGCCACGAATAAAAAGGCTTAGCCATGTTGGATCCCCTCACATCTTCCCTAGTGTAGAGAACTGTTTGCTAAGTTCACTATGCTAGGGAAGATGTGAGGGGATCCAACATGATCTTCCCTATCCCAGTCTTCCTGCTGAGGCTGACGCCACTTTCACCCACAGAGGTATCAGTGGAGCCATGTGTGTGTTGACATTCCCTCCTTTCAGCAGGTCCATATTGAGCTGCAGGAACAGCCACTGTGTGTGGTTTGGATGGAGTCTGGCAAAGCTGGAAGCTGTGACATGGCTGGTATTTCAGTTCTGGGTCAGACACATGCCTTGGGTAGGATGGAAGGCCAGTGGCTGCAGCATAAACCTTGGACAGGACAAAGTATTTTTGACTAGCTACTACCCAGCAACATTTCCGTGCAGTGTTTCCATAATGACAGGAACTGAAGTGAGACTGAATTAAACAAGGACAACACCAAGGTTGTGAGGTGGCAGAGAAGGACAATTTATCCCCAGACAGTGCCCCCCACTGAGGAGTTCTGCTGCACAAGAAGCCCCTTTGCACAGCTGGCAGGAACTATCATCTTCCACTTCTGAAAGCCACCTGGGATGTCTCTACAAGGACCTCTTGAGAAGAAATCAGCTCCTTGAATAGAAGCCAAGCACGATGGAAGGAAGCTCTGCTAGGAGTTGCTGAGCACCTGTTTGGCTTCAAATGACTGCAGTGCAGCTTGTGCAAACTTTGCTGCCTCATTTACAGGGAGGGACAAGAAATGACATTTGGAGCAGACTGGGAAGCTGAAAAGCAACTCAGAATGCCATGTTGTGGGAACAGTGGTTAACCACACTCTCACTGGATCCCATGACTGTCAAATATTGAAAAAAAGGGCATCTCTTGTCCATTTTCACATCACACCTCCACTTTTGGCTGCCCACCTGCTTTAGCCACATTAAAAGATGTGTAAGAGAAGTTAAACATGCCCCTTTGCAGCCTCAGTACCAATTAGGGTCTGTTGCAGTCTTCCAGATATTTTTTGATCCCAGAGCAAGGCACTGCAAACACTTCTGTTACTCAGAATTTCTCTACTATTTAGAGCTTATAATCTACAACAATTTAATCTCCATTTTGCTTCTGTATTTTTTCCCTCTCAAAGTAGCTCATCTTAAATTTCAGGAGCATGGAATCCCCAGGCAGAAGCAACCCAACCTATTAGATGGAAACTGATGCAAAATCATAATTTGTCTCATTTATTCCTTGTAATATGAGACAAATCAAGTTTTTGGAGGTTTTGCATTCCTGATGTACACACCAACTACCAGTCATTAGTAGCCTTGTTTGCATAGGATCAAATTTATAAATCGTGAGGATGCGTTTTTGGTCAAACATCATTTTAAGAACCCTAATTTCAGCCATATTGATTTAGTCCTTGCTTACCTAGGATCCTTTTGTTCAGTGATATTCCTGAACAGACAGGAATACATTTCCTAAATTTTTAATTTATTCTAATAGCTTTCTGTTTGTTCTAGTAGCATTATTTCTTTTCACTTTAGGACTTATCATTTAATTAGTCTCCTTTCGAAACATTAGTGGCAAAGCATATTTTGGTATCCTTTCTTTTCAATATGAATGTAATCTTCTACCCTGTGACACATCTGCCATTGCTCTAGGAACCACCTTCTGTACATTATTTAAGTGATGTACACTGTGTTTTCAGTAATGTTTGCTCATTCCAATAGTATCAGTTTCAAAGTAGATTAAAACACAGTAAGAGGCCACATAATTTAAAGCACAAAAAATCTGTATCCTGAAAAAAGAAGAAAAATTTAAGACACTTCATTGAAAAGTCTTAAATTAAACAACTGGTTTGCTTCGGGGTGATTTAGAGCTACCAGTTGCTCCATGGGCTAACATTAAAACTAACAAATTTTCCCCTAAGGCAGTGGACCTGAGACATAGTGTTGTGGTAGAACACCTCTGTAGAACATCTTTTCTCCAGGAAAGTGCTCGTGGCATTCACAAAGTACAGGTTTAGTCCAGTGAGCCTCATCTTCTGTGCTCCCTTTGCAGTCCATGGAGAAAGGCCAGGCCCTCCAAGGCTGTTTTAGAGCAGTGAGCTTGCATCTGAAATCCCATGAGAGAAACTCCCACACATTCCTCTGAATCACCTATGGAATAGTCCTCCTCCCAGCTTTTCAAATCTGTGTGTTTGAAATCTGGCAAACATAAACCCAGCTGTGAAGAGTGTTCAGCAAGGTGTCGTGGCCACTCTCCCTCAGCCTGATGCCGTCCATGTTACTTCCAGCACTCGGCTGGCCTGGAAAGGCAGGCCAGGCTTCAGCCAGAGGCAGAAGAGAAGCATATAATCATTTTAAAAACACTTCCAAGATCATCAAGTCCAGCCATTAACCCAGCACTGCCATGTCTGCCACCACAAACCCATGTTCCAAAGTGCCACATCTACACATCTTTTCAACACCTCCATGGATGGTGACGCAACTGCCTCCCTGGGCAGCCTTGGATTATTCCAGTGCTTGACAACCCTTTATCTGAAGTATTTTTCCCTTGTATCCAATCTAAACCCACAAGGGGCACCCAGGTGAGGAAAACCCCGGCCTTTTACTTCTCAGGGCACGAGGTGTTGTGGCTTAGCCCACGCAGGTGGCAGCAGTGCTGAGCAGGCTCCCTGCGATGCCAGTGTGCACAAGCAGCTGCCAGGCTGCAAGCACAGCTCTGAGCTAGGGCACTCCAGTTAATGAACTGGAAACATAATTAACTAAGCCAACACCAGCCTAATGGGAAATCTGTCTCCACATATGTTGTACGATTTTCTGTTTTATTATTGAATCAACTTGGAATTGTTTAATAAACAAAGCCAACAGGAAACATTCAAATAAATGAGTGAAGAGACACACTTTTTTTTTTTTTTTTTTTTGCTTATTAATTTTGTGTGTGCTTAAGTCTCTCATGTTTTCTGTTCTGCAAAGGGCTTTAGGCTTCTTGTTGGGTGACATCTTCAGCTTCTGTGAGGAAGCTTCTGTGACCAGCTGGGCACTTGAAGAGGGTGTCTACATCTACCACATTCATCTTCACACTTCCCTTGTGACCAACTGCATTTCAGGAGCTGTTTGTTGGGGCAACTTGGATCTCACTAATAATGACCACAAGATCATTTGGGCACGTATTTTCTGTTTAGAATGACTGAAGGTTTTTTTCTGCATCTGACCCAGCTGTGACTATAGGAAAAATGAAAACTGAAGGTATGAGGCATGCTTGCCATCTCTTGTGAGAACTTAGCATGAGAAGAAAACTGTATTTTTAAATTTTGATGTACACTTATCAAACCATTTCTATGTTTTAGTCAAAGTATGGTCAATATAACTGAATTTTATACTTCCTCTAAGCAACAGGGTTGTTCCTATTCTTGCCCTTTACTGGGCAATGATCCTTTTTTTTTTGTTCTATGCACTGAACATGTGAAGGGCCGCAATGCCACAGTCCATAGCCTGGCTGTTTGTCTGTTATGCAGAACGTGTACTCCTTATTGTTGCCTGTTTTGTTAAAACCTGCCAGTTTGGTTTGAATCCAGAGGGACTTTTGCTTTTAGAAAGAGGCTTGTATGAACTGAGACACCAGAATTAATTTCTAGAAACAACCAATGAGTTTCTGTTACTTCTAGGATATTTCACTGCATTTTGGCCTTTGCTTCCTTTGGAAATGAAGAATAAATGGTTCTTAGACATCATCTTAAAGTAAACAAACAAAGAAATGTAAAAAGTGTTATTATGGGAATACAACTAAAATTCTGCAAAGGAGTTATATGCTGTAAGTGATTGCACTTGGTTTTGTGTATCCTTTTGATATGCTATATCAATTTTTGACACTTCTGCAATGTCCAATGTGTTCATCTTTATTTCATGTAAAATTCAGATGCAATGTGGTAGATTTAAAAAAATGAATTTTATTAGGTTTTCTATATGTTTCTGTTCAGAGGAAGAGTTCCTAATGTTAAAGTCACAATTAATATGTTTAGATTGGTAGCTAGCACAAACCTTAACTAAATTGTGTTGAGTAATGCTCACAGAGAAGCTGCAAATACCATACAGTGACTAAACATCAAACACTTAAAATAGAATGGATTTCTTAAAAAACAGGGTTTATCTAAATACATACATATCTCTTTCAAACTCATATAGTAAAAATGAGGAATTATTTTAAGACTGTTTTATAAGGCATCTTAGTTGACAAATAACAATAAACTTACAAATTAAACATAGAGTCTGATTCTTCAAGCCTGACGGACAAGTCAGGCCTTTATTAAAGGAGTTCCTTCCTGGCTGCACTTTCAGGATAACTTCTGAAAACGATTCATAACTCTATTTTAATTTCCAATAAACCTTTTTTTATAGACGCAAAATTAATATAAAACCCAAGAATATCTCTTTGCTTTTCCTCTGAACACCAAAGCTTTTGCTGAAAAATAAAGCCTGAAATCCCTGAAAGCAGATACTGCTGATTGCACAAACCCAGACAGAAATAAGTACTGAGAAATAAAACTTCTAGATACATTGGAGCTAAATGAGTTGATTTTTCCAAAAGAAAACCAAAGAGCTTGTAAGATGGAAGTAATTAGTAAACAAAAGAAACCACAAAAGCAATAAAAAACATCATAAACCTATTAACTTCACACTGAATAAAATGTTAGGGAATAATTTCCACTCCAAAGTAAAAATTATTTGCCAAAATATTAACAGCAACAATTAAAAGGCAGCCTTGCATTAAAGCCAGAGCTGGCACATGAACACATGGGTATGGGTGAACACATATACACTTTTGTGCCACAGAAGCTTTTTCTCAATAGTGTCATTTTTTTGTAATTCAGTGAAGTGCAGCTGGCTGTGGTACTGTGGTGCCAGTCCCACTGCCCCACCTTTGCTCCCACCACCAGAAGCAACAAACAATTTCCAAATACACAAAGTAAACCAGCCACCTGCTATCCTGAGCTCAGTGTGAGGGGAGAAGGCTGAGGCATTTACTGCATTTGGATTCTTCCCACATGGTTAATTTCATTTGGATTTTTTCCTGTGGGAAAATGGATTCTTGATGGTCACTGGTGCCTGATCTTGCAGACAGTCTCAGGACATCGCCACAGGCACGGTCTTGTTCTGGGTGCATGTCCATGACAGGACTACAAGCATTTTCTTTTTAACACTTTAGATTAATGCTCCAATCTGAGGCCAAGAGGGAAGAGTTGCTTCGCTGGCCTCTCACAGTGCCCTAGGAGAGATCACTATGCCAAGGCTCAGGCACTAGAACTTGTCCTCAGCATAAATGTGACAGCTACCAACACATCAAACACATTCTCAGTACTCCTCCAGTGGGACCTTTAGGGTTTCTCAGTGCATTCTCTCCTGTCCCTGCAGGGAGTGAGAGCTGTCCCAACGTCTTAACTATCATGGATAGTTCCCCTCTTCTCACAAAACCCAAAGAAAGGACAACCAAGCACCACATGGTGAGCTTGTTTACAACTTTGAGGCAAATACAGCTGAAATCATACAGAAAATGGATGGATATTACCTCACTGAGTGGTGAGATTTCTAGGTTATTTTTCTTGAGACATTTCCCTAATCCATGTTTTGAGTTTATTATCTTTGTTACCACAAACCTGTCCTAAAAGGTTAAGCTTTCAACCCACCCAAGACAAATCAGATAACTGAGAGGGGGAAAGAGGAAAAACCTTGACAGCTTTACACAGAGGTCTATCTCCTGTATATCATGGCCAAGCAGGAAGAGTGATTTGGACCTGGCTATAGGCTCCTGGGGTTTTAAGAAAGACAAAATATGTAATGTGCACATCTGTGTACACAGAGATGCACCTTATGTTATTGCTAAAAAATGTTCATCTGTAATTTCTAAGTGTTCGTCTAGATTTGTTCCTTCTGTTAAATGTTTAAGATCTTAGGTCTAACTTTGCATTTGGAGTAATAAATATTTGTATTTGTTTCTTTTTTGGACATATTACGTCAACAATGGCTTATTATAACCGTGAATTCCTGAGATACTTCAGGTTTCCCTGTCATAACTTTTAGTATGATAAAACAACTACCTGTTGTTTTATTCACCTTCTGCAATACAATTAAAGGAAAATCACCATGAGTCAATTTGTAGCTACCATCACGCTCGACAGAATGAGGTTTTTTTCTTCTTATTTATTTATACTATGTGGGAGAGGTCTGAGACACTCAATGCACACTCACTGATCAGTGTACAACTTTTAAACCCTGCATCAAGCCTATCAGTCTTGTATTTCCAGTTTAATATTAACACCATGAAGGCAGACAAACCAGACATCCACACAGCAACCGGTGGAATCAAGCACCAGGAACTAGTACATGAGTAGATCCCCATAACGAGGTGTGACTTTTCCTTTATGATTTAGGATAACTTGGTTTAAAATGTGTTGTGCAAGTGATTTTGCCTTGTGGACCTCTGCCCTTGTTGAATCAGGAGAGTTGCTGTGTTAGTGGCTGAGATGATGTCCACTCCTTTAACAGGAGTTGATACTGCTGTGATGTTCCTGCCTGGGGCCATTATTTAATCCTGTTTGTACTGTATCCTACAGTGCAGGGTCAGACTCCACAGAGCAGTAAACACTATTCCCCAGAACAAGAATACTTCTGTTTGGAGGTCAAAAGCAGTATCAGTTCTGTAAACCAAGCCGATTGCACAGGAACGATTATAAAATTGTTGCATTAGAGTCTGGGTTAATTAAACTTTAACTATAGTTAAAAAAAGAGCATTTTTGATTTAGTTATTATGTAAACAGGACAGAAAAACTCCCCTAAAGAAAAACCACTTAAACAAAAGAAAAATGGACTGCTTTAAAAAGGACTTTTCCCAGTTTGCTTCCACAGTTCTTTGACTTCTTTTATGCTTTCTTTTTTCACACACTTCCAGAAACCTTGAATGCCCTGCTGCTGTGGTACCTGTTAATAAAATTAAAGTGTGTTTAGCATTTACACAAAAAAGACTCCTATTCCCAGACTGTATAAAGACAATATATAATGTTGTGCTGCTGCTTCCATAGTTCACATGTGCAATAACAAGTTCTTAGTGGCAGCACTCCTCTGAGTGGGGTTCAGTACTTTACGTGGTAAGTACTACCCCGTTTAAAATATGTATATTTTTCTATTCATTTACTCTACCTGTGTTTCTACAATGATTTACAAGAGAGTTGTAGCAATCATCTGTGGTATTTACAAACAATTAAGTTAGCTTGTTACCCTCAAACCTCGATGAATTCGGTTCCTCAGGACTCCAAGAAACTCGCTGTGGCTGAGGCAGTCATCTCCATCTAGATCAAAAATCTTGAAGACTGTATCCAAAACATTATCTGACAGGTCCTGTCCTGTTGCCACCTTCACTGCTCTCTTGAACTCAGCTAATAAAGACATAATATTACATCACAGATGACTGAACTTGAAAAGAAAATGGAAAACTTATAAATAGCAGGATTCTGTGCAATTTACAATGGCTTGTGGGTATCCTTACTGGAGAATCTGGGATGTGTAAACTAGTAAACTATTAGGAGGCCTCAGTTCATGCATTCTTGAGCTTGCTTCTTCTTTTGTAATACTATCTTTATTATTTTTTATTATAGTATCATATATTATAAATAATATAATATAACATAGACAAAGAATAGAGGAGACAATTACACGTATAGGCATGTAACAACCATGAGTTACCTCAGCAGCCGACTGCTTTTGATTACAGTGGGGTTCAGTGCATAAACAGAGTAGTAATGAAAGTCATAAGTTGTAAATCCCTCAGTTTTCTTTGGTTCAAATCCCATCCAAACATTCATCTTTCAAGAATATGTATTTCTCTTTCAGTCTTCTCGCATCTCTCATCTTTTTTCACATGAGCCCATCAAATACTAATTTCAATAAATGTTAATACCGTCTCACATTTCCTTAGGAACTTTTTATGTGGCTATTTTGATGCATTGCTCCTCTTTCTCCTATATGGGATGGAAGCAACTCTCCTCCTTGAAATCTTTGTTTTAAACCGCATTTTACAACGTTGTTTCTTTTTGACAGACATAATTGCATAACATATCCTCTTCAGCACAGGGAGGACATGAAGCGAGTCCAAAGGAGAGCCACAAAAATTATGTAATAATTTTTGGGATGGAGCACCTTTGCAGTAAAAAAAAGCCAAGGGAGTTGGGGTTGTTCAGCCTGGAAAAGACTGACTGCCTCAGGGCAGACTTTATTGTCGACTTTCACTGTACCAAGGGGGCGTATGGGAAAGAGAGTTTTACCAAGGCCTGTAGTAACAGGACAGGCAAAATGCTTCCAAACGGAAAAAGGGTAGATTTAGACTGGACATAAGGAAGAAACAGTACAAATAGTGGCTGTCCCATCACTGAAAGTGCTCAAGGTCTCGTTGGGTGGGGATTTGAGCAACCTGATCCAGTGACAGAGCTCCTCGCCTATGGCACAGGGTTTGGAAAAATGACCTTTAAAGGTTCCTTCCAACCCAAACCATTTTATGATTATGCTTTAGTCTGCTGTGATTAATTCACATATGACAGCACATTAGAATTTTTAAATGAAAACATTTTGGAAGCTTTACATTACTATTTTTTCATGAAATAGAACTAAGTCCAAATACAGAGCAGTATAGTATTTTTGGACTTCCCTGTGGTACTTTGGGATAACTCATTTACATTGATTCCCTAATTAATTTTTTTTCCCTTTAACAAAACCCATAAGAAAGGTGTACAGCACTTACCCCGCTTAACAGGACGATTTGCTACAGTAAACATCTGCATGGCAATAGAAAAGTCTTCCAGATTATTTGTGAACTTGCAGAAAGTCTTGAATTCTTCCAAACTGATGTTCTAGGGTGTCACAGAATTCAGAGGATATATAATGAATATACATTCAAATCCCAATTATCCTATGTCATTAAATCTGGTGGAACTTAGTGTTTAGATGTGACTGCCTACTCATTGTTGGTATTTGTATTTCTCGCTGGCCAATTATCATTGCTCTTACTTGCATAAAACTCAAGGGCTGCAATAATTCATTTGGTAACTGGTTACCTCGCTAGATAACCACACTGAAATGAAAACCTGTGCATATAAAGGAGGAAACAGAACAAAACATACTTTGGGTACCAACCTCTCCTGCTTCGATTCTGTCTTTCACATTCTGCCAGTAAATTTCATTGTTTTCCTCATCAGTGAAGTAGAGCAACCATGCCGCAAAGTCTTCTTTTCTCATGACACTCAAACCCTTTGAAAACTTTATGAATTCCATTTCTTGGACTTCTGTTTGCAGATTTTCCATGAATCTAAATGTAAACAGATATTATCCACCACTTGATACTTGCACCTCTGTATCACCACTACCACCTTAGCTACTGAGTGCGGCAGACGCCAGCTCTGAGCCGCAGAGACTCTGGACATTGTTGTTTAAAATACCCCCGCTGGTTTAATTTTCCCGGCGCTCGCGGGGGTTTCCCGGGCTGCATTTCCGCAAGGACACCAGCAGGACGCGCTCTCGGCCCGCACAGGCGGCTGCTGCCAGCAGAACTCGGGGATGCGCTGGACAGCTCGGTTTTACCCGTGTTTAAAAACGCGCAGATAAGGAGATAAAAGAATCGGTAAGGCAGCAGCATAATGAATGAACGAATGAATGAAAAAGGACATGGTAACTGAAGGCCTGACACATGATTTATGAGGTTTCATATTAATAAGAGAGGAATGACAAGATTGCAAAGTGCCTAAAAAGATGAGGCTGTAATAATCACAAAGGTGAAAGAGGAAACTTGAAATCGTTGCTCAAGGAGAAGACGACTGAAAGTATCACAGATTTTAACTACACACTGCGGTTTGGCGAATCAGTGCTGTGCTCACTAGAGGACAGATTAGAGAGGATTACAATTGACTTGCACAGAGTTCAGAAGAGCACAGAAAATGTTGCAGGGGCTTGGGAAGGCAAGAAGAGAGCTGTCTGAAAAAGGAAAGAGTCAACATCAAGGTTTTTAGGAGACACACATTCTTTTGGGAAAGAAAGAAAAAAAAAAAGTATTACAAGAAGCAAGTAATAACCTGCAGGTACAGTGCTGTAATCGTGAGTTGTAGCTTCAAATTTTCCCAGTTTGGTCTATATGACTAGTATTGATTTTGAAAAAGTTAACACAGACAATACGGTGTGATCCATTTGATATTTTCCACTTCAGAAACGGGGCAATCCAAAAACAAGTGGTGATTTTTAAAGAAAGGCTAAAACCAGTGGTGCTTGCCAGAATCCCCTCCGTATTTCTGAAGAACCCTTCTTTATTGAGTTGCAGAAATTATTGACAGGAGGGAATGAAATACTCCTATATTGGGACAAAGCAATTAGTTGGAGAAGAGGACAGCTAAGGGTCTGTGTAGCCAGTATCAGCAGAGGCTCATTTGCTCATCAGTGTTTGCCTGGCCTCACTGGGTTTGAATTCTTTCCCTTGAAATTACAGCATTTGAGTTCACACAGCTATCTTTAGTTCTTTAATGAGATCACTTGGACAATTAGTAGCTTGAAGCTCTGTGAAGTCTATAAGGGGTTAGCTAAAGACTGCTGTTCCAGCATAAGCCCTCTCTTGTATTTTCCCCTCTAACAGGCAGAGCTGCACATGCAAGTGAAGGGCCAACAAATGCTTCACAGCTCAACACATGCAGGTAAATGAAAGCCTGATAATGGAGGTGAATTTAAGTTTCAGACTAGGGCTGAATTAGGGTAATGCTGAGGAGGGGTACAAAATGCTATCACATTTTTTATGTGCCTTTTCCTGGTCTAGTAAAGGAGATTCTACAGTATAGCCAAACACTAAGGTGTTCCTCCACAGCCCACCTTAAGACGACACACTTTCAATTCCCCAGCTCTTCCTCTCAGAAGTGGATGAAACACCAAAGGACCAGGTAATGCAACCAGTGTGACTGGGCAGCCCTTTGTGCAGAGTGGTGGGAGCTGCCTTGCACAGCATGCAAACCACTCTTCTGTTTTCAGGCCCAGCTCCTGTCTTTGTAACTCACAAAGAGATCGCTGCCTCAGGCCAGCACCACAGCCAGTGTGTGCCAGGGATGCCGGCTCCATGGGCTGGCACAAGCAGCCCTGCTGCACCCACAGCCTCCAAGAGTCTCCCCAGGTCTTGGGAAGGGAGGTCGAGGTGCAGAAGGGGAGAACAGCATGGACCTGGCATGCAGACCAGGCATGGAGTCAGCCCAGCAGAGACTGAGTAGGGCCACTTGGCTGCAATTTGAGAGTGGCCATCACAGGCAGGGAGGAGATGGTATCTGGGTTCATAATTTGCTAGAAGACACAGCCAAGAGGGTGCAGAATGATTTCTTTGACTGTAGTTTCCAACTCAATGTAACGTCTGGTCTGGAGAAGTTGCTGAAAATAAGGTCACTTACAGAAATAAACCTAAAACTTGGATGCAGGGAAATTAGACAAGGTGTTTTATTTTCTTGGATTTTTATCTATGAAAGGTGGATGTATTTTACAACAGACTTAAGGTCTTGAGACTTGAGCTATTTATCTTGGGGAGCAAGCTCTCAGTCATTTGCTGCACTGGTTGGTTGCTAGCCACAGGCATAGAAACAGATTCTTCCACCTTTTCTGAATATTGCGTTTCCGTAAGCAGATATGCCTTGGTGACCTCCCCTCTAGCCACACCCAACAAAGGCAGGAAAGCCGAAAGATCAATCATTCCTACATGATGAGGAAGGAGCCCACCAAGCTGCAGACATCAGCCAGCTGAATGGGACAGCAATGCCAGAGCAGACAGTGAAGGGTTTGGCTGCTGCATTTTCAGCGTGTTCTTACTTCTGCACCTTCTTCTAATGGAAGTTCATTTCAACTTGCAGGCTTGCTCCTGGCAAGCCGAAGTGGGAAGATTTCCTGCCATATCAAATCCTACTTGGAGCAGTAGCTGAAATGTGCAATTTAAAATTTATATGATAGTTTCCCATATTACAAAAACTAAAATATTATGAATCATCACATCAGCATTCTAGGTCACTCTTATTCCCAGATGTGAGAGTTAAAAATCCTAATGAGGTTTTTTTTTAAGTGAAAGTTATTAAAAGTTATTAAAAATAACTTTCTGGTTAGGAAGTAAAACTTGATCTATAAATGTCAAGATACCACTAGGGATACTTGCTTTTGTATCTTCTGGATCACAGTGCAAGGAGTTTCAGCTGTGAAGTCCTCAAAATGTATCCAGATATTAGGAAAAACAAGCGGAGGAATGAAACTCCTGCTCTCCCAAATTCAGTGGGATCTTGGCTGGGGACTTTGTAGAGAGTCAGAATTCAAGTACAGGAACAGGATTCTGATTATAGATATGCTCTACAATTAAAAAATGGTCACAATGGGAATACTCTTATGCTAATAGTAGGTTGAAAAAAAGAAAGCTCTAAGTTTCCAAGCAACAAAAAGGAGAGGTAACCCATAAATTTTTAAGATGGGGAAAAGGCTAGGAACAGAGAGCACTTTCTTTAAGACAGCCCACTTTATCCACACTCTCTAAAACACCCACGTTGAAGGCAATGGCCAAATTTGTTATCGTGTTACGACAGCATCCAGAAACCTTATCAGGATTTATCCCTCATTTTGTAACGGGCTCTACTAAAGAAAGAGGGAGTCTCCCAAGGCTCTTGGCAACTCAGCTTTAATAGTGTTAATCCACCACAAAGAGAAGTGAAAATGTAATAAAAGAGGGGAGATTTCAGGAATGCAGCTATTCCCCCTCCAAGTGGAGAAGTGCTAGCATTGTATTCTTTATGGCACACAAAGTAGATTCAAAACCTAAAGGAAATGTTAGGGAAAGATTTTTTTTCCACCTCCTGACCTGAACTGTCTGTGCATAGCTTTAACACTCTTAATACAGAACTGACCAGTTCCTGTCACAGTGACTTATAGGAAGGGAATCTGACAAGAAAGATAGTGGTGGATATACGACCCCAGCAGTTGTACCATGCTTTGGCTTCTCTTTGGACACCAAAGTCCTTCTGAAGAACTGATAACCCTCTCTGCACCAAAGGACTGTGGCAACCAGCTGCATGTTGCCTTTCTGCAATCTGACTTTCAACCCAAAATATAGAAAATCTAATAAAGGCCTGACCATTAACCTTTAGAGAACATTTAGATCTATGCTTGTAAATTCAGGTTTGCAAGCGTTAAGACAGTTAATCAATCTCACCATTTTCAGAATTGCAAGCAAAACCCTCTTTGATTTACTGTCCTTAGCATTTCAAACCAAACAACTCACTTGCATTTTTAAGTGCTCTGTAGAAACTTAACTGAGCTACTCTTTTGCTAAGCTCACAGGAAAGGAAGAAAAATATTTTTCTCAAGCTCTTTACTAAGTATTTGGGAAATATTCAGATTGAGTTATGACAGGAATATGATGAAGCCAGATTTTGTTGCTGTTCTCCCCTTCCTCACTGCCTGATTTTGGCTTTAACTGATGTAATCTCTACGTAAAATGGCTCTCTCTCTATATGCACACATATAGATAAAAGTGTAGGAACAGAGACAAGTAAGGAGGCAATCATACTCCATTCCTGCAAAGCCATTCCAAATCCCCAGATGAAAATCACTGAAAATGTACAAGCTGTCATCACAGCAGAAGCACAGCATGCTGGCTGATGATGATACCTGAAAGAGATCCTGCATCCATGCACTGGTACGCACACCCCACAGCCCCCCCAAAATGTCAGCACTAGGAGCGGGGTCCAGCCTGAATCATTCTGGCTTCCTAATGAAAGGTTCCAAATAAATTGCATCAAGGAATTCAAAACACTGAAGGAAAGGAACAGGATAGGCAGGGAAAAGGCATGATCTGTGTCTGGTTATACAATTTGTCACTTTCAATCTAAAGCAGAAATTAAAGAAGAACCATAATTAAAAATATTTCTGGTACAAAATTCTATTAACCGATGAAAAGTCTGGAAGCAAGAAATCAGGTAGGAAAATGACATGAAGTGGATTGAAATGTTAATTTTCCTCATATAATCAAAAGAGGCCCATTAATGATACTGGGAAGTACTTTTTTTTGTAAGTCATCCCAGAAAAAAACCCAACAAATCAGAGAGTTTTTTGAATACCCTTTCCATACTCTCTGCACTTTCTTTTTTCCTTTAAGGTGAATGTGAGAGATTTAAGCTTGCTTGGGGACGGATTACAGAAAAAATCCCAGCAGTCGTAAACTGTTTAGGGAGTGAAATACTGTCTTCTCTTTTATTTGGGATTAGACATACTTAAACAAGATCAGTAAGGGACTTTTTTTCAGGGGAAAGAAAACCCCAGTGTCTGTCAGGAAGAAATATTTCCTACACCTAGAAAACAAAAAAGTTTTCTACTCAGAATAAAAGATAGTACATTTCATACAGTTGGAAATTAAAGCACAAGTTAAACTATTTTTGGAAGGATACCACCAGAAATTATTTCTCTATTAAAAACCAGGAGAAATCCTTACAAAAGAATAAAAAAGCCTTGAATTCTCAGGACATTCTCTAAGACATGACCTGGTATTAGAAGATGACATTACTTTTGAAGTGTAAAATTGAGTGGTGTCATCTGAAACAGAAACTTGTTCAGATCTTCTGAGAAGAAAGACTGCTTCCTGTATTAAATCTACCCTTTTTGTTACATGATTTATGGCTTACTGTATATTCTTCTATATTTTCTTAAAATATTACAGAATATTGTTCCAGCTGTATTTGACTAAGAGGTCACACCTTTAGTAGTGATACACATTAACGTACTCCAAAAATTTTTATTTCCTGAAATTTACCAGGGAAACATTTGTTTTTGAAATTCTAAATTCTTATTAATAATTACTATGATGCCCTTATGTTAAAGACAATTCAACTAACAAGAAATCATCTAGCAGTCTGGAGGTGAACATGTGGTCCCTGAGTCCTACCTTAAGAAGCCTGAAGATCTCTGGAAGCACCTTTACATTTGATGAAAACACTGCCTGAGGATTGTCTCTGTGTGTATCAATACCTGTGATCTCCCAGGAAGCAAGCTCCAGCTGGAGACAGATTTCCCTGACCAATTTCCCTCTCTATTCTCTCCATGCCCCCTGTGTTCAGGGCAGAAGAAGAAGAGGCACAAGACCTGGTTTACATCAGCTTCACACTGCCCCAAGAAATGTAGACAGTTTCCATTTCCTTTGTGCCATCTGAACGCAAAGAAAGGAGAAGAGGGCAAATTAATTGCCCTGGTGTATCAACTGTAGCTGTCTGACATTTTTAAAATGTTTGGACTGTGGGCTAAAAGACTTGGACAGTGCTGGTGGACATGTAGATACAAATGGTTGCACACTTACAAAAGCATTTTTTAATGCCAGACAAACTGAAAAGGGAGAGCATGAGGAAAATATAAGTAAGTAATGAAATGGGAACAGTGGTCTCAGCTTTCAGAATTCCCATGTAAGTACATTGAAATTTCAAAATAAAAGCATTTCTGTTTTTTGGGGGAGATACTTTTAATATATTTTGTGGTTTTTTTCTTTTTTTTTTTTTTTTTTCCTTTTGGGTGGTGGTTTTTTTTTTTTTTTGTGGTGCCTTTTTTTTTTTTTAGTTTTAAGGACCCTGTGTATCTGTGTATTTAACTTATGTGACAAGTTTTAGTGTGTCCCAATCAAACATAATCACCTCTACTTTCTACTAGGTACTACACTGATCAATGGAAAAGCTTTCTAGGCAAGAACTTGGAAAATGATAAAAGCATTTACCATCATTATTTTCTGCTTTTGACAATGATCTATGTCTGTACAGCTCATCAGTCATCTCTTGTAAAAACAGTGTGACACTTTGATCAAACAGCCAACAATAGCTTCCCGCAGAAGGTAAAGTGTTATGAGAGGCCATCAGATAGAAATCACATTTTCCCTGAACAATAGGAACCCAGAAATGATGTGCTTGATTTACTTGCAAATAAAATCATGTGAAAGGTGATATCCTCAGAGAGGTTAAAAAGACAGCAATCCTTTTATTCACCTTTCTGGGTGTTAAACAAACTCCACTGTCACGTTGCAGCTGAGATGGAGTGTCTACGCAGTGATAAAGAGGCACATTCCAGCCCTACGAAACATAACTGCCACTGTTGAAAAATTACCCGCATTAAACCTTACACTTATCCCACAGATTTTAAGAGCAAGATGTGGGAGTTTGATTTTGATTACAGGCCTCTATCTGTGTGGCAGGCAAAGGTCTTTAACCTATGTGTTCTGAACGTACAAGGTACATAGTTTCATCAATGTCATGCCTCATTGGGTCAATGTAGGATTTTATCTAAAACCTGAGGCATTTCAGTTTACACTGTATATGCAAACACAACCTTTTACTGGTGCTCTCTGCCTTTTGTTTCATTGAGAGGATCTATGGTATTTATAGAAAAGGGAGCTGGAGACATCTTAAACTTATTTTACTCACTTAGAATCCTATTGAGCTGAGGTCTTCAAAAGGGAAAGGTTGTTTATTTGAAGACTGGTATGTACCAGAGCCACTGAAGCCAAACACTTTTTAGTCTACTGATTGCAAAACCATTTATTTTTAAGAGGGCTGCCACACATTCTCCACTTCTGAATACAAACTGAAGCAAAACACATTACTCTACTTTATTTTTGCAGTCTGTAAATGACTGATTATTTTGGTAGAAAAGGTAGTACTGATGTAGATAATCTTCTCTTGATGCCATGCTACAATATTTGTGTCAAAATTCAAACAGGTATCAGCATAGTCCCATTGCAAAAGTAGTTCAAAGGGTAGAGGAAAAGGCACTGGGAAAGTTTCAGCAGATGCTGGAATTTGAAGCAAGTGGAGAAGTTGCCTGTAGCTTACCATGACAGCCATAATGAGAAAGGAGGTATCTCAGCTGAGAAAATATTTTTTACTTGATTAGAAGTCACTTTTTTTGTGATTTGGTCCCAAAAAATACTCATGGTTCACATTGTTTTAAGTATGCCACCACAGAGCTGCCAAGAATGGGAGTCTCAACCCTCCTGGCCCACTGCTGGAAGGAGTTATCACAGTGCTCAGCTCCCGCAGACAGCAGACTCTAGGAGCTAAATGGGGAATTCAATCATGCAACATGAGGAATAAACTCCACTTGCCTAATTTTCTGAATCAGCTCTGTGTGATGTCAGATAAATGTCAGAGCTGGGGTAAAGCACAGAGAGTAGGAACAAGACTGGCTCCTGTTAGGCTTGCCTAGCTGAAAAAATACCTGAAAAACTCGGAAAAGCGAAGTTTTTCCTTTCCTTGTTTTCCAAAGAAATGTACCAGCAACACGGTATTAACACCACAGCTGTCCAGATCTGTTTCCTATAAAACAAAAAAAACTACAATTGTTATGCACTGCATGATCATTAATATTTACCATGAATCTAAAAATATTTATTTGAACTAGAATTTCCCAAGAGATACTTGAAATTTAATTACTGTTCCCAAAGCTGTCACACAGGATCTCAGAGTCGAACAACTCTTCCACATTAACTGCTAACAGTGCATTTATAAGTCCTGCTTCTAAATATTCTTTATGAAAGATAAGAACAATTTCCAACCAGCACCAGTGCCTTTTATTATAAGATTTTATTATATTTATTATTAAAATGGAGAAGGTTGCAAGTTAAGAACCTTTATTCTTAGGTTAATAGAAGGCTTAAATAAAGTTAATATCTGTAAGGAAGATTTTAGTTAGGTATTTCTAACATGTTACAGCCGTTTAAAAACATTCATTATACTCTGATAAATGAAGCTAGGAAAATACCGACACTGACAATGCTCTATTATAATATGGTCTTACAAGGCTTCTTGGAAATTTTCAGGCTTTGTGACTTTTCTATAAATATTTTTAAAATCTGAAGAAGAAATTTCTGCAGAGAAGGGATACACACTATTTTGACTCAATCTTTAACAAGCCTAAACCCACACATAATGCTGGATTTCTACTCCATTCTTCTTTCAGCACCAGCATACTGGTATTTCTTTGAACACAACAAAACACTAAGCAACATGAAGAGAGAATTTTTTTAGAAGTCTGTAGGGATTTCAGCAAATTATTCTTATGACATCTAAATAGTCTCTGTGTCTTTTATCTGGTTTCAGAGGTAAGATGAAAGACAGGAGTCTATTCATAAGATTTAATACTAATGGTTATTTAGCTTTCAGCATCATCAATGACAAGTCCCATTAGTCCCCCATGTTTCATGCTTACTGCATACATGACACAGTTATTTTATAGTAAAAGCAGTAACATTCCTCATTTCTACTACAAGTTACAGTTCACCAAATGCCAGTGATATGAGTTATGTATGAGTGAACCTAGAAAAAAAACACTTTTCAAGCCCTATGCGAACTGTACTTACTGAACTTTTATCATTTAATTGCAGGCAAAGAATATTTAAATACCCATAAGATCCATCCTTCTGAAGTTTAAACAGTTCAGATTACTGTGAAGACTGATGCATAAACATTGCTATATGCTTTTTTGAAAGCCAAAAGTCAAACATTCATGTATGCTTATTTGAAATTCAACCCCAAACTATTTATATCAGAATGTAAAGTTTTCTAAAAAGAAACAGAGAAGAATCCACATATCCCTCACTGCAGCTAGATTGCAATCTGCTTTTAGTGGGTTTTGCCTAAATGTTTAAAGGAGACTTGAAAAATGCAAAGAATAAATTTGCTATGTAATTTTAAAAACTAAATTAATGATTACACAATCTAATGCTTCTAATTTAATTACTCCATACTATAATCAGTGTTGTATTGAAAACAAAGTGAAAAAATATGTATAAAATAGTATTTTCAAAACTAAGTCTGTGACAGCAAAAGTTTTTCTTCTATTAATGTTTCTCTAGTTACAAGCTAGAAGAAGGCATACAAACAATATTATTTATCTTATCTAAGATGACAAAGCCTAACCCAGGATTTATAACAAATATGCACCTACTTGCTGGCTACCTTCTTTATCAGTTGAAATTCCACAGTGAAACTGGCACATGTCCAAACACTATGTTAGAGTTAAATATGTTTTAAAACTACAGAACAATGCTTTTCTTCAAAGCATAAAATGCAACAGGAGACCACAGAGACTACACCTTAAGGGTAAAATTTCAAAAAATTGCTTTTCCTAGAGTTAATGCTATTAAATTAAAGTACATGTTAGTACATAATTCCTTTTTGTCCACAGAATCATTAGGAGCTTTTGCTGCTGATATGTATAAATTAGTACTGACATGACAAATCCTTGTTAAAAGATAATGAGAATTCTATTAATATTTCCAACACCTCGCCCTCATGAGCTTGGGTAAAAGAATAACTTACACATGGAATGTCTCTCTTGGCAATCAGAATGAAATGGTAACCAAATCCCAGGCTGTAGAGCAGACCAGACTGGTAGATTTGACTCACTATCTAAACTGAGTGAAAGTTTGTAATCTGGTGTATCTGGCTGCTTCAGGCCCTGGGACAGTGCAACATAGAACCCTTTTAAGCTGTGCATTTTACAGAAAGCTGAGGCACAGAGTGGACAAAGAATCCCAGTGGTCTGAGTTTCATCTTGGTACAAGCACAGAATGGGGCATGGACATGTATCACAACTGGGGAACTCAGACATGTTCCAGGGTACATTGGTTCAGACAAAGAATCCCAAAGACCACACAATCTGATGCCACACAAGTCTATGAACTAATGAACATGTGTGTACATATTACCAACATAGGCTAATTTTCCTAGAGTAATGTTAACGCCTCCTACACTTTGCAAAAGTATCATGAACTGCTGAATTATGCAATTATTCCTTTTTAAGCAAGATCAGATAACACAAGTTATTTCCTTATTACATTACACAGGCTGTTAACATAAGAGACCTGATGCTGCAAACACTGAGTCATGGGCAAAGACCTACCTAATCCTGTAGCTCCCCACTGAGCTTTTGACATTTAGGACCTGATACTGCAGCAAGTACCAACAAGTGCCACTGAGAAGAAACTTATCACACAGTGAGATGGGATTTTCAAAATAATGTACCTAACTGATTTTCAAAACTCATCTGAAATGTTAATAGACTTACTGTCTCTAGATTCTTACCACCTTTCCTTGCAGAATTTGCCTGAGGTATGACTGGAAAGCATTCATCATGATTAAAATCTGCAATTCGTTTCTTATTCTCCTGCTCGCTTCCTGAGAGATGGTATTTGATGTGCAACATATTATTTCAATAGAAATTGTAAAAATAATATGTATTTTGTATTGAATGTTTTTTTAGTTAAGACAGAAGGAGAGTGAGTAGATGGATGAATGGGCAGAGAAGTGAGGCTGGGCAAGCAGGACAGTACCTTAGTTTCTGTCTGCTAGTGATGTCCCATATCCTTCCAAAACTAACACTAAATCTTTGCAATTTTTTTTTACTCCATTTCTCTGAAACCCTCTTTGTTTTTAAGCTGCTAGCTCAGTCAACTCACTGTGCCAGGCTTCTATCCTAGCCTAGCTTCACAGACTGCTAAAGAGAATTCAAGCTTTTTGTCACTTTGAGAGTCTCCCAGATGCTGGGATATATCCTACAACTCAGTTCTGCTAAGAATGTTTAAAAGATGTGTCCATTATGAAATTAATCCTAACAGTTACAATCAGTTAAAAGAACTGTAAGCAGGACAGCTAGTGGGACCACAAGATCCAGATGTCCAAAAGCAGTCCTTTGTGGCAAAGCCCAGACAGTCTCAAGTGGGCCCCAGAATGAAACAATGTATTTTATGATGAATCAACTTTCATACTAATGTAAATCCATACTGAAGATTTTTCATGTTTTGTAATGCACGTTCTTGCTAGGTAGGATTCAAAAATACCTCAGGTCTGATGCAGAAGGGCTGAAATGTGCACAGATGATTCTACAGAAGTCTGTCAGAACATCTTCTAAACAATAAGCAGCATCCACTAACACCCATAATTCCTATTAAGGATCAGTTGTTTTCTTAATGACAACTAATGGCATGGAATCACTCTGCTGTACATTTAGGTTCTTTAGTAATGAAGAACATGTAACTTCACAGACATCCTCAGGTTTCAGTGCATCACTCACAATTGTTCATAAGGAGGTACAGAATAAAAATGGTTTCCAGCCAAGGGGGCTAAAACTAATCTGGGAGTAGATGCTGTAGGAGATACTTTAAGCCCCAAATAGAAGCAGGTTGAAGCTTGTCCTGTTGCAAGCACGCTGACTGTGCCAAGCAGTTGGGGAATGGCACTGGTGTGCTGCAAACCCCAAGGCTGCCTGACCCATGCCCTGCTGGCAGCCCAGGAGAGCAGCTCCTACACACAGCTGGGAACAGAACTCAGGCCCTGCCTCTCTGTTGTGGCATACTTCAAAAATACAACTTGGCACCAAAAGAAGAGGTTCCATTACGAGGACACCCCTTGGGAAGTGTGATGTGCTACGAAGCCCCCACTCTTTTGATCAAGGCAGACTTGGCCTCGAAGGCTGAGCACATCCATCCTCAGCGTGTGCTGAAACCTCCTGCTCTTGGTGCTGAAAATGGCTCAGGTCATCACCCCCCAGCCAGCCCCTGCTCAAATATGTTTCTTTCTCTCTTGAGGTTGCAATGTCATCAGATCATATGGAAAAATAAAATAATTTTCTTGTCCATGAGGTAAAAAATGACCCAGCACTTTTTTAACATCTTCATAGTTTGGTGTCAGACAGTTTGGTTCTTTAGAGGGTTTACTGGTCTAGAGAGCTTTCTTTAAAGCACAACATCACACTGCTCCTTGGTTTAAAGTATCTAAAAGCTTTTCAACAGAACTCAATGTTAAATTGCTGACACAAAACATACATATTTATGTTGGAGAAGATAGGTAAGAAAAAAATGTACATTCCGTCTGAACTGAGAGGTTACAAGATTAATGACAGACTCTTTGAGGAGGGATATTAAATTTAGTTTTGGACTAGATTCTTGTCAAATTTGACGTGTTGCACCCCTGTTACAGAGTACTGCTGCACTAGAAAAGCATAGCTCCCAAGCCTCCACCTTCCTTCAGTTTTAGGCAGTCTTTAGTTATACTGAGCTATGCAGACTTAGAAGCACTGGATAGAAAACTTTAAATCAGTTAGAGATTCTAGGGAGCAGATGGGCAAATTATGATGAGCTGCACAGTTCCTGTGGTTGAGGAGATGCATCACAATTCTGAAGTGTCTGAAAGTCCAAGTGTAAAACCTTGCCTTCACCAGGTAAGCAGAGAGAAACGTGCGAATGACTAAAGTAATTTACTTCTTTTAAAACCACGGGACAAAAAAAAAAGGAAGTAGACAGGCTAAAACAACTTACACTCAAATAATAGGAAATTGTTCATGTGTGAGTCTAAAAGTACACTGCATATAGCCACACTCAATTTCAGTTCTTAAGTTTTCTGTTTAAAAGAGGTAAGTAGCTGTGTCCCCAACTACCAGTTAAATGTTAAAAAAAAATCCCAAATCATACCTTTCACACTTTAGATGAAAATGCATTCACTAGGGAATCCAGAAGTATATCTTTAATCATTTGGAAATGAGACAATGCACATATTTCACAACACTAATTTAATTTCAAGAACAAATATAGAACACTCTGTATTGTCATTCCTTTTCCAACTGCAGCTAAAAGTAATTTAAAAGTTTATCCATTACATAAAGCATATTAAATGAGAGGTATTGAAAGTACTTGATAATTCATTAATCTAAATTGAAGGGCCTGAGAGAAAAGTCCCTGATCTAGACAACTGCTCTGTCCAGTAGATATTTGTCACCACTAGCACTGTTTTCACAGCCAGGACACTAAAGCACCTTACACCTCAGTATCCTTTTAAGGAACTCAGGGCAGTAACACAAAAGCAACAGCTGCTGTTCACTGGGCAACACCTTTTCATAATAATCCGAATCTTCTAGTTCATGCATTTTCCTACTATGGATCTGTATCTACTATAAAGATCACTTCCAGGCAGGGAGTTTGGCTTTTCTTTTTTGCTTTCCTTCCAGCATCAATTATAATATTGAAAAAAGAAAAGCCCTCAACTGAAATATATGTATCTGGACAACCAATTCCACTGTAATCCCATTCAAGGGCCATTACTAAGTAGTGAAAGTTCCAATTTTAGGTGTGTTAAGTCAGTGTCTGTAAAAAGGCAGAGATACAAGCACCCTGGGAGAACAGCAAGCTGATCTTTCTTTTCCTTATATAGTAACTTGATGAGTATTAAACTGTATCACCATAAAGTAAACAAATGACTGGGGCCTTTGTCTACACACTGTACAGGGAACACACCTGGATATACCTGCTGGTTAAACAAAGCTGCAGACTACGATTTAAACCGTATTTTCCTAGGTTGGTAACATTTGCCATCTGGTATCAGAGACTGGGTTTACTCTGAAAAAGCAGCAAACTCATCTGCAAATTGAGAAAATGGCGTGGAAATGAAGAGCCATTCCAAACACCAAAAATCTGATGCAGTATCTCAGCTTTCAAAAAACAGTCAATTTAACCCCCATATTTTTATGCTTCATCTGTTTTGCTTAAAGACAATACTATGACTGCCATAATTATAAAAAATAAAGGGTAAAAACATGTCCAACGACTATATAGTCAGATTCACTGCTTACAAAGATAATAAATTTCTTTGGTGAGCAACTGAGATAGGAAGGAAAATAAAAATTAAGAGAAATGTAATAATTGGGATTTTGCCAAGTAGAAATATAGAGACCAGAATAATTTCAAATTGGGTGTATTCCCCAAGGCTATTTAATTCTTCTTTAATACTAGAATTCCATTTATAATCTAAGAAACTGTATTAAATAACATCTTCTGGTTACAATAACTTCAGATTTTTCTCAATGGAGAACTCCGAAGACAAATTTTGAAGCAAGACGAAAATGGAATAGAGACATTCCGGCTCAGGTATTTAATTAGCTCACAATAAGCTTATGTGTTTATAACTAATCTGTCCAACTGTATCAAAGTTTCTCTGGAAATTTTATACTATAGCTGTGCATTCATGCAGAATAAAGATCCTTTTTCTTTCACTGTCATGGTAGTTAAGTCTCAATTGAAATAGGTTTTGAGGAGCAGACAACCCTATTAATCCTAGCTATTTTAATCTGGTGACTGATGAAAAGATTCAGAAAGGAGATGGTTGTTTGTCAATCAAACAATTTTTAACTGAATTTTGAATACACACTGAGGGAGGAAAACTTTTGTGAAACAGAAGTTTAAGGGTGTCAGGAATAGGCACTTCCACTTTTTCCTCAGGCCTGTGAAAAAGTAAAGAACATGAGCAACTCTTTGCAGAAACTGCTGATGCATGATTTACAAAGCACAGCCCTGTATAAATTCCATACTGAATGCTTCCAACATGAGCAGCCGCTGCCTCATGCCCACTGTAAACTGAAAATTTACAGCTGAAAGGAAGTTGCTGATGTAAGCAGCATCTTTTAGAAATAGATGGAGACAATCCAGCTGTACTCCCCTTCTTTAGAATCATAGAATAATCTAGATTGGAGAAGATTATTGAGTCCAACCATTAACCCAGTACTGCCAAGACCAGCACTAAACCATGTCTCTATGCACCACATCCACATGTGTTTTAACACTTTCATGGATAGTGATTCTACCATCTCCCTGGGCAGCCTGTTCCAGTGCTTGACCACTTTCAGTGAAATTTTTTTCCCTAATATCCAATTTAAACCTCCTCTGGTGCAACTTGAAGCCATTTTCACTTGTCCCATCAGTTGCTGTACATGTTTCATCAGCTTCTTGAGGTGTTTTCAGTCTGATCAGGATTCCTCCTCTCTGTTTTCAGTCACCCAGGCTAGAGGATATCTTGTCTCTGAGCTGACTACAGACTCAAAAAGAGAACCTACCTGAGAAGAAGAGAGGTTGCAGGTGGCTGGATTCAGGGGAAACCAGAAAAGAGCAGGAATTTACCTGTCCATTTCATTGATGAGATATATTTACCATTTGCTAGTGGTCCGCAAAAGTGTGAAACTTCTTTCCTGGCTGGATGATCATACTCCAGGATTGTTTCTTCTGGTCTGAATCTATGCTGTCTCTTTCTGGAAGTGGACTGAACTAAAGTAATCCTTGAATTTGACACCTCAGTGACAATAACCCCGCTTCAAATCAACTCAGAATAACCTGATATCACTGCAACAGCAGCATTTAGGTAAGCTTAAGCTATTGATTTCCATTTGGAAAGCTTTCTATTCTCATATGGCAATATGGAGTTCTTTTTGAGATTTTCATAAATAGAAGAGAGTTACTTTGAAAGAGGCTCATGGAAACCAACCAATCAAGTGAGTACACAGTCATGAAACACACTGATAGTGCCCATTTCATCCGAAGGCTCAGAAATGACAAACATTTTTCTTCCCCAGTTAGAAAACAGTTGACAAATCATGCCCTTTCATTTAATCAAAGCACTAATACTTAGGCTTACATACTTATCTAAAAACTTTGAAAAAATAACAAAGTTCATGGGAAACACGACAATGTTTTCATAAGGAAAATGTATCTATTCCATACCCGAAGTACAGTTTCATCTCCAGCTGCTTTCAAGTCGTCTTCCTTCCCAATGATTCTCTGTAGCTGCATTTGTTGAAACATGAGAAAAGAACAGGAAAATTACAAATTTGATCCTATAAGAGTCTTCTTTTCCCCAACCTTGATGTAATTGCACCTTTTCTTAATTAGACATTTCTGCAAGGTTCTCTAGTCATGACAAAATATTTGCATACTTGACGATATTTTGTTATTCAGACACACTTTTTCCTAGGAATGTCTTATCTACTGTGGTTAATATAACCAAACACAAATCTAGCTCTTGCAGCCCTGTGCTTCCTCTATTTTTAGAGGAGATTTTCTTGCACCAGAAGCTTAGTTTTTAACTTCAGAAGATTTTGAAAGTCTGGAGTATAACATCAAGGATCATTCCAGAAATAAAAATTATCCTGATTTTCATGCTGTCCTTCTAGATAAGTTTTATTTAGTTCTGTTATAAACATGATTTTCTGGACATGAAAAACATTCCTGTTCAAATGAGTACCATGCAACTAACAATAAAAAATAATTTAATTAAATAAGAAAACATTTTTTTTCAGAACTGGCACTAGGCAGAATGTGGTTTGAGGTTTCCTCTCCACCCCTGAAAAAAATTAATCTTGAATGTATTAGCTAAGAAGATTTTTAGAATTACTGAAATGACTCACATTTAAAAACATAACTTCCACTGTCCCAAATAAAGCTTTAAGGTAATATAAACAGTGCATTAATTTGCAGTACAAGTATATCAGAGCTACAAGGTTTCTTTGACTGTATTTCAGCTTCAGAGATGAACATTGCTACAAGAAGGAGTGATTTAATATAGCACAGAGTATACGTACCTTTCAGACATTTGCATGAATCCTCAAAGGGACAGCAGAAATGAAAGAACAAGGGACTTAATACATTTCAGGTAGAGATATGGAATTACACCAATCACTCTGGATTTGGAGACTTTAAAAGATGCTTTTAAAGTTCAAGGATTTCAAAACTGCTGGTTTGCTTCTCAAACATTTTTGAGTGATTCCTCAACCTGCTCATTAAAACTGGGAAAAAGTTCATTATCAAATTTCCACAGTTATTATTCTGGGGAGTTTTTAAATCTCTCCTTTTTAATTTTTTTTTTAATTTTTTTGTTCTTCAAAGAACCAGTATGGGTTGCAAATAGTAAGAAAAACATGTTATCTATTTGTGTTGCCAAAGGTCATTCCTTGACCTTCAAATTTTGAGTAATTCACCCGTTCTGGGTTTGTTTGGGTTTCTTTATCCTAATTTTTTAGTTTCTCAGAATGCTTACTTTCTATTATTAAATTGCATGTCTTGATAGCATTTACCAAAAGAAATGCTGTAAAACAAGGCAATTAAACACCACTTTTTCTTCCAAATTATCTTAATTTTTGATCATTTACAAAACAAATTACTAATACAGTAAAAGCATTATGAATTTCTTCATAGCAAAATAGCATTAAAGAGCTCTGGGTAAAACCACAACTGCTTGTCCTTATTCTCATTGAGATAACACATTTTTTCTTGCCTGAAAATCAATCATTTGATCACACATAAGGAATAAAACTGCAAATACTTTCCAAACAGGAGAAAAAAAGGCTTTTTTCTCTTTTGGATTTTATTTCTAAAAGACTCAAAAAAATCTGCAGAGTAGATTGTAGTAGCAGAGGCTATTCTAGAGCACAGACACACAGTATAATTATTTTTACAAGTATTCTGAAAGATTTCATTTATTGTTTTCTTACACTGTATGTAAACTCTTAGAGTACTTGAAACTATTTCCAGAAGTTTGTTGATTTTTTCCAGTACAGTGCAGCAACTGCTCATAGAGGGAGAAGAATTCTGCCCTCAAGAAATGGACTCCTCCATGTAACATTCATTTGTATTTCATATTTTTATCTGCTCACCACTCACCATAACAATGGCTAATTCAAAGATAATGAGACTTATTATGCATAAGTGAAGGCTCTACTAAAGACACAAGTAATCTGTTTGGAACAAGCCTTTCTAGGAGAAAGAATATGTCAGTCTTTTAAAAGAAAAGGAAAGGGTGTTTTTGCATCTTCCAGTTGCTTGAGAGAGATCAGTGCTTGTGGATGCTCTAAGACTACAGAAGCATTCTGTGCCACAGCTGCTCAGTGTTGGCTGCTGGCTCATTCAGCCCTAGATGAAGCTCTACAAGCACGATCTGCTCTCCAGCAGAAATGTGTAAGACAAACTACTCAGAAAGTCTAAGTCATATATCTCTTGTTTGTGCCATCAGAGCTACTCTGCCTTCATTCCCAATAGTTTCGAACTGTCATTAATTTTACTTAAACATCTTTAATCAGGACAGATTTAGAGAGTTTGGGAAATTCCTTACTTGCTGGGGATTTTGGGAACTTTGGTAGCCTAATTCTTGGTGGGAGGTCTCAGATTAATGTGCATGGGTTATTATGTGCCTGGAAATCCCCCTCACCAAGTCTCAAGTGAATGTCTTGGAAGTGCAGAGTTCACGGAAGTATCTTACTGTCCTCACAGAAATACAGATAAGTGGCCCTGAGAAATGATTCTGCACTCTGGCAGGGGCAGATTACAGGGTGGCAACTACCATCTGGGAACACGCCATTTCTGCCTCGTCTTCTTCACCCTGGAGTTGCAGGGCAAAGCAACAAAACCTTCTTGGCCCTAATACTGAAATGTCTCTTGTGCTGTGACTGTTTACCACTGAAACGTGGATGAAGCAGAATTACACTGGCTTCAACACAAAGAAATAGGGAGGAGAGAGAACAAGAGTATCCCTGTGAAGGGAGAGACTTTTACTGGAAATGAGGAAAGTGTGCACTGACATGGAAAGGCTACGGAGGACAAGATAAACTCCCTTGTTGAAAACATGAGATTGCATTCAAGATCTCCTTTCCTGAACAATCATTTTTGTTAGCAGAGAACACTGGTAAATTCTGCATGCCACACTCCTTAAGTGCCTGATCCATGCAGGTTTGAACAGCCTATACCCCATCACACAGTGCAGGCACTGAGGACTGGGGTTGGAGTTTCTGCTTGTCACCTGTCTCCCTTTCCTGAATGAGCTGCTTGACACATCTGGTTCCTGTTCATGCAGGAATGTGCGAGAATTGAAATATACACAATTGAAAGAATGATGGACATTTTGCAAACCAAAAGGCAAGTTCTTACCTCAAAGGGTCTACTGTCTAGATCAGCAGTCAGACTCTACAGTCAGACAACACAGACACACATAAATGTCTGATCTGTAGATAATGATGGGAAGTGGGGAGCACTTCCCCAAAGGTCACAAATCAAGAGAACGAACCAATGAAATTTCTTTTCTCACTGTGCCCTGCCTACAGACACTGCCTTCTGATTACTGCTTCTTCACTATTCTTTTCCACTGCATTTTCCTTACACACATTTCCTGGTATTATTGTCAAATATAGTGTGGAAATCACTATAGAACAGTTCAGATACATTTTCCTAGGATGCCAACTGGGATGAGACAAATGACAGATTAGCCACACAATTTGCTGAATTATTAGCTACCTAGAAACTTTCTATGATGCATACAGAACTAGAGTATACAGATTAAAACACACACTTATTTCCACATTCTTACAAAATTTTATTTTTAAACCTAATTTACAAAGTTTTGCTTGAAAATAGTCTCCTTTGTAGATGTTAAGAAAATAGTCATGAGAGAAAACTTATCCTCTAACTTGAATCCTGTGGGACTTCTTTGAATTTAATGATTATTGTGAGTTGACAGAGTAATTTATTTGGGTTTTTTTTATTACCAATCTACATTATTTTATCAATACAGCTCAAAAAGGAAATGCAAAGTAACAATCTATCTAACTAGAATAATTTTCATTTAACTTCATTACCTCTACAGAAATCAAATTATTTTTAATGATTTATATAATGGTTTCACCTCTACATTTGATGACTTTTTGTTTTTTATACTGGCTGATTCAATTAGAATTACCTGAAATGGGTAATGATATTAAATATGTAACATATTGCACATCCCCCCAGTGCTGTGTTTCTATAAGAATCTCCTTATTTGCTTAATTGACAATAAAGCACTGCTAATGGGACATTTTGGTGCAGAGGCACTACAAGCTGAGGATGTTCACTTCTCTTCATGCAGTTACTGTCTCTTGTAAAATATTGTTTTGCAGATGAATAATACAGCCATAACAGACTTATTTTGGTAATCAGGGCATTGCTAGTCTGATAACAATTCACTATGATTGCACCTGGTTTAACAGGTTAAAAATATAGGCTTTACTAGAATTTGATTTCTTATTAATCAGCAGAATAATTAACACTTTAACAGAACAAATTCTTCAAAATTAAAAGATCTTATGTAGCAACAAATGGCTGTAGGGCTGTGCTGCTTTTGGCTGGGGTAAAGTTAGTTCCCTTCACAGTGGCTGGTGTGGGGCTGTGTTTTGGATCTGTGCTGAGCAGAGTGCTGATAATGTAGAGATGTTTTTGTTAGTGCTGAGCAGGGCTTACACAGAGCTGAGCCCTTTTCTGCTTTTGTGCTGCCACGCTGGGGAGGGGCTGGGGGTGCATCAGAGACTGGGAGGGGACACAGCCAGGACAGGTGACCCCAACTGACCGAAGGGACATTCCAAGTTGCCATTACACATGGTGGGTCTCTGTTCTCTTGGGAATGGCTGAACATCTCCCTGTCCATGGGAAGCAGTGAATTAATTCCTTGTTTTGCTTTGCATGTGTGCATAGCTTTTGCTCTGCCTATTAACCTGTCTATATCTCAATCCATGAGTCTTCCATCTCTTACCCTTCTGCTTCTCTCCCTGATCCACCTGGTGGGGGAAAGAACAAGCAGCTGCCTGAGGTTTGGTTGCTGGCTGGGGTTACATCACAATAAAGGTATCTATAGGTTTAGTTAGGGGCTTCTGGGAACATTGTCCTGGAAAATCATCTAATTTCAAGTATCATTTTCAAATAGTACTACTAAGTGTAGAAGTATTTTGGCAACATTTTAAAATAGATTTAAAGTATGACTCATAAACTGTAATCTTGCTAAGAGACAATTCACTTAAAAGAAGATGATCAGTGCAAAACACGTAAACAGCTATTCTATCATTAAATCAGAGTTTAAGGCTATGAAAATCACCTATATAAATTTTTCCTAATTTCTCTATCAAAAGGTACATTTTAAAAAGTTTTAGATTTTAAGGTTCTCTAGAGATGTGAGTTCATGATCAGCTTTAATGTCACCTTAGTGAATGAAAATAATTTGAGTTGTAGTAGCCATGTCCGCTTCTTATAAAATTGTCTCTCCACTAACCTCTAATACAAATTAAGGATCTGAAATAAATTGAGGGATTCTATTAAAAATGATGATAATTCTGCATTCAACTTTTCAAGAAGTACTTAGTCTCCTCTTAAATATTTAGAAGTTGAATAGGCTATATAATTAAGCCTACTCTTCTTAAAAACATCAGAGCAAGATTTTATTAGTTTTTGTATCTACTTTTCTCCCCCATTGTTTAGATATATTATGGGAAAAAACCCTGTTGTTTCTTTTTGAAGTGTGAATTAATAAAATCCTTCCTGCAACAGCAAGCAAAATTAATAAAGATCAAAAGAGGATGGTGAATTAAAGAATCTATTCAACATATTTAGAAAACAAAAGACTCTTCAAGATGATTATTTAAATTAGCTTGTGGGATTAAGGGCTATACACTAATTCCTACCTTCCTAGTAGCAGATATTTACTTACAATTCTAACATAAGATTTATTAAAGTGGATTCAATTATGGAAAGTACTTCTAACAAAATACTTCAATATGTGCTCCTTTCATATAAAATATTTTAGTAAGCATGTGATCATAGACTGGACTGAAAAATAGGGTCAGTGATTCTAATGAATCTTCACTGAGCAAATATGACCCATGGGTCTATTTAAATGCTTTAAAATTAAAATGTATGTCAATACACCTACCTTGAAGAATTCTTTCTTTTCAACTTGTTCATTGCCATCTGCATCCAACATTTTAAAGGCAATTTGAAGTCCAGTCTGGGGTTCTGCAACAAATTGCAAAAGAACTTTACCGAAAACATCACACTAGAACTCGAACACCAAATGTAAAATGAGTATTGACTCTGGTTCAGCTCTCCATTGTTATGTACATTCATGGTATTTCCAGTGAATCATACACACCTCTTCCAATACAAGCACCTTTTTACTATCATTTCAAGGGATAATTAATGCAATGGCAAAGTAAGAAATGCCAGCAGTGGCTAAGTACAAGCCATGAATGTCCACCTGATCCAAATGAAAATACTGTATCTCTTACTGGCCAAGTCTTAAGATCTTCCCAAAGGATGTCTATCATCCCATGTCACTTGTGCAGTCTAACTCTGCCTTGTTTATAAGAGCCCCTTTCCAGGTGAGAAGAGATGAAACCTCTTTCTGGCCATTTTTGACAAAAGCATGCTCAGTGTGACTCCCATCAAGACAATTTTTTTCAGGAATTCTACACAATTTTACCCTTCATTTCCTTCACTGAGCGGACATTTCTTTTCAACATAAAAATGTAATGAATTCAGAATCTTGAAGATGCTATAAATACATGGTGTGTTTCAAGCTCCTTCCCACAATTCTCTGATCTTACTTGGCTTACAGGAGGTGGCCTTGATCATTAGCAAGCCCACAGAGGAGCAGCATGCTGCTGAAATGTAGCTACAGATCACTGCAGGAGCAAGCCCTTATCCCAGTAATCTCTGGAGCAGGTGAATTAATGCCACGACCCAGTCATGTCAGGCATTAATAGGAAATAATAAATACTGTCTCTGGAATACACTGATGTTTCCAAGAACAATGCTGGAGTCATGAGGACAGTGAAGCAGTATCTCTAAAAAACTCAAATGCCTTCAGAGCTCTGCTTCTAGAAATATATCTTTCTAGTTGCATTCTGCAAAGTTTAAGCCTTGCTTCTTCTTCTCTTTTTTTTTTTTTTTTTTGGGAACCTTTCTGCAAAGGGAACAACTTGAAGAAATATCCCATTCCTTTTAAGTCCTAACACCTAACAAGATAACAAGATGGTTAAAGAAAGTACTATTTTTACATTTTAGAAATAACTGTATCTTCAGCAGTCAACTAATATTCTATGTGAAGCAATCTTGTGATGCAGGGATATTTTATAAATACCATTGCAATCTGCACAGCAGAACTGTCCCCAGCAACTGGGTTGATTTAAAACTCAAAACTGGCTTCCTTTCCATGGAAATGCCACATACTAAATTTGTGTTACTAGTACAAAAGCAAGACAAGGCTATCCGATAACATATTTAGAGAATAAAAGTAATTGATGTATTTATTAGCAATTCATACCATCTGTGTTCCAATTTTCAGATAAGAGAGCTGTTAGTGAAAATATAGACCTAAAGCTGCTTATGCTGTTCAGAGATGACATACTTATCTGATATGATGTAACCCCAAAGGTATGTGTTTGTAAAATAAGCATAGTTCAAAGACTACCACAGATATATTTGTATTTAATTAGAATCAGGCAAAATTCCAAAATCTGAACAGAAGAGCTTCATCCTGGCTGTGAATGCAGGTTAGACCTAGGTGCTTCCTCTCCTAATATTCCTGTGTTAACCAAGCTGTCAACTTGTGTGACTGGGGAATTGAAACAAAGCTCTAAGTAAAGGTGACAACTTCAGTTGCTGGGCTTCTTCACCAGGCAGGGCTCCATTAACCTACTGCTAGAAATGAAATTCAATACAGCACTGGAAGAAAAGAGATAGTGATGACACAGGGCACACAGAGAAGAGAAAAGAAGGTTATGGGGGAAAAATAAAACCTTTGTCTGTCACAAAATTACATTTTCAAGTTCAATGTTTTTACAGACTCTTGATTTTGTATGACAGGCAATATGGGACGGTCAGCTGTGTCCTGAAACCAGGAGTCTGATGACTCTTCTGTTTCCCTATTTGTCAATTGGTGCCTTGGAAGTAATTTAAATATTGATGCCTGCTTTAAGAAATCTCACATTAATTCTCACCAGTGAGAGACACTCTAGTTACTCTGTGTAACTCAGGGCTGACTGACAGGGGATACTTGTTAGGCAAAGATAGAGGCACTAACACTTGTTGACATTTGCTTTCAAACTGATCAGCATGATAACCCACTGTGTAACCAAAGCAGCAACATTACCGCTGCATTTTTATCCTGCATCAAAAGGTGCCTTTGTTTTTGTGTTTCAACACATTCCTATATAAATTCTGTGAAAAATAATGTTACTTGATTGTCTGGAGTAGTGGAACAACTTGCTCTGATACTGCTTCAATTTTGTAATTGTTTCAGCCAATAATTCAGCATGAGTTCACTTTCAGCTGCCATAAATTTCTAAAGAAATAAAATCCTTGGCACCTATTTCTGCAACTTTAAGGGGTTCTTCTGAATCTATAATTTGGCTGTCATGGTTGTCCTTTTTTAACATAAGTTCATCTTTTTTTGAGTTGCAACAAATATTTTAAAATCAGTATCCTATCTGGGATAAACTCCTGCCTCTGATTTTAAAAGCTTTGAACAAATGGTATAACTCCTGTTGAAGCAGTGTGTGGCATGGGACAGCCACCAATGCTGAAGCAGTGTATTTGTATGTTAAAGCTTAATGCATATCTCTCTATATAATTTAATACTGTGTACTAGTGAAGTTGCCAAAGGGATTATTGAACTTTCAAGCTGTGCAACAGGAACTAATGCAGCTCTACTGAGAAATGAGTAGAGCTGCAGAAGGGCCACTTGAATTGTGCAGGAGGTGTGTAATGATGGAAGGCTGGATATACTCTCTCCACTCTCTGGAGACGAACATTACTTGTTCATACTACACCATGAGAGGATGAATTTCCAGAGCAAGGAAAATTTGTCAGTTTATTTAAGGCCCAGCCATGAACCTTGCAGCCATGGAAGTGATGAGGGTCACATGAGAGTCATCCCTCTACTGTCAGGAAAGAAGTGACTGCTTCCTTCTCTCCTTTCCCCAAGCACTGATACAATAAATCTATTATGCCTGGCTTTGTCTCTTGTTGAAAATGTTAGACCTGTATAAGTCAGTCAAACAGGACTGCATGTGGACTATTCTGTGGACTATTCCATGGACATGCATATGGACTACTTCACTACTGTTCTACGGGGTCTCATTATAATGCTCATTGACACATCTCAAGTCTCAGTACTTTAAAGCATCACCTACACATCAGAACAAAACAAGGGCGTGGCAAGTATGGCACAGAGAAGTACCAGACAATCCCACATCACTTCCATGCACAAAACCAAAAAATGCCTGTTGCCTGTAGATAAAGCCAGTACCAAACAAAAGTTGCTTTTAAAAAAAGTGTCTGAGAGAAAAACGAAGGAAGCAAAGGAAGGGAGCAGAAATACATGTACTATATTTGAAGAAAATAAAGTCAAAAGGAACAGAAAATAAAGGACTTAAAAGTCAGACAAAAAGTTTATGCATTGTATCCGTTGCAAATCTTAACACAATAAAAACGGGGAATAACCTTTGAGACACTGCAACAGTTTTTCACACCCCTACATTGCTAATATCTCATTGACCAAGATTACTAAAACTACTATCCAGAAGAAAAATTATTTATCTTCCTGTCCAGTTCTTATTCCCCTTATTATCTGGTTCTGTAACTAATGTCTCCCCCCTCTCAAAGGATTTCAAAAGACTTTTCTGATCCCATGGTGCAGGGAGTACCATGATTCTTGAAGTATTGGTATGGGCCAATGATGACACTGATGTCTATTTATATTAATGCATTGTCACTCTATATACATTAGCTTTTAATGTTTTACTATAATGAAGAAATTTAGAAACTAAAAACTATCAGAAGAGAAGTTCCTGGTAAATTGTTAGTAGCTAAGTATTTGTGCCTATGTATTTTAAATATATAATACTTACTTGTAAGGATTGTCAGCAGAAACAGATACTCTGCATAAGATATCAACCCTGAAAAAAAGGTTTAAAAATTACTTGTGGAAAACCCCAAAAACTTACAGTGAAAATTGAAAGATTAAATCTTACAAATATATATAAATATATATATATAAAAAGTAGTTTGACATTGTACTAAATATGTGTATTAAAGTAAGCCAAGATTCTATTTAATAAATTCTTCACTTCTGTTTTTAGTACTATGAAGGTAAAATTCCCTAACCCAAGACTCATCAATGTTCCTGTCTAACCAAGAAAGTAAGGTTTATTTGGTATTAACAAAAGGCCTACACTAAATCTTTGGATTCTCACTGCAAACATTCAATGTTTATATAAAAGGCAAATAAATTAAATGTGCTTTGTCACATTTAGTACCTGGGAGGAGAACTACTCTAACATTACCCTGAAGGATCAAAGTCCTCCATCCTTTGGCAGGCTCGCAAAAGGCGGAGAACAGCTTCCCTCTAACTCTCAAGGGAACATGGCAACACGAAAAGCTGCCAAGCTGCTAGATTGTGCTGATAGTACTGCTGGGCCCTGTGCCAAGAGGAGGCTTCTTATTTTTTTTTAAAATAGGAACATGTCCTTTCTACAAGGTGAAAGTATTTTCCCCCTTTTGAAGGAAAATTCCAGTGTTTTCTTTTGAAATACCGCCTTAAGTGAAAAGCCTGAACAAACACAAAGATGTGATAGCGTCAAAATAGAGTGTGCAAGCTAAAGATAGAGAGTGCAGAATGAGGGTGGCTAAACAAGAGAATCTGAACCATCTGCCCTGCAATAATGTTTGGGGAAAAAAATGTAAAGGGCTTTTTTATAAATCACTTTTCAAAATAACTGAGCTACTTTTAACTTGTGAGCTAAACATTGTATAATGCTGAAGCTGTTTAAAATAATGAAGTTCAAACATGCCTATCTGTGCAAAGATAAACTATTTTTATAATTTATATTTAGTTAATTGATAGATAAGGAACCCACTTAAGCTTCAGTGATAAACAATTAACTTCTGATAAACTACTATGCAGAAGCAACAGCATTTGTACTTGACCTCAGATAGTGACTTAACACTTCTAAGTACCAGAGCTCAGAAATATTAAATTGCTAAATGCAAGAGTCTGAAAATCTGAGAACAAGTCTTAGCTAAAGGGAGGTCTAATGCTGATCCTGTTGCCAACACACTCTGGTTCCATATCTCAGCTTTCCTCTCCATCAAAATAGGACTATTTACCCTATTATCCTACATGAACTGTGTAAATCAGCACAGTAGTACAATCATACAATACACTGTGGAAATAAAAAATACTTTCATCTGAAAGGCTTAGCCTTGCTTCCAAGTTTTAGCATTTCTGTCATTGCAAGAATGCGAATTATTATTTTCATTGCCGTAAAACTTGGAATTGTATTCTTATATGAAATATCTAGGTTTTCTACGAGTTTGAAATGGAATAAACAGAGAAAGAACTCCTCTTATCTAATTGTCCCAATTTTTTATCTTATATGCCTAAAACAGGATTAAAAAAAAAAAAAAGATAGAAACAAACAGGCGATGAAAAGAATTCAAGCAAATAGTGTAATAAGTAGTGATCAAGATTCCTAATTTTGTTTGTGTGTGATACAGCAAAAGAACTTTTAAGGGAAAAATATAAAGGAAGACAAGGAGGCAACTCATCAGGTCTGTATAGAGAACAGTTCCCAGTCAAGCACTGCAGTGGTGTCAGCACAAAGATCCCTGACTGAAAATGTGACCACCAAGCAATGAAGGAAGACATTACTGGGCAAGGAGAGTCTGCCCCTGTCTTGAGATGCTCTGCACAAGGATAGTCTAAGGAAGACCCAGAAGCTGAAGTGGTGTTGCTAAGTAAAACAGAGCAAGGAGAGCCCAGTGCAGACCAATACAAAATAAGAGATGAGGCACTCAAAGAATTTGTGAAAGAAAAATGTGTTTATCGAAGCTTTTGAAAGGGTATTAACACAGCAGATTATGGGTGTAAAAGTCTGACAAAAATAAAGTTGTAATAACTGACATACAGAATACTGAGCCTCTGGAGAGCTAGCTTTACAGCTAGACAGGGATCATTATACCTTATAAAATTTTGCAGAAAGAATCTGCAAAATTTTTACAGAGATGGTAGGATGTGAAGAAAAGATCAATTTAAAGACAACACTCTGCTGATTGGCTCAAGGGAGAAGCACTTGAATTGAAGAGGGCTGGAAAGAGGAGCCTTGTAAGAAATGGCAGGAGTAAGACAGACTCTGTTTTCATCACCTTACAGTAATCTAACTGAAAAGTTGCTTTAGCGAAATTGGAAAAAAGGTAAATAGAATAAAAATACCTAGAAATACTCTGGATTGTTCTTAAAACCAGACTCAATGCTCTAAAGAAAATTCACAGCCTGTCTGATATCTTCTGGAAGACTGATTGCACAAAAGTAATTTATCATAAGATTTTAAAATTTAATTTAGTTTCTCCATTAAAAAACTTATTTTAACTTTATTGTCCTTTTACTACATGCAGTGAGTGGCAACTTACCTCATCCATAAAGTAAATGAGATATTTTGGTAATTTTCTTTTTTATTCCACAATAATCATTACAAAGGTACTCAAATTAAAAGACGTAATGCAGCAAACTTAAAAAACCCAAAATAAAACAACCCACTGAAAATTAAATTCATATCCAAGCAAAATTTAAAAGATAAAAGCTTCACACATTGTTGAATGACTCAGCATACTTGCAGCCAAGAATGTGAAGTTTGCATTAGTAAAATACTGTCATTTTGTAAAGCTAAAGGAACCTTCCCTAACCCTCCCTAGAAATATCTGTCCTCAAACTTACTAGCAAATGCTGACAGTACAATATTCTTATTGCTGAATAAATCGTAAGTATACCTACAAAATATGACACAAATTTTAAAACTGCCCACTAGAAGGCAGAATCTCCCAGCTTTACAAACTGACTGATGGCAGTTTCCCCTCTCCTTGACATTTAAATAACAATTGAAGGTAGTTAAAATAACCTCAGCTAAACAGTTGGACAGGGGTAGATTCATTATTCTGGTAATTGTAAAAGCATAAATATTTTCATTTTGAAACTGCGATAGTAATGCATCTCGAAGCAAAAGCATCAAAGTCACTAAACAGGCATCATAACCAAAATTTGTAAAAACCCTGAGTGTTGTGGGGACATATGGATGACTGCACTGAATGTTTCTGCATCATCTCAAACTCCTACCTGACCTTTGAAGGTCAGAGATTGGAACACACACAGTGCTAAGCAAGGGCAGATCTCTGCCAGAATGCAGAATGCCAGCTCTGAGCCCACTTTCTGCCAAGCACTCAGCTGGGAGAGGTGCAGTAAGAGGAGGCTGCACTGATTTGCTGTTTTCAGTTTCTCTTTATGGATTCCTGGTTTTCCCAGGCAGCATGCTCTGGGGATTTGCAGTGTCCATCACTAGAAAAAGAAAGGCTCTAAAAAAAGCAGGTAAAGAGAGAAAATCCAAAAATTCATGACTGAGAATACTTTAAGCCAAATCCCGGGAAAGCACGTGGTGATTGGAAAACGCAGGGAGTGACTATTTAGTACAAAATCCAGCCTTTCCTAGGATAGGAAAGAACTGTTAATTTATTCAGAGATGTTTCAGGGCTTTTGGGGTATGCTGAGGCTTTCAGGAGCAGACTGACAAGCAAGGCGCTGAGCTGGAGACCCTTGCAGGTCTGCACAAGGATGCAAGGAATGAACTGCAGGCTGTGAGGCTCAAGGGCAGGTGAAATGCTGCAGGCTGAGATCGAGGGCTGCTCTCCTGGCACAAGCTTCCAGCTGTGTCTGAGGATCTGCTGTGCATGGAGAGAGCATGGCTCATGACTGCCAAGGAACTGCAGCAGTGCAACAGCAACTTCGTTTTTCAGAAACATCCACAGGATAAAGGATTCAGGCTGAACTGTACGATACAGAAAGTTTGTGAATAGGCGCTGTCGGTCTTTCTCATTAGTTTGGGAATTTTGGTCTTTGTTACTGTGAAATGGTTAATTGCTCATCTATTTGGCTTTCTTGATCCTCTTGTTTGTTTTCTCTCTTCAATTAATTTATGTTAATGAGATGTTTATTTGGTGTTCTTTAATCCCCTGTTGTCACACTAACAATATCCCAGCTCTTAGTTTTCTCTTTATGTAGTCCAATATAAAGTGCAAATGCTGGGTGAAAAGAAAACAAAGCACATCAACACTGTGAAGGGTCACAGAGCTCCGGAAGAGGGAGAAATAAGTTCAACGGCTTTTGGAATCAGTGGTACACTTAATGTAACTAGGTACAAATTTTAGTTTTAGTTTCCATGCATTTAATTTATATAGAGGAACAGTCAGGTTATTAATAAAAAGTCTTAAAAGTCCATTTTATGTTCAACTCCTCCCTTTAGCCCTTTTCTCTTCCAAGTAGGCTTTTCAGTTTCTTTCATGTCTCCTCCTGCACCTCAGAAGGCTTTCAATTCTCAGCCTCTTTACTCTCTCTTGCATAACTGAGAGATTTGCCAAGGAGGCAACTACTGGGTAGATGGGGATGAGGTAAAATCCGTGAAAAGTCTTTTAAAATACATTCAACTCGTACCATAAAATGAGATGAAAATAAAGACGTATTTTTCAGTATCAGAAGTGCTCATTACCTTTATCACCAAGCTCTCTAAAAAAGGTCGGTCCTGGTTTAGCTTTGGCAACATATAGCAGTGCAGCATCTACCTCCTTTAAAGACACAAACAAGAAAATATAAAGCCAGTTTTGAAAGAGAGTTAATCACTTCAGTAACAGAAAAAATGCAAGTTCTTTTGAAGAAGGAAAGGAACATTTTGCTTACCTTTTTTGTCAGTTTCTTGGCTGAGGCTTTGCCTATAATAAAAAAAAATCATCATCATTCAATAACAAACCGACTTTGAACTTTGATCAGGCTCTGTGGCATTTCTTCAGATTTTTATGGGAAAATGCTAAGTAATATGAAACAGAATATTTTGCAACAGACAGTTTGTTTCTAATTCCCATAATGATCATGAAAAGGACAAGATTTAAAAATAATATGAGCAGTCTGTTCAAAAGCTCTCTCAGCCCAGATTAAACTACAACCCACTTTCATATTGATGACCAACTTATTAGTATGACTTTGCATACTGCGAGCTATAAATGTCGCACAGATTCCAAAGCAAGATGGTACAGCAAGAGACAGCTGTAGTATTTACAAAGGGATCTCTATGCACACATGATAGAAGTGCAGGTTGAGTATGTGAAAGCTAAGAAATACTTAAAAAAAAAAAAAAGAAAAAATAATGAAAATGTTGATGTTTCTATTAAACAGAAGTAAATTGAACAACTATGCTTTTTGAAAGAGCATCAGATGAAAATCATGCAAACTTCTAAGTGTTTCTTAGCAGGTTTAACTGTATACACTCAAATAGGAGAGCCACTTGGCAGTACAGGTTATGCTCCTGTGTAAATCACATGTTTGAGGAGCTGCAATGTGCCAACAGTGAACATTCCAGCTGGTTAGGCAGGGATCACAGAAACCCTATGGTCCTGGATCTGCAGGAGCTGTGCACGTCCCTTCTCAGTCCATCTCTCCAGCACTTCTCCTCATACAGTTCTCCAAACCCTGTTGTCCTTCACTTTTACCACTCTCAGCCCATCACACTCTTCCTTCATCACCATTTCCTCTGGATCCCAGCCAGCCATTCCCTCCTATTTATTCACACTGAGTAAGCACAAACTGAGCCCCTTGGACGTGCTCTGCGGACTGGTGCCCCTGAGTGCAGCAGTCTGCTTTGCTCCATGCTCAGTCTCCAAGGCTTCTTTGCTGCTTCAAGCATTTTGCATCCAAAGGGTCACCAGCAGCACCACTCTCTGGAAATGGACATGATGGAGGCAGCCTGGTGGGCAGTTGTCAACAAAGATCTACCAAGCATTTTCAAAGGCTCATAATTTGGCCAGATGGAGGTGCTTTGTCAGTAAAACAGCGAATTTCCATAGTGCTGGCAAATGACACACCCAGCTGCAAGGGATCTCCACTGGCAACTTTTGGCTTGGAACATCTCAACCAGCAATAGCTCATTTTTCAGCACAGGCAAACCAGTACCCTGGCCTCTGCTCCCTGAACCAGCAGTAACAGTTTTGCCGATAAATTCCTCTCCCCACATCCCCTCCCCCAAATCAGCCTAAGGCAGACACCTGGCACATAACATTTCAACACAAATGTTTAAGTTCGACAAAAGTTATAAGCAACTAAAATTAGGGTTTTAATACTGGAGTGTTGAGTGACCCCAGCAACAGGTGTTACCCAGTCCCACCTGTTACTGTGGATGAATACAGTTTTGTGCAATGCCTATACATACATCTACACACATATACACACATATATAGAAAGCTCCATAGGTAGGTACCCTTTAAGTAAAACAACACACGAAATCCTATACTTCGCCTCATTTGAGACAAAAGAAGTCAGACTAATAATGAAGTCAGACTGGGAGAAGCAACAATAGCCACATCCAGTAAGGCTGAGTCCTGAGCAGTGTGATGTAACACCACAGTTACATCCAACACCAGTCCCTGCTGCAGAGCATTTTCATGAACGGCTGTTTAGCAAATTAAGTGATTTAGATCTCAGCTTTGAAATGTCAGTGCTTCTCTACAGCATGTTTCAATGTGAAACTCAACTTCAGCTGGTTTTTTTTGGCCCTGGCAGACCCACCTAGAGACCAGCCTGACAGAAGGGAATGAGTTAGCTCTACATGTAGGTCTGCAAAAAGCAGTATCTGAAAGAAAAAAAGGAAAATCACCCTGCAACGTTTTTCACTGTACATGTTCTTGTATCTGCTGCCTACACCAAAGCCAGCCATATACCCTTATTTGGTTAACAGCAACTTCATTCATTTAATTCTCCTGGTACCAAGAACATCACAACTGAATTGGCACCTGCTACCACAGCAGTGTACTGGGGAGGAGCCTTTTGCCAGAATGCAGGAGACAAGCTGAACTCTGCGAGCTGAAACAGCAAAGGCATGGATAAATGATGCAAGGTAAGGAGAAAGCACTGAGAACTACAGCTGAGACAACAGTTGGCCAAGTTTGTGAGGCTGTACACTTGACTGAGTCTGTGTTTCTCTTCTTTGTGTTGCATTCAGTGCAACAACACTGAAACTCTTCAGCTACACGGTTTTGGGGAACAACACATCCTCATTGAGAACTACTATATCGTGATAAAAATTGAAGAAGGGAAGTCTGTTGTAGATGTATGAACTCTTTTCACCAGTCAGCAGTCACAACTGCAACTGCTTAGAGCTCACAGAAATGGCTGTGGCAACCATCAACATCTGCCCTCTTGCATCCAGGCACAGTCACCCTCCAGAGGGTATTTAAGATGCTGACATGTTGGCTCTTTCAGAGGTGAAAAGACAGCAACAATACAGACATGCTCATGCTACCCTTGCATGGGTGAAAGGACTGGGAGAAGAAAAGAAGTCTTTGCTGAGTGGCAGAAGAGGGAGAGAAGAGTCATAATCAACCCAGGACGTGGTGAGAGGCAGCACCAGCTGGGTCAGAATCGGTCCTTGCAGTGACTGGACGAGAGGCAGCTGCTACAGTAAGAAAAAAAGGAAGGAGGGAAAGGGACAGACTGAGAGAGAAACAAAGAGATTTCTACTTTTCAAAGCAGTAAACACAGCAAAGTAATACACATGGAGTCTTTCAATGGTGCTCTTCTCACATGGGCAGATATCAGCAGGCATGTGTACTGGAGGGTAGGAAATTTTTGGAAAAAACACCCTGACACTAGAGAGAGTAGTGTTATCTTTCATACTGGGATTTGTGTAAGATATTAGAATACAATCTTATAATAATGTAATAATTTAAACTGTAGGATGAGTTTCCTCCAATAATTATTATAATGTTTTCAAAGAATTACATCCAGTTATATTTTATTGGTATAAAATCATGTGTGAAGACCCGTATCTCCGTTTTCACTAGGAAACATACTTCTTGAATGCTAATTTGGCTCTTAGTGCTTATTTTCTCAATTCATTTACTTCCTAACAGTGAAATCCCTTTAAACATCAACAAGGAAAGCTCTATTAATATCAAATGTGCAACCCTCTGAGGAATCAGGTTTTTTAAGACCTTGTCTAGAATAATTGTGAGAACGTTAAGTCCTCTCTGCAGAAGAAGCACTGCAAAGGTTTGAATGGTTTTCTTAGCCATTTTGTACACTGAAGGAAAGAAGTGCCTCTTTCTTCCTACGCATTAATTATTAGTGATATCATTCCTCACATGACTACAAATATATCAGGATATAAGTCTCTCTCTGAGGACTACAGACAATAGATATAACTATTAGGGACTATTTAATCTAGAAAGTAAAATATCCATATGATTCATTTTTCTTTGGTTTTAGTCTTTTACCTTAATAGATTCTTAATAATTGGAAAATTAATGACAGTACAAAACTTGTTTGTAGTAGTTAATCTTATTTTGATATGAATAAAAGAAACTTGGAATTTTTATTGTTTTGAACTTGAACAAATGAGAACAACTTTTTTTTCCTACAGACCTGCCACAACTATGATGGAATGCTAGCTTAAAGGACATTGAGTATTTTCAAGGGTGTCTACATATTTTACAGATGCAATAATCTAATTTTCACCACCTACAGCATATCCATGAAACAATGAGGTACAGAGGCACTTTTCATGGACAAAAAGGCATCTGAGCTTTTTAAGTTGTATGAATACCAACTCTACTTACAGACACACAAGTTCTGTGCTGTTAGCCAAGGAAGTTAGTTGACAACTGTAATTAAGAAAACACTGCCAAGAGCAGCTCCATCAGTCTTAATTTGCCCTCGGCAAACTTGGGTATTTTGTCACTTGTATTTCTTACAATAGAAGTGTTTCCATCATCTATCATTTTTTTACACTAAGACGTAGAATGGACCTGACATCAATGTTAGGATTAGTTAGGAAAGGGCTGAATTAAACAAGGCTGAACTTGCACACACAGTAACACCCTATTACACTTACAGAGCTAAGAAATGGCTCAGATCTGACAAAAGATGATTAAATTCAAAGAATGAGCAAAGTCATGAAGATCAACAACTCTAACAACAATAATCAAAGGACAAGCAAAAGTAGTTACTACTATTTGCAGGAATACGTAATTTCACATGTCTGCAAGATTGCTTTATTCTTGTAATATGGAAATTGAAATTAAATTTTGAATCAATCTTCCTCTTTCAATCAGCCTGAAATTCAAATGTGACCAGTATAAAATAGGTATCTTTTCCTAGAAGAACAAATTCCTGTCCTTTTTATCAATAAAGTCACTAAGATGGTTTGACCTGAATCTTTTTTTAGCTCCATTTCAAACAGGTAAAATTACAAACAAGAATAATAGAAAAATTGACCTCTCAGCTTTTTAATTTTGGATGGCATTGATTTCTATCTTTGCTGAATATTGGCAGGTTCAAGGTCATACTGAGGTACTATAAAACAATTAGGTTTTTTTATGCAAAAGTAGGATGAGAATAGCATTAAGTATATTCACAATTGAAACAAACTCTCATTCTGCAAAATGATGAGGGAAACAAACCTTTTAAACTGGGTGATATTTCAGCACAGTTCTAATCTGAGGATCAGGGCATTTTAAAAACCACACCCACTGTATGCAGCTCATGCTGTGGCCTTTACAGCAGAGCCCACCCTGCAGCCTTGCCTGCCATGGGAACAAGAATTTGTATTTCTTCCTTGTAACTGGCTGCCAGCTTTCATGCAAGCTGAACTCTGAGAATCCTGCACCAGTGAGCTGGGTTAGATAAGAATTGCGTGTGTTGATTTCCTTGGGGAGATGCTGTTTAAATTTCTGTTTAAATTAGCCTGAAATAGAAGACCTTTGAAATTCAATAGCTTGTATTTCATTCTCAGCTCTCTTAGATAATTTTGATGATACTGGACAAATATGTTATATTAACAAAGTGTGCCTTTTTAACCTACCTTTTTTCATCCTCATTCTTTAAAGCTCTTCTATGCATTGATGAAGTACTTACTGCTAATGAAACCAATAAAGGACAAAAATTCAAGCTAGTAATTACTTCTTTAAGGCCTCCTTTTGAAATACTGGTGATATTGGAGATGAATTAAGGATAGCAAAAATTTAAGGCTTTTTGAAAGCATGACGAACCAAGTGGTTAGACTGCTATGCTAGCTCCTGGCAAACCAAAATCTGAATAATAAACGAGCATGCAATTTAAACGAATTAAGAAATCTACTCCAGCTAGAAAGCTTTTACTGAACTGTTGCATTGCTCCATTGAAAGATAATTGATAAAAGTAATTTCAATCACATGAATTAGTAAATTGAACCACCTGAATTGAATTCAAGTATGCCCAGTGGAAAGGGCAATTTGCAATAATGAAAGCTTCTGCTACGCTTTACAAAACCAGCTTTGCATCTGTCCTTCTATATTTAAAGCAATCACTCCTCTGAGGAAACAAGAAATACAGAGCGCTGGGACGGGGCCAGCACTGGCAAATCTCCATTTCAGAAGAGCAGTTGCATCAGAGCAAGTCAATACCAGGAGGTTTCTCAGTGAGTCAGGCAGCCCGGGGTAAAAAGGGTGGGATGCTGATGCAGGGAGGAAACATCAAAGGACGGATGACATAGTCTTTAAGGAAACTGAAACAGACAAAAGAATTAAGATAAGCAAGTTTTCAAAACCTCTTAAAGAGATCATGGCACGAGTCACCAAGAGTTCCAGAATAACCAAAAGCAGCAGGTAAAAGCAGATGCTGTGGTGCCCACTACAGTGCTTGCAAACAACTCAGTCCTCAAGGGACTGTAGCAGGAGCCTGTGGGGATGGCAAAGAGAACAGGGGAACAGCTTCTCCTTAGATATTACCCAGGGAAAGTCACATACTCCAGATCCGCTCTCTTTCTAATAACATATCTGATTTGATAGGTAAGGAAAAGCTGAGAATGCATTCAAACTTCCAAGCTCACCACAACACTTCTACTGCAAGGACATATGGGATACAGAAAGTCACTTCTCCCAAACAACTGGAGCAGCCCTGCAAATGGAGCACTTGAAGCAAGCTAAGACTTCACCTGAAACACACACGCAGCAAGAAGGCGAGCAGAGAGCACAACTGCAGCTGAGCCTTTCCCCAGCAGGAGAGGCTGCCAGTCCTCTGGGCAGGCAGAACTCAGCACCAGAGGGAGCATCCGGGGGAAAAAAAAAAAGTGTCATGTGAAATGCAAGTCCTCAAACTCCCAAATAAGTGCCTCATGCTTGGTTCCTCTGGCTTCATTTAGATGTCTAAAAATTAGGTACCTAAATCTGAGTTAGTGATCTCTCTGGTGCTTTGCTGTTACTATGATGGTTGATAGTGAAGACATATACAGAAAAAGGTTTATAATTAACTTTCAAATCTGTTGCTTCTATTTCAGATTTGAAGAAGAGCTCATATGCCCAAAAGCTTGTCTAAGTTTTCCAACTTAAAGCAACTGGTCTAATAAAAGATATTATCTCTTTCTGCAAACTTCATCCTGACTAATGACCCTAGGCTCCCTTTACAGTCAAGGGAGAGAAACAGAGAGAAAGAACAATTAGTTCCAGGTTGAGACAGGTGTCCAATCCAGGCCTTGCATTTATCTGTTTCCTTCTTTTAAAGAAATACTACAATTACTTCCTCTGACCTGACATTCAGTTTTATATATGTAAGCTGAGCAGGTGAGTCCTTCTGCATGCAGCCAGATAACTCACACTGTGACTGTTTTCTGTATTTGTTATATCTGTTTTTTCCAACCTCCTATCTGTCAGCCCAGTGATAGCAGTGCTAAGGGCATGTATTCTCTGTTTTAATGAGAACTTAATCAGATGCAAGGACAAAGTTTACTACAGTTCAAGAGATGGAATGGCTTCATAATTGCAGCAATAAAGTCTTATAAATGACAACTAAGACTATCTGGAAAGAGCTGTATCCATAATACATGTTTCTGAGAGCAGAAGGGTGGAGAACAATTCCTGCAACTTACAGAGAACACTATGCAGTTCAGACTTTTGGGATAGATGGCATTTCTTGACTCTGCACAAAACCATGGACCTTCCCACAAAAAACAGGCAAGCAGAGCCACAACCCCCAAAAACTCCTGTAGCAATGTTGAGATTGTAGTCAGTCTTATCTAGCAAAGAGAATAGTATAAACTAGATTATGCTTTCATGAAGACTCAATTAATGAACTTCGACCCTACTCTGAAATAAGAAGTTTTAACTTGAGTAGCATCACTCTCTTTAAATCATCATCTCCTATTGTTAATAAAACCTAATTTTTAAATACTACAGTGTCAGAGCACATGCTAGGTTAGGATGCTAACATCAGACAAAGGTAAACTATTATGACAGCCTCCTAGCATTAGAGGTTTAATTCTGTTCCTCTCTTAGGCAGGGTTAGAAGTCATGATCCCTGACCTAAGGGTTCTGCAATCTATTTTATGGCTGGAGAAGATTATTATAGAAGAACAAATAAAGAGGGGTAAGGACAGCAACAATGAAATGACAGTACAAAATCTGACTGCATACACAACTTGAGCAAATTGCACCTCAGTTATAAGGAGAGATTAATTTGGATTCAGAATGAAAATGTGTGCAAATCATGCCACAATCAAAATGAAGGAAAAAGAGGCCTTCTTAACAAAGCCAGAAACTGATTCTTATCTCACTATGCAAAACCTGATTTAAGCTTATGTGCCCAGTATAAAGCCCCCCACCACAGTAGCAACCACTCCTTTTGTCTCATTCAGCTACTTCCTTTACAATATGTATTCTGAAAATCTTCCCTGTTATGACAAACTGTTACTTTTTACATGCATCTTACAAATGCAACCCCCCCTCCTAAAGCAGTTAAAGACAAGCACAAGAATATTAGAGATTGCTTATTACAAATTGTGTTCTCTTGCTGGCAAACATAACTGAGGTGCCAAGTGAAGAATTAATCCATTGAGTGGGAATTTATCATTAGGATAAAGCTACCTTACTAACCCTGGAATAAGAAAAAAGAGGACATGTCAGAGAGGACCATCTTTTTCCCCTTTTTGCTCTGATGCAATTTACCCCCTAAGCAGGAGCTGCAAGTAATTTCAAACTGTGTCAAATTATATGAAGTAACTGTATGGTTTATTACTGTTTGATATGTACTGTATATTCCAACATGAAAGAATTATAGATAATAATGCCAGAAATAACCACATGGGTCAACTACTTTGTCCTATTGCTCCCAGCAGACTTTGGCTCATGCATTATCTCATCAGCTTAGGGGCACACAAATACATGTTCACACATTTGAAAAATAGTATAAATACTAAATTTAGTTTGGAAAATGGCCCCAAATTACACAAGGGGAGCTTTAGACTGGAAAACTTTTTTTTACTGAAAGGGTCATCAAGCATTGGAACACGCTGCCCAGGAAATTTGTGGAGGCACCATCCCTGGATGTACTCAAAAGACATGTGAATGTGTTGCTTAGGGACATGGTTTAGTGGTGGACTCGGCAGGGTTAGGTTGGATTTGATGATTTTAAAAATCTTTTTTAGCCTTAATGATTCTGCGATTCCATGATTTGGCTTCAAAAGACAATAGAATCACTAAGTTTGGAAAAGATCTCTAAGATCACTGGGTCCAGTTGTTAATGCAGCACTGCCAGGTCCACCAGTAAACCACGTCCCCAAGTGCCACATCCACAAGTCTTTAGATGACTTTCAGAGATAGTGATTTCACTGCTTTTCTGAGCAGCCTGTTACAATGTCTGACCACCTATCTGCTGAAGAATTGTTCCCTGGTACCCAGCATTAGTTGCTTCCTTATTGCAACTTGAGGCACTTCCTCTGATTGTCACTTTCTATCTGAGAGAAGAGGCCGACCACACCTGGCTGCACCCTCCTTTTAGGCAGTTGTAGAGAGCAATAAGGTCCCCCTGAGCCTCCTTTTCTCCAGGCTGAACACCCCCAGCTCCCTCAGCTGCTCCTCACAGCACTTGTGCTCCAGACCCTTCCCCAGCTCCGCTGCCCTTCTCTGGACACGCTCCAGCCCCTCAATGTCTTTCTTGCAGGGAGGGGCCCAGAACTGACCCCAGGATTTGAGGTGTGGCCTCAGCAGTGCCCAGTACAGGGGGACGGTCCCTGCCCTGCTCCTGCTGGCCACACCATGGCTGATCCAGGCCAGGATGCCATCGGCCTTCTTGGCCACCTGGGTACACCTGGATCATGTCCAGCTGCTGCTGACCAACTCCCCCAGGGCCTTTTCCAACAGGCAGCTTCCCAGCCACTGCCCCCAGCCTGCAGCACTGCCTGGGGTTGTTGTGACCCCAGTGCAGGACCTGGCACTTGGCCTTGCTGAAACTTATACAATTGGCCCTGGCCCCTTGATCCAGCATGTCCAGATCCCCCTGCAGAGCCTTCCTGCCCTCCAGCAGATCAACACTCCTTGGTGTTGTCTGCTGACTGACTGAGAGTGCACTTGATCCCCTCATCCAGATCATCAATAAAGACATTAAATGAGTCTGGCCCAAATGCAGAGCCCTGGGGAACAGCATTTTGTGACCAGCCCCCAGCTGGATAGAACTCCATTCCCTACCACTCCCAGGGCTTGGCCATTCAGATAGTTTATTACCCAGTGGGCAGTGCACCCACCCAAGCCATGAGCAGCCAGCTTCTCCAGGAGAATGCTGAGGGAAACAGTGTCAAAGGCTTTTCCAAAGTCTAGGTAGACAACATCCATATCTTTTGCCTCATCCACTGGGCAGGTTAAAAATTGGTAAAATTAATACACCTCCTTTGTTTATGAAATAGTTTGCTTTCTTAAACTTACTCATCCAAGTACAAACTTCAGGATACTGTTGATACTGCTTATTCCTAGTGGAACAGAAAGAAAAAAATCTAATGATTTGAAGCAATTAAAAAACTAAAACTGGAAATATTAAGTGAAAAAATGTATTTATTAACAGTATCAGCATGAAAAATGCAGTGGGTACTGTAATTCTCTTCAGATACAGGACATTTATCATGCTTGTGTCCAAGCAGTAAATAGCTGACATATCAGTGCGTCTAGGCAATTTAAATTACTGCAGTGGGTAGGCAACCAGGAGCATTGACATATCACATAAATTGCATGGGTTCTCCAGAGTACTGTAAATATAAATAGCTACTTAGATCCAGTTTATGTAGTAGCTCACTGTTTTTTACTGCTTTTCCTGTTTCACCCTATCACATATCAAAATTATTTACACCATCATTAATGCTTTCTCTTTTGTTATGTTTTGTATTTTTGTTAAAGATTTACTTCCACTACAGCAACATGCATTAAAAGGTCTTAGAAATATTGCCAAAAATATTCAAAGAGGCGTCAGCTGATTGGAAAAGTAAAATGGAATTTTACTAGATATCAGTTTGGGAAACTGTCATTCATCATATTATAGCACTCTCTACTCAGACCTTTAGAAGAAAAAAAACAGGACAGAGAAAGAGATGGCTAATGTTTTTCTGTACTGCTATTGTAAAATCTGGAAATCTCAACAGCAGGATGTCTGATTTCTATTGCTGCACTATTCTAATGATGGTGGTAACCATGTTTCATTCTCCTAGTGTCTTGTCTTTCCATCAAATGTCTAGAAATTGAGGCCTTCAGGGCTGCCCTACATCCTCCACAGAACAAACACACCCTTTACAACATCTTACTGTTCTTATTTCCTTTCCAGTGGTAACATTCTAGGGAATATATCACAAACAGCACCTTTTTGGTGATTGTGAAAGATGGTCTCAGGAGTTTCTGAGAAGCTTGTGGGAAAACCCATGAAGTGGGGCTTGCCCATTATTAAAGAAAATTACCTCACTCACAGAAGAGCTAAAGTTGGAATGGAGCTTGGGAGGTTATTGTAGTAACTAGAATGTCCTTATCTTATGATGACAACAGGAAAAACCTCAAAGCAAGGTCAGTTGGGATCTGTTGCCCAAGACCATGTTCAGCTGGATTTAGCATATGCTTGCAGACATTTGTTTCTAGAAGGGGTATGAATACAAGACATCTCTCTAATTTAATACAGTCTAATACAGACCAATCTTTCCCAAAAGAAAATATTAATTTATGTGCTTTTGTAACATACACTAATACCAAATACATCCAATAGTTGGTAGGTTTCATATGCAGCTTTTGACTTTTGCCCCCTTGCTTATACTAAGGATGACAGCACTCTTATGCAGTTGAAGGCTGTAGCCTGGCTTCAATTCTCACTGACAACCTAGAATACAGCATTTTTGCCTTCTTTGTTGAGGCATGGGAGCACTAAGCACTGGATTTAACAGTGAATTGGGGCATTTTACTGAAAGGAAACAATTCTATATTCGTAATTTCATTAATGTGAAATGCGTGTTTAAGCTCAAGGCCTGGGATATTTTGTCTTACCGTCCAGAGCACAATAAACACCAAAAATTCAAACCCTTATAATGCTTCTCTTCCAGAACAAAAGACCCATTCATGAACATGCAATTTACAGTGAGTAGCTGTCTGAGGGTGTTGCTTTTGAGTTTAGAGAACGATTACTTCATAAATTATAACCAATATGGATTCTGTTTAGGAATGAAAGGATTAAGTGAACACCCACTAGATGGTGTTCAATTACTGCATGGGGTGACTGGGCTAGTTACACCTCCTATTCACCTCTGCAGCAGACTTTTCTTGAAGAAACAACAAATACATTTGTATTAGAGGACAAAAAGGGGATGAAATAATTCTCTTAACTAGAAATTTGGAAAGGCTTTTGTAAATGATTTACCATCTGTGTTGAATGTAAGAGAAACTTCTAAAAGATATGACAAATATAAGCAAAAGAAAGCATGCAAGGTTGTTTTGGGTCCACTTCCTACTAGCCTACAGTTTTACACCAAAAACCTCGTATTTTTGTAATTGATGATATGATCCATATGTTCACCACATTCTCAAATTCTGCTGACATTATCCATTGAAGATAATGGTTCATAAACACTCACCAAAGAAACACGTTCATTTTGCAATTAATTTTACTAAAAGGATGAACTGAATTATTGAATGCGTACTCTAGCAGAACCTTTTTTCTTTTTCAGCTGAAGTTTAATAATTGCAACTAATCCCCATTAATGTTCATGAATCAGCTGAAGGAAGGAGAGGAAAAAACCAGAAAATAATAAAACTGCTATTTTAAGGGAAGAGACTTTTGGCATAGGCGCAGTATTGTAGCACTTTGGATGTTTTAGATTCCTGGGGATGACAAGGATGATAGTGATAAAGAGAATTGCTATTCGGAGCTGAATTAAGATAATATTGCAGAATTTCCAGAAAGAACCTTTTCCTTTATAAGGCTCTGAAGTGCAACCTCACAGGAAAATTTTAGGAAGGCCATTTTAGTGCAGATGACACCTCAGTGATGACGTAACTTCTTCCAACTGCTGCTATGGAAAGATAAGGACATGCTAATAACCATGTTTAGGAATTTTCATACAGAAGACACTGTCTACTGCTTTGAGCATTTACTGATCCTGCACAGACCTACTTCATTATTTCCATAGCTCTCCAGGTTCCAGCATTACTGCAATCTCTGTTTTTTCTTTCCTTCTTCCTTCTCTTGTTTAATTGGAGTTCCTTTCAGTGGCTGACTTGCTTTCCTTCAGTTGATGGTCCACATCATTCTCACCTTTATCTTTAAATTAGCCTGGAGTTTCTTTCCATTTCTCAGATCAGCTCATTCTGTTACTAGCACACAGAGAAGCTCTAAGAAAACCAGTAACAGCCCCTGCTGAGTCTGACTTGTTTATACATCATTAACATCTGCCATATAGCAATTAACAGATGTTTGGAAAGCTTTCCTACAGCAGGGGCTCCAAGGGTATGTAAATGATAACAGGATGCTCCCGTTTTTTAAGCTATGAAATATTTAACCTATTTTTGCCATGCAAAAAGCTCAATGAAGAGATTTTGTTAGGTTTTATTAAGTCTCTCAGAGCAGCAGAGTGAAGACAGTTACACAAAACTAATTTGAAACATTGCCTTTATTTAGCCGACAAGATGGTAATGGAAGGAGGAGCAGGATCATGAATCTGAGAACTTCCCTTACACTGGAAAGAGCTGAAGTTAAGAGTAATCACATAAGAGCTTAAAAACAGGTGTTAATCATACCTTATTGCACTGGACAAAACAGCTTGGTCAATTTACAACTTAAAAAAAAATTAATGCTGCTAATAATATGTTCAAAAATTATTAACATGATGTTCATCAGCCTTCTATAGCAGTAGAAACAAAAAGTCTTGTGCACCAACTAGAGCACCTCCTCTACACTAAAGAATGAACTTTGCAGACTGAATAAGAGAAGATAAGCCATCACTTGACCCTTTGACTTCCAACTCCTCACCCGATAAAGGAAAAAATCTGTCAGAAAGAAAAAAAAAAAAAACAACTAGACGAAGAAGATTACAAGTTTCTTTCAAAAAATAAGCTGTTCTTTTCTAGAATTGTCTAATTTCCTCAGAAAAAACTTTTCTCTCCCCGAATTCCAATAATCCAATGAAGCAAACCTCTGAAACACATTTGGCTTTACCCTGGCTTTTATTTTACAGTCAGATTTTTTAAAGAATTCTGACCATATTAACCAGAGGAAACATTGTAATAAGTCAAGACAGAAACAGAACAGAAATATTTATTCAGTAAATATAATTAAGAAGGCAAATCCAAATGCAGAAGTACACTTTACATCAAAATTCCCACTCATGTCTCATTTAACTTGCAGCAGCCCTCAGTATACTGGGTTTCGGTGTCCACTTCCAATTATCCTTGTGTTGTCTCCTTTCTGCCATTCTCAGCTTCTCTGACAAAACTAATTTCTCCTCCAAGAGCAATTGTGGACAAAAAAAAATGAACAAATTTTTCCTTTCCCTGAGCAAAGGGAAAGGAAAACCTGGAGGCATCAAGCCTCCTAAGCACATGACCTCCTAAGAGGATGTTCTTTGCCAGATCTTTCTTTTTTTGTTCTAATCACAATACAATGATTATGTCAAAATTTTCCTCACCTAAGGATGCAGAAAACAATTTGCTCTACCCTAGTATCCTCACCTTGGCAGACATATGGAGTACAAACGAAGACCAAAGCTCCTTAGGTCCTGTTCTGCATTTAGTGACTGTGAGTGGAGCACAGGCTACACACATTTCAGCATTTTGCTCAAGTGAGCATTGCTTTGAACCATTTTTCTCCTTAACTAAAGCTGAAGTCTGACATCCAGAAATTTCAGCAACAGTCATAATTTAAGAAGTTCCTGACTTCCATCCTTGTTCCATCCCTTAGATCACATTGATTGCTAGTGGATTGCGCTATGAGGCAGGGAACGATGCTGGCTTTACAACAGATAAATCAGACTCAGAAAAGCATGGACTCAAGATACCTCCATGAAGCTATGGAATGGATGGCCTCACCCAGACAGAGGAGATGAAAATAAACTCAGTTTTGCTAACCTGACAAGACCAATGCTGAGTGGTAGCTTAATTATCTATAATGCATCACAGAGCTAAGGTTCAAAAGAAGGAAATCCACTATTTTAGGAAATGGGAAATGTTAGCATAAAATCAAGAGGGTTTATTCAGACAGTGACTCCTTTTAGGGTGGATATCAGCAGAGTTTTTAAGCAATAGAGATATTGTGTCACTGTTTTCCAATATAACCAGTACTTAAAAATTATTTTAAATTGAAATTTTAAATTGAAAAATTGTATGAGGTCTATATTTTAGGTTTGTTTTATTTTCAACTGCTGAAATCGGAGCTGACTTATAGAATGTATATGATAAATTTTGAAACACTTAGCTATGAAATGTTAAAGACAAGTACTAAGCCATGAAGTATTCCCCTAATAGAGGATACAAATCCATAAAAACACATTTTGAGATACTACATGTTAATTTAGATGAGCAGTGGCAATAACTATGAGTGTTCTTACAATGGTTTGACTAAGCAGATATCCTTTCTCTTCTTCACGCAAATACTGGACATAAAAAATAAAAACTGTCTTCTTGAAATGAGCACTTATTTTAGCTGCAGAGGAAAGAGATTGAAATGACAAGTGAATCAAATTTTAAATGGGCTTTTTATAATTCTCACAGTTGGTACAAATGAAAAGCAAACAATGGACAGCTTTCTTCTAGTGGAAGTGTAGAGCAATTTATGTTGCCCAGTATACTTTTAAAATGACCATACTGGTTTGAAATACCCTCACACTTTTTCAGCAATAGAGACTGCCTTTACCACCATATAGCTGGCAAAAAATGCTTCTCCTTAGCCAATTCAAAGAAAACCAGAGAAGCAGATTAAATTTTTGAGCATTAGATTTTACGGTTTCTCCCAAGAAACTGACAGTGAAACAGAAGGAAGCTCTCACATTTTTTGTCACCAACAAATCCACAGAAAAGAAATAAATGCTTTTGTCATGGTGTGGGCGCATTTCCCTTCCCCACGAGAAACAAAAATGAAAAAGAACCCCAAACATTTGGAGAGGAACAGAAAAGCAGAAAAGTCCCCTGTTTTCTGGAACTGGCAGTTTCCCTAGTGGGAGACGTGAGTTTCTAGGCGCTTGCCAGCACTGATGCAGCAGCAAGATTTCACTGCCTCGGTAGTTCCAGAAGTATTGGAGGGATTGGCACAAAAGACACGCATTCAGGACTTGAAAAGAAGGCTGGCGCCTGGGAGAATGAGCTGCATCGTTCTGAAGACTTCAAACATCAGCCCTGAAAGACAGCTGGAATAAACTGAGTAACATCAAAAGGTGGCTGTCTTGGCCATGTCTTCTATTTAGATTCCAAGCAAGGAGCCCATTTTTAAATTTTTATTAAGCCAAGTATGATTGCAGCTCTTGGCGGACAAAGTCCCTGGACATTGGCATTTTATGTATACTGATCTGCTGAAAAAAGCAGCTAGAAAAACCAAGAACGGCCAGGTAGGATGGATTTGGACCTACTAGCAATGCTGAGATACTTTTTGTCTGGTAACAACCAAGGCAGGATTTGTTAAAAAGTACAATATTTTTTTGTTAGCTGTGTCTGTAAAATCCTTTCACTTTCAGGCTTTTCCAGGTCTGAGAGGAAAGATATTTAAAAAAAGATGTAGCCAGCAGAATGACCAGGTGCCTGCCAGCAATCTGGATGATGGTGTGAGGACCTGAGCTCTCAGAGGGACTGGGCAACACTGGATGATTGATTTCATTACTAAGAATTGTCTCTTGTCTGCATTCTCCTCTGCAGTAACAAAGCTGGTAACCCAAGGGAGGGCACTGCCATATAAGCAGGTGGCTCTAACAAGAGGAACCCGAGTGTTTTACACATGGAAAAAAGTCTTTGAACTCAGTATTTGCTTTCATTTCACAGCAGATGAGGAAGGCTACTGAGCACAATCGGTGCTATAACCCACTGCAGGTGCAAGGCTGAGGAGTGAAAAACAGACCATAACCTGGCCAGTTTCTCCCTTAAGGAATCACTGCCAGTGTTTTCCAAACAGGGAGCAATGGAACTTTTCAAAGGTGCCCCTGGTGATGCCAGCTGTTTGGCAAGTAAGGATAGCTCCTCTCACCTACCAAGGCAGGCTGCACACCGTGCCTGCTGCTACTGCCTAGAAGCAAAGTGATTGATGCTCTGTGGTTCTACCCTATGCACTTTAAAAAAACTTCTAATGTAACATTTCTTATGACAATAAGCAGGGGAAAAAATAGTAGTGTCTACCAAGGCTACTCAAAAAAGGATAAATCATATGACTAATAAAATAAAAATTCAGCAATGGCCTCAGGAAAAGCACGGAACCATCAGTACCAAAAGAGTTACAAACAACTGAAAATATGAGGCTAGAATGCATGCTAGATTTTGGCAGGAGCCTGACCTGCACTCTTGGCACCTGCTATCATCCACCAGTGGTCTGCAGATCCTCATCAGTTCTTAAGTAACTGAATGCAAGCCAAGGAATTTTAAAACCAGATTGTACTTTTTAGGTATAAACCAATACCTGTCAGTGTTGAGGACATACTTTGCAAGAAATTAAAACACACTTAAGAGTGAAAAAATTCACTGAATCTGATTTTCACACTACAGCTGTTAAGATTTAATTGTCAATTAAGCAGGATGTTTCAGAACCGATTAAGTTCCACTAGATTTAAAAAAAAAAAACAACCCTGAAGTAATCTGTCAAAAAGTATTCGGAACCTGTGGGAGAACAAATCACAGAGATATTTTCTGTGGTATGTTGACAGTATGCTATAAAAGTAGTTGAAGCAGTGTGTGGTGTTCTAAAAAAATAAAAAGTCTTTAAAGATAGGAAAAAATATTCAGAGACCAAGAATGATTGTATGAGCTCTTGAAATGTGCCCATATGTATAAAAAAAGTGACTTCTCTGTTAGGTATTTTAAATATCACATTAGCATGTCACAAAACTGGAATACTTGACTAAAGCAGAAACTGTTGCAAGACTTCTGAAAATCTAAGGCAGACGATGTTTATACAACAAGCAGACTCCTGTTATTAATAACCAGATCTTTCCATTACTTGCACTACAAGTATTCTGTACGCGCACAATGTATTTTCATTCGTTTCAGGGAATCTGTTTTCCATTCAGATGCCATTAAATAGCCAATAACTTTCACACTTTAAATAACCAAATCCTTCAAGATGTGCACTGAGACCACTTGCCTCTTGCTCACAACTCTCCTGAAGCCTGATCGCTTTTATTATTGGTACAATTTTTGTGCTGAGTTTTTAAAAACTGTTTTCATTCATTGAGAAGCTATAATTTATCTTCTCATTGAACTGTTTCTCAGAAAGCTAAATAGCTAGTAATGTATTTTCAAATCATCTTGCCCAAATTTTTACCTAATCAGTAAGCACTGCAGTCAATTGAGATAAGAACTCTCAATCTGCATCACTCTTCAGCCAGTCATCAATGCCACAAAGGGAAAAATAGGAATCAATCACAACAGAGACACGAGCTCAGTATAACCTTACTGTTGTCTCACACAGACATACCCGCAAACATACAAATGTAATATTAATACAATGTCAGTATAAATGTAAGGATTGAAATCATGGCTGAAGGCATGGAAATAGAACTGGAGGGAACAAAAATACGTATTTTTTTTGTGCAATGATATGCTAAAATATGCTCCTTTGTAACTGATTTTGTTCCATGGTTCCCTTTCCTCCTGCTCTCCCATCCGACCGTGCACGCTTCCTTGCTGCTGCAGCTGCAGGGCTACAGTGCTGGAAGGCAGCACTCACCTAACACCACTGCTCTCAGCTCTCCTCCCCTTCAGCTGTTTTTCGGACCCTCAACCAAATACACTTTTCTGAAATATGGGAGCAAACAAGTAAGCTGGTGCAGAGGCCAGAGGTTAATACACCAAAAAAGAAGCCTGGCCACCAGAGCAGATTTGAATGCTGCAAGAGGGAACACTGCATTTCTCTTCAAGAATCCCGTTTTTGATTCTGTTGTGTAGTACTTTGCGATGCAACCATTATGAAAGTGCACTAGTGTTTAGTTTGAGTTCACAACAAAACTTATGTCCAAACACATTATCAAGATCAGAGGAATTTCTGTCATAATTCTAAACAAAGAACTATTTACAGTCAAATTAGTTTTTAGACAAACACACAGTCTATGTATGTTAGTTATCAGAGTTCACATCTAATTGACAAAAGAAAAAACAAAAAAATCCCTTATTTAGCTTATTTAATTAACAACAATTGGCACAACATTATTTATGAACAATGCCAATTTTAATATTCTACTTGGACACTTAAAGGAAAGTGCAAGTAAGTTACTTTGAAGACTTTGACAGGGTTGTGATAGGATTCCCTAATGCTTTTTGGGTGATGAAGGATAGCTGAGGATGAAAAATCCACAATAGAAGACATTTTCAGCAATCAGTGTTTATCTTAGCTTTTGATTTCAGTTCCTTGACAAGACTAGTATTTTCCTTTACTCACAACTCCACTTAAAGAATTGAGTAAACAATGATGACTAAGAAGCGTTAGCTAGAATTGTCTGATTTTGTTTCATTTTCTAAAATTCAGAAGAGATTAATCTAATGATCTTAAACCATTATGTTACCTCTTTAGATTTATCTTCTCTTTTAGCTTCCATCTAGCACTGGGGCAAGGGGTCATTTTTGTTGAGCATACTCAGCTTGCAGAGTTCTCTACTGTGTTTGGAGGATTTGAGCAACAATGATATATCTGCACTAAAAAACCACCAAATGCAGAGATAGAGAGAAAACAATTTCTCTGTTAACACATTAGAAATTTCACAGCATTGAATTCAGTTCCCAGCTGTATCAATGGCTCCCCATATAACATTTCAATTCCTACTTCCCATACAAAGCTTCTCCATTTAGACAAGTTTCAATCTTATTCTTTGACTCTGAATCCTAGATTTTAGATCTGACACTGATGCATGACTCACATCAGTCTGATTAGTCATTGTGTATGAAATTCAGGTCAAAATGAAGACACTAAAGTATAGGCATCTGAACTCCTGCCAAAGGCACAAAACTCAAGACCCAAAAATAAAAAGACTGACTCAGCTCATTCTGAAGTGCTCATCTACTGACTGGTCCCTCTTGGCTCTCCCAACAGCACTGACTGCACCATCACTGATCTCAACTAATGACAATGGAGAACTCAGTTTTTTAGCCACCACAGCCCTGCACCGTGTCCTTTCCTCAGATCCCCTCACAACCATGACCATGCTGATGCTGTGACAGGAAGCAACACATCGTATCAAGCCTGCAAACAAACCACAACTGTGTGCCGTGTTCCCACAAAAAGCTTAACCAACTTGAACAACTTCTCCAAGGAAACTTACAAACACACTAATCCTCACTGACAGATAGGTCTCTGCCATGGAAATACTGCCTCTGGTACCCTGGTACGGTAGAACACAGGAAAATCTCTTTTACCACAACAGAATGAATGAAGATGCTACAGCACATTAAATCTAGACTAAGTAGGTACAGAAGGATCAAGATCTTTATTTAGCAAGTGTCAGTTGTTACCAGTCAAGGTAACAAGGTTTGTCTTCTATGTGGAAAAGGAATAGAATAATCTTCTCCAGAAAAAAAAATGAACATAAGCACAGTTCAGATTCAATGCAATGCAAAATCTTCATTTACTGAAGGACTCTTGCAGTCCTTTTCAAAAATTAATACAGATTTTTGTATATGTTCTCCAACTGCACATCAGAGATGGTATTTCCATGGAGCTCTAACACAGTATTAGTTGTCTAATCTGGAGTATGAGTCTAAGTATGCACAACTGTTTAAGACACAAATTTTACATAAAGAATCTCTCGAAAATGCCTCTGCATTGCAATGAAAATTCAGTGTAAATCAGCAAAATTTCATCCTTCCCGTACCTGTGATCTGAAAAGTGCTATAATTTCTGATGCAACACAGGAAGTTTGTATTATCTGTGTAAGATATTACTAGACATTGTTAGGTATTTTTACATGACAATAAGAACAGTAACAGAGAACAATTTTTCACTAAACTATCATTGCATCAGGTATGATGATTTACATCCCACAGATCACCCAGAAGAACTTGGCTGGTTTTGCAATGGTTTGCCACACATCCCTGTGGTAACATAGTTTTAACACAAGATTACATGGCATATAGCCATTAATCCAAAATCCCCAATGTGCATTCAGTGTGCGCTGCATCAACTGGTAGACAAAAATGCTGTCATATTAGTTTTGCGCAAATGCTGTGCCACACTACCACATCTCATTTACTGTTTGCCACTGTTTATAAAGAGGTGGCTGCTTCCTTTCATAAAATTACTAACAGCAATAGAACTAGGCACATATTTACAGAGTAACTTGGTGTGAAGCACTGCCTCTAAAAGTAAGCAAGTTTTTTTTGAACGGCGTCTTTATTCCTTTATAGACTTCTTTTCTTTGTCAATATGCAGAACAAAAAGTCTGTCAGGAAACTCTGCATTTGCTATCAGCTCACTCTCCTTACTTGGCAATACTGTAAATATTTTTCTTCATTATCACCCTGACAGTAAATAACTTTGAAGGTGTGATTTAATTAACGGGAATGCAAACATTTCACAACTTTTGCCTACTTTAAAGAAAATGAGTAACAGAGAAACCTATGCACCAGGAAACCAATGACCAGAGGTAGTGAACTAAGGTCTACCAGGCAGGGTTCAAGATCACTTAGGCTGGATGACAGCTGATATATTTGCAGTACAGTTCATCTGTTTTCTTATCTGGTAAACTGTTCCATAATAAATCATAATTTATTGCATCTTTTGCAACCTTGTCAAAGGGCACACCTAAGATTTTTGCTTCAGTAATAAATTCCACCCAACTGTGTACAGGAATTCACTTGACAATCTGCACATAGCTAAAATATTTTGGTATTTTTTAATGCTAGCACCAACAACTCATCTGGTTTACACAATACCACATTTACTTTCTACTAAATTCGACTATGTTTAAAAACTAACCGGAGATTTCAAAGTAACTCTCTAGTAACAACCACCCATGAGTAAAAAACTCATGAACAAACAATCTGAAGGTTGGCTGGCAAAGGTCTCCTATTCTCAATTCATAACTGTTTCTCATCCCTCTTTTTGCTTGCCTTTTTCCTTGTGGGAGTGTTCATCTTTGAATAGGGACAGATCAACGTCAGCAATATTTCTAGACATACACAAGTAAACAGCTCATGAGGTTGGTCAGATGTTTCTGCATATTGTCTGTAAAAAAACCAGCAAACCCAAAACTTTAGAACAGCCCTAACTCTTCCATATTATTATAAACAGCATCCAATTGGAAAACTCCAAGCAGGTATTTATGAAGATGGATGGTTACTGCCAGGGTGCTTCAGATTTTGCTGAGAGGTTTGGACTTTTTTTACTTATTAGCAATTAATCAAAAATAGGTAGAGAATAACCAAATCATTACAGCTTGAAGTTCTGTATTGTAAGACTCACCATTTGTATGCAAGATCACATGTTATAATTGCATCTAAATATACAGTAAGTGAAGGGCTTTCTAGGATAAGTGGTGTCACACCTTTTTCCTTTCTAAAGGCACTGTTCAGGATGAAAGAGAATTATTTTATATAAGGAGAAAGCTGCCAAAATAATTGCTGCTTTGCTATTAAGTTCACTATCTTGACCTACTCTGAATATACAGGACAGACACTTGAGATAGGTTTGTTTGTTTTACTCATATGAAACTCTTCTAAACACAATGAATAAAACCACTGCCTTTAAAATACTTAAAGTGCCATATTTCTCTGCTATCAAAATTTGTGGCTGTTTGCAGCCACATAAAAATGTAAAATTCCAAGCAAGAGAAATCAAGAGAATTTCTTACCACTGTATTTATGCTACTGGCCAAAGAATCCATACCAGTGACAGTTAAAAAAATATTTAGGAACATTAAATTCAAATGTCAACATTTTTCTATCTATAATGCTACTGCTGCAAGCCTGACCTCAATTTGAAATGCTAAATTTGCATTATGGCAAAGTTTTTTTTCTGCCATTATTTATTAATTTATTAAATTAAATAGACAATTTATTTATTAACTTATTAAATTAACACTTTATTAAATTAAATAAACAATTTATTAATTGTTTAATGCTACTTCCTACTCACATTGGCAAAACAACTGAAATCAACTTGCCTGCATTACAAATAAATATCACTACATGCCAACTTCATTAAAAATCTGCACGTGTACTATTATACTTGGAGCAACCAATTAATATGTATGAACAGCTAGGAATTAAAAACACTTACTTGTCTAACCTTGCTGTCAGAGACAACTGTCTGAAAACCACACCTTCAAAACTAAAAGTTTCTGTATTCACTGTCTTTCAGGCTGAAAAACTCAAAAGAACTTCCCTTTTAGGTTTTTAACTTAATGACTTAAGTTTTGAAGGGGAACAAAGTCTAACACCCATACATAAAAAAAACAGTATTTTAAAAATCTCCACGACTCTCAAGGTCATAAAGTCCTTCTAAAGATTTATATTCTGTGAAATATTAGAAGCTCTGTGTCAGCAGTGAATTAATGTATCCTTAACACCTATAGATATTCGGCAGATACTGGAAAATTTCTTTTATTACAGATACTTGTGTCCTATTCTTGGAACACTTGCAGCTCTTTTAAACTGCATTCTGCCCTCAGTTTTTTACAGGCTTGAATCAAAGTGCATTCTGGTCTCCTTCTTCCTCCCTGTCTCTCAAACCCTTCCACAGCACCTTAAATTTCGTTCTGGCTTTGCATTTCAATACTCCCAAGTCACTTCAGCATTTCTGGTAGGTGAGCAGAGTATCCCAGCCTTTGGATGGCTTTTGCTAGACAACATGCTCTCCTGGTCAGCATGTGCAGATTGCACCAAACATCTACCAAACCTGGGATTTCTCCCTCTTTCCCTCAGCAGACGAAGTAACAGAAGACTTGTCTTCTAAGTGACAATCCTCTCTGGAAACTCAGAAAACTTAACCTTTCAAAAGCAAAAAACCAAACCAAACCAAACCAAAAAAACCCCTAACAACAACAACAACAAAAAAAATCTTGAGAAAACTGTAAAACCCCATTTTTCTGAGGAAAAAAGCACATATCACTAAAAAAAATGTACCGTATCATTGAAATAACAGAAGAAGATACAAAGACAAAAGAAGCTTAAGGAATATGGCAGAATTAATGAAGCCAGAAAACCTGCAGGAAAAGACAACAACCTATGTACTTTTTACTTGTGTGCTGTTCCTATATTCTCCTCAGGTATCGCACTTTTAAAACTACTTCTGGAAAAGACACTTGTGATTTTGGTTTATTCTCAACTAGATTATGTAAAAATCAAAGAAGATTTAAAACCAAAAATGTAGAACTGAACTCTGGGCTCTATGATTCCCATTCAACTCACTCCCATCACTGCCTCCTCTAAGAAAAAAGGTCACAGAATTACTCACTGGTGAAGTAGATAGAAGATAACAGGACCGGGAATAGTATGAACTCTATTATAATGCACTCATTTTATTTTCTGTGGCATGTAATCAATTGAGGAACTACACACTGATCAGACATGTAAATCATGCAGAGATGCCATCAGCAAGTCACCAGTTTCTAAATCATCAGCCTCACTTCGCTTGTGTAAATGGTAGCAGTGTCTGTGAGACACTGTCTATATGGGCAACATTTAAAAATTGGCTTCTGCTGATTTATGTAACAGAAAGGATCTTATCCCAGTGGTTTGCAAATGACATCTCTAAGGGGACTAGCAAGTTTCTTTTCCTTCACAAATACAAGGACAAGAAAACAACTTACGTTCAACTTGATCAAACATTACAGAGAACAAGAAATCTCTTGGTGTCATGTAATATTCTCCTTCATATTCCAAAGATGCAAAATGCATGAAGCGGTGCTTTCGAAGAGACAGCCTTTCATCCACGTCTGCATGAATGACATCTTCCTTCTGGAAAAGAAAAAAAGTCCACCACATTTGTAGACCAAAGATGTCATTAGAAAAGACCCTATATCCAATCTTGATCAACCTCAGTATTTTGTGGGTAGCCACAACAAAAAGCTACCAGCAATTAAAGTTCTGTGGCACAGTCTTAAAGAATGACATGCTTATATGATAGCCAAAGTATTTTCTGGCTTACTGAGAGCATGCTTTAACAACATAGGTGAGCCAACTTAATGGCTGGATGTCACCAAAGGCTGCTCCTGCTTCCCACTCCCCTGCTCTTGGCTATGTGGTCCTGCAGCTCCTTGTTTGCCAGCTCTGCTACTTGTTGGGTTCTTGCTGAGCCAAATTCAGACTGCTAACTCAACAAAAAACCTAAACCCACCAAACAGTAAACAGTATTTCTCCAGGTTAGTGGCTGACTCAGCAAAGGCCGAAATGTGCTGTGTATCCATGCAAATGACCCACTGCTGAGGTTAATTATCAAACTGTGGAGCGACTCCTAAAATGGGAGAATAACGATGTTCTAGTTAAAGCATGGGCCTGTCTTTCAGGGAAGTCAGAAAAATGGGAAAAACAATGAAAACACCAACAAAAGAGTCAGGGATACCACCAAACCCAAAGATTCAACTAGTCAAGCAAACAAAAAATGTCTGACTTCGCCTTCTCCTCATAAACACTGAGACACTCAGGATCAAAACCATACGAGTTGACAATACTCTGAGAGTAGCATCAGAACTTACTGGCAGGAAAAGAGGACAGAGACCCAGTGAAACAGAGGTATTTACACTTTAGGATTTCAGAGATGGTAACTGACAACAGGAAAATGAGAAACTCTAAAATACAGAACACACACTGTGTGTGTTTGAACATTAATCATGGAACAATTTCCATCATCTATTATACATTACTGTATTTCTAAATAGAAGGCTTCAACTTGCCCTTTAATCCCACGCCTTGCACCTCTGTGTTTGCATTAAAGACTTGTTAAAATATTTCACTGAATGATAGCCTACAAGCAACTGCTATAGTCAATTTCAATTTTAGCTTGTAGCACGTTTGCTTACCTTAAACCTCAGGTTTCAATGAAGGGTGGGAGGGAACCAACAAGAAGAAAAAACCCCAAATACTCATAATTTAGATTTAAAACAGTCATATTCTGATATAGAAGGAAAATATGGGCTATCTCTAAGTATTTGAAGCCAAGACTTCCTTTGGTTTAGACAGAACTGCTTTAAGCTTCTTACAGTATAGAGCTTTATCATGGCCTACAACCCAAGTGCACTGTTGCTGTTCAGACCTGTGTGTTCTGGAAAATACCGCTTAAAAAATAATCCAATGTAGCAACAAATGTAGCTTTACACGTTTTAAAACTTTAGGGGACAAGTGACTCTATAATTGCTTAGTTAACAAGACTCAACAAACACTGTAAATCTCAAATTAATATTTCATGGTTGCTGGGTATTAACATGCCACATTCTTATTAAAATAACATCCTTCTCACAGTAACATAAGCAATTTTTCCCCAATGGCAATTTTAAAAAAAAGGGAAAGTGTTTTCACAGTTGTCCTTTAACCAAAAAATTATATAATGAAAAGCAATCTTTCTGCAAAAATGTGAAATAAAAAAGTTTAGACAAGAAGTAAAAAGCAAATTCTACAACATGTTCAAACCAATCTAAGTTCAAACTTAGAATTTTAAGTTTCTTAAGTCTTGCAGTATTTATCTGAATTCTGTCTAAAGCTCAATTTCTTACTGATAACAGAACACTGAATTCCAGTAATCCACAATTTTAACTGAAATACAAAGGTACACCATATAAGAAAAATATTAAGCCGTTAAGAGAGTGTCCAAAGGAGGGCAACAAAGACGGAGAAGGGCCTTGAGGAAAAGTCACATGTGGAGTGCTGAGGTCACTTGGCTTAGGTGTGTTCAGCCCGGAGGAGACTGAGGGCACACCTCATTGCAGTCTGCAACTTCCTCATGAGGGGAAGAGGAGGGGCAGGCTCTGATCTCTTCACTGTGGTGACAGTGACAGGACCCAGGGAATGGCCTGAAGCTGTGTCTGAGGAGGTTTGGGTTGGACATTAGGAAAAGGTTCTTCACCCAGAGGGTGGCTGGGCACTGGAACAGGCTCCCCAGGGAAGTGGTCACAGCACCAGGCTGGCAGAGTTCAAGGAGCACTTGGACAATGCTCCCAGGCATGTGGTGTGACTCTTGGGGTGTGCAGGCCCAGGAGTTAAGACTTGATGATCCCGATGGGTCCCTTCAAACACAGCATATTCTGTGATTCTGTGTTCACACATTCATATATTAACTATGAAGAGTGCCTTGTATTTGGAAAGGAACCTATTCCCATCAGAATTACAATAACATGTGATTATGGACTCATCAAACCCCTTTCTATTTGTGAAGCTGGCATCCCTGATTTGCAAAACAGCCTTGGCTAACTTGTTATGAATGTCAGCTTCACAACTAGCACAAATGAGGACGAAACAGGATAAAATAAATCAGCTGTGTCATCTCCTACTTTTTTTTTCCCTAAGCTTTGCAAAATTCCTGACATCCTGTCACTACTAAAGAAATTCATCATCTGCAAAGAACACCCTTCAAGACATGGGCACAAGCTCAGCTAGAGCCGCTACTACTCATTTAAAAGCTGTATCCCTCACTCTCATTCACTATTATTTTCTTCACCAGTACATACATATGTTTCCAAGTCTGCAATAAGCAGGGATGCCAGACCCACCAAAGACAGCTGGGTAAGGGATGGAAATACACAGGAAGAGTAGAGAGCTCTTGTTTTTAGAAAAAAAACCCACCTTATAGGCATAACTCCCATTTGTTCTTAGGAGAGATAAATGTTTGAATAACTATTCTAATCACTGTTTCAAGTGCCTAACCAAAGATTAAACAAAAAATATGTTTTGAAGAAAAGGCTGATTCAATCACTTAAAACTAAGACTGATCTTCAAGTACCAATCTAAAGAGTGCAGAAGGAAGCAGGCTCTCTCTCCACAATTCAGTATCCTTCCCACTTAAATTAAATCCTGACTAATTTCCAAGTAATTTTTCCTGAGTCATTGTATGAGTCCTTCAGATAAAAAAAGATTTGATACTCCTGGCATTTTTAAAAACACTGTGAAAGCTCATTTTGCCCATAAAAATGCATGTATTGGGCAAAAAGTAGAGTTTTCCTCCTAAATTCTATTCCACAGAATGAGCTTCAAGTAAAGACAGATATACTGTAAGAAATAATTATGTATTTAAGGCTGAATCTCAGATATTAAGGTATCTGTCATCTAACATCTCAGCAGTTTCCAACAGTGCAAATTCAATGGAAGCTGGATACAAAAATTTAAATTTCAGAGGCACAATGGGTGAGAAGAATCTCTTACTATTACCACAAGATTCTTGTAAGCATAGTTTCAAATAACTCTGGGATTGACCTGCGCTTATTTCTGCCTCTAACAGTGCCAGATAGGAGAAATCAAACCACAAAGAACTATGTGGCATTAATGGTAAGGCTTGGGCTGAAATTCCACTCTCAGCTTGCTCTTCTGGGTGTGGTTCAGCCAGGGCTTCAAACATCGGGTGCTCCCATGTGCTCCACAGCATCCCCACAACCAAGAGAACCGAGAATGAAATTTTAGCTTTACCTTGGACTTTACCTGCCTTTGTGGTTTTATGTCAAGCCTCCAGTGCCAACTTCAGAATGTGCACGGTAAAGCTATGACAGCTGATGGTAAATTAGAATTGAATGACACTAAAAGGGCTCCAGGAGGATGCTGCGCAATTGAAATGGCAATGGATCAGGAGTTGACCAGCCATTGGCATCTACAAGCGTTACCAAAGACTGTGGTTTCCTTCCTGGCTTCCTGCACTGAGAAATGCCTAAGGGCAACAACATTCCTTCACACCGTTAACTTTAACGTTGATATAATTAATCTGTTTATCAGTCAGTCTACTAAATTTTAGATGCCATTAAAGAATTCATGGTGTTCGTGGTGCTCAATTTTTGGCTTTGGTGCTTTTTTTTTTTTTTTTTTTTTTTTTTCCCATTAAAAATAGCAAGCTTATGTCAAAGAAACCCCTTTGGTTTACTGCAGCTTTAGATTTATTTGTTTTTAATTAAATAAAAATGAAGGGTTACATAAATAAAATTTTAATAACTAACCCCTACCTGTGTTCTTAGTAACACTGCTGATCACTGTAATGTGATTTTTGGTAACACTAATTCTTTAAAAATCTAAGTAATTCTTAAGTACAAACTCAAATATATGCTGCTGCATATTAAAGAGAAATCATTCTAAAATATCATAAGCACTCATCTCTCCCTTCAACATAAAATGATGTCTTCCCCTTTCATTTATTTTACTTTTTATCCCTTTGCTCAGAATTTGGTGTTTTAACGTGCCTGTGCCTTTCAAGTTCTCTATCTTAATCTTTTCTGGCTATAAAATAGAATACACTTTCCAGTTCACTTTTTCTAACATAACTTTTCTTTCTTTACTCCTTTGCATACGCCCTACTTATTTTGTCTCTTTGTATCCTTTCATTGCCTTTCTTTCTTCTATTATCTACACACCTTCTTTCCTTTTTCCTTGGGAAAATACAAAATTAAGATATTTTAAGCCTTTTTTCCCCCCTATCTGAAAAGAGGACCAATACTTTTTTTTTTCTTTTTCTAATCTGAAAGAATTAACTTGTAACACTCATTTTACCAGCTACAAGAGTAACTAAACCAATGTGTGGGATGCAATTAAAATCCAGTTGGTGCCAGCTGGATCTCTGGGAGCCTCAGGTTTGCATCCATTAATTCACACTAGATCTACAGAAGGATTTAGCAACTCTGTATCAAATTTCTGTACCACCGGATGAAAATGTTGCAGTTAACTAGTGTCATTATTGTATCTCAATTTAACTCAATCCATTTTGAAATGATCAAAATAACAGAAAATGTAACTCGACCTCCAACTCTGCTGCACATGTTAACATCCAGCACGCATGCTGAATGCACAGAGGAATAATGCTCAGAGCTGAATGTTTCAAAGTTTCATACGATGCAATAATTGATAGATGGAAAAGAGTTTTGACAAGAAATTAATCTGACAGAAATATGACTTACAGAAAGCTCAAGATCATAATATTTAAGAAAGCTTGCCTAAGTATGTGCAAAAGTCATTTGTACTTTTACAATAAAGAATGTGAGCCATGTCTTGATCAAATGCACCAGTTACCAAAACAAACACCAAGTTAAAGAAATAAGATCAGAACCAAAATGCTCTGATGATGTGAATTGATCTGTATTACTTTTTTCAACATTATGTTTTCTGAGCTTGCAAATCAAACTAGCCTGGACACAAAGTAACCTGGGGGGAGGGGGGAAGCACAGAACTCATAGAGAGAACATATTTATCTGGAAATCAGTTCTGAGTATTTGAGTGACTACATTAAACAACCACATTACTGAAAGCTCTAACAGTCTTGAATTCCCTAAATATGAAAAGGATAAGAGATTAAAAATACCTTCTCAGGAGCTACTTCTGAGACAGAGAACAGACTGCTAAAATAAGGAAAAGAAAAGAATGAGAATGTGAAAGTCTCATGTCTGGCTGCTCTTAATGGCTGAATATAAATATTTGAAAATTAAATGAAGCCCTTTCTGCGAACTAACAGGTGCCACTCCCCTCCTTTCTTTCAAATAGCTGCTCAGTCAGTTCTGCTGTGCTGGTACTAATTAGTGACGGTTATGTTTGATGCAGCAGCTGAGGAGTTTATTTGCATCTAAACCCCTGCCATTTTTGGTTTTAATTTTTCTCTCCTTCCCTTTGCATTTCACTGAGTTCAGACTAAATTGTGCACACAGAGCAGATCTACTGTTACGAGCACCAATTCCAAATGGAGAATTAACTCAAACATGAGGATAACATAGAAAACAGTCTCAGTTTATAAGAGTTTTTAATTTCAGCATTTAATTCTAGAATTTCTGCCTTACCAGAGCTCATTTTTAAACATAAGTTTAAAACAAAGGAGGAAACTAACACATTCCTCCTAACAGAATATAAGAAAGGCAGATAAGGTACCCAAGCTCTAACAAGGCAGGGAACCAGTTAATTAATTTAACAAACCATACATTTTCACCTCTACTTGCAAGTTATCACACCAGCCTACTTATACATTCCCCTACTGAGGCTGACACACCACTCATACACACTGGTGCAGAAGTACTAAATACATACAGAGTGGCAGGGGGACCACATTGATGCCTCAAAGACAACAAACGCAGGAAATGTGTCCATACAACTTTCTGGGAGAGGTCATTACATTGTATTTGACAGTCAAGAGACTTGGGTGAAAAATGTGCTATAAGTACTTCTCACTGATCTTTCTCAGTCATATTCGCATTAAAGTGCAGTTAAAATGTGAAGACACAAATATATTTATCTTTGGAAGTAAGAGGAGCTAGATATTTTTGAAAGATACTATGTGTGAATGTATAAACAATAAATATGTGCCTTTAAAAGCACAGAATCATAGAACAGAATGAGTGGGAAGGGACTTTATAATCATCTTGTTCTAACCCCTGGCCATGGGCAGGGACACCTCCCACTAGACCAGGTCACTCTAAGCCTCATCCAGCCCAGCCACGAACACCTCCAGGGGAGAAACATCCACAACTTCTCTGGACAACCTGTGCCACTGCTTCGCCACCCTCACAGTAAAAAATTTCCTCCTAATATCGAATCTAAACCTGCCTTCCTTTATCTTAGAATCATCACCCCTTGTCACATGTCCTTGTAAAAATTCCCTCTTCAGCTGCTTCACAGGAAAAGTGCTCCAGCACTTCCATCATCTTTGTACCCCTCCACTGGAGTCACTCCAGCAGGTCCATGTCCTTCTTACATTGGAGGCCCCAGAGCTGGATGCAACTCTCCACATGGGGTCTCACGAGAGAGTGGAGGGGCAGAAATCCTTGGCCTGCTGACCAAGCTTGTTTTGAATTGCCATAATATCTTTATTTTATCTCCTCCTTCTCAATTCAAATGATGTATGGAGTATCTCTCCACACACCTTCTCAGGAGGAGCCGGTAAAGCCTCTAAGCCATCTGATTTTGCTTACCCTGAGCTTGCAGATCTTTAGGATTTTCAAGCTGATAGGACTTCACCTTGTAAGTGTACTTTTGCTGCAGAAGGAAACCATATGGCCTTTCAAATAACTGCTCACTTTGATTGGGCAGCTCAGATAGAGGCTTTACTTCATCTGTTCTGAACTACATCAAGAGATAATCCATTTATTACCTGAGATTCAGTTTTAACTGCACACCCTTGAAAATGGGACTATATATGCTTGAGTTTGAGAAGTGCAACTTCAAACTGTGGGAACTTCTGCAGTCCAACTCCATGCCAGCTGCATGATGCCATATATTTACCTGATGATTTATAGCTTTAAAAGATTTTTACTGCCATAGTGCTTGGTCCTGCAACAACTGTACAGATAGGAAAAAAAGTGTGGACCCAATATTTTCTGAGCCTGAGAATTGCTAGTTCTTCCCAAGGGAAACTTTTCAACAGTTTTCTTTTTCCTAAAACAACCTTGTATAAACAATATTCCTTTCCCATAACAACAGGTGTTGTTTGCTACTTCTGTTACTTAGCCAATGGGAGAGGTGTCAGTCCTACGAACCAATAATGTGTATTCTTAGCACAGCATGTTATATAAGGGCTGAATAAATTGTAAATAAAGCCTTCTGATTTCTACTGCCTTCTGACTGGAGTCAAGCATCTTTATTTCCTGTCCTATTGTGACAAAAAAGTTAACTGATTTAATAGTAGGTGGTTGAATGCTAGACAACTTTTGTTCTGAACAAGACAAATTCTGGACTCAGTGCTCATATAGAGGAATTTAAAGGAGTAAATTTTTAATGCTGGACATACTGACCTAAGTGGAAGAACCTAACAGAAGGCATGTTTAAAACCTAGACTGGGAGAAGATGACAAAAAGAGGAGGCAACTTTCCAGTAGGCAAACTAAACAGTACAGACTCAAGTGTAAAGAGATGAAACTCTGAGGATAAGGAAGCTAGGTGTGATGCAGCAGTCAGTTGAGTTACATAATAAAAAACAAAGTGGTTACATATTCAAGGAATTTTTTTTTTTTGTATTTAAACAAATGTATTGTCTTAGCATGTAATGGTGGTGCATATTTAAATATATCCATGTTCATGTGTGAATAAAAGGGACTAGAAACAAGATGGCTACCCTAATCTGTGTAATGGCTGAGCATGAAGTAGCAAATACAATGGAATGGGAATTAAGATAGTAGGAAGTTTAGTGATAATTAGAACATATCAGAATTTGTCTCACAAGCTTATTTTAAAATAACTCCAAACTGCCTCTGTAAATGGTTATATACACTTTCAAGAGTTTTCCCTATACCCTAGGTTTGCAACAATGTGCCAAAAGTACTCCCTCAAAGTCATTACACCAGTATGATATTTTACAGACAATGTATGTGCCTCAAGGGAAAACATTGTGAAGGAAACTGCCTCTCTGTCATCAGAGAATACTGTCACTTGTGTGTTTTCAAAACACATTTCAGAATATCCATCTTGTTTAAGCACTGTTCTTAACATGTTTGCACACCCAAAGTGTTTTAAACAGTGGCTGATGGCATGGTGCCTCCAACAAAAGTAGATGTAGAAGAGCCTTGGATTGCAGTATCACTCCCTGAAACACGCTGTGTGCCTAATACAAATTACACAAATCCTGTTAATTTTTAACCTAGGTACTTGGTACTTGCTCTGCCAGGGAATTTTCAACATGACACTGAGACAGCATTACAAGAAATATACCCTGTAGCCAACCAGGCTACCACAGCACTGATCAAAACCAACCATGCACCAGCAGAACCTATGGATTTAAAACCACTTTTCTACCAAAGATAAGCTCCCCCCAAGTGGAAATACCCTGTGACTTCATCTTCCTGGGCTAAGAACTATGTTTCTGTATAGAAGACTCAACAGAACTAAAACCAAACCAAACAAGATGTACATAAGGCCTAAAAATGCTTATATGATGCTACTGAAGAATGAAAAAGAAAATTAGAATCTTAAATATCCAGCTATCATATATGCAAGCTGTCACCAGTTTCTGTAAATGAGTGCTTCTATTTAGTCAATCTGCAAAGACTTTAAACTTTTAAACTTGTAGCTGTTATGAATTTATCCAAATTTCAGTGTTTCCCTTTTGGGAGGCTTCTGACATTAAGAAAATTCAGTTTAAAAACCTGATGATTCTTGGAAGAAAGTTCTGCTGGCTCAGCGACAGGAGCCCTTAATTTATTCTTCATGCAAAGCAAGATCTACAGGGTTGTGCTTTAAGCCCTTGTTTTAATCCACACATATATTGAACAGTGTTACAAGTCACTGTACATTACACCAGTGAAAATACCAGTTGCACACACTCTTAGGATAGCTTTCTACAGGCCACATAAAACCCAGTAAATACTGGTGAAGGTATTATGAGTTTTACAGTTTGTGGTTTGTTGGGTTTTCTAAAAACAAAAAACCAGCAAAAAACTCCCAAACCCCTGATAAAATCGAAACACAACAAAATAGAAGAGGCCATTGTAACTACACAAGCATTTGTTATAAATACTCTGAAACTTAAAAAAAAAAATCCCTGTCTAAAATAAAGAGGACCCCAAGTAGTAGGCAATACTCAAAACATATGATTCCTTGAAGAAAAAAAAAAAATCTAAGAATCCTAGATGTGGCAGATTGCTGGAAAGACAGGAAAACTGTGTTCAGAAAGTGTCATAATTCCCTTCTGTGACAATGTGAACATTACAGAGCTAATCACATTACTCTTTCCCCCAGAAGCTTGAAAACTTCCTGAAATATGTGAGGGGGAAGTTAAGTTTTCTGAGCTTTTCTCCAGCCCTTTTATAACAAACCTTTCAAGATAAAGGCACACACAAATTGAAGGGAAAAAAGGACAGATCCATACACTCCAGGTTCTTTGGCATAAACGACCAAGTTGAAAACAAAAGGAATCCCTAATTGAAAGTCACAATATACTTTTTACTTTACATGAATTCTATCAGGTTTTAACCCCCATTATTAGTTATGTTATACCAAGATATTTTCTCAGTTTTCAGAGAGTCTGGTACTTAAAAAGGTGCCGTAAGAGTAGGGGAGTTAACTGATTAGGTTGCCATAGAAAAGACTACCACCATCAACCCTCCTAAAGCATTCAACAGCAGCTGGGAAGTGTGAAATTCTTCACTTTATTTCAGTGAACTAACACAATTAGATAAAACTTCCTGAGTCGCAAATTAATCAGGGAATAACAACTTGTAAAGAAAAGAAAATAGAACATCTTTAAAGCTTTTTCTTCTTTTTTCCCTTCCCCCTCTTTATTTATTAAACATTTAGTCACACAAATGAAAAATGACTAACAAGTTAAGCTCTTTAGAAGAGTGGTCAGAGCTATGCTCAGAGGATTTAGCAGGTCCCAGGAGGTACCAAAACAAATATCCATATGTCCTGTAAGATTAATACAACAATAACAACAAAGTCATTGCAACCACAAGAAATGTTTATACTGTAATTAAGTTGTAAAATTATATTTATTTCTCCATAAAGCTGCTGACTTCCCTTCTAAACAAATGATTTGTTTTCTGTAGGAGTCACTGATCTTGTGACAATGTTACATGTAAAACCTAAATGTCTTAAAATACAATATATCTTCCAATGGCCAGGCATATTTTTCATAGACTTGCTTATTTTTTTAAACTTTCTACCTATGTAGCATTTTTCTTCTACAGCATTTCAATTTTACACAGAGATTACGTATGAAAAGACTGGATGAAGAGAGACAGCTGAAACAGTTCCGCTGTGCCACTTGTTCAGAAAAACAGAAACCACAGTGAAAGTTTTATCTAAATTCTGGTGTCCCCATTTACTAATGAAATATTTTCATCAACATCAGTTTGTAAAAAGTTCACAATAAATTCAAAATACTTGAAAAAATAATTCAGAAATTTAGAATTTCCCCCCTTCAAAAGCACATACTTACTTTGAAGCACACATTATTTAATCAAAGAATTTGTGTAATAGTTGAAGTTGACAGTAAGTTACAAAACGCATCTCACGCAAAACTTTCAAGGATAATCTTCAAAGTTCCAGCACACTTCTGTGTAGATCAGAATGTTTAAAATCGGTTTGTGACAGCCCCTAATAGAAAATCCTAATAGAAATCCCCTGACAGAAAACTGAACAGATGAGATACAGTTAAGGGCACCAGCGGAAGGTAACATAAGTCTGAATTCATTAAATTAATTAAATTTACACACACACTGTATTTGCAAAGAGGGCTTAGTACCTTTAAACTGGATATCAACGAGATGATTGTTCAGAATATTAGATTTATATCAGAGAAATTCTGAAGGTCACTTTCCCATTTAGAATTTTCAAGAGTTATCCTGAAAGTTGAATTCAGTATCAAACTCTGTGAACAGAGTAATACTGACAAATATTTATTTTAACTGGAGCTATTAGAGAGTGTAAAACCAGTGTATTCCTGATAACAGCAGAGTTGTATTGACCCTTCATTTTTTACCAGTGTTTATAAATTCCATTCTCTAATTTTCTACTTTTCTTCCATAATGAAAGTTCAAGTGTATTTTCTCAATCCCCTTCAAAGCCCATCACTGCTGCACCTTCAGTGAGACTGTAAGGTCACAACCAGAACCAACATTTTCTTCTCTACAGAATCTGAATCTAGGAAAACCCCGTACCTAGTAGGTCATCCACTTCTCTGTGCTACATTCCTCTGTACGAGAGATAAAGTTGTTTTCAGCCATCCTGGCTGCACCTTAAACAGCTTTTGCAGAAGTTGTAGTACCATTTAAGCAGGTCATCAAGCATGTGCTGATTTTCTTTTTCAAGACCTCCGTAGTTATCAGTGTTGCTTCATTTATCAAATCTGTCATATTCTTGGAAGCAGACTGTGCTATTAGCACAAACCTTACATTTCCCTGGGAGGTCCAAAACTCTATCTGATGCAATTCTCTCTTCTCCTCTTAAAAGTTTTTAAGATTATCTTTATCTCAGACTTCTCCAGTGAAACAGTTTGACTGTGACATTTAATTCCAGAAGGATGAAATTATGTAAAACCCAGACTGAGTCAAATTAATGTTATCTTTCTCCAAACTCTTTTCTCTCAGCAAAAAATGACTTCTCAGGCATCCTAAGACCTCAGGTATGTGTACATTTTTTCAAGACAGACTGTCTATTTGTAAATGTTTACAATACTAACTGAAAGTAATGCATATTAGTTTTCTCCTGCTCTGCTGGAGAAGGTTCACTAGCCATCAGAATAATTTAAGGTTTGAAAGCACAAAGGGAAGACTTGATTTCTAGCTGGTACTAATCATCAATCACAAACCCCAGGTTCATTCTGGGGGTAGCATGGAAGGCAGTGGAGAGATGGGTAGAAACCAGTTACAGAGTGGTTGTCACTGTGCTTAGGAAAAACCTTGTTCATTTTGAAAGACAATGAAAAACGAATGTATGCCTCCTAGGCCTCCATGCATCTAGGGCACAGGCGCTGTCAAGCTCAAACTCTCCTTTGCAATCATGTCCATTCAGGCACACAGCCTTGAGAATCCTGCAGTGAAAAACGTGGCCCCAGGGCATCCCTTACTGCAAAGAGACATATTCATTTAAGGCAATTACACTGATACCCTGCTTCTAACTGCAGAAAAAGTGCCTTAGCACCCCTCTGCCCAAGGCTCCATAGCCTTGACTTGGCAGTCAACTTTGTGACCTGTTAGCAGATATACATATTTCAGAAGCACTCCTATTCAGAAAAACAAATAAATGCACACATATGCTGTAAGACTTAAGCTCATGTTCAGAACTGAACTCATGCATGTGTCTAGTGCTATCTTGAAAGTATTTAGAAAACATTTAAGGTTGAATTAGGTCATAGATAATCGCAGAAAAAAGTATGAATAACTGTGTCAGGTCAGACCTAAGGTCCATCTCATCCAACATACTTTCTCTTTCCTTATGGTCTGTGGCTGCAAGGTTAGAGCACCTCAGTGAGTTGGACACAGCATTTAAAATTCCATTGTAGTGTATATGCATCAGTTCAAGCATTGGTCAAAAGCAAATGCTTAGGAAGGAATAAAAATATTCTCTCAGTATTAATTTATTTTGAGCTCAGGGACATCCCGAGGTGGATGTGGTTTCTATGTATTTAACAACCCTTGGCTATGTAAGTGCCCTTGGCACTTACCCAACATCTCAAGTCCATGCAAACTTCTAGTGCTTTAATGACTTCTGGCATGGAGTTTCACACATCTATTGCCTATTCTGAAGAACTGCACAATGGATAATAGAGCATGAGAATATTAAGGTCGTGTCAAATTGCATGCTAGTTGGGTGACTGAGACAAACTTAAATATAATTGATTATTTCTCTCTCTAGTATAGGTGTTTAACACACTTCAGTCTCGCAGTAGAGGTGAAAAAAATATCCTAACTATAGTTTCCATATCAGTTCATAAACTGCATTAAATAATAAGATGATATCACCACAATCTTTTTCATTAATGACTTATCCAGGGATATAAAACTTTACTTCCAGGAGAAAATGCAATTTCTTTATTTCACTAACCAGCCCTTTAGAAATTCTTTTACAAGCCACCTCTTAAGTCCTTTCTTATCCATTTTAATAAACATTACTTAATAGCTCTGCACACTGCCAAAATCCATTATCTTAAGCTGTAAATTGATAGCTGGAAAAAAATGCTTTAACTTCAGGCTGAATATAAGCATTGTGCCTGCTATATATTTTGTTTTCTGCAAAACTGCAGCTGCACATTTCAAATCAAGCTATACATAGTTTTACTCAAAACTGATCTAGTTTCTCACACTTCATTGATCTCATCAATCCAGCTGGAATAGTTTTATTACTGCCAAACTGTTTTTAAGGTGACATCTGAAGCTCTTCAGACATAGGTCTAATGATTATGCAGCATGTCACTCTTTAGCACTAAGAAACAATCTGAAATGATGTTATCAAAAGCAGATCAAAACCAACATGGTTGAAAATCAGACTCTTTTTATTTAATTAGTAAAGATTAACATTTTAAAATACATCTTTGGGATATATTTTTTTTTTACAGAATTCAAGTACTAGTTGGGAGGGGTGTTAATAACAGAACACATTTCTGGAATCTAAACTGCAGAGATTCCACTGACTTCAGAGTGACTTCAAGTTCTTCAGTGAGTTGACTTTGATGATGGAAACAAAGAGGGAAGTAAAACTGAAAGTAATAGGTATGTTTAGAAGCCGTGTTCTATGAGGAAAAACTGAAGAGAGATGCAGATATCATGGCTGCTATTTTATTTTGAAGTCCTTCAAGCTTCTGAATGCTGTCAGAAGCCACCTAAATCTGTCTTGCCATAGGCAAACCGGTGTCTATCCTGCCCCACCTGAGATGAGTGAAGAGGCACTGTCACACCCCAGCCATCAGAGCAGCATCCAGTCAGATTTTTGTTAACACACAGACCCTCACAAGATCACTTCTGACCCACCCACCCCGCCCCCCCCCCCCCCATTTTTTCTGATTATTCTGGTGGTTGGAAAGTCACTGGGAGCTGCCCTTCACACAAAAATGATACTATCAAATGCTCAGCAACTGGCTTTGACAACAAGCTACTTTCCAATATGCACTAAATTGCCATTCAGAGTTAACAGCAGAAACAAGAGTGTCCTTCACACTGGTTTCATTTTGCTTTCTGCAGGCTTCATAACTCTCCTTTGGAGCTCCTCCACTCTCTTGGTAACGTATATGTAATGTATATGGAATTTGGGTGCCTGGCTCAGAGGTAGTCTGTTGCAGTCTCATGAGTATCTACCTAAAAAAATAAAATCACAACTAGGCTCTGTTGCATACCTCCTCAGAAGTGCTAAGAGAGAAATGGCCCCAGCACATCAAACACAAAGGCTACAGGAGAACAGTCCCCGTTGTCCCAGCTATGTGACAAGAGAGAAAAACCAGTTGGGACCAAGTAACCCCAAAATTTTCAAAGCAGGGTATCAAAATGGAAAAGGTTTCCTGAAGAAGTTGGCAATTTACACCAAATTTGATAAATTGCTTTCCCAAACTTCAGTCCAGTGACCCACTGCATTTGGTTTAGATCCAAAGATGCAGACAGCTAATTTTCTTCATAGAACTGATGTCCATGGAGTTATCTCTCATTTATTCACATGCTGTCTTACTGCTCTGGCAGCAGCTAGCTAGACATTAACAGCTAAGCATCCCACCCAGCCAAGTGCTGAATCCTGAAAAAAGGGAGTTTTATTACTTAAAATAGTTTAATTGCTTTAGCATATTTTTCATCTTAACTATAATTTTGCCACTTACACAAACTCTAAAACCTGTGGCAAACTGTGTATATGCATCATTACCCTGACATAGCACTGCAGAAGCACTAGACAGGCAGCCTTATATTCTAGTTGCTGGTCTCTGAAATACAGAAAAGTACTGACAGAATAAACATGTTATTCCTAATACACAACATGAAGAATCTGGGTACTCCCCAATGTACTTTAAACTAGTCTTAGCAGACAAAAAAAACATGATTCAAAGATGAAAACTATGTGCCCTCCTCACTATAAGCTGTAGTAAGTTTGAAAACTATCATCACTCAAGTCGCAAACCTTTAAGAGAGCTGGGAAGGCAAACAGCTTGATCTGCCTGCCTTCAAATTTAAAAACCTCAATCACAAATTTATCTCATTTGTCATTCCCTTTGATTCTTTTTTACAAAGTCTATAGAATTTATGCGTATTTTGTATTCCAACACACTTTCTGAAATAATAATTTATTCCAGATCCTTACCATTTTTTATTACAGTTCTATTTCCTTATTTTTAAGATTACTCCCAATTTTCAATCTCGAACAAAGAGAAGGATATATATATATTTTCTTAGATCATCTTCCCTAATCTTTACACATTAAGTATTTATCTCTGTTACTGATTTTCACTCTTTCCCAGACATTATATTTCTGTGTGGCACATTGACCAATACTCTATACAGTATTCCAGATGGAGCCTAACACTCCTGTAATCGTATCGCCTCTTATTTTGTATTTTATCCCTCTGATACAACCTAGTAACTTACTTTCTTGCAGCTGTGCATAAGCCCCATGGTTTCAATGATTTTTCCACAATAACCTTCAAATCCTTTTCCTAGTCAGTGTGCTGAATGATTGTTCCATTGCAGCACACACTGTTTCCTTTGGTTTCTTGCTCCCAGACTAATTATTTTACATTTTTCCACAGTGAACCACGTTTGCCAGCTGCTGGCCCAGTCACCTAAACAGTTCTAAATCCTTTTATATCTGATTGTATCGTTCCTAATTCACTACTCTGAATTTTACTACAAAAAGGGTGGTGGGGAGGATAAATCTCTGCACACAAATATACATTAGTTATATGGGGGCCATATGCATGTGATCAGTATAATTAATCATATGTTTTTGCAATCTATCAGGCAGCTTTGCCCACCTCACTTGCATTTTTCCAATAATCCATCTCTGCTGGGACTACTTCAATCACTCCACACTTCTGAGCAGCTTCATACAGATGCCATAAAAAAACCCCAAACAAACCTGCCACAAAAGCCCCTTTTATTTTCCCAAATGTAATCCTACCACTTCAAATCACACTTACCTGAAGTTCAATATTGAACCTTAAATTGCTAGCAATATTCTGTCTAGGATCTGGGACAGGCTGATGGCTTCTTTCTGTGAACCCTTGAAGATGGAGGTGAGAACCAGGTTCACCAAACGTTCACAAACTCTATCTATCTAAGCACACAGCCAACAGCTGTTTCCAGATTCTATTTGCAAGAAAACTACCAGAGCTTCAAATAACAGCACTGTGTTTTGCAAGACAATTTTTAGGAATATTTAAAATATTTTAATTTTCCTTCCTAATTACTGATGCAATATTAAAGGAGTCTCTGCTCATCTCAGGCCAACATCAAATCAAGGACATTGACCGCGCAGTGTGCATGTGAGGGGAGGGCAGGCAAATCATGTAAGTTGCTACAACTCATACAGCCTGGTCTTTATGTACAGTTGCTCCTTTAAAGGAAGTCCTAAATTCCCACTTCCTTGTGAATTTTTAAACTCTGGAAGCTTGATGCAGAGTTTTTCACCGCATTAATGCAATAAATATTTCCATTTCCAAGCTTGGGGAGTTACATAGTTTAAATGATGCCCTACTACCTCCTACCTCATTGGGCAACTTACTGAACTCATCTAGTAGCTGAAAGCCTCCAACATCACTATAATAATCATGCTTTTCTTGCATTGTAAAAGAACAAAGTTGAAGGATTTGCTCCTCTTCAGGCTACCAAGTCAGAAACCAGCACTGGCTAACAGTGCTAGGGCACTGGCTACTCTCTGGGCTATCAGCTCAGAGAATGCTTTAACACAACTTGCAGGTTTCCGTGATTTCTTCCATCCAATCCTCATTCTATGCCTTTAATTCCTCTTTCATAAAACAGTATCACTGTTGAGACTATCAAGAGACATGTTTTAAAGAAATATAAATCATATGTTTGCAATGCCATTTCTGTGGCGTTACAAGAAAAGTACTTTAAAAGAATAAATAATAGTCAAACCTAAAACAAGACGTAAACTTGTACTGATTCGCTGACAAAAACTGTATGGGACATGAATTAGCTTTGAAGACTACATGCAGTGGAGTATCAGCATTTGGCAACATGCTAATTCTACCTACACTACAGAAATGCTGCAGAATAATCACCAATTCCCAAATTACATGTGCTCTGCTTTTTATTTATAATGGTTTGAAATGGTAGACTGTGCTTAAACAGATGAAAATAAAATGACTACAAGGTTTTAGTTTAATTATTACTTTTAGCTTCTGCTAGAAATCCATTAAGATTTCAGAATCTTACTCTAAATCTTGTCAATTGTCTGATATTTGATTAAGCAGTTTCCTGCTGCATTTTTATTAATTTCAGGTAGGTTTTGGTTAGTTGTTTTTTTAGTTGTTTGTTTGTTTAACACAAGAAAATATGAACCAACACTTCAATGTTTTATTAGAAACCACTAAGTATAAGTTATTTTTAAACAGAAGAAGATCAACCAATGAGCAGAGCTGTTCACTGACTCCTTGACTTCCCCTTTACACTCTCAGTTTACAAACTGCAACGACCTCTGGCAGAGGTCTGCAATTTCCTCTGGCAGAGCCACTAAAGTGTGACATTGGTGCCACTTTTTAAAGTATTAAATAAAGTGCAAGAATTTCCCAAAAGGAGTTGAAAGCCATCCTGAGGCAAAAGTCACACTAGTGAAAGATAAATAAAAATTCATTTCTCAGAAGATGAAGTATAAGGAAAGGAGATAAGAGTCACTAATTTCTGGCCACTGCAGAAAACAAGAAAAAATGAGTTTATCTGAAATAAGCTTAAATTTCTCTTTGAATGTCAAACAACAGTTAAGCAAGGTCACCTCAGATGACAGACAGATCATTAGCTCAAAGCCCACAGAGTTTCACTGCTCACTGTCCATGTGCTTGTGACAAATTCCCAGGTCAGAATAAAAAGTAAGAACTCAGTTATCTCTGATGATTCCTGGCTGCAGTAGCGAATGATGGGTGTCTTACTCCTCACAGTATTTGGACATGTGAAACTTGATTTATCCTCTGACAAATCTATGTCTGCCGTAACTCCTTCCTAACCAAGTGTTGTAAGAAATGAGGCACAACATTGAAGCTGGCACTAATAATAATAATAATATTAATACATAAGCAATTGCTCACATTAATGACTCCAGCTGCCTGGGAAAGGAAGGAAATCTTTGTTGATGAAAATGAAAATACCAAGCATTATGAGTTTCTTGCTGTAACCCAGGAAAAAGAACAGACAGAAGTTAATACCCAAACCATAGCAACCACAGCAGTTGTAGCTCTGCAGACAGAGAGGAAAATGGGAATGCCTATTCCAACTTGCTCCTGCATTAAAAACTAGTTTTGTTATTCTCTGCAGAAGTGTGAGAATACATCCTAGAAGCAAGCACTACTCAGTTTTAGATAAATTTGGTCCAAGTCCAAAGGATTTGTATCAAGAACTAATACTGTCTTCTTATCTTTCTAATTCCAATATTATAAGAAACACTAGAAAATCCTGCATGAACTCCTACTTTCATTATCCAGAGAAAGAGATTTATGATTTTTCTGAATTTGTCCTTTACTTATTTCAAAGGATTTATACATGCTATATTTTCTAGATATCTAAATATATAAAAACCCATATGTTGACCACTATGGTTATTTTGGTTAAAATTAAATAGTAGGTAATTCTTTTGTAATTCAGATGCTTGATCATTAATGTAACCTATGTCTCTGACTAGAAGGCTGCCTTCATTTTCATTATTTGACACAATTTGTCTGGAACTCAGTGTAAATACAACTCTATAATGGCAATCAGCTGCAACTCCAAGCAATGTACTGGATGACTGAACATTCCATTTTTGACTGCATTGCTGGAAGAGTGAACACAACCCATCACACCACTGCAAAAACACACCTCAGCAGAGCACGTGGATGATGATTGTCCTACCAAATGTGGAGATGTGAGTGGACTAACACAGCTGCAGCCTGCCACTGCACACAAAAGCACTGCACCCTGCTGAGCACCCCCAGGTGTTGGGGAAGATGAATCAGGGAAACCTTATAAATATGATTGCTTAGCAAAAGATTCTGAAAATATGAAACCTATAATCAGAATAGAAATGAAAGCTTACTTTGAGTTGTAGGATACTGAGTCTTAGTTACTATATAACCTGAAAACAATGGTCTAGCTAGCTGAAGGAGAATCCCTTTTGATTGAACAATACCTTTCTGCTAGCTAAGGGATCCAAAGGTCAGTGTAGCAAAACAGAAGTCTAAAGAGTAGTATTTAGAATTTAAAATATAACACAGTATGGTAATGAGATAGTTCTTATAGGCTGTATGTAGATTCTATAGGATTTTGTGTCTTGTATCGGTTGGTCACTGTAAATTAGAATATTCATCACAAATGGAAATATAATGTATTGTAACAAGGACCTCTCTCTCTTCCCCCTGTGCTCTTCCCCCTGCCCCTTTGCTCTCTCGCTCCCTTCTCTTGGCTCTCACCCTCCTGCTCTTTCTCCCTCTCTCTTTGGGACTTCCCTTCAGCTGAGGCTGGTGGCTGAAGGCAAAGCCCTTTTTACCCATAGCCTTTGCAATAAAACCACGTGTTCCAGAATATCTCAGGTCAGCAGAGTGCCTTGTCCCACCCGTCCGCAGATTCTACACCCAGGGACCTGGCCAATGAAAGGAAGAGAGACACTGACAGATGTGTGGTGCCACTGCCCTCTGCCCCATGGGATATACCCCTGTCTTAGCTGCAGGAGAATCCACGCATACTGCAAGACACCAGCCCACAGCCATTTTGTAACTAGGAACACAGGAGCTGTATAGACTTCCAAGCTTCATGTATGACTGACTTAAGAGATTTCTTTGGCTATTGGGCAAGAGCACTCCAATGGTATCTGCAAATACAGTGACAATATTGTGTTCTTACACCTATGGCAACTAAAAAAGAAAGGCACTTACAGGTTATTTAGTAAGGGAACAAGTGCTTTAAATAGGATGCTGTTGAAAGCAAGAAAACTGGCTTTGAAACACCTCATCTGCCAGAACATTAAGGTAGCTTCTACCAAGCCCCTAAAAGTATACTCAATTTCATCAGAGCATTGAAGCATATTCACTGGAGAGCACATATTAGGATGTAACATAATCATTATTGTGAACAGCATATCTTACTTTTTAACTTGCCTTAGACAATAACAATGTATTTTCAAATTTCAGAATCTGACAGAAAGCATGCTTTCCTCCAAGGTCCCAAGAGACAACGATAAGATTGACATTCTCACTGTCTTTAAATTCCTTTCTGTGGACAAAAATGTGTGAAAAACTGAACAGGAACTCCTTCTGCATCGAGCATAATACATTGCAAGCACATCTCTGTCTTAAAAACCTCCACACAGTACAAAAAACTTCACACAGAACCAAATGAGAACAGTTATAGTAGATCATGGAGGTGGCAGTAGAAGGGAGAGAGAGGAGATATCTCCATATCGCTCCATTCCACCTTATGAAGCATTTTTAGCAGAAAGAGAAAAAGAAGAAAAATTAAACAGTGGATAGCAATAGAAAAATTAGAAACATTAACTAATAGGATTGGAAGGGACCTCTAAGACCTTTGCTTATCTTCTTCATGAGCTACTAGGTGCATCTGAATAAAACACGGACAACGGGGTGAGTTTACACGTGTTCAAAGCACAATTATCTTGTCTGATCAAGCCTCGGCCTCCCGGGGACTTCATAACGAAAAATCATCTGAGTCATTATTGGACTTGCACTCTCCCTAGTTCCTTTGATCAGCAAGCACATACTTATCACCCACACTTACATGCTCAGCATTCAGCACTTCATTTAAATGACTAAAAGAGACCAACCATTCTTGGAGGTATAAGGTTTCAGAAAATCTAGAAAAATGAAAGATAAGCACAGCACTGCTTATGTTTATATTTGGATACTTTCTTCACAGTCATACAAGACACAAAAGAATTGCACAGAGTTTCTGCATTCCTATGGAAAAAATGCTGACTCTTGAGCTGAAAAGACAGAGACCACATCTTTTGCAATAAATTACTATGAGAAATGCAATAAACATTTCACAATTTGAACACATTAACAAGCCATGACACGGTAGCTTTCAAACTTCATTTAAAAGAACCTTATCTGGAGGAGTAAACAATACTTTACAAACTCTAACAGTACTGGAACTTGAAAATAAATCTCAGATAACCTTCACAAGAGGTGATGTAAGAAGCAACGAGGGTAAAGGAACCATGGTGAGAAGGAAAGAAAGATAGCTACCAGAAGTGGTATCAGGACATTTTCAGAAAGAGATGTGCTACAAGTCTCTCTGCATAACCACACAACTTACAGCAATGCTAGAGAGGGAGACATTTTAACACAAAATGATAAGCTGTATATTCTCAATTTGTTGGCATCAAGGTAGAACATTTAAATGTTTGAATCAACGCAGTATAACACAGAAGGGCCCAACATGACACACGTAGACCATTTGGACCATTTGAAGTGTGTAGCCATAGCTTTTTTCACACTGGCAGCTACAATCCACAACAAGTCAGGGTAAGTACAGGTGTGTGAGCTTGGAGCTCTGAATTTGAAGTGTGGGATGCTGCTGGGATGGAGTAACAAGCCCCTCCTGCAGATGTCCACAGAGCAGTGCAAAGACAGAGATGAATCCTAAATCCACTAGCACCTGCATTTTCACTGACATGAATTTTGGGAACCTTTCCTGTAGTGAAGTACATATTTTAGAGGACACCGGCAGATTGCTACTTGAATATTTTCATTCAGCAAAAAGGAAAGCAAACGTTTCTCATACACTGCAACAAAGAATTTCACTCTGTGATAGGAAAAGTAACAGCAGACTGTTTGTGATAGATACAACCGCAGGAATGAGTGTTGAGAACGTGAAAACCAATTTTGCTGAGTTGTACCACCAGTAGTTTGAGAACAGAAATAAAATATGTCAGACACTGGAGAGCTTTTGGTACAATCCCAGTTATATGATTATCTAAGAACAGTTACTTTATTAAATTGTTATGCAACCAAAGCAAAACCCCATAAATTTTATGCTAGCAAAGAGTTAAGCCTTCAAATACAAAACTGAAAATGCAGTAACAATGCAGAAAGTCTGAAACAAGCAAGCACAATCTGGAAGTAAATTTGAAGCTAATCCCTTCACTGAGCATCTGTTAGCTAGAACAGCTGAGATCCTGGCTCAAAAGGTGGTCCACTCTGGAATGCCAAGAAGATCAAAGTCCTTTTTGTCCCAATTACACCTGATGGCTATCATGATGCTATACTGTGTGCAAGCAAAACTTCAAAGCAGTCTTAAGGGCTCTTACAATTTTTTTCCCCCCTAATAAATTTAACAAAACTCATTGTGTTAGCTAGTTTAGATTACCTCTGGACTTCTCTGAGAATACAAATGAAACAGCTTCATGTTACACATTATCTGCACAATCCTTTACAATGCCCAGACTCTGCATTATGCTGATTTTTTTCTCTATCCATCTCCCTCCTTAGGAAATGAAGGGAACTATCCAGTCATCTTCTCCAAGCAGGGTCTCTCTGTGATGTTTTCTAAAACTTTACCACAACTTTCCCATTAGAGAAAACCTTATCTGTGTAATATTTTGAAATATCAGAATCCAACACAAGTTGCCATTTTTTTAAAAAACAGGGCACATACATCCAAAGTGTCTCAGTTTTCCTTTTTAGTTGCAAACATTCAAGCTAAGAGAAAGTCAATAGTTATTTTCTGGATTGACCAAGTGAACAAGCTGAAGTGTAAAGGACTGAACTTCTACTTACTAGCTAATTTTAAACTTTTAACATGAAAACAAGAATGTATTCCATCTCATCACAATAATCTTATAGGTATGTTCAAAACTATGTTCAAACTGGAACAGGTGTTTTATTTATGAGTAGAAAATAGCTACAGAGAGAAGAAAATTTTGAGAGGAAGGGGATGAAATCTTGGAAAAAAGCCAGGGGAGAAAAAGAACGTGCATGCTAAACACAAGAGCTCATTCAGCACTAGAGAAGAATATTGCATGGATTTTACAAATATAACTAGATGGACTGATAATATGACATCAGACTGAAATGATCTTCAGTATAACAATTTACTTATCTTCCATTTGTCACAAGATCATTTGGGAAAATCTATTTTTGAATATAGAAATGTTGTTTCTGTTGCTAAAAAGATTCAAGATTTGTGGCCACCTTGTGAAACATTGCTCCATTCAGCTTCAAGGGAAAGCTTAAGCTGAACCCAGGTAAGGCTGGTTCACTGCTGTTTATCCTAAATGATCTGAAATTGCCAGTAGTTCCAAGTGGTAAGTAATTTACATTAACTATAGAAAAGGTGATACATCTTTTTTTTGACCTGCTAAAAAACCAGGAAGGTACTGTCTTTGAGTACTAAAAACAGTCCCCTTTTACTCAAGAGAAAAGAAAATAATGTTATAAACAACTGCTGTATTGAATATAGAATATTTTATATGTCTCATATGTTAAATATAATGAAAACTGAAAATCAATGTTTCCAGATTGAGTTTACATTACTACCAGCTACATTATAAAAAGGCCAGCATGCTTTACCGGCTTCTAAGGGCCCAGTAACCAACTGTGAATTACTATCCAAATGACTGTAGAGTTTGTCGAATTAAAATTTGAGCAATTTAAGAAAACCCTTATCAAACCAGCATAATATTCTGCCTGAAGAATATAGGAAGCTAAGCATGAGTGAAGAACAATACCTGTTTTTCAAACACACCACAAAAGGAAATTTGACAGGCAGAATAAAGACCTAGCTTGAAAAAGAAAAAAAAAATTAGAAATCAGACTTATGTGCCTGATAGACACCACTGTGCTCCAAGTAATTAATATTCTTTCCTCTCTTCCTGGCAAATAATTTTCTACCTGGGAATCGTTAGCACTGTTTTCACACACTATCATTACTTAGAAGAATAATGTGAACATTACACCCTAGCAAGATAAAAACCTATCTAAACTACAAAACGTGGCAATTCAATCAACTGCATATGTGAAATATTCTTTGGTAAAGCAGAGACAAATATTTTGCTGCACATCAACAGTAAAGGGAATTTCCACACTGATGAATCACTTCACACCTTCAGTATTGAAAGCTGGCTTTCTGAATGTCTGATAGGAGGTATTTAATTTAAATATTAAAGTGTAAACTTGGCACTGCATTAACTTGAAAAACAGAATATGTCAACGTTAATGATATGGTACACTTCAAGAAATTGAAAATCTCTAAGAATTGGGATGAAATACACCTCACCACACAGAAGCTATTTTGTAATTTGACATTTCAGAACAGCAGCCTGTAGAAAGTGGATGGAAACTTTCTACAAACATAGCATGTCATTTAAAATGAAACAAAATGGGACACCAGTTAAAAGTCTACATCCATAAGTAGATTTGTGATTTAGCCCATCTTAGCAGGGGTCATCTAAAGACCAGAAGCCAATTGTGCAAGCCCACACAACTTGTTCTCAAAAGACAAATTTCAGGCAACAAGCAACAGATCTGTCTTTATAACTCACTCAAATTGCTAATGGGATATTACAGTTTTCCTTATTTTCAGTACCCTAAAGCAACACTGTTACTTGAGTTACATGGCAAGTTACAAACATAAAGATCCCTCTGCTAAGGGATGTATTATTATGTATTACATCCCTTTGATGTATTTTTAATACATCAAAGCACATTTTCAATCATAGACACTTTATTTCTGTACAGAGAGAAAGAAGCTGCAGGTGACAGATCACCTACCTCCCTTTCCTCAAAGCACTGCTCCTCAGTACAGACATCAACTAGAGTACAAATTGAAACCACAACATTTGTTTTGGGGACTATGACGGTGTACAAGTCTTCTTTCTTGGGCTAAGACAAGGAGAACCGATTTTAATCTACAGCATGAAATATTTTAGATGTATGCTATAAAAGCCTTTTACTTATACTAACACCTATATCTGTATCATGTTTTATTTTAAAATAAAATTGTGTCATTGAAGCCCTTTGACCCTTCTGTTATTAAAATTTTTGGGCCGGTCCTTGCATACATTTCAAGCGCATTATGACTACCGTGCTATTTAACTACACAGGGATTATATGGGAATCATTAGAGGAAGTTTGATCTTTAAATAAAAAGCAAATACTCAATCACCTTTGTAGAACTGATTTTTAAGGTTCATGTGGATTTCTTTTCTTTAGACAATTTTCAACATCTTGATCGTGACAGATTCACAGAAATGATCTGGCAAAATTAACTTGTATTAAAGTCAGTTAACACTGAGCTACAGTGAAAATTGCATTGTAAACTTTTGTCTAAAACTAAACTAAAAATTATGATGCATGACTAGAAGGAGTATCAACATACAAACCTGTAAAATTAAATACATTTCAGCTTACAGTTACAATTACACTGGAAAATAGCCTTTGTTTGTTTATGGTGGAATAGCAGATACAACACGCTATTTTAAAGTACTATTTATCGTGATTTTACAGTATGTGGATGGTTCAGTTTCTGCTGCCAGGCTGCAAAAATTAGTGGAAGGAACATGAACACTATTTATTTATTTCACCTTTAAGACAATGTTTGGCTAATTGTCATCTGTAACCTAAGAAAGGAAACAAGAATTTAAAAAAAAAAAAAAAGGACAAGTATATTTAAATTTACCAATAATGAAGCTCTCAAAAATAACTTCTTGTATACTACAGTCCAGTTTATGAGGGATTGGTTTAACATAAATTTTTTTGGCAACTCTTGCCACCAACTTACTCCATCCATCGCATTAACGTAGCGTAAGAATGACAGGATTATGTAAAAGGAACCCTTGGCCCCAGCTAGAGATTAAGTAGTCAAGTCACACTCTTTCTATCCTGCCACCTTGAAAAATATTTCAAAGCCACTGTAAATCCATGCTAGGGCTTTAAATATCGAGAGCTTTCAAAAGCCATCTGCAAAAGAAACTATGTTAGAAGTAAGCTGGTTAGCTATTTAAAAAATTTCTGTGTTTGCTTATCTTTAGACACTCACAAAAAGCTTCACAAAAACTCTACCAGCTATTTACAAAATGATTTTAACAAAAAAACCCCAAAAACAAAAACAAAAAACCCAAAAAACAAAAAACCCCCAGTATTTAATCTAAAACCATAAGTACAAATCCAATTTGATAGATGAAAAATGTTAAATATCAGTTAACAATGTTCACCTGTTCTGACCTTACCAGTATTTATATGCTTATTAGAAATTACTTTGTGGCTGAAACTACAGTAGCAGAATCAGTGCCTGTAATTTTTCTTCAATACTGATTAATTGGAAAGCAAGTCAAGAAGTATATAAAGCCTTGCAACTTAACCCAGTTGTCCCTGAATAGAGAGGAAACAAAAGGTAGATCTTTAAGTTATCAAGAAGAGAACTATGCTGAAGATATTTCAAAAAAGAATAGAGTATGTGCCAATGGAAAATACATTGTGGCCTATTAATAATTTTTTCTTTGTTATTTCAGATTGTAATAAAATGAACTGCTACCTCTAGCAAGGTTCAGAAAATAAGAGCTCTTTCATGGTTTCCACTGCAATAATACATGAATGCAACTTATGGATGGGAATCACCTAAAACTTACCACCAGCAGTTCTCCTCCTCTATAATCAAATCTCTCAAAGACAGTTTTGACACACCCTAAGGCACAGAAATCAGGAGTCCAAAGATTAACAACTGAGTTTTTTCAAAACACAGACCAGAACAAGGATGCAATACTCCACTTCTTGGTGGACCACCTCAAGAATGTCTTTCTAGGTAACTGCAGTAACAAAATTACACTGGAACCAGACACACAAAAATTATTCTCTCCATCATCTGAATAAAACCTAAAAACTTCCTCATTGATTTCTATGGCAAAGAGAGTCATCACCTCCCTTCAACAAACCTCCCCTTGATATAGTCCTGCTCCAAGGTCAGCTCTGTAGGAACTGCAACAGACATGCAAAATACGTCACCTTGCTAGCACAAGCAAAGAGCCCACGGGCCAACACACTTAACTACATAAAACCAGGAACTCTAGCACTTCTGCTCTCAGTAGAGCCACTCATCACACCCTAAGCAGCCCAAGGATAAGCTTTGCCCAAGAGAAACACTCCCAGTGGGAAAAGATCTTCTCTTCCAAGAGGACACAGATATTACACAGTAACTTCCAGCAGTACCAAAATGAAAAAGTGGACAAAACACAGCTAATATCATCACCTAATGCACCTCTACGTACCTATTATCACAGTCATAATAATATTTAGTAATAAAACCAGTAAAATCCTCCTCTTGTAGTTATCTACTTGTCAACAGAAAAACTGATTGTCAATTGTATTAACCATGTGAGACAAAACCACTGCTGTAATGAAGAATCTGTTTCTCTGGCACAGAATACACTCTTCTGTTCATGAGAGGAAAGTAAGTCTAAGGATAAAGAAATCAATCTACAGTCAGGGTGAAAAAATAATAAGATTGTGAATTGTGCTAAATGTTTTGTCCAGTGTCATCTTCTCAAATCTACAGTGATTTCTTAAAAAAACCCATCCCAACCACATACAACAGTTAATTCAAGCTTTGTCTTCAATTTCTAGTATCTTGACTAGTCATATTTTTACTCACTATAATTTATACTGTAGTATAAATGCTGTATTGAACATTATGGCCTCAAAATCAAGGGCTTGGAAAACTGCCCTAATTATAACAACTGGTCCAGATATAACTTAGCCTTCCTTCTTAGATGTAAGATGAAGTGATATGATTCTAAGGTGCCCACACCTTCCATACCTTCACTGAACAGTTTCAGAAAAATACAGCTAAGGCGGACTCCTGGCACAGAAAATTTCAGAGTGAGCAATTACATTGTTATACTTGTGAAGAACTGGAAACAGGCTTGTAAAGAGGAAGGTTGAGTAACCTTATCTAGCAGCAAAGCCATTGGAAGCTGTAAGCATCTGTGACTTCAGAAGCCCTTTAATTTTAATGATGCTCCATAGAAGTGTCAGGGCTCAACTGTTGCAGCAGCACTTAAAAGTAGGCATATATGTGTAAATAAGTACCTATGTGCATGCAGACACATAAATGTCACAGGTTATCTGTCCTCTGTGAGCTAAATATTTATCTGCAAAAAATGTCAGGTACTTTACTACACTGTATCAGAATGCCAGGGTTTAACCATGGATGCACTAAACCACATCCCACTGTTTTTTCTGCTGGGAGCGATATAAACTACAACGATTAAATAGCTATTAGCAGATGATAATACAGCACTTTCACAAACAAACGTGATTCAACAAAACACAGTTTAGGAAGGCAAACATTTCTTTATAGTGGAGAGGTTCAAACATTATGGGGAATATTTCCAGATACTAAATTAAGAGGACACAAGGACTCAACCTCTAATGTATCCCAATACACAATCTAAGTGGTTGTGTAGAAGAAGAGTGCTTTAATAAAGATTTAAAAGTCCATATAACACTGCCTGTCTTAGCTATCTTACTCAATTAGTTGATAGTACAAGTATTGCTAACAGTGGCTTCATGAAATAACTTTGAGGGTTTATGACAAAACAAAGCTCAGTGAAGATCATGCCTTCCAGCAATATTTGCTTGTCCTTGTTGTTCCCCTTGCTGTTTCTTGGACTGCTGCTGTGCACACACACAGACATATGGCTGTTTCAGAAACATCAGTGATAAAGAAGCAGTTTCAAACTGTGACTGTCAAAACACAGTGTGTCTGCTTGGTCCAGCAAATACATTTGTTTGTAAAAAGCGTATGCTGCAAATAAGCATGACTTCTACTCCTGCCTCTGAGGGGAGTGCCTCTTCTGGGAGACCAAAAGTCATCTGCACTCACTCTAGTTTTGACAAGTGAAGGCTACACCATGAAAGAGTGTCCAAAAAACCTCTTTTGTGGTGTACATAGTACGCAATGGCTCACCACTGCCACAGGGTGTCACAAGTTTAATAAAGTTTAACAGAATTCAAAACGTTGCAAGGGAGGATGCAGGGAGAGTCCAATTACAGCTTAACAGAGGCTATTACCTTGGTTAACAGCATCACCAGCTGGGAAATTTCTTATAAATTTTAATGATCAACAGCAGCTACAAGCAGGACTGAGGACAGTGAAATGACTACATTTCACAATAGCTATCCACCTGAATCAGTTACTTCTAATTAAAATATTCCAAATGTCTTACTCTTAACTCAACTTTTTGTGCCTATTTAGTCTAGAAATTGTTACCATTAGAAATAATAAGAAATCCTTCTTCAGAATAAGCACGATTTCTTACTTTCAGAGGTCAAAAGTAAACTATTAACTCGTGCATTAATCAAATTATTAATACTTTTGACAGCTATGTTACCTCTGTAAAGTGATAATCATTGGTTTTAACACTGGTCCCTGGAATAGATACATTTCATTTAGTTAACAGGGAAGCAAGAAAATATCAGGGGGAGGATGGTGGGAGGAGAAGGAGGAGATGAAATGTACTCAAATGAGTGAATTTTAACTACTGGAAGAATACATCCCACATACCCAGTTTGGGATTTTCATATATCTGTGTGTGCATACACACACTGTACTCCACGTGTACTGCATTTTAAGTACGCACACAAACACAGAGAGAGCAGAAACATTCAATACAGGGTATCATTTTATCACTTTTTTATTTAAAGGGATAGCATGATTACATATCAAATTATTATAGTTTTTCAAGTTTCTTGTGAATGTGCTCTCAACTCTATGCCGACCCTTCACCCCATTTTTCTAAGCAATTCAGCAGACTGTTTGCTTACATCGAGCTTCACCAATTACTCTAATGCTCGTGTGCAATCACAGCTCCCTAAATTTAAAGTATTTAAATGTCAAAGAGGCTGAAAATAGATTTTAAATTCTTCTATTTTCACTCATTAACTTATTTTGTACTTAGCTTTGTAAGCATTGATGTTTGACGATGACATTTCAGTTGAGAAGTCTTGAGGACAGCAGTTTATAGGAATACCACATGCTTCGCCAGGATTCCAGTTCTGCTTTTTAATACTGCAAAGGCAGCCCAATGCTACACAATGTGAAGAGAACATAAGAATTTAAAGCCAAACACCTTTGACTGTGCATCGCCAACCTAACAGATTGGTTTTTACTAGACTCAGAATACAGGTACTCAGTAGATCATGGCAGATCAGAACATTTAAACACATGCAAAACTTGTTTAAGTCTCTTTCCATTTGACAAAGCTCTTAAGTCTGTGCTCAGCCCCACAGACACACTTACGCTCACTTAGTTTAACCAGAATTTAAGTAGACTGGGATTAAGCATAATTTGAAGATCTCTTTTCCAAAAAAGCCTTTCAGTATGCTTTCTTAGCTGAGTTGTTTTACCACATTTGAAAATTAAGCATAAAAATGATGTGCTGTGAATACACACAGATTGTTGCCTCTCAATGACATAGCACAGATAAATTCTTAGACCGTTTGTGCATTTTCCCCATATTCTGCATTCCAAATTAGGTCAGAGAGCATGGTTTCCTGATTTAGCTTTGTGCTTTTTTATATTTGATCTTTAAAGTGGCTGTAGAACACTTAAATTTTGTCCCATCTGCCTTATCCCATTTTTTGCTAGCTAGTCTCTGCTAAACTTTTCTCATTTGTAAACCAGGCGAAGCTAGTATAATTCAGAAAATTCAGATGAAGTCAGTGGATTTATCCTGACTATAGATCTGAGAACCTATTTAATTTTTATTAATGTATAAAAAAATTACAAGCCTGGTTGATTACGAAGTAGTGCTATGAGACCACTAAGCACCAGTCTTAGCTACAACATACTTGGACTAGCAGCAATGCTTTCATTTTTAAATATATACACACATTGACACACATAGGTATACACTATTAAGGGAATACAGAAAAATAATCCTGATATTCTTAAAAACTGAACACAGGGTAAACTGAGGATTTTCAAATAAATACTGTAAGCCACTATTTGATTTAAGGAAAGGGGTTTTACTCACATATTCTACAGTTACATTTATGAATTACTATTCTGAATTATAAACCTGTTTCTCATTAATGTCAAAAATATGTAAGTAAGAATTTCAAGATTTTTCATAGCTGCAAGTCACAGGCTTTTGTCACTCTATGACAGCTTTCTGCTGATAAGGCAAGCTATTTTACTTTGTGAGGTTACAACTAAATCCTCTACCTTTGGTGCTGTTTTGAACTAGTAGTCAGTGATGTGATCACACTTGTGCTTGTGTCACTAAGCTTTTCCTGTAAAACACATGATGGTTTTCTTTCTTTTCTCTCTCCCCCCCTTCCTTTTTTTTTTTTTTTTTTTTTTTTTTTTTTTTTAGAACAGATTTAGGACAAATATTGCACATTCCTGGAACAAAAAAATTCACTTGTTACCCTGCAGTAAAACACTTCTATCCTTCACTATCCTAGGACTAAGAAAAGTAACATAATGAAAAACTCCATCAATGCCCAGAAATGTACCAAAGCTATGTGTAACACAGACAGACTTCATATCTCTAATGTTTGAAATGCCATATCACTGTCTTTTTGTTTCAGTTTTCCAGGGCAGTTGAAAAATCATGACATGAAAATGCTGTAACAAAAGCTGTTTGCAGCATGGTCAGAAGATAATAGATTCCCTCCTCCCTAACAATAAATAATCTCTTCCTCCAAATTATAACCTTAATCCAAATATTGGACTGACAGCTTCCACAAAGAAGGAAGAACAGATATACAATAACGAATTTCTAATCTCCTAAGGAAGTATAGCCTCAAAACCGAAGAAAGCCAAAAACAGAGTCAGGCCATGGAGGTATCACCAGAGGTGGTGACTGTTCACATTTCCAACGATCTTTCCACAGATTTTGTGAAGACCTGAAGTTAATGGAACATTAGCAATGGCCTATTAGAAATATCTGAGTGAGAAAGGATCTAGTGACTCGCACGGCCAATGTACAAGCATCATTTGGAGAAATTTATTTTACTTCAGATTTAAACTTCCTAGAGACAGCTTATTATCTATGTTTCTAATTTTTTCTCAACTTTAGGACTGTAATTTTTCATGCTCATTGAAAAGCTTTTACAATTCGAACCACCTACAGGCAGGCATCAGAAGGGATATACTGGACTTTGATTCCTTCCTTTGATGACAACTGCTACTTTTCCATGATGAGGAGAATGCAATTATATTATTATCATTTTCTAATTAGCATTATGGTATCTAAAGCTTTTAATAATCAAGCTGATACAGGAATGCTCACAGAAGGGACATAAACAGCACAGGAGAAACAGTATTGGGATCATAAGTTCTACTTCAAATCAGAAGAAAAGCTTTGGCATTCACTTAAAAGGAAAGCATAATAAATCAAAAAGTCCTATTACTCCATTTGTTCATCTAAACAAAAGATGTGAAATTAAGAATGTGTATTAACTGTTCTTCTGAATTTAACATTTACTTCAAACTGGAACAACATCCATGAAATGGAACAAACAATGCAATAATTGTTTACATGATATTTGTAATAGAGAAAGCCAAGGTATTAACAGTCTTTCGTAACAGTAAAGATTTCATGAAGTTTCTTTTAAAAACTATTTTTAACAATAAAAAGCATAAATAAGAAAACCCTCACAAATAAAAGACTGAAGAGATTTCAACTTCCCACCCCAAAACATTCTTGCTGTTGAGTCAGACAGCATTTTACAGGGAAGATACAGAGCTTCCCTTTGAGGAAAGAAGGAAAGAATGCCAATAATTAGCCACCCAGGAGGCATTTGTTTCACAATATTTTTGTTACTCCAAGGCTTCCATTGTGATAGGATTTCTGAAGACTTACAAGTAGCCTTGGAATATAGCTTCTAATTCAAGAGTGCTGGCTTGCCATAAGTAACCCTCATTTGTTTGTCAGAAATCATCAAGGTCGTTATGTTTTGCTTGATGCTTTCAATGGGCACAGAAAAGCTAGGATTTTATTTTCAGTATAGTCCAAGAACTTGAGCTAAACCCAGCAATTATATAATGCTGTTCTCACTTTCATTTAAAAGGACAAATGTGTTACTGTTTTAAAAAGCAGAACAGAATACTTACACCTGATTTAAAACTTGCAGATACAAGTAACTGAGTAAAAAGAGAATTCTGAAAGCTGATTTTTAAAACACTTAAATATATAAGCCCAGATGTAAAAATGTCGTAAGAATTCACTAGGATTCTATTCAAAGACACTACAAAATGAAAATAATGGAATTACAGTACAGTTGAAATTATGGAGAAGAATAGAGGTGCTTTCCTTCTGAAACAATGAAAAATGCTTTCTCATAACAAAAACAAGTAAAAGATGCTCTGAAAAGACTATTATTGGTACATTTTTACAGTGTCTAGAATCACAGTCGAGAAACAAAACACTAACATCAAAGCATGAGAAAGCCAAGTTAGAGACTACTGGAAAAATCACAGAGCAATTTTCATAGAAAAGTTTATGCTTCTAGGACAGGACAGGATTTTAATTTAAACAATGAAAACCTAACACGTTTCTTAATCATCTCAACAGGATAGGCAGAGGCAGAGCAGGAAAGACAACCACACCAATCTATCCACAATTAGGTGTTTCCTCCATGGCATGCATATTACTGGGACAATGCACAACAGCCATGGGAAGCTTCCTGTCTTTTTTCTCAGCAGGTTCAGGCGTGAAAGTGACAACAGATACCCACATACACACAGACTGAACATATATTTAAGTTTCTTGATTTTGCCAGATTATCTATGTAGTACTCCCAACAGTTCAGTATATGAATGTTCTAAAATAAATCACATTGTGGTTTTGCAAAATTTCATTTCAAATCTTTAATTTTATTAAAAAAATTTAAAACTGCGACACATTTTAGAAGAATTCTTCACGTAACCTGAAATTCTCCATTGTATCTTCTAGTTAGTTTCAACTTAGTTGCTCATCTGCTCCAGAACAAGTATTTTGACTTTTAAAAAAATTAGTACACTCAAGAGAAACCAAACTATACATTAACTGTAAAACTTCATACATAGAACTTTAACAGGATCAAATGTATCCTTACTCAAATCAACTTTTATTGCATTTTCTTTATTACCTCATCTGTAATGCAAATACACATGTATAATTACAGAAAATGCAGTAAAAAGAAAAAGCACAAAATCTGAATTTTATTAGTATACATTTGATTTTACTCATCAAATCCACAACTCTCTGATGCGACAGAAATAGATTACTGCTGAGTCACAATTGACAAGCAAGCCACACTTCTTCAGCTCCTGCTAGTGCCCTAAGTACACACCTTCTGTTCTTGGGCTTAAAACAATTCAGGATTCCCTGGCAAAGAATGACTTAATTCCTACCGCTGGTCCAGGGACTACAGTAGTCTGCATCTAACTTTTATCATGTTCTAAGCTGGTCTGATTTAGAGCAATCATTATCTTTTGGAGGGAACTGATTTACTACAACTCCAGCCACTGGCCTAACCATACTTGCAAAGTTCCAGTTAGAACAAAAGTCATTATTTGAAGCAAAAGTTCTTTAGAGAACACAAGTATTCTATCATTTCCAGATGAAAACACCCCCATCTCAAATAAAGGTGTTATTACACTTTAAACAAACACAGGGCTTTGACATCCATCCAATTAATGAACTCAAAAAACCACACTAACAAAAAGAGGCAAAGAATTCCAGAATTAGTATAGGCTCTGAGAGAGAGAACAAGTACAAAGAAAATTTCTCCTATCTATAAATCTAACATATTTGTAGTTAAATATCAAAAAAATGATAATTTACTGCACTATTCTAGTTCTAGTCTACATACACTTCTTGTAATCATTATAAAAAAATCTTTGTAAACATGCATCTAGATTAGTGTTACAATTATTAAAAATGAAAATTAAGTCTCTAAGCAAAACTACAATTCTGCACACAGGAATTCCCATTCTTCCTTCACCTCAAGGCATCTTCCCAGTTATTAACAAGTAGCAGCACCTCAACAGAGTCAGAGGACAAGGGAAATAATCAGTTTTAACAGAGAACATTACTATCATACTGTGTATAAACCAATTTAGGAAGAAACCATACAAAAATTCCATGGCTGTCAAACACTTCAGATTTACAGGGTAGCGTTTCTTCCAAACACCATAAATCTTATTAAAGTATACTTCTCAATTTCTACACCACACTCTCTATTCAGAATTAACTATGCTTTAATTTGAAATGGCTCCATTCAAAAACAAGTAAAGAGTTCTCGCTTACATACTGGAAGTAAAAATAAATTCCACAAGCTCATTCATCTCAGACTAAAAACTCAGAAAAAAGAATTTTCAGATTTTTCCCCCACACAATAATGATTTCAGAGAATTGACAGGCAAATCAAATTCTCTACAGCAAGACTACTTGGAAGTCCCAAAACAATTATTAACCATTCCTCCAAAGCACTCCTTGCTGATTTGAAGAACTGCAGAGGAATGGCGTCTGGCTAGGAAGCCACGCTCTGCACTTCTGTCCTGCCAATCACACCACCTTGGCACAAAGGCGGCAGCTGGCACAACTGGAAGGCTCATGCCTTTGCTCAACCCCAGAGGAGGTCCAGGAACTGCGTGCCTCATATTCCAACCTCTGTTGAGTGCTGTGGGAGATGGTTCAGATGAAAACTGAACCTGGCTTAGAATAGTCAGAGAGAGCAAGAACCTCCGTTCTGACAGATCTGGAGAGTTGAGAGTCATGAAAGAGGTTTATAATTAAATGAGGGGAAAGTGTAACCTAAAGAGGAAAGCAAATAAACATCAGAAACACAGAGGGAAATACTGAGCTTAAGCAAGGATATAATTTTATGGTTACAGACTGTGGGCTTAAGAAAACATCAGCTGTCATCTGGTTAGGAGTGAAAACTGCCAGTGGGACTGAAATTGTGATCGTTTCAAACTAGCACTTCAAGAATAACACCGATTTTGAGCAGATATCTGGGCCCAAGAAACAGATTTAAATCAGTCCATCCAGGAGAGCTTAACTCCCAGTGTTAGGTGGAGAAAAGAATGCACTGAGCCATCTAGAGCATGGCTCTACCACTTAGGAGAGAAGTACAGGTCACATCTTTTCATTTCACTGCAATTAGAAAATGCCACTTAAAAGCTACACATAAAATTCAAAGGTGGATCTCAATGGTGTGTAAAGAAGGGAAACAAAACGTCTTTAACTGATCAGCATGAACCACACTTAAGAGAACCTTCCCAGAGATCAGCACTTCCTCACTTCTGAGACTCTAAGAGAAATATTAATTTATGTGCCACAAATAATGTAAAATTTACTTGTAAAGAAAAACCAAATTATGATCAGAACATATTTAAGAGACAGAGTGTTTTTACAGATAAGGTAGGAAAATGTGCACCTTTGACACTTGTTGAACATACACAGGATGCAAGGATTCCTAAATTTTTCCTGAAGTTTTAAGGCTGCAGAAATCCTGTGGTGCTAGAAAAAATTAGTTTAAAACCTGTCTAAAGGCATCTACTTTTATAACTAATAAATAACAGGACTGTTACTCAATTTCTATCAAAAGTTCTGCTCTCATCCCAGCCCACAGGGGTTTGAAATTGTACTGAATTGTACTTCTTCACAGAAAAGATGAAATTACTTCGGTAGCATCTTATTCCTATACCGTGACTTACATCTTCTGAAGATATTTAAAAGTATTGGCAGCATGGGCAGAACTTGAAACACTCTTTGAGGATTTGCACTTGTAAAATTTTTATTTAAATAATACCCCATGTAGGCGTTCAGAAATTTTAGCCAAGCTTTTTAGCTTACCAAAATGTGACCCCTGAAATGAAACACTTACATAACTGGTTTCATAACAATGAGATTATTCCTTTAATATAGCAGAAGAAAGTACAGACTTGCCAAAACCTTTTCCCTAATATAGCCATAGCAGTTCTAGAGGAAGGCGTGACATCAGTAGGAAGAGAGGCACTGAACAGGTCAGGAGTGACACTAGAGTGGGAGGAGGGAATCCCTCAGCCTTGAATTAGCACAGACCCCCAGGAAGGGAATTTGCAGCCCCACCAGCCCAAACAGAAAGGAAATGTCTGAATCATCAGAGAGCCCTCCTATGAGGAGTTTGTCCTTGAGGGCAGAATTAATGAAAAAGACTTCATGAACTCGAAAGACAATTAGAAAAGAAATGGTAGATTTCTGCACTGCAAGACAAGCAAATGCCCCTTCAGAATTCAGGACACGAGGCAGAGGGCCACCTCATGCCACCAGTAAACATGGAACCAAGCTGCTGCATTTGCAGAAATCATCTGAAAACTTTTGAGTGTCAGACTGAACTTTCAAATTAAAAAGGAGACAAAAAACGAAAGGAAAGATACATTTAGGTCAAGATAAAAGGAGTATCATACTACTTTTCTTTCATTTTGTTTCATGCATTTTGATGTACAAGAGAACTACAAGCTTCACCAGGTGGCTTTGCAGTGCAGGAGCAGCCAATTCTTGCACCGCATTTCATGACCCACATTAGACATATAATGCAGCTCAGTGAAAGGTGCTCTGTGAGGGCTCTTCACATCCCATCAAATGAGAGCTGTGAACTCCACATCAGAGATCAAAACCACACACCACTAGCAAATCTTGCAGTAATTTCATAAAGACACAGAGAATGCAGCATGTCTAAAGCCACTGTGATTATTTCTAAACTGGAAAGTTTTAAACCTGATACCTGTATAGAACTATAGCCTTCAGTAAAATCTGTTGTTTTCTTGCTGAATCAAGACTTTTGCTGTTTCTTTCCAACACAGAAGGTCAAAAGAAAGATTTGTTATAAATTTTCACAGTACATGGCAGCAAGTGATGATTGTAAAATAGGCTTCAGCACTGAAAATTTGATGTCTTGTGCCGAGATACCATAAAACAAAGACAGGAATCAATTAAATTAAATTATTTAATTAACAGCAATTTGTTCTACAACAGTTTAAAATATGGATGAGACAACCAGCTGCTAAACAGAACAACTCATTAAATAATTTAACTGGATTAATTATTTTCGAGTTTTGATGTAATTTGCTTGTATGACACATAAGTCTATGATTTACACTCAAGGTAGAAATTAATTTTGTCATTTGGTTCCATTATTTCTAAAATTATTACTTTGTTTCTAGCTGGAAGTGTTTTATAAAAACACCCAGCTTGTGATTATTTTCAAGTACTAGGAAAGGCAAGTTGGCTACAGTGCTCCCAGAAGGGGATCAGTATGTACAGTGCAATCAAATACTTATTGAAAAAAAGTCCTAGGGAGGTTTTAAGTGGGATGTGCCCATACTGCAATTCTATTATACAGGGACAAGAAAACATAAGTCAACCTCTCATTCATGCAGGACAAATAGTACACCAAAAGCACAAATTACGCCTAATTACAGGGTATAACTCTGTCATCTTTCTTTTAATAACCTAGCCATTTACACACTTTGATTTTTACTTCCATTTGGGTTTATTAACATCAAAGCTTTGTCATCACTTATCTGTTTCTACAGACTTTTTTACCTGAGGCAATAAATAAAAACTTCTTTGCATTTCAGCTTTTCGGATGCAAGGAAGGTTTAGTCTACATTGTTCTTATGATGTCTCATGCTTATTAAACTTTTGTATGTTGTTATAAAGTTATTGCCCTTGGCATACTGATCTTAAATGTACTATAATTAAACTGACTCTCATTGCACATAAATGCATTAGCACTATCCCATGATAAATTTTATTCTTACTGTTAAGGCTGTTTTTCATGTAATTACACTGTCTTGCATAAAAGTGTAACAGATAATTTAGTCTAATGCATTGTTTAGCTTTCTGGCAAACATAAAATGGCAATGAATTTTAAATTAAGCTATATGGGGCTTCTTCTCTATAGAGATTGCAGCAAAAACCCCTGCATAGACGACCATCCTTGAAGAAATGGAGGAAGTAAAGTTCATCTAAAAGGTTAAAATATTCTGGACAGTCATGCTGAAGGGATACCTCTCAAATTCAAATCTGAGAAAGATGAAGGACAGATGAAAGCTATGATTATACAAACAAATACATTGTTTAAAACTCATCTAAAGGTAACAACTGCTAGAATTCAAATTCCTGCTCAAGCATTAAAGGGATATTTCAATACAAACGTCTCTTGAATCAAATATATTATATTTGAATCAAAAGAAGAGTTCATCACTTTCACTGTCCGATATGAATAAGATCTCTATGGTTTAGAACAGTCTTTAAATGTTCTTTTTACTCCTCCCTCCTCTCCCCATTACAATGAAGAAAAGGTTTCCTCATTTTTCTTCTCAAAGGCGAATTCAGGTAGAGTGTTGTGTAAATGTAACTGAGGATGTTATTTCACTTCAACTTGTATACTTCTGTTCTGGGCAGTCATTCAACCAGAAACCTCTGAAAAATACAGGTTAAAGAAACAATTTTTGTTTCTTTAATAATTTCCACCTTACTCCCAAAAGTGGTGAAATCTACAGCTATGCATCTTTAACCATCTCTTCAAAGCCTAGAAATGACAAAAATTCAAAGCATTCTCATGCAATCTACTTAATTTTATTAATTGCAATTCAGAAAGGTTTCTCTAATATCTCCTTTGAGTTCTTCTTGATGGAGTTTCGACTGCTGTTACTTATCAAAGGCCACCATCAACAAAAGCAACTATTTCTTTATTTCTTCTGCAACAGCCTTCTACAAATTAGAAAACCATACTCTTCTCTTCTTCACTGTCTTTCCTTCCACAGGCTAAACAAACGAAGCATCCTCTAAGAGATTCTTCCTATCTTCTGATCACCTGTGATGCTTCTGTTCAGTCTCAAAGTGGTTCAAATTTTCCTTGCAACATCTCTTCCCAACAAGAAAACAGTGTTCCAGCAGAGACTTCAATAAAAGTTTAACTTTGCTCATTTCACTGGCTGCACTTCTACCTGTACATCCCAGGGGCAGGATTATGTTTTGATACAGTATAGTGCTGACAAATGAAAAATCTTATCAAATCTTTTTCTGAAGGACTGCTGTGATTCATGGGTAAGTGTCACATATTATCTTCACTGGATTTCACCTACTCATGCCAGATTATTTTTCCAGTTTTGCAAGATCTTTATGAAATATGGTCTTGTTCTCCAGTCTTTCTCGAGTTTTGTGTCATCTGAAGAGTGACTCCAGCTACCATTTAGTACATCAGGTGAAAAAACAGAAAGAACCAGACTCCAGGCAGGTCTGTAGAAAACTCCTGCTCAATATACCTTTTCATTTTGAGATCAATCCATTGGTAATAATCAACAGAAATATTAATCCAATCAATTTTGCACTTACTGTACACTAATCTCTCCTAGATTATTAAAAAAAATTACAAAAGACAGACTTATGAAGGGCTTTAAACAAAATAAAAATATATATTGCTTTGTTTTATTGACAGGTTCAACTGTTTTATCACACAGAGAAATTAAACTAATTTAAGATTATTTATTCTTGGTAAACCCATGCTAGCAATTGTTCATCTCTTCATTATCTCACACATAAATAAAAACAGTTTAACTTTTTTTTTTTCCAGGACATCAGTATTAGGACAGCTGAAGCCTCTGTCCTTGACTCCTCCCCCTCCTTTGACAACTGGTACATTTATCCTTCCCAGCCCTTCAGTATTTAATCCACCCTGCACCGTATTTCAGAGATAAGGCTGCTATAAGATAGCTTAGGAGGTGATCTGTTAATATAAACAGCAAACGTTGGCAGCACTGTCCCCAGATGAGTTAGAGGATGTAGCTTTACCCTCCCTTCTTGTATTTCCTATGTAGGTACCAACTGGAAAAAAAATCTCAAGGAAGGCAACTTGGAAAACAGAACTTTTCCAAGAAGCAGTCTATTAGCCTCCATACCCTCAAGAAAACCACTGTAAAAATACTGCATTAATTTGAAGTCATCTAAACTCGGGAAATCTCCTTGTATTTTTGTCATGCGTCTCACCTGTATCTATTCATGATTTTTTTTTTTTTTTTTTTTCACTTAAATATCTTCTGGAAATCATAAACTGGTGAGGTGAATCCAACAGGATTACAACCACCTGCACCACTCTCCCACTACTGGAGTTTCAGCACCAGTAGCCTAGAGTCATGTTGCAGGGGCATTCCGATACACACAGCTCGGGCAGGCGTGTATCAATACGTGAACTTTGCTCCCACTTTGAAGGTGTTAACACATAGAGAAACCTTCTGCCTTTTCTATTCTGTTTTATCTGTCTTATTCTTTCCTAATCTAAAACGAGACAAAACCTTTCATTTCCATTTTAATCAGCTGTTTAATTTCAGCATTATAAATATTGAACACCATCCTTTTCATTACCTTCAGATTGGAGGGTCTTTAATACGCTCCATAAAGCTTAATTTGCTCGACTTCTAGAATGTCTCAGTATCCCCTTTCACCTTTATGTACTCAAGCTCCTGCTATAGTCCTCTGTTTTTTGAGGTGCTTACTTTTCCCTTATGTTTGGAGTTATAAAATAGTTCCAGTTGGAAGGGATCTTTTAAAGGTCACCTCCTAGCCCAACTCTCCTGCAGGAGACATCTATAAATCAGGCTGCTCAGAGCCCCCCCAACCTGACTTCGATCAAATGTTTCCAGAGATGAACCATCTTCAGAGCTCTCCGGGCAACCTGTTTCAGTGTTTCACCACTCTCATTGTAAATAACTTCTTATATATAAAATAATTCAAACATTGTCCAGTTTAAAACCCTTGTCCTGTTGCTACAGGAGCTGATAAAAATGTTTGTTCCCATTACTCTTATAAGCCTCTAAAAAGCTCTCAGTTTTCCTGGGAAGTTTCTCTTTTTAGTTTGGTGCTGAAACTCCAATTATTTTCTATGCTTAATAACTGAATTCCTGTGCTCTTTAATCACTGTTATTTAAGTTTTCAAAGTTTTGAATCTGAAACTAAATCAAACCAAAACTCCTATGCATTTTTAAATATTATTATTGTTTTACATTCAAATTTGTTCTTACATATACATACACCTTTAGTCAAGCTTCTACAACATCCTCACTGAAGAAGATTTAGTCTACAAGTAGCATATTCCTTTGATGGCACACAGCTATGCTGTGAAAAAACACGACTGCTGCTATACCCAGGAACACACAGGTTTTGCCACTATTATTAGCATTTGTTTGCTGGTTAGTAATTGGGGAAGTGATTCTATGCTTAGTCTGTTTTGCATGAAGCTGGATGGGGAATGCTCACACAGCTTGGCTGCAGGGAGCGCAGCAGCTCTTGAGGATGGTGAAAAAAATAATAGAGGTGGCCACATTTTCAGTGAACTTAGCAGAGAAGAGAAGCTCTGCCCATAAAGTCGATCTCATCTACTTACTGCTTTCTGTCATTTGTGACCTAATCTCATCTCTTCCTTCACAGATGTATTCCCATTTGATTAACTTTTCCCTCCATAGTAAAAATACCAGGCAAAGAAACTTCTACATTAATTATTTCAAACTCTGAACTTCTTCCTTGCTCTTAGTTTACATAGTTTATATTAGACCTTCTGTCCCAGAATCCAGAAGCAATTTGTCTCAGGCATTTAGCTGGAATAAAGCAGTGTCATCTATTTTCAGCTGCTTTCCAGTAACTGAAGAGCCCCAAAGGTCCATAACCATCACCAAGAAATTCCAGATTATGTTGTATCTTGACCTTCTTTCTCTAAGAATTAGCACAGAAAGTCACCAGAACATTAACACCTGGCTCCAACCATTGTCCACAACTTGCACTAACTTGCTTCATCACTTCAGCAGAAAATCGGCAACGCCATCTGTTGCCACAAAAGGCAACTCAGAGACTTCCACCCCACACCCACAGCACAATGCTTTTCTTTCAGCTTGCATCCACATATGATTCTCATTCTACAAAAATCCTAGCCCTCTTGGATTATAAATTTCAGATCCCTTAACTTCTTCATGTTGCACATTGAAAATTTATTGGCAAGGAGCTGACATTTTGATTCAGGGCTTATTATAGTAATTTTGCTAAACATTATAAATTTAATACTTCTGCTATTGGGAATTAAACAAGAAAAATCCTAAAGTATAGGTACTATGTTGTCTTCCCACATGAGCTCATGATACCACAAATACTTAAACTTAATTCTGGAATTTGATAAGAAGAAAACAAATAAGGCAGCAGATAAGGTTCAAAGATGAGCTACAATAATGATTCAATCTTGTAAAACACATCTAGAGCTGAATCTATTTCTTACATCTAAAAAGAACAGAGAGCAATTTTTTTAGTGCTGTTCTTACCTAGAAAAATATTAGTTTCTTTTGAGACGTATAATCTACAGTCCTAACAAGATTAAACAACAAGAAGATGCAAGATTTCAGATATGGGAGGGAGCACAAACAACAACAGCAAACTGGTGAACTGATGATATCTGTAATAAAAGCAGTGAAGATGGCTTTCTTAAGTCATACAACAAGCCAGCAAAAAACACAATTGTTTAAGATGGAAATATATACCTTGCTCTTTCACGCCTTGTAAAAATCATCTAAGACAGGTGGCACTGGAAAAGACTATCACTGCAACTGGCTGAAGTACTGAAATTGCTATAAATCTAAAGGCACACTATCTGCCCAGGGCTGGGAGCCCAAAACATCCAGCTTTGTGCACATGCCCTGCTACACATGCCCCCACACAGCTGGAACCACACCAGGCAGCTCCCTTAAGCCATGAAATACCTTACCTGGAAGCATGGCTCCCTTTCTCTCACATACAGTGCACAAGGGATTTTTTTTTTTTTGTGATAAAAATCACACTTCTGTTATTTTTGAGGACTTCAATACAGTCAGATACTCTGTGTCTTTGTGTGGACATGCATGAACACACGAGGACCTATACATGAACAGGTGTACTCAGCGTCCTATTAACTGGATAATAATAGCTGGTTTAAACAACTTATGAAGTACTTATAATATTAAATACTTATTAATAACTATAATAATATTTAATATTAATGTTAACTTATAATATTAAAGACTCTTTGTGCATGTTTTTTCTCAATACTCCTGAAAATTAGAAAAACTGATCTTTAAAAATATATACCTGCTTTCTAGCTATCCTTGAAACAGAGCAGTAAAACATTATTAGAAATAAAAACTCTAGAATACAGTTCAGGAACTTTAGAGGTCATGTTGATACTATGTCTTTATAACATTTAGCAAAACATCATTAGACTTTTAAGTGGGTTATATATATATTGCTTTGGCATACATAAACAGACGAACTGCATAATTTTTTTCAAGGAAACCAGCAATTTCTTACTCTCAGACAACCTGCGTTTCAGAATGTTTCAAACTTAAAGCAGCAACACATCTACAAGCACTATCAAACACACAAATGCACAGAAACCACTAACCTGGGGATCTGCTTATAGAATTTATCTGTACTGTCTTCTCCACTTCACTGCAGGACCAGGCAACTGTGAGAGACTGGCAAATTTATGGTTCAGACAATCAACCATTTCCAAAAGCCACATGCGCTTTGCTGACAGTGCCCCAAGCACCAGCCCAGGTGCAGAAAGGGTGCACACCCACCACTGGAAGCTACATTATTGCATTTCTATAGATAACAAAACCCAAACAGATACCTTTTAAAATTTGCCAAGTTCCTTATCCCACCTTAATGCTCTAAAGCTTGCAGGTAAACATTTGTTATTGAACCTCCTGAGAATTTTGCTGTTTCTCCCTCCAAGCACCCAGAATAAACCCAAAAATATTCCCCTACAGCTGCCAAGGGGGCTGGGCCACAAGAACAACACTCCTGTGATCTCAACTGCTACAAAACCACTATAACCTTACATCCTAAACCAGATTTACATGGAATTTTCTTCAAAGATAAATACACTAAAAAGAGTAAACGCACAAGAAAAGACATTAATTTGGTTGAGTCATTTGTTCTCAGCTGATGAGGATCTGGGAAATATTCACAGGTAGAATGACAGACTAAATGTAGTTAAGCATAAAATATTAAATTAAAACGAAGATGTTCTACCTTCTTTGATTTCTAACAATGGGAGTGCACTTCCCCTTAATCTTATCCACTCTAATTTGATTTAACCACTGTCATCGTTGAGAGAGAAGTGCTGAAGCACAGAATTAACAACAGCAGTTTCAGTTCCAAAAGCTACAAAGAATGGCAGTAAATCAGACAGTATTAGAAAGGGAAGACAACTGGAAAAAAAGAAGTAATTCAGAACCAAAATATTCCAAAATATGAAAACAGATCTTCAGAAATGTTAGGACAGTTTCAGAGAGAAATTAAAGGAAAAATTAATTAATTCGACATCTAAACTAATGCAAGTAACAGGAATAAGAGAGCAGTAAGATTCTATACAGATAGCAAGCTAGCAGAGAAATGTGTGAACATAAATACACTTTATTTTCCCATAATAATTTTAAACAGAAGTTCAATATGATAAATAGAAACCACAACTACATCAAAATGTTTCAAGGCCCAAGAAGGACATCAGAAAAAGAGTATTAGGTGGGCGACAGTCATGGTTAAAAAATGTGACCATAGATGTAAATGTCTGACATTTCCCAGGTCATAACACTTACCAGCAATTAAGGTTCAGCCAGGCTGTTCAGCTCAGAGTTCTGGCAAAAAATGCACTCCACAATAGACGGCAGTAAGGACAAGGGAGTTTGAGACACAAAATTTTTAATGCTCCTGCAAGGCAGAGCTAATTGCAGATTAAGAAAAAAAAAAAAAAAAAAAAAAAAGTTTCTTAATATCTGAAATTCTATGTATATAAGTGGAATGTAAATTAATGAAGGAGGATGAATGCATAAAACCAGACAGAAATACATAAAAATTAGCAAAGATGATTCGGAATTTTTAAATGCAGATGGGAACAAGGGGAAATCCTAGTGGCAGAATATCACTTTCAACATTAAAGAACATGAATTTCTTAAAAGAGAAAATTGCTCACAGGAATTTACAGAGAAAGACCACTTATTCAACAACATAAATGTCTCACTGACATAAGAACTGGCAGCCATTACCAACCTAAGAACATTATATCCAACAGAGAAAGCTCAAATTCTAAGACTCTCTTAAGACATATTACCTAAAGTGCAGCACAGTCTGACAGACTAAATCACTATGCTCACTGCAGTGTGCTCACTGCTGTTCCTTTTCTTAAGAATCCCTCAGAGGCAGTAAGGCATCAAATCCTGGGCCACATATGCTTTCTAAATAGGATTAGAATTTATAATATATTCTTGTTCACCTGACAACACAGGAATTATATTTTTTGCTACCCTTATAGATGCAGATGTATTAGCAAGGCTTTAGTTTAGCTGAGAAAGCTTACTGTTCAGGTTTGGTTCAACTGACTTTAACAAAGGACTATGCAAAATGTGCTGGTCTGGAGGTAACTACAATCCTTCCTGGCTTTGAAATCTACCAAATTTAACAATTATTTGAGCATTTGTGCTGAAATTGCAACAGAAATTAAGCACAATACTTACACTCATAGAACCCACCAGATTGCTGATTAGGTAAAGCCTAATTTAAACCTATTATTGCCTGCTTTTAAAAAGGTAATATGTTGGCTATTGCACTTTTGATATTTATGGCTGGATCCAGAATTGGCAACTGCTGCCTGCACCTTTACAGACGGACAAAGGAACTTTTAAACCACATAAAGAAAGAGAAGTTTTTCAGTACAGCACACAGTATTCCCTGACTCCAATGCAGCCGCTTCTTCATTTGATAAATGCAATTAAAAACAATCAGACCTTCCCCAAGTTTATTTTCTGCTGAAAGTTTTCAGCGGGACCAAACATTCATGCTGTGGTGATAAACAAGCTACTGGATCTGGGTCACTGCCAGTCAAAGCACCACTTCTTGCATCTCTTGATTAGTCTGCAATTTTGGGATCACAATGAAGACCAACCTCAAGAAATCCGTAATTTTCTCTAGGCTGTTTAAAGAACGTGTTACCTTTATCCAGTGAAGGCAATTTGGATTATTTCTTGCTCTAAAAGAACTACAGAAGACAGGACGAAGAAATAACTAAGCACATCATTATGCTCATCCAACCTGAATAAAATAAGTATATTCACAAACAGAAAGGAATGCTGCACAAATATCTGCTGCTGCATATGTCTGGAATCAGATACACTAGGTTTCTTCAAGATTTCTGTATTGACAATTCCATTATTTAATTACAAATAGGATTCATTAGGAAAGATAACATTCTTGTTAAAAAGAAGCTTTTATTTAACTTTATACCTGTTAATGACACACTTGAGATACTTTGCACTGTATTCAACTGCAAACAACAGAATCTGAACAAAACATTACATTCCATTTCTAGCTTCCATTTTGACTTCTACGTTAAACACAAAGATACAGCTGTCTTGGACACCAAATGCTCAAAACCAAAACGAGATGGTTCACGATTTAACCAGCTGTTAGATGCTGCCATTTTAGGCTGGAGACACTAAAAATTTTGCATTCAAGTGAAATCTGGAAATGTTCACTGAAAAGAGAAAGAAACCAAACAACAACCTGAAAGCCAGGAAATCCTGAGTAAAAGACAGTTCCTTCTTAGGCTGAACAACCTCAAATGGCAAGCATACTACAAAAGGTGCCATATACACTAGCCCAATTCTTCAGTTCTTCCTTGGCTGAACCTGCAAGGCTGTTTCTCATGTTTTTCTGAGAAAAGAATCACTTCCCAACTGTGAAATCAGAAATACGAGGGATTTCAGTTAGCAGAGCACAAACTACAAAACCTTGGGCTAATGAGTCACTTTCTTCAAATTATTGATACATAAAATGTCTTACAGAGAATTTCAGGTGATATACTTTTCTTAAGGCAAGCAAGAACAACAGTGAAACCCACCTTTTTTCTTCCAAGTTCAGTAAATGAGGGCTACAATTTTGTACAGCTATCATGACAGAGCATCCTCAGGAGGCTCAGTCATACACTACTGAATTCCAACTGAAAAAATATATTTGAGGATAACAGAGGAGATAACACTACCTGTACAAGTTAAGACAGTTCAGAAAACAGCAAGCTTCACTAACAGTCTGAATAAAGTTTCTCTATTAAATGAAAGCCTAAACTCTGATTTTCCATAACAAATGAAGGTAGGGCTTTTGGGTATTTGACGTCTCCAAACTACTTACTGAGATCTAATAATATTTTCCACCTCTCAATTTATGCTTACACTTCTGCAAGTCTGGAAGTGCCTGAAAGGAACTGTTTGTACCTATACCTATTTTCTGTTAATACTGTTTTCACATCTGTATTCGTAACACTCTTTATAAATCTGTTTTCTGAATAGCTGGAATATTAACACTGAAATAATGACTACCTGTGGATTCCATAATCCTAAAGGTTATTACTTTGCATCAGGACAGATAAGCTGCAAAAACCAAACCCAAAAACCACAGAGCCAGATACAGTCCAACAACACTGTTAGATTGTACATCATGAACAACATTCTTAGTCAAGTTCTGTGGAATGCAAATACCAACTAATTGGAACAGCAACAGCCTGAAACATTCCTAACTTTTTCAAGTACCCATTCCTTTTATTTATGAAAAACAGTGTTAAAAGAATGTTGGAAATACCATGTCAATCAGTTCAAAGTTAGAGGCCAAAAATGCAACATTAATTCTAGAGCCATAAAATCCTACTCCACACCTTCACCGAACTCCTTTTTTAATCCATCTAGATCCTCTCTTCATTTCAATTCATACCCATTGTGTCCTGTCAATTCCACCATTCACCAGTGTGAAGCATCTGGCTCTGTCTTTTAGATGAAGTCCTCCTGGGTGCTGGATGGATGCTATCAGGTCCCATTGAAACCGCTCCCTCTCCAGGTTTAACAAGTGCAGAGCCCCTCAATCTTTCTCACTCAGCAAGTGTTTCAGGCCCCAACCACCTCCGCAGCTTTCTGCTGAACTCAGTCCAGTTTGTCAATACTTTTACTGTACTTGGGAGTCTAAGACTGGAAGTATCTTGGACTACATATGTCTAAAAAACACCAAGTTAAGAGGGATAATCCTTTTACTTCCCTCAATATACTACTGATAGAACCCAGAATACTTTGCTCTTTGCAGCTAGGGTGCACTGCCAACTAATGTTCAGGATGCTGTACAGCAAAACCCTGTGATTCTTTTCCATAGAACTCTCCTCGAGATAGTACTGCTGCATGGACTTCTTTCTTTGTAGGTGTAGAACTTCACATTTTTAGAATTTCATGAGGTTCCTGTTGTCCCATTTCTCTAGCCTATCCAGCTCTCTCCAAACAGCAGATATGTTTCTATCAACTGGTCCTCTTCAATTTGGTGTTGCCTACAAACATGCCAAGTGAACCCTGTCCCCTCGTCTGGTTGGCTAGTAAAAATATTAAAAGGACTGGTCCCAGGACAGACCCCTACACTCTACTTCGACTGGCCTCATTGACCATTACCTCTGAGGCTTCTCCTTTCTTATCTTGTCCACCCATCCAGACCATGGAGCCAATAAGAGAGACAGTGCTGAAGGCCTCATAAACTTTTGAAGTAAATAGCTCCCATTGTTCTTCCCTTATCCACAGAAAAGCCAAGAGGCCTGTACCCACAGCATTCTCCAAGCACAGAATTAAGAGCAGTGCTGTAAACCATGTGAACAAGAGTTAATATAACAGTACTAATGAAAACTGCAGAAATTTTGAAAGCAGAAAAGCAACTACTCAGAACCCAAAATCTCTCACTGTTAGATAAATATAACATAACTGTGAGAACTGTAGCATTTTAGACAGCAAAATTATTCCTTCTGTAAGCTGCCATAAAAATTAGAAACCTCTTTTGCTGCAGGAGCACACAGTTCACAATGCCAGTTACACCTTGAATCAAAGAGCCACTAACCATAACTGTAATACACTCATATTAAACCTGCTTGGAGTAAAGTCTCTTAGAAAGCTAAATTTCACCAAAACAAGCTACATAAAAATGGAGAGGCTATTTAAAAGAAGAGTCTCAAAATGTAAATGCTTGCACGTGAGAGGGATCATTCATCAAAATCAACAAAATGGCTAAACACACACCACTTATTAAAAACAAGCAAGCAAAAACAACAACAAAAAGCCCTGGAAAAACCAGCTTGATTAAAAACAACATTGCAGAATGTTATTTTAGGTAAAAAATCATCTTTTTAAAAACAGATGTTGCTGCTTAACAATGAAAACAGGATGGGGAGGATTTCCCATAAATGTTAGCCAGTTCACCAGAAATTGCAAAAAAAGGAAAAAAAAGAAGTTTTAAAATCAACTTTCTAATAATTTTCTCAATTCACAATTAAAACAAATTGTTCCAAGAACAAGCATGAAGATAAGAAAGAATCAGTAAGGCAAATATGTAATCAAAACATGAAAAGAGAGCTCAAACAAAAGCACCAAAAAAACTAAGTTGATTTTTTTCTCCCTGATGCTCACTATAGAAGAGCAGATGGAATTTGCCACAACAGTCTTTCTCCAGAGGGCTAGAAGAGAGACAGCATTTTATGCAATCAGCATAAGTTAATCTAGATAAAACCATTAACAAGTCATCAAGATCAGACAGCATTCACCCATAATTTCCAGACAAAGTAAATATTGCACAGTTGATCTAACAACTGTGGTGTGAAATTTATTCCCTAAAAGTGCTCTATAAGACTGCAATAGTCTTATTGCAGTCTTATAGATACTCAAATAGTGTACCATTTAAATAAAAAAAATTAGCTCTCTGAGAGCAGACAGGGAAGTTTGGTACAGATAAGCCAGGCCTGAACCAAAGAAAACCATTTAAACTGTAGCCAAACCAGGAAGACTAAGCTTTATATGGATAAATACATGGGAAAACCCAGCAGCTTTTGTAGTGGGAAGTCAGTACTACTAGTAGCAGCTGAAAGATTGATAAGCAGCTGTGTAAGTGTGATTTTGGTATTAGGACATATCTGAATTTTCAAGAACTTTGGATAAGCTACCTAACAAAAGTTAAGAAACTTCCCAAACAAACTGTGCTAACACAAGACAAAAGGGAAGATCCTAACAGAATTAAATAACTTGTTAAAACAATTACAAGCCAGAGTGAAAATAAAGCTTTTTTCATATGAGAGATTTTGCCAGCAGAGCTTCTAGAGCCAGCGTGATTCAGCTCATCTAAGGTCTAAAAGGTCTAAAAAGACAGTTGAAAAAAAAAAAAACCAAACCAAACCAAAACTCACTAATTATACAAAATTATGTGGCATAACCAAAAATAAACCTGATCAAAAGCTATAAATGACTGAAGGATAAAATTCCATATCAATTAAAAAGAAAGCACATAGAAAAATTAATTATACATCATCATAGAATAGAATCATAGAATCACTAGTTGGAAAAAACCTCCAAGATCATCAAGTCCAACCTTTGACCAAATATCATCATGCCCACTAAACCAACCATATCATGAAGTGCCACTTCTACTTCTTTTTTTAACACTTCCAGGGATAGTGACTTCACTACTTCCCTGGACAGCCTCTACAATGCTTAACCAAACTTTCAGTGAATAAATTTTTCCTAATATAAAACCTGACTTCTCTTGGTGCAACTTGAGGCTATTTCCCTTTGTTTTACTTATTGTTTGTTATGTGGAAGACCTCCATGAATGAAAAACCTGTAGAATGTTTCTTTTCAAGATACTAACAACAAAGTTTAATGCACAACAGGCTTTAAACACAGGGGACTGTTGAGCAGGACCATCTTCTAACACAGATAACCTTTAAAAAGTAATTTGAACACTGATATTTAAAAAAGATATACAAGAAAAAATTACACTTCCAACAAAAACAGCAACATCAGGCAGCCAAGTAACTGCAAGAAATTAAGTGTATTTGTACACTTCTGCTCAAAGTGCAAGCCTTTCACATTTTCTACTGCTTATATATTAATACATCTGAAAACCAGTTCTTGGAGCTGGTATGTCAATATCTTTATTGCTACACAGCAAGATACCAGTCTCTTGCAAAGGCAGACTTCTAGTAAATAGTTGTCAGCAAGTCCATGCGTGACTGAAGTCAAATTACAACTAATAAAGAAACAGGTTTTTGAACTTAATGCCAGCAAAATATCATATATCTAATCCATGAAATAATTGCAGACCTTAAGTCTGCTATTATTTTACTGTCCATACCACTTACTTTTCAGTCTGCTCCACAGCACTGTTTAAGGTTACTAATCAGTGGTACTTACCGTTGCTACCATACCAATAACAGTTCCTGCATTTATACGACAGGAAATACTTACATTTTTAAATTATCTCTGTATAATATTACACTAGCAAAATTTATAAATAACAATGACATGAGTAAAATAAATATGCCTTTAGTAACAAGCAATTTGTTTAAGTCCCCTGAAATCTCCACATCTAACTTTTACAGTTACTTATCAAATGCAGGTCTTTCTTGTCAATGAGAAAAGATTTGAATGACTGGAACTGCTTCCTAAGAGAAAAATGAAGGAAAAGCCACTATATTTAAAAAATCCAGTAGAAGAAAACCAACTGGCACACCACACAAACTCATCCTCCACTCGAGTTCCAGAACAGAAGTACAATCCCCTTTTAATTTTCTATGCCCATCATAAGAAAGAGGTTGCTGACCCTCAAGCACACATAGCACAACACATCACGACAGCTTCAATGCTTCTGCTTGTTTTCTGGAAAGACATGCCCCACCAATTTTGGCCAGCTTTCTGACAGACCAGTTAAAAGCACTGCAATTTTACTCACAGCTAAAATAAAAGCACCTACATATTAATCTTCATTTAAATTACGTAAGCTACTAACAGCTTAAGAAAACAATCTACACAGTTATTGAAAGGTATTGAAAGAGGAATGAGCTACAATGAAAACTAATCTTTTCATAAATGAATTATTACAAAGAAAATAGTTTCTTGTCTTCTAACACAGTAAGAGCACAGATATTTATTACAAAGCACTTCACAGATTACAGTTAAATTCACTGAGTGTTGCTAGGAGAGTGAAACAGAACAAGTGATTGTAAAAATAACAGGTTTGGGGATTTTTAAATACACACAAACCTGGTAAGAACCTTATGCTTTGATGCTTAATTTTAGAGGTGATGTCAGGAAAGTCTGCAATTATTAGTGAATTCATGTGAAAAACCAGGACACAGAATTTGACAGTCCAGTCTAAAAAGTGAATCAATTATTAAGATGAAAACTCAGATCAAGAAGAACCAAGACTGCTGTGTTAATCCTTCCTGGGCATCACATTACTTACAGATTCCACATTCTATATATTTAAATACGGATTTAAAGTAAAGAATGATCACAGGCAGAAGACCTGACACTGAAGATTAATGGTAAGTAATGAAGACTATGTGAATGGTCTGTGAATGGTCCAGCATAACACAGGATTAGCATGTCAGAGAACAGTATCTTCTCTCACAACTGCTACATGCCATCACGTCACATAACAATGCTAATAAAATGCTAGTCATCATCAAGTCTTATCCTTTTTAAGATGCAGGCATCAAGTATGGACACATATGGACACAGTAATTCAAGAAAAGTAAGAAGTCTAAGTTTATTCCCAAAGTAAAACCACAAATGACATAATAAAAACTCACCCATTTTTTAGAAGCAAGACAATATTTAAAAGATTAAAAAAAATCCCTTGTCATTTAATACATTTATACATCGAAACTAAAAATATTCTACAAATGAAGTAACTTCAAATGATCAGTGCATCTTGAGGGCTGGGAAAGAGGTGTCCCAAACAAACACTTAAGACTCTGCCATACCCAAAATATTCATGCCTCGTAACCACAGCATCTCATTCAGGCAGATAGCACAAAACTCACTTCTCTGGTGAAACATCAGTGTGTGACAGCTCCTACTATACAATGTTGGCCATTACTGGGTCATAGTTTTGATTCCTCTTTGATTAGAAGAAAGCATAGAAAGGAAGGCAAATAGCTGGGATGAGCAACAAGCAGAGCAATTTACTGATAAAATATAGATTCTTATGGTTTCTACTTGGGCTTTAGACAAAATAGTAATTTTGATTACAATCTGTATGTATGATAGCATTGGAAAGCATTATTTAAATAAAACATTGCCTAGTCCTTTCACTGTAGTGTTGCTGTTTGATTTCTCCTAACTTTATAGAACATATGACAATTTAGCAACCACATATTAAATCCATTTTTCTTCAAGTAATCTTCAATCAAGTTTTTCTAAGCTATTATTTTTTATACTTCAAAATATTTAACACCAGAGATCAGAAGCTTTGGGATGCCACTCCCACATCGGCTAAAAATGTCCATTCCTAATAATGATTTGAAAGACCTGAAAGGAACTTCCTAAAAACAGTAATGAATTTGGAGGAATACCAAACAACAAGTTTGGTACAATGTGCCTTCTTATAATGTGTTGTGGTTCTAGTTTTCTTCAGATACCAATGTGATCAACTCAGTTCAATTTGAACATCAAAGTGTGCCAACTAAGATGCAATCATGAAATATGTTGTGTCTCAGTTAAAAAGCTTTTTTCCACCCTTGAGGAACTGGTTTTGGCACAAAACTGAATTCAAAAGCCCATCCAAAAGCCTATCTTCTCTCTCCTTCCTCTTCTCTCCACGGATAGATGCTACAAAGTATTTATTTCCTATAAAACCAAGCAAATCTAATAAAAATAAAATGAAATTTCAGAGGTTTTAAAATAAGCAATACCATATGAAATTTTTGAGTGTCTAGAGTATCTGCTTAGTTAATCCAGGATTGATTTCAATGAAGAGTCAAGTCTAATGCAGGACACAAAGAAATGACAGAATTTTTTCCATGTCCTGTTCATGAAATAAAATCAATTTAACATTTTAATTAGAGAAAACCTTTAAAGAAACATTTAACAGTTGATATTAGGCAACACAATTTTATTAATAAATTATTGAAATTTTATTAATTAATTATTCTAAACCTGTTAATTACCCCCATAGCTAATGTTATGTCTAAATATTAATTCCTTGAAAGAAAATGGCTTCAAGCTAGTCATTACAGCTTCCACTGAGTGACGTCCAAGCTATCTTTAACTCAGTAGCTTAAAAGCCCTAATGAATTACAGAAGGCAACTAAACAGAATGTATGTAATCACTTTCAGTGTCAACAGAAAATAACACTTAAAAAATAACATTCCTTTCCAAATTATATCTTGTGTGTCTTTTGATTACTTATATTTAACATTTTGAACCTATTTACTGAGACATATGTGCTCATTATTTGTTACAACATAAAAGAAGTTTGCAGTTTAGGGATCTGTATATTTATTTTACTATATAAATCACATAATGTTACCTAACTCTGGTTGGTACAGCAGTATCTGTACAAATTAGGTGCAAGAATTTTTAAAAAGCTGATTGCTTTACTTAGTTGTGCACAGACACCTTGTTTAAGTATATATTTTGGCTCTTTAAGCTACACCACTTACTGCAAAAAGAAAATTATTCTATTGTCTCTAACTCATTTTTTATAGATATTTTTTAGTTTCAAAATAGGATACAGCTCTCTATTCTTCCTCAAACAGATGCTTATTTGTTTCAAAATGCACCAAGAGAGACTGGAAGTTCAATGTGGGAATAAGGTGGCTGAGAATGCTCTTTAGAAGAAAGAGGAAGACGACATAAATGCGAACTGGGAGGAAGAAATAGAAAATTCTTACCTGGGAAGACAGAATCACAGAATAAGCTGAAATGGAAGGGACCCACACGAATCATCCTCTCCAGCTCCTGGCCCTGCACAGCACCATCACCAGGAGTCACACCATGTGCCTGAAAGGGCTGTCCTACAGTGAGTCAGAAGTACCAGTGGGCCAGTTTCCCATGCTACTCTACATGAGAACATCAACATAACATGTGGATATTTATTTTCTTATTTTTATTTTAATAGGATTATGAATGAACAGATAACACAGTTGATAAACAGATGATAAGCTATTTCTCAGTGTTGCAAATTTGTTTTAATGTAAACACTATTGACTTTGGTTCCGCTTCATATTAATTTCTCTTTAAACACCCAACACAGTAAGTGCTTGGGAAAGCTTGGTAAAATTTACTAAAAAAGAACAGATACACAGCTCAGATGAAGTAGTTCAACCATTTACAATTTTAAAAAAATGCCTCTTTTTAGACTGTTGGCACAACAGACTATTTTAAGGCCTATTTGATACCATTTCACATAAGTACTGCTCAGTTACATCTAGTTGTTCTTAAAGACTCTTTGTCTTCTCAAGTGCTTATGGCTCCCCATATTTAACATAGATTATCTTAATGTTAGTTCTCCTAAATGTGTGAAACATGAACAGGGTTGGAAAAGGGGTCTAACCAAGAAACACAGTGTTCTTCAAATATTATATCTAAAAGAAGTCTCCCCAGTGTGAGGATGAGGAGCTATAAAGATCACCGGGGTGTAAGCTGGCAGCAGCTGTGAATGACTATTTAGGTCCCATGCATAAATAGTTTTGTTCCAGAACCACAGAGAATGTTAAATGACAGCACCAAATTAAACACAAGTTTTTTGGACCTTGACTTCTTTTTAAGAAATGCTGTGGGAGCGGAGGAGGACAGACATCAGAGGACTACGTTCCCAGTGCTAGAGAAGGAAAGCGCCATCCCTTCCTTTATACTTTCCACTGTCCAATATTTCTAGCTCATTGCATCCACAATTATAAACAATATTATGTAGCACTCAAAGTAGGAAGACTTTCTAAGAAGGCAAGAGAGGTGAAAGGCAGATCAGTTTAATTTAACAAGCTTAGCTTATTAGAGTACATCTTTGAATAAGGATTAATTGCTATCAACACATCAGAAAAACAAGTTATTTTTAAAACAGATTTTGGTCACTAAGCTTTTAAAAAGTGAATATAAATACTCATGCTGGAAATGCAGGTCAATTTATATTTTCAAGGCATGGTACCTCAATAATGTGAAGGTCACAGTTACCTTGGGCATAACTATATCCTTAGATAATCTCAACCCATTTTGACACAGAATATCAGAAAGGTTGTGGTTACTAAAGAACTTTTCAGTAACAGTGAAAAGTGATCACACCTGTTAGCATGAAAAATTGAAATTAAAAGCTGTAACATTATAATTATTTATATTTTGTTAGACACTTTTATAACATACCTTTTCTATAAAGAGGTTGCACACAACCAAACACACAAAGCTATAGCCTATACTTTCAGGCTCTCTCTGGTCACTCCATTAAACGAATAGCCAAATAATACCCAGAGTCAAAGATAACCCAGAAAAAATTAACTTCGCAACATGGTGTATGCTTGTCATCAGGAGATCTGAGCATAGGAAGGATAAGGAGGCCAACCCTGCAAACATTTCTGAGTGTCTTTAAAGTTTATACTTCAGGAGACATAACACAAAGTTTTATGGTTCATTCACCTTGCTTTTAACTAGCCAAGAAAAGGTGGAAAGGGTGGAAAACTAGGCTGGTGGAGAAAATGGGAATGATAATCTCAAAGGCTGGAGGATGTAAACTCCCATCATGGGCACCTTTAGGGTGTGAGTTTTACTGCAGTGCTTCATTACTTATTGAAATATACAGGCGCCATGCACTCATGGATAATGCCTTTTTCCTTTTGTTCTTCCTCTCTTGTGTTCAGGAAAACAATCATACAGTTTTTCCTCTAGCGTAACTATAAAGTAAGTAGCAAACAGCTTTTATTATCAGAGTAAGTTGTTAACATGACAGAAACGTTAAAAGGCAATCTCATCACCACTTAATTTTGCAACTAATCCCAGTAGTGCTTATAAGACATTGATTAAAAAGTCATCTTCTTAAGATGGCTTGCTTACAACCAGAAACTGAGAGGAGAGACAAGACCCAATACCCTGTTCAAAGTAACAGCAAGACAAAAGATGGTGCCTGCACAGGAGATTCAAAGGGAGCTCCCAATCCATGTCCAAGCATTTGGAAGACAAACACTGCCCTGAACTGAAAAAGTGACCACCACCAAGTTGCACTGGTAATGAAATTACCTCCACTGAGTGCCTGCCCCTGGTAGAGTGGACTATGAGGAAGATGAATTACGCAGAGGGCTCAGCACACTCAGGGATTGCTCTTAATGCCCCGGAATGTGCCTCAGCAGAATGCCCGTGTGCCGCACCACCGGCTGGAATCCAAGCAGATCCATTACCTTCCCTTTATACAACAGCTTACCACATGCCTCTCTGACACCAGAGATATGCCTTTCCTCCTCCTCTTTATTTTTAACTTGAGTATCTTTAACACAACTAAGATGCATACTTTAGGCTATACCATTAAGGAAGACTTTAAACCCAGTTTTTCACTTGGTAAATTACTGTGCTATCTTCCCAATGCTAGTCTGTTTTAAAAACAGCAAATTAAACTAACAATACAGCTCACACAGATGTTTACATTAGTTACAATGAACTGCCTGTACTTTGAATACCAAGATATCTGCATATCCTCTAAATGTCCCAAAAACACTTCTTTTTCACTTAAAAGTAATTATTTTGACTGACTCAGAAAAAAAACTTCTCAAGAAGTTCTTAGTAAACAGAGGATAGTGAAAAAATAATGATACATTTCCTTTCAAAACTGCTTTGCTTTTTCTTCAGTTGTGGGTATTTGCTACACTCAGTTGTACCCAGATCTGGTTGAGAAATAGTGTACCTTTGAAATTCTGTGTCTCTCTTTTACTCTGGCCCCAAAAGAATCATATTTCTATCCCAGACTAACAGTACCTCAGGAACCGAAACATTTTTACATGAGGAAAAAAAACCAGACAACTCTCCAGAAAGTGCCCTTTTTTTTTTGAAAATACATCAGCACATACAGTAAGTTGGTTGATAACATGCTTATCTGATCTGAAAGATGCAGACTGAATTTGGTGTTTTGCTGTATCCAGATAATGGATTTGAGACTAAATAGTCCATACCCCAACTTTCAGACTCTCCTTATTCTGAAAAATTACTTCTCTCCATTCCTGTTGTATGCAGTGGAAATCTTCCTAATAGTGTCAAAACGAACATATTCCTACTTTGCAGACTACAACCATCTGCTTTGTTTTCAATGGGGAAAAAACAATTGAAAGAAAACTACTGCCCATTCTGCAGCTAACTTATTACTCCAGAAAAGTCTGAGGCTTTCCGTACCGAAATGCAGATGTCCAGGAATTAATAGCAGAATTATCATTATGCTGACGTGCAACCTTATTGCTTTTAACAAGGCAACTAAAACTCTGCACAGAGCCTGGCATTATGAACACAGCTGTTCATTCCTATGCTAATAACGAGAAGAATTAGAAAAAGAACCAAATTGCAACACTACCTTCCTATGCCACAAAACCCCTCTAAAGCCCCCAAACCAATCAACAAACAAAACCCCTCCAGAAAACAAAAAACAAGGGGAGCTTTTATTCCCAGAGCAAAATCTCAATTCATAGATTCATAGATTCATAGCTCAGGTATTATAAGCTTATATATGTTTTGCTGTAGTACATGAAAACCCTGTTATTAACAATCATCTCAACATATAAGACACTATAAAAACAACGGACAAAAAGACACTATAAGTTCATATTTCTAAACTATTTCCATGTAACAAAAATTCTCTCTCTTTTTTTTCCCAAACTTAAGATCTTCTCAAGCTGCTTCTGCATGTAAAGTGATCCTCTCCCCCTTTCTCTCTGAAGATCACAAGCCCTCAACAAAGCATAAAAATAAGTAACTTGGAGCAAACCCATACTATTAGGAAAAGAGTCGGATATTAAATGGATAGCTGACTAGGAATCCAATAAGATTACAGCAGTTGTCAACTTCACAGCCTTTCTTCCATTACTACAGGCTTTTTTTTCACAATTAAGTAGTGCACCTTGGCACTTCTGTGAAGTTTTTCCCCCTGTGATGTAACAAACACCACCAAAGAATTCATCAAGGCTCTTCCTACACTTGACTTTAACATCAAAACTCTAAAATGTATTTATACATCAATCTTTCCATTTAGTTTCATCACAAATACCAGCAAAGGATTTGATATCAATGAAGTATTAAAGGGCATCATCAAAAACAGCCCTGTGGAGAAGAACTTGAGGTATGGCTGATGAAAAACTCAACATGAACTGTCAGCATTCATTTGCATCCCAAGGAGCCAGTTGTATCCTGCACCCAAAGCAGCACGGCCAGAAGGATGAGGGAGGGGAGTCTGCCCCTCTGCACTGCTCTGGTGACGCCAGTACAGTAATGGTGCTCCTAGCATAAGAAGGACATGGAATTGATGGAGTCCAGAGGAGGCCACAGAGTTGACTGGAGACTGGAGCACCTGCCCTACAAAGACAGGCTGAGAAGGTTGGGGCTGCTGAGCCTGCAAAAGAGAAGGTTGTGTGGAGACCCCGTAGCAACCTTCCAGTGTCTGAAGGGAGCCTGCAGGGAAGCTGGAGAGGGATTCCTTCTCTGGAACTGCAGTGATAGGACAACGAGTAATGGGCACAGACCAAGAGGAAATTTAGTCTGGATACTAGGAAGAAATTCTTTTCTGTGAGAGTTGTGAGATACTGGAACTGGTTGCCCAGAGAAGCTGTGGATTCCCCATCCCTGAAGCATTCAGTGCCGGGCTGGATAAGGCCTTGAGCAGCCTGGTCTAGCGGGAGGTGTCCCTGCCCACGGCAAGGAGACCGAGACTAGATGATCTTTAAGGGCCCTTCTAACCCTTAAATGTTCTACAATTCTGTGAAAATCACACAATTGTTCACAAAGCTGAGAAAGTATTTAATTTTTCATTTAAAAACTTCTAGCCCTTATAATTCAGAAGTTTCAAGCCTGGAAGTTTGTAGGTGAATCCGTGGATGCTGGGACAAGGAATTCTGCCAACCTGTATATTCTAGAACATGTGGGTTTATTGCAAGGGTCGTGGGTAAAAAGGTCTTGCCTTCAGCCACCAGCCTCGGCTGAAGGGAAGTCCCAAAGAGAGAGGGAGAAAGAACAGCAGGGTGAGAGCTAAGAGAGAAGGGAGTGAGAGACCAAAGGGGCAGGGGGAAGACCGCAGGAGAGAGCAAGAGTAGGGGGAAGAGGAAGGGTAAGAGAGCAAGGTCCTTGTTACAATACATTATATCCCCTTTTGTGATGAATATTCTAATTTTCAGTGACCAACCAACACAAGACACAAAATCCTACAGAATCTACATACAGCCTATAAGAACTACTATATTACCATACTGTGTTATATTTTAAACTATAAAAAGTACTCTTTAAACTTTTGTTTTGCTACACTGACCTTTGGATCTCTTAGCCAGCAGAAAGGTATTGTTGAATCAAAAGGGATTCTCCTTCAGCTAGCCAGACCATTGTTTTCAGGTTATATAGTAACTAAGACTCAGTATCCTACAACTCAAAGTAAGTTTTCATTTCTATTCCGATTATAGGTTTCATATTTTCAGAATCTTTTGCTAAGCAGTCATATTTATAAGGTTTCCCTCATTCATCTTCCCCAACAGAGGTTCAAAACCAATAAAAAGAATCTACATTACCTTAAATAAAAACATTACCTTTTCATCCGGTTCAATTTTAAGGCTTGATTTATGATTTCTGAACACTTATGACAACTAAATCACCCTACAATGAAGTTCCAGTTACTCTCTTGTCAAAGCACTGTTTTGCCATTGCTATGTGGTATGCAAATTGCTTTTGAATATATGTAACAGCATTATAATTTCTTTTAATGTCAAACATTTCATGGATACCTATTTTATGAATAACAGAATTATGCTATTTTATACATTTATTGCATAAAACAATATTTTTTTACGCAACTGTAACAACACAGGGTGCTTTCCTCAGTGCCTCATGCATACATCAGTTCCAAAAATACATTAGAGAAGCCCCTGGAGAAGAAAAGATCCACTTTCTCGTTCCCTGCTTCCTCTACTATAAAAGTAATATACTAAATAGGAATATTGCAGGGGCAGTATTATAAAGGAATAAAATAAATTTTTGCTGGAAAAGCAAAACTGCTTTTATGAACTGCCTATAGGAGAAGTTTCACACATTCAGCAAATTATCTCAATATAAAAAATTATTCAACTGATGCATAGGCATGGTCTGCATAGTGTTGCTAGCATGTTAACTTTTAAATTCTTATGAAAATTATTAATGATCTCTGGTCTTTGCAAATTATGGCCTGAAGGACCAATACACTGTACACAATTAAAAGTGCATTATTTACTGTCTCATGTCTATGTCAACATAACCTGATCACCATCTGTAACTCATCAGCTGTCTATTCAAAGTTTACCAACAGAAAAGACATGTTCTACAGCTTGTTGTGGTGATCAAAAGCTTGTGCAGTCTTCCCAGTAACAGAAGCTGCTCAAATAAAGGATGTTTGCCATGTCTGCCATGAACTTTGTTTTGCCAAACTCACTCACAGGGAGACTCAATGGGCCAGAAACATCCCAAGAGCATGCAGTGATGGGAAACAATCTCCAGGCCTGACGCGAAAGGATAACAGCCCGGTCATAACCTCCAGAATGGCAAGGAACATGGTATGCATGAAGTTTATACACTTGGAAGAACTGCAAGCACCTTTAAATCCACTTACAGTGGTCTTGTCAGATCAGCTGGGTATTTCCGATGGCCAGAACCGGATGTACGTAACATGAATTCACTGAGATAATACGCAGTCACACACACACTACTGAACTGTATGGACGGGTCTCATTCCGTCCTATTAATACCACATCCAGAATTTAATCCCCACACAGCCTGGCCCAGAGCCACTGCGTCTGCTTTCCATTACTCATCACCTTCTAACACTGCATTCAAAGCTGAACCCAGATCAGTGCATTTGCTTCAGCAATGGAAGCCGTCTTGCTGCTGGCAGAGCAGCCCCTCACACGGAGTCTGCTGCTCCTGGAAGTTATGGCGGGAGAGCGACCTAACCCACAGGCTACAGGGGATGAAGAAGGAATAAAGATGCCCCATTACTCCCACAACTACAGTCTCATGAATCCTACCCACAAAGGACTCAGCCGTGTCTCCCAGGATAATCACTCCTTGTTTGCTGTCTTGTTTGCTGTACCAGTATTCTATGATACTGGAAGTGGTACCTCCTACCACTGCCAGAGAGAACGAGTGCACACTGCAAGGAAAAATCCATCTGCACTGGAACACCATATAGCCCTTTAAAAGTTTTACACCAAGGAATCTGGCTATGATTCCATGATTTCTGACAACGCATCTCGATGGCGTTGCTGTCATTTCAAGAAGCAGTACTGCTGAGGGTCTCAGCACTGCAGAGTACAGAGAGGCACCCATGAAGAACATTCAGTAAACAAATGGTGTATTATCAGTGGAAGTGCATTATTTTTCATAGGGCTGTTAATATAAATAATACAGTATTTCCTGCTGTACAAAGTCTGCTCAATTAACACATCCAACACTTCTGGTGCACCTAAATATTTGGATTTTTCTTTATTTTTTTCATTTTTGAGGCTGAAGAAAAACAAAAACAAAAATCTTAAAATTAAAGAATAACAATGCAACACCATTTGGTAATATGACATTGCCAGTTTTCCAAATTTAACAGGAGTTGGGAAAAAAATATGTCAGCAATTTCCCAATATATTTTTCTGGATGATTAAGTAGGAACATTACATACAATTAGTATATTCAGAAAAAACACAGTGTTCTAGGAAAAGTAATTTTATATCCTTTACACTGTTTATCATTCATGACTGTTCTCTAGCTAAATTAAAATATGAAGTTTTAATGGATTTTTTTAAATCCAGAAACAGACCTGCTTTAGTTTTTGCCATTTTTGTTTTCCATGTTGAGTCCTTTCCATAGGTCACAGCCTAAATGCTGCAACTTATGACTTTTTTGATCTTTAGTATTCTTTTTCAAAGAGTATTGGAAAGAGCTCAGAAAGACAAGCATAAATTTTTCACAGAAGTGCTTAACTACAGCTCTATGTGAAAAAAATTAACAATTGGGTTTTTTCCCAGAATGAGAAATACTGCAACAGTAACACACATACAATAACAACCAAACTATAAAAACAAACTCCAGCACTGATATAATACAGAAATTGATTTAATTGGAACGACAAATTACAATACACGTTTTAATTGTATATGACAAAACAAAGCATGTTTCAATATTATAAATTAATCCCAACATATTTTAAGATTTTGTTGAGAAGTTTCCATGTGGAAGTGTCTAGCTACATCTAGTTCAAATAAAAAGAGTTCACACAGCTTAAAGAATTCTCACTTAACTAAAGAAAAAATAGCAGCATGCACTGCATAGTCTGGTGGAAGGTTAGAAGAAAATAATGGCAGACAAAACAAGTGAAAGTGCAGGAAAAGCACCTACACATTGCAGAGCTGTGGTGAAAAACATCCCATTTTGCTTTGCTTGCGTATGCAGCTTTTGCTTTACATTGCCTGTATTCCAGCCTACAAGTTTTCTCCTCTTTACTCTTCTGACTCTCTCCTCCAAGGAGAAAGGGAATGAGAGGCTCTGAGATGTGTAGTTGCCAACCAGGGCTAAATCACAACACCAAAAAGTAGAAAAGCTTCTCTTAAGTGAAGATGGATCTCATGAAAAACATCTAAGAACCACAGCACTAAGCCTGAATGAGTTCAAGAACTGTTTGGATGGTACTTTCAGGCACATGGTGTCACTCTAGGGGATGGTCCTGTGCAGGGCCAGGAGCTGGATCTGATGATCCCTCAGAGTCCCTTTAAACTGATTTTATTCTGTGATACTGTAATGTGAACAACTAAGTTAAGCATCAGTTCTCCTCATCTGTTCGATACTGAGCAGTACAGATTTAATATTAATGCTTTGCATTAGATAAAATAATCTAAATTGATGTGGGAAATGCTAGTTTTACATTGATGCATGTCGTGCATTATGCTTTTCATATTTTGGAGATTACAATGCTTATTCCTGCTGTATTGCATCTTCAGCAGAAGTCTGTAATTGTTTAATTATTCCCAAACACAGTAGTGATACTACTGTATTCCCTGATGCCTAAGACCATGAAGTGTATTTTTCAGTAAAAAAGGTGCCAGATGTTTTATTCATCAGCTTTATTGCACTTCCAAGTAAGAACCTGAGGGAAAGTCAATGGAGTGTAATGAGCAAGGGAAAACATTTTATTGTGACAATCCCAGGCTACTGAGACCATTCTCTCCATGCGTTTAAACAATATAAGGCTACAAAGTAAAAAACACTTTCTTAGTCTCCATGCCAAGTATAATTTTGATTTTGTGTTGCCATTAAAAACACCAAATTTCTAGACAAGTCCACAGTTGTTTCAGAAACAAGCCCGGAGAGAACTGGTACAGAAACCGTACTATATCTCCAAACCAATTATTCTGTCAGCTATGCTATTAAGGTTTGTTATCTTCTAATTTTTGAAGTTCTATAAGAGGAGAAGCAGACTGTCAGATAATGTGGTCAATATGTAACCATTAAGACTTTTCTCTACTGAAAAATCAAGCTCATTTTGGCAAATTTGTTCGATCATAAAATATAATTAGGAAGTCCATTTCACCACAGTGAGCAATACAGCATGACAGAACTTCATGCTTTTCTCCTTGGCAAGATATCATACCAGCAAGCCCATGCAGTGAAGTTCAAAGTCCAGCCTGACCTGGAAGCCCAGAGACCTCAGCCTCTTACAGGGCCACCAGAAGAAGTTTTCAGTAGAACTTTAGGCAGATTTCGTCCTTTAAATTCTGAGCATACCTGGCCACTCAGACCAGAAAATTTCAAAGCAAATCCCATAATTTCTCTATTAGCACATTCTTATATTTATTTTTATTACTGTATTCACACAGTCTGTATTTGAAGTATATTTTATACATATGCATACATATCCTTACTAATATGTATAAAGCATAAATTTACATTACATATATATATACATATATATACACACACACATATATATACATAGCTTTATATGCAGCTTGATATATGTAGTTTTAATATTACAGCATTATTTGTTAATAGATTATTGTAATATGGCAGTATCACGAATAAAAGGCATTATCAAAGAAAATGCCTACTTTTAAAAAAGGTAAAGAAAAAACTATTTGGTAACGCCAATTTTCTTCATTTCATGTAACTTTTCCATTTGTGCGAGAGTTTGTGCAGTTTTTGGAGGCAGATGAGGGAGTTTCTCTGACGATCTGGCAATGGAGCAGGGAAGGTATCAGTACTGATAATATTTATTAGCTACATCTGCTAGAAGTGCTTTTTATAGACTACATGAGTGCGAGACAGTCATTCCTGAAATTCCTTCTACCCTGAAGGAGACACAAACCTTGAGGAACTACTTGAAATGACGTCTGGTGTTTAAAGCTAACAAGACTCCTTTCCCTTGTCTTTCAGCTGTATGTGTAATAAAAAGCTCAGTGAGTAGCAGCAAGGAGCTATAGCCTACTACTCATGTTCTGAATGAGCATTTCACATACTTCCATCTGTAATTTATCTTGGAGGATTACTCAAACTAGATTCTGAGTAATTTGTTCTTTCTGGCTAGATTATGTTTCCAAAATGCTGAGCCACTTGCTGGGAATAACCATATTCAGTCAGCCACAATGTTCTACAAAGTCTACAAGTAAGTGTAATACAGAGCTCTCATGCTAACCCAGCAAACGCTTTTGGAAAACAGTACAAAACAGCAGCAATGGGAAAACAGTTGCTAGTGCTTGTACAGAACAGAGCACTTCTTACCAGAAAATGAAAAAAGAGTAATTATCAGTAAGCTCAAAGTTTCTAGGAAAAAAACCAAAAAGGCAAGCAGAGCTTCCATCTAAAAAACCAAATAGAAAAGAAACTTCGTAGTATCTATGTTGAAACCATCTACTCTATTTACGGGGGGGGGGGAAAGTATCACCAGTAAATAAATGCTAGTTTCTTCTTGAGGTTCTTTGTTAAAAATCAGAATACTATTTTGTGCAATTCTTTCTAATCAATCTATTTTTTGTTTTCAGGCAAGCTATTTTCTCATCTGTTTATGTTTGTCCATTAACATAAACAGCCAAAGACTCTCAAGCACCAACCTTTTACTACATTAGCTAAAAGCACAAAACCATGCAGCTTAACTCACCTCATCAGTCCACACGTATCAAAGTGCCTAGAAGGAATGTTAGTTAGATTTTATTTAATCACTGAAATCATATAGCAAGAGTGAATTCAAGGAAAAGGTGACAGATCAGATGAAAGATCGTTAAATTTTAGCCTTGACCTCTAAGATTATATTTGACATCATGTTGTTTTAGTATCAAGGAAGACACCTGTACAAAGAATCTCTTGTGCACAAAGAGATGGGAATAAATGTAAATATTTTCAAAGTCAGGAACTTAAGGATAAAAATATTTCATGTTCAAAAAGCTGGAAAGGATATCATATATTTGAAGTTGTAAAACAAATGCATATACATAAGGAATATTTAAGGGTATAATTAATTATAACATCATGGTCCTAGAGATTCCACACTCTCTACAGCACCTTCTATTTTAGGCACATAACATGACAATGTATGTATGTCACTAATGCTGAGAATTATGTTTGTGATATATTTAATATCCCAGTTATTGATTTAGACTGATGGATACCTGATACATACAGTATTTCCATAACACAGTGAAATACAGAATTAAACAAGAGGTAGCTAAGGTTACCCTCACTGGCTGCACAAAGAAACAGTTTTAGAAGTCCTGAAGCATATATAAGGAAAAGAAAAAAGACTGGGATAGGCTGAGCTAGCAATCTAATTGCAGGGGAGATGCATATTTATCAGTGCTTCAGAAATGGAGGAATGCTGTTTAAAAATGTTTTGAGCACACACTATTTTCAGAATATTTTGAGACTAGTACCCAAAAGTCATTCACCGAAGATGAATTAGGAGGCAACGTTACATTATTTACACAACGTTACAACGTTACATAATTTAAACTCAGAACCAAACCTATTGTAGTACTTCAGTCTACTTCTACACGCACAGTAGAGGAAAAAAATTAGAAATATATTCACATGATAAACCTGAGTTAGAAGGCACATGCATAAATTATACTAAACTGTCTCTTTCATAGCCCTAGACTACAGGCATCTGAACCAGCTAATAAAAAAATGACTACCCATTTCCTGTTCAGTGACAGGCAGTATTGAATGCATTTACCTATTGAGTTGACTGCCTTGTCATGCTCTATGACAACTTTTTCTTTGGTAATATTTATTCAGATAGTAAATATAGCAGTAAAGATACAGCGGAAAATAAACCATGAAGCTGGTAGAGGGAGGGATGATACCATGTGGCAACAAGAGCACTGCCTGCAGCTTGTCACAGCTGAATAAGAGCCTCTCCAGTGCTGGGCACTGCCGGAAAGGAACACCAGGGGTTCAGAGCATCTTGAATCCAACTGCAGAACAATAACCAGCAGCAAGATAAGATGCAAAAAGACAGAAGGAGAACTTTTTGAGGAAGCTGTCCCTTCCTTTAGGGAAGCGGTAAAGCAGGAGATTTAAAAACCCAAAGAAATAAACAAACAATCCTTGCTTGAAGATGCTCCAACCCACAAAAGCAGTGGTAATTTTCATTATTTTTACATGGCATTGTTTTACTACATAGATTTTAAGAATTAATAATGTAACCATGTGGTCAGGTTCACACAAACTGAATTCCACTGTGAGGCTTCTCTGAGGAGAAGCTGCTCTGTGAGCCATCACTGAGCAGCTTGTTTGGTGTGGATTACAAACATTTGCATTTAATTTCAAAAGCGTGTTAAGATTATGATGCAGACTTACGCATGCTTAATTTTACTTAGTGAGCACCCCAGTAATCATCTATGTGCATCTGCATTCTCAATTATCTCTAACAGAATGAAGACTTGAGGATAAACACTTCAAAATATTACTATGGAAAATAGAACCTATCCTGGGACAAAAGCAGGCAACCTTTTTCTTTTGATGACAGAGTAAATACAAGAATCTTCTTGTATGTTTCTTCAATTAGACTGCACGTATACTTTCTGGTTTTATTTTAGAACCACATTCCTCCCTCCAGGCGATTCTATACATCATTACAAATCCTCATGCAATTTTATCCCAGGTTCTATCTTTACCAAGACACCTGACCTTAACAGCAATGCTCATTTCTCAGCATGAACCAGACAAAGATACTCTCGCAAAAATTCCCATTCTAACACGATTCATCGATGTCTCACAATTCAAAGCACTAATGTGTAACTTCATAGGAATCATTATTAATGTATAAAAATACAATCTTTTTTTCTGTTTGGTGGCTGAATTCAAACGCCACCCATATATATTTATCTGGCCAAAAATCCTTCACGTGCACTTATTATGCAGAGCTTCCTAAATAACACTTTTTTTTAAAAAAAAAAATCATAAATATAGTGAGTGTGATAGTGCGGCCTACAAGCAGTGTAAGCATAACTTAAGTCACAAAGTGATCCTGGTTACTAAGGATGTGTAAAAAACCAATTAAAATCCCAGAGCTATGCACTTCCTCCTTCCACTGCTCTGTAGAAATTAGTTCAGATGATTTAAACAAAATGCTGTTTTGACCTGCAAGCAACTGACTAAAATTGCTTTGGAAGCACATGTAGTTTATACATTTTTGCCAGAAATTACTAATCAAGCAAATATACACTAGACAGGTAACATGCTTACAGCAGACATAATTCTGAAAATTTTCTATTGATATGGATTGGAAATTTTGCCTGAGGAAAAAAACCAAACATGCACAAAATATTGGAACTTGCCTAAACCAACCATATTTCACCACTCAATCTCTTTGGAGGGACAGCACGTCTCCAAGTGTGACCAACAAACACAGGTAGGATTACAAAATGTATAAAATCTTTTTTTATCAGCTTCCAAGTTTGGGAGTCCAGAGGCTTTTACTAAAGCCATGACAAACTTAAGTTATATTTAATATATGTGCTCTCCCTAGATTATCCTGAGCTCTGGTACTCATTTCTGCATAGCCCTGGGATTTGTTTATATACTATTTTGCCTTTCCACAGAACCAAGGGAGTGTACCCTGAACAAACCAGTGTTCGGAGAATCTTTTACTGCATTCTGGTTTCTTTGAACAGTGTAAGGCAATAGTTCCAAAACAAGTTTTTGTCGTGGGTACAGGGTATATACCTGGAAAACAAATCTAAGCTCTAGTTCTAATCACTCAAAAGTTTTTTACTCCCAGTTTGTCAAAATAACAGTTTTCATATTGTGACACACAAAATCGCCACTCCCACGGGTGTGACATGGGGGTCACCACTCCAGTGTAGCGTGACATACAAAGCCACCATCCCCATCTTTGCTACTCCTAAGAATCACTGACACTCAAAATATGATGAAACATTCAATGCAGTTTTAAGTGAAATAAAAGAATTAGTACAGTCCAAAATAGAATTGTTTCAATAAATATATTTCAAATAAAATTAGAATTTCAGACACTTAAAAATCTTTTACAAATGATCACAAATCGTTTGTTTGTTGTTATAACTTAATAGTTTCAGTATGATCAAATACAATATACATGTTTGAGACAAAGGATACAAATTGCATCACCTCTGATCTGGAATAATTGAAGAAGATTGCTGATTCAAGACAGCAGTAGTAGAAAAGGTAAAGAGAATCAATAGACTACAATCATGCAACAGAAAGTATTAACAAGAATAGAACCCAAAAAATGCTGTTAGTAAGTTATGTTTTCCTCTTTACCTCAGGTAAGCAGTATCAAGTATTTAAGTACCAGCTAATGCTCCCACAACCCTGAAAAGGGAGTGCTGAATCATGGTAATGTTTATTAACAGACAAGACTTTGCACATATAAAGCGTCATATATGTGCTAGTAACAACTTCAGTTAGTCTCATTTAGAAAACAGTGACTTAGACCCACAAATTGTGACGCTGCAGGGATCGCAACTTTTCAAGGGCAAATCAAATTATATTCTCTCTGAAGGCAGTGACCTAAACATGGCCATAAAAAACTCAGCAGGGGCAGGATATACTGCCTCTGGCAGCCTGCTGCTTCTCAGATTTTTCTTATCATTTGCAGTTTGCACGTGTCCAAGACGGAACCTGCAGCCCATTGGAAAGTTCCTAACTTAGAGTGGGCCATGTTAGTATTGCAAACTGCATGCTCTGCGAAAATAAAGGCACAAGAGACAAGACTCCAAGTCTGATCAAGGTTACAAACCATAGACCATTGAGACATTTGAATTCCACTACTGAAAAAGAAAAGCAGCCTGTATAATATCAAGGCAGTGTGTAGCTCAGTGTGAACATTTTTGACCTGGATGTGTTGGTTAGGATAACAGAAGAAACACTTTTAGTGAATTCAACATAAATCCCCATTCTGAGTTAGACGAAAGAGAACGAAAGTCCTTACCCTCTTCCCTCCTTTTTTCTCCTCTTGATACAAGCTAATTAGCTCATTTTATTAAAAAAATGAAAATTGGTCTATTTTTTTCCAATAAAGGCTATTATCTGGTTTGGGTATTATCAGTGTAGCTTCACTGGTAAATAACAAGTCTAGACAGAACCAAAACCTGGTATCTATAAAGAAAAATATTATGTGCATTTTGTTATAATAATCTTTGTAGAGTTTTACAATCAACACTATGGACTCCAACATATTTGAGATACATGTTTCTAAACAGTAGGTCAGCAAATGAAGATGAAGAATGAAAACAACTTCATAAGTCAACAAAGATTACATGTTAGGTATCATTACATTAATTAACACATTGTATTATTACATTATTATTACATTAAATATAGAACACTTTATTACTGAGATGTTAACCACTTAACGTACTTGTAAGAATAGGTAAGTGGCAGTGAAAATTGTGACAAAAAACCTGGACCAAAATTTAAAAAAAAAACCACCCTGAACTGAAAACTCATTGTCAGAATAAACAATTAAAATACAGTAATAAAACATATGCCTCTACAAAATAGAACAGAAACTATCCACACAACTCCCAAAAAGAAAACAGATTATCTGACCCTGCAAGACCTTTGATTCTGCAAAGACTCATAAACTGACTGGATTTCATTTAATCTGAGCAGAAGTCAGAAGTGCCCCTAACCAACATGAGCAGAATTAAACCCACTCCAGCAGGAAGAAAGGACAGGAATTAAAGACAGATTAAAAAAACTAGGTGCCAAAAGTATCGGGGTTTGATTTTAGTATATTCAAAAGCTTTAGAAGAAAGAAAAAAACTGAGTAAATACTACATTTATAGAACTTTACCTTTGGCATGCTGTCTGCCAGCTTCACTAGAAATTGTATGTCTGAAATTGCCTAGAACAAGGAAAAGCTGAAAAATGTCTGACTACTTTGACAGAGACTGATTTGAGTGAGAAAAACGGAAAACCTAAATAGAGTTATCAACCTCAACTACTTAACCTAAACAATCAGGAAGTATTTACAATGAAGTCTTTGTGCAATGAAGTTACTAATGCTAACTTAGGACAAGAATGAAAATTACTCAGCGGCTCAAATTATGCTTACAACAGAGTCACACACAGTCAGGACACTAGTCTTAATGATAGAACTTTTTAAGCATAATGAAATGCTGCTGAAAAACATAATATCTTATTGCATTGGTTCTTTATAACATGGAGATACATGGCCACCAATGACAGCTTCACTTTGTCAAATATTTGAAATTATTATGCAATTTTGCAGCAATTCAACAGTCCAGACTGTATTACCAAGGCAAATTGGGAATCACTGTAGCATAACTTCATTGCATTCTCAAGAGCAACCAGTAAGCCTTGTTGATGACACAAATATAAACATTTCCACTACATATTCCTTTATAACAAAGATAATGAAAATTACAGTTTAATTTAAAATACTTGCCTTAATCTGTAATATTTCACATACCATGCTGCCAACATTCCCACTACATAGCATACTACAACAGGAACAAACAGTTCAATATTGTTTGTCAGCACAAGCTCAAGCAAGGTTGGTTAAGATTAGTTACAATGAAAAGGAATAATAACAGAAAGTAAGTTTATCCAGGATGAGAATGTATAAAGAATTTTCATTTCTCAGGATTCCACAATTTCTGAACTGAGAAAAAGATGGCTTCAAAACATGTAATAAATGTGACTACTTGTTTTAACCCTCTGTTTCACTTTGGACTATTTTCTATCAATCAGAAGCCACAAGTAGCATCTAAATGGCTTAAAAGACTTGCAGAATGCCTCTTTGGCTCTATCACTGTTGCTGATAGCTTTCACTTGCAGCATTATGCTCTGTGTAGTCATTTCTCAGGTAGTTTTAAAAAGCTCAGTACATTACCTGCAGTAATATGGAGTGCAAAATACATTTAGTGAATTAGCTTCTCCAGCAATCATTTTACTGAAAAACTGAAAAGTTCAAATTGAATAAACATTTGAAAAGTGCAGCAATTTACCATTTCTAAAACCAAATCAGTTAAACGAGTCCTAGACTTTTGGACTAATTCTCCTGAGAATTATTAAAAGCACCTCATAGGACTGTCCATGCATTACATGGAAGTTACTACACGAGAACACATCAGCACCAGAATGAGATCCCTTCACTCAACATCTTTTAAAAGTGATTACTTCCCACATTCAACACTTTTTATATATATGTATACCTACATACACACCTACTTAAGCAACAGTTCCATGCACAAATGAAATTGATCTCAGTGACAAGAGTTTTAAAATATAATGCAATGCTGCTTTAAAACTTCACGTAATTAAACGTAAGAACAACAAGGAAATATGTTTTCAGTAGAATTTCTGTTGAGTAATGGATGCCTTCCTCACTTGGAGATGGATACAGAAAAGTTTAACAGGAACCAGGAGACTACTAAATCTATTTAGAAAAACGCTTATCTAATAAAAAAAATTGAGGTTTTTAAGAAGATGTAGCTTAGACATTTTTCACAATAAAGACTACAATATTTCTTAAAAAAAAATTAGAAATGTAATTCTTTGTTCTTGACTCAGGAATAAAGGCTGTCCCCAAGAATAAAGACTGTCCTCAAGAATAAGATTGCTATTTATCTGCTTGTAGTTCAGCCTGTTTAATCACTGTTAAGAGACTAGACATCAAAGTATACAAAGTGTTGAATGCTTCCAAAAAATTCTTAGATATAAGCAGATGAATGGCACTGCAAGCACAGACTGACCTCTTCCCCCATCACACCTAAAGCCTCTGGCCTACAAAGCATTTAGGTCTTCTAGCTTTTGAATAACAAACCAACTCTAATTGACAGTAACTTCTTATCTGCAGGAAGAACAGGAAAAAGCCCACTGCCTCCATGAAAAGGATAACGTTGGGAAATCATGTACAAGGATTATTTTATAAACAATAAAGACCTGTCCTTAAGCAGCCCTTTTGAGTGTGCCCTGATGCTCCAAGGCAAGCTACATTTTAGCATCCGAGGCACACATTTTGGACATACGAAGAGGAAATCATTCTGTGTGATGCATTTCAGACACACTATGAACTACAAAAGTACTACTCCCGTGAAATATATTTTTTTAAGAGACAAAAGCATGCATGACTGTCTAACAGCACCTGACGTGCAGACCGGGCTTCGTGGAAGTTTCCCCTGAAAGTTACCAGCAAAACGCGGCGCTCACTACAGGCCGTGTGTCTGTGCAAACCACACAGGTCCATCGTTCTGCCCGACCGGGGCTGTCCAGGGGAGAGGGGCAAACCCTGACTTCTCCCGCTGCGGAGAACGACGGAGTCCCCGTCGGGGAGGCGAGGCTCAGGCTAAGTGACACGCTGCTGACGGCAATGGGGCCGGGGACGCGCACTGCCTGCCAGAGCACCGGGGCCAGGAGGGCTCCCGCAGCCCCGTCCCACCTCACGACGGGGTCTGACCACCGCGGACCCCGACTCGTCCCCGGGCCGCCGACAGCCGGCCCCGCGCACCCCGCCCAGCCCTGCCCGCCGCCGGGAGCCGGGATGCTGCTGCCTTACCTGAGCCAGGACCGCGGGGAACACGCGCGGCCACCCGCTGTAACACGCCGCCAGGCAGCCTCCCCCGACCAGAGCGGCGGCGGCGGCGGCCCCCCATGCGGGCGGGCGGCGCTGGCTGCGCAGGGGCCGCATCCCGGCGAGCCGCCCCCGCAGCGGGGCTCTGGCGACCGCCGCCGCCGCCGCTCTCCACGCCGCCGACATCTTCCCGGAAAGCGCCGCGGCGGCCGCGCATGCGCAGCGCCGGCCCGAGGCCGCGGGGCGGGGGCGGCTCCGGCACGGTCCCGCCGGCGGGAGCGACGCCGCCCGCACGACCGGAGGGCACGGAGCTGGCGGAGAGGAGGTAACCTGGAAGGACGTATGGTGTAGCCAGGCGGGGGTTGGCCTCTTCTCCCAGGCAACAAACCACAGGACGAGAGGGTATAGTCTCCAGCTGCGCCAGGGGAGGTTTAGGTTGGGCATTAGGAGGAATTTCTTCACAGCAGGGTGATTAGACATTGGAATGGGCTGCCCGGGGAGGTGGCGGAGTCAGCGTCCCTGGACGTGTTTAAGGAAAGACTGGACGTGGCACTCATTGCCGTGGTCTGGCTGACATGACAGTGTTGGGCCACAGGTTGGATTCGAAGATCCCAGAAGGTCTTTTCCAACCTAATTGATGCCCTGTTTCTGTAGCGCAGGCGGAGTGCTCCCGCTCGCTCCGTCCCGGAGCCCCCCAGGGAGGGCAGGCGGCGGGCCGGGCCGGGAGACAGGCGGGTTCCTGGTGGGGAGGGAAGGCGGGCCGGGCCGGGCCAGGTGCCGTGTCAGGGGAGGGGGCACGGGAGGCCTGGCCTGTGGGGTAGAGAGTGAAAAGTGGCGACGCTTTCAGCGGTCCTGCGGCCCCAGGAGTGCCGCGGCCACCCCCATGTGTCTGTCACAGAGCTCGGCTTCGCTTCCTTCACTGATGTGACTTTTCCCAGAGCTGACTCACACTGCTGAGAGCATGAGAACCAGTGGGTAACAAGGGGGTTCGAGGCCCTGCAAGGTACTGAGCAAGGCGGGTTGGGTGAGCAAGGCAAGGATGGGTGAGCAAGGCAAGGATGGGCGAGCAAGGCAAGGATGGGCGAGCAAGGCAGGGTTAGGTGAGCAAGGCAAGGTTGGGCGAGCAAGGCAAGGTTGGGCGAGCAAGGCAGGGTTAGGTGAGCAAGGCAAGGATGGGCGAGCAAGGCAGGGTTAGGTGAGCAAGGCAAGGATGGGTGAGCAAGGCGGGTTGGGTGAGCAAGGCAAGGTTAGGTGAGCTTCCACAAGCGGGGCTGACCCGGTGCTGATAATTGGTTGGCGGTCCAAACCAAGGCGTTGATGGTCCATATGGATGGGTTGCTCAGTGTGTGATCCAGATCAGAAACAACAAAAGCATGAGCAAATGTAGGGTATCCTTTTCAAGGACAGAATTGAGTTTCTCATGAAATACAGATGACAGAAGATGAGTTTACAGAAATTGTCGTGGCAGAGGTGTTAACTGAGAAGCACAACAGAATGACTTGGTTGGCGGTAACACTTGTGCCAAGAGACTACTACTCACTGTGAATGCTTCAGAGTGCTTTTTTTTTCATCATTGTCATACTTTTAACAAAGCTCTCTAGGTCTTGGTTGGTTACTCAAACATTAGTTAGTTGATCACATTCAAAAATTGGGCCATCTGGGAAGTCATGACATAAGGTCATAACAGTGAGTTAAATGTCATTTGTATGTTGGAAGTACCAGTATCCATGTTATGAGGTTAGTTCACCTAGTGACTCCATGTGAATGTGGAGAAAGACTGCTGAAAGAGCAGCTGCATGCAATTTTCTGTTACTTTGGTCTTTGGTTGAGGGCCTTCAGAAAGTACTCAGTTTATTTTAGCAAACTGTATCTTCCACCTCTTTCTGATATGACAATACTGTGTTATCAACATTACAAATGTTCTGGTACAGGCTCTGAAACATGGAAATGCTTTTTTTCCCTCTATCCACTGACAAAAGGTGATTATCCATCAGTGCCACCAAAGTAAATTTAGTTCACATGCCTTCCCTGACCTGAATTCAGAGTTATGGATTCAGTTTCATAGAGCGTAATTCCAGTCATTTAACTAATGGCATCTCAGAATTTATCCAGATTTCTTTTAGCATGTGTTGGTCACTGAGTGTCATTCTGTGAAGTGCTTGAGACATCTTCAGGAATCTCAGGGACCAAGTCCTTAGCAGGATATAAAGCCTTCGAAAACACCTTCTCTGGGGAACACAAGTGACCGCTCATCGCAAAATCACCCAGGAGTGCTACATGCAGGGTGAATGGTTTCCACCTCTACATGCTAATGTACATTGCAAAAGCTTTTTCCTATTTCCAGAGACTAACTAGGAACTTACTCATATGGGAAAAGCCTTTTTAATCCGAATATAAAACATAGGAGCAAAATCTGTCAATTGTTATACTCAAACACACTGCAAAATCCCACTTCTTCTGTAAAACTTGCAGGAAATTCCTATTGCCTATTTCTGTTTCCCTCTAGACAGACAAAATATTTTCTGTCCCAGTCTTATAGTTTGACACATAGTATTTGTACAAACACCTGAAAAGTACTTTACTTTCTTTGTAAGCCAATAGCAAGCACTTCATGAGTGCTGGCAACATCTTGTAAAGGATGGCTGAGAGATTTGATTTCTAAATGCCAGGTCCCTTGATGTTGAACACACGATCACAGCGCAGGCAGGGAGGTTTAATTCGTTGTTCTGACGGGCATTCTCAGTTTTTCTTTACGTAAAAACAAATAAGTAGGTCATTTGTCTTTCCTCAGATGACACTCCTGCCTGGAACAGATACAGCTGCAGTGTGAATGGAGAGCTGTCCTCATACGGCTGCAGGCACGCAATGCTGATGGGCGAGTTAAGTGTCCTTAGCCACCCCTTCTCCCTCTGCAGTAAATTTGCCTCGTGAGCAGGGTCCGGGAATACGGAATGCGAAGCTGCTGCGCCAGTGCTGCTCACAGCTGTGCTGCTGTCACTGTGCTGGTGCAGCTGGAAGTGCTAGAACACACGCCTTAAAGAGCTAGAGAACTCTTGGTGGGTCAGGCGTAGTCCTGTTGCACCCCGGGCAGTATCAGTGCAGGGTGGTTTATGGCAGAAAGCAAAGATCTCTGTGGTCTGTAGAAATGACGCTGACAGTCTGATAAATAGAATATCAGTTTCACCAGAGAAATTGAGTTATGTGGTGACAAATGTCATCAGCTACTGGATGCTGCAGCACTGAAATATTACCTTCATTTGCCATCCTGCTTAGTTTGCTCTTCCTTGCTCTTGTAAGCAGAAATCATTACATTTAGCAAGATGTCATGCCGGCTTTTTTAAAAAATGCTTTCTGTGTGGTGACATTGGACTTTGTATTAGAGGTGTTTGTGTTTGAAAAGGCAAATGAAAATACTAATAAAATGCTTTCTGAAACGTTTGAAATGTATTTTTTCTTTAAGATTCAGTGTCCACTGAATAGTTATGTAACAATGCTTAAATGCAGTCTTTTCTTAGTCTTTCATTAGGTATAATGAATATAATGTAAAGTCACATCAAAAGACAAAAACATACTACCATGAAACAAAACCCTTCTGAGTCCTGTCATCCTTAGGAAATCATATTTGGCAGAAACTTACTTCTTTTAAGTTTCATTACAAAGTAAAAAAAACAAAAACAAACCAAAAACAAAACAAAACAAAAAAAACCAAAACAAAAAGCCATGTAAACATACATCTCCTCATGCCTGAAGGTCCACTTCTATGTCTGTGTCTTTTAAGAGTGTTAGGCCAAGTTCCAAGAGGGATTCACTCTCTACTAGATCTCCAATCCCCTCAAGAGCATTAGGCTTAGTGCCAGCATTAATTTACTCTTGGAAGGGCTTAAATTAACTCCTGTTACATTCTGTCTAAACCCTTTCTTACAGAGTAAGGGTTGAGAGCTGGATTCAGTCAGTTAGTCTGAAGGCCACCCATCATGCTTGTCTGTCTTCCAGGACTTCAAATGCTTCATAAACTGGATTGGGGAAGGCAGTGATCAGCTGTGTAAGTTGAGGGGGGAAGCTGGCAAGCCATCTTTTGTATACATGTCCCTATGTCACAAGTAGCGTGGGGGTTGGTCTGACTTGTTTAACATAAGTACATATGACAGTAAGCTCCAACCAAATGTGAGATTTTAGTAGGCTGTGCAAGGTGCTAACAGTCTTTTGATACTTTCCTGGCAGAGCTGTACAGGCCAGCTAATCGAAAGACAACATATATCACTGCTTGGTTTTGTAAGTCAAAGAACTGGATTGTAGGATTATATTCTGTCCATGTTAGACAGAAGATTGAAATGGAAGGTCTCACAAAGCCAGACCTTCTTTAGCCCCTTCAAACTTACATGGTCTCTTAAGAATGTAACTTCTGTTTTACTTTAGCAAACGTCGGAACAATCTGTTTGCCTATTGATTACAAGGCAAACACTCTGAAGCAGGTAAGGATGTAAGCACAGGGAAGACAAGTTTTCCAAAAAATGACAACACGAAATGTTCTCAGCACACTTAGAAAAGTATAGGGTAATTGGACAGTAATTAAAGTTGACCAGCCAATACCTTGGTCTCTATCCAGTGGCTCAAAAGTCCTGTACTAACGTCTTCATGATGAAGGCTAGAAATCGACTTCAGGGACTTCCAAAGCTGCTTTGTATGTCTGTTATTCATAGAATAGTTAGAACCTTTCGAGGTCATCTAGTTTGCCTTCCTCCAATGGGCAGAAACATTTTCAGCTAGGTCAGGTTGCTCAGAGCCCTGTTCTACATTGACCATTTTCATTATTTTTAACCATCCCTTCTCCACAAGAAAAAAAACAAACCAAAGCAAACAACAAATAGAGGAGAGATTCAAGGTTCAAGGAATCTGAATTACCTTCCTCCAATAATCTTTCCTTCTTCCCCTGAAGAATCTTTTAAGCTGTAAGTTTACAAAAAGTCCACTTGCTTTGTATGCTTTGGAGATGATGGAAATGGAACTAATTATAGTCAACATTCATCCATTAGTAAAACTGAAAATAAATGTGAGCATTTAGTGGCTAGACAACACTATTCAGCTCATAAATACAAGTTCACAGCAATCTTTGCAGTTAGGAGCTACATTATAAATACAGCTTATCTTCAAATATTTTCAACTTGCTAAAGTTACTTGAAAGCTTATCATGATAGAGTCCATTTAAAAGGAAAAGAATTAAAAATTATCTAAGATATGTGTCCCCAAATACCTCTCATAGCATTCATTTATACTGACCTTTCTAACACACTGTCTTCCCACACTCTTTGTATGTAGTTAGCTGAAAAACATTGCTGGTGTATGTAACAAGTTCCCTCAAACTTCAGAATTATTTTTTTAAGGTTAAATTGAAAATCAGAGAAAAAAGTTGAAAGTAAAATTCTTACTTTAAAAAAATTAATTTGAGAGTTGAAGATAACAGTAATGGAATTGGAAAGGTTTGAAAATACGGTTTCTAAGTTGGCAGTGACCTTTTTGTGATAAATATTTGATTTATTACAGAAATGGTACGCAGACTGTTTTAAACACTAGTGTGAATACAAAAGGCAGACCAAAACTGATACTCTTTTGTGAAGGAATATCCATTCTTTAAATTTGAAAAGTATATTTGATGTTACTTTCCAAGGCTGTAGATCTCAATTTTGTGACAAGTTTCATATATTATACCTAATTTTAAGCATTTTGAAAAATTCTGTGGTCTGAACGAAGACTACTTCACTGCATAAAATAAACTCTATACATAAATCTTTGAAGACTGGGGACTTTCTTGCTATTAGATGAAAAATGTAGTTCAACTGCTGTTTTATCTTTTACTGATAAGATACCATGGCACTTTTGCAAAAATAATAGAGGTCCTCTAAAATGTTTTAAGTAATGGAATTACATTATGTGTTTTACTGGTTATATTTTCCTCATGTTTCTATCTGAATAAGTTATCCTTCATTTTCTTCCCTTGCAAACATTCTTCTGCAGTGCTGGTAGCACTGATGGAAAAGATACCTATATCTAAGTGAAATCCTATTATTTTGACCTTTAATCTGTATTTTTGTATACATACAAACACATGCATGTTTATATATGTATTTTACTTATAACATATTAATCAGAGGATTTTCTGAAATCTTATTACCAATGCTTCCTATGTAAATATAGAATTGTGTTGCTGGGACCTTGCTGTATTTCAGGGAATGTTTCTTCTTTTCTTTCATTCTCTGAAATCAGTGTGAACATTGCAATCAATTTTAATTATACCAGTATTTCACCCTGAGTTTTATGGGAAGAGTTGGCAGCAATAACTATAGTTAAGATTGCCTAAGACTTTCTGCTGTATAGATTCTGTACTTAAAAAGAGAGAGGGATAGAAACAGTACATAAGAGTACAATAAAACATGTCAAGATTAGCAAAGTTAATTTTATCTGTGTTACTTGAAAAACCAGAAGGGTTTATTAGGGACTCTGACTTTATATTTTTAAATGCAATGTGACTGAGACTGATATAATTTAAAATAATTATTATTATGTAGTTCAAAAAATACTATAAAGATGGCAAGGCATTACTTCACAGTATTACCAAAGAAACAATTATAGAATTATCAGTATTGTAACCTGTAAAATATTTTTAAAATATATGTTTTCTGGAAATGTTGAAGTAGAAGCAGCATTGTATATTTATTTCTTGTTTCTTTTGCCAGACAGCAGTCTAAAGCAACTATTAATAACATGTTGCACTGCTACTGTGATTTATTAATGAAAGTTACTTTAATTATCACAACCTTAATACTACTGAAGATGGTGAAGTATATATAATTATTTCTGTAAAAAAGAAAGGAATAATAAAACTCTAAATTACTGTTTTCTGTAATGTATTCCATTATTTCAAACAGTGTTTTCTTTTTTTGCTCAGAATACTATTTATGAGCTATGATTGCACCTATTTTTTTGTGTAAGCACCTATTTTTGTATAAGCAGGGGGAAGGCATGATGATTTTCCATATATGTGTTTTGTTGTATGGTATTATCTAACCTAATAGAGTGAGTGTGTGGTAGACACACTGCTTCACTATAAAAGATTCTGTGATCCTTTCATAAAAAAAGTTGGAAGTCCTAGTATGAAGTTCATTGTAGTCAGCAGAATCTCTTTCCATAGGGGTCTGCATTTGGCACTTGCAGAGCTGAAAAACAGTTTGCTAATTATGTGCATATTGTGGACAGTCTGGGTGTATTTCCTGGTGAGGGATTCTCAGTCTGTAGCTGCATCAAAAGGGACTGTTGGATCCACTCATAAAGGCACAGTAATAATGGCACTAATAAAAATCCCTGACAAAGCTATGGAAAAAGTTAACCGTCCCCATTTGGCTCTAGTCAGGCAGGAGCTGTTTTGCTAAGTGCACCCAGAGAGGTTTTCCAAGCCATTACATAACCTTCTTCTAGAGAAGTGAAAGGTCTTGAGGGAACTTGAGGGAGTTGATACTCTGGAATATCTGAGTTGCATATGTCCAAGAAGGCAAAATCTATACCAAGAGCAAAAAGTTGAGATACACAGACTGTCTAATGTTCACAAGGCTTAGGGAATCTCCTGCTCACATGGCATTTTTGTTGTTTATGGGTTACATGTTCCATCAGCTTAGGTGTAGATTCTCTGTGGCTGGTCTATAATGGAGAGATTTAGTTGAAGCTGTCCAAATCAGCCGTAACCTAATTTCTGAGGAACAGAGGAGATCAGTGGCACTGAAGCATGCACAAGGAGGTTTGTGTAAAAGGGCAGAGGTGTGTGAGACATGGGTAAGATTCATCCCACTAAAAATAAGTGTCTACATATAGGTGTCTGTATGTGAATCTATCACCTTATGCTCTTGTTAATGGGGTAAGTATTCATCTCTGGCATGATTTGTCCCATCCCAAGAGAAATGTTGAAGTGGCTCACTTGAATCTCAAGCAAAGAAATATCCATATCAGTCTTTCTGACTCTAAGGGGAACAGAGATAATTTTTGTGCAGCTGTAAATGTCTACACTGTAAACTGCTTTTCTGTACTGTGTCTAGTTCCTGCAGATTCTTGGAAAGAGACTCTTACAGATCTGGATATCAAACTTACTGGGCACATACGCTGTCAGGGTTGGCAACAAAGGAGATAGACAGTTTGATTATGGGGTGCCACCCTGATGACAGATGAAAGCAGGGATGTGTTATTTCAAGGTGTAACTAAGGGAAGAATGTTGCGTGGGAGAAGTTGTGATATCCTCACTTCCTCTAACTGTGTACTAACTTGTCACTAGATTTATGAACATCTGTATTTGGGAGCACTGGAATTTATGTCTTTTTTGTGTCTTGACTTACATGAAAAATATGTATATCCTCTGTCAGTTCAGACATAACTGCGATCATCTGCTGCAGAGAGAGTTTGGAGAGAGCTCACAAAGGTAGGTTATCCAGTGTTCAGAGGATACCTGCCTACTTGCCTGTAGTAGTTGAAGGCATTTAGGAGTGCTCAGCATCCCATGCTAGATTCCCCTGAGTTTAGGTGGGTGGGGTTCTGTGAGAAGGGAAGGGGGTGACTGATGACAGCAAGCTATTTATTGTTCTCCACAGCAGCAAGAGAAGCTGCCATTTTCACTCAGAGGACCTCAGGTCCGTCAGGAGCCTCCCACTCCATAAGCCCTGAGAAGTTCCGGGAAGCTGACGCCAGTGGACTGAGGACCAGAAGAGTCTGTGGGTAACCTGCTGGACACCAGGGACTGTCCATGGTGTGATCTAACCCCAAATCTACCCACGACAGTGAGTGGTCTGCCACTGCTGATAACATCTCAGCACCCAAAGAGCCCACTGCTCTTGTCAGACCTGGATGGACGAAGTGGAAGGCAAGTTTGAGGAATAAGTAGTGCATTATTATATTGAATAAATTGTAGGCTACCAGTGTTTGTTACAGATTAAGTAGGATCTAAATGACTTAAGACCCATGGAATTTCTTTTGTCTTCTTCTCCTTTTAGTGTACTCTCCTACTCAATCTCTTTTTTATATAATCTCCATTTTATTATATATAAAACTGGTATATTCGGCAGCTAGGTTTACTTGTTGATTGCCAGAAACTCAACTGCCCCTGGTACTTAGGATGGTACCAGAATCCCTGCAGGGAGAGCAACAGGGGACTCTGCTGCTCTGAAAGGTCAGGATACCTTATCAAGAGCTAGTTATTACAGCATCTGTGGAAGGTCGCTAGAGGTTGATTACCTTCTTTTTTTGTACCATGGAACACATTAGGTTGGAATGACTTGCCTAAGATCTTAAAACAAGGTACTGACAGAGCTGGAAATAATCCCCGAGGCAGGCGCTATTTTTGTGACATATTTTCTGCAAATATTGTCTTATTTGGACAGTTTTTGGTTGATTATTACAAATTAAAATAAAATAAAAATTCATGCATTACCAAACTTTTGGCATCCACATCTGATTTTAAATCTAAGGATGTCTGTCAGACTGATGCTACTACTCATCACTTCCTTTCATCCACCTTACCTGTAGTTTTAAAATTTTCCTAGCTATAACTCCACTGATTCTAATTTGTTGTAACTTACATTCTGAAGAGATAGGATTATGGTCCAATAAAAGCAAGTAACAAGAAGATGTAAGAAAAAATGTCTAAAGCATGGTGGGAGCCACTACCATTAACTTTATGCCTTATTTAGTGCACCTCATTCTAATTCCTTTGTATATAATGATACAAGTTTAAAATTCCTTATATTCCCCAAGGCTGAAACAATCTCTAAAATTTTAAGATGCTTGAAGTAACTTGCAAAACTATTCCAGACTTCAGTCCAGACCTTATGTACTTCTGCATACACTTGATGGCCTAAAACAGTCTGCCTCATTCATCATCTTCATCCTCCACCCTTAGAAACTGCTTAGCCAGAACAAACAGTGAATGTTTTCCCGAAGTGGGTTTAGACATTAAAGTCATCTGTCCTGCCTTCTCCTGTGCATCCTGGAGTTACAGTAGTGACACAGGACAAAACACAACTCTATTGTCATAGAGGTAATAAATAACACTGTGTGTTAGGCTTGTGAGTAGAAAGTGAGGGTTTATACTGTCCTCTAGCAAATCAGAGAATGGTAAGATGTTTTGTTTACTTACAAGAGGTGTCTTGTATCATTTCTCCATACCTGATCTTAAATCAGCAGTTATGAAAGTAAATATTACTGCTGTGGTTTTACACAAAAAGAGAAATTCTGCAAGAGCAAATTTAATGGAATTTTGACCACTTTGTAGTCTTTAGAATCTGCCACATTTTCCCCACCACTCAAATGATTTAAAATTATAAGTAGTTTTGCAAAGCTATTAGCATTATTTTCTCAGCTCAAGCAAAGTTTTTGCAAGGCTTATTACCTATGATGAATCACATCTTTTATTCATATAGTTATAAATGCATTAAAACTGTCAGGTATAATTTGCTGCTTTTTCTCGTTAAGTTTCAGCATGGTTTTTGAAAATAAGCTAATTTAATAACTAGGGAATCTAAGTTATAATCAAATTTATTATATTTACCAGACTTGAATTTCAGATGGGATAACATTAAAAATGTGCTCGAAGAGGAAAGAGCAGAATTGCCAGTGGGCATTGAGTTAGCAGCCTGAAAAAATATCTAAGAATGTTGTGATTGAGTGTTATGATGATGAGAGGAGGAAGAGGAATTCTGTCTGTCTTTATCTGTAGCTTTTACATGTTGCAAACTGAAATGAAGGTCAGAACCTCAGGCCAAAGCTTCAATTCAGGGGAAAGAGTGTTCTCTTCTTAAATTTTTCAGGGACTTACCGTATGCCTTTATAACAAAACACTGGAACTCTGCCTACAAATCTCTAAATTTCTGTTAGAAAGGATGTGCTGCTGTTAATGTGCATGTATGAGCACTTACCATTGTACATGGCATACCAGATGTAATCCAGTGAGTTCTGCATCCACTGAATTTCTGAATTTCTGCTGAATTCTGAGTGAGATTTGTGCTTGGAAGGCTTCTGGATCAAGCTATCATGTCAGGAAGTGCTAAATTAAACGCCTGTTCAAAACTGATCCAACAGAAACCCAAAAAATCAAGTCTTTTCTTTTTCTTGAAGCTCATTCGTTTTCTTGAAGTCTCCTCTGAGTCTTGGTTCCCCAACCCTCTTAACCAAGTTTGTGGCACAGGTTTTGTTTTATTTATCAATATATATTAAGACAGCCTGTTATTTTGGGATTACATCAGTTGTGTTTGTATTGTGGGGATTTTTAATTCCCAAAGGTGCTGTCTTTTGTCTTTGTGTACGCAATTTAAACAAAAGCAGAGTTGTTGTTTTTCCCAGGGCCTTCTACAGACTTTCAGATATTTAAAATCTGAAGTTATGTTTCTTTTTGATTCATCATCTGTTAAAGACTGCTGGCTGTACTAAAGCCAGCAAAAGAGTTAAACAAGCATAAAAAAGAACTGTTCCAGACAACCAGTATATCAGAGTATTCCTCTCCTGAAGGTACTTTGCCACTTAGAAATTCTGAGAATAATGGTCACACAAATACAAAGAAAGACAATTAAAAAAAAATTACTGAAATTTTGCTTAATATTGAAAAGCTTAATTAAAGGAAGAGCTTGAGGTTTGAGCATTTCTAGTGACCACTTTGTGCAAAGGGGACTGTGTCTTTGTGGATGTGGTACATCATTGACAGGACACAGTGAGTCAGCTGTTCATCTGGCTCTTGTAGCTCTAACCCTCCACATCTGGGGATGCTCATGTCACAAGTGGGAGAAGGAGAATATTAGCCCCTGGCATTTCAGAAGATGTCTGTGCTACAGTGCAGATCTCTTGGTGCTGAAGGTAGTTTTGACAAAGAGGTTATGGCACAGGGACCATAGCTGGTATGAAGATACAGGGTCTCGCTCTAGAATTCTATATTCTTTTAGTCTCTGTTTTACAGACATGGTTCTTTGAGGAGTCTCATAGTTTGAGGATGACAAATTGAATTTAAAAAGTTGAAGAGGATCTTGTTACAGCAGAAGAACTAAATGAACTTTCGGTAGGAACATGATGAAATGTCATAATACCCACTGCAAAGTCTCTGGGTATTATTCTTCAGAGCAAAATGCTAGAATTTTGTACTAAATGCACTGTGATTCAGAGCCTGAGGACACAGTACATGAGTAAGTATTTCTTGCTTTAGTCATCAAACAGCCACATTAAAGCATGACTAAGAAGAAAGGCAAGGCAACAGTGAAATGTGGAGCTGATGAGATAGCTCCATACTGAGAGCAGAGCTGGAGATGAGATCCAAGATGACTGAATTGAATTAACTGCACCTTTCTCAAAAAGTAAAGAAGCAGGGAAGGAAGGGTAAGAACCTTTCAATAATTATAAGCAATCAGAGGGAGAAACAAACCCCAGAAGACAAGATGTAAAAACAGCTCGCATGACACTGTAATCTCAGAGCTTATGCTGTCAGCAAAAAGAGATTGGATGAGTTTCTGCAGACTCAACAGTAATTGCCATGCAGCAGCAGTCAGTACTATTGAAATGCTGGAACTGATGGGAACCAGCTCGGCTGTCGTGACTGGGAACAGACGTCCTCCGAAGAGCATGAGACAGCATTCTGCAGTGTGAGAAATCCTTGCCTGTCAGTCTAAACTGGTGGGTTGTTTGGTGGATTGGCACCTGTATCTCTCATGAGATAGGAATTTTGCCTTTTTCTTCTTTAGTGTCTGTAGATACCCAGTTTTGTTCTCAGTGAAGATGGAACAGTCTTCTTTCTTGTAAGTGCAGCCTAATGGATATTAATTTTCAGCAGTTTCATGTATTCTAAGTATCAGCATTAGGAGGAGCAAAGGTGCCTGTGTTTGTGAATATATTCAAGAAGGAGTACAGTGTCAGGAGCTTTTTCTCTCCAGCTCAGTGTGAATTAATGTTTTGTAATGTTCTGGACATAACTGACCTTGAGTTGAGCTGTTTATATTCCTCCTTGAAGAAAGACTGCTTAAGCTCATGCAGTTCTGTACCATCAAGCAGTTGAAACTGGAACAACTTATGTGAATCTTGCCTCAGGAGGTTTTAGGTTGCTGCTAAATATTTTTGACCATTGGGCAGAAGTAGGATTTGCATTTGCAGCCTCGCAAAAAAGTGGCTGAAATCTTGAGGGTCAAAGCAGCCACAGTTCGCCCTAAGTCCTTGAACATGCAATAGCTGTGAGCTGTATGCCTGTGCTGCCCATCCAAAAAGTGTAGGAGAGGAGTCAGACTACTCTGTGTTTAATGGGAAAAGGAGTAAAGACTGTGATCTCTGCTCTTAAATGCTGCTTAAAGTAAAAACAATATATTTTTACCTTCTCGAGAATAGCTTATCTAAGGACTGCTCTTGAAAGGAATTGCTGGGAAGGCCAGTTACAGGCAGAATTTGGTATTGAACTTTGAATGTTCTTTGTCTCATGCTATATATTGCATGCTGTCATGTTGCCTGTATTAACTTTTCTTCTCAGTTTGCTTAAGAACCATGTGAATAAAAAGGTACCATGAATTAAAAAGTACTATGCTTATTAGCCTTCTTGGCAGCTCATCTCTGTTCTCCATAACCTGGTGGGATTTACCCCTGTGACTACGCAAATACTCTAAAGTGAAGATCATAGCTGTATATCCATGAAATAGGAAATCTGTAGTGATTAGTCTGAGATGAAATAATTTTCAGAAGAGCTGAGGAGGTATGAAGTGGTGTAAAATGAGTTTTTTAAAATTTTCATGTGAAAAAAGTGCCACAAATTAATGGAAGTGTGATCTCACTACAAAAGATGTAATGATGAGGCCAGGAATTTTAAACAGTGGGAGCTTAACCTCAGGCACTGAAATCATCCTTACTTAGGACATATGTAATTTAATAGTTAAAGACATTGAGGAGTCACAACAATTCCATGCAACACTTGGGGCAGAGTGCCTGGAAAGCTGCCTGTTGGAAAAAGGATCTAGGGGTGCTGGTTGACAGCATCTGGACATGATCCAGGGTGTGCCCAGGAGGCCAAGAAGGCCGATGGCATCCTGGCCTGGATCAGCCATGGTGTGGCCAGCAGGACCAGGGCAGGGACCGTCCCCCTGTACTGGGCACTGCTGAGGCCACACCTCAAATCCTGGGGTCAGTTCTGGGCCCCTCCCTGCAAGAAAGACATTGAGGGGCTGGAGCGTGTCCAGAGAAGGGCAGCGGAGCTGGGGAAGGGTCTGGGGCACAAGTGCTGTGAGGAGCAGCTGGGGTTTTTTCACCTGGAGAAAAGGAGGCTCAGGGGAGAACTTATCCCTCCCTACAACTGCCTGAAAGGAGAGTGTAGCCAGCTGGGGTGTGGCCTCTTTTGCCAGGTGACAAGTGACAGGATGAAAGACAATGTCCTCAAGTTGTTCTGGAGTAGGTTTAGACTGGATATTAGGAAAAATTTCCTCTTGGAAAGGGTTGTCAATCATTGGAACAGGCTGCCCTGGGAAGTTGTGGAGTCATCATCCCTGGAGGCACTGAAAAGTCACATAGATGTTACGCTTAGGGACATGGTTTAGTGGTGATGGACATGGCTGGGTTAATGGTTGGATTCAATGATCCTAGGGTTCTTTCCCATTCTAAACAATTCTATGATTTTATGAAGAGATCTTAATGAACACAATTTTCTCCAATTTCCTCCAATTCTGCAGTTCATTTACTGAGCACTCAGCAAGACATCTTCAGAGATTTTGAGTGTAATTGGTCAAAAAGAGACACCAATGAACAGTTCTGGGAATTTAAGCCTTTCAATCTTAATTTAGGCTCTATTTTTTGAATATTTGCTCTTACAAATACATAATTTGAAGTTATTTCAGTAATGGAAGTTTTTTGAGTCTCTGTTCTTGAAGAGAGACTCCACTTGTAAAACATCGTTATTAAAAGGCTGACTTTTTTAAAGCATATTACCAGTATAGTTATTTTTTGAGTGTGACATTTGTGTGTGTTATGAACAAGTATTTGAGATCACTTAAAAAATCACTTAAAATTGCTTAAAAGTCCTACAGATTTATTTTTACGTTTCAAAAATGTTAAGAAATAAGCTTCATTCTCACTGTTCATAAACAGCTCTAATGCCTCAACTTTTGAGTAGCATTGAAGTAGTTTCAAAGTGAATTTGAAGTTTCATAGACTCTGCACCATATACATTTTGCTTAAACCCAAGGAAAATTTAAAAAATTATAGCCCTCAAGATTTGCTCTTGTCTGAATACTGTGCAAAGATGCTCTAAATGACTTGACAAAAAATTATGAAAGCAGCATATGACCTAAATTATAAATAAAATATAAGGACTACTGGACCAAAATCTGCATGCAGGCATAATTTAGTGACAATCAAATCTACAGAGAGGACTATTCAAGAACATTTACTAAGCCCTCAGACCTCACACTTGTACAGTTGCGAGTCACCTATTTTGAGCACCTGGACTGCAAACAGTCTTTCCAGAAATCCACTGTGTGACTCTGTAAATGTTTAAGCAGTTCTTGGATCTTTGACTCATCTCCCTGTGCTTTGTGTACCTGGGTTTTGCTTTCATCTGTCCTTCTATGGTGACTATCGCAGCTGTGACTATTGTAAGCTGTGACTGAGAATGGCCCACAAATTCTGAGTTTTTTGCAGTGATGAACTATAGAAGGATTTTTAACCTGAAGGAATAAAAGACTCAAATTTGCTTGTTTTGCATTTATATCAATCGTCACAGCTCCAGCAATGGAGTGGTGCTGTGGTAGCTTACCTAAGGTGGGAGTTTGCTCCATTTATTTTGAAGAGCGAGGTTTGCTGTGTCACCATCACTCCGCTGGAAGACACAACCAGAGAACATCTAATCTAGAGAAGAGAGCAAGCTTACAAGCTTGGTATAACAGAACTCTCCTTAGCAGCCACTAGCAAGGCAGCAGAACCAGGTTCCCACATACAGAGCTGGAACGCTCAGATGATTACAGGAATACAAGGTATGAATTCCAGAAAGTTCAAGCAAATTCTTTCTGCTTGTTCATATCAAGATTTATACAAATAGCATAACATGAGGCTTCGCAAGATAATTTTTCTTCAGTTTTGCCATGTGTTTCTTCATAAGCCTGTGCCCCATTAAAAAAAAGAGAGATACTTAATACTAGATGTCTGCCTATGTCTCAACATTTGCATGCTTAGTTCTCTTGGCTGCAGTGCTACTGCAGTAAAGGCAGGGTAGTCATAGCCAATTTGTCCATATCTGCAGAAGTGAATTCTCAATGCTTAGCTGTGCTATTCCCCGAGAATCCCTGACAGTAATTGTCATTCTCCTCCTCAAACCTAGAGCAATATTTAAAGCAGAGGAAGCACAGGAACCTCTCGAACAGTTTATTTCCCTGTTGCCTGTCAGTGATTTCACTGCAATGCCTAGAAAAAGCAAAGTAGTTCAGGCGGCATCTATTTCTGGCATGAAATCCTAGTTGTGGATTCCCAGTGCTGATGTGTTTTTCAGACCCTCTGATGAATTTCTAAGCTCTCTTAGAATAACAGCTTCTGGGAGGGGACTGAAATTCCTGTGGCGGATTTCAGGTTTGCAGACTTTGATGAAATCTAAACAACAGGGTGGGAAAGCTGTTTTTTGTCAAGAGCAGCTATGAAGGCAGAGAATTAAATTCTTGTTAGTAGAGAGCTTTTCATCTCCGTGACAATTTTTTCTGAGAAATGAAGGGTAAGATGTAGAAACCAATATGAATTTTGAGGAGTGGGGACAAAGGAATGGAGACTTTTCTGTTCTGCTCCTCCGCAGGGAGGAGATATTCCAGCTAGGGATAAATATACAGCCTGGTACTCAGAAGGGTGTTGTGACCCTCATAAAACCAGTGCCTTGAGATCCAGAGAGAGGCAAAGAGAATCATATTGAGGGCTGTGTGAAAGCTCAGAATCACTGTTGTTAGTTTATTTTTCCTTCTCTGGAAATCCTGAAATCACTTACTGTAAAGAGACGGCTATTACCTACCATTAACTCCCTGTCTAACAAACATGGGTTGTAGCTGTTCATGGCTCTCTGGAGTAGAAAAACTCATCTGAGATACCGTATATACATATCACAGACATTTCCAATTCTTCACCAGCAAATAGGACACTATATAAAATATTTCTGGTCGCTTACAACAGCATATGAAAAGATTATGCTGATGGCAATTTGTACAGTGAGGTCCCTTCTCTTCCCCCTTCACCTTTCGCCCAGTTCCTTTATAAACTTACTCAGGCTGGGCAAACAGAAATGGCTTAAAGAGAAGATGGCAGTCCTCTGTGGGGAATGGCTTAGTAATCTTGTCATCCCTTTGCTCCCCACAGCTACTGACTTCTCCAAAACTTCTCCCCCTTTCCTCCCTGGACAAGAGGGAAGGGTCTCCAGTCTTGCTGTCAAAGCAGTAAGTTCAGGAGAAATAAGGACGATACTAGTCAGAGATACTTTTGTCTCAGCCAACCAAAAAGAAAACATTAATATATACCCAGAATAGTTATTTAAAGCAAATGGTTATATTATTTTCTGTTCCTTCATGAACATTACTGAATCAGAGTGCAGTTACATACTGTTGAGTTACTGGTGAAGCAGCAAAAGAATGATTAAGAAAATCATCAGGCAAAACCATGCAAAATATGTTAGTTATCAACAAAGTAATTGGATAGCATTTAAGCAAATGAAACAGACACAGGCATGCAAAGGATTATAACAACTGTAGCAGAGAGTGGTGGTTTCCAAGTGACTGCATTCCAAGTGACCCAACTATATTCACTACCAGCAAACAGAGGACTTTCTCATCACTGTTACCCTACCTCAAGAAATCACAAGAGGGGATGGTCACCCCAGAGGTATCCGTGATTCCCAAAAAATGGGAAATTATAAATGAGAGTAGGAAATCTTTAGAGGGGAAGAAAACAAATTCTGAGTTCTGTTAGATGGCTAAGAAGCTATATTTCATGAAAAGGATAACTTTTAAGCCTGTTGTGGTTCAGTGGTTACAACAGCAGTAAGAGTAAAAATGCAATATATAATACTGAAAATAATTTTTAAATTGGGGAGGGAGAAAAAGTATAAAATTGGTTTGCAAAATGGGGAAAGTGATAAAGTCAAGCTGAAGTCTGCAGGAAGGAAGTCAGTCACTGCCAGTTTCAAAAGACACACAAATTTTCTAAAACATTTGTAAAGCAAGAATTCCTAGTGATAATGTAAGAACTTTTGTTAGATGGAGATAGTACAGTTAAAATAATGTAGGAAAGGACTAAGTTTCTATTGTTTTGGATCCAGGAAGGAAGGAGGTGAAGGACATGGCGATACTGAAATATTTTCTAAACCATTAGCAGAAAAGGAGAACACTTAGTAAACACAGGCTAGTCAACTTAAAGAACTGGAATTATGATGTGTCAGAACACCCCACACGAGCACAGATGTCCTTCCTTTCCCAAACACGGCCTCCAGCATCACTTCCACCGCACTCAGCTGTGGGCTGATGCAGAGCTGCCTTCGGGTCTCTGCGTGGCCCGTACCCGGCACTCCCTTGTCCTCACCGACTGCTCCGTTCTTCAGCAGCTGCGGGAACGCGATGCTTGCCCAACAACTGGGGTGCACAGCCCCGTGCTCGCCTTTGGCTTCCCACCCTTAGCTATGGTCGCAGCTACGGGGTCACGGTCAGCCACCAAACCGGCTGAAGGAATCGCACAGACGAATTATGGCTCCCCGTTATGGTCTTGCTCTTCCTGCTGCTGGTCGGCGCCGTGGCGCGGGGTCGCGCTCCCCGCAGCTGGCCGAGCGGCGCTGGCGGCATCCCGTCCGGGCGCTGTGCTCGGAGCGCTGCTCCTGCCGCGCTGCCCAGCCGGGCTGCCCGGCTCCCGCAGCACAGCCCGGCCCCAGGGCACGGCCCCGGCCCCTCGGCCCGCGCTGCCGGAGCCCTACGGCGGGGCTGGCCCGGGGCGGGAGCCGGGCTCCGGCGGCGCGGCCCGAGGGCTCCGGCCTGGCACGGCGGCGCCGGCCGGGGGCACGGCGGGGCCGCCCCGCTGGCTTCGCCCGCTAGAGGGCAAGAGAGCCCCGCACAAGCGCGGCTGCCCCTGCCCCGCAGCCCCCGGCCCCGCAGCCCCCGGCCCCGCCTGCCCCGGCCCGTGCGGAGCAGCCCCGGCTGGCCGCCGCGGGCCGGGGCTCGGCGCCATCCGCCCTGAAATGCCCGGGGTGGCCACGGTGCCGTGGAGCGAGAGGTAATCCCTTCCATCGGGAAAGCTCTCAAGGCCTTTGGCCGTTCCGGAAAGCGGGCACAGAGCCATCATGGAGCTGGCACAGACTAATCCGTCGGGGGACGGCACAGCGGGCTGCTGCTGTGCCTGCCGCAGAGCACACGGAGCCGTAGGTGGGGCGCGCACCCCGCTCCTGCCGAGCTGGGAAGGTGCCGAGAGGCGCCTTCTCCCTGCACGGCAAGGTGGCGGGCACCTGGCTGCTGGCTGCAGCTCCAGCCCAGCACTGGTAAGTAGCATCCAGCTGATGGTCAAGTTGTGTGCCTTGGTTGGTGTACAAAGGCCGCCTCATCTTTCAGGCAGTGAACCATCTGCAGAAGAAGGATATCAGCCGAAGGAAGAGCCTCCGGGATGCCCTGTTGCCTGCTGGCAAACCCTACCGAGACTGCAGCTACAACTGAGTACCGACAGTACGGGAGCATGAAGAAGGCAGAAACCTCTGTTGAGGCACCACCACGTGTGCTTGGGCAGGGAAGGTACACGGAGCAAAGCACTGGCTGTGGCATAGAGGTTCTCACAATGAGCAGTTGTGTGAGCCTTGCCACACAAATTGCTTGCCATGTGGAGGCCTCTGTGGTCACCTGCACACATGGCAACCCAGATTTCCTCCCTTTTTCTCCTTTCAATCAGTGGCGAATTGGCTCTTGAGCTGGAGGGACTTGCAATGTCTTGGACAATCAATTCATTACTAAAATCAGCAGATACAAGCCATGTACAAATAAACACATCACAGAAATTTCAAACATATTTGGCAGCCTTCAAACTTACATCACCCTATCTACCTTCAAGTATCACCAACAAGGACACGCATTAAAAAAGACTGTATTGACACCTGTGTCAATGCACTTGACTTTGTCTAACTGTTAATAGTGGTATTACTTTTGTGCTCAAACATGAACCCTAATAACTCCCTTCCTAGGATGATCACAAAGATCATATTCTCTCAGTATTCCTTTATGTGAATTCACTGATTCATGTGCATTGCAAAATACCATAACACCACGAAGAATCCATATCAGATATCCCAAAGTTGCTGTGTGACACTGGTGTTTTCTTGGAATTTTCCATCTAAACTGCATGTTTTACACTATTCTAGTGTGAAAATTTGATGATCTGGGAACATGCCCTTTCCTGCTGAATTCTGGAATTCATATAGGAAACTTTTTGGTCATAAAAACCCTAAGTCTCTACAGTCTCTAAAGTGAGAAAGCTAATACATTCCTCTAGTTTAAATTTTCTAAATTTGTAGACTTTTTTCCCTTAATCCAGTTAACCTGAATCACATGCCTTTTGTTTTGTTTTCACAAATGCTTTCTTTTTTTCAGTCAATCTAATGTTTGATAATCATGACTTTCAGTCATTTTTCATAGCTGAGATCACATGAGTTTACTTTGGAGTGTTAATTTGTGTTACTGTATTAATAGTTTAGTGCCCTCACCAGCCATTCTGGGGAAATGCTCAATCACATGTATGAGGCAGCAGGTGGGAACCATGCAGTCCTATCTAGACCTCTGTCATGTAGAAGTCTACATCTAATATAGGCTTCCTCCATACACGAGGAAGAATTAAGCATCTTTAGCACATGAGTCATGTCATCCTAAAGTAGATGCTTAGAATAGGTCAGATGATTTGTGCTCTAAAATTGTTCCTATTTCTCTGTGTCAAAGAACAAATCATTTATACGGTGATGTCTCAATTCCAGCAGCCTCAAGTGAGATGAGATTAATGAACAGTCTCATATCCAGGCTTATGTCATTCTTCAAAATACCTAAAAATCCTTATTTGTCAAGAAAACTGAAAACAGCATTACTTTTTATGTTATTTTCCATTTATATATTAAAAAAGAGAAGCTTTTAAAAGTTTTCTGCCTCAAGACTTCTTAGTAAAAATGGCAAATGCCATGTGTTTCATGGGAAAGTCATAACACCTCTCTTTTTAATAACAGTGTCTTTCAGTTCTCTGTCTGCTAGGTTGGGAAATAAATGAGTTAGATACATTAAAGGTCCAGAATAAGAATCTGCTCTTGGTGAAATTATACAATATGGGGGGGGGTGTTAAAAAAAATCCCTAACAAAAACAACCAACCAAAAGAACCCTGTTTTGCCAGGCTGTATTATTTTTTAAATGACACTCAAAAAATGATATGTGAAAAGATCTTTTAAAACTAAACGAATTGGCAGAGTACAGGTGAAACAGTTTTCTTTTAAAAGATGTCATAATATCTAAAATCTGACAGAAGTGTCACATTAGTGTGGTACATGTGAGGAGAATGTGTGCCAGGAACTCCTCAAGAAATGCAGGATCCTTCTGACCAGATCTGCTCTCAGGAGTTAAAATCTTGCATAGAGCTGATGAGTAAGATCTTGATGACTCACTGTGGCAGATGCAGTCTTTAATTCCAGGAGGGTATAAGGGAAGTGGGTGTGAATCTCGAGTAGAGGGGAGCTAGGGATGTTCCTGCCTCAGTGTCTTGGGGATAAAAGTGTAGGTTTTTAATACAGCCTCAGCTATCAGCAATGCCAAACTTCTGTAAGAGGTAAGTTTGACAATACACATCACACATAGATTTTATGTGAAGCAAGGTTGGAACACCACCTACTCACAGATGGGTATAATTTTGGGGATGTCCTGCATAATTCATGTGTGGCTTTGATACTTATGAGTAATTCAGACATCAAAGCCTCAACTTAGTTAACACTTTTATAACACTAAACTTCCTATAGCAAATAACCTGTGGGCTTTTATTTAAGTGCCTTAAAAATAGGCAACTGTACCAACACTTTCTTCTTTACCTTCAGATATTTTTCATAAGTTAAGCTGGTGTGAAGTACAAGATGGAAAATACTGAAGCCTGAAGTAGAGAAAAAAAACCAAACGCATATAATACTCTTCACTGGGACTAGAAACATAAATTTAAAGCACTAGAAAAGAGCTGGGAAACTCTTTCCTGAGAGCACACCAGATAGCAGGCCCTTATGGTCACTCGGCAATATAACCCTCTGCTTTACCAGTGGCACAAACCTTCACTTTTCCACAATTTTTTTAACAAGCAATTTTATGTTCTCTTCCAAGTTAGCCATTATGCATGGAAAAATTTCCCCGTTTATAACCGTAAAGCTCCTTTATTGTTCTCCTTCAAATCTGCTTAAAACTTCCTTCTGACACCAAACACTTGTCACTGGCTGGGCCTGTTGCTTTTTATTCTCAAGGCTGTTTTTCTCTTATCCTTCCCCCATGGGTTTGTACTATACACCTGTTGTCTTTCATCATGGGTTAAGATCATAAGCTCTTTGGGCATAGACCATCTCTCTTATTACATGTGTCTACAGTATCCGACACAATGGAGCTGTGAGCCCTGAATGGGGCCTCTGGGTACTGCCATGATCCACTTGATAAAGAATGATGATTTTTGACATGGTGAGTTCTGCAGTTTTTCCCAAGTCATTCTGCAGTTGTTCATGCTGATATAACCAGTGTGTGAGAGCAGTGTCCTTAAATCCTACCAAAAAAAAAAAAAAAAAAAAAAAATGGTAAATGCTTTGGAACTGTTTGAACTATTTGCTACTACTTTGGTGTTGTTTGTTTTTTGTTTTTTGTTTTTGGCTTTTTTTTTTCCCCTGCATAAATGCATGGGCTGACATGCAGCAACTGTTTCTTTTTGTGGGTTTGTACGGAACTAGAGTGATGTGACCCTGCTCTGAAGCTTCTGCATTCTGTCCTTCAAATTGCAATAAAGACTGTTGGAGTCAAATAAAAGGGGGGTGGCTCATGCGCTACTGGCGTGAGTCAGTTCCCTAAAGGTCCGTGTGGATTCAGGACACAGCTTTTCTCTGCTGCAGTTTCTCTGCTAGACATGGAAACTAGTCTCTCTCCCTCCTCTCGTGTTTAGTCACATTGGCAAGCGTGGGGATGCAGAAAAGCTGCACCAGTCAGAGCTGGGCTGCTGGCTTTTGTGATGGGGAAGGCAACGAGAGCCACCCCCTCCACGGCATGCCCATCTAGCAGGAGGACATGCAGAGTCGATTATTTTTAATTAACCCCCTTGCAAAATTCTCCTTCTCTCGAGTTCTCTTTCCAGGCTGCACCAATGACCTTCCCGGACCCCGCTACCTCAGCGGTGCGCATCATCATTCACACCATGCAATCTCTTCCCCCAGCTCCCAAGATATTATGTTTCTCCTCCTTTTCTCCCTGCCCCTCTCTCTCCCCCCACCATTCCCAAAAGAGCCTGTCTTTAGGTTTTGTGCTCAATTCAAGGCGCTCCGCATCGTGTCCCAGTCCTTGAGCTCTGCTCAAGAACACTTTTGCAAATGCAGGAGAGCCTCTGTCCCTTTGCTGATTCACACAGCTCTTTTCGAAGGGCAAACCCACAATAACACCAATTCTGGGCACCATAAGAAGAAACAGAAACCATCTCTCCGCTGGCCGAGTCTCTCCCCACAGTTTAAAAGAACTTCATTTTGGGGCCGGGGGGGAGGGGTTGGGGGCAAAGAGAACACATACTTCGCACCGCACCCCTATCTTCCCCCTTACCACCTCCCGCTCGCTTCTCCCTTCCCTCCACCGCGCTCTTACAAGCCGGGGCCGAGCGAGGAGCCCCGGCTGGCCCGCGGGGCGTCCCGGGCGGCGGCGCTACCCGCACCGGCAGCGGCATCCCCGACACTGCCCCCGGCAGCGCAGGGCAGAGCGGGAGGGCTGCGGGCTGCCGGGGCGGGGGACCGGAGCGGAGAAGGCAAGAACTGTGGCGTGGGGCAATAACGACCCCCACCAACCCGCCCCAGCTCCCGAACTTCCCGCGCCGCGCCTGTTTGCCCGCCGGAGCTGAGTTTGAACCCCGCTCGGGACAGCGGCAGCCCGGTTACCTGCGGCAGAGCGGGCCGGGGCCGGGCTGCGGAGCGGTGCGGGGCGGGCTCGCCTCCGCCTCCCCTGCGGCGGGGCCGGGCCCCGGGCCGAGCTCGGGCTGGGCGGGCAGGGCTCTGCCCGCCCCGCTCCCCCCGCCAATGTCAGGGGGGACTCGGGCTATGCGGGCATCTCCCGAGGAGCCCGCTTCCCGCAGCGGGCGGGCGCGGTATATTTAGCATCGCGTAGCTTTATTCCTCCCCCAAAGTTTCGCCCACTTATTTATTTATTTGCCGGCGAGCGCCGCGCTGCCGCAGAGCAGCAAGAGCCGCTCCGCGCCGTGCCGAGCGCTGGAAGCGGCTCGGTATTGCAGCAGGTAGGGCTGAGCGCTAGGACCTCGGAGAATCCTTCCAGCAGCAATCAGGACTACCTTAAACCCAGCCCAATGCCTCTTCCTGCGCCACTCTGCGTGCTGGATGGAGATCCACAGTCAAGAGCTGCAGCTCAGTGCTGGAGTACAACATTTCACAGGGAGCCCTGCAGAAGCAACACCTGTTTCGAGCCAGCCAAGAAAGACACAAGCACTTGTATGTTGCTGCTTTGCTTGTGGATCGTCAATAATCCTAAACCAGTGGACATCTGCTGAGCCTCCTGAGAATTCTGGATAATAGATTTGGACGTCAAAAGTTTTTTTTTTCCTTTTTCTTTTTTCCTTTTTTTTTTTTTTTTTTGGATTTATCTCAGCCAACAACGTGAGATTTCCCCCCTCCCCCTTTGCAGGATTCATGCTGATGTATGCAGTCTGTTATAGAGTAAAAACAGCGCATGCCTTTCTGGAGTCAGAATCCATAAATCCTGACGTAGCCTGTGCATCTTAAAAAAAAAAATCCCTATAACGCCTAGGTATTTAAGTTGCTATGGTCATTCTTATCTTAAACCAAATGGAGAAACTACGGATTTTTTTCTTTATTACAGTTGGATGGGCTGAAGACCGTATTGCTTGCTAAGAGCTGGGGATATATGCATTTATATAGATATACACATCTATATGTTTATAAATATGTCAGTGTGTGAGTATAAAGTGGTGGTTTCTTAGACTAACTGGTTTGACCTTGAACCTGTACCAGTCAAAACAGAATATTACTTTTATTTATGCATTTAATGGATTGAAGAAAGAACATTTTCTCTGTAACTGCGCTAGGGAGGGGAGAGGAGTGGAATATACCTAATCTTATATCTCCTGGGTTTGGCACCATCATTATTGTTTATTCTCATTCTCTAAAAGCAGAATCTTCTGATGGCTCCCTTAGGTGAAGTTGGGAACTATTTCGGTGTGCAGGATGCAGTACCTTTTGGGAATGTGCCCGTTTTGCCGGTGGATAGTCCGGTTTTGTTAAGTGACCACCTGGGTCAGTCTGAGGCAGGTGGGCTACCCAGGGGGCCTGCGGTCACGGACTTGGACCATTTAAAGGGGATCCTCAGGCGGAGGCAGCTATACTGCAGGACTGGATTTCATTTAGAAATCTTCCCCAATGGTACTATCCAGGGAACCAGGCAAGACCACAGCAGATTTGGTAGGTATTATCCTTAACCCTTTAGTGGTCATGTGATGAAATAATGGGGCAGAACTGCGGGCGGGGGGACGGTGGGGGGTGCGAGGCGGGCGGGAAGGGGGGTTTGTGTTGATGGCTGATCCGCCGAGGGGAGATGTGAATGTGTCCGGGGGTGCAGATGTACACGAGCGGCAGCACCGCGGCGGAGCAGGAGCCCTCGCCGAAGTCGCCGGGTGCTCGGTAGCGATGTTTGTGTAGCTCCAAGTTCTGCTTAAGAGCAGACGCGTACTGGGAGGTGGTGGCGGTGGTGGAATTTTTGCTCGGGACGTTTCTGCTGAATGATTTGATTTCGCGAGTTTAAAGGGTTTTTAATCATTAACCACCACAATTTAAAATTCACCGAGTTTCCTGGAGGGAGTGGCTCTCGTCCTATACGCAAATTGACGAGGGCTTTTCTTTCGTTTTCTCTGCCGATTACCTGCCCTAGTAACTGCCCGAATTGCACACCCTGCCTGGTTCGCTGCTCGGCGAGGATTCACCGGCAGCACACGCCGACCCGCAGCCGGGCTCTGCGCCCGCCCGAGCCCGCAGCCGTGCGGCAGTGCCGGTGACAGGCGCCCCGAGAAAGAGGGAGCGCAGGTGGGGTCCGGAGCCAGCCGGGAATCCTGCGCCAAAACCTGCCTTTCTTGAGCTGTGTGGCGTGTCAGGCTGGCAGCGAATTTAAAAAGAGCGTTCCCTGGGTTTCCTTTCCAGGGGACGCTATTTGTGACTCAGCAGCGAGGGCTGGAGGGCTGCTGGCCCCGGCTGCTCCGGAGAGCCTGTGCATGCACACACGCACACATGCACACGCGAGTCCAGTGGGCCTGGAGCTTCTCGGCTGCCAGGGAGACTGTTAAAGGCCCGGCAGATTGAATGTATGAAAGTGACTAAAACAGCCTGGCTGAGCTGATTATTTGGGGTGGTTTTTTTTTTTTTTTTTTTTTTTTTTTTTTAAAGGAGGGGTGCGGAAAATATACCAGGTTAGCTCGCCACGCTCCCAGCTGTTGGAAGGAGTTAACTTGTGAGTGAACCAACCTGACAGCACTTAAATTCGGTCGTAAAAACCAATTCCTGTGTTGGTTTTTTTCTCTCTTTGTATTTTAATGCCAGATGTTGAACGATATCTAAGCTGTGTTTTATTGCTTTGTGAAGCTATTTAGATAATGCCGGTGTTGTAGGAGATGATCTCCAAAGGGCTCATAAGCGAAGCTGGGAGGGAGGGACGGGGGAGGAGAGGACTGAGGCTCTCGCGTGGTCGCAGGTTCATCCTCCATCCCCCTCCATCCGCTGCTCCCTGACACTCTCACGCTGCTTACAGGCTCTTCCTCCCTCCCACGCCGCCCGCCCGGGGTCTACGGGGCTGGTAGAGGGGTGGGGGCAGCGTCGCGGCTCTCCCGGGGGCGCAACATCCAATCTCGCTGGCGAGAAAAAGTGCGGAAAGTGTTTAAGGCAGACGCGTAGTGAGGGTAAAGGGGCGGGGGGGTGGGTGTGGGGTGTGTTGCAGCTAGGCGTTTTCCTTGGCACGGGCGGCCGCCGCGCGTAGCTGCTGAGCCACCGCCGCAGGTTGCCCGTGCCCGCTGCGCTGCGGGCGGCGGCGGAGGCGCGGAGCGGGGCCGCGGCAGGTGTAGGGCGCTGCGCGCACCGGCAGCCGGGGCGGCGGGGGGCCGGCGGCCCACGGGGCCCCGCCGCCCCCGGAGGAGGGCCGCCAGCTGTTCCCTTCGCGAGGCGGCGGTGACCACATTATTCGTGGCGTCTATTTTTAAAAATGGCTTTCCAGCCGCAGTTGTAGGAAGCTGACAATTCCGAGGGGCAGTTCTTCCACCCCTTGCAGCGCCTTAGCTTTAAATAGATTGATTTTTTTTTTCCCTTGTCGGTTTGATCTCCCTCTTCCCCCCACCAGGACGCGCCTCGGTGATAACTCTTCTCCCCACGCAGCGCGCGGGTGATGCCCCTGCTCGCTCCGGGGTTGGGAAGACCGTGGGATGCCTTGGGGCTCCCGGCTTCTTTGAAGGAGGGAAGGTACTTTTGTACCGTGACATTGCCGTTGTGTTTGCCGGAAGGTCACAGAATAGCTGATGCTGTTTGAGTTTTGGTGATTGTAAAGTCTTCTGATGATTCTGGGGAGGTCTGCATCCCAACTCGGGAGCTGCCCTGCGGAGAGCGGGCTCGCATGATCTCCTCCGAGCGTGTGCAGGGAACCTGCGTGCGCGTGTGTGGATGCGGGGGTACGCGTCAGAAGGAAGTTTTTCTCCAGGAATAAGGAGGACAAAGAGAAAACCCCGGGGGCTGCGCGTAAACTCCTCTCTGGGCTCTGCCCTGTGGGAATCCCCCTCCCCGCACACACCTCTGGAGAGACATCAGATAAGAGTAATTCTTTTGTGATGCTATGTTGGATGTGTGCCTATTGCGTACAATAAACCGAGCCATATTGTGTGTCTATACTCGCCCGATTCTGGGAGCCCTGGCATTTCGCAATTCCTGCAGCAAGATGTCCATCTCTAAAAGAAAAGCTCCCCGGGAGAACCCGGCTGGGTCCCCCGCGTAATGCGATCTCAGGTGATCAAAGCCTTATCTCTCCCGGGTCACAAAAGATTTTTTTATTTTTTTTTTTTTTTTTTTTTTGATGCAGTCTCCTTTAGTGTAGGGCATTGGCTAGACAGTAGAGTCATTGTAAATTCAGGAACTCTGTAACAGCGGAGAGGCGTGCCTCTGTGCGTCAGCACAAGTACTGCATGCACAGCATTAAAAAAATAGGAGCATGCAGGAAAAGGAAAAAAAAAAAGCTTGTCAGCAGGTGACCTCCGCTCCCCGGGACCTGCTGCTACAAGGAACCGCTGCGTTCATCATCTGCGGGAGCCGCGCAGCCGCCCGCCCTCCGCCCCCCCGGCCGCCCTGCCCGCTCGGGCGCTGGGCTGGCGGGGCGGGCTCAGCGCCGGGAGGGCGCGGGGGCGGCTCCGGCCGGGCTCCCTGCGGCTGCCCGCCCCTCTGCCGCTGGATGCGGTGGGCGGGCCGGCCCCTCGCCCCGTCCTGTCTCTGGGGAGAGCCGGCAGACCGGGGCGGGGCGGGGAAGGTGATGCGTGCGGGGAAAGCTCTGGCCCCCGGGACTGGGCATCGTGGGCCAGGTTTTAGGGGGGAGGGAAAGGCGCCGAGCGGGCCCGACAGTCTCCTCCGCTATTGAGCGTTGCAGAGGGGAGGGGATGGGGGGGGCGAGCAAGGGAGCTGTGAAAGACTGAAACTGAAGCAGGGCCCCGCTGCCTGGGGGTGCTGCGTCTGTCTGCGCTCCCGTCTTTTTAATTGGCATCATGTGGGGGAGCGGGCGGGGTGGTGACAGCTGCGACAGGCGGGACGCATCCCGGCGGAGCGCTCGGCCCCGCGTGGCTCCGCACCGCAGCCTCGGCCGGCGGGCGGGGGCCGAGAGGGGGGCGCCGGGGGAGGGGGACGCCGGGGAAGCCCCTTCCCTCGCCCCATCGCTGGGCTGAGCTCCCGGCGCCTTCTTAGCCACCGAGGGCTCCGCTTCCCTCGCCCCGCTGCTGTCCGCGGCAGCCCGGGCAGGGGACAGTCTGCAGGGTCCCCCAGTGCTCCCCCTGCGCTCCCCTTCCCCTGGAAGCCGTACAAAGGGGTGGCCGGCAGAGATTCTTGGTCACCGTCTTCGTTGTCATAGATGGTCTGTTGCAGTGCTAAGGGAAAGCTGAACTGCTCCAATCCATTGATACAAAGAAAGCCAACGTGTAGCCAGAGGCAAAAATGGGCAAAGGGCAAACCGGCAACAACATAAAACTGTGCGGTTGCAGAGGTGTTCATTGCCTAAAAGCCAAGGAGAATGCCTCTGTAGGCCTGCTCTTCAGCAGAGCTAAGGTAGATGAAAATTGAATTTTCACTTTTGTGAACAACACACTTCCTCTCACCTGTGAGTGTGTCAGGAGAGCAGGACCAGCATTTATGCCAGGCTGGTGTCCTGCACCATTCAGCATGGTCTCAGTTGGATCATGCAGAAGAAAGTCTGTGAAGAGCTGATGTGGACGTGTAAGGAATAAAAAGCTTCCCTGAAACTTACTTTCTATCCTTGTGAAGGAATGGGTCTTTGCATTGAAGTGGTTTTATTAAAGAAAGTGCTCAGTGAGAAGAGATTCAGCACCCCATGTACTGAGTTATTTTCTCTCTACTTCCCTTCCACATATTTAGCTATAAATAGGGCCCTAGCTTTCGAAGTTTGGAGTTGCCCTGATTTTCATTTGATACAGCCTCATTTTGAAGAGGTTTATCTATTTTAATATCTAGTTCAGGTCCTAGGTACTATCTGTGTATTATAGGAACTATACAGTGAAAATATGCACAGAACAGTGGGACAAATGCAATCCTTAAACTGACAAAACTTCTGTAAGACTGTATGCTTGGTCCCAGATAATCTCTTGAAGGACTTAACATGGCACATAAAACTTGCTGTGAGTAGGCTTTTGAGTGTTTCAAATGAAAAAGTCTCTATTCTGATCTCAAATATGTGGATGCTCTTTGCCAAGTACCTTCAATTAATTTTCTGCACTTAAGATAGGGTGTGACAGTGCCTTTTTTGTTCTTTTGATGCACTAAGCAGCATGCATAGTTGAAATGATGACAGCAATTAAAGACTACGTTTGGACTGATATGAAAAATGCCGGACTCACTAACTTAGCTGTAGTAGTGTCTAATATACACTTAACGTAAGATTTAACCTCAGTTAAAATTTCTTGGTAACATGTATCAAGTAATACGATATTTTGGTAAAAGCTTTAGAGAAAAAACCTTGCTAAGAAATCTGAAAGTATTGCATGTCCAGATATAATGGAAATCTTAGAATTGTTTCAATGGATCAATTGTATCTGAGATACTACATATACCAGATAAACAGCGTGCGGCCACTTTATATTACTTAAATAATTACATAATTGCAAAATATTTCCTCCCAGTAATTTTTATTTGAGCATATGTAGAGAATAATTGAAAATGCCCAGGCCTCAAAAAAGGGTTATCAAAACAATAATACTGGTGGTGTTTGTAGTGCTGAATAATATATAAGTTAATGATCAATACTCCCTTAAAGGGAATACTTTTCATCTTTACACTAGCTTGGCTATAAATTTTCTCTATTGGCTTCAACTTGTGCTATGTTAGATCTATGTGATTCATGCCTGCTATTGATTAGTGCACAACTATTTTGTGGGAGATGCCAAATTAATTGTTAAAAAAAAGCCACGAAAGTGCTTTTTTATTGGCCACACGAGGCTCAACACACACTATACTGTTATTTCATTATTTCATGTACATATAATTTCCAATAAGCTTTAAAAAGGAGTTATGCAGTGTGCTTAGACATGAAAAATCACATACTGAAAATGCTACTCTGTGCAGGACAGAGTTTATTTTGTGACTGAGAAAGTAGCCTAACACAGCAGCATGCTTCTGAATGTTGCTGGGTAACTTCTTGTGAGATCATTACAGTCTTAGACGAGCCCTCCCATATAGGAAGAAATTTCCATTTTTTAACACAAGATTCCTAGGCTTATACCAGGTTTGGCCAGCAGCATCCTCATTGAAGAGGTAAGCAATTTGCAGGGAAGGCTGCCAGAAAATCCCCAAACTCTCGGAACCAGATGAGCCAATACTTGATACAGATACTTGTTGTACTGTGCACATGGATGCTGAACTTTGGAGATTTGCAGAAGCAGTGCTTCTCTGCAAAGTATTCTTATTTCTGAGTGAACAAATGTCTGTGTAAGCTTGCTGTTATATGCATGGGAAAACTTAATCATGTACACATTATTACACTTAGGTGTAGGATGTTTTAATGTCTGAATTTTAGATGAGTAAATAATAACACATCAGAGAGAATGGTTACTATCTAAACAGAAATGCATGACACTGGACTATACTAAGGATTTTCATTTCCCAAGCCTCTGGAAGATCATACTGTGAGTAAATCTTTCCCTGTATTCCTGAATCATTGATGTCTGAAAGGAGACTTTTTGGTTCCATGTGCAACATTGCTTTACTTCACAATTTTGATTGAAATGTATTTTTTCAGAATTTATTTTGCATAGTTCGTTTCATAGGTTCCTAATTTCTGCTGATTTTGGCAATCTAAAACCTTTTTTTTTTTTTTTCTGAATGTATTATCTGTTGTGCAATTCAGTATAACTGAGCTTAAGGTATGTATTTAGGAATGATGAGAAAGACTGTGAGCAGTCTTTTAATTTGAAACATTAATGCTGTCTGCAATCCATCATTCTAACAAAGACCCAAACTACTTGCAGTATTGTATGTTAATTTTGTCCTCATCTTCTTCCAAACAACTCAGAAAATGGGGAAAAAAACCTTGAAAATAGCTGCTTGACACTCAGGGATAAGTTGTATCTGGGAAAAGAAAAATCTTTCAATTGAAACAATATGTACATTGTTTGTTTTTTCCTTCATTTCGTAGGTATACTGGAATTTATCAGTATAGCAGTGGGCTTGGTCAGCATCCGAGGAGTCGACAGTGGACTTTACCTTGGAATGAATGAGAAAGGGGAGCTGTATGGCTCGGTGAGTTCCTGCTAGCCTCGGGCAGTTATGGTCCTTGCATTCCATGGGGGAAACACTTGCTAGCTCCTACAAGCTCCCATTGCACTGTGAGCACTCATTCTGCTCTGAATATCTTGCAATCTAATTCAAAACAAGACCCTGTGGGTGACATAATGAATGTGGGAGAGGAAAAAGGTGACAAAATCCGGAATGAGTAATAATGCAGATGAATGGCAATTTAGATACAAACAATAGACAATGATGGTCAGACCTGGTCACTGAAGACTAAAGGATGTACTATGAGATTTGTAAATGTCTCCTGTCAGTAGAAACCTAAATCAAGACAAGGTGGATTTCTTTTACATGTAGGCAGAGAGTTTTCTAGGAATTGACAAAATAAGGCAGAGGGGGAGGGAAAGCGTGGCATATGTGGATGAGAGAACGAGAAACAGGAGTGTGACAGAAGTTATAAAAAGTATAGGATTGAGGGCAAGAGGCTTGGTGGTCTTGTCCTGAAAGTTTTGCTGGTGCTCCCTGAGGGATGGCAGCAGGAGTGAGTAACAGGTGTGAGGGAGGAGTAAAACTTGGTATTTCAGGAGTGGGTGTTTGCCAGCCTACCTGCAGCTGATGGGTGACTGTTTTTGGCAACATGGGCTGTCTTCCAGCAGAGCAGAGGGAGAGAGTGTGTGTCTGTATGACGTGGCTCTTACCTGGGAGTATTTGAGGCATCTGATGTACAACGGGCCTTGTACCCTGGGTAGATTGTGGGCAGGTTCATCTGAAATTTGCAAGATAACTCCCCAGATGGTAAAGGGCAACCTCTTCTACCAGTAAAATATCAACCTCTAAAGCTTACAAGGAGTAGAGAAGCAGTTGTATTTGAGGAAGAGAGTGGCAGGACTGAAGGGTAAGCAAATATCTGAATCGAAGTGAAACTGTGTATTCACAGGGGTTCATTAGAAGCAGAGGAGAAGGTCCATTGATAGTGTAAATGTTGCAGAGAAACACTCAAAAAAAAGCTAAAGTGATAGAGAAGGGCTTTGAATGTAGCTGAAGATACCAGTGTCACAGAAGAGTAGCAGTAACAGGGAAAAAAAGGGCAGTGAGAGTAGGAGAAAACATGAGAAGACGGTGGTGAGCGGACAGGTGAAAACAGAAAGGGTAGGAGGGAAGACCAGCTTCCATGCATGTTATCCATGTAGGAGTGTGAGCAAGTGAAACCAGGAAAGACCAGCAGAAGTGTTTCCATAAGGATGTCCAGGTTCACTGATCTCTTTCTAGTGATATTTTGTGTGAGAGAGATGAAGAGGCTTATCTTCTGAGCAAAGAGCAAGCTAGGTGAGGAAGCTGGAAGATACAGATAATGACAGTGTATGTGGGAGGCAGGAAAAGAGGTGGTAAAAGGAGGGGCAAGGGGATGGAGAATGAGTGGACATGGGAGAAGAGGAGATGGTGAGTGGGAAAGGCCAGAGAAGAGGAATTTAGCATAAAGGTCAATATGGTGGATGTAAAACTTGGGAGGATGGAGAGGGAGAGAGAAAAGGAATGGATGCAATGACAGATGTAAACCAACTGCCTGTGAGGAGTAAGTTGTCATAAGTCACAATCCTTGTGCAGCTGATGAATGTGATAAAGAACTAGCAAAGTACACGAGTATGTCAGGTTGAGTTAGGCAGCAAAAAGGCAGAACAACAACAGTAATATGAATCAGTAATGTTGATAATCATCAGTAAGAGTAATCGTTTAAACATATAAACATAGTGAATCAGTTACTCTGCATTTCAGATATTCTGAGACAGGAAATGTGGTCATTGATAGAGCTTAAATGCATAGACTTGGGAAGGCAGAAGTTACATCACTTTCCTGTGCAATTTATGTTTTGTGTGTGCAATACGTTTGACTGTCAGACTCAATTACGCAAGACATTCTTTGCGGAAGAAATATGCACAAGAAATTCTTTGTAAATTAGTAAGCTCACTGCATTTATAAAATAGTTGTTTCATGAACAGCAGTTCTAAAGGAGCCTGGCTTTCATAAGGAGTTGTGTCTCACAGCAGAAGATGTGGGTCTCTCTGACATTCTGTCTTTGCAGTAGCACAAATTCCTCAGCCTTTTGTGTTTCTTGTATGGAGAAAGAGACAGTATTTAGCTGTCCATGCTCACCAGACTGTCAGTTTGCAGGGATTACGTAGCTCACCACTCCCAAATGGGATGTGTAAATGATTTCTCGTCTTTACCCTGCCTCTGATCAGTTGCAAAACTGATAGGAACTTAATTTTCTTGAAGACCTTTGACTCCTGATTGAAACTGGTTGACAAGCTAAGGAAGAAGAGACAGGCAGGCAAATGGATGTACAGTATAATTGGATGTAACCTCTTTTTTCCCGAGAAATGGTGCTAAAAATATGAAGCCATTCATAATGGAGAACTGGCAAGCTCTGAGGCTAGAATGCAAAGTTCAGGTTAAAATCTGATGGATGATATGGCTTATTGTCAACCTCCAGAGATGAGACATACTAAAGAGTGATGGTAATTGAATTACATTACTTCCAATGAAATATAACCTCTAATGGCTACTCAGTGTGATGATGCTTTAAAGCCTTGTCAACACTAGCAATCCTAGTGCCTATATTTCAGCAACTGTCAGCTCTCTTAGAAACACTGAGATAAGCAGGCCTCAGAGCAGATTTTTGTGTAGAATTGGCTGGACATTTTTAAGTGACAGTGTTTTGCTTTTGGTTTTGGTCAAAAAATGCAATTAATTGAAAACTAAGTTCTCCGATGGGAATAAATGTTGCAGCTTGAACCAGAAGCAAGGCACAATCCAGCACAGAATTATCTCTCCGGCAAAATAGAAGATCAGGTTAAATGAGATTAGTTTTGAGACTGATATGTGGTAGACTGTGGAAAATTAAAATCAGTTTTTCACCTGCATTATGCAGAGCAATCTCTTTAGCTGAGCTTTCCTGTAGCTCCTGTAAGCTGTCCTTGTGCTGCTGTGCTGTGAGGTGTATCCCTCTGTCTTGTATCCCTCTGTATCCCTAAGGGCTGTGAATAGCATCAGCTTTGTCATGGAGCAGGTACACTTATGACACTGTGACTGTGTTTCTTAAGACGGGAAACCCACACACAACTGAGTAGCAACCTAAGAAATACTTGGTCTTTCTCTACCCCAGCATTGTGGATCTAAGTAGGTGCTTAGATTCACAGCTTGTGAGGCATTCAGTACTTGACACTATTGGAATAGATGCCCTGTGTCTGACAGTATCATATTTATATTCTAATTACGGCATGAAAAATACATTAGGCATGAACCAAATCAGTGACCTTAAAGGCTTCTATCCTTCTATATTTGTGTTTGACACAGGAAGATTTTCCCAGCATAATTGTGTTGCCAGTGGAGGTGGGACATATGGCAAAACAGAGCAGTCAGGGTGGGTGGCTGCTGCCAGTTTTCATGAAAGACAACAGTAAAGGCAGTTTCAGCATATCTTGATCCAGGCATGTTCGTCTTGGCCTTCTCAAAGTTCTGCTTTCCTCACAGATTAGCTGCCTGACAAACTCTTCCCACCTCCCCACTCTCAGGGGGCAGTTCCTGCTACATTTTCTGGTCAGAAGAGCACAGTGCCTCTCATGCTGCATTCAGGGAGATGTGTAACATAATGTGGCTGTTCTCAAGTTCCTCTTCATGCCATGGATTTAGCCAGGGAAAGCTGTAAATACATGCACACGGTGCTGCAGAGAAACCACTGGTAGCTACCTAACAATGACTCAAAGGCTGGGTAGTGACTGCAGCTTTCCCTCCTGTCTCATCTGCCCCTGCTTTCCCTTTCCCTTGCCTTTTCCTGGCAGCCTGCAGCCATGACTCATCATGTTTCACAGCAGCTACTGTGCTTGTCACTGGAAAGGAGGAAAAATGCAAACTACAGATAGGACCCAAAGGGTGTTAAGACAAGACATGAAGACCTTTTCCTTCCCAAGTGCCAAACAGCTCTTGCCAATGTGTCTGGCAAGAACGTTAGTAAATGTGTTTTAGCTGTGTTCCTCAGGGCCGTGCCATGGTGGGAAGGAGGTCTTTCTGATCAATCCCACAACCTTCATGCTTTTATAGGCTGTCCCCATTGTCATGCTGCCCTTGGGAATATTAACTGCTGCCACCCATGAGGCAGGCTGGGATTTGTCCCCACACCATGGAGTGCCCATCACTCCCACTGCAGGCTGTCCTCTGAGGGAGTTCTGTGCTGCCTCAAGCACAGACCAAGGAGGGACACGGGACACCCTTGCCCCAGCTGCCGTGGTTGTCCCGGCCTTTTCTGCGCTAGAGAGCTGTGCTGCATTCAGCTGCTGGCATCCCCACCTCACCCATCTCCCACAGATACGCACCTGCCCCATTCTTCTTCTCAGACTAGATATAAAGAAAAATTTTTAGTGGCAGGTGTGGTGAGGCACAGGAACAGGTTGCCAAGAGACACTGTAGATGCCCCATTGCTAAAAATGTTCAAAGTCAGGTTGGACCAGGCTCTGAGCAACCTGATGTAGCTGAAGATGCACATTGCAGGGGACTTGGACTAAATTAGATTTAGGGGTCCTTTTCAACCCAAGTCATTCTGTGAAGTGCTGGTGTCTCCGCTGCTCCTTGTGCCCTTGGCACCTGGCAAAAGACAGCTCAGGTTGGGTGTTCAGGAGGAATATTGGTAGCTGGAAGATCTGGAGCAGCTACCAAGAAAGTTGTGCAGGTGGGGAGAGGAAGGCAGGAGTGGAGATGGTGGAGTTGTTGAGGAAGGGGGAAAAAGTGCTTGGAAGGAGAGCTCAGGGGAGTATACAGAGAGAGGCTATATTTACTCACAGAGCTGCTGGGACAGAGCTGAAGAGCCCAGATCAGGAGCCAGGGAGAGAAGCTCCACACCTCTGGGTTGCAGACTTAAAGGGTGTGTGCTGCAAGGTGAGATGTAGGAACGCTTTTAACAGGGTCATAAATTGCTGTCCTTCAAAAAGTGAACGGAAAGCTTGATCTGGAAGACTAAACTTGCCTTTTGCTCCTAAAACACTGGCGAGAGAGTGGAGGAGGGGAGAGAGAGTACTGTCCTTGAAGAAACATGTTTTCCCAGTAAGTGTGCAGGGAGGTGACGATATGCCTCTTTATTGTCCCAGCAGGGCTGCACCTGCAGTGTTTTATGCTTTTGTTTGGGTCCCCACAGTCCTGGAAGGGCTGTGAAGCTACAAAGACTGGTGAACAGAAGTTTTTCTGACAAAAAAAGGGACAATTTGTCATAGTTTACTGAAAATTGCTTGCTGTAAGCAAGGATTTATTTGGCTGAGTTCTAAAAATATCTTCTATATTCCTGTGCAAATAAAGGAGGGGAATTGTTCAGCCCTTCAAATGGTAGGTCAAGGTGCACGGAAACAACATGAAGGAAAAAGCAGGTTGAAAGTGCATGCTGTTAACAGCATTTAGGCCAAGTATATAATTGCTACAGGTATCTAAGAACTGGATAAATAAATAAATATAATAAATTACCCTCCAGTACCATCACACTTTCCTTGTAAACACCTCTGTTCTAAAATGATTCTATATGTTTCAGATTGATTTTTTGAAATAATAATCTCAATTATCTGTTCTCAGTGTCCAGATACCACAGTTGAGGTGAGCCTGGAAACGGGGCAGTTTCAGTGCACAAATTTTGGAAGGAGAATTAAAAGCAATTTCCTTGAGTGAAGGCAGAGACTTCTAGGCTGAGAGTGGTCAAATCCCAGGAGGGATAATGGCTACGGCACCTGGTTTAACGCCCTTCTGCTTGTGTTATTATTATTTACAATAATAAAGTGCCTTCTGGTAAATGGTATAAATGTAGAGACAGAGGGAGGTTCCTATGGCAGCTGGCTTGCAAGGAGTGGTCAGGCTTTCTGCATGAGCAGCTTTGCTCAGGAAAACCTGGCACTCCCATGATCAAAAACCTGATGGTGTCTTTTACTGACGACAGCAACTCGTGTCTCCCTGGGTAAATCTGTTTTAAGCAGTAGACTGCAAGAAGCAGGCCTGCAGTTAATTTGATGGGCAAACTCTGAAGAGGCCCAGTTCAGAAAGGTGATTATGGCTCTGAACATGAGGGAGACTTTGTCAGAGATGCAGAAATCCTGTGGAAATGATCTCCCAGCAAGGGTGAAACTCTGTGTAAGGATTTGAAAATGGTGAGCGCTTGGCGGAGGGTCTGCAGAGAATGGTAAAAGGGCAGGTTGCAGAAAAGATTGTGTCTTAGAGACGTAGAAGCGGGGGGATAAAATGGAAATTGCTGCGATAAAGCTGATTTGGGCCCTGAAATGTGTACTACAAATTTTATAAGGTGAAAAGTTTTTAAGCTGTATACCTGGAAAGGGAACAGAAGTCTTTACCAACACAGTGTATTCGGGATTTAAATTCAATGCAGTCTGACTGTGGATGCTAACTGGGCTAGCCCTGTTTCTGATAAACTCCTTTGGGTGGTAACATGGGTCTGGGAGCTCCCTGTTGTAGGATGAACAAAGGGAGCAGGGGCAGCCAGTACTGCTGCTGAAAGAAGTGGCTATTTTCCCTCCAGCCATCCACCCCCTCCCTTTTGCTGGCACAAGTGTTTCTTTGCTGCCTGGGGAATTGAAGCAGGAAACGGGAAAATGAATCTGGCCAAGCAAAAGGGCTTCAGCCACAGTGATTCTCTCCCAGGTCACTGGAAGGTGCAGCACAAAGATGGGAGCAAGCCCTGGTGAGGGAGTGTTTTCTTCCCTCTGAGGCAATGCAGGTGTTTTCCAGCCTTGAGTGTGTGCGTGCCTTGAGCTATGTGGTTTGTGTTTGGCTGGAGGGCTATCATTCTGGCTTGGGATATGCTTGGGTTGTTAGGAACATCCTTTTAAATGAAAGAGTAGAGGAGGACCTGGAAGTACATGCATGATGAGTTTACTGAAGCAGGATAAATAGTTTCAGGCAAGCGTAGTATTTTATTTTTGGTAGGGATATATTTTTCTAGAAATGGAAAATTGTGCTAATTTGCAGGGCTGTGTTAGATATGACCCACAGAAGAGAGTACTTGTTACAGTAGGTAAAACGAGTGCTAGTAGAAGACTTGTATGATAGATGGTGAAAACTCTGAGGAGAACACAGCAATGGGGAGTGCTGAAAGGTATTAGACAGGAGTGAAGCTATTAGTGGAGTTTTTATGGATTGGTCCCTGGACTGATTTTATTCCCTGGTTTTATTAGGGACATAAAAAATCTCATCATAAAAAGGTAGTGGTGTGTTATTGAATTTTTTTGCAAAGCTGGGAAATATTTTCAACATAAGAGGCAACCCCACAGAAAGACTTTAGTGACCTAAAGTGCCTAAAATATTTGCATGTGAGGCTCAGGGAGAGCTCTATCAGTACCACTCCATACAACACTAGGAGGATCCAGTCCAAAAGCAAAATGCTGTTGGTCACTGTGTTAAAGAAAATGAATTGAAACCAAAACAGATGCAGAAAGGGCACACTGGGATGAGAAGGCTATCAAATGATAGACCCTAAAGATTAATCTAAAGATTTACTTAGCCTGCAGAATGAAAACTGAGAGGGTATGCTTTTGCTCTGTGTGAATACTTTGAGGTGTAACACCAGGGAGGAAAAAAAAGTCCTTGAGTGCCAGAATGAATTGGTTTGAATGGGCCACAAGAAAGCTTAGTTTGCATAATGAGGAAGATTGAGGCTGTGAGGAAATGGGTTTTGAGCTGGCCAGAGGGATTTTTGCAGGGAGGTGGAGATGAGACATAGATGCTTTCTCTGCACTGTACAGTAGGAAACAGCTTTATGACTGTGGATATTTCTTTTCTGGAGGGCATAGGGCTGAGAAAAGTCCATATGCTGGAGTTACCTCATCTACTTCACCCTTGCAGATAACTACTCTTGGAATTTGGATGAGCAATTTTCCTGAAAATTGTTGAATGGTGTTCCCCACAAGTATCAGCATAGGGAATGAGGCAGAAACTGCAACCTGCTCAGCAAGGTATGAAGGACTCTGTTGGAAAAAAAGCATCTTTTGAGATGAGGATACTGGTGTAGGAAAAACTGATAGGTCAGCACACTTGACACAGGTAATACAGGAGATAGCTTTGTGAGAAACTGCAATTATTGTGGTTGTTTTTAATTATGGTTTAAGTCTTTTTAAAATCAGAATTTCATAGTCCATAACACTGTCACCAAAGAGGGACACTTACTAGTAGTGTTCTGTGAGACAGATACCACACTTTTCCTCAAGTCTACAGTCTCCCTCAGAGGACTTAATTTCAAATGCTTACTGGGTCTGAAGATAATTTTTTTGTGGGAGAAAACCCTCAGTGATCTCCTTGCCTTGGTTTGCAATTCTATGCTGATCTTGGATTCTTAGTACATGCCTGGGACAGGAAAGTATGAGTAACTTCTATATAAATAATGTGTGTGTATTTTTATATATATATATATATATATATATATATATATATATATATATATGTTAATGTGTGTGTATATATATAAAGCTAAGCTTTAGTAAATTAAGATCCTACTCAAACCTTACTTTAATGATTGCTTTCCCCTAACTAAAGGTGTCTGAAATTTTGTGTTCTTACGAAAACAGGAGACTAGAGGTGCTGCTTGAGGAGGCAGCCAATGTGACCTTGGAAACCCCTTCCAGAAAGGGCAGTTCTAATTCCCTGCTAGTGCTGCATGCTCCTGCTTTCTTCCATGCTCCAACACTGGCACTCATCTGACATGTCAGGAGATCAGTTTAGGGATATAAAGCCACAGAAAGATGTTCAGCTTCCTGATCTGGCTTGCTGCCTGTTTGGACAAGCACTGGGGTTCAGTGGGAGAATCAGGTGGAGTTGAAGGGTTGAGCATCATGCTTTCAACAGTAGGGAGTTGCTAAAGTGGCCCAACTGCATTGCCAACCCAAATCATACCCAGCAAGCATCTTCAGATTCTTTTCTTTGCAGTTGTGTAGCTCCCTGTCACTGGAGCTGGCTGTGTAGTGATACAGAGGTGTGAAAAGGTTCAGTGTCTGTGGTTGATCTGAGAATCCTGTGTTGAAGTGACATGCTAAAAGCATCAGCAGCAGTGACACACTGTGATGTGCTTGGGGATTATTCACTGCATCAGATAAAGATCTGATGTGCTCTGTTTCTGATTCAGGAGCCAGTGGGATGTGAACGTGGCACTCTCTCCCACTTTGCCATTCATCATTTTCAAAGACAGAGTAGAAAAAGTCTGCCCTGCGGGGACTTCATTAGGGATTTTGACTAGGTTGAGATTTGCTTTGCAGTTTGAATGTATTTAGGCTGATTTGGTGATGTGCAGTAATGTGGTTCATTTGTGTTTCATTCAAAAAGCTTAAGAAATAAAGCTTGTTATAGTGCAAATCCATATTTTCTCTTTCTATGAAGCCCTTTTGTTTCTTTTTCATTCCTTTTATACTGGCAGATATTTGCAGCTACTTTTGATTTGAAGATAAGATTTTATATTTGTGTTCCACAGGCTACTGCTGAGGTAAAACTTGTGTTCTAGTGTGAATGCTGCATACTTTTGAGGTCTGGCCCAGGCTGTGCATCTTTAATCTGCTAAACTTTGCTCTTCAAATTTAACACAATTAGAGAGGCAATTGTGATGCAAGAGAAATTTTGACTTGATTCTATTATGGTTGAAATACCATTGCCTTGAATGGAATCAGGATTGGACCTGCTCCTGCAAAACCACCAATTAGTTTTATGGTTATGTCAGCAGATCCAAATCAAGATAAGACCTGTACTGTATTCATCATTTAAAAAACCTAAATCTAGACGGGGTTCCTGCCTATGAGAGTCTGCAATCTAGAGGCAATCTTTTAACGTGTAATCTTTTTCATAGCAAGGGGGATTTTGTCCCACTGCTGCCTTTGTTAAGACATCATATGGTATATAATCTGAACTCAGAAGAGGAAAGTTACCAGAGAAGTCTTCAGCAAAACCTTTTGATTCATTTTAGGATATACAAATGTTGTAAAGCTGAAACTAAATAGCAATATTCTTTTTTTCAACTTTTGAAGTCTGATTTCTTTGGAAGATCCATGTTTGCAGGTACTCAGGAAACCAACAACTTGGTCTTTGAGCTCTTCAGTCACTAGTTCTGTTGAAGTTGTTACTACATCTCTTTTGGGTTTTTTCAGAGAGAATGACAACTTCTTTCATCAAAGGTGAAATTACCTGCATGACAGAAGTTTTACCCATTGAAAGACAGGCCCACTGGTGTGCATGTGAGGAGCAGGGGTCTCATGAAGGAGCAGAGCCACCTGACTTCTGCCAGTGTTTCCCAAAGGCTGAATCAGCTGTGTCACTGACAACATAAATCATGGCATGGCAACACCAAAGATGTGTGGGTTTTCTGAGAGATATTTAGAAAATACTCTTTATTCAACTCAGAAAGCGAGACACTGAAATTGTGTAACTAAATCCATGACTGTGGTGGGATTGCCCCTGGGACAAGGAATGGGGGAAGCATCCAGAAAGTCATCCCTGGAGAGACTGTTTATGAGAAGTGTCTGCCAAGGGAGGGGGCACTGCTGTCTGAAAAGGGAAGCATGACATCTTTTGTTCAGCAGCAACTATTGAAATGCTGGCCTTCCTTCCTGTCCAAAAAAGGTGGGAAATTAAAAGGCCTCAGTTTTCAACAATTTAAACTGAATAAGCAATTGAGGCCTGCTAGCTAAGATCATAGTGTGCCAATGCTTTGCTGTAGTGCCCACCAAAGCCCATAGTTTTTAAAATTTCTTTGTGAAACTTGTTGCTTTTCAAGATCCCAGTGGATATGTGGCATTTCAGTGAGGATCTTTCCAAAAAGTGATGCTATGTTTTTTTGATGGCCCTCATCCAGAATGACAATGTGATCAGTAATGTCCTTGTCCTCTGAGCTAGTACCTAGCTAGTAGCTTTGCCTAGAATTAATAGCAAAATATAGAGAGACAGGCTTTTTTTCATCAGTTCTTGACCAAATCATCTTGCTGAAACATGAATTACTTTATAATGTACATTTATATCCCTGCATGTGTATAATAATTATTTGGTCCCTGTGACATGACAAAGTGTTTCGTGAAGGGTCCTGAGCATTCTGCTCTTTTTATGATGGCACCTGGTAGCTGAGAGATGAGTTGCTTCTTTAATGGTGGATAAGTCCATTTTGTGGGATATTCACTGCATGTAGAGGCTCATGCCGATTAAGTACTTTTTATCCATCACAACGTTTTTCAGCATGTGAGTTCAGCTCACTTAAGCAGCGCTTTCTGCTGAATGAGGTCTATCTTTCCTTTAAGCCTATGTTCTGTGCTTAGAGAACCACAAAACAAGGCAAAACACTTTTTTCCATCTTAGTTGGATTTCAGGAAAGCATGTTTTATTTAAAAATCTCTGGTTAAAACCTTAACTGGTATTCAGGCTAAAGAGTGTGTGTAGCTGTAGAGTGGCAGCCCTGCTTTGACATACAGGTTGTCTTTTGATAGAAGAGAATTTGTGGAGTGGGGAGCTCGAGGAGGTCAAGTTACAGCTTTCAGTAAATCTGAGCGTGCCTGAAATGGTTCTTTTAATGTCTTAAAATATTTGTTGCCTTTTTATCATTGCAAGGCTGATCCATGTTCCATTTAAGCTGACGGGAACCCTTCTCCCATCATCTTTAAAAATTGGCTCTGGCCCCTGTATCAGATTGCATACCACCTTGCTTTCTAATTCCTGGAAGGGTTCAGCCAAGCGTTATGAATTAGATGCTTAGATAACATTGATGACTGCAGTTCTTTATTGTGCCAAGGGAATAAAAAATAAAATAGAGGTCAGAAGTGTGACTAGTAAACGACACAGTGTGGGCCTGGTCTGGCTGGTGTGGAAGGGAGGGGAACAGACCTGCTTGTTTATTTGTTTTCTAAGAGTCGACTTTGTCCTGGTCCTGTTCCGTTGTGGTGTGGAGAAGGAAGCTCGTCACCTTCCAGAGAAAAGACACTGTGACAGCTTATGTAGCCTGAGATCTGTCCCTGGAGTTTTGTCAAGACTTCCAACAGCATCATGAGCAGATCTTGGGTGTTTAAGCAAAAATGACTTTTCATCTTGTGTGCTTGGCTGAGCAGATGTAAACTGAGCCTTTATGAACTTGAAGCGTGGCTGTTGATGGGCAGCCTATCCTCAGACACAGTGGGGTTGCTCATCCCATAATGATTTCATGTCCAGGGAGGGCATGCTTAAGGCTTGACAGATGCTGTAAACTTGAAGCCTCAAAAGAGAGGATATCAGTAAAAGCAAGAGCTGAGGAGTTGGCAGTGGTAAAAATGGATGGAGGCCTAATTGGCATTTCATCCTCCTGCAGGTCACATCAGAAGAGCTCTGTAAACAGCCCTGGGGTAGCAGAGTGCTCTATGGCAGCCTGGTCTCTCCAGAGAAGGTTCTTGACAGTGTGGAGAGCAAGGGAGTGGGAGAAGAATGGCAACAGGACAAAGGGGTGAAGCACTGAAATCCCCCCAGCACTGACAGTGTCCTGGGATTTTACTGTTGGTACTGGAATCTGCTTCCTTTATTCAGGAAGTGCTGCTTTTCTGTTGTCTGCATCAGGGCGTGGAAGTAGCACAGTGTCTGCATCTATTTAGGTATTGTGGCTTTTGGCAATCATGATCCCAAGGAGTTCTGCTGGGTCTTGGGATCTTTGCAAGCTTTTTGTATCAAAAATGCTAATCTTTAAGCACCATCTGTGCATGGCAGCAGCACAGAACAGTCACACTTGATTTTTATTTTGTAAGTGGGGATTGGTGTATAATAAAAACTTTATAAAAATTAACTAAGAGGTTTAGGGGAAGAAAGTAAGATGGATACTGGATGTACTCTGTGAGAATACAAAGTGACTCAGGTAAGGAGAATGCAGTTGCCTAACTGTGGTTTTGCCAGGGACACCTTGCTTGATTTCCGTCATCTTATTTAACAAGCCATGGAATATGAAATGTGTATGAGTGGCAGCACTGGTGCCTGACTGTTTGCTTGTCTCTCCTCTGGCCCTGAAGGATTTCCTGCTGTCTGTCTAAAAGGCTTTAGGAGAACTACTGACACAAACACAAAAACCAGTCAGCTAGTACTCTTGGCAGACTTATTCCCCCCCCTTTTTTTCATGTTTTGTCAAATTATCAAAGTATTCTGAAAAGAAGCTGGAGAAATCCATCAAATAAAGCTCTGTGACACTCACCAAGTCAGACACACAGTGTGCAAGGCTCGACTGTGTGGTCTAATTTGGAAAAGAAAGTGGTGCTGCTTGGACACTGGTATTTGGCTTCTTACTGTGGCTGGAGGTGGCTCACCCAGTCAGAAACTAGCAGGCTAAGCATGAGAGTACAGAAAATACCACAGCAAATGCTGAACGAGATCTTTATTTATGACAGCTCTGGATGAGTGTTAATTATTAGCTGAACATAGTATGTTCTAGAGGCTGTTTGCATTACAGCATGGGAAGGGCCAATGGCATGTAAAATGTGTGTGTTGGTAGGCAGAACAGCAAAGCAAACGGCTTCAGAGGAGAAGAGGGCTTTTTCTTTGTTTACCTTCACTACATATGCAGTTTTTAGTAATGCCATGTTGCCAAAATGAGGGATTTGCATGAAATTGCTCAAGAGATTATATACATAAACATGACTTTTATTAAGATGGTGTGGATTAACAAGGTGCTAGTGTGCAGCAGGTACATAGGAAGTGTTGACTACATCACATATAGTTCTTGTTAAAAGCTGTTTGCACTTCTGCATTAGGTGTTGTCTCTACTGAATCAGTGTAGCAGTTTGGAAAAGGGAAAACTATACATGACGCAGAACAGAATAGTTTACTTGGCATGAAAGGTACTTACTGTGATTTTAGGAATGATGGTCTGAAGAGCCTTTCTTTTATCAGGTTACAAAATTGGAGTTTTAGCTCTGTAGGGTTATTTAAAAGGAAGGAAGTAAGCAAGAAAGAAAGAATAAAAGAATGAAAGAAAGAGTATTAATGTGTTTTATATAGGACCCTGTACTAATCTTTCGACTACCCAGCAGCACAAATGTCTTACATTCTTTAGAGTCATGAAACCATTCTCTGAGTAGTGTACATGTGTTTTACATGTTTCTACTTATTTACAATTAACTACTTCAGGTGGATAGCTATTTAAAACAAGCTAGCATTGTGATGCCTGTAACCATGTGCTTTCTTAATTTGGAATCTGACTTTTAATCAATCTGCCTGGAAATAGGGTAACATAATTATTTTCTTCCCTTGTTAGGTGGTGGAGAATGTAGAAAGGGAAAGGTGTCCTGGGCTTGCTAATGTTGACCAGCCATTAGCAGTTTTCTGAATTAAATCTTTCTTAGGGTTTTGTTTTTGTGATATGTTCATCTTTGTACCATTCAATGATTTGAACATTTTGAGTTAAATAATAGGTTAAAAATCCAAACAGGTGAAGCGTGGAAGTGTAGCAAAATGAAAATCAATCCCTTTGTAGTTGAATACTCCATGAACAGTCTTCACAGAAAACATGTGGAATGTGGTGCAACATCTGATTTATATAATTTTGAGGTCACCTCCTTATTTGGCCCTGAATTAAATGATTTGAGCAAGGCAGGCAGCCTCCCCTTTCACAGGAATGCAGGTTACTTTCCATAGCTGTTCCAGTTGAGTATGTTTGGTATTTGTGTCAGCTTTTGACAAAGATGTCCAGCAACTTCAAGTATGGTGCAAGGAAATATTTGCACTGGAAAATTGATAGAGAAGTCAGTTGCTGGAATAAAAGTATGCAAAAAATTGCTGTATTGTAGGGCTAAATCTTTTTCTTCAGATTGGCTTAGAGGGACTTTCTAAAAGTCATAGCCAGAGGGAGAAATGTGTTCAGGAAACACCATATCCTTTCCATACTGAGAGAGTTAATTTTCAGCAAGACTTTCCCTTCCTAAGATGGTGAGAGAGGAGGGTGGTGTTGGCAGGATGGACCAGCCTCACCCCTGTGTTATGCTCATTTTGGGCTGGAGTAACGACATGGATAGTTAAAATGTGAGCATAAGGTATTAATGTTATGTAGGGCTGAGGTGGTACATGGTTTAGGGGTAAGCTCAGCAGTGTTAGATTAACGGTTGGACTCAAAGATTATAAAGGTCGTTTCCAACCCAAAGGATTCTGTGATTCTACATAAATTGCTATCCTGATGGATGTTGATTTCTGTCTCTCTTGGTATTAGATGAGATGTTTTTGTAAGAATGTCCCAGGGCATGGGGTGAAGGATATTATGGGATTTTAGTGTCCCACATTGCCTTCAGGATCTGATCTGAAGTCACCAACACTGATTTACTCCAATGATGTCTGACCACAAACAGAATTTCTAGGTCTCCTAGAAGGAAAAAAAAATTGACTGTATAAAGAAATTATTTAATTTTTTTTAAAGGGTGATTTTTATTATCCCTACCTATCTGATCCCACAACCTGATTTCCCTGTCATGTTCATGTTGAAGTATTTGCCTCATGTTTGTACATGAATTGCTGATAATTTTGAAGAAGGACAAAAGGGATGTAGTAGCTCTGTTGTAAGTTAATAGAAAGTTAAAATAGGATAAGGTTGTAAAATGAAGATTGAATTTGTGAGCCTGAAATCCATTTAGCTCATCCAGAGTGCAGTACAATGCAAACCCCCTGATTCAGGGTCTGCTAGTTACGACTACCACAGCACTGTCATGATCCATCAAACCTAAAGAGAGGCTATTTTAAAGTTTCTCCTTCAGGGCATGGGGAAGTACTGTTCTTGCAAAGATAGAAATTTATGATGATGCTAAAAAAAATGCAGATGAAGTGAATAATTAATGAATTCACGACAGGACTGAAATATCTTCCTAAAATGCTGCTATTTTTAGCAGGGAGTTCTTCTGCAGTGCTTGTCATGTGATCCTATTGCCTTCTGAGAGCAGGGAAACAATTTGAATCAGTTTCTCTTTCCCCATGGACTTATATAAGCCCGGTATATTATACCCCTTAGCATCTGATTCTGCCTTAAAACAAGGACAGATGATTTTAAACCTCATGCAAAATAAAACACTAATGAAATCCATACTTCGAGATAATCTTCTCTGCAGCTAAATACCTTTTATAATAGTTTGTACTTCTGAGGCTGTGTGAGGGGAATACTGCAATGGGTGTAACTGGCAGCTGCTGCTGGTCTGGTGATGCTCAATGCAGCTGCGGTTTCAAGTTGGCAAAGGACATGGAGGCAATTATCAATAGGAGGCTGCAGGGTATGGCCCACACATAAGGGGTTAATGTGAACAGATTTGTGCTTCTTTTGCCTATAACCAGTGTAGACTATTGCTGTGTTTGAACTACTTTGAACTAAAACTAAAAAATGTCATAGTCAGAAATGAGTCTAAAAAAAATGTTGTCACATCCACAAAGGGGTACAGTCACTGCCATAGTGAATTTTCAGGTGTTGAAAATGTAACCCCAGGTCCTGTCTGGGATTTTTCCTTCCTGAGTGGTAATGAGGTACCCAGGGCCCATTAAAGGGGGAGTCAGGAGCAGTTTACTTGCTGCCTTTCTTGCCTACAAATTTAATTTAGAAGAGCCCTCCAAATCCTAAACTTTTAGGTGTTTGGGAGGGCCTAAGGAAGACTCTGTCTTTATGGCTCAATACTGAGTTTGTACAGAGGAGTGTTTGTACAGAGGAGTGTTGGCTTCCTTTCCCCATTTGCATGAGGTTTGTTTCCCCCACACGGGATAGTTCCTGGGTGGCTTCTGTAAGGGGTGTAGGGCTCCTTGGAGCTGGCTTGTCCCCAGCCCTGGTGGGCTGCCCTGAGAGCAGAGTGCTTGCCACACAAAGCAGCTGTGGAACATTTGGGCTGAAGCACGTTGGTTTGGGAAAGGGTTGTGAGCTGAGTTTCAAGCAGCAGAAGTGACCCCAAAGGCACCTCGGAGTTGTGAGCTCCTTAGTTGTGAGCTGTGGCTCCTTACTTGTGTTCAGGCACAAGGTTATGGCTTAGGTGTCATACATACTTTGTTGCATCTGGGCCTTGGTCCTGTGCTCCTTTCTCTGTGCTCCTATCTTAAAGGATTGTTTTAAGGTCTAATGTCTGTAAAGCACATGCATTGTATGGAGCTTTGTCACAATTAGAAATTGATCCTCAGCTGGAAGCTGGGTGTGGTTGATGTGAGTGCTATTGAAATGAGAACCTGTTACAAGATATGTTGAACTATCACTATTTTTTTTCTTGTGCCTGGTGAAAAGACTATTTCAGGCTTATTCTTCCCGGCTTTCCATCAGCTCTCCCATGCTACAGCTCACCATTTTTTTCCCCGGTGTTCCTGCTCAGTAATTTGTGATAAGCACTCTATTAATCAATTTTTAAAAAGCAATTTTAAGCAATCTTAAGGATGTAGATGGCAACACACTGACTGAAGAAGCGGGTCAACTGGAAGGAGTTGGATTCTGTGGTGGCAGAGGGATGTGATGAATGGTTGATACTGTCAGTGGTTCCTGTCCTCAGTAGGATGGAATACAAGTACAACCTTTATAATGCAAACCTGGAGGGCTTGTCCTTGCCTACTTCATCTCAGCACACAGGGTTCATGCTCCTGTTTGAAGCTCTGTTGGGTTGTGGCTTTCTGATACAAGCAATAAATCAAATGAAAGGTAGCAAATAGCACGTTCTTAAATTAATGGAATGCATCAAGCTCTCCATGTGTTGAAATGACATAGAGATTTTAAGGCTAGACTGTAAATTTTATTATATCCCTGCAAACTGGTTCTAGTTTCCTTCATTTATATCTGTTTGAAGGCCTACACCCACCATTGAAACAGTTATAGAAGTCCAGTAAGGTCTTGTGAGCTGCTTGGGAACTATCTGAAATAAAAAGTATCTGTTTTCATCTTTGTTATTGCTGTTTTGATTTGGGCAATGAGGCTTTGAGGGTAATTTTTTTGCTTCACATGGGGTTATCCAGCCTTCTGACTGCCTCCTGAAACACCCAGCAATACAGCTTTACACAGATAAAACCAGGAGTACTGAAATAGTTTATTCTGCGGTTTAGCAAGGAGATACCAGTTTCAAGCCATTAAACTAGTAATTCTTTAAAAAGTAGCTTATTTTAGTGGCTGTCGCCTTACTGCTCTTTCTTTTCTTTCCACAGGAAAAATTAACCCAGGAGTGTGTATTCAGAGAGCAATTTGAAGAAAACTGGTATAACACATATTCATCAAATCTATATAAACATGTGGACACTGGAAGACGATACTACGTTGCGTTAAATAAAGATGGGACTCCAAGAGAAGGGACTAGGACTAAACGGCATCAAAAATTTACACATTTTTTACCTAGACCAGTGGACCCTGAGAAAGTACCAGAACTATATAAGGATATTTTAAGCCAAAGTTGACAAAGACAATTCCTTCACTTGAGCCCTTAAAAAGTAACCACTATAAAGGTTTCATGCGGTGGGTTCTTATTGATTAGCTGTGTCATCACATCAGCTCCACTGTTGCCAAACTTTGTCGCATGCATAATGTATGATGGAGGCTTGGATGGAACATGCTGATTTTGTTCTGCACTTAAAGGTTTGTCCTCCTGGAGGAGAGCCTATGCCCACTCGCTTGATTTAGTACGAGAGGGAGCGCGAGAGAGTGAGTGCGAGAGAGAGAGAGAGAGAAAGGGAGAGGATGAATGGGAGTGAGAGCGCGAGAGAGAGAGGAGCCGAGGGGAGGAGGAGGGTGAGGAGGAGGAGGAAGGCGGCCTGATGCATGCTGGGGAATAGACACGCTTTTAAATTTTTGATCAGTTGTACTTCGTCATATATCAGCATAGCTGCCATACTTCGATTCATCAGGATTTTTGGCTGGTGGCCTGCTCAAGTGTACGCTGCATTTACAAAGGCATGGAGGGTGCAGTCTTACTTAAACAAGAGACTTTTCAGTTAATCGCTCTCTGGGTCTTACCCCACTGAGCTTAAAGCAAAGACCTCTTAGTAAAAAAAATAAAAATAAAAAGTTAAATTTATTTATAGAAATTCCAAAGGCAACATTTTATTTATTTTATATATTTATTTATTATATAGAGTTTATTTTTAATGAAATATGTACAGGCCAGATAGGCATTTTGGAAGCTTTAGGCTCTGTAAGCATTGAAATGGCAAAGGCCACTATGAACCTGTGGTAAATTCATGCAAGTAAATATAAAGGTGCATGGATAAAAAAAAAAAAAAAGCCAACAATAAAAAGGTAATAATAATAAATTCTAGTGACCCTCATGTACTAAAGGCGACAATCTCTTTTGTGCCCATATTATTGTACAAGTATGCACACCACTCATGACACTGAGTCCTCACTCTTCTGACTGCTTGTTTCATAGCTTACCCCAGAGGATTAAAGAGAAAACTGGGTCTTCAACTTTTTTTTATGTGTCTGTAATATTTCCTCTCTGATAAAGTGACTTCTTACATCATTGTAAATTTCACAGCTGTGGAAAATATAGGAGTTGGAATATATTCTACTTGTTAAAACCTATTGCAGATTATACCAAAGCTAAATGATAAATATGCTATTTTTTTTTCCTAAAGAGAATGCCAGAAACAACATAAGTAATACCAACAACAATTATACTAATTTTAAGATTCCACAAAGAACACATAAATATTTCAGAGGGCAAGAACCAGGTTAACAGGATCACTCTTGTAAACATGTTTATTTGTGCACTTGACTATCTACTATGAAATTATACAAGTTCCATAGGGGTCATTGTAATACCTTTTATGGAAAATTTCTTTCAGTGTGAACTGTCATAATACATGATATTAGCACCCTTCCTAAAGTAAAACTTGCAAAATGAAACTAATAAATCTCTATCAATAATGACAATGAGGGGGACAGTATTAGACTTATTTTTATTGTTTTCCTAAAGTATGTTCAAATATTCATGAACCCTAAGTGAGGAAACAGTATGTAATATTTAAGGGTATGTAGCATTTTATGATAAGCACACAAACACATTGATTAGCAGTTACCATCTGGAAATTAGCCCTCAGGAAGAGGCATTTTTTCCCTAATACTCTGAAGAAAAGGAAAAAAGAAAAAAAGAGACAAAACCCATGTTAAGATCCATATAACAAATGCATTTTGTAGTTGTTTTATCCCTTAGGATTTTAATCCGGTGCCATTAAGTTGAGTGTAGCCTCCACCATCGGATTTGTGGAGCAGGGTTGGTCCTGACATCCCGGTTGTCTGTGTACGCACGGGGGCTCCTCTGGAGGAGTGATGTAAAAGGTTGCAGCCTAGTTGTAATTAAGAAAGTTTTGCTCTAAAGCACTCTTGTCCATCTGATTTATATTATTTGAAACTTATTTCTGTTCTGGAGTGACCTCTGGCTCGGTGTCCTGGACAAACGTTCCCTTTCCATCCTGAGGCAGGTTGGAGGAGCCATGTCGCAGCCGGTGATATCAGCAACCTCAAAGGCAGCATGACTTCCCCTTGTAATTGTTTATGGATGATGAAGGTGCGTGAGTTACGTTAATTTGGAGGATACTTGTCCAGGGACTGTTACTGCCTGGGAATTCACAGCCTTCACGTTTGGCTCCCGCCCTTTGGGGCTGCAGATAGTTGGGCTGCTGTGGCTCAGTCGGGCGCCGGACCATTCGTGTGAGCCATGCAAAGATCATAGCAGAAGGAAAGGCACTTCTGGGCAGGGCTAGGGCTCATGGCTCTGTGATAAATGGATCAACCCCACCACGGGGAAGGGAGGGTGCAACTCTCTGCTGTTTCAGTAAATCTGACATACGCCAGGAAATTATTTGCAAAGGTTAAAATGACTCTGAGTCAAGGCCGCAATACTAGGCCGCAGTTAAAGTCTTAATGTTAAATTGACTTGGATTTTTAGTCATAGGCTAATCATTACTACTAGTTAACATGTTTTATTTAATTTATTTTTTTTTTTGTATTTTTCTAAAGAAAGGATTAAACTTGAGAAAAATGTTATGAGTTTATGGCAGTCCTTCTAAATAAACTGTAACCGATTTACTCGAATAACCCATAATGGTGTGTAAATACTGACTTTATGTAAATATAGAAACATGTAATTTAACTTAGGCATTATTGCAAGACTGGAAGGCCCAGGAGCTGGCAGTTTGCCACTCCCTGCAGGTTCACTGGGTCAAATTTGGCCTGTTTCGGGTAGTGAACAACAGATTCTGTTCAGTCCCTCGTGTAAAATGAGCTATTTCTGTTTGTTTTCTGGTGGGAGGTGGGCAAAGCCATTGTCACCTGGCTGCTGCTCAGCTCCTTTGCCAAGGTGTGAAGGGGTACGGATGCCCTCCTGCTCCTTATGTGATCCTGCTGAAACAAGGCTGCAGAGAGTTGACACAGCAAAGCAGGGAGGCTTGCAGTGCCTCTCCTCCTGTGCTGTGGACAAACAAGTCTTCACTTTCTAGTGCTGTCCATCTGGCACCTTTCTGGAGCACTAAAATTGACTTGAAGAAAAATCTGAGGGAAAAAGAAAAGGACAATTGGTGTTATTTACTTGATATCCTGTAATGGTGTGTAAATACATACAGAATTCTGTAATTTGTATAAATATATTGCTATAGAATTTTGAAAATTGGTATTATTTGCTTAATGTCCCTTCAGAGCATTTTCTTATAACTGTGCACATGTGTAATAGTGGGATGGCAAAGAGATGTCCTTGCTTATTCCTAGAAAGAGTGTGAGAATATTCCAGGAAGACAAAAATCATCAGTATTTTCTATGCCTTTTTGCTAATCTGGAAAAAAGCAGGGAGATGTCTTTTTGGCAAAAAATGTATCAGCATTTTACCTGAAGCAGATCTCTCTGGGCAAACAGTGTGGCCCAAGAGATGATGGAGATCCAGACCAGTGTTATAATATGTGTTGGTGTAGAGCTGCATTAGGTAATGTGTAAGGCAGCACTCCCAAACTTAAGTGGGGTGAAGAAACCTGGCAGAGCTGGACAGTGCAGAATGGAAGGAGAAAAATCCTAGGAAAATTGCCTTAAGTTTCTACCAATCAGTGCAGAACTCAAACTGCCTGCCAACTGGATGGAAAAAAACAAACCCTCGTGTCTGTCAAAAATGACAGGGTATAAAATGTGGAGGCTAGAGATGAGACTCTGGCCTAAAAATTCAAGCATTTCTGTTGTTCCCCTGAAAATAAGATAAATGAGAGTTTAATAAATATGCAAATAGGAGGGATCTGAAAAGATGCTTCTGAGGCAGTTTCTTTGTATGCAGAATATTGCAGGAGGTAAGAAAAGATGCTTCTGCAGCATGTATTTCACAGTCCCTAGCTTATGCTCTGCTCTGCCTCTTGTGCCAAGTAAAGAAGTGACTGTAAGGTTCAGCTCTGTTACTCACAATTATAGGAGTAGAAATGCATGGGCTATGAGTCATGATGAATGCTTTTCTGTATGAACTCCTGTCCCACCTAGTGAATTCTCACAAGGTCCCCATGAGGTACACTAGCAAACCTCAAGATGTGACCAGGCTCCTTACAATTGCAGTTTGTTTTGCAGAAATTGAGAGGTTCCAGATTCTCTGAAATGTTGATGAAAATCTTGGAAACTCAGCCCTCTACTCATGTAGCTGTGTATGTGCAGGCAGCTGTATTGGTAGGTAAACTGGGGAAAGAAATAATCAACCATGATTATTATCAATATTTTATTCTGAGAATAAAATCAGAAGACTTCTGTTTTCCAGAATTTTATCTCTGTTCTTAGACTATTAGAGCTCTCTATAGACTGTTCATAAGTCAGTTCTGTCCTGCCTTTCTGTTATCTTTCACTTTTCCATAACACTACAAGGTGGTTTTCCTATTTGGACCCCAAGCAAATACCGGTAGTAAAAACTCATCTCCTCTCATCAAGAAGCTGAAACAGCCTGTATGAAGGCTGAAGAAGTATGAAGGTCGTGGATAATTGTCATCTTAAATCTAGGTTTCAAAATATTTATCCATCATGGATAAGAAAGAAAATTAGTGATTAGAAACAAGAAATGCTTTTGCGAAGGTGTCTTGCCAGGTCAGATGCCAGAAGTTTGAAGGCAGTTCTGGAAATTTTAAGTGAGAACCAAGTTCCACCTGCAAAATAATTTATAAAACCCAGTCTTTTTGCTTTTTTTCACTCATCTTTTTTTCTATCTTAAATAGCTTGTGTGTGTGTTTTTTTCTACCAAATGATATTGAAAATCATGCTTTTATTTTTTCATTCATGATTTTTGAAGTCTGGTTGCCTTTGAATCATTTTTCAGAGTTACTCTGGTTTGAACCCTGGGGCAGGAAAATTGCCATGGGATTCTGGGTTAGGATAGAGGATCACATGTATTGCAAAGATGCTGCTCTTGTGCTCAGAGTAGCTATTACAGTCCAAAGGATGGCCTTTTCTTACCCTATTTTTACATGGAGGGCAACAACAATAATTATACTTTAATACTTTGCATGTTGTTGTTATCCTGGAAGAAATCTTTCCAAATGATTCTCAAGTCATGCCAGCTTTATTTAATCTGCATCTGTTGCTTGAACACCCTCTGACAAATATCCTGTCACAGAGAGCTGTGTAAAATAAATTTTAGCTCTATATTGTTTAGCGATGCAAAAAGGATTTCACTTCATAGCAAAAAAAACCCAACAAAACAACCCAAACCAAACAAACCCAAAAACCCAAACCTCTTTTTCTTTAGGTTGAGGGAAATATTTTGTGTGGACCACTCACAAATAGCAACTACATTTTGGTCAAAAGAATTCTGAAATTAGATTGAACTGTCAAAATGTTTCTCACATTTCTGCTTTCTTGAGAAATCACAGGCCGTCAAATTATGGTGATATGCAAAACATGCTCTGTAGATATTTTTCTCCATGTCCAGAAGGTCTGGATTTATGTATATCTTATTCTTGGAGGCAGTCAGTCTAGGTGAAAAGAGCATTTCTGTAATGTTGGAACTCATTCATTTTATTGACAACCTCCCCCCTTACTAAAGCAAAGAGTAGCTTTAGTTAAAATTATTATTGTTATTTCTACCCTTGTTGAGAGAGTAGATGTAAACATTGAAACAGTGTCTTGAAATACTCCCTCACAGCTGTTCTCTTGAATGCATACTTCTTTCTTTTATATTTCTTATGTAGTACGATTTCTATTGCTTTTTAGAAATCTTCATGCCTGTTATCAATGTCCACACACTGAAGTAGTTGCAGACAAATTATGTATCTCTGACTTTGCTTAAGCCAATTTTATTTTTCTACATCTCTATTGTTTTGGCAGGTGAGGCAGTAACTTCTCAAGTAGAACTCTCATTTTTTCCTTTTCTCTTCTTCCTGCCACAGTCCATCTTTTTTATTCTTGGACTGTAGTTAATTACAAAAACCTTCACAAAGAACCGGAACAGTAGGTCCCCCTTTTTTCATTTCAGCGAAGCAGAAGACTTGCTGGTAAACACTTCTCTATGCATTTTCATCTTTGGTACATTGTTTGGTTTGGTTCCAGATGAAATCAGTGCTTGCATCTTCCTGTTCAGGATGGTTTGGCTCCTTACCTCACTGTGTCCACAGTATGATCATTAGAAGGGTGTTCAATGTATGATGTCAGTTTATTTGGATATGGTATATCCATTCAATTTCTCCTTTCACTAAGTGTTCTGTGCAAGCATTTGTTTATTATCCGTTCAGATCATTTAACATCTAAAGTACATTATAGACGTCACCTTATTAACTTGAAATCTCTTGATTAGCCACTTTGTATTACATGTTGGCAACTCATTGAATTATAAGGACTTGACATGCATGTTAAAGTGGCACAATTTGGTTGTCAGTCGCTTTTGTTGTAAGACCTGAACTCTTTTCTGAAGAAGGAAAGTTAGGTACACGTCCCCAGCTCCATTTAGGATATTTTTCTCACTGGCTCTAGTCCATCCCACTGTCATTCAGAGGAAAGCAGTTCTTTTGGCCTCTGCAATGTGCATGGGAATCACTCTCAAATGGCCTGCAGTATTATGTGCACTCCTGTATTAGCTCTCTCCCTTCTAATAAAACCCCCACTCTTCCTGTATTTTTTTCAGCTGCTTCTTCCTATCACCTTAATCTTCCTAGGATAATTTTATGGTATTTGGGTAGTGAGGCCAATACTATCAATGAAACCTGTATTTTTAATTGTGATTTTTATCTCATTTCCAATCAAGTCATTCTTTACCCTTTAAAAAATTTGGAAGAAACAGTGAAGGGAAACTGAACGCTATCCTTTTTTCTCAACTGGGTTCGAAGGTGTCCAATGTGAATTTGCTCATTCTAAGATCCTTCTCAACATATTCCCATATTCTTAGCTGTCTTTCTGGGATTCTTTAATGTCCTGTTATTTTCCAATTGATATTATCTGTCATCTTGACAAAAGCTTTTGTCGATGTCTATGAAGTTGATGTGCAGTGAACTCCATGAATTCTCTGCTAAGGGGATGGTGTTACGCACTGCCATAGTCACTGACATTTCCTGTTGCTTGAGATCAGCCTGCTCTCTTCCAAGTGGAATGTCCCTGGCTTGTTCCAAGCTCTTTAACAATGTGTCTGCCAGGCTGCTGCTTGGTACAGAAAGGGAGCTGTTGTCTTTTGGTTTATTGTACTGCACAAGCAGTTCCCTCAGCAAGAGACTGCCTTCCTTGTTCCACGACCACATGAAGGAGTTCAGGCTTGACTTCAGTAGAATTTGCACCTCTTATCTTTCCCACCTCAGCCCATATTCCATCCACCTAATTAATGTTTCTATTTTTATGGGTTTATTATCTATCTGAAAGGTGCACTGTTCGTGTATTCCAGAAGGCTCTTCTGAGCAGACTGGTGTTTTCCTTCTGGACTGTCTATGAGTTGGTACATACACACAGGTCCTCTGCTAGAAGCATCTCATGGCCTTCCTTCTCTTGAAGACAAACAGGCTGCTTGGTTAGATTAAGGTAGGATCCCAGGAGCATCTCCACTCTTCTGTAGCAGCATCATGGAAAACAAGCAAAGTTCTGATCTCAGTTGTCAATAACTGTCTTTGCTATATAAATTTGGTGGCTGTGACATCTTAACCACCCCCGCCCCCGCCACCAAACTAGATTAACAACAGGCTTGACAGTGCATGTGAATCTGTTTATTTCCACTTCCTCTTTGATATTGCTTAAATAAACAATTTTAAATCACCCAAGATACTCTTGAGTTCAAATTTTGGAGTCAAACCTGCATTACTTGTCATATTTTCAGTTGTGATAATAGATAAGTGTTCCATGGCTCATGAAGCTGAGCATCCATTTCTTTCTTTATGGAAAATGTGATTTGTTCATAGAAACGTAGTCTTGGAGACCATATTCAGCTGTTACATGGGTATGTGAGTCCTCTAATGCACAGTAGAAATGCTTACATCCCCAACTCCTGCAGGTGCCCCTTAAACCTCCCCTCAGCTGCTGCCACCCAGCTCCAGGGTTAACTTCCACCAAGGCAAAGTGCTCACTCAGACAGGCTGAGGAACCTGTCTGCACTGCAGAGAAAGTCTCTCTGAAACAGAGAGGCCATGTCCCTGTGGAGGACATGAGGCAGCAAAGAGACATGTTGAAAACAGGGTTCATCTAAGCAGGGGGAAAAGGAAGTTCCTGTATTTTCCAGGGGGAAATAATCAGTGTCTGAAAATGTAACAAAACAGAAATACAAATATTTCTGTTTCTTCTCCCTTTGTTTGTGTGTTATCCCTTTGGGCCCAAGCACAGTCTCTTCACTTTCCAGCTAACTGATGCATCTTAGCAACTTTAGACAGGCATGTGTTGCATACTTTTAATGAGAGATCCATCTCAAGGGTTAGTTCCATAATGTAAGTGGTGCTAGAAGGATTCAGACCAGAGAAGAGGGTTTGGGGCTGGGAAACTCTTCCTCCATATACTGAGGACTGGACCAGCCTCACTGTTGACATGAGTGGGTGCTGCAGAGCCTGGTCTGCCAAGAAGTGTACTGGGCTGTGGTGCTGACAACAAAGGTGTCTGCTGAGCAAGGGCCATGTCTGGCACCAGGAGATGTCTGTGTTCCTTCTTTGCAAAATTCTCGGTTGACCACAGGAGGCTACTTAACAGACAGGCAATTTGTTCCTAACTGGTCTTCACATAAATGAGTTTAGGGCTAAGCCCTGGCTTGGAGGAAATAAAAATCTGCATGATCAGTACAAGGCAGGCTTAATAGTGAGAGGAGGTGGGATTGCCTTGAAGTTTTCCTCTCTTCCACAGTTGTCATCACAGACAAGAGTCAATAATTTTTGTAGAGGTGTTCCTCTTACTAAGGTCATGCTCACTCACTGCTTCGTCTCCAATAGCCGCTTAGGAGGTATTATTGGAGCTATAGCCTTCTGTAGAAATAAATGGTACAAAAACAACATTATGAAACAATATTATAAACTTCACAGAGAGTTTAAATAACAAGAAAATAAGATATATTTACTTCTTGATTGACCTGAACTAAAAGTCAAACATCTCAAGTAAGATTACTTGGTAACCTTGGGTTTCTTCCCGCACTGTGGCTGCTGGGACCTGCTGTTTTTCAGCGTGGGCAGCAGGAGGCAGGGCGCACAGTGCCTGGTGGGGGAATCTCCCTGCCCTTGATTCCCCTCCTGGGGTGTTGGAGGCAAGGGCTGGTCCAGGAGGGATGTTGTGGCCCACAGATATAGAGGAACAAGGAAGGACCAGCCCTCCCAGCCTCAGTGCACTCAAACAGTGGCACTGGTGGGCAGGAACAAAGCCATTCCAATGCTGGCATCAATCCCTGACCTCTCTCTCAGCAAAAGCTCCCTGAATTTCAGAATTAACATCCGGATTAAAAAAGAGATTTCTCATAGAGGTCTTATTTGATCAAGATAAATGGGAAAATTTATATCTTAGTGTTACTTTTTCAGGCAAGCTATCAGGCAAGTCCACAGGTCAATGAGCTTTTTTCTTTCTTTGTATTTTACACTTCCAAAAACCAAAGGCAATTCTTCCCTCCTTGAGGTCATTGGCTCTGGGAAGATGCCTGGTAGAGTGTTATAGAGCAATTCAGGAAATTAATCTGCACAAAGCTTGTCATTGCAAGGGGACTAGAACAGTAGTAGAGTAGCCAATACTTGAATACACGCTGTAATTTTTTGGACACAAAACCCCCAGCTCTCTTGCTTCTGAAATCTCTAAGTCATTGGAAGATGGCTTAAACAACAACCAATAAAATGAATAGCTACTTGGTAGTGAGCAGAAGCAGAAGAATGGTGGTGGCTCTGCCTCTTGGACCCTCCCACTTCAGCTCACTAAGTACCTATTTGTTTACACAGCCATGGAAGCCCATTGGCTTCCCCTTGATTTATTTTCTGTTCCTATTTTGACCCAGGTCTCATCATCACTGTTCTTCAGGCGTCAGTAGGATCTTCATCATGCCCTTGTGAATTTGTTGTGAATATCTTGGTAATTCTCTAGGTTAGACCTTCTCTATTTCATGCTTCCCTCTTGAACTGTGTGTGGTGCAAAACTGGGCACAGCATTTTCCATTTTTTACACACTGCAGACTCGCCTCATCTCCTTTATCAAAAATAAAGGGGCTTCAATGAACAAAGTTCCTTTCATACCATGAGATGCAATTATTAAACCCTCATCCTCTTCCTTGTCCCTGCTTTAAAGTATTGTAGCATCATGTCCAATTATTTAACCACATCAAAAGGGAGAGAAGGTCTGCTAGTAGTGCTTAGTTTACAGGACTAAAGCCCTGCATTTGCTGCAGAGTGTGTTGCAGCAGAGTGTGTTCTTGGCTCTTTCAGAAGAAAGTGACCTTCAGAAGGAATATCCTCTCTCTGAAAGCAAAAAAACTCATTTTGTATGTTAATTATTCTGCAGCTAGCAGGCTTGGTTTTAATTTATGTTCATGACAACACATATTTGAGAAGAATCAGTTGAAAAAGGGTCCATACTTACTGTGGAAACTGTACCGGGGAATATTAGGGGAATTTTTCCTATTTTGTTTCATATGCCTTGGTTTTACTGGAGTTTTTGAGCTGTCAGTTTGGACTGACCTGTCTGAATTGCATGAAAAAGCTAAAAAGCAAAGTACAGAGAAATAGGCCAAGATATAATTTCCCTTCATGTGACTTCTACTGCTTTAGTGCTACAAAACTTGCTCACTTCACTTTGCAGGCAGTGGGGAGGCAGTAGCTATGAGCCTGGGCCTGTGGCATTGAGGTGGGCAGTGCTGCAGCCCAACAAGGTGGTCAAGGCTGCTGCTCTCAAGAGTCAAAGGCACAGCCAATAGCTTCCTTTTGCCAGCAAAAGATACCTACCTAGGGTGATGATTTGGTCCCAAAAGTAAAACATTACGACAGCTGCCAGGGATAACACTGGATCTTGTCTAACGTGCCAGCTTTGATTTTCTTTGCTGTTGCAGTGAATAAGCAATAGCAGAGCTCCTGACCCCAGGAAAGATGAGCAGCATGAGTCAGGATTCAGCTAAGCAAATTCCCTGTGGCTAGGGTAGTTGCCATTCTGTAAACTCATCTTCCTCCTCTGCTGGGACAGAAAAGAGGGCAAATTAAGGAAACTGTACAGTTCTGCTGCTGTAGACACTGTGTTCTTTCAGCATTTGTCATCCTTCCTGAAGAGATTTTTCTTTTCTCTATTTCCTGGTGTCCTAATTAAGACAGATAAAGATACAAAATGGGCAGCACTGCTATTGGCACCTTATCGAGCAACCTGAGCAAGCTCAGACTCTGTTTAGTTTTGTTGATTAGGTATGGCTGGGGCTGCCAAAATTGTCTGTCCCAGACAGCAGCGACCACCCGACCAGGCTTTAGTAAATAAAATACCACAAATACATTCTGAAAAATGTGAACATAATACCCATGAAGGACTATTAATGTGTACAGAAAGTATGCAGGCTGCAAATACACCTTCATCCTGACCTTCAACATTCCTCTTAGTTTAGTCCTATTGGAGATGGCCAATTATGGTTTTATGATACAGATTACCAGTAAGCGCCTGGTGCTGTTTGTGCCAATCAGAGTCTTGTTGTAGGCTTCAGCAAGGTCTGAGTTTCTCTTCTTCTATATCTAAAGAGAAGGAAGTTATACAAGTCACTCTATAAGCTACTTTAATTATAAATCTACACAAAAATCGTTGTTATTTCAAAGTGATGTGTATTTTTTGAACTTGACACACTATATCCAAACCCACCAAATGCAGATGTAAAAAAGCCTCAATGAAATACTTCTAAGGATATTGTGTAACAACTAGGATTATTTCTCACTGGATTTCTTAATATTTTAAACCCTCTGAAATGAAAATATGCCATCTCAGAGGCATAGGAGTCCTCCCTTGAAGAACAATAATAATCAAAATCTTCAGTGAGAAAACTTCAGCTCAGCTAGACAGTCCAAGAGGAAAGTCCTGTCTGAAAAATTTATTTTGGGTATGTAAAATTTAGAAAATATTGAAGTTACACGTTTTCAGTAAGACAAGACTGAGCTCGTGGAAGGTCATGCATGCAAATTTTGTTTTTCATATTCTTCCATGAGGGAATCACATGATGGGGAAACTCAGAAGGGGATTTTGGAAGTAAGATCCTGCAAGCCACAAGGAGGTTAAAAAGACTGAGTCACACAACATTGAATTGTTTTGTTATTCTTGTTATGGCAGACTAGAAAGAGCAAATTTGTAAGTACTGTCTGATGTGACATTACTTTAAAACTGAAGGAAACAGGAGGTGGCATTTCCTCTTCACAGGCTGAACAGTTATGGTAAGGTGGAAATCTTCTGAATGTGGCTGCAGTGTATCTGATGTGTCCTACTTTGATGTGATTTCAGTTGCAAGAAAGGAAATGCAGGGAGCTGATGCATGTCTGTAGTGTGAGTTACATGTAGAGCTCAGTGCTACAAACAGTTCATTCCTGCCAGCTCCATATGAAGTCTGGTTTTTAATATTTTCCATTTGACAGTATCTTCTTATTGTTAGCATAGATACTAAAGGTATCTTTATAGATTCTAAAGGTATTCCCTTCATGAGATCTTTAGGTTTTACTCCTGTTCACCTACAACCTCCAGCTAGATGGACAGAAAGATGAGCATCTGGGGACATCCTTGTATGAATGATCCTGCATCCAAAGCTATGCTTACAGCACTGAGATACCCCCCAGGGGAAGAGCAGCACTATGGCTCTCCTGAATCTATTCAACCCTAACTTATTCGACCTTTCCAGTGCAAATGAGCATCTGTCCCTAAACCACTGATAAGGCTTTTGCTTTCAGGAGAAGTGGCTGCAGGTCGCTGTTTCTAAGAACACCACACTTGCAAATTCCTAGAACACTTTTGCTCTGTGTAAGTAAGCTGGGAACATTGTTTTGCTAGACAGAGTATGGCAATGACCACCCGGTGCCCATTTATTCAAGTCTTCTGGAATGTGAATAGATTTGCAGCACAGGGCTGAGTACTTCTGTTTGTTAACTCAGTGGAAACCACTTGGCATAGGAACATGTTCGAATCATGATGCAGGCTTTTGAAATTCATACTGGCAGGGGATCCAGCTGAAAGCTGTGAAACCAAACTTGTTGTTTTCAGGCTAGTTCACTAGAAAAGAGTCTAAAAATTCAGTGCTGCAGGTTTTCAATTTCTGCTCTGACAAAACTGATCTTGGAATTACCCGTCCTGATGTACCAAAATATTTCTGGCCCAGATAGGTCATGAAATGCTGAGCCACAAAATGCAGGAGATACCTAATTAATCAACGTAGCTTCTTAACATATTTGCCATGTTACATTGTGTCAAATGTCAACAATTCCCTGGAATTTAGAGATGAATATTCAGAAATGTTTCTTCTCCCTCTAGACCCATGTGGCTTCACTGAGACCCTGCTGCCGGCAGAACCTGTCTGTGCAAATGATCATTGAAGTGCAGGCATGGTCAGAGCTTTCATGTTCAACTTCCTTCATGTTCATGGTAACCTGTGGTTTTGGGTTCAGCTGGCATAGGGACACACAACAGGGCAATTAGGAACCTTTGTAATTACAGTTTTGTGAACTGTCAATTTTTATAAGGCTAAAATTCAGCATCAATACCTTCATGTGTTACCTTCCTTTGTTAAGAATATACACTTTAAAGTAGGACTATTCTCAGCTCACTTAATACTCTCAGCTCCAATTCTCAGTTTAACCCAGTTTTAGCTGCCACAGCAGATACTGGAGCTGATGATTGATCATGATGCTTCTAGTGCTCAGAGTTTCAGAGTGTAGCTTTGAAAATTTATAAAGACCTGAGGGAGGAGAAAGTATGATGATGCTGGAGCAGCATGAGGCTGAAATCTATCAGTTCATGAACCGCTGTCTAAAGAGAATACATTTCATCCCCTTAAGGCAAATGATTTGATTTTGCATTAGCATACTTAAAATGGAGATTTTCAGAGTTTCCCAAGATCTGAGATTTTGCTTTAAATTTCAAATAATAGTACATGAAGTTCTGTAAATTTCTAGGTAATCAATAGAATTTTATATGTGAGGTTAAGCATTATGAATCACAGTCTTTGAAAAAGCTGATTTTTTATAATATGTAGCTACAAAGAACTTCTACAGATGGACCTTTACTTTTTTTAACTAGATCTAAAAATAACTTCATACAAAAGTGAATTGATTTTATTATAATTTAAAAAGGAAAGGGAAATCCAGTACAGCAATGGTGAGCTGGTGGGGCTGGCCAGTTGAGAAACTAAAGGGTACAGAACAAGGAGTAAGAAAAAAATCTGCTCCTCTCTTTCTCACTGTCTAACTCATTGCCTGCATGAGACATGGAATAAGAGACCTGTTAATCTGCAGGTTAACAGATGGTTAAGACTGAAGAAGGCTATCTTCAGTGCTGAATGAACTGAGTGGAGTGATAAGATAATATGAATATTTTCTATCTCACTTTTCTCCAGAAATGAGTAGCAGGAAAAATTTTGGGAGAGCCTTTCTGGCCAGGCATATCAGAAGCTATTGCATTGGCTTACAGACATTTTAAAAGAGGTGTTTCTAAGCAGCTGCATAAAGGAGCAGAGCAACAAATTGTCTTGAGAGGGCAAGGGTGCCCTTGAGAGGGCACACCACACCTTGGCCACTGGTGTCAGCCGTGATTTTGGACAACCCCCGTGGATAAAAGTGGCTCAGCTGAACAACATCTGTGCTGCTGCTGCTCTTCTGTGGACATGTTTTACCCTACCTCCCCAGCACCCTTTCATAGATAATTACAGGGAGGAAACTAAGATGAATGTGTGCTTCTGCAGGCTCAGCTCAGTATGGTGTTATACATCATTGCCTTCTTGCTTATATGCTGAACTGTCAGTATAAGCAGTAGGTTGTTTTTATATTTAGAAAGTAAGGTATTAGCTGAGTGGCAGTTTGTCTGGCACATGGTTTGCTATCTTTCTTTGTCCAGCTTTGTGCAATTTAATTTTAGAGGAAGCATTTTCCACCTTCAAAAGAGCATCTTGGCAATGCTTTCCTCAATTCCCATTTGTTAGAGGTTATTATGGAAGAAAAGGTCCCTGCTCATTGTGCACAGCTTGCCTAGTGCAAGCTTCTTTCATTACCTTAAAAATGTCAGGTTGACTCCAGGGGAGCTGACACAGCATTGGGCTGTACCCAGCCATGGTAACGCTGTCCCCATTGCCATCAATACTGAGGTACTGAGAGCTTCATTACAGACCCAGCAAAGACAGAGAGGTGAGCAGTAAAATGCAGAGAATATTTTTTATCTTCTTAATTTTTTTATCATTGCTTCTGGTGGATATAATTCAAGCTTAATGTGAGATTGAAGTAGCTTTTGTTTTGCAGATTGCTGAAACACTGGGAGCTTTAAAGAAGCTTGACATTTCAGTTGGACTGGTGGGAAGGGTCTTTCCAGGAAGCCTGTGTGGGCAAACCTGTGTGGGCAAACCTGTGTGGTGGTAGCTGCCTGTATGAGACAAAGAATGGAGCAGAGTTAGTGGGGAAGGGGTCGAGGTCTGTGGGTAAGTGGGGAAGCCTTTGAGAGAGCAGGACAAGACACAATTTGGGGGGCCTTGGGGGTTTGGATAATCACTGGGTGAGTGAGCAAAGAAATCTCCTGAGGTTTGAATCCTGCTGGGTTCAGGGCAGGAAGACCTTATGTAAAGTCTCTAAATAAACAGGACTGCAGCAAAAAATAAAAGTAATTCTTGTTTGCGTCATTTTCTTCCCAGTGGAGACAACATGTAGGACACTGAAATTTGGTTACTTACTCAAATTGCAAAAAGTCTGGGTATTAAGGAACAGTGGAGGGAAAGGGGATATTCATAGACAGCAAATTATTTAGAAATGTGGTGTGAAGCAGAAATAATTGGTGAAACTACAGAAGAGGAAGGGGGATTTTTTTCCAGTAACTGTTAACCGTAAAGTAATGTTGAAAATTATTCCTCTGTCTTTGGACACAGAGGAGGATTGAGATCAAGCTAGGCACAGAAAATATTTCAGTGAGGCAATTTTGAAACCGGACATACAATTATTGGAAGACATTTGTAAGTTTGAAACAAGACTTGGTGTCCAGCCTTCAATCACAGTATGCTCATTTCCAAAATTAAATATGTGGCCTGACACAGTGAGACCTGAGCCATTGCCATCATCACCGAGAACAATGGAGCTTCTGGAAATAACTTTGTCACATTTGTGCTGGTGCAGGTCCTGAGGATGGACACCTCAAAACAGCTCCACCAGCTGTGCTGGGCATTGTGGAGAAGGCAGCAGTGGGATCTGTACTCTCCCAGACTGGGATGGGCTTCCTCATGCAGCAGCCAAGCACAGCAGAGCTGCAGTGCAGCACGGAGAAGCCTGCACCACCCAGGGGGAGGCAAACACAGGGAATATTGCAACTGTGGGTAAACTGCCTGGCTGACTCAAGATGCTTGGCACCTATCTCACTTTTGCCCTGTGTGGGGCACTTTTGCCCCACAGTGTGGGGAGTTAAAATACTGTCCTCCCAATGTGCTGAGTGTGCTGAGTGTGCTGTGGGGGATGAGATGCTATAAGCCAGGCTGGGCTGCTAGAGCTTCCCAGAAAGGTGGTAGCTGACAGCAGGCAGCTCTGCCAAATGTTTTTTCTCAGCCTTTAATAAAACTGTGAGATTCCTTTTACAGCTGTGCAGTCCTGGAGAAGCTGGAGGCTTGCATGGATTTACACGATGGCAGAGTTTGTCCCTGGGTGTATAGGAGGGGGAAACTGTTAGCATTCTTGTACAAAGAATATGACCAGAGACAGCTGGCAACCTATTTCTGGTACTCACCACTTCAGTTTCTCAGATGACATCTGAGAACACCTACCAGCATTTAATTCTCATTAGTACATTCTCAACAATTTTTGTAGTTTGCAGGATGTGTGAATTCTGAGCCTCTTTTCCTTCGCTACGCATTAGGGGGAAAATCGTCGTGGGAGACACACATCCAACTGTTTTCTCCAGCCTTGTGATTCCCAGTGCTGTGTGCTTTGGTGTGTATGCAGCCATCACTGCTTTTAATAGACAGTGTAAGATTACTCCGCCCTCCCCTTCCTTTGTTTCTCTGCTTTAAAGATAAAGAAGTGAGGAATGAGCCAAAACTGTCACAATATGCAAGGAATTTGTGTCAGCAGTCAATAAACTAAAAAGTCTTGAATGCTGTGATTTAAAGTGGTACAATAAGGGATGCATGGAGTTTGATCCAGGGTCACAAATAGGAGGGAGGTGGCTCTTGTTGTCTGCTTCAGGCTATGTCAGGCTTTAAACTGAGGTACAATTCAGTCTGCTTCAGGCAGGTACCTCCAGGACATGCTTGAGGTGAGGCAGAGACCCTTTCTGGAGAACAGCCTTGCTTTGGAGAAAAGGATGGAGTCAGCAGTCTCTGCCAGATTTCTAAGGATGAGGAGGGGAGGAGAGACTGGGCTAAGTGATGGTATCCCTGGTGGTTTCTGCCTTCAGTGAGATGGAGGAAGGCAGCTCATCCTGGCGATGAAAGGTCATGTAACTGTGCTGGGGAGGAAGAGATGCAAAGTCCCCTAGATTGAGGGGGAGGATAATATTCAGGTGGGTGGTGAACAATTGTGAGCTGGATGGAGGCAGATATCTAAAAAGAGACTGAGTGTACAACTGATGCATGAAGGCTACCTGGCTTTCAGAATGAATACTTTTATTCTCCTGCTTCTGTTGTTCTTTGTGAGGACTGTGTTTTCTCTGCTTCTGCTTATTTCACTTTATGCTTTTGCTTTAGACTTTCCTTAAAGTCAGCTTTAATATTCGAAAAGAGAGAGGAAGAATTGATTTTGATTCAAATGTGAGCTTGTGAGCAAAAGAGAACTTGTACAAATCTGTTAAATCCCCAGACCTAGATAGATATTCCGATTTTTTCAGCAATTTCTTATACTGAGACTGTCTTGAGGCTGAAGTCCTCACATCTTGGGAACAAATAGGACAGTATCAAATGTTTATTTTACCTTGAAGATGGACCCCTGGTAGCATGACCCTTCATAAGATAATGTGTTTCTATCAAACAATACAGTGACTTTCTTCTTAGAGTTTGGTGAATATTTTTGGTCTCTGACTAAAAGAAGAAAGGAAATGAGCTTTTTCTTACAGCAGAGAAGCAGTAGGGGAATTGTTGGTACAAAAATGGATGAAAAAACATAAAAAGCTTCACATGGCAAGAAGAAAAGCAAGCTGCCTTTGTGTCTATCTAGTTTTCCTCCTACTTCCAGCCTCCAAGGTCAATCATCACTGCAACAGAGGCATGGTCTATGCTGTAGGAGTGGAAGATGTTTTTGGACCTTTTTGAGTAAGAATGTGCCCTTTGCAGCAGCTTCAGGTGTCCTGGATGTGCCCACCTTTGCCACCAGCAAACCTGCCTGCACAAATGGGTCTGGTGGCTGAGGTCTTTGGAGCTGTGTGCAGGGATCCCTCCCCACTGCACACTTGCTGCCTGGTGTGGGTGTTTGTGTCTCCTCCTCTGGCATCCATTGTGGAGATCTCAGGCTGCTGACTAAGTGCCCTGTCTCGCAGACCTTCTTTTCTCACCTGCTCCAGGACTCTTTTGTGTTTGAGGGGAAATTCCCAGGCTCAAAAACAGCACTGCAAAACTATTTACACTGAGACTAACACGGCGCTAGCTTCCTCTTGCCCTATTTTTCAGTGAATAGAGAGGCAGTGAAGCACACCTCCTCTAACAGGTAGGCGAGCAGTACTCATGCAGGTGCATGCAGGTTTTGGGGTGCAGTGCCCTCAGCAGCACAGCACAGGGTGCCTGGGAGTTCCTGGAGGAGCTCTGCAGCGAGACAGACTGCTGCTGTTTGCCTCTCCCCGGCATGACTGTGGGACGAGTGATGAGATGTGTCGGGATGGCCAGGCAGGATGTGGGCAGGAGCAAGGGGACCAAGGCAGGAAATTGGAAAGTGTTGCTGACAGTAGGACTGTGGCACCACTCAGCGCTGGCAGGAGCCAAACTAGAGAGCGGGCACAGAGAGCACCAGAGCCTCATTCTCAGAGACTTGCTCTGGTCTGTCCTCGGGTCTGGGTTACACACGGTAGTGGGCTTTTGTCAGAGCTTTCCACAGTGCGGGATAACAACGTCTGTTTCTGGTCACTGCGAGACTGTGAGTGGCTTGGGAAACAGCTACGGTGGGGCCGGGACAAAGCTATCAGAGACATTCCAGGAGTAGCCTTGGGATGTATGACACCCGATCCAGCCCCTGGGAACGCTTTGTGCACAGCTGGACTCTCCGCAGAGGCTCTCCCCCCACCCCACTGAGTCCCAGCCCTTTGGCAGCGCCTTTGCTGGGAGCCCCTGTGAGTTGCTCGGAGGGGAAAAGCAGGCTCAAATTCCTCCTCCTGGAGAAGGAAATCTGAGGAAAAGCCATGCATGGAGCTCAGTGTTGCTTGCATGACCAGGCTCTGGGATGCATCTCTGATTTGCTTACACTCGATGCTGTGTTTAAGCTGCAGACTACAGATGACCTCTGTACGATGTGTGTCTTATGCTGGTTTGGAGTCTAAACACATGCATACAGTTATTTCCACACAATCTCCATTGAGAAGCAAACTGAGTCCCATTTCTGAGCCGAGAGGGTACAGGATGGGCAGTTCCAGCTTCTGAATGAGGAGAGAAGAGCTGTGTGCTCTCCCAGACCTTAGTACCAAACTTGTGGAGGAGGGTGCAGAAGATGTGCTGCTTACAGATTTTGAAGTTATTCTGGGAGAAAATAAAAGCCAGGAAGCATACAGTAGGAGTAATCCCAAACCAGGAGGGAGGTGAACTGCCTAACCCCAACAGGTGCTTTCTGTCCAGCTTTTATGGAAGTAGGGTGGTTGTGTGCTTGGAGCAACAGTAATTAAGACTCTCAGGACAAGTTAGGAAAACAACCACTGGATTTAATAACCATTGTGCGTGGGACACATTAAACCCCCACCAAACCTCCCCACGGGGCCGTGGCAGGGGTGCCAGCCCTTGACAGATGTCTGCTTTGGTGGCAGGGACTGGTTGTTCCAATGATGCCTCAGACCTCCTCTACACTCCTGAAACAGCCCAATTTTTAAACCTGTTCCGTCAGTTGTGCCTCTAAACTGAAACAGTAGTACCACACCCCCCAGCCCTGCAGGGTTACTGTCCTGTGAATAAATATTCCATCTTTCACACAGCAAGTAGAAATCCGGTTTTCAAACAACCCTCAGACTTGAGTAAAACTAAAATTTGAAAGGAAAAAACTACATCATTAGCTTAAAATTTCTAAAGATACCAAACAATATTGCAGAACCAAACCAATACTACCCCTGTTTAAACCCTGTAAACTGCTCCCCCACCATTATACTTTCTATCCTGCAACCTACTCCATATCTAATCTCACTGTATTACACAAGGTGTTTTCTAACATCCAAAGTATCTTTTACTGTTCTGAATGCTCTTATCAATATCTTGATGTAAGCAGTAAGCCTGACTAGGCAAACAAATATCTTTTCACATTAAGTTTCACTTAATAATTGACCAAAAATTCACTGTCTCCAATTAATAAAATGCTGAGCTGGAATCCTCTCAGGCTTTTTGAGCACACCTTCTGAATATTTACATCTGGAAAGTACACAGTGTTTACAAGAACTCATGTTTATTTATCCATGAACACTTCAACAGAAAAGCTTCTTTATGACTAGCTGTACATTTTCCTTTGCCAGTTTATTGACCTTTTGCAATGCATGGCTATTTGTTTGGTAAAAACGATAGTACTGATCTTAACCTGCCATGTGTAATACATCTTGGTAACTTGCCACTGAAAAGAAAATATTTTGAGTGCCAGAAAGCCCCCCATGTCACTGGGAAAAGTGTTTGAATCCAGTGCAGCTCAGTAGTAAGCAAATATCACTATCTGATGACACTTGCTAAGTGGCTGTAGGAAAATGAGTCCATGCTGGGAGCTCACTTGTTAGCACATCCCCAGTGATCCTGCTAGCACTTTCAAGCTCTTCTAACTGTTTTTATCTTTGGGCCAGTGAGACAACGCAGCTGGGTGCTCTGCTGCTCAGGTGGCCCTGCCAACTGCTGGCAGTGCAGGGCTGGTTGGGACACAGGAGTGCAACTGCTGCCTTTTCCCTGGTTAAAGGGACAGCTTTCAATCCCCTCCCTGCCTAGTCTGGCATTTTCTCTGAACTAAGCATATTTGTCCAAGAGCACTTCCGCAGAAAAGCTCCTTTATGCTTTGCTGTACATCTTCCCTGCCAGCATCCTGACCTTCAGCACTCCCCTGCAGGTTCTCCTCAAGAAAGGTCATTTCAGCAGAGTCCTCACGGAGCTGCGCAGAGGCCAGCGGGCACCGACATGGGGATGCTGCTGTCTGCCAAGGACCACTGTGTGCAGAGCTGGGCTTCCACGAAATATATCTGGCTGTGCCAGGTCCTGCTGGTTTTCCAGCTCTCCAAGTACCTGGCTAAGCAAAGCTGAACTGCTCAGAAGTGAGGGAAGGCAGGAGAGACAGAGGAAGGCACACGGGCAGACTGTAGGTGTTAACTGACCCCCTCTCCTCAAATTGCAGAGGAAAAGAGTCTTTAATTTAGTTCTTTTTATGAATTGAGGTTACCTCCGAGTTTGAGTTAATTAAAGGAGGTGTCATGCAGCATTTCTTTCCTTACAGAGGAAGCTGTTTATATGTGCAGGAAGAGATTTGAGGAACAGACCTGAATTTCTGTTTCATTATTCTACAGTTTCCTATTAGAGTAGCACAGAAACTGAATCTGGTTTTCTGTGATTCCGAGGGCCCTAAGCCCAAGCTGTGGAGTCATAACCATTGCCCTCCAGTCCAAGGAATAACTGGACCTTGCAGGTTAGAGTGGCTGGGGCTGGAAAGTGGTATTTCAGATGTCTGAATATGAAGGACTCACTGTACCACTGGTGGTAGCTTCAAGTCCAAGATGGGACCTGAGGATGGGAAATGTGTACATGACGGCCCTGGGTTCACAGGGGCAATTAACCACTGGAAGAGTGGTTAATTTGAAGGCTTTAAATCAAGACTAGAAACTTTTAAACTGCCTATGGTCTCCTTAGGAAGACATTGCTTTTTTGAGGAACAATCAGGGTAGATTCTGATTTTACTCAGATTTTAAAGTGGTGAGCTTTGTGCAGGGACTCCAGGTAGACGTCCAGTGGTGGGGTTGCTCTGGCATGGTTTGGAGTGCTATACACTGACCTGAGATAATACCTGAGCCTGACTTCACCTCTCCCTCTGGCAGACTCTCGGCCTCGATGAAAGAAAAGGGTGCAAAAAAGCAGAAGCCAAAGTGAGAAGGTAGAGGCATCTTGGGAACCTGGCTGGGCTTTATGCTGAGTCTCTTCCCTTGGTGTGTGCAGTCAGCACTTAAACCTGAATTGCCAAGGACAGGGCCTTTGACCAGAGAGCCTCTGTCTCTGCAGGAGAAGAACTTTGGGGATCCACATGAGGCCAGAGAGCAGATGTCAATAAGCTACTGCAGGAGCCATAGGATATATATATCATCAAGCCAGCAGTGGAGAAAGGTAAGGCAGGCACAGTTCTCTGTAGTCTGTTTTCCCCCCAGAATTTCCCTACAGCTGATGAAATGATATCTTTTTTTTTTCGGAAGCTCTGAGGTCCATGTGTACTCTCCATTTGCTCCTAACTACTCATAATCTAATTTTGGTGAGCCCTGGACTTGAGTCCTCTGGGGATTGCAGAGCCTGGGAGTAGATGTTCATTCAACAAGGATGATCACAAGAGTCCAGTCTCACTTTTAAACCATATAAAACCTCCAAAGTGCAAAGCAACCTAAAAAATTCACTGGGAATTGATGGCATTCAGTGTCTCCCAGGTCTGGGCTGTCAAAGAGTGATTTTAATAGCACATTAAGTATGAGATTCTGGAACGTGATTAAGACCTAACACAAGGAAGTAGCTTTTAATTAACAAGTTCTACATGCTATGTATGAAAAGTAACAGCCATTAAAATTTATTAGTATTAAGTTGCGCAGCAAAACTCTTTCAATGCTGAGTTTGACTGCTTTAATTTAAAATGGGCATTTCTACACTGGGATGGGACAAAAGAAAATTTGCTTAAGTTTGATTTTTATACTACTAAAAAGGATTTAACAGCTTAGAATACATGCTTTACTTCACACCATAGAACTGGTGAAAACTGGATTAGTTATACTGCTTTCAGCAATACTACTGGCATAAACCATTAACAGTTTAGACTCACAGAGTTTGTTTTGCTTAATTTGTTTGCAAAAAGTAATTTTTACTGTAGAATTCTAGCTAACATGTAAGCAATCATTTATATTTATATGGCAAGTTTCATTTGGTGAAACCCACTAGAATAGCATTAACTGTGTTAAGATTTTGAAATTCCAGACAGTTTCATCAAAAGCAATCCTATTAAACCAGAAACTTGAAGAGGTAGTTTAGTTTGATTTTGCTGAAGTTTTTTAGCTAACATGAATTATAGCATTGCTGCAATGAGAACTAGAGAGGTGAAGCCCCGCTTAAATGCATCCTCACAGTTCTGTTGTTTCCCAACTCTCCCTAGCATTGGCATGTCATTTTACTAGGCAAGAAGATACCTTTTAACGTAGTTACAGTGTCATAGTGCTCTGCTGCTACCTCTGAAGGACTGGAGTCGGCTACAGAAACAGAAGATGGAATGTGCCTATTTTGAAGTCCTGTACACAAATTAGATCCCAATCTGTGGTTTCATACATTTTTCAGCAGTTTTTAGCTGTTGCACAAGAGCTCATTTGGAATTTGTATTTAAAAATAAAATACCCCAGAACGCAGCTGTATGGAGGGAGAAGGGAGGAGGCAGGTCTGGAGGGGACCTCTAAGGTAGCTGAATCTGGTCTCTGCTACTGCAAGTAACCACATCACAGGGTCCCCTTCAAAAGCAGTTCATAGGTCTTCAGAAAGCCTTCTCCACTATGCATAGCCTTTGGTATTGAGTGCAGCCTAGCTGTATGTACAGCACATATATTCCTGATTAAAAGAGGATGGAGAAAAAAATTTAAGTCTGTGCTGATTGGAGTTAATATTTACCGAATAGTGGAAACCGTCATTCCACCCACTAAAACGTGATTAGTCAGAGCTTGCTCTGTTGCCCAGTTCAGCCAGACAGGAGCTGCTTTGCAGGCTCATGTTTTGTACAGATCACCAGCCACCATCCCTGGAGTGTAGCTGTGCTGCCCACATGCCTAGGTAGGAGGTTTTGGTTCAGCCTCCTGTCTGCTGCTTCTCTATTGCCTGTCCCCCACGCTCCCAAGCCACCACAAGCACCATAAACATCACCAAACAAGTAAATATTGTCATTTTTTAGGCTGGGGTTCTGAAGCTTTTGATTTTGAGTTTTCAAGCTTTTTTCCAGTCTCCATATCTGCTTTTAAGAAAGTGATGTCTCAAACTCCACTTTGTAAACTCTACTCTGTGCCAGGAGGAGAAGCTTATTGCAAGAAGGCCACGGAAGCCTACAGGCTTCTGGTATACCAGGCAGCTTCCTGTGGGCAGTATGGTTCTTGGATATGATTTTTCTCACAGTGTTTTGTATCCCCGTGTCAGTATGGACTTTAAGATAAATTGTGCTTGTCTGTCCCTGTTGCTGTTGGTGGCCCTTGTGCATGACACTGCGCGGCTGTCACAGGAGGGTGCTTTGACGGATGCCTTGTTTTCCAAAAGGCAAGATGCCTTTCTGCAGATCCAGCTCCCTACCTTTAATGTATGGTCTGACGATCACTTGTTTGAATGCTGAACACTTCATGCTTCCCTAACTCCTGCTCCTGCCTGGGCACTCTTCCAGAGCCCCACAGCCAGGCTGCTGCAGATGCTGCCTGGTCCCTTGCTGTTCACACAAGCAGAGGTCCCCATATTGGTGAAGGGGTTCACTGAGATCTGAGGTTCCCACTTCCAGCAAAACAAAGTCTTCAGAATTAGTATGAGCTTTACCAATTTCATTTTCTACTCTAGGAATCAGGTTCTAAAGCCTCTTGTGCCCATATCTTTTACATCCATGCAGGCCTATCAGTGCTCCCGGCACATCCCACACAGCCACCCCTTGGCTCTCCCTTCCACTGCTGGTGGTCAGGCCTGCCTCTTTGCCATGCCAGCTGTCTGGATTAATTGCACTCTCTCTCTTTCCACCTCACCAATTCCCCATCTGTTTTTCTGCTATAGCTTAAATCCGTTTTGATCTGATCCCGAAATACTGACTTCTACAGGAGCCTCTGCACACCGTCTGTTCCTGGGAGCAGGTCACTCCCTCTCTCCCACTCCATGGCTCCAGATAATGCTAGCCTGAGAGGCTTATTGCTGCAATATTGAAATTCTCCTTGTTAAGAGCTGGATCCTGAAAAGTAGCAGGAACCGTGGTCCTCATCTCTAAGAGTGCACACATAGCTGTATTTTTGGGAGCCTAATTATTTAGTTGAATTCAAGATCGCACTCAGGGTTTGTCTGGAGTACATCCAGAACATGTAGCACATAGCAGGGTTGAACCTTTCTATCCTAAACTGTTCTATTGGCACGCTACAATGCACAGAATAACCAAGCACATAGGGAGCATTGACCCTCTCATTTAATTTAGAAGACATTTTATTCGCCCTACCAGTTATTTAACGCCACTATCTATTTATTCAATTTGGTTAACTTAATGCACCACGACTTAGACAACATACTTGGACTGGAGACAGAGACCATCATGTTAATTGAAACTGCAGCACAGTTCAGTTATTACGTAGTCATGAGAACTTAATTGTGTGATCAGAAACCGTTATTTACTGCTGGTGACTCTTTTGTATCCCAAACACTGGCATTGATTGTAAACCAAAAGGCAAAAAAATTACACGTACGAGCAATCTTCACAGACTCATCTGTCTTCTGGATCTTGAAAAGTAGTAACACAGAACACCCTGTTCACCAAACATTTCTCAAGACTGAGGCAGCCTTTTTTATCCATGGATGAAGTGATTAAGTGGGGTATTTACGAACAGTTTGGTTGTGCACTTTCCAAATGTGTATTTCAAAGTGTCTGTGTCTTCTTGGTGCTGTGATAGATAAAACAGGTACACACAAGATCCCTCTACTCTCACAAACCTGAATGCAAGCAACCAGAGTACAGACATTGCAATTACAGGATAAGCAGAGAGACATTAATGTAAACTGCTAGTGAGGAATGTGCATTTGGGCAATTGAGTCTCCCTTTTTATGTGCGGGAGCTAAGCAGAGAAAAGGATCAAGGCAAGTTTGCAGGTGAGCACAGAAATCAGCGAAGTAGAAAAGTGGTATACCTGGGAATTATCCAAAACACTGAATCCATAAAAGAAATTACTGTACCCATCTTTTTTAATAGGTTGATAAATGGGATGAGGTTGATTACACCAGCAAAGAAATCAGTATCTTTGGTGAAGATTTGAAAATTTATAGAAAAGGGACCAAATGGTAATCATCACTTGATATAAACCAAAGGAAAGAGCTGAGCTTCATTAAGTGTGCTTTTCAGGTTTGATCTTGCAAAGCACTGTATATCTTCAGCTCCCACTTCAGTCAAAAGAAGTTGAGTATCTTTTGCAAAGAGTGTAGTCAGGAGGCTTAGGTGATTATTTGTATTCGAAATACTGAAGGTGATTTTGTGACATCAGGAGAAAGTTCTAGAAAGATCTGGAAGGAATACCGAAATCCTGTTAGAGAAAAATAGCAAGTTGTGACATTGGAGCAATGAGACCTTCAAAGGAGCTAGAAAGGAGAGGGTGAGTTACCAGACACCCGGTTACAAAAGGGTACACAGGACTATCAATGTGAGGGCAGGAAAGGAGCAGATTTGTGGAAGTAGTCCCTAGTGTTTTGCATTATTCCCTGTGCTCCCTGATGGTATCTAGTTTCATGTTTGACTATCACCCCAGACTTAAGCTTGCATAAACAGAAGGAAAGCAAGAATTGGCAGTGATGTGTTCATGGAGAGAAGCAAAGGAAAAGGGATGCAAGGGCTTGGTGGGCTGCCTGGAAGCCTTCCAGACTTGGCCCTTCTCTGTGCCAGCTCTACCTGTCCTCTGCCTTTTGTCATGGTCACGAGACAAGGCACAACTGCCTTTCACTGAGGCACCTGATCTAGCTGTGTACCCTCTCCCCAAGTTCCCCCACTACGCCCCTTACCAGGACTGACACCCCTTCCTAGCCATAACACCTCAGGCTTGTCTGTGCTCTTTTGCCAGCCCTGAGAGCCCAGGCAACTTCCTGCTCAGTGTGAAGGTTTTACCATGGGTGGAAGGTATACAAGCTCTGCTCAGCTGCTCTTACCATGATGTCTGGTGCAGGGCTGACCTTGGCTTTTAAGTAACTTTCCTTCATTCTTCTTTGGCATCAAAAACTCCAGCCATTATAAAGTTACTTTTTCCCTGTGAGGTACTGCTAGAGAGACTGAAGGGTGACAAGAGACCTTTTATCTCCCACCTGTGTTGGACTGGCTGGATTTCACTGCCCCAGCTGCAGGTGCTTCCTTTCTGTGTCCCCTCCCTCTTCAGTCCCCTTAGCCCAGCCAGTCTCTGCTCTTGCAGCTTCTTGGAGGAAAAGACTAGGAAAGTGGAAGGCTTGAAGAAGAAACACTGGGTTCAGCCCAGGAAAAAAAGCAAGGCTGAGATTTCTGCTGCTGTCTGTGGCCACTGAAGAGTCATGCTGGGAGTTCCTGGAGCTTTTCATGCCCAGGGGCAAAACATCTTTTCTCTCTCATACCCACACAGGTCCCGCTCACCTGAGGCTCCTCAAATCTCCTAAGTGTCCAGCAGATCCAAGCTGAGTCCAAGTAAGCTGGAGTCAAAAGTGCCAGGTTTGGGGTTTGGGAAGCACGAAGGCTACCTGGCTGGCACCAGGCTACTCACAGTTAATGAGTTCTGTCTTTCTCCAAGATTTATTGACTTGAGCAGAACTCTGGGCTGACCAAATTATTCTGGAGGAGTCTGTGCCACTTTCTGACAGGCCCTGCTTATGCTTATCTGCCCATTCTACCTCCCAGAACTGAGCTTGAGGCTTGAGTATATATTTAGAAAATAAGAAGCTTAGGACCAGCAAGTATTTCTGCATCCAGTTTTCAGCTGACAGTTCTTGTTTCAAGAACTGTATGCTGTGCAACTTCAGATCTCTGCAAGAGCCCTTTAGCTACCCTGTCTGCACTGTGGAAAGAATTACACTGTTTTACAGTTGTTGCAGCATGAAATGGCATGGAGAAAGTGTCTATAGAGGAAGAGGCAAGGATATGTATGTGTGCCTGTAAGAAAGGCAGATATATCTGTGAAGAAAGGAAAATGAAGAATGCAAAGCAAAACTATACCTGGAATTCATTCATTGGGCTATCTGCAAAAGTACTTAACAGGGCCTCCTTTGGGTTAATTCTTTCATAGGTCGCCAGAGAAAATTACAGTCTGGTTATTTTTTTCACATTAATCTTTCTGCAGCAATCACCACCTTCTTCTTCATAATCTTTAGATTAAGGCATGTATTAATTATTTATACATCTCCGTTCATGTATGTGGACATTTTGCAAAGCAAATAAAATAAGGTCTTGTTCTCAGTAGAGTGGGTTAATTTAGCACAGGCAGAGGCAAAACAGGCAAAAAATTCAGGTGAGGAAGCAGCAATGGAGAAGAAACTAAGACAGGAAGGAGTTGCAGAGGAGGTTGTTTTTCAAGAAGATAAGCAATGGCATCCAGTGCCTAGGGTGGGCTGTTCTTCTGGGAAATGGAGCTTGAAAAGAATGCCCAAGACAGGGGTGTTTGGAAGTTGCTGTTGGTGGCAGGGTGTGATTCAGAAGAAGCAAAGTCCTGAGCAATGGCAACAGAGGTCATATTGGGACAGGATTGGGTTGTCCAGGATCTCTGGTGTGACTGAGGCAAGAAACATGTTGAAGAAAAAAAATGTCTGGGTGGGGTGAAAATGAAAAATTTCTAGTTGTTTTTCTGTGTTCCAAATCTCTCTCTGTCTTTTCTATTTATCATTTGAAGGCCATGGTGATCTGACCATGGGACAGCTTAAAACTCATTTCAGGTAACTGAAAGAATAACGGCCTCACAGATGCAGAAGGATGGGCTGTCCTCCATGTGTCACTGTTCACAGCTTGTGCTGTGGAAGAAGTCAAAGTTCAGCCTTTACTCCTGGATTGTTGCTGCATTTCCCATGAGCTGTACATTGAAGGGTATGGCCTTTGCTCCTGGACTTTGCTGCTACCTCTGCTACTACTTCCTGAGCTGGTGTTTCCCACTGGAGCAGACATTCAGCAGGAGGAGATAGGCATAGCACGTGCATGTGCCTCGTTTCTGCTCATGTCATCTGCGTTTGAGTGTAGTTCATGATGCTCACCAAGAGATACAGGCAGTTCAAAATGCACGTTATTTTTAGAACCAAGAAACCCCCTCTCCAAACTTCTTTCTTTGGGAAAGTTGGAGGACTTTTGCATTGTCTCAGAGCTTGTACAAACAGCTCTCCTGTCCCCTCTGCTGAACTGCAGCCTACAGCTTCTTCTTCCTTGGCCTCCCATCACCCACAGCCGTTCAAAACTGCCCAGTAGAGCTGTCAAAAAATTTGCTGCCACTATGAGTGCATCTGGAGGATAATGGGGACCTGGGGACACCCGCCTCAGGAGGGTCTGCATGCCCCCAGCTAGTACACTCTCTCATGGGGATGGTTCTTTGTGGCTTTTGGGAGCCTGGTCAAAGAGATGTTTGCACTGCAGTATGAAAACTACCTGAGATTGGATATCTTTGCTGAGAAATGATCTTCTTATCCTGTGAAGCTCTGAGATTTAAAAGAGTTCCAGTTTGACATATCCTCAAGATATATTGCCGCTTTTCTTGGGAAAAGTACAAAAAAAGAGCTCTCCTGGATCTCATAGCTGTCACTGGACTCACTCATGAGGAGGAAAACTCATGCTCAGACTTCTGATCTAGACTGAGCCAAACCCTTTTATTTCCTGCTAACTGGATGCTTTGAATACCAACATGTTGCAAGGGCTCTTTCCCTTTCTATGTCACTAGATTTCATCAAGTCCTTCAGAGCCCGTTCCTGAGTAAACTTTGATCCGAACGGGTAAGATTCTGTGAAAAATGGTGATTTTCTTGAATCATTGTTTTCCAGTAAAGAATTGCTCAGCTGAAAAATTCTCTACCAAATCTGTGGTTTAGCACTTGAGAAGACCTACCTTTACACACCTGCACCGCTCACTGGTCCATCCCTTGTAAGAGAAGACTGCTGGCCCTCTCTGCACAGATTTCTCACATTTACAAACATGTATTTATCAATACCTTGCTAGCTTTTCCTACCAACCCTTGCCCTGCCTGTGCAGTTCCCATGGTACAAGTATCCCGCAGAACGTTCAGCTATTGCGTCATACTCGCCGAGCTCGAAGTCTGTCTGTGCAGATCTGTGCACCCTGCCACGCCCTTCCTTATAAAAAGGCCTGTTAAATGTGAGACATGAGATTCAGGGTCTTTTACACAGTTTTGTTTTCATCTATATTAAAGCATCTTGCTGAGGCTTCTTAGAAAAAGTTCACAATACTTTTCAAATAATTAACCACTCAAAGTAAGTGTTTTACCCTAAAGACAACTTTTCCTGCTCACCCTTCTCTGTCTCTTCTCCCTCCTCTTTAAATACAAAATGAAACTGAAACAAATAGCACCAAGAAAAATAATAACATGAAAAATCTTTGCTGATTTCCTGGAATAACATCACACAACCTGTACATTTCACTGGAATGGCCTGGGGGAGGGCTAGGGTGCACTCTAGCCTAATTGGGTTTTCTTCTGTAGATGTTTTCTGAGAAATGACGTTATTTTACACAGGTGAAATCAGCCTCTCTTCCTGCATTTCTCAGGACCACTTCTCTGCTTGCGTGACACCAGTGCTCCTCTGTTATGCATGAGAAGGCTGCTACACAAGTGATGGATGAGTCAGCCAAGAAAATAAGAGATGTACTGACCTCAGTTAACTGGTCTAAATATTTTTCATGATAAAAAAAAAAATAATTGATTTTTATACTTCTCGATGTGAATATGAAGTCAGTCGTCCCATAAACAGCTTTGAATTTAGCAGTTTACTAGGTAAGTTGGCTATGCACTTTAGTTTTTAATTATTTATTTCCCCTACAGTTCTTTAACCAAAGATACTTTCCATAGCAGCTTTCTATGTCACATTACTGGTAATACACAGAGACTTAAAGGAACACATACCTATGCACAGATCATGGGGTGTGTGGGCTTGACATTGTTTTAAAGGTCATTGCTATTTACCACCAAACATACTTTCCTGCTTATTTAATTACGGCATTTTTGGACAGCAACATGTAAAATGTTTCCATGTCATAGTCAACAAACAGCTTTTCTAATTAAAAAGGTGAGGAAGGTTTATATTTGGGAGAGAAGGGAAATAATGGATACAAGACACAGCTGCTGATATTTGGATACTACTTTGTGAGTGTAATATAATACTAACTACTCAGACATAAATCCCGTGCACTCAGCAGTCCGCTAGGCAACTGCTTGCCTCATGTCCATATTTTAATTTTTCTTGGAAGTGTGTGCACACTGGGAACATGGTCATTTAACAGCTGGATTATGGCACTGATGTTTTCTGAATTCTTGCAATTTATCGCTTGTTTAACGGCAATTCACATGCTTTCCTGGTGAGCACTGTCCCATCATTTCTTCACCACTTCTAGTTGTCCCTGTCTGGTTTATGTGTGTGAGAACGGGCCTGGATCCAGTAAAATATTTAAGCATGTGCTTAACTCTGAGTACCTGATAAAGGAGAGGGCTTGGGAAGCACTGACACAAACACTCCTCTAAGTGCCCGTCAGTTATGTCCGAGAGCTCTTCCACCAAACTGGCTGCACAGGGGAGAGGAAGAATCAGTGCTATGATAGACAAAGTCTCTCACAAGAACAGAAGTAGGAGAAAGAAAGAGCAAAAGAAGCTCAAGTAGGAGGTAGCACATCCCTGTGTCAGCAGTTAGCCATGCCCTGGAAGAGCTGAGCACCGACCCTGCCACAATACCCACTATAAATGTGTCCATGTTTCTCGCAGCTGGAGGCAAGACCTTCTGAGTGAACCCTGCCCATTCAAGGAGAAAGTGTCTCCTACACATGTGAGATGCCTCCCAGCACCGTGTTAGCAGTGAATCTCATTTATGTGCTCTTCCTTTCTGTGCTGAAAGCATCTTTGGCACTGCTGCACAGATGTTTCCCAAAACCAGGCCTTGAAAATCTCCATTCCTTGTCTTCCTTGGGTCTGCAGCTTCCTTGATCTGCATAACCCACTGCACCTCCATGAGCCTGTTCGCTGCACATCTCATCCCCATCCACATAACATCTCCTGTACAGCACTACAGCAGGTGCCTCGGCAGAAACCAGGCAGAAGAAATACCACACATTTTCTTTGTGCAGTGTATCATCAAATAATCATTGAATTTGTAATTTGCTTTGTGAATTGTTATCACTAGTTTTTAAATGCCTGTTGTATTAATTTGTTTCTCTCAGTGTTATTGATGGAGTCCAGTCAATAAAACTGTGAAATGATTTTTCTCTCATTGTAACTGTGTCAGGAACTCCCACTTTAAATAAATCATGGTTAAATGCTGGAGAAACCTATTAAAAGAAAACAAACATCTATGTCAGGCCTTACCCACTTTTCCTGGTTCAAGAGAAGCTGACTCCTTTCACTCAGTTGGGCAGTTTAAGCTGATTAGTCACTTTTCCATTGAAAATTTGTAATTTTCATGTAATTTGTACTGTGTTAAGAACATTTGATAAATATCACCTGTGAAATTCTTCCCTGTTTGCAGATCTTCAGTGATTTTCTCTCTGTTTTATGCAGTTTGAATTAGTTTTGAACTAGCAAGAGAAAAATGCTTTAAAATCAAAGAAAGAGAATACTTTCCACATTAACTCTTTCTATGTTTTTGTGGTCTTTTGATGTAGCAAAACTGGACAATTCATATAAGGCATGCAAAGAGTTGTATATTAAAAATGCAATTCTACATTTGAAGAAATGTTGTTTGACAATGATTACACATATTTTCCTTCCAAACCATTTCATTTAATTGCATATACTATATTCCAGTGATTTAATAAAGTATGACTTTAGTTTCAGTATCCATCAAAACGTAAGATGTTTAATATAGAAGAGCTCCTTTAATCCCACTGAAGAAAAGCACTGGAGCAAACTCTTTGCCAAGAATACAGATACTCTCAAAAAAATATCTTTGAAACACTGTTGGAAATTTTGTCCTTAACCACTCTGAGTTATAATCATGTGAGCTGAATTCTGTTTGTTTTCTTAACTGAATGACCAAAGGCCTAAATACAGTGAATTTTAGAAGATTTTTTTAGCTATCACTGATTATTTTATAAACTTGGGAACAGTTTCCAAGAAGATGAGTAGTTTGAAAGCCTTTCTTTTTTCCTCAGTGTTTTGAGGTGTTCTGTGACCTGATGCCTTCTTCTATATTTTAAGTGACTTCATTTCCCAGCTGCTGCAATGAGCAGGGATAATGCTGGCCCTGTATACTCAGGATTTATCTCCCCAGTGTACTGCAATGCTATGTAAAGTTTCTCAAGTAGCTCTGTAGAGCTGTGTAAACATATTTGTCATCAGTAAAATAATTGAAAGGTGCTATATAAAACTAACCTCAAGTACATAAGGTACATGTGTGTATTACCAGGGTTCACACCACGTTATTGCAACTAAATTTCTGCGCTTGTGTTTGTTGTGGCTGTTTTTCTTTTGCCTTTCCCTCACAATAAACAGCATATCTTTACTTGGAGATTTTTGTATTACATAGATAACCATCTTCTGGGGCAAGAATCTTGCAGGCATTTAAAGCAGTGTGAACAAGCATTTGAGGTTATATATATCATAAATAATGAATTTAGAATGCAGAGAATTCATAAAACTCAAGCTATCAGAAGGCTTTGTCAGGTTAATGTTTAATTAAAAAAAGTGTTTTAATAAAAATTCCACATGCGGGGCTGGAGATGTTAGGTTATGAATAAGAAGACTTGAGGTTCTCAGAAGAATAACCAATAAAAAACATAGTGTATCAGCAGTGTTTCCTTTTCCAAACTTGGACAAATCATGTTAGGATAGATACAAATTATTTTCTCATGCTCTGCTTCTGATAAAAGTCATTACTGCAGCAGGCTGGGTGTGTTTTCTCCTTTTTCAGGGGTAAGACTGTGCAAACATAAAGCAGTATTTTTTCCATAGAGTCCTTTGGCGCAGCTCTCAGGCCAGTCCTACTGAGGGTGAGGTACTGTCTCAAGAATGGCTCTGCAGTCCTTTTATTGATGTCATACTGATAAAAAACAACCAAAAACCCCAAAACTGCCCAGCCAGCCAAAAAAACAACCCACAAATCCAGCTACAAACCCCAAACAGACAGCCTTGAATTTGTTCCAAAACTCACGTTCTTCCCAAATTTGCTGTGCTGTTTTGGGACAAAGTCACAAAATGCACTCTATCTGTTTCACACCCAGCACTTTGGAGACCTGTCCCACACTTGCTGGAGCAGATTTGGCTTTCTGAAGCCCAAGTAACCAGGGGAACTCAGTGACATGGGAGGTGAAACTCAGAGTGAGACAGGTTTGGGAGGCTCATGTGCAGCATGTGCATCTTCCCTGTTTTCCAGCAAGCTGGCTAGCTGCTGGCACTCCTTGAGCTGAGAGGTTTCTCACAGGCAGTAATACCAGAGCTGCTGTTGGTGCAGGGCTGAGGACAGGGCCCCTTGTGCCTTTGGACTGAGGTCACCCAAAGGGATGGTCACCTGGGTGCAGTCTGATCTCTGGAAGGGAATTAGGACACACATCTGCTGAAGCACCTGAGCTCCACCCATGTAACTGACACCTGGATCCTGTTTTTACCAACAAATACATAGCTTCAGAGAAAGGTGGGTGGAGAAGGCAAGAAAAGCATGTTCACAAAGTTGTGTAAGCTCACTCTGTGCACACCATGATAGTTGCAATATCAATTATGCTCCCCAGCTTCCAAGAAACAGCTGACCACAAGGATGAAACTTGTGTGGGAGGAAGAGGGAGCATGCTTGGCAGCTGGCCTCAGACACAGGAGTCGCTGCCACAGAAGGACAGGTTAGTAACTAACTGGACTTACTTGGAGCGCAGTGTAAGATTTCCCAGTTTCAGCCTCAGTTCCTTCCATGATAATAACTCTCAGAGGGAAAAAGGAGGGGACAACAGGGGGATTTTGCTCCCTGCTCAACTTTCACGTTTATAATGTACTCAGTTGCAATGAAGATGGGGATAAAACTGTTTTCTTCTATAGATCTGGGAGGACTGTAGTTGTGACTTGTATTTTCTCTGGTATTAAACTAACATGAGTATGTAATCCTAGATACCACTACTCTCAAAGGATATTGAGATGAGAGCTACAGTAACTCTGAGAAAAGGGAAGATTATTCCCCTTTTTCTGAATGTATTTTACGATTATCTAAAAATAATAGTAATATTTAAAAATACTGTACTTTTATGGTTTTACAAAGAGGAAACTTTAAACTTGGGGTGCCTTGGAAAAAACAGTATGTTAAACAGAGTTTTATGGCTGTTTAAAGATGTTTATGAGTTTAAAGACTGATTTTTCTTTTCCTTGGGCCTTTACATGCTGCTGATATAGAAAGAACAGTCATCAGTCATTTTTAGCTGCTGCTTTCATAAGTAGGAACCAATAAAACATTTTAGGTTGGACACATACATGTTATGTTTAGAACAACCACCCACTATCTACCATATGCTGTCACACTCTTCACGGAATGAAAAAGACTGAGTTTACCTACTTGTTTTTAAGGTGTTTTCTCTTTAGTGCCTTCTTCCACGCACTTAATTTATTTTAAAATTTACAAATGACAGACAGTATTTCTTTTTTAAAGCAGACTGAAACGCAGGAAGTCTGTGTTTCATGGTTATGGTATTGTAATGTTTCCAGATTTATATTTCCTACTTCATGAAGAAAGTTTGCTGAAATCGACCAAGCTCTACAACTAAATTGAAAATCTAGTACAAACTGCCTCATTATAGCATGTGAATGAGCTACAGAGTACCCAAGTGTCTGGGGCCCAATCCAACAAACCACTTTGGAGGCATGCAAAGAGTCCTGGAAAAAAAGGAGAAACTGTTGTGCAAGGCTGCAAATGTTTGCAGAACACATTGTAGGTATTTTTCAAGACTGGGCCAAAATGCTGATGACTTCACAAATTTGATAGTTACTGAAATAATACGAGATTCTTTATATCATGATCTTATCTACAGGTTATTTTGTAACAGCTAATACTTTCCATAAAGCTAAATCAATAATGAGGTCTATTAAAGAGCAGTAAACGGCCCAAAACTCAGGCTGTGCATAGTTTCATGTCTGGTGTGGTAGGGAGGGCTGAAATGCCTGTAAATCATGCTCCTCATGGTGGAGGAGGCCAGATCACACATGTCCTGGTGCTAACCTGGTCACTGGGAGTTTCGTCAGCCTTCCTTCCTGAGCCTAAGAAGACAGTTGGAAGACAGTTTTTGCTGAATCGCATCAATGTGCAGAACACTTTTGAGATGAGACTGACTTTCCCCTCTCCCAGATACCTTCTGCATTTCTAACTTGCCTCGTTGAAACATACCTGGTAAGCCTGAGGTACTCCCAGGCAATCTCCCCACTGCCTGGTAACCAGGACAGTTTTCCAATTTTATTCTCTGCCAATGTCTTTTTCTACACCTCTTATGCTCTTGCACTTTTGTCTCTGAGTATTTCGAGACACTATGCATACACATGAGCAGAACAATACAGATTTAACCACAGTCCTCAGAAAGGGGGTTAAACCACAGACTAATTTACAGCTGCTTGCTGCTGTGGGGACAAGGCGGAGGAGATGATGTGGCTTCAGCTGATGGAGAAAGCAGTCATACCCTGCACATGCAAGTCACTGCTTTTTGAAACAGTACTAGCCTCATGGAAAATGTTATTTATTGCTAAGCTTTCACAAAGGTTACTGTAATTATAGGCAGCAGGATCTATGGGGCAGGGTCTGTATCGACCCTGAGAAGCAACTAACGCCCTCTGAGATAATCTAAGCAATGCCACCCAGCTTCATCACACTGTCCAGTGAGTGTGCATCATGCTCCCATGCTCACTGAATCAGCTAGATATATAAAGAGAGTAATCTGAAGAGCAATAGCTGGGCAGTAAATCAGACAGTAGGGAAGAGAGTGCATTGCCTAGTTGTAAAATGGGATTTCTGTGAGGTGGTGGTTTTGGGAGAGCCTTTTAATTGATAGGCTGTATTTACTGGATCAGGTCAGCTCAGAGATAAGTTCTTACTGGTATAGTGCTTTATTGTGAAAGAGTGGTTGGTGTGATGCTTGTGATCTGCCATTCTTCAGGCTCAGGAAATACAAACCCTAACATAGCAGCAAAGGATGCCATTTACCAGTATAGCACATTTACTCCTCTAGCAGCAGTGCACCCATAATCATCAAAGACGTTTCCCACATCTATTCTCCAAGTGTTCACCACCCTTGCCTGGCCTAGATCTCTCCTAAAATGCCTCCCTTCTCATGTTGCTTACCAGGGGGAGGTATAAAACTGCTTGCTGTGGAGGCATCATGCTGGTCACACACCTTAAAACCGTAATGATATTTTGGTAATCTTTGGTTTTTCTTCCTTCATCAGCTAAATTGTTTATCAGTGTCACTAATTGCCTCATGTAAAATTGGGTTAAACACAGTGAGACAAGGACCAAATAATTTCTGATTCTTTTGTAAGGCTTAGTCCCGACACCTCTTAAAATAAAATTACCCACCATTCTTTTGCAGAAGAAGATTATTACAACTTCCAAAACACTGGTAAAGGATGGAAAGTGAAGGATGAAGTGCATTCAGTATTATCTAACATGGCCCTTCTGGATCTAGGAGTAAATAGAGCTTCCTTTCCTTTGCTCAGAGCTGCTGGAACCCATGGCTCCTTTACTAACAGTTGCTTGCAAACCAGCAGAGCCTCAGGATCCAGTGTTTCAAAAGTACCTAATCATGTATTTCCACCTTGCAATCTACCCATTAATATTTTAAGAAGCCCCTAGCAACACATTTTAAAGAGAAGCTGTGTCAAACTGTCATGGTGTCAATTCCTTTGCTGAATTCACTCTATATTCAAGCGGAGCACATCAGTACTGTATGTGAATTCTAAATCAGCATTAGGTGGTGGCTCATTCCTTGTGTAACCATTGCTCCCTACAGGCCTACTGCAAGGCATGTATTCTGGTTTTGGTACTGTCACAGAAGCGGCATTCAGGAGGTGTCCAGAATGGAGTCTCACCTGTGAATACTTTGAACATCACCATTCATTTTGTGGAGTCTGAGGAGAACACTACCCCTGTGAAATCAGAGCAGGCAACTATCACCTGTACAGTTTCTGTAGTGATCACTGTCCTTAGGCATTAGAATATTCCTATATTTCTAAATAGAGCCCTGCAAAGGGCCTTAGAACCAACCTGGCAAATAGCTACACAAGCACTGTGCATGCACATGGAGGCTGGGAATCATATCCTTATCACGTAGGTGAGGAAATGGGGAAAAATCTAGGTTGATAAATGAAAATAAGAGCGAACATGAGGACAAAGATTTATGGAGAATAGATGTTCCAGCTCCAGGCATAATGCATGTTTGTTCTAAAGCAACAAATCCACAGAGTAATTAGAAAATGTAAAGCACAGTATAAATGCTAAGGGATATTTGTCCCGATGATTTATACTTATATAACATTTCCCTCCAATTAAATTTACAGCCATTTAGCTGTACCTATATTTTTGATCTGTTAGTTTTGTAAGAGTAATGCACTCAGTCCCATTAAGGAGAAATGAGCCAGATAAGGGAACTCCTGGATGGGATTGTGGACAGGCAATTCTGCAGCTTTAGGCTTTATTCTCACAGGATTTACAGGCAAGTGGGAATATTGAGGGGGAGAAAAAAAAATCTGGCATTGTTGCAAGAATAGTTTGGAGCTCATCAGACAATCTATGCATATTTTCACAAATATTTGGAAGGGGGATGGGGTGGGGAGAGAAAAGTACATAATTTAGACCTGCAAAGAGGCATGTTTAACTTGCACTCTACTCTGACCACTTACATGGAACTTTACTCCCCTCCACTCTCTAAACACAGATAATTGCCATGGCAACCACTGTATTTCAAGACTCTTACACATATACTCGCACCTTTCTTAAAGAAACACAGAGCACAACAACGTGGGATCGACATAGTAAATCACTGGGCTGTTTTTTATTTGTTGTTAGCCAACTGTCAGGATTTAGTGAAGAGCTGAAGGCTTTCAAACTGTATCGGTTTCAGGCCAAACCCAGGAGATGTTTAGACAGACACTTTGACATCTTTACTAAAAAATTGGATGTTGTTTGGTAACTCTGGGCAAAGGAATGACTGATGATCTCTCTGGGTGCAGGGTGAGAAGATTCCTGAGCTAGGGAAGGAGATTAAGGGCCTAATACTGAAAACCAAGGAGCCACCTTTGGGATTAAACACTAATTTATCAGAGCAAGGACCTGTGACACTCAAGAAGTCCTTGGGAACACAGTAACTTTCAACATTGCCAGACCTGGAAGGTAAATGCGCTGGATGATTGTCATCAGCTCCATTGCTACTTGCTTTTTTCAAGTTTTTTATTCTAGCAGCCCTAAAGAAATACAGACCCAGCCTCCTAAGTGCTGTGCAAACACAGGGCAGGAAAACCCCTCTGCCTCCAGAGCTAACAATACAGCCTGCTCGGAGAAGCACCCCAGCCTGTCACACCTGGGTGTGCAAAGGGCAGGGAGCGGGAGAGGTGCCGGCTGTGAGGCAGGTGCAGAGCCAGCGTGTCAGCACCAGCCCTGTCCTTGCCCTCTGCTGCCTCTCCCCAAGGGTTTCCTTGTTTACTTCAAGTGTCTGACGTGGGTCCAGGAAAGTGGCACCTGAGGGAAGGTGCCAGGCCTTTGACCAGAGGGCAGCATCCAATGTGCAGGTATAAACATCATCGGTTGTTTTCCTCCAGTTACTGTTGATTAGCAAATCAGGAAGTAAGAAGAAAGGATCAGTGTTTCGTTTGGGAGTGGAACATGCTTTATGTTTTGTTGGGTGTTTTTTTTTTTCTTCTTGTGTGTGTGTGTTAATGATCTTAATCTCAGTGTTTGCAGTCTGGACTTCTACCTCAGCTGGTTCTCACGTACTTGATGAAGCATTACTAGACGGCATTGTGAGGATGTGAACTTTCAAGGAAGGTCTGAAATATTTGAAAGAAGCAATATCTAAAACAAGTTTGTGTGGCTAAAGTGCAATTAAGCCCTGAATAATTAAGTATTGCTATAACTCAAGATAGCACCCCTTCTCCCTCCCTTTCAAAGGAATTCTCTGTCTGGGAGTAGGGACAATAATTTGCCCAGATGACATGTTGATTGTGGCTTTTTTTTGGGAGATTCTTTCCTTCCACCTCTGAAGTACAGCTCATCCCCCTTTGGCCTTTGGTATTTGTAATAAATTTCAGGAGTTTGCTCTGAACTGGAAGTCTTCGCAGCAATTTCAGTCTGTTAAACCATTTATATTTAGTTTCCACAGAAAGATACTTGCACAAAATAATAAAACCTTCCATGGAGATTGTGATCATATAGGAATCCTGCTGACACAAGTGTTCCCTTTTTTTGCAGTTCTGGAAAACTCTGCTTAATTTAAGCACCTCCATAGACATCTAAGAGCTGGTCACGTTAAACAGGAGAAGGAATTCAGGGTCCTTTTTTCAAACATTCCCTGGAATCTGCTCATTCACAGGTGACCGTGTAAAACAGGGCTACCCTGAACAAGAAAAAACCTTGTACCCCATTCCCTGAAAACCGATGATAAACTTTTCCATTTCAGCTGCCTCACAAAAGAGCGAAGATGAGAGACAGTTCATTAAAAACCGAAGTACAGAAAGATTTGCCTTCTTTATTTACTTACTCATTTTTATATACCAGAATTTAGACCTTGATTTTTCGTTAGAGAGTTCGACAGAAATCTTCCATGATTGCCACTATTGAAATAACATCACAGGTGGATGTTGTAGCACTTGAAGTCAGTTTTGGAAGAAACGACAATCTTCATAGTTTAGTGAGAGTTATCCCTTAAGGGGGCACATCTTCAGGATATGAATTTTGTTTCTTTCGAAGAAAAGGAATGCAATGTTTGTATTTTCTGGTGAGGGTTTATCCTTCTGTGATCCAGTTGGATGGCAATACCAAAGAACAATGCTAACACAGGGAGGTCACTGTCTGCTCTTCCTGCACTGCTGACAAGGAGGAGAAACGGGCTGCACTGGAGATGTTGGTGCCGGCTGTGCTTGGGGTGGAGCTCCCCGTAGGGATTTCAGCTAAGCAGACCTTTCCAGCGGCTGACTGGTTTTGTGCATCTTTTCAAATCAAGCCTGAATTTTGTTTCCAAGCGTAGAAGATGGTGCTGGAATTAGCAAGCCAGAATACCCATCTAGAGGTTGCTGTTCCCCATCAAATGGTACCAAATGTTGCTGCTTCCCTGCAGTGCCACTCTGCTCTTCCCCTTCCAGAAGGACAACCTTGGGGCTCCCCTTCCTCTATCTTGCTACCACTCCCTACAGACTTACAGGAACTTAATTTGTTCTTGAAACTCTTCAGGGTTTGGCTGAAGTTTGTCAGTGGCTTCAGGAGTTATCAGGGGGAACTGACACTGCAATCACATATGCTTGATTTTCTAAAAAAGTCCATAAAATATTCCTTGTAGTTTGTTACTGTTGAAGTCAAGCAATAGGTCCGCTATCCATAATTTGTATCTGGTTGGCAGAATTTTTATGGGTCAGCCATTCCAGGGAGGCATGATGGCACACAGGCACCCTCAGGGAGAATATTGAGGCCACCACTGGAAATACATTGTCTATTTTCTGAGAATTTTCCATCCCATTGGGGTCTTCAAAATGGCTCTGCTATATACCTAGCAAGAAGGCTTTGTCCTTGGTTTTATATGTCAGCTTGCATTAACAAGGAAAAAGTATAGGGGGTAAGCGATTCTGTCCCAATCCTTTGGCCAAAGGACGGTTCTGTGGTTAGAGCTTGGGAGGGGTGTGATCATAAACAAATCTTCTAATTCTCCCTTTAAATCTTTCAGAAAATCATGAGAGGTTGAAAGGATACATGAATCTGATTATTCTTGATGTCACATATTAGAGGCCATGTTTAAGAAAGAGGCAAAATGTAAGTGGCTGTGCAGATATATAGCATGGAAGTGTAAATGTCTTATTCCTATTTATGAAACAGTAATGGTACGTGTGCTCTGCAGGCAACGGTAAAACTCAGAGGCTGAACTTCTTATGATTTAATGCTAGGCTAGGTCACAGGGTTGCAAAATAATGCAGAAACATAATGTATTTGAGAAACATATGTGCAGAAACATAGAGTATTTGAGAAACAGACTTGCTGATGCACAATTCATAATAATGGCATAACCTTATACCAAGAAGGACAGTTTTATTTGAAGTTCTGTCATTTACTCTGCAGAATATTTTCAAAAATTTATGTTTATTGTCATGGACAATATGTCTGTTTAGAGTGTGTTAAGCAGTATTTTTCACAACAATTTAGTACTGATACTTAAATTCAGACAGAATCTTAGCCAAGTTGTGTCTAGAGGAGAGACAAAGACAGATAATGGCAAAACAAAGATGACTTTAGCAAACTGACAAACACTGTGGTTTGCCAGCCACTGACAAACACAAACAGGCCAGTCTAGGACAATTTTGTATACACAGTGTTTTACTTTGGGAAGGTGTATGCTATAAATATACTGCAAGTGCCATGCAGTCATGAAGTTGTCTATAATATTGAATGACTATCTCTAAAGAGCTGGTAAAGCATAGATGTGATGAAGCAATGAGTGGATATCTAGCAAGGTTTAAATCTAGCTCTACAGGACTGAATGGAGTTGTTCAATGTAATTTCTTTCTTTGCTAGTCTCCTTTGGCACTGCTCTTCATCTTAAAGCCTGCTAAAACTTTTTTCACTACATTTGTAAACACTCATGGCTATGATATTCCGTATTTTTATTTTCAGAATTATCAAGTCAATTTTTATATTTTGTTCCTGGTAAAAAGGCCAGACTGTGTTCATTAGCTTCTGTTCCTGTCCTGGATTTACCTCACCAATTTTTCACACATCTGAGGTGTTCACTCCCTCAGTACTCAAAGATGGGGAAAAGATGAGAGGAACTTCCAGGAGCCAGAGTTTTAGATTTGTATTAGACATTACTATAGGCGGAGGTTGACGGCTGTCTGGATGTCTTTGGAGCATGCATAAAAGAGTCTTGGATGACTTGTTAATATTGAAATACTTAACTTTTAGATGCCTAATCTAGGGTGAAGGAAACTTTCCTTGTGACAGTATATAATAGCCCAATCACGATCTCCCAGGATTTTAGCAATAGCACCAATACTTTCCTAACTGTATTAGAAATGGCCTGTGATATGTTTTAGGCTTGCACTACCTTTGTCAGAGTTGCATTATGTTGGCAACAGATCCTGTGGATAGTTAGCACATTCAGGGTGTGCTCCTCACATTTTGAATGGATGTGCTCCTAGTTTATTGCATAAATCTGTCTTATAAATCCTCAGGTACAGAGCATGCCTTTTGATACCATTGAATATTATCCCATTACAGTTGCTTCACTCCTTAAGGTCATCTAGTTCTTCCTGTTTGCTTGGATTCTCCTCCCTAATAAGAATGCTTTCCAAATTTCTGTTATCAGAAAATTTCTTTAGCAAGCCAACATTTTTTTGTGGCAAGGTACTTCCCCACTTGCTAGTTGTCTTTAGTTGATTCCTGGTACACCTTACAATTCTTGTATTAATCCCCACTTATTCCAGATTAATTTTACAAAGAAAGATTGTATCTCCCACATATTTATTTAAAATTTAATCTCTCAGAACAAGAATTCTTTTGAGTCTGGTATGCTACTTTAGGTAACCTTTTATCCCATCTCCTATTTATCTCCATGTCTTTGATTACACCTATCGTACATTTTGTTTTCAAGTTGTACATGGTTTTGAATCCAAGTCATCAGGTTCCAAAGGTTGAGATTCCTTTTCTCTTCACAAGAAGAATTAGGCTTTCCACTTTCTTGGACTTTTTATTAGGATGGATTTACCAGAATCCCATGCCATGTATTTATTCTTATATTCCAATTTTCTCAGCAAAATGAAAAAAATAGCAGAAGACATATTTTCAAGTTCTCTAATGTGCTGGCTGCTAAGGGAATAGCACAAGCTGTGTTTTCAGCACTCAAAACCTTGTCCTTTGTAGGTGTCAGCAGTTTGAGGACCACATGCATGTAAATGTTTCATCATGAAGCAGATCTGCACTGAAACAAAGACACAATAATCACATAGATCTGGGAAATATATCAGTTATTTAGTGATTTCTCTCCAGTCAGTGCATAGCCAACTACTTAATTCTATTTTCTTTGCTATAGAAATGTACTTTTTGGCCATTCACTTTTGTTCTCTTTGCAAGGTCAAACTCAACTTGCACATTGAAATCTCTTGTTACTCTGAGAACTTTTGTGTTTCTGTACCTCCTTTTCATCTTGCTCCCAGTATCCTTCTAACGTATGTTTCTTTTGGTATATGTATTTTCTTGCTGGAGAGTCTTCTGCTTTGCTGCTTCATTTACGAATAATCCAAATGTCTGTGATGACCACACACACATCCTCTTTGGTGTAGTTAGTTTTGAGGAACTCAGTTCCTCAAAATCCTTGTGATGACTCACAGTCTCCACCAGCAGACAAAGTGCCCCCACACAGGGTAGATACCCTGGTTGGCATTTAGCATTTCTGCCATTTGTCACCTCTGTCCCTGGGGTCCCTTCCATCCCTCAGTTTCACCCAAATGTGAAGGCTGGTGAGTTTCCTGCTGAAGGCCTCACTAGTCCTTTAGGACCAACACCAACATTCCTTCTGCTTTCTTGTTAATGATATACCTGAACAGCCACATCTGCCCCGACGACCCTTTGCTCTTGTTGGGCTGATCATCGCTCCCCAGCCACTGCCTGCTCAGAGACACTGCCTCCAAGCAGTGACCTCATCGTATCTCAGGCTCTTTTTCTGTATGTTACTTCTCTCTGTCTGTGGCTTGGGACCTATCTTGAGTCAGTCTGCCAGCCTCATGCCTGTGCAGATTTCTATCCACACACCAGCTTCCCCTGAGGGCATCCTTTAGGCAAGCTTGAAAGTAGCTGGCATTTTTATTTAAAGCTTTATAGGCTGATGAGTTGTGTAGTTTGTCATTCTTCCCTCCTACTCTGTCACACGGGTTGTTGACCTGCTTTCAAGCTCCCTTTGTATGAAAAACAGAAATACCTCATGATTTGTGCTCTCCAAGATAATTTCTATGAACAGCTTTTCTATAGACCTAAAACACCACCTGTGGCTGGTGGGAGGACTGGTGAAGAAATCTGTCCACTCTTCACTTGAGAGGAGCCCTCCAGGTGATGGGAATATTCTTTGGTCTGCACCTGAAAGCCCTGACATCGCACTGACTTCAGCTTCACAGCACACTTCTGCCATTCCTTCTCCTTGCAATAATAGCAGAGCTGCCCCATGTCACACCCTGGTCCCTGTGTGTCCAACCATTAACCCAGCACTGCCATGTCCACCACCCTGCCCCTAAGTGCCACATCTACGTGCCTTTGAAAACCTGTAGGGATGATGGCTCCACAACTTCCCTGGACAGCCTGTTTCAGTGCTTGACTACACTTTCAGTGAAGAAATTTTTCTTCCTACCCAATCTAAACCTCTCTCTGACCCGGCAGTCAGAGAGCAGGACTAGCTTTCAGGTGACTCGAGTTCTGGTCCCTGCTCTACCCCAACAACTTTTTTGTGTCTTATTTTCCCCATCTGTAAGGAAGCCTAAAGTTACCAAATTCTTTGTGAAGCACATTGAGATGGAAATTCTGTGCATACAGAAGTCTTTGTGCTTTTCCTTTGGAACTAAGCTTGGAATCCTCATGTCTGGTGTAATAGTGTGCAAGAGGTGTTACTGTGTCAGAGAGATGAGGGTACTGCTTCACAGGGGAGGATGGACACACCACCCAAAAGGAAGGATTCAGTTTCTCACATCCACCTTGCTCTTCACCATCTGTTCTTGACTTTCACTTTGTGCCTTCTCTGCCTCCTGTCAGACTCCTTATCAATTCACAAAACCAACACTCCAAGTTGGACTGTGGGAAACAGGGCTGACAGCGGGGAGAGGAGATGGAGGGATAAACACCCTCTCAGACATTTTGCTATTCTGGCTTTGTGTTAAGTGCATCATGATGAAAACTGAACCTGTTGAAGCCTCAGATTCAGTCCTAGTAAAGCTTTATTTTGTTTTCAATATTTCTACCTCATTATTAGTGTTTTTTAACATCAATAGAATGGTGTCTTTCAAAACATAGTAACTTCAAGCTGTACTGATACATACATTATATTCCAAGGTCCATAATGTAATTTCTCAGTTACACAAAGAGTTCCTCAAAGCAGTAGTTCCTGTTCATGATAAAAGAATATGGAAAAGTTGTTTTTTATTACTTCAGATTTTCTGATTTATGGGTGTTTGTTTGTGTTTAGTATTGGAAATCCAGATGGTTTTCAATAGATATTGGTGTAGTCAGAATGATTATGACATCAGTGTAAAATGAAGGAATTATGTAAAAGAGTAAAAATAGTTTGTACTTTCTATGTGTGCTGTGTTTCAATTAACATGAATTAAACTCAAATGCTTTGGAAACAGTTGGAAGAAATGCTCCTTTGTGAAAAATCAATATCTGTGTTTTATCTGTGGTATCCTAGCTATTCCTCTGGGCTGTCAGGGCCTCCCACCAAAAAAACCTCCAAGTGAGATAAATGTCAGATGGTAAATAGGTTTTATTAGACCTTGGGTATTTAACATGCAAGAAAAATATTTCAGTATAGTTAAATAAAATAGAACTCTCCCAGGGCTTCTTCACACAAGAACCGGTCATGGTGCTGTGAACTGACTTCACTGAAGGATGGAAAAAAATGGAGAATCTTGGCTGTGAAAGGCATTCCTTATTTACACAGTTATATGCAACAGCAGCAAAATGAACACAGAAGGATATAGTCTAGGTAAACTACTTTCTGCACTGAAGACTTTTTTTTTTTTTTTTTTTTTTACTACTGTACTTTTTCAATATAAAAGACTTAACCCAAGGTGTAATTTCTTTAAAGTAATGAACATGTATTGAAATTCATCCTTCATCTTCTAACCAATATCCCATTATGGTTACCAGATCTAAATATAGTTCTTGCCTACAGTCATGGAACATAGTAATTTTACCAGTTTTTATATATTTTCATTCTACTTTTCCAATTTGTTTCACCCTTTTCAGGCTTCTGACACCCACATTGTCAGACATGAAGCTTTGCACACATTTTTTCTGTGAAAATAATAAGTGAGGTAAAATCCAGAAAAGTTACAGTTCGCATTTAGTAAACTGCACAGATGGCAAATCTTTTTCTGGCATCTATAGGTTCACCATTTTGGGGTCTGGAAGCTTAATTAGTATGTGTACATTTATTATTTTGTACACGGAATTATTTTTACTTTTATCCAGTACATGGTATACAATTAGAATTTTCATAAATCTGTAAAATTTTGAGGCAAGATTTATACAGCTGTATAGCTGTACATTAGCTCAACATTACTGAGTGTTTGGAAATCTTAGCAGTAAAGTGAATCTTCTGAAACTTAGCTGATAAGACTTCAAAAAGTTGGAAAGATTTTCAATCTGGTAAAAAAAAAATTCCAGAAATTTAGTATATCAAGGGTACAAGGTAACTTGTTTAAAGTGAGATCTGTCTGCCTCTGTTATCATTACTGTTTCCTGAGAGACAGTTTATGGAAGGTGGTTTTATGATACATTCCTGAAACACCTCCAGATTTCAAATATGCAATATAAACCACCTTATGAAAACTGCATAACTTGCCCTTGATTTATAAATAGTACCACACCTACCTTGGCCATGCAAAATTTTTAAGTCCTAATGTATACAGCTAGTAATAAAAACAAAACTTAACACAGAAAGATTTGCTAAAGAACCAGATAATTATGGGACAGGAAACCACCTTCTAGATTAAAGTGTGCTGCCTATTCCTAAGGTAATGGATGGAAGAACTTAGCACATTAGCAAGAATGGTTGGAAAAACCCCAAGAAAAATTTCTCTTACCAAGGCTCGTTGTAAACAGTTCCTTTAAAAGCTTGTGCTTAAAAGCTTAAGATATTTACAGTGTTCAACAGTATCAATGGTTTATTAGCAAAAAATGAAATAGTTTCAATAAAGAATGGTCCTCTTTGATTCAGGTAATCACAAATATTTTTGCATATGCAACCTGAATTGTGGAACCTTGGGACTATCTTCCCCAGCATAGGAGATTTTTCAGTCAGTGGTCTACAAATACCTTTTGTATGAAAGTCACAAAAAAATTCCCACGAGGCTTTCCAGGACAATCCACTAACCATGTAGTATCTGGCAACTCCCCCAAAATGTCAGTCTAACTTGGATCATAGAGAAAAAAAAAAAGATTGATGTTTTCAAGATGCACTTGTTCTGTTTCCTGGGCCTATTCTTTTCTAGTTCTGCTCACTTGAACGCATTGCTTTCATATCTGAACTCTTGGTATTTTCATTCCATTCATGACATGCAGGTCCTTTTGTGGATCCAATAAAATATTAGTACAAAAATGCCTTGAACTTCTTTATATGAGTCCCACGATGCTCAGCAAGTTAGAGGCAGTTGTGCTGAGACAGCCTCAAGAGGTGCAGGTTTGACAAGCAGTTCTTTTCTTTTTTACTTGCCTCTTTAGAAATCTAAGTATGTAATGCAAATGTGTTGCCACAAAGGTACTGCGCCTTATTTTCCCCCTGTAAATTCACAGAAATCTCGCTTGAATCAGATCAGTAAACACAGACCAAGGGTTTTGAAGGGAGCAGTCAAAAGGACAATCTCTTGCAAATTGTCTGACCTGCATTCAGTCCATAAATACTGATGAACATCTGACGCTACCACACACTCTGCCAGTCAGCAGCACATCTTCATTCTTGACACTGGCCTTCTCCTCCTTTGAAACAATGCACTTGTTTCTCTGATCTTGTTCAACTCTGCTAAATGTATGGAATTAAGTTTGCTGTAAAAACATAATTGAAAATAGAAATAATTGAAAATAGATTCATCTTCACAGGACTCTATGTATCCTCCTGGGGATGCCTGCATTACTCTCAGAGTGCTCCAAAAGTAGACTAAGATCTCAAGTTTCTCTGTAAATATTTGCTTATATTTCACTCTTCATCACAACAGTGCTACTGAGTACAGACTTAAAAGGACCCAAAGATGTCCATGGCTGAAGTGTGATAAAATCACAAGTCCACCCTGCCTTGGCAGATCAAGTACTGTTAAAGGGGATAGATCTCACCTTAGGGTAGCTGTCTAAAAGCTGGATCTCTGAGCCAAGTCAGTGCTCTAGGATCTGCTTAGAGACAATGGAAAAAGATAGGCACCGCCCAGTTCTTCACATCTAATTTAGGCTGTGGTTCCCTGAGAAGAAGTGAATGTTATTACAGCTTATTGTTGCTGAAAATGTAAGGTCCCTCCTTCCTCCACCCTCCTCTATAACTCCTGGTCATCTTCTAGCTGTTTACTTTGTGCTGGCTCATCAGGCCCTTCTGTGAACCAGCCACCCTGGTGGAAAGTAAGTCAACTAAAACAAGGGAAGAGGGAGGAGTTTGAACAGAGAGGAAGAGTGAAACGCCTCTTTTTGGTGGAAATGAGATGTTGCACCAGGTCAGCCAACATGAAACTGTTGCCTGAAGCTTCTGCTGGCTCAGAAATGGGATCACCACTGGAAGCAGAGAGAGTTTTGATGACAAAGAGAATCTCAGGACTAATTTTTGAGTGTTTAGCTTTGATCAGAAAAATGATTAGAGGGATTTCTTGGCATTATTTATTACTGTAACTGACATATTTCTAATTAAAAACCTCCTAGTTTGCAGAGCAATGAGCTCTCTCTGCTCTCTCTGATATTCAGAGCTATAAACTCAACAACAGGAATGAAAGTCCTGTTGTCTTGACCCTCCTGAGCTCCAGGACATGTCTCCTTGATATCTCCTTTCAGATACTTGGGTTGTGTCACCCCACTGTCTCCATTTTGTACTTGTATCTTCCTACTCTGTGGGAGCTCATGTTTAGCTTTGCAATGCAGTATAACTTTCTTAACCATATGTCTGCTTCAGTGATAAAAGGAATAAAACATAGAAAAAAATCTCCCATTATAACTATTAGAAGAAAAGAGGTCTCTGAGTTTCTGCATGGGAAGGATAAACAGAGTGAAAAAGGTGCTCATTTTACAGTAATTTCTTGGATTAGAATTGTACCTTAATGCATTTTCCTGCATAGCACAAAATTTAAAATAAAGAATTCATAGGATTTTAGAAAGTTTCTAACATCTTAAGGAGCACAGACAACTACAAGGTAGCCTTGTCTACAAAATATATTTCTGAATTTTGCATCAGTGGTGAGAGATCAAGGATGCAACCTTTTCTGTCTCATGAGTTATGCATGTGCACACCAACAGGTTTTCCATTCTTGATTTCATCAGCCTCAAATAGATAGTTAAAAAAAAAAAAGGCATTTTTAATTTCTGTGTCTTTGCTATTCCTTTTGTTACACTTACAAATCTGGAAGAACAGTACCACTTTTAGCACTGGAGCAGCTAACAAATTGTTTACACATTACCTATTCTGTTACAGAGAAAACAATGATGCAGGAAAAGCAGACAAAAAATAAAGATGGGTATAACAGATTTTGAGTAGAACATTTCCATCAGACTCTTGTGATGTGGTAGTAATGAAGCAAGGGATGAAACCTAGTGGTGTTCTCTGCATGTATTAGATGTGCAAGCAGGAGAGCCACAGTTTAAATTGGAAGAACAAATGCTGAACTGCATAGCTCTTTTAAGAAACTTGTTTGACAGCTGGTATCATCATGGGTTTTTCAGAAGGATTCACACGAGCTGCACATCACACAACTAGTTGTAAGTGCAGAAGTGCTGTGTTAGGGAAGTGAGCTGGTGCCTCATGGCTGCACTCCTCAAGTTTTACTGTGATACAGTGGCACTCCTTTCCATTTGCTTTCTAGATAATAAGTGGGCTGTTCTGAGCCAGGGTGTGCCCAGGAGGCCAAGAAGGCCGATGGCATCCTGGCCTGGATCAGCCGTGGTGTGGCCAGCAGGACCAGGGCAGGGACCGTCCCCCTGTACTGGGCACTGCTGAGGCCACACCTCAAATCCTGGGGTCAGTTCTGGGCCCCTCCCTGCAAGAAAGACATTGAGGGGCTGGAGCGTGTCCAGAGAAGGGCAGCGGAGCTGGGGAAGGGTCTGGAGCACAAGTGCTGTGAGGAGCAGCTGAGGGAGCTGGGGGTGTTCAGCCTGGAGAAGAGAAAGTTCAAGGGGGATCTCATTGCATTCTACAAATACATGGGAAGAGGCTTCAGTGATGTCGGAGCTGGTCTCCTCTGACATGTCTCAAGTGAAAGGGCAAGAGGAAATGACCTTATGCTGCGCCGGCGAAGGTTTGGTTTAGATAACAGAAAAAATATTGTCACTGAAATATCACTGAAAGTGTGGTTAGGCTTTAGAATAAGTTGCTCAGGGAGGTGATGGGTTTACCATCTCTAGAAGCGCTCAAGATATGTCTGTAGTGGAACCTGGGGATATGTTTCAGGGATGATTATGGTAATGCTGGGTTAACCACTGGACTAGATCGTATTGAAGATCTCTTCCAACCTTGATGATTCTGTGATTATTTGGTACTGTTTTGCCTCTTTTCAGGCTCCAAATGACCTCCAAATCTTTGAAGAATGGGATGAAATTCTTCTGCAGAAGTTAATTTGTTTTGATGTAATGTAATGGTGTGGTAATCATAGATAAGTTTGATTAAGGAGTTGGTCTGGGTCTGAGCTTTGAAGCCCAAGTCCATTTCCTTCCCATGCTGAGTGGGTGTATATCTGTGCTCAAATGGGAATTTTAGGCCAGATCAGGGGCCGGCTGCTCCTTGAAGGATCCAAGGCCGGTCTGCTGTGTATAGTCCTATGCTTTTCAAAAAGTGACTTCATAATGGGCTGTCCTCATTACCCGGGAGTTAAGAGAAATGCACTGTCCTGTGGGTTGGGATTTGAGAAGGGGAAAATAAACCTCCTAAATGAGTAAAAAGTTTTTGCCATCTGAACTGGAAGATGTCATGGCACTGGTGTCACCATAGGCAAGCTGACTGAAATGGAGAGATGACTGAATCAAAGACTGTAGGTATGGCTTGTATTTACACATAGGGAACTTAAAAGTCCAGATCTCTTTTTAGTGCGACTGAACTATTAAGGAATGCCTGCTTCTTGGCAGACAATACAGCTAAGCCCAAAATTCAAAGAGTGTGCTTCATGGTGGTGCTGTCTTTGCTGAAAGAAAAGGTGTGATCTTCCTGGTAGAGTCCAATGCTCTCTGACCAGCTCCTTTTAAATATTCCACACATGGAGGGAATTATGCTTTGTATCAAACTAGTAATTTTTCTATTATACAGGACTTATGTTTCAGTAGAATGATAATAAATATTCTGAAAACACAATATTTACGTAAGTCACACTTAGCAAATTATAGCAGTTGCAATACAAAGTTCAGCCACAGTACCAATGTGTTTCCCATTACAGGTCTCTATAATGTACTAGCTGTATTGGGGAAAGTTGAACATTAGGAAAAATGTTCTCCACTGAGATGATGGACAGTCCCTAGAAGAGAGTTCAAGGACTGTCTGGACAGTACTCTTAATCATATGGTTTAGTTTTTGGTAGTTCTGTGAGGAGCAGGGAATTGGGGCTGATGATTTTTATGGATCTGAGATATTCTATGATTATATGACTCTATGACTCACTGTCAGGACTCTGGACATCCCCAGTTTCTAGGAAGGGATGAGTATGTTGTTAAGTGTTTAGTTTTTATACTCTGCATTGAGCTAACTCCCCTCATACTGTTGTGGATAACTCAGGGAGATATTTACACCACAGGTTGATCCACTCAACTGCTGATAGTTATTTATTGAAGACAAAGATCCCCTCTGGCCCCCTTTGTGTTGAGATAAAGTCAACTGCTTTGGGTTGCTCTCTGAGCTTCATGGGCGCATTGCCCTTGCCCGTCTCCTCTGAGCGTTATTGTAGGGGTTTATTGGTCAGTCGTAACCACTATCTCTCAAACATACCCTCAGTTAAAAAAAAAAGAACCAAGCCCCCCACAAATACTGTGCACTGAATCCACTTTTGAACGCATTCTCCTGAATTCCTCAGGCTGCCCTCTTGCTGCTGTCACCAAAGGGCAGGTGCGGATGTGGTGCTGCTCTCTTCTCCTCCCCACCATGAGAGCTGCTTTCTTGCCTCCTCTTGGATATGGTCCCTGACTTGCATTCACTCTCAAATGAAGGGGATTTTTGGGGAGAGCTAGGTGACACATCCAGCTAGGCTGGATCCATATCAGCTAACAATTTAGCAGATTGGAAAACTGAGTTGTGGTGCCCAAGGACCTGCCCCTGGCCTTTTTCAGTTACTGGTGACAGGGCCCTCACAAAAAATATTTAGATGTACCAAGAATCAGTGAAAAATATGTTGCTGAATATCTTGAGACATATCTGAACTTCAGGCACTTCTTATTTCCAGCTGCAACCTGGTCCCATGCTGAGATGAGCCCTACATGGAGCTTTTCCCCATTATCCTTGAATATTGGTTTTTTTCACAGAAAAGAACACGAGCAAGTGCCTCAGAGACAAAGAGCTCTGTGCTCCAGCAGGTCCAGGTAACCAGGAGATGGACTGGCACTGGGCACAGCCACAGTGTCAGCTAAATTTGGTTTCTGCCTGCATAGATTTGGCCTTTAGAAATGTTTGAATGACCACAAGAACATGCAAATGAAATTATATAAACCGGTTAATAGCTGTTATATTTTTTGACTTTTAAAAATTAAACAATGTGTTCTCATACCATTCACAGTTCATCTCATTTTGCATGAAGATCTATCAAAATAAAAAAAACTACAGCAAACAATAGATCTCTGAGAATGGCAACATGTGGGTGATGTTTATTTCATTACAGACAATAATTTTTCTCCTTTACTCCCCACTGTATGTTGTAAATCCTATAAGAATGCTAAATAAAAAGTGAAGGATTTTTGCTTGACAACTTGCTGGATCACCTCTTTCCAGATTGTGTAAAAGGATGGCAGTTGGGCTAGCTGAAGCTACTTTGCCATTTTCTATCATTATTCTCTTGTTTGAAATGCAAGTCCAACATTGCAGCAACATTTCCTCTCCACATTACTGCCCTATAAAGATAATATGCTAGAAAAAATGTTAATGGAGTAATTTTAACACCATCTTTGTGTAATGTAGAAATATGGTGCCTGCCACTTCACACTCACTAGTAATGTGTATAGGCAAAAGAACAGCTCATATTTTTAGGTTTACGAACAGAAAAAAATTGAGATATTACACATGAGGACATGTCCAGTATTATTTTATAGTCTTGAAGGGATTCCCTGTGCCCATATATATTAAAGTGTGCACCTGCCTTCAATAAGCTGACATCAGGATATGCAACCAAATTGAATGCCAAATTTGCCTTGTAAAGCAAGTGTAAAAAGAGCAGACTTTTGCTCAGAAAAAAAAGAGAAAATAAGTAAGTATTATTAAATGAAAAGCAATTTTAGTTGAGATTTGGATAAGAAAGTGTTTGAGTGAGGCCAATGGAACAATGGAATCAAAAACCCAATAACCAGATTTGTAAAGGACATTTTAAACTTCTCGTTTTGGAAAATCACAGCAAATGTTTTGAGACAGCCCAGCTTGTCAGGGGCTTTTTTGCAGACCCTTTCAGACTTTCAGATATGTCTTCTCATCTTGAGAGGCTGACTATGTTGGCTTAGACCATATTTGTGAGGGCTGCTTTTAAGGGCTGCCTTTTGGGCTGCTCTGGCTTGCTTCTTTGCAGGGACCAGGGGCATAGGGAGTTCAAGGTCTAAGAATGGCCAACAAGATTGCCATTACAACAGGAACAACATCATCTTGTTCCCTGCTTACCTTTTAATGTCCTAATCTTCATTACTGTGACTGAGAGGATAATTTGGTCTCACACGAAGATGCAGAAGGGATCTTCAAATAAATTAAGTAATAACACTGAATTCTGGCTGAAGCAAAGCACTGGTGGCTGCCCGGCAGACTTTGATGCACCACAGGCCATTTTATTTCTCACTTGGATGCTGTCAGCCACCCTACATAGAATTGCACGTGGCGAACCAGCAAAGGCCATAATCCTCCCACAAAGAGCAGTGCAGGCTGTGTGCAGGAGCTGAGCAGAGCCAAAGTGTCCCTGCTACGAGTTATCCATGGGAGGTGGAAGGAAAAATCCCCAAGCAGTTGCAAGCTGAATGGGGTTACATTGATGCCTCAGGATTTTAGCTTTTATATTTTTCAAATCCTGTACTGCTTTAGGGTATAACTCTGAACTCCATACAGAGTGTTAGTTACTATCTTCACTTTTGGTCAGACAAAACAATCACTCTGGGCCTAAAACTCAAGGACACCCTACTGCCTCAAGCTGAATGCTGCTTTTAATTACAAATCAAAAGAATATTCATGGTGACTCTGATCTAAGGAATTTATGAAGCCACCTCTGCCTGCTGCTCCCTCCTCCCTTGGTGTAAGTGGGAGGAAGGCTGAGAGCGGGATAATCAGAGTGTGAGCTCAGAAGAGCTGTGCTCCAGACTGCCTGACCCTCCACTTGCACAAGCTCCAGTGGAAAGTAGAGGAGTCCTTCAGTACTCTCCAGTTTGTCAGGAGAGGTGGACGGTCCATGTCCCAGGGCCTTTGAGGTTCACTGAAGAATGCGGTTTGCTGGAGTAAGTAGTGTGTCTTTGGATTACCTCACAAGTCTTTCTTCATCCTTTTGTGATTTTACTTACAGACATCTGATCCAATTTTTGTCTCCTGTTTGTTTGCTCTACAGAAGAGTTAAATGCCACTTTTGAAAGCTTCTGTCTTCCAACCTGTCTGACCGTTTTGTACAGAAAAGGATCTGTGCCTTTCTGAACTCAGGACCTTTAAAATGAGCTCTTGTTACAAGACTATCTGGAGCATATTTTGGTACAGATTCTGCTCTTTTGGAAACCTGTGAAATGATTATAAAAAGAGAAGGAAATTGATTCTGGTTTTTTCATTAAAAAAACAGCCTATTAACACTTGGGTGGTTTAAACCTGTGTGGCAGTTCAGTTTGTCGTGCATTTTTTGGATGATTTAAACCTGGTTTTATGTTTAAAGATCCCAGTTTCACCTTGAGCAGTTTTGGAATGACAGGTGCCTTGGAGCTCTGTGGCAGTGGAGGGTGAGCTCTCACAGGAGGAGGAGCACTGAGGATCTGCAGATGAAGGGTCAGGCTGACTCTTTTCAACCAGTCAGCCACCAGCAGGGACTATCTGTGCAAGTGGTGGGCTGCAGGGTGGTGTGGCTCCAAATCTGGAAAGCTGTCCCCCAGGTTCATGTGGTAAGTCATGGCTTAGAGTGTATGTGCAGAGACACGATGTACCTTAATCCTGACTCCAGCCCTCACTGCAGCCTTGGGTAAGCAAACTGCATGGGCCAAGGGAGGAAATGATTCAAAAGCACTGCCTTTGCCCTGCTGGAGTCAGTGTTCAACCTCTGAGGCCTGCTGAGCCTTATGGCCTCTGCCCCAGTTCCTCCATAGAAAGAGATAAATTTATGAACTGGGGTGATTCCTGTAAGAAATGTAATGTGCATGATGAGTGCTGTTAGAGCAAGTTTCCCATCTCTGCTGAACCCCACACATGAGTTTTCTGTTGTTTTTAGTGCTGTCAAGCTTGCACCAGCGTGCTTTTATGCTTACATGCTAGAGGAACTGAAGAAATATGTACTTTCTTGGACAGGTGCAGTGTAAGCTCTGTCACGAATAACTGCACAACATCATGCAGTGGGAATTAACACAAACACCTTCCAGTGGAAAAGTAAAATTGCAGTAAAACTCTGCCATCAGTAGCTGTAGTATCCTAATGCAACAGGAGAGTAGCAGGGCAGTGATATGGTAAACAAGAGACTCAGAATTATTCTATATGTCGGGCAGAAAAGTTGCAAAGAAATAGAAAATCTGCAGGCTTTAAGAAGGACCTGATTTTTTTTCCTCTGTATTGTTTCACTTACTTGCAAATGGTCTTTTCCATTGCAAAGCATGTTTCAGAGAATAGTGGCCAGACTCCAGGTTCTAAAACTGATTATATCAGCTCTTCAAAGCTGCCAGATCAGAAAAATAAAGGTATACATAAAAGGTTCATTTCAGTGAGAGCTTATTCATTATTTTCAAAGCAAAGAAACTTTTTTCCCCTCCTACAAAAAATTCTCTTTCATTAAAATGTTTATACTGTGGTGTGTATATGAGGGGCTGTCCTTTGAACACATTTCTTGTGGCCTACAGCATAGAAGAATTAAACTGGCATTTAACCAGTAGATTAAATGTGGGCAGGACCCCTCTATAATGTGGTAGATAAGCAGGTGGATGCAAGATAGAAATTAATATCTGTCTGCTATAAGAATAACAAGTAGAGTAATATTGCCCTACAAGAGTTCACCGAAGACTTTAGAAAGATAACAAATGACATAAGCCTTATCCCCTCCTTTATCTCTGCCTTCCCCAAATGAATGTTGTACTTCATGTAGAAGGAACACAATATTTTGTATCTGAACATCTGAAATAACCTTGCAAATCAGTTATTTAGAAGAGATTAAACGTTGCCTCTCTCTCCCCCAATGTATATTTTGAACAAATGGAAAATAAGAATGCATGTAATTACTACATGTGAGTAATTGTAAACAGCAAATTTTAATAGCACTATCACCAGCAATAATGAATTAATTGTAGTTGCCTGGGGATTTCTCTCAGGACCCTGATAGCAAGTGTGTGAACAAAGAGAAGAAAAGGCAGCTTCACCCCAGAAAACTCATTGCGTGTTGGGCAGGAATGGAGCTGGTGGACCAACATAAGCCAGAAGGTGACAGGGAAACAGGACAGCAGCGAGTGCTGGCCATGGAGACACCAACCACTCTCATGGCACATCAGACAATCAGTCTGCCTTCCTTTGGGAAGCCTGAGGATCAGACAGTTGCTCACAAGCCCTGCAGGGGATGCTTTGGATTCCATACTTTGTTTTTCAGACTTCTTTTGGAAAGAGTTGAAAAAGTCAGAAGAGATGTTATTCTGCCATGAACAAGGGAGTCCATAACATTTTCTACATCATGATGTACTAGAGGAAAAAGTGCCAAGAAATGGGGCAATTAACAGCTGGATGAGATCAAATGCTCACAGATAAAGCAGAAGATACAAATTCCATGCAAATGGCTACTGTCAAACCCTGATACAAAATCCCACGAAGTGAGGTTGTAGTAGATGTCAGCAAATCAGGTAGTCCATTCACTTTCTCCAAGTCAGCACTAATTCACTTAATTTTTTCCTGCTGATACTTCTTCCACAAGTTGAGTAACTTCAGTGATAGGATAGTGCAACCTTTCAGAGTAATCTATTGTAGCTATTAATGATCTGTAACATAAGACTTTTTTCAGAATTTCCTGTGTGGAAATTTATGATGTGTCATGTTCTCCATTGAATAAGCAGCACAAAAATTCTTCCACTTTCACGGACAGATCTCCAATCACAATCTAACCAAAAGCTCATATTTTCCTTGAAAAGTGATTGCCCAAACTGGGCATAGACTTCTCTTCGCCTTTTCAATGCTAAGAAGTGTTGGAGAATGACTCCAGATGCCTTAGAGTGACCCCTTCAGCCAGTATGAGGTTTGGGATTTGGTAGAAATCCAGTGTGGTGGCTGGTGCACTTCTTTTAATTTCTCATAACCATGCTTTCCTTTCATTCTCTATTTGCACTTACGCAATTGGTTATTTCTACCTACCTATAAAGCTTATTTGATCTCATGCTGATCTTTTGCAATCTGTATTGAGTTTCTGAAAAAATCATTCTGGACTATAGTCTCATCCCTAGTTGAGTTTCTGACTTTTCACAACTGTTGTTACCAACAGCTAATTCAGATACAAAAGATACATATTAATATATCAGTGTATCTCTTTGTTGTCTGTGTATATGTATACAGCCATGTATGTTTATCACACAAGTAATTCAGGAAGATATATAATAACACTGTACACCTTTTTTCTGACAGTGAACCACCAAAAATTGCTCTGTGTCTGGTTCTGCATCTGGTTGTGAACTATAGCATGTACAAAAGTTTTGAGCTTGCTTATGAGAGTGTCATAATAAGCAGTGCCAAAAGCTTTACCAAGGTCATATGTTAACAAATATTAAGCTACATGATATTTACTATTTGTCTTTCCCCATGGTCCTTCTCTTACCCACAAAGGGAATCTAGATAAGTTTTGCAGAATTAGAAGCTTCCAAATACACTTGCTGCTACCATGTTCTTTTTTAAAAATCTTTTTTCCTTCTTTGATGTATTTTAAGGAAATTATTTGTTCCATTACTCTAAGGAGACTTAAAACTCCGGCCTATTATTGCACAGGTTCTGCTTTACACCTGTTTGAAAAATCCCATCTCATTTGAAAAAAGCATCTCATTTGTCCTTTTCAGTCTCCTTATATGTCACCAGTCCTTTAAATCTTTCCAAAGATAATTGATAATATTTTGCAATTTGTATGAACCAATTTTCCAGACATGTTTTGGTAACTTTCACAGGGCTCATTGATTTACAAACTACCTGAATAGTTTTCATTCTTTATTTTAATCTTTTTTTTTTTTTTCTGATTTTGTTTTTGTAGTTGTGCTGGTTGCCATTTTATGATGACAGAAATCAACGAGGCATGAAACACTTGGCCTCCTTGGCATCATCTGTTGAATGTTTTCCTTCTCTGATGAACCATCTCTTCCAAGTTCTTCCTCTCATGATAAGGTACCTATAATGTAATATCCATTTGTTTTTGATTTTTTCCTTGTTTTTGCATACAAATATATCAAACACATATTTCTGCAAACCACAAACCTACCTGTACTTTTAAGAGATGTGGTATGTCCATGGATTCTCATCTGTAATTACTATTGCTTCATCTATACCTGTTTCAGACTGTTTCAAGGACAAATTGTCCTTCTGACACATCTGAGGTGATTGCTGGAGTATGGGGTATGCTGGGCCTTTGGGAACTGTAAGTTCTTTTGCTGGATTTAGACAATCGTTGCTTCATCCTTCTATGTGATGTCTGTCTTTGCTAAAACCACATCCTCTGGCTGTTGCTCATATTGCAGCTAAACACGGATTTGGTGCCACTTGCACTTTCCTGCTTAGGAATAATTTTTAGCATCTTTCCTCAGAATATTTTTCTTTCTGCTAATGGATGATCACAGAGCCCATACTTTTCTTTTTTGTGCATTTGCTTTCCCTTTCTCTTTTCTGGGTTATCTGTCAGACTGATGAAGTACAGTGTGTGCTCTCTCCCTTGCTGTCTGTGTGCTGTGTTCTGATGAGGTGTCCCTGCTGCAGTGACCTGCAATGGCACTCCTCTCATTGGGAGAGACTTGACATTTCACACCTCCTGGCACTCTTGGCCTTGGTCATTACAAAGACTAGTCTGGGTGTCTTGGATTATTTCTTGATGACCTAGTTATATTGCAAATATTACAGCATTTGCAATTAAAAATGTTGCTCTGCATATTTGGAGGCTGTTGCTTCAGCCTTGGTTCATTGTATAAACCTCTGGGAAATTCAAATTCTGTGTGTCAGAAAGTCAGCAGGTGAGTTTTGAAATCACATTAGGGTCACCTGGTATCCTTGGCTCTGGAATGAGATTTATGAACTAAATAAAATATTGTAGAAAGCTTTCCAACAGTTAATACAGTAAGAGAGACCTGGATAACATTTCTTAGCATTTATGTCCTCTGAGTATATAAAACTTAGTGGGCCCTCCTCAAATTAAAGCAGAAGTGTTAGGCACAGCATTAGTTTTCTTCATAATGCATGGAAGACTTTGTGTGGTGCAAGCTGTCGACTCTGCTGTGTGGCATTCTGGGCAATGAACTGAGGCAGCAAAATGTTGCACAAAGAGGTGCAAGAGAAACAGGGAGGTGGGAAGTGAAGAGTGGGAGAGGAAGAGTTTGTCCTAGAAAATCTATTTTTTTTTCCTTTTTAAAGACTTATGTACAATATCCATGTCCACCATTAGCATGGAAACAGTGAGCAAGCAAGGCAAAGGAGTTCTACTGGAGCTGAGGAAAGACTGCATTTATAGGGAAAAGAAAGCATAAAATTTTCCAATTTGCCTTTAAAGCAAAAATCTGTCTATAAACTATGAAAGGTACAGTTCACCAGATGTTTTGTAACAATTCGTTAAGTATTAAAAAGCAAGCTACTGTTTTAATCTTAAAAATAAGAAATCAAATGACTTCTGATTGTTTCTGATATGCAACAGCATCAACATATGCTTTCAATGAATAGGAAATAATGGGCTCTGCAGTTTTACAGAAATTGTTACTTTGTTGCAACTTTCAAAGACATTTGTTGCCCTGTTCACGAAATATTTGTATTTCTCCTTATGTCAAAGGCACAGTATTCAGCCTTTGTCCTGCTTTCCCCATTCAACAGGATTTACATGGGCTAAGTGAAAGGGGAATTTGTCCTCTTGTGGCTTTCCTGCTATTTTTTTCACTTGACCCAAAAGCTAAAAAGTAGCATTGAATTAAGCAAATCCTGTGAAAAGTTCTGTATAAAGAAAGCACTGCAGACCACCTACAGTGTGACACTTAGTGAGATGAAAGGATATTAACTTAGGAGTGCCTTGTGCTTTCAACAGAAATCTTGTTCCTTGTATTACAAACAAAGATAACTAACATAATTTAATTACACCCTAATAGTGGTTGAAATGTATATGTCTTTTGGCATAATGCAATTTTTGTTTAGAAAATAAAGTATCTGCACATAGCCTACAATTTTGCAGGAATTCCCTCCTGTGGGAAAAATGTTACCAAGGGGCTGTTGTCTTATGCATATTTGCAATACTATTTATGTTAACAAGCCTGGGACTTTTTTCTCTTTTGAATTGAAATGAGGTTCAAGGGATAATTTTATTCCTTTCTCCTTTATTTTAAGACTCTCAGTATCACAATGTCATGGCTACTCAGTTCCAATAATATGTTTGTGGCTTCTAACATTCAAATGACAACGAATTGCCAGAAAAAGAGACATTTAAATTATTTTTGCTTTTAAATATTTTAAATATACATTAAAGCTTAAAAAAAAATAAGGAAATGTTCCAGCTAAAGGCAAGAGTGAGGTTAACGGTATCCCTTTAATCTTTGCAGAGTCTCAAACATTTACTTTTACCACAGCATTAGCTCTACATGGATATATTTACATGAAACTGGAATGTATGAAAACCAGTTAAAGAATGTCACACAAATGCAGTGAAATATTTCCTGGCAGCTCCTAACCAAAGTTTTTATGCTAAACCTACTGGGCTGTGCTGGGGTGACTGAAACCAGTTTGCTGAATATTGCTCTGTTTCCTATTTTTATATAACAAATAATGGCTGGGGTTTTTTTCTCCTTTTTTTTTTTTCCCCTGAAGAGAGACTTAGAAAAAGCAGTTTTGGCTAGGTAAATATTTACAATTTTGTACCTATGGGATTTTATCGGTTGAAATAAATTATAAATTAACAAAAAAATTTCTCAGTAGAAATATCAATTTTTTATGCAATGATTTGAAAAATAATAATTGATCTGCTTTCTTTAAGGGTTTTTAAACATGTTAAAGATATATTTATCATTGATGATCCTAATGCCAACACCAGTCACCAGTCTCACAGTAACATTACACAGTTTTGTTTAATCACTTGTTACAAACTTTGGACTTTGGAATTGATTTTCTCAGCCAAAGAACCCATTGTGGAAAAGTCCTGCAGACTTAAGTAAGTGGTAATCACCCATACATACTTGTAAAAATAATTTTAGAATGTTGTCATCTTTGTATAATATTAAACGCTTAAAAACTATCATACCACAAATGTTTCCCTATTACTATAGTTTCTGGATTTCAGGTGTTCAAATGTCTTAAAAGTTATACAAATATGTTTAGGGCTAGGAAGGAATGTTCTCTTTGGCATTTTGCTTCATAGCTACTTAAAGTAAGATTAATTGTACCTGCCTGTGATGTGTTTGCTACTGCCTCTCTCCAGGCTGTGGCTGATGGGTTAGGTACATGGCAGAACAGGGCATTTACTCAGCATAGGGTTAAATGGAGCTCCTAGGCCTCTGGTAGAAGCTCATTAAATTTCTCTGCTATCCAATCACATTAAATTAATATACTGCGGGATTTCCCTGAGTCAGAGTTCACAATTTGCTCTTAGATATCTTGCATATCCAGGTTTGCATACTGTACCACATGACACTGGGATTTAACAAAGAGCAATGTCTCTTGGTGTCATAGCTTTCAGGAATTACCTGCATTGCATTTGGAAGGGGGGGAGAAAGCAACTCAGGACTCTGTAAAAAAACTGGTCTAGCAGCAGCAATTTTTTTTTGTCTTTTTGCATAAATTTGATTTTGCTGAGAAGTTCATACAGTGTGCAATATTTTGTTTATATCTTTGAAAATTAGCCTATATTTAGTGCTCACTGCAGAGCAGACAACCACTTATATTTTAGACTTTTGGTGCTTTATCTCACATAAATGTCCTTTTCTTGTGGCTCTTACAAAAAAATTGAATACAAAAGACTCTGGGCTATGAATGGTGGAAATCCAGACTCTGGAAAGTGGTTGGGAATGGAGCTCACATATCCTTGTTAAATATTAGGAGCTTCAAATAAAATTTATTTCTACTTCAAAATAATTTATGAGCTGATTCTGTTTTCCAATTAGTTATTAATGGCTTGTGATAACAGACTGTTTACACATTATTTGCTACCTGGCACTAATGTTTCCAGCACTGGGGAGCTGAGTGTTGATTATCCATATCAACAGATTCTCTTCTGCAGCCAAACAAGACAACCTCCTGCTGCTGTGCTGGGAGCTGCCAATGAACTAAAGTAGGAGTAGGTGTATTCCCCAACCCTGGACAGAAAGTGCATGTCGTGTCATGTCGTGTCATGTCGTGTCATGTCATGTCAGGTCAGTGTGTCCTTCTTCACTGCAGAAGTCCAAACACGTTGGAGCTTATACCTCTATAGGAATTGAGCTGTACTCTCACAAGAACATTTTTTTCCCCTGAGGACTGCAGAGAATTAAATAAGGTTTTATACATGTGTTTCAGTGGTTTTTATTTTTCTTTTTTTACATCGACATGCTAATGTTCACCTTGTGATCTACTGTAGGCTGCAGATATTCTTCTGAGGAACTTTTGTCTAAACTGCCTTTGCTCATCAGGCCCTCACACCTGACAGATCAGCTATTGATCCTTTATAATTTTGTACCTTTTGGAACCTTGAATTCTATTTTTTTAAGATGCCCTTTCCCTCTTATTATAGATATTTTTGAATGCTTACCTTTTAACAGGCGTGCAGCCTCTGTCAGCTGGAGATCATTTGCAAACTCACACATTATACTGAGTTGCCCACATCTCTCATGGCAATATCAAGGAGTACCAGACCTTGCCTTAGGATGTTCTTCAATTTTGGTAAATCAGTATTGAAAACTGCTTTCAGAGGCAAGAATTTCCACTAAAATTTGCAACATTTTCTGGTAGATTCCTCTGGCATTTTTCTAGTTTTTTTTATCCTCCCCTGAAACAGCTGCAAAACCTTGCCAGTGGCACCTGTGAATGGCAACTGCTTCTTCCCTGCCATGAGCTTTGTCACTCTTTCACAATTAATGGAGTACTGGGACTAAACACAGGTAGCCACAGTTTTCCAAAGCTTGGTGTTGACTCTAGCTAATGCATTGGTGGCCTCCAGCAAGAGCTGGGTAATCTTTAATTACTCAAAAAGCCCCTAGACAGGGAAATCGGGAAGGATGATGTTGAAATCCTTCCAAATTACTAGGATAAGTTTGTATCTGGCACCATGTGGGTACTGTGGGCAGCCCACTACACAAACCTGCATGAATGCAGACCATTTGTATTGGTGACTACACCTAATTTTAGCTTGAAAAAAACAAACAGTCTATCTGTGGTTTTATTCAAAAATTGTAGTGGAATTCAATTATGAATGCCTGCTCAGAGCTGTTTAAATCAGAAGCTGCTGGTTTTTAGAGATACAAAAATGGAGTTGAACATTAGGGTCTGTAAAAGGCAACCCCCCCAGTTTACACTTACTTGAAAGAATAACAAAGCAAAAATCCCACAGAGACCAGTGAGGAGATGAAGTTAAAATGAGTCTTCTAACTGGTGTAATCACTTGTTGTAGCTGAAACAGCTTCTTATTGTAATCGTACTTGCATAATTTCTTTTCTTGTTCTGTGGTGGAACACCATATTGCAGTGTAAATGGAGTCTTCTACTATTATCTGTATCTCTGTGTGCTGATAACTGCACTTTTGGGTTGAAAATTATCTGCCTGATTTCAGCCCTAAACTTTTTTTTTTTAAAATTTTGATATGATTTATATGTGAATTCTGCTCACAAGGAAGAAAAAAGAACCCTTTTATGCTGTGAAAGGATTGGTCTTTTTTACAGAATTGTCAAGTAGTCAGAAATACCAGTCAAGAGGAGCTGCAGGTGCTGCACACTTCAAATCAAGCTATTCCTTTTCTCATCTTCATGTGTGTAACCAAAATGACAACATTACAAGCTGAAACATTCCTTGTAACTAGTCTCTGAGAAGGATTAGTCTGAAGGCTGGTTTTCTGACTGAATGAGATGATTGTGGCTTTGAACAATTGAATTTCACTCCCACGTATTTGCTGGCACTGTGTAGGCTGCAAGGCAAGCCCAGGCCCCTGAGCTGGGTGTGTGTGTGTGTGTGTGTGTGTGTGCACCCTCCTCTTCTGAGCGCTCAGGACTGCAGTTTTCCTGAGGAAAGCATTTTGGCCAATGCCTCTTCACACCTGCAGGGTCGGAGTAGCTGCCCTCACTTTATGATTGAACTTCCCATTTCACACCCCTACACCTATTTTCCTACCGTAACACTGAGCTGGGAGAAGGGATCTGCCTGTCTGGTGCTAACAGCTAATGACACTGATGCAGCAGTGCTTGTGTAGGGCTATCAGCCAAACCTGACTTCACTGTGAAGAACCGACTTCACTGCGCTACTTTGTGTTGTCAACACTGTTATGGCCACCCTGAGCACAGGCAGGTGCTCAGCAGTTTGGTACATCACTGAATCGCATGAGGCCCTTGTGTGTGCCTATATCATGGCCTAGCCTTTAGGTGGGTCCTTTGTCATGTCCTCTTTGTTGCTGAAAGTACGATGGTGCCTGCAAGATCTTGGCACTGCATGTAGAAAGGGCTGACCACTGCACAGATGGATCTGCTGCTGAACAAAACAGGCAGAGAGCAAAAGAGAAAAAAGCAGAGCTTAACTCAGGTGCAGTGGCTCTTGCAGTGTGTGTGAGCTGCAGGCACCCAGATGCTGATGGAAGACCACAGACCACTTCATGCTCACCCCTTCTCTGTGAACCTCCTGATGGGTTATCTTGATGCCATGTCTAGAAACTGGAGCACAGGGAATTTGTGTGATTTATCTGATGTCACAGAAGATGCCTGTGGCAAAGTCAGGATCTGAATCCACCTCTCCTGATCTCAGGTTGATTGCATCTCCAAATCTTTCTTTTGCTTTCAGTGTATTTGGTGTTTCCAATGCATCATTCCACATCATGGGGCAAATGCTGTACAGATGCAGTCATCCAAATCTTGTTTATGGCTGGCTGGCCATTTTAGCCATTTGGTCTGGGAGGGGTGACAGGAGTCTAGTGATCATCTTTTCATTACCTCAGTTTATTTGCTTCTCCACTTGTTCTCACAGGGAAGAAATGAAATGTTTGGAGGTGCAGGGCTATACAGCTAAATCATAACACCAGACACTCTCAGGGACGTATCTTAAGGAGATATGTCCTTGAGGTGACATATCTTAAGGAGACATATCTTATCTGCCTTAAGGAGATGTACTCTCAATAGAAGCAACAAGCCTAGTCCAGTCACATTTTTCTAAAGTGCCTGCTGTTAACAAGAAGCTCCACTGAAATTAGTGAAAATTTTTCATAAAAGCTGAGAGACAGACTGTCTTCTTTATAATGTGATTCATGCTCTGAGTCAGCCTGTGCATCTCCAAATGGCCATGGCTGACCTCCCTTGTCATGCACGAGATCAGCACAATACCTGACCTCAGAAGAGGTGAAGCCAAGTGGAGAAAAGAACAACCAGAAGCTATTTATATCAAATGAGGAAACACGTGCGACGCCATATGAGGCAGCTTATATGTAAAGCCTTTCAAGTCTTCCACTCCAGGGCACTTAGATTGATGACTATGAACATGGTAAACATGGAGTGCTATTTTGTGTTCCCAGCCTGAAAAATGACAGCCCTTCTGTGATTATAAAATGCTATTGCCACTAAAAGGACTTCTTGTTTTGCAGGCTAGTTCTTCAAAACAAACACATTAGAGAAATCTTTGGTTTGCTGTGTGGTAGGTGAGTCATTGTTATCACCAAATCTGAATAAACAAGTGTTTATTTTTAGATATTAAAAATGTAGCATAATAGAAAGAGTGTTTTGCAGACATGTTTTAGTTTATTCTCATTTTGCAGTACAATCAGTTTTACTTAATATATCTTTATAATATCTTTTTTTCTGTGTGGCCTAACACAAAAATCAGAACAAAATTTTAAAAATATTCCCAGAGTCTGGTTATCCCCTAAATGTTTAAACAATGACTTTTGGCTTCTTTGTCATTTTGGGTGGCTTCACCAGTTCTTGTTTAGGTAACACTGTGAATGCACATTTGTGGGTTCCAGTTTGACTTACAGGAGTGCAAATAATTAGCAGCCATCTCAACAACAAAATTTATGCAGTCGTAACAGAGCAGAGTACAGCTGAAGAGAAACCTAGTTTAAAGGAGTTCTCGATTTTTCCAGCAAGCTTCCAAACTAGGGGTGGCAACTATGTAGATGTTTTTATTGCCACCATTCTTCATTCCTCATGTGATTGTAAGGTGCCTTTTTCACCTTCTCAATTCTGACAAAGAGTAATATCATCTTTTAACATTTAATCTTACTAATGTGTTAGGTGACTGAAGAATCACCTTCTTCCACACAAAGATAAAAATAGTACTTCCTTCCCCTTGGGCGAAAAAATGTGTTTTTTCTTGCCACGTTTTGCAATTCTAATGTCTTACTGCTTTCTTTTGTTTCAGGAGCTGTGAATATGCATTGCCTACTTTCCATCTTCTATTGTAGTGACTGAAGTGTCAGAGCATATTACATGAAGTGGATGAAATTTAACCCTCTTCAAAAAGTGCAAAGGAAGCAGGTTAGAACAGGATCCTAAAATCCATGAGGAGTGAGTGGAAGTGTTTTAGATAGTAAGAGAGTACATATAAAGGGAAGAAAAATGTTAAGCAAAAAAAATTACAGATATATCCTGAGTTTAGCATTGTTTTTATAAATATTTACCATCAATTATAACACTAATCAGCATATCTGAGCCCTTCTGCTGGTACAAATTGTCTGCTACTATAATGAAGCACTATTTAGAGATGTTGATTTTTAGTGGCATCTACTATCATATTGGGTTTAGCGTGATGGCAGGAATAAGTACGTACTTAGGAGAAAGGAAAGAGAGACTCAGTTTGAAACAGAATGGGGTTTTATACTGCCTGCTCCATGCTGGAGCTAGACGAAACACTCTAAAGAGAAACCAGCTCCTGGATTCTATTCTGCCAAATTCAAGACATGCTTTGTCTCGCATCTGGAAAAGGCAGACAGTTATGAGGACATTAAAAGGGTGGGACTGAAGAATGATGAGGAAACCTCGAAAATGACCAGTATTAATATCTGTCCAGACACCAAATGCCAAGAGCAGAACTGAGCAGAATGTATCCATACCTATTTGAACGTGGCATGATCTTCTACCCAAGGAGCTTAACTATGGCTGTTGCTGAGCCTGCTGGTTGTGGTAGCCTTTAGAAACCCATTCCAGAATATAACGAAAAAATAATTCTGAGAAGGAACCTCATTTCTTGGAGATTTCCACAGTTTTACCTTTGTTTTTTTCATGTGCATGGATTCATATTTTTTCTTAATTTCATCTGAAATACCTACACATGACACCTTCACATATTTCCCATATAAACCACTTCTGAAGGTGGAAATTTTTAAGTAAATCATACACAGGATATATTTGATAGATCAGTTTCATACCACAGAAATGGCTGCCTTTAGATCACATTAGAAAATTAGATTTTTATTTTATTTTTACATTTACATATCTAGTGATTATAGCCTGGTCATCCTGGGGAAATGCAGCCAGTCCAGCCAAGCCCATCTGCACAGACTTGACAATTCAACTTGCTGCTCATCTGAACTGTCAATAAAATACACTTCAGGTGGTAAAATTCCAGGGTCAGCTCTAAGATAAAAGGTACAAAGCAAATGCCACTTCATGCGTGCATCAGCCATGCTGTGATCCATACAGGTAATCCCACAGAATGCTGCATTTCGGGCAGAGCCTTACGCTTAAATGGACATTCAAGGTTTCATGACAGGAATGCAAACAGCCTGCTAAGTCTTAAAGCCAGTGCATTTCTCAGGTGGTAGGACTGCAATTTAAAACTCTTATTTCTTCATTCGTGACAACCTTGCTGATCTGCACATGATGGATGGTTCTGAGATATGTTCCAATGAGATGCATAGGAAGAATGAACTCCTGTGGCCCTTTGAAAAACATGCAGTCAAAAGAGTTGTAGTACAATATTAGTTATCTAATATATACAGTGTGAAGAGTTCATTTCAGGAAGCTTTAAAAAGCACATTATACAGAAGATCCATTGTTGAAAAGTTGCTAAGAGGTTTCATGGTGCAGGCAGAAGATATAGTTACAAAATGTAAATAAAAGATACTTAATAAAATGGCAAAGGAACTCTGTGAATGAAATTCCTCATGTGTAGCAGCCCATTCAAGGTTTATGACCACTCAAGTTCCTCCTAAACCCCCAGCAGATAATTTCAGTCTTTGATATTTCATCTAGATTTTGCTGACATGCAAAGACATGTCCTGGATGGAATCTGAAGACCAGAGAATTGAAAAAAGACACTTCAAGTGCACAGAGCGGCTTTTAAAAATGCCTTTTTCATCCACTCCCCTTGTCTAGCTTGATTGAATGGTTTAAAATTGCTTATTTTGTTAACATGCCTAGTTGCTACTGCCTGGCCATGCACTGCTAGATTTTTGCTGAGAAATTGAGCTTTCTGAAGCAGAGAAACCAATGAAAAAAACCTCAAATCTTTGCTCTGCTGGGGCCCTTTTCAAGAGTTCACCTATTTGCTTATGTCACTTTTGTTTGTTTTGCAGTAAATTCAGTGCTGGGGTAGTCCCCTTAGCAACTTACTTGTATGTTTTGCCACTATCTGAAGTAGTGCTTAGCCAAGGTCTCTTGGGAGAAGGCAAAGCACAGAACATTCTTTAATTCCATTAAGAATTTTATAGGTAAAATGATTTTAAAAAGAGTGCCTTGCTTAGCTGCAGAAAAAGAATATGTCTTTGAACCTTAGTGAGGAATAGTATTAATGCTTTGCCATGTACTCTGCTGCTAAGAAAAAGAAAAAATTGTAAAAGCCTAATTATCAAGCCCTTAGACTTAACAGACCCACTTGCCCTTAGTTTCTAGGAGACAAAATGAAAAGAAGCGAAAAACTGAACAAGGAACTCGAGATTTTATTTACCAGCTTGTCTTACTCTTTCACGGCTTCAAAACAGAATAAAGTAAAATTGCAAACAAAGAACTAAATTCATACTCAGGGGAGAGACTGCTCCCCATGGCCAGCTACTTTATCACCAGAGCTGGACAGCAAAGGTCCCAGGCTCACTCTGGCCCCGGGCTGGCAGCAGCCAGAAGCATTGCCACCACAGAGGGGGTCTCACTTCTCTTCTCTCCCTCCTACCCTGAAAACTGCTGTGCAAGACACTCCCTGGAGGGTGGTGAAAGCCCTGAACAGCTTCCTCGAAACCTGCTCATAAACTCAGCCCACACACAGCACAACCAAGCCACTTCCATGGGGTTCTCCTCAGTGGTCGGATTTATTTGATCATATGGGTGTCATATAGACTATTAATAGCCAGGACGAACAAAATACAGAAAAAATGGAGCTTGGGGCTTGCCCTGAATATGAAATTGAGTAAATATTATGATTCCAGCAGTACTTGGGTTCAGCACACAGACAATCTTTGCCAAATAACATGCGCTCCTTCATGTTCTAGCTCTGTGGCATTTGTTTCTCTTCCCTTTCTAATGAGTGAATGAAACTAGAGAGAACAACCTTCCAGGACGAAAAAACCTCAAGAAAATAGGGACAACTTGAGATATTCTTGCAAGGAAGCAAGGCCATTCCAGGAATATAAAATCTCTCTTCCCCTTTCTCTAGTGAGATGCCAAAGGCTGTGTCTACACAGTTTGGTGGCTGAGTTGCCTCTCGAGAGGAGGCCTGGCATGCCTGGTAAGATGTCTATGCACATGGCAATGGCCAGGCAACCAGGCCGAGCTGGAAGCTTGTAAATGAGAGCTGAAAGGTGGCAAAGATAAAAAACAGATTCACAAAATACTTCTCAGCCACAACTTTGAGATTAATGGGAGTTCATTTCAGGGCAAAGACAAACAAGCCGGCTGAAAGAAACAGGAATGTGAGCTTCTCCTGTCCAGGGATGGATGGGTTTCATCTTGACAGACCTTAGCTGTCTAAAAGTCAGAGGTCTCTCCTGAAATAGTTGTCTTCAATCTCTGCACAAAGAACAGTGAACAGACACTTTCAGAAGGTGGTTAGTCCCATTCCATCCTATCCCATCCAAGATTTGATACCCTAAAGCAGAGCTTGTCTCCCTCTATCGTCTCTGGGGAGGGTCTCAAGACTAGATCCCTAGCTCCTTCATCCTCAGTCTTTTTTCACTTGTGCTTCATTGTGGGTGAGTTTAGGGGTGGCTGGAAGGTCTTTTATGGCACTGCTGTGGTCTAAGGACTATGGTGCACTGTCCTTCCAGACACATTCTATGGTTTGAACACTATGTATGTTAATCCTGCAGTGAGCTGGTGTTTGGCAGGGACTGAAAAGAGAGTATTCAGTCTACAGCTTTTATAATTGCACCAGAGCTTAGAGTTCATCTGCAAACTTACTGGAATGCTCTTATACAGAAAAAAATAATCTGACTTCATGCTCACCCGATGTACCTCGATGGCAGGGCTGATTTTGCAAAAGGAGTTGCAAGGTCCAATTTAAAGATCAGTTTGTTTGGACTGGAATATTGTTTAAGAATCAGACGGCTGTCAAGTCAGTGACAAGTCAGTCTCTGTTTTAGTAGAGATTTTATAGATATGACTTGCATGAAAACATACTCAGCTGACCTTCTCTTTCAAAAATTTGTTGTCTGTATGCTTCTTTTGCTAAAGGTCAGGAGTAAACTCAACACCTCAGATAATATTGATGAAAGTGTTACTCTGATGTACTCTGATAAAAATAGCCTAAAAAGGGAACATGGATTTACAAATTGCCTCAAGATCACTTCAAGCATGGTTCAACAGGCAGATGGTTCTGCTGCCACACTGGTCTATAATGCCACGATATCTTCTTAATAATGTAGGTACAATCTGCTCTGGCCAGTATACAGTGGTCAGGACACCCCAGAGAGATGGAGCTGGAGCAGCTGGGGGCTGTCTGAAGACCACAGAAATGAGGGAGGTGGGATCTATTTGCTGTCATTTGGTGTAAAAAAGCTGCAGATCTGGTTTAAACTAGTGGTCTGGCCTACTCTATAACCAGTGCAAAGATGGAGGAGTTGAGTCAGCTTAATAATTTAGGCTGGGGAGGGATGAACCGTGTCACATGTGCCTGGGCCACACATTTGGATGAGGTGCCTAACTTTTAGATGGCTGACAGAAATCTTCCCACCAAGATGAAAGAGAATTGATTCTGGGCCAGATACTCAGAGGTTTTACCTGCAAGTAAAAAATGTAAGTGAGTGTAGTCGCTGATACAAGTGATCACCAGGATGGTAACAGGGTGCCAAGACAACTTCCAGTTGGGGAAATCATGGTTTTCTCCTTTGAGCAGAGTGTACATTAGCTGAAGGGTTAAAAGTTTAAATCTTGACAGAGACAAGGATAGTGGGTTTTTCATGAGGCATAGACACATGGAAAGGGCAGATTACCCTGTTGTCACCTTTTGCCTACTCCCTTTACCAACTGCTGACATCAAGTGGAATTTTTCTGAAGATGAGGATTAATGTAATGGCTGCTTTTATTCCTCAGTGGGGTTTTTTACGAAATTTGATCACTCTTCTCCACATTCCTATTCCTCACCTGCTCTGGGAAGCAAACACAATTATATAAAACAAAAGCAGTCCAGACCAAAAATCTCACTTGAACTCTCACCAATATTTCTCTTTTTAAATGCAGTTAATTGCTTTACAGTCTGATCACTGCAAAAACTATCTCCAAATGTCTTCAATAGAGGATTTCTAAGTGATTTCATTGCTGTATTTATTTATAGATATGCACTGCTCAAGACAATATAAATAATATGTAAGATGTTTCTTGTTCTGGACCTACAAGAATAGCAAAATTAAAATGTTACAGTACCGCAGTATCTTTGGAGGATTAATGTCATGATGTTATTGAGGACATTGACAGAAATCCTAATCAATAATGGATAGGCTGACCTAAGGCCTGGATCTCAGTTCTGAGGTTCTGGTCAGAGTAAGGTGAGGCCAGTGTCTTCCAACACATGCACCCAGGTGTCCTTTGGCAGGGTGGCTTGTACACCTTGGGAAACATTGAGAACTTTTCTTGAAAGTTTGTATATTCCTAAAAGATTGTATATTACAGAAGTTTTTCACAGTTCCTCTACAGGCTCTCTTATAACCTTTTATTTTATTTTCTGTTTGCAGAAGCTTTTTGGTTGTTTTTTGCTTAAAGATGATTTTGGAAGGTATCAGTTGCCTTAAAAATGTCATTAAGGCCCAGAGCTGTAATGCAAACACCAAATAAAGATGAAGGAATTAGTTTTCCTTAATATTTTGGTGAGAGGGCCTTCATTTGAGTGGCTAGAATCAGTGGCTTTAACATTTAAGAATGATTGTATTTTGGAAGTGTGTTGCTGAGCAAGATCTGAAATTAAGAATCCACATTTTTCACAAGCTAGAGAGTTTTATAGTTTTGAGGACTGTAATGTCTTGCCTATAGTTGTTTCTTTTCCCATCCATTTTATCCAGAAATTCAAAACAAACAAAAAATAGAAAATATCTGTGTCATGAGCAGATGCAGCTCACTTTATTAAATGTTGAAAAATCTCTTAATATCTAAATAAGAATACATGTCTAATTCATTCCCTTTAACTGCATAAATACCCACCCATTTTTTAATCACATGAAACATATATTTTCCTAACTGTTACAATTAAAAAATGCAAGAAAAATACTTAGGAACATTGTTAACATGAGAATTCAGTGTTATCTGATTTAGCAAGTCAATCAACCAGATCAAGGCCAGAAGATCTTATGCTCCTTTTGCTTGACTCCTGCTGAGCTGAGTATGACTTTTGCTATCCAGAGATCAAGTAACCACACTGTTAATTGTACTAGAGGTACACAAAGGGCATTAGAGGGAAACATAATCTGACAGAAAATCAGAGAAGCCATAGGATGGAAACAACTGCCAGCATTTATACAGGATAATAGCCTGCTATGCAAATGAGAGTGGCAGCTAGGAGGAAGTTTCAGTTCTGTCCAAACATTTTATTTTTATAGCGCTGTAATAATGAGCCAGCACAAGGATGACTGTGGTTTAAAACTGAGTTAGAATGAGGCATTAAGTCAGGCCAAGAATGCACCAAAGTACATCCCTGGAGCCTGTTCACAGCAGCAGCTGCTTGGTGTGTGCTGGAGAATTCCCAGCTTTATCTGCAATCGCAGTTAGGGATCGAAGAATCCTTTTTACCTCACATTTGTATCACTCTGCTTTTAGTGCCTGGCAGCAGCTTCAGAAACACCTGAACCCTCCATTACATGAGAGCGTGAAAACAAAGCACATATGGGGTCCAGTGGCAGAAGGAATAAAGCCAGTGCTTACATTTAGTGATGGACTCAGTTTTCCTCCTGCTTTATTGTAGAAAGTCTGTTGTTCTGCAATGAATATGAAGGCAGAGAACCTGGGGAAAGGCAAGGAGGAGAAAAATTAAAAAAAAAAAATAAAATTCAATGGGATTGAAGAAACTGCACATGTCATATTGGAAGGGGTTCTGGAGCTGCAGTGTTCCCCTGGGTGCTGATTGCATGCCAGAATTGCTTTGATAGCCACATTTACAGCAGGAGAGGAATATCTGAAATGAGGTGATGGAGGCTGAAGAGGTAGAGCTTGTGGTCTTTTGAGACTGGGGAGGAGATGCAGCTTCATGGGAACAGAGATATAGGAAGTATAGTTAGTGTCAAAAATTACACTTGTTATTAAAAAGATCCCCTGTAGCACTCAAACCCATGACTACTCAACTGGGAGATTTTACCCAGTATAAATAGATTTTTTCCTCCCCCTTTCCTTGTAGATGAGATGGTGTAATCAATCTTAGGTGAGATGGTGTAACCTGTGAAAAGTTTCCTTTAAAATCTCAGTGTATTGGGCTCTGGCCAGCCTGCTCTCCCCCAAAGGGAGCAGCTTCACTGGTGTCAGGCTGGTGGGTGTGCTGTGGAGCAGAATCTGACCTTCTGACCTTCACGTATTCCAGAAATAATTTGGGAAATGTGGAAGTTTTTCTTAGCCTTCAGCTCTGTGGTGGTTTGTAATCAAAGCCAATACATAGCAGTAACAAAAGGAAGCTGTCACATTGATAACTCTGCCCTGAATGCAAGTGTAAATGCTCTCTATCCACAAACAGCTACTTTTTGGTGCCATTCATCTTCTGAATGCATGCTCGGATTTTACTTTGGCTCTTTTGTAGATGCTTGTTTTTGCAATTTGGACAGGTGAAACCAGCAAGTATGCAATTTGTGTAAACTAAGTGGTCTGTTAAGTGAAAAAAGCTTTAAAGTATACTGGCTGTAGCTCTGATTTCCACTCCAGCACAGGGACAGGACACTTGGATGAGTTCTTTATTTTGAAAGCTAGTTCTTTTAGAACAACAGAGTGATTTTGGAAAGGTGTGGATATACATGAATTATGAGATTTCTAAAAAAATCCCACAAATAAAAAAACAACCCAATGACCCAAAACCTCAGAAGTTAAAAAAAAAAAAAATAGTAACCTGTGAGTGAACTTAAAGGCTGTTACTTTTTTTTTTTTTTTTTTTTTTTTTTTAAGTAAGCTGACAATGTGTGTTTCAAAATGAAGACTGTTCCATGGAAGAGATCTATGGCTGGACTATTTTGCTATGTCTTAGTATTAAAAAACAACCCATCTGAAAATTTTCCCACTAGATATCCTGATGAAAACCAGAGTAGTGGCATAGGTCCAAAGGAATTAATGGAGATATATCAGTTTGTACCTACTGCAGGTTTAACTCTTGATTTGTATCCAAGAGCTTCAGCTCTTAGGAATACAACTAAACACTCTGATTTTCTCTGTGGTATGATTTAGCAATGGATGCTGTAAAATACATCTAAATTGAGAAAACTAACAGAGAACAAGTAGGGGAGATCTGAAGACAAGAAGAAAAGTCTCAGTCGTCTCTGCACTTATCACTGGGCAATCTCATGCAGCTGAGAGCTGAGTTTTGTTTGCTCAGGTATCTCTACAGCTCCCTCTGTTGTGGGAAAGGAGCTGTGTGGCATCACCAGTGGCAGCAGTGATGCCTGTTATGGGCAGGTCACCAGCTCAGGAGAAGGTGTTTTGTACTGTGGGTAGCCCATGTTGGTCTTCTGGATCAAAGGCAGCGAGCTCAGCTCTAATGCAATAGATAGTGGAGTGGCCTGCATATTTTTGCCTGAGAAAAACAAACAAATATTTTTTTAAAAAATAACTTATTTGGGCCAAATAAGCTAATATCATCCCACACAGGATTTCTAAGAAATTTAAGCAATTTTAGAGATAAAAATAATATTAATTGGAGCACTATCAGCTAAAGTAAACCTGATTCCTAGTAGGGGAAAGACTTACGTAGTCTTGGTGGTATGGACAAAATGGGAAATAGGTAAAAAAACAACTGCACAAAAAGAGTAAATTCGCCCTGCCACCTCCCATCCAATGTGCTGCTTCATACACCCACCCTTACAAGAATATCTCTTTACAAGAATAACTTTGAACCAGTTATTTCTCTACTAGTGGGCCAATAAAGTGGCCTGGAAAAAGGTAAGTCTTCTATTTTGTAATAACTTTTATTTTACCAGCAAGTGAGGCAAATTTTGAAGAGATGAAGGGCCAAATTCGATTAAGTTGTCTTTACATTATAAACAAGATTTTTATGCAGAGTTTCATACTCTCTCATGTTTTAAAGGTTACTGTGAGACCTCTGTGGAAATAATTGTATACTGGGAGCTGGATGGGCTGAAGGAAAATAATGTCCCACTTCCCAACAAAGTTTTCAAAGACCAAAGCAGCATTTTATCTCATGCATCTATGACCATGTCATGACCATGGACTGGTCTAAAAGGAAAAATTCTTGAAATGTTAGTAGATGAAATATGGTAAAAAATGCAGAAATTGCTTAATTTCTGCATTGGGCATAAAATATCATGAATAGTTTCAAGAAGCTGGCCTTGAATCTGGTATTAATCCAGCAGGAACTAATTTTTGTCTCAAGTATGAAAAGGAAAAAATGATCAAATAGCTGCTCAAATTAGCTTAATACAGCCACACTTCCATTTACTAGCAATTCAATGGTATTATGCTCATCTTTGTACATTCTTTATGTTGGCTGTTGATTTATTTTGCTTCCTATTTTGTTGAGCTCTGTAAGGTCATCCAGAACCATTCACATGAATCTAAAATATGGCATGATATTTATTTACTGTCAGTTATTTCTTTGCCAAAATAGAAAATAGCTGTAGCCTTAAAATAGATCCTTGCATTATTCCCCATGGTTTATTCAAACTCAAGAAGATTGAGCCATTAATAATGCCAAATTAAAGTGCATATGACTGATAAAATTTAACACATACCACAGAAGTTGAGAGATATTTGGAGCCTGTAGTTTTTAATGACAAAATAAACCAATAAATCATATAAAATGATTCATATAAACATGTAATAAGAGGATCTATTTACTTGTTTAAACCTTGAAAAAACTAATTTGTTAGTTTGAGCAGTGCAGTAGTTGCTGAGTGCTTTCCTCTGCCTTCAGATTTTGATGTATGAACCAGATTCAGTGGAAATGAATTGGATGTTGTAAACTTGTCTTTTGAATTTTGATTTCTTTGGTCCCCCAGGCTGCTTGCAAGGATATTATGATCACTTTCAAGGATGTTATGATCACTAAATGTGGCTACTGCTGTAGACATTTAAGAGAATCTCAGTTCCCCTGGTACTCCTGGTTGCTGGAACGGAACTCTTTGCCATCCAGCCATCAGTTCTCATGTAGTGATCGCCTGCTTTGCCACGGACAAAGCCTGGTACAAAACCCACTCTTGAGCACAGGTGTTGCCTGTAACATGTAGACACAGTAAACACGTTCTCTCTCTCCCATATGGATTCAGTCCTGATGTACCACTGGAGCATTGACAGGAGTCATTAACTTCTGCTCCATCATAACGATGGACGAGAGAGAAAAACAAGGGTACAGACCTGCTTTATTTAGGTACATGTTTTAGCCAGAACTTTTTGTGTGGTGAAAGAACTGAGGGAAAAATCTCTTTGCTTCATCTGTTAGTGGCAGAGAGAACCACAGCTATAGAGAGAACTGAGAACTTCATACAAATTCACCACTCCAAAATTGCTTGGGGATACTTTGGGAGTCACTGTAAACTGATACAAAGCAGAAATCCAACAGATCTTAGAAATGAAATAGTACTTTTTAGAAAAGGACACCTGCACTGTAGAAAAGAACACTGAATACTTTCTTAGAGGGTCTTAGAGACTGTCTTCTCTTTCCTTAGGAACCTGTGCTGCTAAAAATTGCCTTTCATAGGTAGCAAGTGTTAAACAAGATGTAACATCTCCATATTTTTTAAGCTCTGGCAGTTATTTCACCAGACTTGGTGAGGCTGACGGAATTCCCACGAAGCACTTGCTTCTGCCTGACCAGACCATGTTTTCCCTGGGCAGGGCCACACCTGCTGCTGAAGCGGCTGTAGGATGCTATCCATGAAAATGAATCCCACAACCTATATGGTAGAGAGGAAGGGATGCTTTGAGGATGCTGTCAGGATTCATAGCGATAGGTGAGGCAGAGGACACCAGACTACTAGCAAAGGTGAGCTGAGCACTTTGTTATCATTCATGTAGCCACACTGCTGCTGTAGTCTCCAAAGCTGTGGTCTCCTTTCCAGTGAAGATGGAGATGCCTTTTCATCACAGATAGAGAAGGCATATATTAGTTTTGGAAACTGCAGGTGTAGGCCTAAGTAAGGTGTGTTTGCTAGCTAGGGACTGTCTCTTAAATCCCTTTGGTAATTGTGGTACTGATGATACTTCATGAAAGATGAATTATATATGCCTTTAAAATGTCAATTTTATCATGTCCATTAACATAGAAAGATGTGTATTTCCTGAGGATATGAACAGCAGCTTACCCCTACAGAAGAAATTACTGGGATCCTCTGAATTGTCCTGTGCTGAAGAATACACGAAGGACTGTGGGACAGGAGGAAGTGCAGCTGGCTCTGTTGGACTACTCCTACTGTTTTTATTTTTTTAACTTGCCTATTTTTGTTGGATTTTATTCTTGACAACATCCCTGAATTCTTTGCACATGATTACTAACTCTTGAAAAGCATCTCTTTCTCAAGAGATCGTTACATGGCTGGCATGGTTGACCACAAAGGCAAGGCAGAAATTTCATTCAGAAATCAAAGAAACAAGACATGGAAGAGAAAGCTAAAAGGAAAGGGAAAAGGGAGTTTGAATATGCCTTACATAGGCCTATTGAGTTCACATTTTATTTGTACTGGGTAACATGAGGAAGAGTACTGAGCACTGCAGTGAAACTCGAGGGAGCTTTTTAATTCTTTCCTTGCATCCCAGAATTGATTGTTTTCTGAATTCAGGTACCACAGGACTCTCTGAGTAGCTTCTAGCTTTTTACCATGTCTTCCTTTGTTTTCACACTAGTGACTCTCTTATTCCCAGACCCAGAAAATCGTATGAGTCTTGTTCCCTAGTGCATGAACTGACAACTAAACTGCCTCAAATTTTACGCTGCATTAATAGCAGGAGATGTTTCTGTCTCCTGCCATGTGCCACTGTGTTCTTATTTATCTGCCTATGAACTGATTTTGCTGGAAGGACACGATTTTATGAAATCTTAAAATTTACGGGCTGAAGGAACAAGAGGCTCTGTCCTGGAGTCCCACTTCTTAGTCTGTGGTCTCATTGCTCAACCTCCCAACTTCCCCTAAACAAACTGATTTCTTCCATAGATGTGCACCAGGCAAGACCTATTGATTTGCCTCACTGCTTTTCTTTTTAGAATTATACTTTCTTCCTCCCTTTCATACTTAAACTGAAAAGGCATGAACGCCTTGCGTTAAGCTTTGGAGGGTTAGGGTTAGAGAAAAGGAGTCACTCTTGAATGTTGTATCATGTTATTTTGAATGAAAGAACGATGAGAATTTGGGCACTGCAGTATGTCTCCCTGTGCTGGGATGACAAGAGGCTCCGTAACTGTTCTTCTGAATGGCTGATGCAGAGGTAGGCTAGCAAAGGTAGACTTGATGGCAGGCATGGACTCGTTGACTTTCTTTACCCGCACTCTGACACCTGCACAAGGTTAAAGAGAAAATCTATTAAATCACTCTATCATGACTTGAGACAACAATGTAGTAGCAGCTGCCCTGAAAGGCAATCTGTCAGAGACTCTGGATGTCAATATGAATGGCCAGAGCCATCTCCTTTACAGACTGATGGGGTCCTGAAGAACACTGGGCACTGCTTGCAAGAGATGCAGAGTCAGGTTCTAATCTCATTTGAATCCGAGTAACATCATTGAATTTGTGTAGTTTATATTTGATTTACACCACTTGAAGACCTAAGTAGAGGTGTCTGAAGCTGCCTATTTCTACAATATAAATTTAACAAATTCAAACTCACCTGGAACAGTCAGTATCTATTGTCAGCTATTCAATTTGCATCGTCAGAAATTTTTTTCCTTTTTACTGTAACAGTAACCCCCAAAACCTTTGTGTTGGCTGGAAACTGTAACATTAAACCCTGGATCAAATAACCAGGACTTATGTTAGTTCTGTACAAGTCTTTATAGTGGTCCCTGGTGAGTTTAACTAAAGTTAGTAAGTGCTGAAGTCTATCTAGTGACTCTCTGGGCATTGTATATGACTTCTGCCTGGCAGATGGACTCTATGGAGTTGAAGCTGAAGGAGAGTTTAAAAAAGGCAGCTGAGCATTAACTGGGAATTCAGTGTAACACGGACTCAGCTGGTCAACAGCAGAGAAGTTTCTAGCCTAAACATACTGTTTACTTATTTTTTTATCTTTTCCAGATTAAAGACAGGGTAGAAAATGAGTAAGCCCCCTTAATGATAGGATATATGCAGAACAAATAATATCTCCCAAAGAGTGTGCTTCTATTTATAGAGAACTGAGGATCTAGAAAACCATGGAGTAAATCTGTTTTTCTGAGGGCTCTCTGTACTCTACACTACAAGATTTGTACAATGATTTGTACAATGAAAACCAAAAAAGGTGGTACTCTCCTGGCAGAGCAGACTTGCTGTGTCTTCATGTCTTATCTTCTCTGTTGCAGATCTAATGGTTATTTTACTCTCCAATATAAGTTAAGATCACTACTGTTGTGACTTTCAAGCTATTAACAAGTAGCAAAACACATAAGGAAATTAATTTATGTTCAGTTTATGCCTATAACTAAGTTACATGCAAGGAAAATTTTACAAGTACTGCATAAAATATGTTGAGAGTAATTTATAAAATTAATAACTGGATTTTCTTATTTTATGAAATGGTGATTTGAACTTGTGGGCTAAATTTTGTCATCAATTCTCACAGAATTCAATTTTCTCCAATTTAGGCTGGTGTAACTAAGCAGAATTTGCTCAGTATGTTTAAAATAGAGACAGAAATTACTCATAACCAAGGCACTTCTTCCCTACTACTCACACTTGTTCCCTTAGCACTGTTGTTGCTGTTGTTTTTTTTCTATGGCAGCAAATAAACAAATTTACATAAATATTGTTTGGTAGGTTGTTCTATTTAAAGGTGTTGAGACCATGGAGAGAAAAAACATTAATGATGAAAGCTACAAGAAGATCTACCTCCTGCAGACTTTGTGTCTCTGTGATTTAAACAACCACTCTAAATTATTCTCAAGGTTTCCAGACCAATTTTGTTCAACCTTCAGTTAAAGATCACTTCTAGCAGGCAACCAGTTTTATTAATCGCTTGGGTGGTCATATAAGCCAGTGTGCTCTGTACACATATGTCTTGTAATAACTCTACAGTGACTATAAAACTGCTGCACGTTTTATTATATGATGACATATAGGCAGGAGGGAAGACGTTATAGCTGTAGGTGAAGCATATTTCTTGTAGCCTGGAGTAGTGAATGAAACTGATACTCAGGATTTAGAAAGAAAACCCCATCACTAGAGAAAAAATTACAGTGTGGTGCTGCTTTTCCTCCCCACCAGTGTTTCTGCAGGGAGATCTGCAGTGCAGCCTGCAATTCCAGTCCACAAGGGCTAAAAATAGGTGCCCAGTGCTTGCTGGTTGCAGCACTTCACATCACACAAGCATGAGGGTCCTGGGGGATTGTGGTGAGGCCCCCCCATGATCAGCAAGCTGCACTAAGAGGCTGGCACTTTGCAGGAAAAAAAAAATCATCTTGTTTGTGAATTTCTGGAGCGAGGATGATCCTCCAGGCACCCCTTTGCTTTTCTGCTGCCCCAGTGAGAATGGGGACCTGGGGGTCATCCAGGGTGGGCACAGGGGTATCGGGGCGCTGTGTGTGCCTGCACCTCCCTCCAGCCATCCCTGCCCTGGGGCTGGTACTGCTGCCCAGGGAGCAAATTGTTGGGTGCATTCAGTGCAGCTGGCCCTTGCCTGATGTCAACCCGCGTGTACTGGCTATAGATGGGTGAAGTAAAAACAGCCCCTGCTTTCCTGTTTACGCACTCAGGCTTCCTCTGAGAAGTTCTTGAATAAAAACAGCTGGGCTTGACAAAATAGCCTTTCTATTTATTGCGTTGGGAGCAAGCATAGTGATGATGGTGGAAAGGGGCTGGGTTGACCTAAATCGCCTGCTTGGCGACTGTGGGTGGCGTGACACCGGGTGGCTTCGCCCAAGGGGGCTGCTCGTGGCCTGGTTGGTGTGCTAGGCCCTGGGTCCAGGGGCAGCCCATGCTTACCACACTCCACCACACTTACAATCCCTTTTGTGAGTGACCAGGAAAGAGAAAAAGTTCATTTTAGTGGCTTTGTGGCATCCAGGCCTCTTCTTTTTATCCTGATGAATTCTTTCTTCCAGTCCTTCCCAGTTAGACTGTTAAAACTGGATTTTGGGTGTTTTCCAAGAGCAGTAAAGGAGATGTATTTTCAAATATGACTAGAGAAGCATTTCTATAGATAGGAAGATGTTGGATCCTGTGTCTTAATAGTTTTTGCGGTAGTGGCTGTGACAACTGCTGTTCCTTAGTTCACTGTGAGAAACAGAACCTACATTATTCTTAGAGACATGGACACGGGATAAGTGCATTTGAAAGGGACCTTGGAAGTCATCCAGGCAAAACTTCTGCTCAAGTCAGGGCTAGCAAGGATATAAGAAATGGAATCAAGCTGTGTCAAGGGAAGTTCAGTTTGAATATTAGGAAAAGGTTCTTCACACAGAGGGTGGTCAGGCACTGGAACAGGGTCCCTGGGGAAGCAGTCACAATACCAAGACTATCAGAGTAAAGAGTGTCTGGACAGTGCTCTTAATCAGATGGTTTACTTTTAGGTAGTTCTGAGAGGAAGAGGGAATTGGACTGAATGATCCTTATGAGTCCCTTCCCACTTGAGGTATTCTATGATTCAATGATTCTAACTTCAAGCTAGGTCTGATTGCTTGATTCCAGATGTTTCTTAAATACCTCAAAGGATGGAGATGCTACCAGCATCTCTGAGCCCCTGTCCCAGTTTTGCATCACCCTCATCAGACCTGGTCAGATTTTCCCTTGTTGCAGCCTTTTACTGCTGCTTCTTGTCCCTTCCCATGCTCCTCTGAGAAGACTGTGAGTCTTCTCTACAACCTCCCACTATGCAGTCCAAGACAACAACTAGACCCCTCCTTAGTCTTCTGCAGGCTGAAAGACTCAACTCACCAAATATCAGCTCCCCCAGTCTCCACACCTCCACTGGAGACATTCCTAGATGGACAAAATCTCTCTCATAAATGGGCTCAGTCAAATGACTCAGTTAAATGGACTCAGTACTCTAGACAGAGACACAAAAGTGCCAGATAGAGTGGGCAACCTCTTCCTTTAGTCTTCTTGCTACCACCTTGCTGATGTAGCCAATGCATGGTTAGTCTTTGAAAGATGCACTGATTATTCGTATTTAACTTGTTGTCCAAGACCAGCACAGCACTTCCTTGCAGAGCTGCTGTCCTCAGTCTGTTCTCTTGAGTCAGGTCAGCGTTGACTCTAGCACTTCTCTCTGAGACACATCGCTCTTCAGTGTCATTCCTTCAAAGTGTTGACTGTTGCTCTCTAAGCCTAGCAAGTCTTTCACCCATCCTGGAATCTGCCCAGGGTCCATGTCTGCCCAGTTTGTATCCAGAGGTGGTGCCATGAGGGACTGTGTCAACAGCCCTGCTGATTTCGAGGCAAATCACATGCTCTGCTTTTTTTCCCCACAAAACCAGTCCTCCTATTGCAGAGGGCAGCTGGGTTGGCCAGGCAGTTTGTCGTTGGTAAATTTATGCTGGTTTCTCCCAGCCACATTCCCCTCCTTCCTAAAAATGACTCCTGTGAGGATTTCTCCGTAACCTTTACCAGAACCAAGGTAATTCTGACCATTCTTCATTATTCCATCTCCTTGAATTTTGAAGTTATTTTTGATTGACTATAATATTCTTCATGTATGGATATTCTTGACTTCTAGTAGTTTGGACTAAGATATAAACATGAGGCCTAAACTTAAGGAATCCATCCACTATTCATTAGAGCTATCCACATTCCCTAAAAGCTGGTGTTTCTAATTTTTGGGTGTTTGGTAAGATGCAACTATACATAGAAGACAGATAGCTTTCCATATCTTTATTTTCCAGGGACAAGATAGCATCATAGAAATAGAAAAATTTGAAAAAATAGTAATATAGGTCAAAATTAGTAAATATATCTGAAAATCAGAATAAAGTTGCAATTCTGTACATCTCAAATGAGGTGTCTAACTATTAAAGCACTTAAAAGTGTTTTCAAGTTTAAGAGTTTATATAGTGCAGCTCATTTAAAATTAAAGATTTTGATGTCATTTTGATGGGCTTTAAACTAAAAATGTGTGTCAAATTTTATAAATCAGAGTCTCTCACCTGTGAGACAGCCAAAACCCCCAAACTCTACTATTTGAACAGGAGCAATACTATTGAAAGAACCTAGTAATAGGTCAATGTTAGTGCGTATAAGCCAAGCAGCAAAGGGCAAAAACATGCTCATTCATCAGAAGTCAGGTGATCTGTTCAAGGAAACAAGCTTTTTTGTATATGTGGATTGAGAAAAAAAGGAAAAAAAAAAGTTCACCTGTCTCTTCTGTCTTAGGTTAAATTGTGAATTTTTTTCTGCAGTGCTGCCAGTTTTTACAGTTTGATTTCAAATGTGTAAAAAGTGGCACTGGGCACTGGTGTCTCTACATGATCAGATGGCCATCCAATGGGCCAAAACTAATTGCATAGTTGAATCAAATAAAAGAAAAAGTGAGAAACATTTCTATAGTAAAAAAGTATCCTTTTTTATTTCATCTCATTGCTGGATTTCATTGTTCATTTGCTGTTGTTCCAGGCATAAGCCATTTGGCTTACACACACGCCTGGCCCACATTCCTGCAAGAGGTCTGCATTTACTACGGTGAGAGTCCATCAAAGAAAAAGAGAGAGATGTGAAGAGAAGATTCTTGGAAATTTGATGACTGGAAAAATGATGGTTCTCGCCAAGGATTTTTCTGAAGACTGGAAAAAACAACAGGACTGGGACCAGCTATCTGTGGGGTAAGGGAACTTTTAGCGTTGACGTCTTCCATTCCTCACAAAGACACAAATTCCAACCTATTAATCTCTGGTGGGGTCAGCAAGGTCTCCTGCTGTTCATAGTGCATCCGCACTCAAAAATATTCTCAAAACATTTCAATAGGATTTGAGAGCTCTAGCCAAAACATTTTTAAAAATGTCATCTGACAAATAATATTTTTAGCACAGCCTGATATTTATTAAAAGCTTAAGAAGCTGAACAAGGTATCGTGAGTTAAGAGTTTACAAAAAGCTGAAAATCTAGTTGTAACAAACAAAGCCACGGACATTGCTACTAAATATTACAGGGTATTTATTAGCAAAAATGATAATAACTTTATAAATCCAGACTGTGTGTGACAACAGGCACTGGTTTAAGGAAAAACTACTCTGAGCTACAGTAAGAAGAGGTTTCTCAGCACCTTGACCTCCTTATTTCATGTATAAAATTTCACTTCTCTGCTGGTAAAGAACAGCTGTTGTCCGACTGTCCAAAAGAAAAAGAAGACAGAGGCCTTGCTCAGATGATTGAACCCTACAGTGGAAAAGATAGATGATTTGTCTTCTGTGCCTGAGAGGAGGAATTGTAAGAAACACTGCTGGTCTCATGTTCAAATGGTATGAATTAGGCTATCTAAATCATCAATAACATGGACTACTGTTGCCACTTGGACTGTTGAACTTTCAGAATAGTTTTTTGAAGTTTCTCCCAGTAGTTGAAAGGTTTGGATGTTTTCAGTGAAGTTTTCATGCATTCACAGCATTCCTCGTGTGTTAGGAGTGGCAGTAGCTTCTGATGAAAGTGTGTCAGTTGGCACAACTGGGACCTGTGAGCCTCAAGTAGCACAGTGCCAGGATGCTCTCTATCATTAATACCACAGTGCAGGTGATAATTAGTTTTTCCCATTGACTCTGTCAGTTTAGCTAATGTTTATTCATACTGAAACATTTTTACTGGCAGAGAGCTCAATTTTCAGACTAATCTCAATTTTCTATTATTTTTAGCAAGTTTTGAGTAATTGTTTTCTGAGAATCACAATTATTCCTTTAAAAAGTCATAAATGTAGGGCTCCAACAGAACACAAGATATCCTAAGACAGGAGGACAGAAGGTGCCTGCTAATCTTTTCCTGTAATTTTCTTGATCCTACAGTGCCTTGTACTGCTGAGGAAATGAGACAGTGAGCCAAAACCGTCTCCCCAGGGAGTTGCCAAAAAGATGCTTTGTCCCTGAACTGTGAAGATGATTTTATAAATTTCTTGCTCCTGTTAAAAAAATGATCCACAGGCTTGTTGGGCCTTCTTTATTTGGTGCAATGATCACACCATGAACAAATCAGACCTACACATTAAGGGGAAGAGAGTCGTGTGTGATTACTGTTTGGATCATTGCAGGAATAGCTCTAGCCTGTCAATGCTTGTCTTGCAGGGTTTGGGTGGACCCTGCAGTGCAGAAAGCAGTGATGAACATATGAAGACTAAGTTGTTTGACACAGAGATACAGATTTACATATTTACAGAATGGCTGGTATTGGGTGGGATCTCTGGAGATCACCTAGTCTGACTCCTCTGCTCAGAACAGCATCACAGGAGGCTGTTCAGGACTGTGTCCACTTGGGTTTTGAATATTTCCAAGGACGGAGTCTCTATAGCCTGTCTGGGAAACAAGTCTGAACACTGGATACTGCTGAGAAGAGCCTGTCTCCATCTTCTTCATCTCCTCTCCCACTGATAAGCTCCACCAAGCTTTTTCTTTCCTAGGCTAAACAGTCCCAGCTCTACCATCCTCTCCTTGTATGACAGATGCTCCTGTGCCTTAATCATGTCTGTGGTCCTTCCCTGGAGTCACTCCAGTATCTAAGAGACTCTTTTGTGCTGGGGGCCCAGGCTTGGTTCCAGCATTCCTGCTGAGTCTCACCCATGCTGACAGAAGCGAGAGGGTGACCTCCCTCAGACTGCTGACATTTTCCTAATGCAAAGCAAGATGCTGCTGGCTTCAAGGACACATTGCTGGCTCATGTTCAACTCAGTGCCACCAGGGTGCCCAGATCTTTTTCTACAAAGCTGAGTTCCAGATGGTCAGATCCCACTTGTATTAGTGCCAGGACTTGGGATTTCTCTTTGTTGAACTTCAAGGTACTCCTGTTGGTGCACTTCTCCACCCTGCAAGATCCCTCTAAATGGCAGAATGTCATGCTTATCTGGTGCATCAGCCACTCCTCTCAGTTTAGTACTGTCTGTAAACTTACAGAATGTGCATTGTGTCTCGTGATCCAGGTCACAGATGAAGACACTAAACCCTACGGGCCTCTAGTACCAACCCATGAGGTGTTCCACTGGTGATTAGCCCTCATCTGAACTTCATGCCATCAATCACAAGTGTTTAAGCATGGCAGTTCAGCCAGTTTTCCACCCATCTCGCTATCCACTCATCTAGCCAGTATTTCACTTCGTCAGTGAAGGTGTTATGTGAGACAGTGTTGAAACACTCAGTAAAATCAAGATTAAAAGCCTTCACTGCTTTCCCCTGATGCACCAAGCCAGTCATTTCATCATACAAGGCTTTCAGGTAGGTCAGGCATGTTTCCCCCTTTGTAAGTCCATGCCTCTAATCACCATTTTGTCCTTCATGTTTGTAAATGACTTCCAGAAGGATTTGATCCCTCACCTTCCCAGACACTGGGGTGAGGCTGGCTGGGTTATGGTATCACAGATCTCCTTGCCCTTCTTGAACACAGGAGTGACATGAGCTCTCTTCAGCTGTCCGGATCTTCTGCTGCTTGTCATGACCTTTCAAAGATAATTGAGACTGGCCTTCTAGTGACGTTGTCCCGCTGTCTCTACACTTGTGTGTTTGTCCTATCAAGTCTCATGTTCTTGTTTATATTTACTAATCTGATCCTTGTCTACTGCGGATAAGTCTTCCTTGCTCCAGGTTGTTCTTCTGGTCTCATGGCCTGGAATTACATGAGGCTGCTCTAATTGGTAAAGGTCAAGGTGGATAAGTCATTGGGAACTTCCAGGTCCTTTGTCTCCAGGTCTCTCGCCCCCTTCAGCAGCAGGTCCACATTTTTCCTAGTTTTCTTTTAGCTGCTCATACACCTCTAGAAGCCCTTTTAGTCACCATTTATGTCTCACTTGAAGTTTAATTTCTCATTTTCTTTGGCTCCCAAAACCCTGTTCATGCACATGCAGACAGTGTCTCTGTAATCTGGAGTCACCTGCCACTGCTTCCATCTCATGTACGCTTATGCACAGTGACAACTCATGTCTCCACCCCTCCCTTCTCCTTCCCTGCTGCTTGGCAGGCAGACAGCTAGGCCACTGCCAGAATTGCTCAAAGATGTAAATGGTTTGGCTGTCGTAGAAGGCACTTATCTTTAGGTGACTACCCCACACTGCAGCAGCAGAAGTTGCAGCCAGCAATTGAGTTTTGAGGTCTTGACTAAAATGCCTGCAGTTCCCCTCAGTGACTAAGCACTGGATTTTGTTTTCACTAGCTCAAAGTCAGAATCTCAATTACCGTGTAAAGTGCTGTGCTCTTTTCCCATGCTGATGACTTGATATCCAGATTTAAGCCCCAAACATATTTTCAGAACTTGGCAGGTGTAATAAGGCAGTGGAGACAGCTTTAACTGTGGCAAAGATATTGAACAAAACTGGCATGTGGAGGACAGGAAGCTCATGAATGTTTCAAAGGCAATACTAATGCTGTTGCTGGTCACTGTCTTTTGATACATCTTTGTTAAATTTTGAATAGCCTGTGATTTTGCTGGCAGTGGATTCTTGTCTTAATAAAGCAAGAGGAACATATGCTATATTGGCACTGTTCATGTGTTGGGGAGTCTCAGCTTTTCCCTCCACTGGTTTCTTTCAGAAGTTACTTGTCAGAACAGCAGTTATGACATTATCCATCTATTACCGTGCTTCATGAGTCTGTTTTCCTTACTAACAAGGTCATTTTTTGTGAGTATTTCCATAATGCCATGCAACACCTAACCCATCTGACTCCAAAGAAGCAAGCATAACAATAGACTGGTTAATACCTTCTATCATATTACTCTGTGAAAAATTTAAATGCTGGCTAAGAGGCCTCAGACTCAAAATGGGCCAAGCAGATATGGGCAAGCCAGTAGAGAAAAAAAACCAGAATCACAGAATTATGGAATCACAGAATAATTTGGGTTGGAATGGGCCTTTGACACTCAACTAGTCCAACTACCCTGCATTAAGCAGGGACACCTTCATCTAGATCAGGCATGATAAGCAGGACAATCAAGGCACAGACACCATGTTCATGTCTGTATCTCATGACTTGCCTGAGTACTGTGACAACCTCGGCGGCTGTAGGTAAGGACAGAAGAGATGACTCTCAGGTGTCCCCCCGTGTTTTTGACCATCTGGTTGCTGGAGCGCCTTCTGGGCCAGCAAGATCTGCAGCTTCTGCTGCCACTTCAGTTGCTGCCATCTAGTGTCACCTTGTGGGAGGACAAACAGCAAAGGTGGTGCCTGTTCTCATTGTGACGAAATCAGGGAATATGCTCTCCTTTTGCCTCCAAAATCAAGTTGACTTGCAAATGTGATTTCCGCCGTGGGACAGGCTAGCCTCACACAGCTTTTATCTTTATTCTACCTGCCAGCTCGAGGCTAGAGCAGTTATCCAGGAACCTTGAGCTATGGACACTTTTCTTCTGGAGGGATTTGAACCCTCATAATGTATTTCCCACGAAAGTGCCTTCAAAAGTAACATAAGCACTTTCTGCTTCTAACCCATTTCTTGTCCTGCCATATATGATCACCATTTCTAAGGATGCTTCCACAGTGCCTTGGATTTGAGGTCTTGGTTCTGTGTTGTGCTAGTAATTTGGATCATGACTAAAGTGAGTCTTTTTACAAGTTTCCTGGGGTGGGCAGGATTTCTGGTGTTCTCTCTCTCCTGTAGTACTCCAAAACTGGGACAGGATCAATCTGCTTCTTGGAGTATTGATAGGGCAATTGATTTGCTCAGCCTGGGTATGTAGTTACCAACAACATGCAGGAATATATTATAACAAAAGTTATCTCAAACAACAAGATGAGATTCTGTATGTGCTCTAATTATCTTAAGAAACAGCCTGCTCATTTGATAATATTTTTTTCCCATTAGAATATGATTTTCAAAAACCTTATTTTTCCTGACTACAGTACCCTAACTGATGAAGAACATCAACTTACAGGGAAAATTTGAATGGTTTTGGTAATGGATACAGCGGGATTTTAGAGTAGTCATAGGTCCTCAGGCTTTGTCTGAAATTTTCTAGGAACAGGGATCCTGTGCATGCAGTAAATACATCTATGTGTGTATTGTCTAGGGTATTAGCAGAACTATTCAAGTGCAAGTAAATATGGGAATGTTATGTTGAAAATCTCAGTTATTTCTAATTGATGAAAATACCCTGGTGTTTATACAAACCTACACAGTGACTCACAATGAAATGAAGTCAGCAAAATACCAGACGTTTTTACATCCAAAACAGAGACAAGTGCCATATGTTCATAAAATACTTTTCTCCTTAGTAAATGTTTATGAAGAAAATGAATGGATAATTTCCAAAAAGAGAGACTTGTGTAATACTATTTTCAGATAGCAGAAGTATTTTTCATTTAAGATTTTTTTCCTTTTAATTTGCTTGTTTTCATTGCAAATCAGATGACACGCAGAGGTATCTGCTATAGCACTTGTAGATATAATTTTATTGTGGTCCCTGACTACCAATGCAGCAAAAAATACAGGAAAATATTTTCCCCTGCAGACCAGAAACCCCTGACTGTTACTGATTGATGGCCCAGAATCTAGTGCCCATGGTCAGACAGAATTGTACCTAGTAGGTGTTGAGCCTGGTGGAACCCCATGTGAAAGACACTTTTCACCTCAAAGCTTAGTCTTGGGAGACAGTGAGTTCAAGAGGAACTGAGCCCTCTAAGGACATGGGAAGAGTTACTGCTTCTCCCTCAGTTATGGGGACTTGGGTAGAAGCAGATTTAGTTTTAGTCCTGACCTGATACTTAATATACTCTTATTGAGCTTTTCTGCATTAATCAGAGTTATAACTTTTCTTTAATTGCTTATGGATATTTTAGTAATGAGGATACTAAGTTACTAATCAATGTTGAAAGTATCAGCAGATAGACCCAAGCAGCTTCTACAGGTAAGTAGCAAGTGTTTGCTTTTTTTTACAATATAAGGGCAAGGAATCATTAAATGAAACTAGTAGGGGCAGTTCAAAGCAAACGAAAGGACAAGGTTTCATTGAGAAAGAGAGTTAAGCTGTGGAATGCTGCGATGAAAAATACCGTGGCTGTTAAAGGTTCACATGGGTGCAAACACAACTGAGCACGTGCATTGGAGTAAAAGGTCTACCAAGAGCTGTTGAAGGGATAGATACATTCCCAGCTAAGGAAATCCCAGGTCTTGTTTTTAAGTCTATGCCTTGTTTTCATACTCTTCCCATTACATCAATTCCTAGAGCTTAGCAATAGGCTGCATTGACCAGCGGTGTGAATGAGTATCTATTCTTAGTGTAGCTACATGTTTGAACTTTGTTTTCCTGCCAATAAAGATAGCAAAAAGCAGTTCACATTCAATTCTGAGCAATCCTCAGTAGCCCGTAGGGGATTCCAGGTAGCAGGAGAGTTGCAGAATATAAAGAATACAATGTGGTGTGCAATATGAGTACATTATGACAGCCACCATGGGAAATAAAAGAAATGAGGACAAGTAACATTTTTATTTCATTTATATGGGAGAAGAATTATTAATTTGACTGAGTTGCAGATTCTTATAATCTGGAATAATACACTGCCTATTCTTGTAGGCAAAAAGAAAGTCACCAAAAAAACCCACATAGACATGTGGATTCATCCAGATTCTTTGCTGGAGTTGAGAAAGTATTTTACTTGGTTCCTAGATTCAAGAAAAGCTATTGTAAACTAATCATGCTACTAACATTTTAATTTGCTTTGAGGGTACTCAACCAACAACTAAGCTTCATTTTCTTTGGCTTGGCTATATTTTTGACATCTGCAACACAATGTTTTTCCTGTGTCACTGTTCACTTGGGCCATTATAAAGCATCCTCAGTTATTTTTTAATATTTGAATAATGATGTGTCAGGATAAGGGATGGATTTACCACTCTTTTGTGCTGTACTGGAGAATTTGATATCCTGTGGCCTGTACACAACATCACGTCTAATATTCAGAGCTCCTTGCTTAGATTGTAATGGGGTAGGAAAGGTACCTTATGGGTTGCCCTACACAAATTGTCTGATAATTTATCGTGGTCTCAGTGGTAGTTCTGGAAACCATAACCCATCTTTTGTTTGCAAAGAGGTTTTTCCTAATCAGATGTGGAAGTATACAATCTACCTGGAGCTTTGTGGCACAAACTTAAGGAACTATGTCTACAATCTGTAGATCTCCCAGGTTTTTATTCCTGTTGTAAATTTGTAAGCTGAAAGCCGGTTTCCATGTTTGTGAGACACAGGAGAAGACAATGTTTATCAAGTCCCTTTTGTTAGCTAGAGGTGAGGATAAGGCATTTATACCTGGCTGACATTCTCTCTACAATCCACTATCTTGATGCCTTTATATGAATACAGCATTAAACAACAGAGTGCTGGCACTTGCATTTCCAGGTGTCAAACTATATATGATGGTCCCCAGGATTTACTGGTCAAGACCTAGGTCTGTGCTGAAGCAGTTTTTGAGGCTACTGTGTTGGTCCTTCAAGTGCAGAGATTCTTTAGCTCTTTCAAGTTCTCAAAGTTGTTGTGCATCTACTGGGCTGCTGGCAGGACAGCCCTAGCAGGATGCTGGTCCCTGCTGCTAGATGAGGCTCTCCATCCCAGTGCTTCAGACTTCCATTCTCTGATGATCACAATCCTCTTTGCAATCAGCCTGTAGCCTTGCTCAGTGTGCACTGCAGGGAGCAAGGGCTATTCCCTCTTCTTCCTGTTTTACTTTTGGTCCGTCTTTTCTAATATATTTATATAAATCTTTAATTCATATATTCCCACAATGCAGAGTAAGTCAGTATTGCAAGCTTTACATTTCCCTTATTTAACTTATAGCTGCTTTTTTCAAAGATAATGAAATGGTTTCTGGTATCCTTTTAGCATGTACACCTTTTCAAAGCTTGATTTTCATAAAAGTAAATTTTTTATTGCAGTTTTTGCCCTTTTCGTGCTGGTAGTTCTGTTATTGTCTTGTACCCATACTGTACATGTTAACCTGGGACTGTATGTGTGTAGAGACCTATAATCTTTTGCTATTCTTGCAGGTTGCTCTGAATGTCAAGCATTATCTTAATTTCCTATATTTTCACCATGGCCAATTCCACATACAGTTTGTTTCTTTGGTTGGTTATTTGATTGTTTTGTGGGCTAAGTGAGAGAAAGAACTGCTGTTTCAGCATGTCACAGCACATAAACCACTCTTCAGCAAGTGTTGCTCTGCAGGCTCCTACCCTGTTGAGAACAGAAAGTAACCCAGGAGTGTTCACCCTGCGCAGCCAAAAACAGCCTTCCTTTGCATGCCCGGTGGCACAGCTGCTGCTCAGCCAGTGATGGACGGGCTGGGTATGCTCTCTTGCAGAGCCTCCAGAAAATGGGGCCACTCAAAAGCAATTTCTTAAGCTGTCTGCTGACTCCTTTTGTCTCCTCTCTGGTCAGAACAGGCAGTAACATCCGACACCAAAGTGGCTCCTAACCTGGGTTTCATTTCAAGCCCTATGGAAATACAACAAACTAGGCTGAGGAAGAAAAAGCCTGTGCCCTCTCCCAGGTTTAGCAGTAGCCATCACCCACATTTAACATGGAAGAGAGTGCTGTCCTATCCCAGGATAACCCCATGGTACCCACAGTATGCACCCACAGCTCCTCCTGCTCCATCTGCATCTCACCTAAGCATGTTGGTGAGGACCATATCCAGCTCATTACAAACTGGGGTCTCTGGGCCTGCCCTCCATACATTTGTGCTATCCTGATATGCACTAAGTCATCGTAATCATGTGGTAAAAGCAAATGGATTGCAAATGAATGGAGAAAAAGAGAAGCTGTTTTCACATGGGTTCTGCAAACTCTGAATTCACTGTGTACTACCTGAATAGAAAGGCCACATACCACTAAAGGGAATATGAGAAAGGAAAAGAGTCCCTTGACTTGTTTTCAATTTGGTATCTGCCTTCTTGCCTTTTTTTTTTTTTTTTATGGGAATATGTGGTGCTGTGGGTTGGGAAATAAACAGATTTAGCTGGAAGCAACAGATCTGCTTCTCTGGTCTCACAGCACAGCAACACTTGAATAAACATGAAATGTCCCTGGGAAGAGCCCTCCCGAGGCTACTGCCAAGTGACAGACGGGTGAGTGGAAAGGTTGCAACGAGGGAGTCAAACAGAAGGGCACGTTCATTAATGCAGAATACAAGGAGAGAGCAGGGAGAACCAGTCCTTAAGGAGGCAGAAGGAAGACTTTATACTTTCTCAGCAGTGAAGTACTGCCACTGGGAAATATGGCAGCATGCTAACAGGATTTTTTTTTGAGGGTTTTTTGTTGCCTTTTTTTTTTTTTTTTTTTTTCATGGTTAGAGAAATTTCCCAGAAGCTTGGTAGGGGAAGGAATATTCATAGCTTTTGCAGGAGTGTATATAATTATATTTTATTATTATAGAGCTATATAATGATATAATATTATGATATAATATTATCATATAATGCTTTCCTTGTATGTTGTACTGAAAGCAGAGGAATTTTAAAAGCCTACTGCATTACTACATCCTTTCTACATGCCTTGTTTTTGCTGTAGAGATGAGGTAGGAGACACCTCACCCAGGTATGTTGTACAGTATCAGGCCATTTTTGTCACAATTGTTGCTAATTCCCATCATTAATTAGTAAAGTAATTTCAAGCCTTAGTCTCACACTAGAAGGAAACTGGAGGGAGGGTGTGCAAAGTAACTGAAAGTGGGTCTGGTTAATTCAGAGAGACTTGGGGTGAGGCCGGATCCTGTGTAGCAGGTAGTGTTCTCAAAACAAATGAGAAAACTTTTAAGGCAAGAGCACGTGAAATAGAATGAGATTTCTTTTCACTTACATTGCAAATTTTATATACATCTAATCAGTGTCATATTGCAGTTCTTTGCTCTCAAAAGCAAGATGTCCTTATGTTGCACGTCCAAGTCTTGCACAGCAGTTATACGCTTGGCCAAATGAAGGTACTGTAAAACTCTCCGTGTTTTAGAGATCTTTCCAGGTCTTGGAAAGCCCACTATTTTAAATGCAAGCAAACCCAGATGGCCTGGATGTGTCACCAGTCAGCATGGGCTCTGAAGTGACTTGTTTTGTTTCTGAGTTGAACACTTAGCGTCCTCCTTTCCTTCACTATGTACTTCCTCCTGTCACTAGCCCCATTGTCTGACCTTCATCTGGGGGCTTCTGAAGGAATCAACAGGATGCAACCATGTTTCTGTTCCCATGGTGTCTGCTCAAGGTGCTGTTTCTCCACCTGATACTTTGGAGGTTTCCTCATGTTCCAAATTTTTTCTATGTTTTAAATAGACTGAAGTGGATCTCATCACAAATTAACAGCAGAATTCCCTGTTGTCTTTTACAGGATATGCAAGGGCTGAAGGCAGAAGCTAGAATCTCCATGGTCAAGAGGTGGCTTTAGTCCTGTTCAATTAATCTACACCAATTTGGACAAATCTGTGAATTTATGACAAAGCTCTGATTTTTTGCTTGGGGAGGTTAAGCATTTGATACTTCTGAGGATACTGAATGGCCAATATATTCAATTTTCTGACATTTGCTTGCCCTTATATGTTTTTTTTTTTCTCAAATACGAATCTACTGCCTTACTATATATAGATATTCTACTGGAATCTTGTAACAGATAGGTGTCTACGAGCTGGAAAACAAGGAAGAAAATTTTGCTCAAAGAGAAGAGCATTAAAAAGATAATCTACTTTTTCAGTAGTTCATGACCATATCCAGAAAGTTTTCTTTAGCCCAAAAGGTGCCCATGATTGCACAGCGCATTATGAATCTTCCACATTACTGAAGGTCATTTTCTAAGACAACATTAAATAAATAAAGTGGCTCATTGAGAGAGAAGATGGATGTGACCTGCAAGCACTAAAGAATCTCAGTAGACCTCTGCAGATTTTACTGAACTTGTGGGGATAGTTTGGAAATAGTTTTACCCATTCTGCTATTTAACATAAGAAAAGATTCATAGCTGCAAAATGCTTAGGGAGTTGCACTGAGTCATGTACAGAAGAGAACTCTCAATACAAGATGTCCAAAGCTAAAGTCTTACACAACAGACATGCAAGTGCAAGGGTAGGTTATGAGGCAAGTATTGCTGCTAGCATGAAAACATGATATGTTGCAATAGCAGGAACTTCCAAAAAAATTTCATCTCCTATCAAAAAGTAATATTTTATGATGCAAACAGCTGATAAATCTTAGACAACATTAATCTAGAACAAAAGATGTATGGCCAAGAATTAGACACAGTTCCCTGTGCAAATGGATCAAGCCCCACAGCATTTGCATGCAGATGGGGCACAACACTGACTTGAGAGAATTCCAGAGGAGTGGTATAAATCACGCAAACTTCCAGGTCTTTGCTTATGAATAAAATATGAAGAATTGTTCACCAAGAAAAGATAGCCATTATGTTGATAATTTTAGCAGCAATTGGATTGTTTGCAGTCAAGGAGAACATGTAAAGCTAGAAGATATTATATTATTCCATGCATTTGGGACACTCAGATACACAGTATTCAAACCTTTCAGGTGTTGAGAACGCTGAGAAAACTTATTTTTAGAGAAAAGTAATACGAGGCCTTGAAAGCTTGAGAATGTCCAGAAAAGACATGTTCCCTAGTAGCGTGTTCCCTAAAATGTTTTTTAAAAGCTTTTTTTAAACCCTCCTACCCAAGCAAAGATTTATTTGCGCATCTGGAATTAGGTACTTAGGTATTTTCTTAAGAAGTACGTAACTCCTTCTCCTCCTCTCTACCAGTCCTATGATGATTTCCATCCAGATGTAGGTAAGGATCTTGGCTTGGACCTCTGAACTTTTTGCCACTGAGCATAGGAAACCAGACAACTGCAAAATTTTCTAAGTGTCTTATTATAAAGCACTTATATGTCTCTCTGATGCCTGAACTTCCTCTGTGAAACGCTTCTGGTGAAACACCAGGATACCGGGAGCTTGAATCTTTTCAAGAAAGACTGGCAATTAAAAGGTTTCATTCCACCCTTCGTTCAGAAGGAGGCTGGATTTCCTTGAGCTCATCCTACTTTGTAACTACAGAGGGACATGTGGGTATGAGTTTTGATGATGGATTGTAGCTCTATGCATGCTAAGAAGAACTTCAGGTAAAAAAAAAGTCTTAGTCTTCAAGGGATATTCTGTAAACATGGCAAGAAAACTAATTTCATTTCATTTCACTTCACTTTTTCTTCCAGGACATGCCTTGCTCACAAAGGAATATTGAGGGAAAGGAATGGCCTGGCAGAGCAACCATTTCTGCAATGCTTAGGTCAAAATTCTGGCAAGATGTTTGAATGGAAGTCTCTTGTGGTAATATACGTTGTATGCTGCCTGGCACACTGTTCCTCTTTGTTGGGCAAGATATTCAAAAACAGAGAAGGCCATATTTGTCTGACAACACTTCTGTGAAGCAGCCCATCTTAAGCAAACCACCTTGCTAGGGCCTGATCAAAAGCCTGCAGAAACCAGTGATGGGCTTTAGCCCCTTGCCAAGACCTTGCTGCCATGGCCAGCTCTGTGCTGGAAGGGTGCAGCTCCCTGCTCAGGTGTGCACCTGCTGCATCCTGGCCGGTGGCTCCACACAGAAATTCACTTACTCCTGTTTACTGCCTTGCTGTGGGACAAGCTCTAACAGGCCTTCAGCACTAACTGGCTTTTCATGGCCAGAGTTCAAACACACAAAATGAGGCATACGCCATGTATTCAAGCTCTTTCTACTCTTTAATCAACATCTTTCTTTACTCCTCTGTCTAGTTTTACCCTTTTTAATTTACTGTGTGAAACAATTACACATTTTTGCTTTCTCTAGTGTACAGAGATACACTTCCTCTAATTACAGCCCCCCAATATCCTAAGAAAGATTCTATGTAATTTTTTCAGTGACTGTAACCATTCTTTAGCTTGGGAATGGAACTTCAGCTGTGACCTTACATGTGGACTATTCCTAATATTAGGGGTCTAGTCTCCTTTACAGTGTGACCACTTTGCTAGTAAAAAGGGGGTTTAGAAGAAAGGGAAATTATACCCTGATGAAGGATTGCCAATTTTCACACTATTATTATGAGTCTCACAGTATTTTGTTTGAAGTCTTAACTCCTCAAGGCAGGTGCTTTAGTGAAGGTCTCAGCTTTCTTTCTTTTCCCCTTTTCATTTTTTTCCCTTTTTCCTTTAATTTCAAGCGAATATTTCTAGCTCCTAAATTTATAAAGAAAATCTTTAAAATTTCATCCTGATCTACCAGAATCAAGAGGCAAAGGAAAGCACTTCAGAAAATTAATTAAAACCCAAGATTTTCTAACTAAGCTTATGAACTTGTCCCATTTCCAGAATAAAGGACCGATCGTATCAAGAGACAGAGTAGTTTATCAAGCTTCTAAAGACAAAAAATTGTTGTGAGTTTATTGGCTGTTATTAGCCCATGCAACTATTTTAATATCCTTCATCTCAGTCCTTCACCAAGTTCTCAGAATGATGACCTTGGCTAGATCTTTGTGTTGACACTGTAATAAAAATTACGTGTGGAGCTTGGTAACACTACCTATACTTAAGGTTTCCTAACATTCTGTATTTTAAGATCCTGTTTTTAGTTGCATATAATTTGCCAGATTAACTTTTCAGACTGTAATTACTCAGGTGTTTGCCTGGGATAGATGGAGCCTTTTTCTGAGTAAAATTTTATCTAGAGTGTTTCTCTGCTTCCTGGAGCAGGATGAGGGGAGAGAGGTAGTTTGAAAAGAGTTTGCATGAAAAAGTTGAATGGTTTCACTGGCAATTGCTGTCATTTGCCTGCTTTGCACCAGAGACCAGGGCATTGTCAGGAAACAGGCACTGCTTCCAGAGGTGGGCCTTGTGCTGTCTCTGAGAAACTCTCTTCAAATCTGGCCTGGTTTGGAGCCCACACAAATCTCAAGGTCACAGATGTTTGCCTAACCTTTGGTTAAAAACCTCTGCTGCTATTCTGCAGCCTCTGAAAGTATATTTTGCTAGTACTTCACTCTTATTAGAGAGGTTTTCCTAACATCTATCTCGAATCTTCCTTGCTGTAAAGTAAGCGAAATTCTTCTTGTACACTAGTGAGTGGACATAAAGAACAACTGATCACTGTCCTCTTCAGAAGAACCTTTTATGTATTGTAAGACTGTTATCGTCTTACCCTACTCAGTCTTCTCATTTCTAGACTAAACAAACCCTATTCCTTTAACCTTTTCTCATAGTTCAGTTTTCTAAACCTCTTATCATTCTCATTGCACCCCCTTTGGCTGCTTTCCAGAATATCTGCGTGGGCTTTTTGCTGTGCAGTGCCCCAAAATGGACACAGGTGCAGTAATGTAATGTAGAGTAAGAACTGCTCCTGCATCATACACAACATTCCTTCCAATATCACACAGAATTAAAATATCCTTTATTTTTTATCATCATCAGTTTGTAAATGCATATTTGATTTGTCCTGCACTGTGACCTTCATCTTGGTGTTGTTGCCTGTTCCTTTACTCCTAATTTTAGTAGCATTTTACTTCTCCTTCCTAAGTATATGGCAATACATTTATCTTCACCAATTTTATTTGGTTAATTTTAGACAATGCCTCCAATTTATCAAGTTTCAGTTCTAATCCTAACCTCTTAAAAGCTTTCAGCTCCCTTCAGGTTGACATTGTCTGCAAATTCTACACATTTTCTCTCTCTTCCATTATCCAAATCATTAACAAAAATATCAGATAGACTAAACATTACAGAACCTGGTTGGGCCACACTTGACATCTCTTCCCGACAGACTATCAAGTAGTAAAATTGCTTTCCATGCACTGTTGGTGGGTGTGTGACCTCATGTCATGCTCCTGTTGGAGCTCCTTTACATGCTCCTGTTTTCAGTAGCAGCAAGAATATCAAAAGCAGAGAGCAGGAGCCAAAATTCCTGGCCCAGGGATCCACCTGTCTGCTGCTGCTGCTAGGATTGTGCAGTGAAGCCCCCCAGGAAGAGCAGTGGCAGCTCTTGTGGGTGTGTGGGGGGAAGCAATGGAAGTACAGAAGACCAGGGAGCAGAGAAAACCTGTGAGAGGCAGAAGGGCTGGTTTGGAGCCATGGCACACTTTAGTGTCTGTGCAGATGCTCCAGGGATCAGGACCCATCCACCTGCCCTGGCAAACACACCTGCAACCTGCCACAAAAGACAACAGGTCCTTGAGGCTGCTGCTGCTGCTGCTGAGGATGCTGCTCAGCATCAGGGGTCAAAGGGGTGCTGGAGCTGGAGTCTCAGGCTGCTATTAAGAATTTAGGATTGGGAAGCTGGAGAGGTTATTGCACAGTAAAAAATGTTTAAAAATATGTATGCACAAAAAACTATGTGAATGTTTCAAAGACAAATATTCTGTACTCATAAACCATGGAAATGAAGACTGCTGATGGAGATTTAGTTATGTCCTTTTTGGATATGCTTTGCAATAATTTATAATAGCTTGATTTTCCAGTAGGACTCAAGGAAAATGGTATCAAGGAGCAAGTGTCCAAGTGCTACTGCTTGTCTTCACAATTCAGCGTGTTTCAACACTCTATATTTGCCACACAGTAGGGATTCATGTAATACAGGCTGACAGTGGATTCCACTTAACTTCACAAAATTATTTTAAAATATTCTTATCAAGTTAAGTACAGCTGTGACAAGATGATAAGGAGAAAAAAGGAATAATCTGGCAAATGATATTCAAAGACTGCAGATTCTGTGCATTTTTATTTATCGATTAGGACGGTTCTGCTGGAAGAAGCTGGATACAGGGAAAAGTGGAAAATTTTTATGATGAAAGTTGATCAAACAGCAATGGAGAGAAATCACCATTATTGACTGATACAGGACACCTTTTACAAGCATTACCTGTCAGGCCAACCAGATGATGGACTTGTGGCTATTATTTAACAGTCCAGGCTCCTGGAAGATAAAAAGAAATATGCAGATACTGTGAACCAGGTAGACTAGGATTACAGGTAAGCATGAAATACTAGAATTTTTCATGTATTTAATATTGAAACATCCCATTTATAGCAGGGGTTGATTTTTCTTCCACTGTGTAAATAATCCTGAAAGATTTATGCTCATCTTTAGGAGATGTCTATTGATTATTTGGTCTACTGGTCCTTCTGAGACTTCCTTGGATCGAGAAAAACCCCAAAGACATTGCTGCTCCTCTGGCTTTAGGGATTTTCTTCTTTTATTCATGATGTGCAAATTAATTGTTCATCAACCAGTATCAAGGACACACTTTTGCAACCTACAGAGACTTTTTTAGCATCATGGTAAACCCGATGTCCTCTTACTAATAACATAAATCCACCCTAGGCAGAGATATGGACATTGGCACGATATCATGAGTTACAGAAGCTTTGAAACAGCTCCAGTGCTTAAACAAACTTTTGCAGTTAAGCAGGCTTTGAGATTGGATCAATTTACACTGCTTTTATGCTATTTACTTCAGTGATACTTTTAATGGCAGTGTTACTAACAGATATATTATGCAAAAGTACTGCTCCCCTCAGATTCATATTAGATGTTCTCCAATTTACTGAAAGCAAGAACTGATTCTGAATAAATTTTAGGCACACAATGAAGCAGTTATCCTGAAGTTTACTGTCTGAATTCTCTCCCAGGTCAATGGAAAAAGTACAAAACCTGCAAAATTTCCAGGCAGAGGCAGACACATTTGCCCTCTGGAAGCATTCACAAACACATACTTCTCTCCACTGACTATAAGGGAAATTTGGCACTTTCTTTCAGGGCACAGGTCAATTATACACCTAAAGTTTAGGTACAGGTTAGGAGGTGTTGTACACAGCATATATTTGGTTTCTGCTTTGCAAACAAGAGAGAGGCCCTGCGTGCTCTAACACATGCCATGCATTGGAGAAAATCTAAGGACAGTGGGCCTTAATCTCGTTTTGGCCAGGTGTTAGCCTGGGGTAACTTGTTAATGACGGTGGAGTCTTGCCAACTTTGCACCTGTGCAGTAAGAACAAAAGTAAGTCCATTAATGATGCATTTAGAGCTGGCTGGAGAACAGCAGTTCCACTTCATGATAACTTTGAAGGTTGCAGAATTGATATTTTTCCTATACTGGAATGAAAACAAAACTTTCTAAGCACTTTTTTTGAATGTATTTGAATGGAAAAAGGCATTTTTGGATCAAAACTACATCACATTTCTGCCTGTGCTCTTTTTCTCTTTCCCCCTAATCTTAGAAACTCGCTTCTCTCCCCTAAGTCAACACGGTCACTTTTCCATAAAGCCTGTCAGCCTCAGCAGAGAATATTGGTTTGGCAAGAATCTTAAGGAAAAGAAATTTCCAGACACAGCTATGGGTCCATTCCTTGCAAAGATATAACAATTAGAGAGCAGAGAATAGACAAAGGAAAAGAGTTACCAAAATAAAAGATTCACTTTAATCAAATCCTTTCCTGAGGTTTGAGAAAGCTTCTACAACTTTGTGGGTTTTTTTGGTTTTGTTTTTTAATTTTCATTTCCATTGACTTGTCCACTTGTGACTTGCAGCTGAGACTACAAGCACTAGTGCCAAAACACCACCAGAAATACCATACCTTCTATTGTTCTGGCCATGTGGTAAGTTGATACATGTAGTTGGTCTCCTCTTGAGGAAAGAAGCTGGTTCCCATCAAATTTCCAGCTGAGGCCAGGCTGGGTCACCCAGTATTTCAGTGTTGCCATCACAACCCAAAGATGACAGAGTATGACTCTCTGCAAGGCAAGGAGAAATTTGAGGTTATTTCTCAGATTTTTTGAACGGCCATAAAAGTAACTGGTCACACACCAACTGCGTGCATCTCGCATTGGGTACTGAATAACCTTCAGACATGGTACTCTGGGTAGTTAGTCTAGGTTACTCTGTTACTGAATATGAACAAATCCATCTTTTATTCCCTTTTGCCCGGAAGAAGAGGCCAGAAAATTGTACAAGCTCTGAAAGTCTTAATTCAGCCTCTTAAATTGTTGCTCTATACTTTTCATGTCAGAAGTATTTTCCAAAAGTGCATGTGTCACCCAATGTGTTACTTTTTTAAGAAACAAACAAATATTTCCTGGAGATTGCTGAATGTCAGTTATTTAAAACACTGTATTTACCCCTGTTTGAGTCCTGCTCCAGGAGATAGAAAAGAAAGTTCTTATATCTGCACTTAAACACAGCTACCACGGCCCATTAAATATGATCAAATTTTGTTATCATTCTTCCTCTTATCCGGCCTCCCTGTATTTTTTTCCACTTAAATAAATTGGATATTCAGACCATCTCATGCATGTTGGAGGAATTTCTTGATGTTGGCAACAAGCTGCTATAGTGGCAATCCCCCACAAGCAGTGCAGTGGAGAAGAAAAGAGAGGATTTTGGACTTGCCATCTTTACAGAATATTTCTGCCAACTCAGGCAGAATCAAAAAAGCACACATTAGAGACAGCAAAATAACCAGGGATGCATTAATTCTCTGTAGGGAACTGAGATAACTACTAATAATGCAAACCAGCAATTACACAAAATCAAAACCTAAATTAACGAGTGAAGAATGTGAGCTACAAATAGATGTTCAGTGATCTTCGTTCTTACAATCCATTAGCCCACAGGAAACTTTGTAAAACAGGAGCCTCTTTCTTCTCCAACATGAGCCTCTGGGACCACATGGATCCCACTGTACATAGAAATTTTATGGAACAGCAGGTTAAGCTGAGAATCTTGGCTGTGCCTTCAAGAGGCTCAGTGAACTTAGACCAAGTCATCCAAGAGTCAGCTGGTGAAGGATAAAGATTTGAATCAAAACTTCATCCCTGTGGCATAATGAGAGAAACATTCATAGCACTAAACCTTTCCTAGGCAGGAGAGAAAAGCAGGCCTCTCAGAAACCTTCTGGAGGCTGTCAAAAGGTGCACCTTTGTCATTAGCGACTATGGCAAATTGCATTCTTGTTCCTGCATTGGGTATGTTTTCTGATCTTGTCTTCTTCACATATACCAAAGACTGGACTCTAAGTACAGATATCTGTTTCTGCTACTGAACTGGTCACACTTCTAGTCAATAGAGAGAGTGGTCAATGAAATCTTAAGACAAAATTTGTGTGTGAGTATTTAATACAAGGTAGGATGACTTGTGTCCTTAAAATACATCCTTGTCTTCACAGCCCAGTAGAAGAGCCTTGGCTTACTATCTCCCATGTAAATACCTATGTTGTAACCCTGAACTTAGGTTACATAAATTTCACCCAAAATAACATTCACCTTAGAAAATAAAAAGCCAAGCAGTCAAACAAAAATTTGAGCAGAACATCATGACAGAAAGAGACTTCTCCCACCAGACAGTTTCTTCCTGGGAAGACAAAGAGGACGTACCATACACAAGGGTATTAATTTGCTTTGACTAACATGTAATTAGGAAGTGAACAGATGCACTACAGGTGCAAGGCAGTATAAGAGCCTCTATGAGATCAGCATACAGTAGAGACACAGTGAAGCTGGTTTAAGGAGGGAGTGGGTCGCACACAATTACATGTTCAAAGCCTTGATACATACAGTAACTCTTTAATGATAATAGTTGAAGAAGAATATTTAGAAATACAAGACAATGGGGAAAATACATCGTATTTCTAAAAAGAAATCCAGACAAATCTTTATATTATTTTAAAAGTAAATTCCTGGCCTAGTGTCCTGATTTCAGCTGGGATAGATTTAATTTTCTTAGTAGCTGGCACAGTGCTGTGTTTTGGATTTAGTATGAGAATAATGTTGATAACACATTGATGTTGTAGCTGTTGCTAAGTAGTGCTTGCTCTAAATCAAGGACATTTCAGTTTGCCAGAGAGCAGGGGCACAAGAAAATGGGAAGGAGCATGTCCAGGACAGCTGACTCAAACTGCCAAAGGGATATTCCATACCATAGAACACCATGTTCAATATGTGAACAGAAGTGAATCACCTGTGAGGGGCCAATTGCTGCTGGGGAGGAGGCTGGGGATTGGCCAGTGGGTGACAAGTAGTTATGTTGTGCATTAGTTGTCTTTCTGGGGTCTTATTTCTCTCTCTTTCTTCTTTTAATTATAGTTGTTATTGTTACTATTATTTTGTTGTTGATATTTCTGTTGTTGCTCCAATTATTAACCCATTCTTACCACAACCTATGAGTTTTACTCTTTTTCCCAATTCTTATTCCCGCTATGGGGATCAGGATTGAGTGAGAGGCAGCTTGATGCTTAGTTTCTGGCTGGGATTAAAACATGACATACAATAATTGAAAGCTGAGCCATAGAAATATTTTGTAAACATACAGTTGGGACATTTAACTGTTAAAATCACAGCAAACACCTTCTGTTGCGGGGATAAACTACATCTCCAAAGCTCTTCTTGATGCTGGATCTCAAGGCAGTTCCTTCTGTTACTTCCACCTTTTGAATCCAAAAATTCCACAGGCTTTGCCCATGCACCCTCTAGCTTTCTCCCCTGAACTGGTTGTCCACAGCCTGCCAGGGCTTCTGCTCTGCAGCTCCCTCTTCTTTGGGGTAAAACTTCCTTCTAGAAATACCTCCTGGAGAAGACTTTTTTGAGTCTGGTGGGGGACATATCTGTGAAAGCTTTTCAAAGCTCTCTTTTTATGATGTCTCATGGTTTAGTCCAAATGTATTGTAGCCTGTGGTTTAACTAAACCTTTCTGTCTTTAAGACTAATAATTTGAAGTCTCCCATTATCTTTCTGATTGACATGGTCAAGGCAGGGTGACTCTTAAGCTATTTTTGGAGCAAAGACTTTTCTTTGAAATATTTGTTCTGAGTCAGAAGTTTTTTCCAACCTGGGTTTTAAGTGACCCGTAAGTATCTGGTTAAAACCTATCAGAGCCCACAGAGCTTCTGGCCTGTGTTTCAAACTAAGCATGGCTTAAATAATGAATTTAAATTAATGCTTCATGTATCATGGCTTTAGTTGATAGAGTTCTTTTCCAATAAGCTGGTATAACATTTCTTTCTAGTTGATGTATTGATGTCAAAGTGCCTGAATGGTTATGCTGCCAGCCTCTAACTTCAGATCTTTCTGTTCCTCACTGATCTGGGATAGCAGCCACTGTCTTGATTTTACACAAAGCTTTTGATCCTCCATGCATGTAAATAAAAGTCAAAGTTTCCATTCACTTCTGTTGTGCAGGAGTATTTCCACAATATACTGACAGTTCCTCTGGCTTGACACTGAAGCACTAAATTAAGAAACATGCACTTTTATCTCCAAATTCCAGACTTTTTTCATTTTAAAATACCTAAAAAAGCAAGTACCATCATTTGCAGCTTAAAAAAAAGGAAAATAATTTTTACCTTACTGTTATAAACAAACATCCTGTTTTCTGCAAGTTCAGCTACGGAACCTTGTTCTAAACATGAGACAGAAAATGGCTTTTGTCTAGCCTTATGGTTTTATATAATGGTAATTACATACATGAAAATTGGTTTTCCTTCAGCAGTGTTTCCATCAACTATAAACATTTTGCTATGCACTATATCCTCTCTATTTTGTCTTCACTTATGGTCTTTAATATAGTCACCACTGATGAAGAAGTATATGATATTTCTAAGAGGAAATGTGAGGGTGCACAATGAACATAGAATTATGTCAAATAGCTCAGATATGAAGATAGACAAATTCAAAATAGTGGTCAGAGAGTATTTGGAGTCTAAGAAAATGTGAGGCAAAGAACACTATCCTAAAAAAATGTTGGAACCATCCAGCAAACTGTATAGCAGATACTTCATTAATGAAAGCTTTTAACTGAGATATATTACTAAGAAGAAACTCATGGTCCAATACATGAATTATTTCATGATCTGTGTTTTTATTCAGGACATTGCTCCATTAAATGATTAGAATGGTCCCTTTTTGCATTAAAATCTCTTATCTAACAGTAACATTATTCAGGACTCTGAAATCCTGTTATATTTTACAAATTACACAAAGATACAGGATTCTTAATTATTTCAGATTGCAGTCTCTTAGTGTGGCTTGGATCCACTAGTAAATTCAGTCAGAAGTGTTCTGATATGATTGAGATCTGGGGAATAAGGAGGGCAGGTGATACCTGCAGGAAGATTATAGCCTGACTGCCTGCCACTCTGGCTAGGATTTCTGGGCCAGAGTGATGATTAAGCTGAAAATGAGCTCTAGTGTGGTGTAGTGTGGGTTTTCCTTGTATGAACAGTAATGTGATGATTGAGTAAGAAAGACAAGATGAATTTACTTCTCTACATGTTAAATAATTAGCTGCTGCTAATTGTACCATGTGTTCCACCTTGGCATGTTCATATTCAAAAAAGTGAGACTTCAGAGGCTCGAGCAAAGAGTGACAGGGAAAAGGACCTGCTGATGAGAGACTGGAAGCCAAAGCATTTGCCAAAATGTTCATTGTGAGACACCCCAACGCCAATGCCCTAGCACCCTCAAAGGGGGAAAATGCTGTCTGCTTTTTTGACAGAGGGGAGACAAGGGCTCTCAGCTGGACACTGACCAAAACCAAATTAAGTAGGTTTATAACTGGTTGTTTTTCTGAAAGATAAACATTAGTCAAGACATGAATCTCACCAGAGGGGTAGCTGATAGAAGACCAAATAAAATGTTAAGTTGTTTAGAGGAGTTAATAGTCTTCTTACTCAGAATTTTGGATGAAAGCCGCAGAATCAGTGACAGTATTATTAGAATACAGACCTAATCCATGCCACTCTTCTCTCAGCTGCTACAAGATTTCACTCCAGGGATGCTGAGAAGGAGATGAGTTTCCATGGAAGCAAGAACAAAGGGGAACTTTCCAAGGAGTAATATTTAAATCCTGAGCCCTGAATTTCTGCATGACCTGGGGCTTTTGTACACTTCGTTGATGGGGAAGATTTTGAATCTAAAAAATGACTGACTTGAATTTCAGTGAGAGTTCACTACAGGAATAGGAACATTCAGTGGGAGATCAGGGATGAAGTTGTATAATGTAGATACATGGAATCCAGGATATCTTTAATCTGAAAGGTCACTGTGTCAGAACTATTGCTTATACATATCATGGGTTAGAGTGCTACAAATGACATCAAAATAAAACCCAAAGACAGATTCATACATATCAAATTTCCTGAAAGCTGGGCATTTGGGTAATTGGGACATAGATAAAACCATTTGTGGCTTTAAGTATTTAACACTTGATTGAAGAACTTGTCAGGCCAAAGCTACTACTTCTCATTAAAGGTTTTATAGGAACTGTATAATTTTGTACAGTTCAAATTTTATCTTCTTCACATCCACCTCTAGCTCACAGGACAGCATTCTTTGCTAGTTCCATAATCCCATGTTTTCTCACACTAAAGGATTGGCCATCTCTGTGAACCTAATAACAACCCAGTTCTAGTCATTCAAAACTTACATCAGCATATGTAAGCAGGCTCAGTACTTTCTTTGCTTTGATATTGCATCATATTCTCATTTTTTCTCCAGGGACTAATGATTATAACTCATGGTCACTCAGAAACATGTATCCAGTCAGTATGGACAGTGGAGTTAAATCTTGTTAGAACTTTTACTTAATTCCATTCTATTTGTATTAATTTAGTCTATTTACACTTTTAATCCTCTAATTGGAAGCACAGTTAAGGTGTTATGGAAAAATAATTTTCTTGGTGTATTCATTAGTCTTTTTAACTTGACATCTTGCTGAAGAGCTGGATTAAAAACTCTTCAACTCAACGGCTCTTGGGTTTGCTTTAAATAAAGAGATAATTGAACTTGCAAGAGATGCCATTCGCAGCTCTCTGGATTCAGATAGACATCTACTGTGGGTTGCAGTGTAGTCATAGAGGTGATGAGACTCAGCCTTTAGGACTGCTCTCCAGTATAGAACATAGGAGGAGACACGATCTTGTGGAAGTAGTTAAAGGAGAAAGGAATTAACTTTGTCAATGTCCATTGTCCAAAATCCAGCACTGATACTTCTTCAATAGGTCCAATGAGTTGCTGGAAATGGAAGCAGTCTGGTGAAACTTCTGAAGAGTCTCTTGCCACATTTTCTGCAGAGCAGGGTGGTTGGGGGGCTGTTAGATCTGCTCTATCGTCTAAGAGGTATAATGGCACATCTTCATGTCTTCTTCATGGGACTTTTCAGTGCAGGAGAGATCTTGCAGTCCAGTTCCCTGGAGGGTAAAAAACATCTATTTACATTTCCTTTTCCTAGGTAGGAAAGAAATGAATTATATCCTCATAGGTGTGACTTGGGGAAGGAAATGAATAAGATCTATGCAAGAGGCTTTTCTTGTAGGAGTCAGTAAAGGAAGTCCATTGCCAGCCATGGAAGATGCTGTTTAGAAACTGATGCAGCCCAAACCCAGGATGGTTAAAGTTTATGACATCAGCATCTGTCATCTGAAAACTGTACAGATCCAGTGTTGGATACCATGATCTTTTATCAGTTATAGCTTTGGGCAGCACAGTGGGACTTTTCTAATTCCTGAGCTTCTGAGTGATGGTCATGAAAAGAGAAAAAAGCAGGTGAATTTCAGAAAAATTTAACTGATTGTATCAAAATGTTAGGGTCCAGAGAGTGCTGTCAGCTCTGTGAGTCCTACCCAGCCACCCTCAGAGCTTCCTCCACCTGCCCACAACACAGGAGCCTGTGTCAGCCCCCCTGGCTTCCCTCATCTGCCCTTCCCCTGGGCATGGATGGAATGGTGGGACAGGCTCTGGGGAGCCCCTAGCTCTCACAAGCCTCAAGGAGTCCCTGGTCCCCATGGTGCCCTGGAGCAAAGGATTCTCCTTATGATCCTGGGAGCCAACTTCTTCCATAGTAATCCATCAGCGAGGTGATGGCATAGGTAATGAGTGATTGCATACCTTGGCCTCGTGTCAACGGAGACTTACATGAACCAGAGTACCTAGTCTGGATCAGAAATGATATGCTGAGACTGATCTTAATTCAAACTTGTAAATCACAGATCATAAACTATAATGAGACTTCACTTCAAGTAACGACAAGAAGAAAATCTGTGTCCAAAACACCTTGTATACAGTGCAGACTTGGCCATCAGACACGACGATGACTTAATGTTGGTCTTTGTGGAGTCAGCCTTTTGCAAAAAGCCAGATTGACTGGACATTTCTTCTTATTTTTTTTTTAATATATTTTGTAGTAAAAGAAACTATCTTGATTTAGACTGCTTGTTGTAGATGGAAGAATCTGCTGACACCTATTTTTGAATTATTCAATAAAATGTGGCAGCTGAAGTCAGGTTTTCTGCCCTTTTATTTTGAGAGAAATGAACAGAGGATGTTAGCTATCTCTTACTTTTGATAACTTATTACAAACTAAGTAGGATTTGTGAGAACTGATGCTGAATTTCTGTGGATATGGCCCTTCCATATGGTCGGAAACTTCTGAACATAAGGAAAATTTTTTTCTCTGGCCAGAAAGGTTGAATGGAAAAATTCAATTATTGTTTGATATGGAAAGAGAAGGTGAGTCATGCTCATTTCTTCCATGGTGAACAGCATGGACTTTCTGCATCCAAAGACACAGAAGTAATTACTGGTAGAGAAAGTGGGAACAGACTGACCAGCACTATGTGGAGGTAAAGGGCCTAATGTGATGCAGCAAATGCCCTGGTATCCTTCTGATATGGTAACAAAAGTTTTTCCACTCAATAATTTCTTTAGTCATGTTTTGAATAAGTTTGATAACTACACATCTTACTGTCTGTAGGAGGCAGTTTGATTGAAAAAGGAGGGCAGCACTGTCACACAGAGAGATTGTTTTCCAACAGTTAATGCTCATCTGCTAGCATATAGCTTAATGTAGTTGAAAGTTAAATAAGAGAAACCTCATGGATCTTTTGGGATTTTGTAGCCAGTTTATTATTTTTTAGGAAAACTAGAAAGCCTCCAGGCTGTGTATGTACACAGAGGTGTATGAGCCATTTGTTCTGTACCAAAGAAGTTCTGGATGTTGAGGCCACAGGGAAAGAAGAAAAGGCACTCAGGATTGAGCCTGGGATGCTGTTCTTCTTTCCCTGTTTGGACCTTGGAACACGTACCCTGTGAGAAGAGGCCAGGGCAACTGAGTGTGTTCACCCTCAGGCTTCAGAGGGACCTAAGAGCGGCTCCCAGTGCCTATGGTCATTGATGGCAAAAAGCTGAGATCTGTGCTGGAGTGCACAGAGGAGAAAGGGCAGATTTCTGGAACTGAAATCAGGTTAAAAGGTGAAGGGGGCAGAGGGTAGAGGCAAGGGATGGGAAACACATCACCTCATCTTTGGACGTTTGCAGACAGCTGGCAAAGCCCTGAGCAGCCTGATCTGAATTCAGTTTTCACCCTGCTTTGAACAGGAGGTTGAACTAGAGACCTTCTCAAATCTCCTCCAACCTCAACGAGTCTATGTCTTCTTTGGACAATAAAAAGCAGTGTCGCATTTTAGCATTACAAAACATGACGTGCTCTTTGTAAAATCTGATGTATTATTATCATGATTAGATCAATTATGACTAACTTACCACTTACTATATGTATAAAAAAGAATATACTATTTCTTTCTTGACTCTAGTTATCTTGCTCTTTTAAAATCATATTTTGATCTTTGTCATAACATTATCTGACTCATCTTAAAATGAATTATTTAGATAATCTTCCCATGGTCTCTGTGCTGAGGTTTTTTTCCTGTAAATAGCTCCATAATGTTTGATTATTGTGTGACAATTATGTCTTTTCTGAATGAAAATTCTCCTTTTAATAAAATCAGGTAAGGAGATTATCTTCATGGGCCCAGCAAGGACTTTGCTATGCAGAGAGTGAATAAGTAGTGTGAGATGATAGCGTCGATTTCCTTGGAAGAGCACAAGCTGCAAAGGGTTTGTATTCTAGGCCATGAAAAATCAAAGATGGAGAAGAATACTTTCTGCCAAGGCAGCAACAGGGTTTACTTCCTAACGCAGTCAGATATGTTCTTGTCAAAGAAAAAGCCATTTCCTCCTGAAATCTTTGCTTCTGAATACTGTTTCTTTTGTTTCAATATGACCTGGAACTAGAAAGAAAAAGAATTTTCTTTGATTTTGTCATTTTTTGCCTTGATCCTCTACCACTATTTTTTTATTTGTTTGCATATTATCTGCAGCAATAAAAAGAAATAATTATAGGGAAGACAAATAAAATGGTTCTGTGTATTTGCCAATTCTAATTTCTTTTTTTAATACTATGATCTCTTCTTTCATCCTCATGGTGCTAATCTAGACCTCTCATTTTCCTCACATAACATCAAAGACTAACTTAGGTTTCTCTTTGAGCAATAGATGTAAAAGCATTTATTATATCTTCCAGCATACATCGAGTTATTCAAATACAGAAAATTATTCCAATTTCATTTCAGCCATTAAAAAAATATTTTTCAAGCTTGTTTAAACAACTTAGGCTCATGGGAGTTAAGTGTTTACTTCATTTATCCTTTCTTCCTTTAATGAGCTAATATTGCTCCTCAGATGACATTTATGAGTGCCTGCAGGACTTCTGGGTGACTCAGGCCAGAGGATACTGCTGCAGGCTGTAAGTTTGGATGGGAGGTGCCTCAGGACAATCCTGTCCTTGAGGCTACCCTAATTATTCCATGCTACAAGATTGTCTCTGTGATTGTTATGCTGGACTAATGTTGCTGGAGAGAGAGTTTGTGTCTGAGCAGGTCCCTGGCACTGGGTGGAGAGTACAAATTTTCAGGTATTTCAGTATGGTGCTCTCCATACTGAGCCCTCTGCCTTCTCTCATGGGTGAGGCTGAACCTGGATTTCTGGCAATAGGAGAGATCAAAAAGGGCTGTGTGGTCTAGAGAGGGCACCTTGCAGCAGTCTTGGCTGTATCTTTTAATTATTTGCTTTGCATGTGTATCACACTCGTGAGTAAACACTTAGATGTTGGACAGACTCATTTACAAGGCATTTACTAAGTATTTTCAAGGTACTCACAAGTTCCATGAGTGCAAGAAAGAGGTATTTCACTACTTGCCCATCATAAGGAATTATTTATTATACCTTTTTTTGGTCTTATGACCAGATACAAGATTTTAGCTAGCCAGGAATAGATCTTAACTGTTATTTAATAGGCTTAGGAGCAGTTAAAGATCAAACCAGAAAGACCTTCTGGTTCGCTGCCAAAGTAATAGTACCATATTACCAAAGTAATAATACTATATATTTTCTATGCATAAAGCGTTTCTTTTAGAATCTCACACAAATTCCATCAAAAAAAGGGAATATTATCCCTCTAAATTCAAGAAAAAACATTTGCATGTATTGAAACTGTAGCAGGTTCCCTTTTATAAGGGTAAAACCAAAGTTTTGCTTTCCTTTTCATTAATGGTTAGGTGGTTTCTCTGATTTGGAGAAACCAAATATTAAATACAGATAGTGAAAGTGGGACATTCATTGCCGTCACCTGGCCAAATTCCAGTTTGAATAATTGCACATACTTAAATAAAATGACCTTTGACATTTCTACTAATGATAAACCTTTTTTATCTCAACTGATCTTGAACTGAGGAATACTGATTAAAAAAAAGTCTTTGCATTTTGTGTGAGAGCGAGCTGTATTACATGGATGGGCAAAACTAATCTGGGCTATTAATGTGTCACCATGTGTAGAAAGGCTGAGGATCCTCTGGAAATAAGTTGCAGAACTTCATTATATTTCTTAAGTGCAGAATTCCACTTATCATTCCTGGGTCTGGTTTTGTCATCAACCTCACATGGCATCTTATATAAGTTATTTCACTACTTCATAGAAAAGACTTATCCTCCCTTCTAAATTAATGTAACTTAAAAACTGACCACAATTTAAAGTACAAATACTAAGCCCTGTATAAGGTCTCTATTTTGATATAATTATTATGAACAAGGCAAATAAAAGTCTCTTTTGCTTAAGGTTTTCCATTACAGGACTCCATTTTTCAGTTACTTGCATCAAATGACCTGAGCACACTTAAGTTTTCCATGGAGGGTAGGGACTTCAGCCTCAGGTCTTTTGGAAATTTCATCACGAATGGTGAGCATTTTTCTTCCTGTCTGTAAAGAGGCCCCCAGATCTGGCTGAATTATGTGCTTCTTGAAACCTTAGTTCTTATTTGCTCAGCAGTGACCTGGCAGAAGTTGGCACTTAGGTTTCCGAAGATGCCATCTGCACTGGGCATCCTCTGTCCCAAGGCTATAGGAGATGAACGTAACTTTCCCTGGAATTTCTCCTCCTGTTACCATGTATGGCTATGGCACAGCATCTAATAGCAGGGTATAATATCCTATACTCCTGCTGTTTTTCCTTCTGGTGCCCTAGCAATGAAGAGATGGAGGCAACCTGAGGGGAATGGGAAGGATGCAAAATCAAGGAACACAGGATGAGGGAAAATCTGCTCAGAGCGACTTACTCAGCATCACAGAAGAATTCAGTTGTACGCTCAAGCATAAAATTTGCTTTTCCTAGAACAGCGTTGTGGTTGCCAGATATGCTGTGTAACATGGGATTTCCTGAATTATAGTCTCAAATTCCACGTCCTCTATTAAAACATAGAGGTGATTGATCTCCATGTATATTATAGAACTCTAATCTTTGTAAAATCTAATGATCTAATACTACTAACTTTGATCTCCATCTTCTCTGTGGGTGTTTTTGTGTTTCATTCCTCACATTGTGTGGGTAAACCCACTTCTGAGGGTTATAACAGGAGGTAACAAACCCACACATTCACATGTAGGATTTATGCCAGTGCTAGAGTGAGATACGCTTGGCTGACCTCAGGATGGGCTGCAAACGGACTCTCAGAAAAGCTGTTTTTTGGTAAGGAAGGAAGAGACCAAGGCTGAGAACAAGCTGAAATACCAGGTTTTGTTCTGGATCTGAAAGTGTTGAATGGTTGCAGTAAAAGGCTTTCTGGTGATAATCCCAGGCCCTAGTACAGGGGGCAGATGTGGTAAAGGGGTCACAGTGACGTCTCATGTTGGATAAATGGTTTTGAGACCATTAGAGTTTCCTGACACCAGGTAGATCCCTCTGAACAGCCCAATCTGGATGGACTGACACTATTCACAGGGATTCTGGAGAATAAACTTTGTGATCAGGTCCATTTTTGCTGATCTTTACCTTTTTTGTTATATGGTTGATAAGTTGGGATGTTAACGAGTGTCCCTGTCCCACCCATCTTAGACCCTCCACTTAGCTGATATTCAGTGCTATTCAGTATGTGAACTAAAGCTACAGTGAAAGCCATCAGGAACTGGTGGATTTGAACAACCCTGAATGCATCTTTCTTGTGCATGTGCTGGCACTTCACAGGCCCCAAACTTTGATTTCCAGGGAAGAGCAGGCTCTGTGTGCCTGGCTAACACACAACTGGCCTCAGCAGACCACACTATCTGTTGGCAAAGGCTGCCCTGAAGGTGCCTTGCCTACCTCCTCAAGTTCACTCACTCCTGCCACCTCCTGCAGGGGAAGCTGGAGGTTGCTGGAAAGAGCCAGATCCTCTGTTGCCTTTATTGCCTGGTGTAGTGGGTCACCTTCCTCCTTGCCTGTCTCTCGTGTCAGCAACGCCAAAACACTGTGAAATTTTGTTTTAAACAGATTGGTTGTCCTGGTCTTCCTCAGCATCCTTTCCCCTGCGGCACCAGGTCTCCGGGCACAGCTTCTCTGCACCGTGACTGTGGCTGCTGAAGATTGCCTGTGCTTGCTAAAGTTCCTCTCTCTGTGCCCCCTTCCAGCACTCTCATTAGGAATGTGCATAATTCTGTGCTTGTAATTAGTATATGCTGTTTGAGGCCTAATTATACTGTATGTTCTGGTTTATCAAAAGCTGCTCATCTGTTGTGTGAAAAACAGTTTAGGAATCTCAGGCTGCCTTCTGCAGGAGTCCTCCTCCTTTGAAGTGGGAAGACCAGAGTCACGGCTGGGTCATCCCGGCAGGAGCTCTGCCTCCGCTCAGGGTGCCGGGTGTCGGCAGCGGAGCAGGATGGGCTCCTGCTGTGCAAACGTGGCTGGAGAGCTTCACGTCCCACAGTGCGGCCCCGAGACAGCCATAATCCCCTGCTGAGCCCTGGGAGCAAGGCATGTCAGAGCTAGCTGCATTCCCTCCTTCTTCCTTCCCGTTCCTCTCTTCTTACAGTTACATTTTCTTCTTGCTCTTAAGCATTTTCTTTCAGTAGTGACACCAGCTACCTTCTTCTTTTTTAAGAACAATTGATATTCACACGACCCTGGAAAAATGTATTTTCTGCATAGGCCACAGGTCAGTATTTTCAATGGAAATCATAGTGTGTATTATCACAAGCTATTTTAAATCTAATGAGAAATGCAGGAAATCCTGCAGCGAAATGAAATGACCTTGGTGACCGTGACTGTATCTCAGCATTGCATATATCAGTGCAGTGTAAAACACGTAGAAGCCTGGTCTTAGATAGGGAGGCAAAAATATTTATTCTACCTAATATTTTATAGAGAATTGGGAGTAAACAGCTTTTGCAACCACTAGCCTCAATATCTATTCTTTTGACTGAAGGAATATATTTTAAAAAAGAGTTGAACCTATGTGATAATAAGAGGAAGAAGAAATATTTTCAGCATGTATTACAGGAGAAACTGAATCAAACATATCCCGACACCTTATTTTATTGCATTAAATGTTTGAATATATTATTAAGAGTTTTTGGGTGTAGGGGTAGAATATCTGGGAGTTATCCAGTGTTATCCAGAAAGGATCAAAAGAAAGTGCTCTCACTCTCTTGCGAAAGCTGCCACTTGCAGGCATTAATAACATTAGTAACATAGTGCGTCCAGGGCAATCATCACATTACTGGTTTTCGACAGTAACTCTTCTCTTCAACAAATGAAGATCTCTTCCCTTTACAAATGGAGCACCTCCTCTACACTAATAATTTGTGATTAGCGGGACTTGGGCTACCAGGAGCAGCATCCAGTGATAGTAAATGAGATTTGCCAAATGCAATGGGTCACTGACTGAGAAAAGATCTATTGGTGATGCAAACTTACCTCATGACACTGAGAGATGTAGTACATCAGTCTGTCTTAGGAAAAGGAAGATGTGATGCAGAACTTAATCTTTTGGGTGTGTTAATAACACAAGACTGTGTCTAGAGAGTAACAAGACAGAAGGGAATGCCATCCTGTGTCTCCCATGGAAGGACTCAACAGAAAATTTGAAGATAAAATGAAGAAAATGAAGGTGTGTGTATCAGCACCCGCCAGCAGCAGGATGCTGCAGAGACTTGTGCACACAGCACTTGTCACAGGACATCCAGACACACTCCATCCACACTCCATCCACACTCCTGGACACCCGACAGATTAAATGGAAGGAGAAGCACAGTGACATAAGATAAATGCGACATCATGCTAAGAGATCATGTTAGTGGCACTCCTTGTTTGCAGGGCTTAGGTGAACTCTTCTGTTTTCTAGAAAAATAAGGAAAAATTTTTCATGGTTGGTAATGAAGTGTCTACTCATGCCTACAGAAAGCTGCATGTGTCACATGCCGAGGATTTAAAGAGTATGTACAATATGTAAGATTAATCGATATAGTTTTATATGCATGTATATGCCTGTGCTTATATAAAATACATCTTATGAAGAATCAGATATATGTGTGGCAGCAGGAACTATGCACATTCCCTAAATATTCCCCACACCCTGAATCTGAAGAAAAGAAGACCAAGACTGGCTCCTGCAGAAGCCTGAAAAAAGAGAAAAAGGTTCCTGACCTGAAAGTTAGATGACATCCCTTGTCCATTTTAAAATATGCTTGTGAGCCTCACTAGGCAAGGTTTCAAAACACACACCCCACTGCTTCAATTCTGTCATTCAGTCATATTGAACTTGCAAAGCAAAATGCAAAAGTGATGTCAGAATCATGATGCAGAAGTTTTGTTTTGGAGAAAATCAGACAGTCCCAGAGGATACCTGCAGTATCCAGTTCCGCAAGCACACAATATGCTCAGGCTTTGGGAAAACTGCCTGATGGGTTTTCAGTAAGTCCTAGACTTGAAACACATATCAAGGTACTTATTTTTAGTGTCAGCAACGGGCAGTATGTCCATAGCAGGATATTTTGGCATCTGATCTGATAGATTCACTTATATAATTGAAATAATATCTTGGCTTTTTCTACTCTTGGCTTCCTTTTGGGGAAAAAACCCTGAAAAGATGAGGACCATGGATCATAAAAAAAATTGGAATTTTTGTGTTATGTATTATCACTTGGCTTTTTTTAACCAAATAATTTTAGAGAACCATATTATGTTCCTTCCAGAACATTTAAATGTTCTCTGAAGTCAGTGATTCAGCAGTGTGAAAGATTGTTTTGATGCTAACTCATTAAGGAAGATAAAGTCAACATGCACATTGATTTTAAAATTCTCTCTTGAAATATATACAGCCGATTGTTTAGTATCTTTGAATCTTCAGGGGTTGGCACCTAATTTGTTTAATTTCTTAGAACTGGATATAGTGAATTTAACAGGAAGCCTTATTTACAGATACTGGATTTAGTCCACATTCTGCATCATGTGCAGCTGTCTTCTGGGTCAAGGTGATTATAGGAAAGGAGGTAGATCATGCTCAACTTCTCATACTCAATTACCCTTCACTAACATTACAGAAACAAAGTGGGGTTATGCAAAAATTCTTATTAGGCTTTATAAGGTCTAGAAATCTTCATTATCCCCTTTTTCACACCAGCTTGGTTTTCACACTCAAACCTAATCAATTCATGACAGTAAGCATGTATTAAGATGGTTTATCATAAGGAGACAAATTGCTTTCCATGTTGTGGTATATGACTTTTTGAAAGTACATCACTTGTAGTAAACCATCACTACAGATTTTTTGGTGAGAATCAGATTTCTTCTGGAAAAGTATAACTGTGCCTCAAATAAATCAGTTCTTAGTGTCTGTGGTAGCTTAAAATAAGTGAAAAACTGTATGGGAGAGTAATCGACTGTGAGTTCAAGGAGAAACAAGAAGTAGGAAATCAAAAAGTTTTCAAAGATGTCATGTGAAGGTGAAGGATCAGAGGTATGGGGATGGTGACTATGCTGAACTGACCTGGGCAGAGGAACCTGAGGGGTCCTTCCAACTTGCTGGGTACAGTGAACAACCACTGTCCCATTCATAAGCTCTGGAATTTCCACCACAATACTATTTCCCTAGTATGTAATTAAAATAAGATCTTTCTCAGACTGAGAGTTATAGCCATAGAAAAACACACATGAGGCTTTCATGCTTTCTTTTTCTTTTGTTTGAATGTGTCTGACTGAATAACAAGCTGAATAATGCAGCTCTGATCTTCTTCAGGTCCCAGTTATACTTCATTCATAACATTAACCAATATGAACTATCATAATTAGAAGAAGTCATGATGCATTGGTGACGTTTGCAATACTTTACTTTTCATCATCTGCTGTACCAGGGAACCTTCAGAGTCTGCTGCTGGCCACTGTGTGCAAAGGCTGCCTCTGTGTTTTTTGTCTAGTCTAAAAGGCCACACTCTTGAGTTTAAAATATGTCTCAATGCCCTGTGAAAAGTGTCTTGGCTGAGCTTTCCACTTGCTTTTGCAGCTGTGCTGTCCTGGCACACAGCTAAGTGAGTGGCTTGTGGCTGTGGCTGAGTAGTCCTGAATGGACAGGAGGAGCAGCAAATTTCCTGCTGTCACCATGGGAAAGTGTAGGGTTCTTCACAATGACCCTCCTTTGTGTTGGACCCCTGTGTTGGATTATATTCTGTTCATTTTTGAAATGTCATTACTAGAAGATTTGAGAGCCGTTTTATAAAGTGTTGTATTTAACCCCTGCTTTGTTTTAAGGTGTGTCAATGTCATACTGCTGTGTTAGACTGGAAAACTGAGGGACCATTTTCAGTTTACTGCAAACCACTGGAAATACTTCTAGATTTGTAACTACAGCAAAACCCTTCTATTTCATATATGGTCAAATATAAATTCACTGGCAACAGAAAGCTGGCTTGTTTGACATCAAGAATGTTTCCCCTCTGAGGTAATATAAAATGCTTTGAGGTACTTTTCTTGAAACCTTGACATTTGCTTTATTCTCTATGATTTTATAGAGGCTTTGTGTGCTTCTAAAGTGCACAAAGAATTTAAAGCTACAGCTTTGTGAAAAAGTGAGGTTCAGTGGTTAGCACATTAAGTGAGATTCAGAGGACATCAGGATGGCTCTCACAACACTCTGGAGTAAGTTATCCCTATCACTGTTCCTTATTTTCTGCTTTAGTCAATGTGGCTGTGGTTTAGTCAAGTGGTTAGCTTTTCATTGTTCTTGCACACCCAAGCCAAGCATGATAGCAATTGTGACTGTGTTTGTGATTTTAAAAACATTGAGATTTATGATTAATTTGTTTTTAAATTATGCAAATTTTCAGGTTTTGCAGGTTTAATAGCAATGAGAATTGCTGAATAAGTCTCAATCTTGAATGAAAGTCAAGAAAGCACTCATTATCCTTAAATTTGTCGGTGTGGACTTGATCCACAATTTTGCAAAATGTGTTTCTGGTGTGTTTCTTTTTATAGTTTTCTTTTCTTACTCTAACAACAATAAAATAGCAATTTTTATGAGGTTATATTTATATTTTCTCAGGTAATGGCTGGACCATGGTGACAATATTGGGAGCTTAATGTCTTGGAAGATCTCACTGTAATAACTCTAGTTCTCTTCAAAAATTGACTTAAAGAAGTTCTAGTGTCTAGTTCATACATGGACAATGTATGCATGATTTCTCTGTATATTTATGAACAAACTGACAGTTAAGGGCTGGTTTTATAAAGCATGCATGTTAAACATGCTACCAAGGACTTACTGGATATAAAATGACCCTTGCAAAAAATTGGTATCGTTTTCAGAAGAGTCAGTCAAGTGCCTAAAGTGACTCTGCAAATGAGAATATGTTTGGCAGACATGTCAGCTCTGAGTTGATCCAAAATAATAACAGATATTCAAAAATCTATGGATGAATTTTTAGCCATAAGGACAAACCAAAGCATTCTGCTTTGCAATGATACAGTCTTTTGTTTCCTTCTGTTTGGGGCTGTAGAGGCTCTGCAGTGGAATAAGATACAGATGTGGAAGTCAGACCCTCCTCATCTTCAACATGATCAGCTGACTTCATGCATGACCTTCAGGCTGAAGCTACAAAAGGGCCATTCAGCATTAGAACTTGAGATGTGAACAATCCAGAGAATTTTGGGACTATTTTCTGAGCAATTAAGTCCACAATCTGCCTAGGAACAATTACAGCTCATCCATGTGCCGTGCTGCATTTACCTTGTGAACACCACTCCTTAGGCACACCTCTGATGCTGGGAGAAGAAACTGGGGCTGGGGTTTAACCTCGCCTTCCTTTTCCTAGCAAAACTCTGCAACCCTGTGGTCTCTTCCACATCTTACTGCCCTAATGTCAGTTTTAGAAAACCACACTGTTCCCCGCTGCTCTGAATGAGTGACCTGGGATCCCTAGAGCTGCTCACTTGCTGCATCCTCTACTTCCTATGTCTTGAGACTGTGAACACTTCATTATGCCACTCCTCTACCTTCTTTGTTCTCTCACCTCCTGCACATTCATTCCCAGATTGTTTCTGTTCCCAGATTTTATCAGGACCTGGAAGGATCCAAGTCAGGGTAAACAAGAAACTATTTCTGTGGGCAATAGGAAAATTAGTGGTCAACTACCAGCTTCAGTGTTTCAAGTGTTTGATGCAGGATAACAACTTATGTGTTTTGAGAGTGGGAGGGCTCAGGGAATTGTATTACTTCCTCCAGTCTTGAATGTGGTTAGACTAAATCACAGGGTGTAGAGAAAGAAATGCCAGCTGTGCTGCAGTACTGCACAATGGAAACAGCATCCACAGCTGCAGTCCTTGGTTTTGGTGACAATGTGAGCAGTATTGAGACAAGCAGATTTTGACTTGTTTTTCTAAGAATAGCCCTGCCCTGCTGATGTACTCTTGGACACAGCACTATTTCCAGAGTACTGAATTTGAACAAGAAAGTCCAGTCAAAGCTAAAATGCTCTTGGATAGGTCAGATCCCAAAAGACCTGGTTATTTAAAGATTGACCTTTACAGTTTCAGATCAAAGTCTGCAATATATTTCAACGACACTTATGTAAAGCTCTTTCTCCTGGATCTCTGCCTCATTAGCTATGCTTAGTTTTACTCATGAAAAATTGGAATTTTGATATAAATTAAGAGGACAGAAAAGGGGAAAGAAACTTAAAAGGGCTAATATGAGGTACTACCAGTGTCTTACTAAGGAGAGAGAAAAAATATTTTCTTCACTGATATAGAAAGTTTTGACACATGATTCCAGCCCTCTGGAAAGGACCAGCCTGGCATTTAAAAACCACACAGCTTTGCATCACTACGGGTGATTTTCACTTTCTGACAAAGAAGGCAGCAAAGCAGCACCCCACAAGGAATGCAAAAGGGCTGCTGTCCAGTTGATTCATATTTAGTGAGCTGCAGTATCGCAGTCACCCATTGTGTAATGTCTGTGGCAGAACTATTTTCAGAAATGGCTTCAGCAAACAACTTTGAGACATGTATAGGCTAAATACCAGTCCTTCTGGATAGTATAACACTTCTGGATTGTGTAACACGCCTCTCTGAGAGAATCTTAGGAATCTCTTATATTTCAGATATCTGGGAATGCACTTCACCTTTTTTTTTCTTTATTTTAGACTGACGTTTCTGTTTATTTTCAGTTTAAGTTAACTGAAATTTTATCCTGCTAGTAGGAATGACATGGTTATTTATAAATAACATTAGAATTTGGAAGGCCAGAAATGGATGGTTGATATTTGAAGGCCTGTTCTTCTCAATGGGCTGTGCATTGAAACATTTGATTGAATACTTGAGCCATCCTTCTGGACTTTCACTGTCTCTAGAAGCTATGTCACTAATTCTCCCAAGATTCTTCAGGGAAAACAAGGAAAATACAGACCCTTCCCCCAGCTGTTAATGTGCTGCTTGCAAATCTGGAGGAAGATCCAGCCATGCAGGATCTCCCATGAGGGAGGGCAGATGCAACAACCAGCGCAGAGTGTACTGCCAGAAATCAGGATTAAGGGAGCTGGAAAACAGGGAGTGTTGTTGGTCTTGTAGACGCTGGAGTTCTGTGCTTGTCCTTTGCCCCTGCAAGCGCAAGATTGGATGGATTTTGAATTACTGAATCAACAGTGTGCTCTTGGTGAGTGTTTGTCCAGTCCATTTCCCCGTAGGATGTTGACACAAAGGTGGGGAGGACACCTCATGGTTGAGATGGCACATATACCCTGGTATTTACTTTTTGTGTTGGAAAAGTCAGTGCACAATTTTGTCACAAAATGTAATAGATTTTGACTGTTGAATACAATGTAGGGCAGAAATTTAAACTATATTTTTAGCACCTCCACTTTCACAACAGTGTTATTTTTTTCAGTGCAGTTGCGCATATTAACCTATTGCTATGACTCAATGCACACATTTACATCGGTACCTCTGCTTCCACTGGTTTAAGTGCAGAGCTGCTCAGCTCTCCCTCTCTACCTAGATAAATGAAGGGCAAGTACAGAGAGTATGAATGTCCTGCAAAATCATTTTGTTTCAATTAACAACACCTCTTTCATTATCTGAGGCGTGGCTGATAAGCTGTCTGTCTTGTTTGTCTTTCTTCACGAGGGAGTCAGGACTAGTTCACTAAAACGATTTACAAGAAAAGAATTCCTAAACTGCTCTCTCCAGTCCTCATGCTTCCCTGCCCTCCTTGCAAATTGGGGAATTCTTTATTTCACAACAAAACCCCTTAAAAGCTAGGTTTTTGTCTGAGACACTTTTAGACTATCCATTCATTTACAGTCCCAGGTCATGAATTCATGCTTGCTCCTCAAAGTTTGGGACAACAGCAACAGCTAGAGGCACCCTCCAAGGGTTGAACCTCATCTGTGCAAACTGACTGCTAGAAGCTGTACAGAGGCTACTGTCAGTCTGGGTGGAATAATGTTTGTGTGCACGTTGCAGATGAGAAGGGGTCATCCATGGTGCCTGCAGAGAGCTGAGCCCTTGCCTCTGAGTGCTACTCCTGTGCCTTCAGAGAGAAATACCCTCACTGGGGTTTGTATGCTCCTTTGTGGTCTACAGAAAATGTCTGAGTCTCTTCTGGGACCTTGCTCCCATTCTCTCCTCTGATGAACCTTGGCTGTTGGGGTTTTTTGATATATATATTTTTAATTGGATTAGAGGCAGTAAGGTAGGTAGCTGAACCGCCAGAGAGCTACTTGTCAGCCACTGATTTTACAGCAGGGATTTTGCAGAAGGCTGCTGATGCAGTGATCTCTGAGTATGAGGTGAGGGCCGTGAATCCTGCTGGGATACTGCTGAAAGACTGGCTCCTTCTGTACTGTGCAGGGAAAAAGAAGCTTGGCAGAATGGTATCTCTACTGCTGGTCGTGGGCAACCCTGCAGCAAAGCAATTGCTCTTCCCTGCCATGGTTTTTGTGCCAAAATAGCTAGTTGGTCACTAAATCAGAGCCTGGGTGTGGACTATCATATATGCAATGCAGAAAATTGAATGATCAGGGGTTTTCAGTAAAACAGAGAATAAATCAAATTGACAGTATGGAATCTTTACCAATACTATTACTCTCCCTGAAGAGGAACTATTTAAGCCCAATTAAAAGTTTTATAGACCAAGATTAAACCTGCTTCATTGTGGAGGCAGAGATAAGGGAAGGCAATTAGCAGCACTTTGTCCATCTGCTAATTACTTCCTTGTATTTGGAAACATCTCCTTATTTTCCTTTGATAAGCCTGAATCTCATCAGAATTTTTACTCAGAAGTAGGAGACCCTCATGCCAAAACTGCCAGTAGCTCATGGAGGCTGCAAAACCTACTTTCTCTGTATGAGGCAGGCCAAGGATAAAAACCAAGCCTATCACACCCTGGGAGTGTGCTCTAACCAGCAGCCTCTGAATCAGGCAATCTCTCTGAAAAATGATTTCTTCTTAAAGTTCAAAAACGCCTATGCAGAAATGTTGTGTTGAACATGGCAAGATAGTAAGGAAAATGTTCGTTATAGCAAATCATTTTTTCCAAAAGATTCATGGAAAAATTCCTGAGCTGCTTTATATTAGGTATTAAGCCCACTCTGGTCAGAGGTGCAGCTTTACCAACAAAAGAAGTAATATGCATAAAATGTTGTCTGTAGTCTGCTGGACTAGTGACAGTATGCAAAACATTACTGGAGGCCCTGGCAAAAGAACAGGCACAATTTATTGGCTGTGCTTCTCAGAGTAGGGCAAGATGAATAGAAATGATGAACTAGTCAGTAGGTTACTGGGTTGCAGTGCGACAGAGCAGGGCTCAACTCCTGACTTAGCTTAGGACTTTTTTGTTACTTCAAGTAAGATGCTGGAATCTTCTCCCTGTTAGAGTTCCCCATCCTAGAAGAAGGATAATGATAATTTCTTACACCCATAGGGATGCAGGTAAGGTAAATGATGACAGCAAAGCCTTGAGATACTCCAGAAAGGAGGGTCTAGACACAGAAGGGCTCAATCCTATATCTTTCAGTTAAGGAAAGAGAATGCAGAAAATATTTTCTAAAGACACATTGCAGTTATTTTCCCTTCTCCCAAATGTGGTATGTAGACACATTTCAAAATTTTTTTCCATCTTTGATTCCTTTTTAAGTACATTTTTTCCTTCCCTTGTAGGCAGAGACATATGTATAGCCAAGTGGATGATGTCTAAGGCCTACGATGTTCTTGTATTGCTTCAGGTCTGATGTGATGGTTTTCTGACACTGAAATAATCAGGAGTTTTATATTTGATTTCATAGTGCAGTTTCTGAGAATTTAATATTTCACTTTGACCCTCCAGATTCTTCAAAACAGCTATAAAATCTGCACGGTGTGGGAGGGACTATTTCTGGCAATTTTTGTCTTTCCAGGAGTAATTTTGTGTGAAGTTATTTTGATGGATTTGCTATCACATTAGTAATAGATTTTCTTTACTAAAAATTTACACATTTGTTTTCATGTAGGAAAGCAAACAAAAATCACTCATTTCTAGAAGATAAACATTTTACTCAACGACTTTCAGAGTGTAGTTTCCTTTGAAACTCAGTTTAAAGAAATAGATGAGAGCTAAATACAGGCAAAATAGATCCAGCTGTATAAAGTCAGGCACTTCTGGAGCATGAATCATTTCCCATGACAGAGGGCATTGCACTATAAAGGTATCCTTTGCTCATGTTTGACTGTGGAAGAAACCTGAATAACTTATTTCTGCTAGTTACCTGGTTTTGGCTATGCAAAGTTGGGCAAAGAATCCATACAATTGCCCTCAATACGTATACATTTTAAATCATTGCATGACCTTCTCCAAGTGTTTAGACATAGATTAAAATAGGCTTTCTAAAAGTCAGGCACCTAAAATGCTGAGCATTTTTGGAACTGTAGGACTTCTTACATACAGGACTTAGGTATTTTCTGGGGAAGAGATATGCCTCTGGCTTTATTTGGGTAGCTGTGCTGCTGATGTGATCTGGCCTCAATACTGCATGTCACACAGACCTCCCTGCCACATGCCACCTTTTTGGGTAAGAAGGCTCCATGACAAATGATCAATAACATTCAAACTAATCTTTTAGGTGAAGCCTTGTGATATGTCTATTATTATTATTTTATTTTATTTCATAAGGACCAGTCACCCTTTGACTCTTCTGCCTCAATACTTGCAAAGCCTGAGAGAGGGTTCTGTGTTGGCCCCTCTCAGAGGTTGTGTTGCCACCTCCACGCAATGCAGGGTTTGTCCCTCCTGTGCTGTGTGCACTATTTGCACTGGCTAGTCGGAGTGGCTGAGCTACTTCTTTACCCCTCTTGGTTCTCCTGGGAATGAATGGAGATTTGAGCTGGGGAGTCCCATTAGGTTGTGGGTGGTTTGTTTTTTTTTTTTTTTCAGTGGAAGTGGGGAGGCATTTCAGGAGCTGGCAGTATCTTGTCCCTTCCTTCCGCAACAGCATCTTTGTGTTCATTTGGGTGGTGAACAGGCTTCAAGGCTTACACAAACCTGTCACTATCTGTCAGGGCCAGACCCCAACAAGACTTCCTAATAGCACCTTCTAAAGTCTTGAGTAGAAATTAGAGCCGTGGGAATAGAAAAAGGCTGCACAGGATGGTGAGTTTTGCTGCTTTTAGAGATAAGATTTTAACTGATAGACATAATAGGGCAAAAACACAGTATTCTGTTCACCTTGTTCAATTCGGTATTTGTAAGGCTCCAGTCACCATGGCATCTAGGCATGAAAGATACCTTATGTCAGCAGGATATGCATCAAAGGAGTCCTTTTCTAATGGATAAACCTGATATCAAAGAACTGAAGAAACTGAACCAAAATTTACAGGTGTCCTTTGCTTTGATCATTAATTAAAATGTGACTTATACTCACAGTGTCCCTATTAGAGGACTTGACACAACAAAGCCTCTGAGGTACCCGACTACTTCTTGTAATGCTGTGAAAGACAGGTGTTCATTCCTGGGAAAGCTTTGAAGCTAAAAATAAAATAAAACAAAATTAAAATTAAAGGATATTTCTAGGTACATAGTAATCATCTTAATACTTACATTTGAGGGGGTTTTGTGTGTGTGTTAAATACTGACAGAACTCCTGGCTGGAAAGGAATGCAGACAATGAGGTAAAGTAAAGCCTTGTATGTCATTTGAGATCAATTGTCAGAGAATTTGTCTCAGCCATGTCATTATCAGATTAATAGTTGAGTTCCAATTTCAGCTGGAGTTATTTGGATAACAGGAATCAAAAGGAAAGTTTTTGCAAACAATTTGCCTTAGAGCAAAATAAAAGTGTTAGAGATAGGATTTTTTGTGATTTTTCACCACACCCCTTGAAATTCTATGCAGACTGCTTCATAGGCAGACCATGGCAGCCAACCCCGGCACCCTGGATTATTCAAGCCTGGAGGTGTAAGATGGATCAGGGCATTTCATTTCCCTAGCATTTAGCCCAGACATGAGAAACCCAGTCTATCAGTGCTAATGGGTTGTATGGCTGCCAAATATGTTGATGATCCAAAATAGGTAGATTAGGTTATAGAATTGAAGATTATGGAATATCCTAAGTTGGAAGGGACCTGCAAGGACCACTGAAGTCTGTCTAACTCCTTTTAAACAGACCACTTGGCAAGAAAGCATTCCTGCAGTTTTTCTCTGCTTTGCTCTCCATTGTGAATTTAAAACAAAATCTTCCAGCTTTGCCATTTTTTTTTGTCTTCTACTCACTTTGCTTTCCATCCCTTCATCTTTCTTTCTTATTCATCTTTCAAAGGGTCACAACTCAAGTGGAATAACATTAATCATTCCTGGGGTTGAATCAGCTTTTACACACTGGGAATGGAAAGTGCCAAAAGAATTCCGCTATCCAACCCAAATAGTTAACAACCTCCTAAGCACTAAACATATTTTATCTTCCTCTCTCCTGCTGTGAATCTATGAGTTTCACTAGCGTTTCATAAATACATTTTGCTATGCGAGTGGTTGTTGCACCACCTGATCTTTTATAACACATTGAGGTGGGGGATCCAAGATGCAGAAATTTCATTTGCGACAGCATTGGATCTTTGAGATGTGTCACACTGTGCTGTAATCCCGAGGTGAAAGTAGTTACCTGTGATTGCAGTGTGGCTTTCAGTGCCATGACCAAATATTCACCTTTGGTGACCATTGGTGTCCATCCCCAAATACATGGTTTTCCAGAATGAGCAAGGCTTCAGAAAAGAGGATCCTCCACCTGTCAGTCCCTCCATAATCTACAGGTACAGTGAATATTTACAACAACTTGTTAGACCCTCTCATCTCCCAGTGTGGAATAACTGAAAAATTTCTGCAGCTCTGGATAGATTCCTTTGACTCTGTAGCGTAGTGGGTACAGTGGCAATGTGGGAGAAGACAGCACCATATCAGGTCTGGTTTGTTCCAGCTTAGATGAGAACCTCCTTGTTTTTATTGCTTCCATTTAGTGGGACTTGTGTCCCCATTTGGTTTAAATCTGAAAATCTGGCCCTCTCATAGTCTACCATGTAAAATTAAACCAAAGTTTAAAGACTAACCTTAGAGTTTTCATCTATGTAATTATTTTTACAATTTTAGGATCACCAGGTGGATTTGTGAAATTCAGGACTTCTATGAAACATCCTATACTGAAAAAGATGACAATCTACACACTCAGTAAAAGACTAGCAAAGCAAATCACAGGTGTTTCTGGCAAGCTTTCTGTAAGAAGGGTGATACTAGGAGGTCCTTTGTCACTACGAGTACCATCTCTCTTGTTACACATCCTTTAGAAAAGCCCATGTTAAAGCCACAGAGGTGGAGCATTCTTCCCGGAGAGTTGACAGCCCCATTATTTTTCAGAGACTTCTTCATCAGGGTTTGGGTTCTGGTTTGGCAGAATAAGTGACTTCTAGAATATGAAGACATTCTTCCCACCCCCAACCCCTTTTTCTTTCTTGGTGTAAAAGGACACAACAATTTGTAATATCAACTTTTAACATCAGCTGCCAGTTTTCAATTAATTCTTGCCCTTGAAGTTACACCTACAGGTAGATGGCTAATTGGTAGATGTATGTATTAATTCTAGACTACATTTAAAAAAATATGTTTAGAAAGAGCTATTGACATTTTTAGCTGTAGCATATTTTCACCAGATGTGTTATGCTCATTCACAGATACTGTGTTCTGACTCCATTTTTAGTTACCAGCTTAACTTATTCTTTGCCAGTAAGTACCCTTGAGGAATATTTCTGTGAAATACAAAAAGCTTGCAAATACACTTAAAACAATCAATTAGTTAGATGAATGGCACAAAGAGTGAATCAACAGTCATCCAGAACATCAGACTACTGAAAACAAATTTTTTTATCTTTACCAGAAAGAGTCTGCTTGATTTCTCTTATCATGAACATCTGCACTCTTCAGTGCTGATCACATGTCTTTAAAGAAATGTAAATCAACTCCATATTCCTAGATATTAAGTTCTAAACATGGGCTGTAAAATTTTACTGTCTCCAGCAGAGTTGCAGTATCACCCTGTTTACTAATGACCTAAGAGTATGGTATTTGAAGAAAGGGAAAACATAGACAGTAACCATCTCCCGTTACTCATCCCAAGACTTGTGAAGAGAAGACAGTCACTCCCTGTTTACACAGCTAATTCTGTGAGATTATTCCATGCCTTTTAGTTTCTATTTTATTTTGGTAATCTTCATTAAAAAGGATCTGGAGGGAAAAAAATCCTTAAAAGAAATTATTTTGATATTACATTGTAAGGAAAATATAATTCTACCATTGAAAGGATCTAAATGAAAGAAAGCCATTGAATGTCAAGGACAGATGCAGCCTTAGTTATCAGCTGGAAAATGGAGGGGCAATACTCCCTCTGCTCTGGTGATCTTTGACTGCAATGTATATGAACTTCTGGGACTGGCTGTTACAGCTGTGGCTTATTTCAATGTTGGCTGTTCTGTGAAATATTGATTATTCTGAAGATTTGTGTCAGTAAATTTCCAAGAAGTCATTAACCAATAAAGACATGTGTTTCATGCTGGAATCATCACTGTGTCTTTGTGTGTATTACTGATGTCTTGATCTGTCTTTTCTCGGTGGGCACTGAGAGAAGGGCTGAATCTAACTTACACATTCCTCTTCTAAGAATTGTAAGAGAGAGAGAAAGTCTTAACAAGAGAAAGCTGAGAAAGTAAATTTCATGTCTGATTGAGAGTAAATACATCCCTAAATTTGGAGATTTGGCCAGGGAAATAACTTGAGACAAATTGTTTATTTAAAAGGAGTTAAGGAAATGGCCTTTATTTAGATATGGTAAGTTTGTTGATAGGGGCTAAGGATTGTTCGAAGAATAAAAAAGAAAAAAAATTGAGGTGTTGAGGTGAAATTCAGTCTTGAACTGAGCATCTGTCACTTACATCTGTGAAGCACAGGATCTGCTTGTACAGGAGCAGCAGAGCAGATTCATACACCATAAATACATCTAATGTGTGTGTGCTTTTTCTGCACAACTGCTACAAGCATGACTGTCAGAGGTGGCATTGTGAAATCTTCGGGCATTCAAAGCTCTGCATAAGTGTGTTGGCACCATCCAGAATTAGTGTGGTGCAACAACTAAAACCACATAAAACTGAAATAAAAAGGACCCTGAAGTATCATCCAAAGGCCTTTAAGCTTGAGTATGAACAACAAGGATCATGCACTTACTTGTATACAAATCTTTAGCTATATGTTTCATTTGAGCATTTTATTGTTTTTCAGACAATTGTGATTCTGTGGATTACATCTCATAAGAAAATGTGGACGTAGTGCCCTATGTCCTTCCTGTCACCTTCCAGATATCCTTGAAACAACCTTAATATATCAATCCAAAGTGTAATTTCTGGATCCTTGGTAATCAAAGAGTAGATGTTTGGATGTTTGTGATATTTTAACTATAAATTTTCCCAATTCTTTCACAAATTTCTGAAAAAAATGCTTGCTTTTATAACTGTTGCAGAATTATTTGCACAACACTTCTGACATTTTTCTTCTGGAGATATATGGGTTGAATAGAATAAGATTGGTAAAATTACCACTGCTGTGAGCAACAGACTTTTTCTCCAGAATTTCCCTTGTGTAATGACCAACCAAAATTCAGTTTCATCAAAGGTTACAATGAAAAAGTTATAGGTAAATTACTTGGCTGGCAAAAATTACTACTTCTTCACAAATCAAGGCCCAGTATCTTTTCCGACCTTTCTTGGCAAGTCTTTCTTTGTACATCTGATTTCTGTACAGGAGTAACTGAATGAGATTCTATGGTTTGAATTACAGAGGTAGATTAGATGATCTAATGTTTTAACTCTTACCTCTGCATCTCTGAGATGAGGATAAGTCATGTGAGTCAGGCTACTTCTGCATAAGTGTATTTAACCACAACATCATGAGGTTTTATGGTGCTAGGTCTTCTCTGAGGAACTCTTGCATTATTCCACTGCTCTGCAAAGCCAAAGTTTTTCTTTCTAGATGCTCATTTGAGTAGAACTGCTGGGAAGTTTGCAGCTGATTCTGATAATAGCTGGTATGGACTTTTTTGTATCGTTTGTAAACTGCAAAGCATAATAATTTCTGAAAGCAGTTAAGACTGTGGTAACTGAGAATATGGACATGTTCTTTGATTACTGCTATGCCTCTTCAGTTTGAAGCTGTCTGTCAAAGACTGCAGAGAACATGAAAATGTGATCAACCAGAACTGTAAACAAAAATCCCTGCCCGACAACCACATGGCAAAACAGCCAACTGGAGTCTGGATTACCAGAACTGTCAACAAGATTTCCATTCAGAAATCCTCTCTTTGGCTTGTCTTCTAATACTTTGCTAATGGAAGGAATGCTCTTAAAGAAGGCAAACTCCTTTATATAGTTGCTTTTGATCACATACCACATAGAGTTTCAACCAGAGAAAATGAATAAACATCTGTAGGAATTTGCAAACAATTACAGCATGCTTTTTCTGCCTCTCCCTCTTTCTGCCTATCTTAAACCAAGTGTACATGGACGTGCATAACTTTTTCAAATTTGTTTAATATTTAAATATTATCCATTGACAATTTGCAGTTGTGGAATTTTTCAATCTGTGTTGCAAATTTTCTACAGAGATTCAAAACTATACAGCCAGATTGTGTTGCTTCATTCTGACCTCTCAAATGGACACTGAGTTTTCTTATAACAACTTTTGCAGGAGAAGTTGCTGCAGTAGCAATAGTCACACTAAGAGGTGGCAGGACATCTGGTTTATGAGGGCTCTATTTGGGGTATTTGCAGACAGTATTACTAAGTGCTTTCTCAACACATAGCTTTAGAGATACCACTTCAGAGATACTGCAAGGAAAGCTCTTGAACTTTATTCAGTGTACTAAATGATACTGAAGCTTCAGTTGCTGAGACGCTGGCTTTGAACTTCCAAAGTGACCTTTGTGGCACTGGAACAACAAAGACAGATTCAGATTCAGAATTCCAGTGTTTGAATGGTTCATCTTGATCTGGTGAAGAACAAGAAATAAAGCTATAAAGAAAGAAAAGAAACCCGTATGCATAGAATGCATAAAAACCTGTTCCAAAACGGAGAGTGTTATTGATTATCTAGTTCAAAGCACAGGTGCTTTTGTTAATGGCAAGTTATGACAGCTGGAACATACTTCTTTTATTTAGTGGATAAAATGAATCACTGACTCTTTCAGTACCCTGGTCTGTCTATAAATTCAAGGATGTGAAACAATGCTGCTATGGTTAGTGCTCTGACTGTGGCCTGATAAATCCTGTGTTGTCTATCTCTTATAGTTGTTTGTACATAGAGAACTGCTGTGAAACCCATCGTGTCCATTTATGTGCAACATAACACTCCTGATTTTATATAACAGCTGCTGTTTGAAAAATACTGGTATGTGGACAACAAGGTTCATGACCTGCAATGCAAATGAGAGGCTGTCTGGAAGTTTTTATTCACTGACCCAGCATTAAACTAGTGACAGTTTCTACAATAGATTTTTTCAGTTCTGGAAAAGCAGCTTGAAAAATGGGCCAGATTCTGCAATTGCTCTTTGTGAGGAGCATGTAGTTATTAGCATGCCTGCTAATAATCCAGATCAAGGATATGAATCTGATGAATTTGTTCTACAGCAGCTTCAGGGATGATTTTAAATGACTCATGCTAGTACTGACACTAGAAATGGCCTTCTCTGCATTGATTTTAAAGAATGATCTCCCCTGATGCTCAATGCCTAGCCTGCCCACAGAAACATCAGTCATTTGGAGACTGCTGCAATTCTCAGTCCACTAAAATTGTGATGAAAGACTTCCTTTTCTTCAAGGATCTCTTTGCCAGGAGCAAATAGCTATGGCAGGCAGATAATGGGAAAAGTACCTCCCAAGAGCAAAATGAAGTTTTATTTAATATTCTCTAGGATAAACACTGTATTAAAATCTTAGGAGAAAATTTCTCCAAACAGTTGTCAGACAAAGATACATAGCAGTCACTTTTGCCACATCATCCCAAATGCAAAAAACCCCTAGAGGAATACATCACTCTATTTCCTTGTCACCCACAAATGCTTGAAAGGTCACGCATTTCTAATGTTAGTCTATCTCTCAACATTGTGAGTTTATTTTCTGTGCTATAATTGTGGATTTTTTTGGGAGTTGTCAGTTTTGCTGAACTATTGCCAGAATGAACATTGATACCAGGTGCCTACTTTGGCAGAATTCAATATCACACCTACAGATAAAGTGTAAAATTACATATGTCATGCCCAAGCACCACAAATTACTCTGACCTTCAGCTCAAATAACATGATAACTCCTGCTTTGAGATTTCAGACAATGCAACTTTGGCAAAAGGCAAGCTTTTCATAGCCAAGAACCTCAAACCTCATGTCTTTTACTGCACCAAAGGGGTTGACTTCTAAAGAAAATATATTGCCAAATTGAATCTACCTTTGGTCTTTAAAATAAAGCGCATAATCCTGGGCAAGCACAGTGATAAACAGTCTTTGACTGGTTTGGAAGGAACCACAATGGGCTGCAGTGCTGACTGCTGGAGTGTCAGATACGAAGGTGATGCAGATAAAAGCACATGAGCCTTCATGATGAGAGAAGCAGATGGTCAGGAATGACAGTCATCTCCTCTGAGAATTCTGACTCTTGCTGAAGTGTCTAAAGTGTCCATACTTCATGCTTATTGCCTGAAGGCTGTTGAGAATTTGAGAAAAGCAGAGGTCATGGCTTGTGGCACTGCACAGGCACGGGGGAGGAGGGTGAGGACTACTGGGACCCTGAAGGCCACTACTCCTGTCCCAAAGACACTGACACTGTGTGGGCTGGTGAGAGCTTTCTTGGCATTTTCCCAGATTACCATTCACGTTCAGCCAGTTATAAAATGAATTTGCGACTTGAATTCTGTGCCTTAGTTTCTCTGTTCACTAGCACATTTTGAAATTTTGAATCCTTCAAATGTATGGCTGATCTAATTAACCTCAAACAAAAAGGGCGACTAATTAGCAATTGAAATTTGAATTTGAAAGTGAGACTGGATTAAGAAGATTGTAATTTCTTCTTGGAGGACCAGGTCAAAAGTACCATACCCCTTCTGCTACTTAGAGTGAGGTGACTGGTCCCAAAGGACTGGACTTGTAAACTGTCTCTAAAAGCATGACTGCAATGTTTCCTCAAAAACTTTTGCATGAGGAAGTTCTTAAGGGTGTAGAGAACAATGTTTTGGTTTTTTTTTTCATACAGAAATGCAGGAGTTTGAACTGAGGAATGGATTAGACTGCAGAGAACTGTCAGCAGGGATCAGATGAAAATTTACATGTTATTAAGATCAAAAGAGTAATTTCCTAAAGTTTTTTTTTTTTTTTTAATCCATTTTCAGGCAAAGACAATAAGGTTATTCAGGACTTTCTGTTTCAGCTAGTTTAGTGGGATAATAGCCTTGCATCTGGATTTATTTTAAAATTTATGGACTAAATAGTAATTATTATTTATGGACATAATAGTTATTATGTCACCTTCTATCTTAATATCAGTTTTATTTTAATTTTTTAATCTTTTTTTGCATTTGCTGACAAAAACGGGTAAGAAAAATATTGGCAATTGTAAAATAAGTGACTGCTTAGCATATCATTGCTAATATGGAACTGGCCTGGCTAATGACGTTCATCTTTAAGGACAAAGATAATCATCTTTTTAACTTGCACATTCCTTATTAGCGTGCAGATAGTGTTACTATAAATTCAAGCTGCATATCATAAGCCACACATTTTTAGCTGTTAGAATTCATTCTCTGAATATTTAGTAAGATGATGAAGGGATGAGTGGCGACTCCCCAGCTGGACACCATTCCAGCTTAAGCAAGATGATAAACTTCTAATATGAAGATGGAACTTATGGATTCTGGCCAGAACAAAATAGCATTTCTCCAGTGGAATTCCAGTTCAAGCTCTATTCTGGAAAGAAATTATTCTAACAAGGTTCCTCATCCTTTTAGGGGCTCCTGGGAAAAAAAAATAATGGAGAAGCCAAGTGTGTGGTCTTTTGAAATTTCAGAGTAATTTGTAAAAGAGACAGCATGGGCAGCTTTTAGGAAAAGAAACAGAAAAAATTGCTGCAAGTTGACAAGAAGTATTTGCTGCCCCTAAGCTCTTATAACAGCACCCATGACCCTTCAAATAGAATTTTTTTTCCCAGCAATATGTCTAAAATAATGGCCCTGATAGCCTGGTGTAGAGTTTTGAAGTGGTACTTTATTTCACATATTTTTAAGGAAAAAAATAAACATAAGAATAATTAATTATTTCTGTTGGGGTGCATCGGTCTTGATGTTTACATTTTGAGATCTTTTTAGATTCTTACATTGTCTTTACCCTTGAAAGAACTGAACAACCTACCTTTTGTTTTTTCACTTAACTCATATAATAACATTCATGTCTTGGGGAGGGCTTTTGATAGATAGGTCCTCACATGCAGCAATTCTAACTTAAGTCTAAGTAATTTCAGCCTGTGAGGGCACACTGTATTTTCCTGAAGGTATGGCAATAATGTGGGGGTCCAGCAAGATTGTGTGTGATTGCAGTCCGTACAAATCTATGGAAGTGCAAAAATATTCAAAACACCAGGTGGGATCCTAGAGTTAGTATCTCTTTTAAAGTCCTTGCCTTTAACATTCTGAGAAACAACCATATCTCAGTGTAGACTCAGGTCAAGTTTTGTGCCAGATCCAGGCATCTTGCGTTAGTCACGCGACTGTCCTGCAACCTTTCCCAGCCCGTGGAGTCAGAGGTGTTTTTATGCTCCCAGAAAGGGATGCCTTTCTCTCTCTGCTGACTCCATGGGCAGCCTGGTGTACTTACACTCTGAATTCATGCACCTTACTTTATTCTCCATAGTTAAGCGGGGTTGAATTCCGGCCCCAGCACATACTTTCAACTTGTCTTCAACTGTAGACTTTTACCTTCTTTTCATACTGACTGTGTTATATACTGAGCCTCTCAGGCACTGAGCCTGACAGTAAAACAAAGCTGGAGCCTAAGGAGCATTTAGTTCAAAGGAAGTTAGAGGGTTTGCAAAACACTGCTGGAAGTAGAATACAGTGTTTTAATTCCATGAATTACTGGTAATTTGAAAATTTTTCGCCACAGAGATCAGTGGGAAGACTCTGAGATAGCTTTTAGCCACATGAAAGGACCTGCTTTTCAGACAGGTTACTTTGGTAAGGAAACTCAGAATAATCAACAATTTGCATTTGAGATACTACTAAAATTGATGGCCTTCTTTGGCAGTTTTGAAAGATCTCTAAATTAACATGGTTGATAGCCTGCCTTCTTCTTGTGCACTACACCTCATTACCTGGAACTGCAGGATATGCCCAGTGAAGGAAGAATGAAGGAAATAGTGTTGTTACAGATGAATTGTTTTTACATGAAGGTAAACACCACACCCTCCTTTTAAAGCAATTGCTATTTTATCCCTTAGATGCCATTATTTACTGTGAGTCCAATTATTCTCATTCAAGATGAAAACTTAGCAAGATCAGCTTGCTTCTATCCAACCAATTTAAAACAGCTTCCCAGAGAAGCTCTTATGCAGTAATTGCCACAGAACCTCTTTTCTAAGGTCACAGGAAATTGAAAACCACTAGTACAGCACTCCATTTCAGAACAGAGTTTGGTTATTGGAGCTGGGTGGGTTATTCTTGGTCTAAAAAGACCTCAGCAAGATACAGAGCTGGTAGCTATTGTGGTTGTGACTTGTGTGAAGGGCACAGTGACTTCACATCCAAAGGCCTATTGGGAAAAAAACACTTTTCTAGTTCTCTGGAGAGAGATGACCTGCACACTGCGTGCTCTAGATGGAAGTATGAAGCAGTCCATGATGCAATATTTTGGCAAAAGTTTCCAAGTATACAAGAAACCCACAAGAAAAATCAGGCATCCGTTTCATTTATGGAAGTGCTTTTGTTTCGTGGAAGCCCTGGAGAAAGCCCAAGCGTGCTGTATGATAATCCACATTCACTTGCAAAATCTACATGTTCTCCACAAGACTGAGGCATGAATAAACCTAGAGGACCGTTCTTGGAAGCCATCACCTATAGTAGTAATGTTTTAAGACTTGTGGGGACACATTCAATTAAGGCTTCATATAGTTTCCATACCAAAGAAATCCCTACAAAATGGAATAAATAATATGGGGAAAATGTTTCTAGCCTATACTAACTTATAGAATGGCTTCTTTATATTCCTTTAGAGATGTAAAGGGACTTTAAAATTTTTTAAATGAACTGTTAATGGAGGACATAGAGGACATTAGCACAGATGAAAATCAGCTTCATGAATATTAGGGAACTAAATTATTGACTGGATTACTTGGCTTCAGAAATTCAAAGAAAGCTTATGGATCCAATTCCAACTTTGAAACTTATTAACCCTTTTCTGCTTTACTTTTTATTTCATCCTTTCTTCTCAGCCATGACTTAAGATTTTCTGTTCTATGACTCAGCTTCAGATGAAGGGAAGGGAGAATGAATGGATTTATTGCAGGCAATGCCACAGCCTAGTTGTTGGATACCCGCCAAGACCTGTGATGTGGGTTCAGGCTGTGAATTCCAATCTGCTCATTGCCTGAAAGAACACTTGAACTTCTTGACCAAGAGGTCAATACCCCATTTTTTGATTCCAAATTCGGCACTAACTTAATGAATCAAAACAGTCTAATAAATCAGTATCCTCTGGAGACTTATGTGGTATTTCTTTACTCAATCTGAAATGTCAGGATTTTAGATATCTTGTTTCTACCTATCTCATCAGCAGAAAGACTTCTGAACTTGCTTGAGGATTTAGGTTCTCTGGGAGGTGCAATGATATTATAGCTCAGTCTAGACAAAGTTCTTATGACTGAAGAAGTACTCAAGGCAGGACTGAGGTGAGAAGTCAAGGTGCACCAGGAGTAGGGATTTGAGGAAGGAGTGCAACACAGACAGGGAGTTTCTTAAGGAAGGCCTCAGCAGTTAGCAAAAACTAATTTGGGAAGTGCCAGAGCACTTAGGCTGTGTTTAAATATTGTCATGAAGGTTGGACTTTCTACAGTACTCTTGCAAATCTCTCCTCCAGATTTGTGTGGAGCGTACAAATTGGCTCTTTTCTGGAAACAAGATTCTCCCTCATCCCTAAAGCTTAGTTAAGATTCTGGACACAAGACTCTGGATGCAACACACACCTCCACTAAATCCTTCAGGCCATCTAGGAATTTATTATTCAGTTACAAAGAGATTAATGGGATCTCTGAGGCTTAGGACTTGATATCTGAGTTCAGCAAAGTTGCCCATTTCTAAGCATCAGAGGAAACTTCCAGTAGGCAAGCTCTGAGTCCTGAGAGAGGAAAAATTCTTGAAAACTCAGGTGACGACAGCCTGAACAGCTTCTGGGGAAAGAAAAAATTTTGCTGTTCAGCAAGCACAGAAATCAATTTCTGTGGTTCTTGGAAAAATTGGAAAATTCACAGAGTGACAAGGGCACAGTTAAGGAATTTTTGCAGGGCTCATGTATAGAGCAAAACAAATAGATGTAATGGCATGAAAAGATTATGACTTGTGTTACACAGCCTTTGAATACATAACACGATGAACTGCCAAAATATAGGTGGAGGCAGGAATAGGTGCCAGTGTCAGAGTTTGGGAACTGTGTTACTCATTTATCAATGAAAAAGAGAAAGGCATCCACGAACCAAGCAGAAGGAAGAAATTTCTACTTACACTCAGGTGTAACGTCCTTTTCATCCTGGGATGAATAGCAACATGTTCCTGTCTTTGTACCCTTAAATGTGCATTTGGGCTGGGTTTTAATATTACCTTTCTAAGTTAAAGGTCAATCATATTGAAAGACCAGTAGTGCTGGCATACTGGAATGAGCTATTAATGTTAATACCAAAAAATGTGGAATAATTTGCCTTCTGACTACCATGCCAGGAGTACCTCATTGGAGCTAAGATTCCTCTGCAGCTTGTGATGCAGTCCATAGTGAAACAGCTGTGCCCCTGTGACCCATGGAGGCCCACAGGGATGCAGAGGTCCAGCTGCAGTCCATGGAGCTGCCCATGCTGGAGCAGCTGGATGCCTGGGGGAGGCTGTGTTCCTGTGGGAGACCTGTGGAGAGGGGAGGCCTTGCTTCCAGACTGCAGCAGCCTGTCCTTGAAGAACTGCACCCTGTGGAAGAGTGACCCAGGCTGCAGCACATAGCAGAGAACTCTTTCTCATGAGATGCATCCACACTAGAGAAGCTTGTGGAGAGCTGTTTCCTGTGGGGGAGTTCCCATTGTGCCCAGGGGAGCAACTCCTCTCCCTGAGCAGCAGGAGAAGCCTCAGGTGACAAACTCACCATAACCTCCATTCCCTGCCTCTTTGCCCTGCAGAGACAGGAGGAAGAGCTTGGAAGGAGAGGGGATTAGGGGATAGTGTTTTTAAGAGTCTTATTTTTCTTCTCATTATCCTGCTCTCATTTCATTAGTAATAAATTTACTTCATATCTATAAGTCGAGCTTGTTTGGCCCTTGATGGCATTTGATGAGCAATCTCTCCAGCTCCATATCTCAGCTCATGAACCCTTTGCTAAGTTTTCTCTTATCTGTCCAGCTACAAAAAGGAATGAGTGGCTTTGGTGGGTTCCTGGTATCTGGTCTGGGTCAACCCACTACAGAGCTGCTGGCGCGTTCACTTTTCTACATTCCCTAAAAAAATCACGTCAATTCATTTTAGGCATTTTATCAGTTAATCATTTTATGGTAATTTGACTTCTCAATCTAGTAGGCATCCCATCAAGAGCTTGCCCATGCAGAATATAAACTATTAACACACAAATAATTTCTAGACTCAAGAGGTGGAGCCAGCATTGAAACCTTGTCATTGACTGTTTAACTTCTATGGAAGAAGAAGTGATTTGTAAGGAGATAAAAGAGCTGCTGGACAGACTGCTTAGGAGCTGGGGCTGCAACTACAATTTGGGAAGTAGTATTTATCTTTTCTGTGCCTGTGGTGCTGCTAACAGGGACTGACCCACCTGTTCGCTCCTCTACATGTGAATGCTGGCATCAGTTATGGAACATATACATCTTCCTCTCTGGGGTGAAGTTCTTTCTGGACTTCTACTCTCTTAGTAGCAAATAATATTAATACATTAAGTAAGGAGATGCCAGAGGAGCTTCTTCCTACCAAATGGCTTGGAAGGGTGCTCATTCTCTTTAAAAGAATGTCAGTCTGAATCTTTGCAGGACGGCCTGGAAGTTCATCCAGGCTTCCACCTAAGCCCTAAGGGAGGCCAGTAGGCAAAAGAGACCCTCTTCTCAGAAACATGAAAATAAGTCTTCTAAACTTCATTTATTATCTTGGGTTCAGTGAACAAGAATTTATTTTGTTTTAGTGGTGTTTTTTAGTGTTTTTGTTGTTGTTTTGGTTTGTTTAATTTTTTTCTTCAATTAGAGAAAGTTATGTATTATAGCTTATTTTGCATGAATCTAAGGGGGTTTTCCCTCTCTTTAGCAGTCAAATTAACAATCTCTCCCAGCAAGTTATTTAGCCAGAACACTCCTACAATCATGATTTATTAATAAAAAATATTTGAAGTAGTACAAAAACAGACAACAGAAGATTAAGGAGAAAGTCATCCTTACTGTAGTTGATGAAACCAAGGAAGTTAATTCCCAGCTAAAGCCTGACACAGATCTACAAGTCGATGAACACCTAGGAAGTAAGACTTTACCTGACACACTGTAAACAGTCAGTGCTGAAGGATGCTCAGAGTGAAGGTCCTTCAGAGACCCACAGCTCCAAAAAACCTCCAGGAAAAAGGAGCAAGTGAATTACTTGTATTTGTAAAAAAGAAAGAAGGAACCAAACCATCACCACCAATAATGTATTTTGTTATAAAAGAACTGCCATCATCCAGACCCTGTCCATCATCCTGATAAAACACACAATGCTGATGTGTTTTTTCACTTCGCTTCTCAGTCTCAGAGAAATGTGAAATATTAAAATTATGATGGTTTGTTTGATTCAAGGAAAGTCTTTGTACTGAATTAAAAATGCAGTAAAGACTAATTGGAGTTGATATATCTCCCATTAGATTAATTTTGAATCAAGTACTATATTTTATTGACATCATGTTAGTGATCAAGATGTTCTGTAAACTGAAAGTGTTTCCGAGGGAATAATTACAGCTTGGAGGAAAGAACAAAAGATTGAAGGTGTAAAGGATTAAAACTATATAGAAACATGAGCATAATTTTCTTTTGCTTTATAGAAGCTACAGAAGAACAAGCAAAAATCTTAGTTACTTACTTATAAGTCTAAGAATTACTTAGACTTGTCTAAGTAATTGAGGAACCTTTGAAAATATTTTGAAGGATCCCATGACCATTAGATATGGCTAGCAGAAAATTCAGTTCAAGGAAGTTGTAAAATTTGGGATGCCTCTTGCCTTATATTAGAGAAAGGTGTACATTTATTAATATTTTCATAAATGAGAAAAAGGTTCAGGGCAGCACAAAACCAGTGCGATCAGCATGATCAGGCTCATTGTGTTCTCAGTCTTGCCCTGCCTTTATTACTTTCAGTGCTGCTTTGTCAGGAGAAATATTCTTCGAAAGTTTCTCCTGGCGCTGAGAGTGTGTAATCAAATCAGTGTTTATGTTTTCATGGTTTTTTTTATTTGTTTTGACCAATGAACTGCTCTTTATGAGCCCACTCCTCTTGGCATGGACCTGAACTCTTAGCTGTTGGTGGCTGAGATGCTTCATGGGAGCTCTGCTACCTGTCGTACATGTGCCAGATACCCCCAAAAGGGACCAGGGTGGCCTTCTTTTCTCTCTAAACACAGTAGCTGCCTCCTTCCCCTCATGTGTCCACTTGAGTTAACAAATTTGATTTTTTTCAGGCTCAGACCAGGGAAGCTGGTAGCCACAAAACAATAGAATGACTTATTTTAAGCAGTGTCACTGTGTGCCTGTACTTTCCAAGATTTCAATTTCCTGTGTGAAAATTTCAGATTTTATGACATGTGAGCATAAATATTGTCTTCTTCCTACACATGGACAAAGCCAGACCTCACATCAGAAAGTCAGCTTATGTAATCTTGTTTGTTTTGGGATGGAGGAGGGCACAGAAATGTGTCAGCTACTTGCCAGAGAGCTGGAAGGAGGAGACCTGTGTGTGCCAGAGTAAAAGAGAAGTAACCCCTAGCAAAGTCTGGAGGAAAATGGCAAGGACTGTGAAAATGGCCCTTTGTCAAAAAGAGTGACAGGAATCTGAGGGCACCTGGTTGGCACCTGGTTGCCAGAGGTACATGCCTTCTACTGCATCTTTATGGCAAAATGCAGTTAAACTGCAGTGGGACTTAGGCTTTTTCTGGGTATCCAGCAAGGCCCCCAAATTGAGAACTCAGATTTGTTTTTTTTTTTTTTCAAAAAGAAAAAGAAAGAAAATAAAAAAGAGTAGCCTCAGTATTAGATTCCCAGCCAGATTACCCTGCTGCTAACAAACAGTAAACCCACAGCAATGGACACATCAGGTTTCTCTAACCCTTTGCTGTTGGTATGGAAACACCTTGCTCTGGGGAGCATATTGTCCCTTGCTTATGCCCGTGGATAGCTCAACGGTATATTTAACCTGATGAAATTTTCACCACCTTCTCTGGGGGTAATTCCACAATATACTCATGGCAAGTTGGCAATATATTTATTTGCAATGTGTGAGGGACGCCTACGTTGGATCACAAACTCATGCTGTAACATAGTGGTAGCAATTTTGGCTACCATAAAAGTGGGACATGTTCCCAACCCAAACCAGTCAGAAAAAAAAAGGGTACACATTCTACAACTAATTTTCAGAGTCTTTAAGCCTCATCATTATTGAAACAATGAGTAAAATAGTAATGGATTATGAACATATTAATACATGCTAAACAATGTGTCAGTTTCAGAAAGATATTTATCTGCTACTAGGTAATCAGATGTTATCTAAGAAGATGTAGAAGTTAAAAAATAGATAAAGAATGTCAAAACTTATGGAAGCACTGAATATTCACTTGTTTTCCCATTTTTTTGCTAGAATAATCTGTTTCACAGCCACGCAAACCAACTGATAATTAGCAACCTTGAACAAAATGTCCCCATTCATAAATCAAAATTATTCACCACAAATATTAATTGCAAATTTAGCCTTTTTTTTCTTGTTCATGAATATATTTTCCATGCATAAATATTCATAGAATAGTTTATGAAAACAGATTTTAGTCTGTGGGTTCCTTGTAAGATGTTATTATATCTGTATAGTTGCTACTTGTGCATCACAATTAGTCGATAATTCACACAGGTATCATCTTTTCTCCCTGGAAATAAGATTGTTTGCTTTAAAAAAAAATAATATGGAAAAAAGTATAGGGATAATTGCAATATTGGCATCATTTACAGGAACAAATCACATGCACTAAAATTTGAGTAAAGTATGAAGATTTGTGATTATCATGACAAATACCCACAGCTGTGTGAGGATTTATAAGCATAATATATTATAAAAGCAGAAATAGCAGGAAACTCTGCTTATTTCTTCTATTCACAAAAGTATTCTTGAATCACAGCATTATTGTAAATGCCCTCTTTCACAATGATACAATTTCCTGTTTTAATCTCTGAGCATCAATTGTAACTGTTTGTCAGCTTCCAAAAATTGTTAGACAAGATAATATCTGAGCTTTATGTTCACTTGAATAGATAGTGCAGTCTGTCCTTTCCCTGTCCTCCTTCCAGAGCATCTCTTTTACTGAGGAAAATGAGACAAGCTGCTCTTTCAATTTTTGTGGCTGAGAGCTATTCCCCCATCAACTCTGCACCTTTTAACCCTCGTGATGTGATGTTGATGGAGCTGCCACTTAAAAACAAATTCTGTTTGGCCATCAGGGAGGCTTCCTGCAGTGATGGAGATGACAGAGTCTTTTTCAGGACGTTGCTTTTGAATCTGCTGTTGGGGGGGGAAACCCTTGTTTTCTGATATCTAACAGCATTTGGGTTCAAATGTGAAATCCCTGGGCTCATTCTGGATTCCTCATGTATAGGAGGCACAGCCACCAGAGTGCTTGGGAGGGAGCAAAATCAAGGGAATGAAACTCCTGCTTGGCATGAAGCCTTATTTACCCAGTCTTGTGGAACAAACAAGCAAACAAAAAACCCTGTCCAAAACAAGCCCCACTGTGTAACCCACTGTTTGCACTCAGAGTTTAGAATATCTCTTGGCTTGGAATTCAGTGATTTGGAGTAAGAAGCTATAGGAATGCCCTTGGATAGTGACTCTTTCTTTAGTACACTAATTATTCTTACTAGACTTGCTATGATACAGGACTTAATGCTGCTTATTTAACAATCTTTTTCTAGCGCAATGGCCCTCTGAACAGGTGGAGGGGATTTTATCCAGCACATCTTTGGTTGTTAGCCAGCACATTCTTGCTCTTTCAGACGTGAAAATATTTACATATTAGTTATATGAAATAACATCTTTCTCTTTATAAAAAATTTGTAAAATGGCACACTAACAGCTTATCATATACTCACTTCCAGCAAAAATAAGCACAGAAAAACACATCTCCACCTTGTACTCACTGCCCCCAGCTAACACCAACATTTTAATGTTAACTCTTTGTCCCTGGGAGTCGATTTTTTCCCAGCACAGCACCTAAGTGCAAAAGGCATTAGCGCAAATGTCTGAACTCCAAACCCATCTGGCATTAGGAGCTATAAAATGTTGCCATACTTGTCTACAGTAGATTTTAACAGACTTTCTGGACAATATCATTTAAAAAACATTGTTGTGCAATGGAATTAATTAGCACAAGTAACATGTACAACATAAATTTTTATTGTTTCTTATATGCCATAAAATTTCCAAGACAGAAGCATCTGGTAAAACCATACAGTCTGACTGGGCATGGCATTAGGAAGGCCTAGATGGGAGCAGATGGAAAGTCTGAGGTTGAAATAAGAACAGATGGGAAGTCTGAAGGTGAAATTTGAACTTAGGTATTTCAAAGTTCACATGGCTGAACATAAAGTCCCATTAAGTGTGCTCTGATGAAGAGCTAAACTGATGGGCCCCACTGCGCCTTCCCTCCTTTTGTATTTCCAGTGTCACTTAGCTGTCAATAATGTTTGTGGCAGAAGTTTAAAAAGCACTTTCCTTAACTCTGCCTGCTCATGTCAAACTCGAGTTTTTGTCATCCACTCTATACCTGGGATTTTACAAAGGTGTCATCGCTATGAATATGGAAAAGCTAGCACACCTCCATGCGCTGTGCAGTTGGCTCATTTTAGTTGGTACAGCTCCTTGGAAATACTTTCTCTCCTAGTGTTTTTCCAGCAGAACAGGTCTGTTGCAGTTTTAACAGGGAGATATCATCCAAAATTGTGGGAAAAATTTGATTGCTACCTATAGTTAGAGGCAAATCCATAGAGAAGAAAAAAAAACTCTGGACCTATTCCTTGATGCTTTTTGGGGATTTTTTTCACACCTTGTTGGGAATATGGTAAAGGACTTTTGTTTTAGAGTGAATTTATGTAAATTCAATGGGTTTTATGGAGGCTGAATTCATGCAAAGTCCTTTGCATGGATGATATTAGCAAATGTGGTGAGTTGAAAAATAATGGCCTGGTATTCCTAATAAACCATCATACTTTGAATGAAATTGTTACTTTTAAAAGCTGTGAATCCCTAATATGTGATTGTCAGCGGAGATAAATTTTTCCAGCTCCCACAGACATACAAAATTCCCAGTTTACAGCCCAGCATTGGTCGTAAAACACAAATACAGTACCTGGCTCTTGTTCTACAGTCAAGGCAGAGAGAGCAACTTCTCAAGTGTAAATAAAGTACTCCTTTCAGATGTTGAAAAAGGCATGGCAATTTGTTTCTGAAATATTGCTGTAATTTTTTTAGCATTTACTATAGCAGGGTATATCAGTTCTAGGAGCTGATGGGTCATTTGGAAAGTGCCAAGAATGGACATCCCTTTACAGTTCAGCAAGTTCCCAGGTCACTTCTCTCATGCACGTGGCCAGCTGGGTATTTGGGAAGGGCCATTGTTGCCAAGCCAGGTGGGGCACCTAAGTCAAATTTGTGGTAGGTTTCCAAAGCCTAGGAATTATGTCTTTCCTCAGGCTAACAAATCTTTTTGCCATCATTGTCAAGTCAATCACTCTGCTGCCATATCATGTCACCTGGGTCTTGAGGATCATCATATTCTAAAATTCTGACAAGATTTTGAAAAATGGTCTGAAAAATGACAGACTCTCACATGTTCCTACTGTACTCGAGGAAGTGCATTTCCTGTGATTAATGGTTTCTCTTCGTGCTCTGCACAATGCTTTTTAAGATTTTTCTTTCCCTGCTGTAAGCCAAACCAAAGAATGTTTTCAGTTTCTCAGGCTCTATTTACCTTCTGTCTCACTAGGGGAGCCTCTCTCTCCTTGCTTTCTGATGATTGTGCACATACTTAAAGCCTTCTGACTATTTTCAGCTGCTACTACTATGTTCCAAAAATCTGACACAGCGGAACGCATCACCTCGCTGCCGGCGTGCAGCAGGCACTTCCCTTGGACTCCTGCCCAAGTTGCATTTGCAGTCCAGTGAGGGAACCAGGTAGAACTGCGACTCCAAGGGTTTTGTAGGGACTCATTGAGCTTGACATGTGTACCCTGCTTCCGGACACCATCCGTGCAGCTGCTTCAGAGTTTCAAAGGCTGCAGGAGCCTGGCAGAGTGAGGGCAGGGGAGAGAAGGCAGCTTGTGTGTGCTGGGCTGGACAAACAGACAACAGATTGGGCATCTGATGTAGCCTTTTAGCTGTACACCATGGACCACCAGGGAGTAATGCGCTGTAACTCCTTGTCTAATTCTCAGCTCTTCAGTACTACCAGATTGTAATCTTACTTTTTTTTTTTTTTTACTCTAACTTTTCTCTGATGACAATCCAATGTATTTTTAGTAGAATTCAAGTGTAAGGCACTGAGGTTATACTACCTCACATAAGGGTTGCCTCATAAATGCAGCATTCTGTTTTCATGGACAATGGCATGAGTAGTTCATAAAATATTGTGAACAGTTTGTTTTGTAGTGAAATAGCACAGTAAATTATCTTTATTTTCAGGTTGCACTTGCAGCTCCACTGAGTTCTTTTAGGTGATGTTTGCAAGCTATGACTGGGGAAGGCAGTTCCTGCCTTGCTTTCTTGCTAAACTTACGTGAAAAAGTGATTTTTTTGAAGAAAAAGTGCAAAATGTACTGACTGAACATTGGAAGGTGAAACAGTATTTGAGGTAGAGCAACACCTTTTGCTGGAATGAAGCAACTGCATTTATTACCTACCGTGTGTGTGTCTTTTTCACTCTGTGGAGTAAAGAGATGCAGCATCTCATTTCAGGTAGCGTCTGCTCAGACTGGGGGATGAGGAGGCCCCAGTTGTGATGTGGTACTGCAGCAGCAGCGGGTGCCACAGGCAGGGTGGAGAGATGCTGCTGCTGCTGCTGTAGACACCCCTCCCATGAATCCATGCCTCTCTGTGACTTCTTTCTAGTGCTCCATGGGTGTAAATCATCAATTTGACTGAAAACTCCTCAGTTCGGACACATGAATGTGTGCTGATGTACAGGAGTTCTGCAGTGGGTCTCAGGCTGTTTGAAAGGCAACGGAATAAAATAGATACCTAAGAACGCAATTACACTGAAAAAAATGGGCCCTATACGTCTTTGCTTGGATGGTTTAGGGGCTATGGCTGAAGATGCACAGCTTGGTAAAAATCCAAGAAAACCACACTAATTTTTGTGTCGTTCCTGCTTATTTTTCTTGGTTTCAGCTTTCAATTCCTTTCTGAACTCCCTGTAGTTATCTATGGCTCATTTGCGCTCAGTAACTACTTATGGTCTTGAAAGAGCTCAGATGAGAGTCTGCTGTCACAGTTAGTGAAGGCAGGACTTCATCCACAGCATCCACTGACAATTATTGTCAGAAGCATTGTATTTGCTGTTTTCTGGTCTTTCAGTTCTGTTTTTCTCTTTTAAGATGGTGACTGATTTGATAAATAATTTACAGAAATGACTGGCATTTTGTTCACAGTGAGTTTCCTGTCGTGGTGCTCTACTATTTTTTAAATTCTTCAGCCTTATGAATGTAAGTGCTGAAATAACATGGTGTCTCTCACACTGTGACTTCTCAGGGACTCCAAGCACAGATGAGCTGAGTGCAGTAAGACTGGATAGGTGTAGACATGTCTTCGTGTTAGCAGTCTTGGTGCTCAACTTTCCAATTACTTCTCAAAGCACAAGCTGGGCAAGAGACAGATACAGAGAATCCAGATAGATTTCTTGTGGTCCTTCCCATCCCCTTCCTTGTTATAATTTTTCTCTCCAGTGCTTCAGGGCTTTTGGTAACATCTCTACCTTTATCCACTTTCAACACTAGGTTCTCAGTGTGTAGCAGTGTGACATGATTTTAAGCAGTGCAAAATGAATGCTGCATTTCCACTGAGAATGTATGTTTCATGTAAATGTTTTTTCCAAGTATGCACTATGCAGTAATCAAAATATAACATAACATAGTTATATATGTTTTTTTACTAACATATTGAAAGTGTGATAATTAAGAATAATTAATTTGAAGTACTTCAGAATTCATATTGTTGTGTGTGCAGCAGGTCAAGTACTTGTTAATAAAATGGCTGTCCTTAACAAAACTGCACAAACCAAGGACCTCTGCTGTTGAGGAGAAAAGAGCTTTTAAAGCAGTAGCAGTCAAATTTGTAATGAAGAGAAGAAGATGAGCGTACGAGGGTTACACTGTTGATATCAGGCAGCTGCTGGATTCTCTGGAAGATGACCAGTAAACTCTGACATTACTCTAAGTAGCATCTCAAGAATTGATCCAAGAACTATTCAGAAGACTCCTGTGGCATGATTACACTTCAGTTGAACTCTTTTTTCCTGTTTTGACTATTTAAAAAATTTCAGAGTTACCACTGTATTTTCTGTGAGGTAGATCTCTTACATATGCTGGCTTGGCCCACTTTGGCTGTTTTTTTTCATGGTCAACCTTGGTTTTCAGACCCCCCTTTCTGTTCTTTCCTGACATGATCTGGATTTGAGAATTGGCAGTATGTACCATTAATGTCCATTTAATTCAGCTCTGTCTGACTTGTCTTCACAGGTGTTTTCACAGGGGCAATTGTTGGGAAGAAAAAAACAAAGCCAGTAAAGTGTAGTGCAAGTATGCTGAGCAGATGTGCCATCTCAAGGGGAGGAAATCTTTCCCTTTTTTTGCATCTAGTTTTTCATGACAACCTTAAATACTAAATATGTTTCTTTTTAGATTCAAATGTCCAGATAAGTTTTATCAATTTCTAGTGAAAAGTAAAAGTATGGGTATTTCAAAGAAATTTAAAATTAAAGACCATTGGTACACACTGGTTCCATGCAGCAGTTGAACAGTCGCTTGAGTCAGCCTTTGGGGTGCAGATACTGCTTTCTCCTGTACAACAAATACACTGAAGCAAAATGCTTAGATATTGCCTTGCTGAATATTTTATACATTAGGCTGCTTGTGGTTTATGAGATTTAGGACTAGAAGGAACAGCCAGAAATCTAGTCTGATCTCCTGTTTATTTGAACCAGTTGGCCACTGCTTGAACCGTATCTGTTCCTTGACCAAAGACAAATGATTTTCAATTTAAAATATACGGACAGCTGTGCTTGAAGAAATGGAAATTTCAGCCAGTCCAGTGCCTACGGTCTTACGGCCTGAGTCTTAGGGTCAGAGGACAGAGACAAGAAAGGTAAAATCTAATCCTACTCTGATAACTTTCCAAATAACATCAATGTGCAGTGAGGTCAAATGTGCAAAGCAACAATGTGCAGTGAAGCAATATCTTTTAGTAGCAGTTTGGAGATTTATTCTTCTGCTCTGTACTAAAGTATATTTTCTTTCAGTAGATACCAGTTTACTGAACAAATGTGTTGTTCTAAATAAGAGTCCCCATTCTGTTATAATATTGCATTAATCTGTAGGTGAGCAGCAATTTTTTTTATTGCTTCTAATTAATATAATAACATTGACCATTGACCATTGATGTTTTACACATCAGACATGGTAAGAATCCTTAAATAATTCCACCAGTAATACTGCCCTTCACCAATTTTTCCCTATCAGTGCTCAAGAGCTGTTATTTGACCATTTCTGTGATCCATTAAATAGGTGCCCCAGAGATGAACAATGTTATTTTTAATCAGAATATTATGTTTTATTACTTTGAATGACTGACAATATTCTCAAATAAACCACTTTTTAAAATAACCTTTGCCATCTGAATTTATAGTCTGAAAAACTATGACCTGTTTAGGTTTTTGTTTGTTTTACAGCAGTTACTGAATTGACATCAGTTAACTCTGAAGTATCTTTTCCACTACTTTGCCTGAATAGAACATTAAACTAGTCAAACTGTAGTTATCCAGATTTCTGCTTGTCTATTGAATTTTTTTTCAAACTAAGTATCTTCCTAAGTATCTTTGATACATTTTAATCACCATCAGGTTCATTAAAATTTTGCATCACTGGCACAAATATCACTGTAGGAAGTTAATAAGCATAGTTTCTTTAAAATATTTCTCTTTCAGTTTATGTAGTTCAGAGCTTCCTTTAGATTTTTGGAAGTAGCCATTCTGAAGCATCACATCTCCTTGTATTCTTTGGGGCTGTCCTTTGTTTGGGTATGTTGAATGCAATGAGGTCATGATCATTGGTTCCTAAGCAACGACCAACTTCTACTCCAGTGATTAATTCATCTTTATCCATCATATGAAGTCCAAGGCAAAGTAACCTTCTCTGTCAGAAACCCATGCTCCATAAGTTTTAGAAAGCCTATGACATTTCATTAGTGTGAGACTTTGAGCACATCTTCCAAATGGAAGTTGCTCTTTGTAACACCCATATGTTTCTCATTCATTTTTTATTGCAGACATTAACATTTTTTGTCAAGTAAATGAGCTAATATTAATCTGTTTACTTTGAAACACATTGTGGAATCCATATTTAGTGAGATACTGATACATACATTTGCAAGTGTGAACTATATAACTGGACAGAGAAGAAAAATTTTGTGAGGTATTTTGCATTTTTATAGCACCTTCATCTTACCATCCTAAATGGCCTGTAAAAAATGAATTAATGCACTATTGCTAGAAATTTATGCCAGTCACTGCAATTTCTTTCCTCAGGAAAGTATTGAGCCTGATAAAATGTTATTAGCTTGATTTCTTGTAAGTAGAGAAATGGAAGGGCAAAGTGGTTAAGTTCAGCATTTGAAACGTGGGCATCTCATCCATATTTAGGTACCTCTGTGGCCTGATTTTCAGAGTTGCTGAGTGCCAGCATGATCCCATTAGTGTAACTTATCAAGGTCATGCGAAAAAATCCTTTACCAGGAATAGTCTTGACTCTGTGCCCTGTATGTTAATGATTTGTAAATCCAAAATTGAGAGATCAACTCTTTTATGGATAAGGCAAAAAAGCCCAGAGTTTTTAATAAAAAGAAGAAATGGGCCACATCCCCTCACTTCCAGTTTCATCAGATCTAAACAATTTCATCTCCATCAGCTCTAATGAGCTCACAGCCATATTATGCTGTTCTGCAGTTCCCCAAACTAGCATTAGACAAAGCACAGAATATCTGTTTTAAAAAGATTTTCAAGGCTTCTGCCTCTTCTCTTGATGGATTTCTTCATCTGAGGGCTGCTCACCCTGCTCCCTGAGCAGGCAGGAGTAGTTGTATCCTGGTCCCTCTGGTGAATGGTTATGGAGGACCCACAGGCAGCTGTTTGACATGGTGGCCTGAGACAGATCTCAATGCAGCAGTGTGAAGATGGAGAATAAATGCAAATTTCTGTAGCAGAGAGTAAAGAAAAGGAATGTCAGGAGGCAAAGAAGAATGATGGTGAATTAATTGTTCAACCCTAGATGAAAAGTCTGTGACTCAGCCCCATGGAGACTGTTATCTCATAGCTGCATGCCATAGTGGTGTTACTTTATAGGGCTGGAGAGTGATGGGAATTGAGGCATTAAGCCTTAGCCACCAGCTGGGCAGGGAATTCTGATGCTGCCAGAGTAGGATTGTTGAAATAAAATAGTTATGTTTAGAACGAGTTCACTGGAACATGACCCTGTCTGCACAAGATTTCCTTCTTTCTTTCCTTTGCTATTAATTTTTGGTAAGTGGCAGGCAAGTTCTGGGTTGGATTCCTGATATGAAAGAAAAGAGAAGCAGAGTGAAATAAAAGTTTTGGAAGAGTGATTAACCAGGAAACAGGACTTAAGACATGGCATCACTGCCTGCCATTTATCTCCTCCCCTGCTTTACTCCTCACCTTCATCTGAGTGCAGGGACTGGAGAAGGACAGACTGATGGGAGCAGGGGACAAACACTGTCTTTACAAGTATGGAGTAGTCTGGCTCAGCATATCCTGTCTGGTGCAGGATCTTAACTGCTTACCTTTCTTTCACCATCACCTTTAATTAAGCTCCCTTAAGGGTCATCATGAGCATGGGAGCTTGGCTTTTTTGTTCTCTGCCCTTTTTTATACTGAACTAACACACTAGCCAGATTTTCCAAAGCGCGCAACTCCCTTTTGTATCAGATTTTCCACCAGATGAAAGCGTGGGGAAGAAAAAGGGTGGATGTAATTTTGATACAGTTTTTTTGCCTTTTAAAGCTGAAGAACTTTATGTTATGCCCATTTCTACTTTTATAATAAAGGAGTAGGGATTGTACCTTTGTTTTAAAGCCTGCTAGGTGAGAATTTCCCCCTGTGGCTCCCACAGCTCCACTTTCAGGTCAGTGGATTGATTTAGTGGGGAGCTGTTCTGTTGGTGCTGCAGGGAGGTGTGCAGCACCCATGACATCCTTTTCTCCCCAGAGGAGCCCCCAGTAGCCCCATGTACTGTAGACCACACCCCTCTGCAGTCCCAGATGGGACATGTTGATGCATTAGCTCCCAAGGAATAGATGTCCCAGGCTGCACTTCCAGCTCAGAGTAAGCACAGAGTGTGCTTTTGCCTTATAGAGTGGCTAATGACTAATGGAGTAGCTAGTTTGACTGTGGATGTAAAGACAGCCCTGCACAGTAATCACTTCCATGGAAGTACTTTACCCTGGTGTTGTGGCCACCAACACATGGACATGTACAGCAAAGGTTGCTGTCCTGAAATACAGTGAACAAAACCTGTGTCACAGCTGCAAAAGTAAACCAGACTCCGGTGAGATTTTGCCTCATTCTGGTCTTTTCACACTTGGGGATTCTTGTGAAAGTGAAAAAACATGTTTTCCATAGCAGGGGCCCATTGCCAAAATACAGTCTGCTCAGAACATTTCAGATGCTCTAAAGTAGCTAAACCACCCACACAGAGCTGGTAGAGGGGACTTAGGGATCCATGGGAGATCCACACCCGTCTAAAGCCACAGCTGAAGATCATGCCAGATCCTCCGCAGCATCTGAAATGGCATGAGAAGCCTATGTTGAGGCAGTTTAATGCTTCCCTGGGAGTTCACAGTAGCTGGAGATTGCGGGATGCTGGGTTAGCAGGACAGGCACTGTCATTCATGTGTTTTGCTTTGCATGGTTGTGTGTGGCAAAAGCCAGTAGGAGAGGTGCAGAAATGACCTGTAGTGATACCCACCTGGCCCTTCCCAGCTTTGACTTGCACATTGATTTTACTTTTTAATATGTCCAAATTTGGCTTTTATGGAGAAACTAAGATTTTCCAGATGAGTATTAGTAGAGATTACCTACGAGCAGTCATAATCAGCTGCAGCAACTGCATTCCCTCTGGTGTTGGAAGGGGAGTGATCTCAAGGTGTTCTTGGCTGGCTGCTGCATGAAACCTATTTTAAGGCTCTTCTGTGGTGGGGGAAGGCATGAGCACAGACGAGGGGGATGAAAGATTGCTACAGTCACAGGACAATTGCCCTGCACAGGTTGAATGAGTCAAATCATCCTGTCTACCTTTCCTGGTCTCTCTCTGCCTACACAATTTAATGGACTGAAAAAAAACAAACAAAAACCCCACAGAGAAGTGAAACTGGTGACTGGCTATAAATGTGGGACACGTGGAAATTTCCTAGATTTCCCACTGCTGAATTTTGCTGATTTATTAGACTAATAGTCCAGGAAGAGTTTTCAAGGTTTTTTGTATTTACTAGAACAAAGATTCCAATTTTTAGAGGTTCTTTAAATGCTAAACAGTTAGCACTATTGAAAGGAAAATATTACAAAAATAGTCAAAACAAAAGCCACTCAAAAAGGATAACACCAGCAGGGAAAATGTTTCCTTGCTTTCTCTGTAAACAAGTTGGAAAGATTATTTATTGACATGAAAACAGTTTATAAATTATGAGGCTGGGATAGAACTTGAGCTCAAGACTTTTAATCAACATTATGTTTTGCTTCCAATTTCCCTGAGACTACACAGGGTCCTAAGAAGAAATAACATTAGGAACAGAAAGAAAGCAGGAAGTATTGTGCAGCCTTTGCTGTTTGTCTAGGTTCCATGCTGTGATCATCCCAAAACCTTCATACAGAAAGAAAATAAGAAGGAAAGGGGGGAAAAAAGTTTATTTCTTTTGACATCTTCTTTCAAAATGACAATATAGCTGCAAGTGATATGGCTTGGGCCTGCTAATTACAACTGCTTTCTGGGGCAAAACATACAGACAAGACAGATACTGAATTCTCTGTTTCCATCAGCTTGAGACCTTTGCACTTTCCCAGGTCTTTCTAGCTTGGGTTCTGTACAGTAGGAAAGTTTCCTGCCAAAAAAATTATCTGAGTTGACATATTCCCATGAAAAAACTTCAGTGTTGGTCCATAAACACTTTCTCATGAAGTAAATAAATAAAATTCCACACTGGCTCTGCTCTGTGTGGTTCCTCACTAAATATCAGAGCAGATAGGCAAATAATTTTGACATTTTCAGACACAGGAGCTGTCCTAGAAAAAAGACTTCATTGTGTCCTCAAGTAGAGCTACTGGAGAAGAGATTGTCAAACTCCTAAACCATATCATAGCAAGCAATCCTCACAGAAAGAAAATACATCTTTTTCTGCTTCTGGTGAGCTCATCCCATGAGGCAGCATGGTTTATGATAGCCCTTGATCTTTTTATCTTGACTGGTAGTTTGCAGATCCTTTAATTATGCACAAGTAGCACTTTTTTTGGTGAGATCTGTGAGCTGGAGGGCTGACTAATGCAATAGATTAGCCTCAGTTTTTGTGAACTTTTTCAAAAACAATTTCAAAGTTAGGTAAAGCTCAGAAACACCCGTTGTTTTGTGCAGGTGAGACAACCACTAGTTCATAACCTGAGATCTTTGATTGTTTTTCTCAAGAAAGACTTTTCTCCCCTTTTCCAGAGCTGTTTTGCCCAGGCAGGAGATGACTGCCAATTTTCCTTACTGAGGGTTTGCTTTTGCTGGTGGGGTGGAGAAAGGCTGAGTACTGGATAAAGATAATTTCAGGGAAGATACTGTACCAAAACATTTTTGTAGAAACACCTTTTGCATGTATTATGACCCCTATGTCTTATGTAGCAGAACACACACACAAAAAATGTTGTCATTCACCACTTAATATGTTTTTGAAAACATTGATTTCTGCTGTGTTAAAGCTTCTTGAATTTTCTGTGGCAGGAATCTTCACCATGCACTGTACTGTTCAATTAATTAAGAAATTGTAACAGAAGCATGGAGAATAGCAGAAAGATGATACAAAATAATCTGTTGAAAAATAATCTTGTGTAGTAAAAACACAAATGAGCAATATGATTAAATCAGATTTAGAAAAAACATCATATACATATCACCCAAAATCTAGTAAGCAAATTTAAGATAAATGCTTAGAAAGAAATTATGTTCAGCAAGAAAAGTTAAAACCAAATGCATTAGTTTTCAAAGCAGCCGGAAGATTTCTAGCTCTTGCCTGCATTTGCATTCTGATCTAGAATATTGCCTGCGTTGCTTCAATTAGAAACCTGAGATGTTACGGTGATATATGCAATAAAATGCCATTTCTAGCTGTGTATTCTAAACCTAAATGCATTAATTAAAGAAAATGAAGGGTTTGTCAGGCAGAAAACCTGTGCTGGCCTGTAGACATTCCTGTCCCCCAGCTGTTAGTCAAAGTCCTTCATTTCAGATGTGGAAACAGAGCGAGATCCATTGCTGCACTGCGTCGAAAAACAAGGTCAGTTGATGGTGACTCACATGAACCCATGTTACTTTGCTTCACAATGGGTAACAGCACATGCACAGTGAGCTACTGTGTCTCAGCTGACAGTCTGGAGCAGCCAGCTGGATTGTGCCCCTTGTATGGTGTCACAGCCTGGGAGGCTAGGTCACAGCATGATTTATCTCCATAAACTCCACGGAGTATCATTCTAGGCACATAATCTGCAAAGACATGTCTCCAGATCAGAGAGTCATGAGAAAAAACCCACATAATAAAAGGCTTGGTTTATTTATAGATAGAGCAATTATCAACAGTATAAAATTATGACTGGGGAAAGATTTATGTGAATTTTTAAAAGGGACAAATATTAATGAACAAGTAAACTGTTTTTCACAGTGCAGATAGACACTGGTAGAAGAAAAGGGGGTTGAATCCTGAAAAAGAGTTTTTATTTCTTGATTATTACATAAATTGCAAGCAAACAGCTTCCAGTCAATGACAGAGACCCAGCTGTGCTTGATATGATCCCACGTGGCCTGTGGCAAGGAACTCAGGTTTTTGCATCTCTGACTCAGAACTTATTTATTTCATGGGGGGCTGTTATGAAACTCAATTAACACTTGCAAAGCTTTTGGATGGCAGCTTAAAGCATAAGTGCGAGGTATTATATAATGGGATGAAATTAAGGACAGTGAAGACTGATTACCAAGGAAAAGAAATCCCAAAGATGTAATCTGTTAGACTGGGGAATAATGCCATAGGGGAAGAAGTGGACAACTCATTGCTTCAGTCAATTAATTGTGGGCTGGATGTGGCACCAGCAAATATAATGTAGGGCACAACCTTCTAGTAGGAGAGATATGGTACACATGACCTTATTTCTGTGATCTTGTGCTTGGCTGTATAAGCAGCTAAGATTATACGAGCTCATATAAACTTTACATCATTTCTCATGTGTTTCTCATGTGTTTAAGGACTCTCAAAACATTGTTGTGGTCTGTGCTGAATTGATGAATACTTAATATACTAAAGTACTGGAGATCATTAGCATTCCTGAGGTTGTCTGGCATGCTTTGTTTATGCAGTGTGGAAATGGGAAATATTCCTTTCAGCCTTTATGAGATATTGGCAGTGTCACCTCTCATAACCATCAGCCTACCAATTATTTGACAAAATATGCTGATTATTGAAATTGCACTGTTAATAAGCATCAGTGCCAGAATATTATTAGGACCTAGAGGCTGTGCCACATGGAGGACACAGACCACGTGGTGGGTGCTGTGCAACGAGTTGGCTCTCTCTGCACTTCCCTAAATCACAGAATTTGTGGACTGACCTGTCCTTGTTAGCTTCCATATCTTTTATGACTGGTTATCAATACAAAGTTTTATTTCCCCCTGAAACAGCTCATTTATCTACTTATGTCATTGATAGAAACTGGGCATGGATTGCTAGGTTTTAAGAGGATTGCAGAGAGGAGGAGAATTGAATTCTTTTTTGAGAGGCAACTCACAAGCCTATGCTCCAGTCACATCCAGCCTCCCTTGATTGAGTTTCTTTGTTAGGAGCCGACTTCTCTTCCTTGTTTAAACCATGAAAGGCAACAGGCACTCCTCTAGAATGATTTAGATTTTCAGCATCTCTGTGAAAGGATCTTATCTTGACTGAAAAAAAAACAACCCTCTGCAACATATCACTTGCTGACATACCTAAGTGTACCTTGAGCTGGACTGTGTCAGATGCCTCAAGTTTTAGCTTTCATATTATCCAGATTCTGTACTGCATTAGTGTATAAATCAACTTCATATAAAGTGTTAGCAAGTTCTCTTCACAGGGTAGTTAGACAAAACAATCCTTTTCCAGCCTGAGAACCAAGGACATCTTTGCAGCTTCAGGCCCCCCCAAAAAAACACAAAACAACAGTGAATTGAGGAGAGCAAACTAGAAGGATGGGAGCTCGTAACCTGAAGATGTAATTGGTAACCCCAATGTGTAAATGGACCAAAACTTTAAAAAGTGTGAAAACTAGTGACCAGTAGTCCATTTTGGGTTCATCTTGGGCAGAGCCATGACCAGGCTATTGTACTGCCCAAAATGTATACTTTGAAGGTCTTTTAATAAATACCTACTTTATTCCTTCGGCTCTGTCTGGTCTCTGTTCCAGGTCAGCCTCTCTAGGCCTCATGTCCATTTACAGATATTTGGGAAGATAATCTCTGAAGACATAGCCTGGCAGATGTGCTTAAAGAAGTAATTCAGTCACTAGGTTTGAGTGACCCTGACACGAATTTGCCATCCTCTGTTCAGCTCCAGGATATCTGAGTCTATGGCAGCAATACACAATGCACAAAAACTAATCTGATGCTGTTGTGCTTGACCAGGTGTACCAATATAATTGAAGCCTTCTGGGTTGGTATATTGATATCCATTGGTACATCTACTACTTTGTTCCCTAATGATTTCCACTGATTAAAAATTGTTTCTTGCAGTAACTACCATCACAACGCAACAGGCTCTGCTCCATTTGCAGGCATCAACTCACTTGCCCTTGGTTTGTTGTAACAACTGTCTTTGCAAACTGGTCTACATCCTTATTTCCTGTTTGATGGGTTACGCCATAGGGAGAGATGATCCTCACCAACGACTGAGAAGAACTCTCTGGTCCCCCTGCACTCAGGAGTTCCCTGCCCATGGCACACTGCAGCCAGTCCAAGGCCACTGAGCAGCCAGACCCCTGATGTGGCCAGCCTGAGGCCAGCCTGTAGCAACCAGCCAGACATGACAATGCTCTGTTGATGAATGTTTGCTGTGGTGATCTCATGGTGATGTGATGACATTAAGTTGAACAAACAAAGCAGCGGCTAATTGACTCATCAGTAAACATTCAGCTAAACAGAATTAAATGGAGAGAAAACTCAGTGAAATGATTTAATAGGAAGCTCCTGATGACAAGGTTTTATTAATTATATCTTCACACAATGAGAGACGAAAACTTCCAAAAGGGTGTTGGAAAGAACTATCCAAGTTTCAGGAGTTGTTGGTATTTTCTGCTTGCTTTTTTTCTCTGAAAGGTAGTGCAGGTTTCTTTGAATGAGAATTTTTAATATTTTTTCATTTATAAGCTGCAAAATAAAAAATATGTTCTGTAACAAGCAGGATTCCAGAAACACACACCTTACACACTCCCCTCCATTAACATAAATCACCGTTTCCAAACTAACCAAAATAAAAGCCTATCTTCATGTAAATTAACAGAATTTTAACAGGTAGTCTTCAACTTCCAGTTAGTATTTCAGTGAAAAGAAGGCTAAAAAGCCCAGAATTTTATTCAAGGCAGGTTTTCTTTTCAACATTAGGTCTACAGAGAGATGGAAATTTGGCTTAAAAGGCCATCTCTTTCTTCTTGAGGCTGTTTGAAGATAGCACTTCTCACATAAAATTTTTGAGAGTATTTTGTAATCCTATAGATGCAATTGTTACGGAACATGTTTTAATGAACCATTTCTATCCTGTGATAAGCCTTAGAGACATTATTACTAGGATGTTTCTTTTAAACACAACTTTGTTAAAACAAGTGTTAAAGTTCAGAATGAAAACTTCCAATAGGAAGGGACCTGTATCAGTTAAAGTGGTGAGTCTCCAATTCGTCAGCCTCAGCTGCTACTTCAGTTTCCATCTTCCCAACAGCACCCTGCCAGTTTTACGAGCAGCTGTGTTAGCACTGCACATTTTTTGATGGCATTTGTTGTGAGAGGTCTCAGCTTCCCGCAGCAGTGCGGGCCTGCAGTGATCACACCTCCCAAAACAGCTGCAGAGGTGTTCTGTCAGAACTGAGTATTGCAGCATTGAGCAGCACCGACTCATGCTCCTATTTCTGCCAGATTAATTCCTGTCCACTCGCTGGAAGATGGCTGTAGCCCCGTCTGAAATCCAACTTCTTCCTCCGGAAGAGCAGTGTACAATTACGCTACCTGCAATTACTTTCCGCTTGACGCTTGCCTGTATGCAGAGGTCCAAGGATTTCCACTGGCCTGTTTGTGGGAGAACGAACACAGGAACAATTTTATCTTCTCTCAGCATAGCTATAACAATCCTCTGTGCATAACATGATTACCTATGGCAGCGTTCTTTGATTTTACTTCCCTTCTCCCTTCACATCCAGGCCCCTGTTCTACACTAGTAGCTCTTTTTTCACATCTCCAAGTTCATCTCCCTCTCATTTCCAAATACAGAGCTATTAACACATGAATCAGCTAGCTTCCTCTCCTTAAATTTGTAGTGTCCTTTCTGCTGCCTCCTCCTGATCTCCCACAACTCCTGACAAGCCACCATGGAGCTGACAAAATCCTTTCCATTGCTCTGACCTCAACCCCCTCTCCCCTGAACCACTGCATTTGCCAGAGCTTCTTCAGCATCTGTGTTAACAAGGTTCTTGGTGAGGGATTCTTTCACTTTGCCGCTACCTGAGAGCACCTTCTCTTCACTCCTTACAAAGAATGCCCCATGACAATCCTATATTCTTTGAATGGTTAGCCAGGAAACGTTCACAAATAAAAATATGTTCTGGCACAATTGTGTTTCTTTTCTTATGGTACAGGGGACATTTTTTTGTTTACAGGTCTTTCTGGCAAGGATCTGTAGTCAGAATTAAAATTAAATGTACCAAGATGTTTATGGAATTATTATGCAGGATAAGCAGATATAATAGGTGGAGGATAAATTTCCAGTTGTTGTAATACACATTATGTGGGCTAGTTCCTTAACCTTTGCAAGAAAATAATTCTTCCTTCTTAGAAGTCCACGCAATTAACATCACCTGCCTAAACCTTCACAAGAATTATTTGCATTATTTTAATCAGAGCAATAACCTTATTCCTTTAAATCATGATTAAAAATAACTACCACCTATAAAATGTTCCTAATGCTTTTGTTTGGAGCACCTTCTGGTGGCTCTATATCAAGCCAAATGGGATCCTTCAAGTGCGCTAAAAACACAGGAGTTCAAATGACTCAGAAATCTGAATTTTATGTGGAGCCTGTAACTTTTAAGTTTAGCTCAGAGGGTACTGAAGATCATCAGTAAAAGAAGAAAAGGCAGTGCTGCTTCTCTGTCTGCTGTTGAATGCCCACAATACTCACAAATTTTGATTACTATTACTTATACCAGTAATGAGCACTGGCTTCTGCTTTTCCCTTTCTTGCTGTTGTTACTACAACCTCCCAAACAACACATTTATTTGATTGGTCTGATGGTTTCTATATGTGATCCAGGATTTATGGAAGTCAGCAGAAAATATTTTTCACACTACTTTCTCAGGAAGGAGCTATCTCAATTTAGATGAATTTGGTAAACTTCCTTGGTAGAGAGCAAATGATGCTCTGATTGATACCCTCAGCAGGAAAGGGTGATAGCCAATAGATTTAAAAGGTTAAAATGCCTTTGACTAAGGTGAGTGAAACATCAGGATGTCCTAGGAAACAGAGTAGCCTCAGATCTTGGTGCTTAGGTTACTACCATTCTGTGCATGAATAGGAAATACTTAATTCCTTACATTTCTTCAATAATGTCACCACTGTATGAAGAAGACACATACATGCAAATACCAGGGCCTTTACATAGGAAATTGGATGAACAGCCTATCATTTTCAGCTCTTCTACTGAAGAAAATAAATTAGGACTTAGTTGATTCATAGATTTTTAAACTGGATTGGAAAAATTTATAGGTTTTAAAATTATTTCAGCTAACAGCTGCTGAAAAAATCTTTTTATTTAGTTTGTCTCACACAAGAAAGTTCAGTCACTGATTGCTGGGTTGGTGAAGGACAGCAGGCAGGTTAATCAGAACATATAGGCACAGTAGGGATAAACATTGTGCTAAATTTAGCAAGGCATTCTCCTAGATTGCATGAGCAACAGTAGGTGTAACTACTTTCTATATTAGGATCAACCATCACAAGGAATTTACAGGACTCCCAAGGGCATTTGATTCAACTGATGCTGCCGTGGCTAAATGCCAATTTTTCTATTGCCAGGTAATTCTGATTTTCTGTTTTTCTTAGTCAATAACCACAAAATGATAGTAAAAAAAAAATATATATATGCTACAAACATACATACATGTATTTGTCAAAAATGGGTTGGGGAGAAGAAAAAAAACTGTCTGAAAACTATTGAAATATGGTGATTCAATCAATACTTTGTTTTGCATCTGTTTATTTTTACACAAGGCTGGATGAAATAATGAAAGAATATAAGTGCTTTATTCAGAAGTGTAGGAGAAAAGACTAGGGAGGTCTATATACTTAAATACAAATGCACAAATAAAAAAACAGTGGAAAATTGCTTCCGACCTTTAAATTGACACACAGGGAATTAACACTGGTGGGAGTTAATGGGCTTTAACATTATTAACTGCCCTATTAACTGATTGAAGAACTTACTGGCAAACTGACTAGTTGTCCGATTAGGTGTACAGAGAAAAAGAAATCCATCAGCCATTAATCCTTCTAGTAAGAAAAAGAGGGTAATACTTTCTTTTCCAAATTGAGAAAATATTTAGGGTGATATGGAAGGCTAACATTCTATAACAAAGCCTAGGTTTGTATACCCCTGGAAGTATTTGCATAACATCTGTGATAACTCCTTCCAGGTGAGTCTCAGGCTGAGGAATAAAGGGCTTGAAATGTTGGATCCCCACTAGAGTTCCTTTGCGGGGGGCGCCTGCCTCTGCAGGGGCGCCTGTGTCGCCTGTCCGGCCAGCCCTGGCACCACAGCAACACAGTGGTCCTTGGCTTGTCGGGAGTGCAGCGTGCCTATGGCAAAGGAAATGAGAGGAGGGACTCTCGAGGGGTAAATTCAACCGAGTTTATTGGAGGCTCCGGACGTGGAGTCCCCGCCTCGGGACACCAGCCTCAGAGAGACCACGAGCCCCTCTGTGCTGTGACTTTTAACAGGGGGTGTGACACAGGGGAGGGTTCAGTCAGGGACCAATGGGGTACAGTAAGGGTGTGGCTCTTAACATAATAGACATATGCAACAACCATACAAAACACAATAGGAGGGGAAAGTCTGGATCCTGCCCAATCACTTGACGCCTTCCCTGGAAATTTCTGGACACAGGGAGAGGCCCCAGAGTGACAGACAGGACCAGGAGGTTATATAACCAATGATTGTCACAAAACCAAACATGGGGTAAACCATACAGGGGGAAACATAGGGGGTTACAGAACAAACCATTATGTAAAATCTTATCGAACAAATCATACAGAAACCTGAGCAAAATACACCACCACATTCCTTCAAATGTGGTGTCCTGCCGTAAATCCCTATCAGGTGTCCTTAAGAAAAAGATTTCCTTCAAGACCACAAGGTGAGACTCTAAGTGGTGGTGTTACCCCCTTTACAGTAACAGCTTTATAATAAATGGGTTACGCTGTCAATTCTTCCATTTCTGGGTAACAGTTGCAACCTTGTAGCTCCACGGATCCATTAAGCTTTTTGCTGGCATTACCATTTCCATCATTCTTTTCAATCTCGATTTATGGGCCACTTGGTTCTGTTTGCTGACTGGGGATTACATGGTCAAAGAAGACCAAATTCAACTTTTTAATCAGAATTATCTGTGGTATCATGTATTGTGCTTCTTTGCTATGGGTTACTGTGACAAATTTCAGCCATCGCTAATTTTTGTTCAACTTATAAAATGTTACCTCATGACAGTAAATGTCATTCTGGCTGACACTGGAAGCACTGAATGCCAATTATCTTGGATAAATGAAATAACAATTTCAGACAGGAAAAAAATGACTTCGGAAAATTATAGCTGAAATTAATTGTCATTAATCATTCATTTTCAGCATTTGTCAAAGATGAGTAATCTAGTCACTGAATTGTTTTCCTAGAAAATACTTTTGCAACTGTCTTAACAAGGCCTATATTCAAAGGAACAAAACCAATACAAGTCTTGAAAATCTGTATTTCAAGGCTGATTTTTGTTTTGTCTGCTAAACAACTGCCACTGAAAACACAAGAGGAGAGGAGCAGTCATTCCATAGGTAGTGCATGTGTCTTGGAGTGTATGCCAAATTTCAGTCTTCCATCTTCCAATTATTGATCCTTCACTCAAAACTCTGGGAAGCTGAAACAGAGCTTCTGCCCCTGCCACGTCCAATTTATACATTATGTTCCTTGCATAGCAACTTTCTCTGTGTTTTCCAGCCTTTAACTGAGGACTCAGATCAGATATTAGTATGAAACTCTTTACTGTGGGTGAGGGTGGTGTGGCACTGGAACAGGTTTCCCAGGGAGACTGTGGACTCCCCATCCCTGGAGGTGTTCAAAGCCAGGTTGGATGGAACTTTGAACAACCTGGTCCAAGTGGAAGGTGTCCCTGCCCACAGCAGGGGGCTTTGAGCTAGATGATGATGAAGGTTCCCTCCAAGCCTAACAACTGTATGGTTCCATGATTCCATGATTCCATCTGAAGGTCCTTTCATGCCTGCACTGTGCAAGGGTAGATTGTGCCTGTAAGGAAAGTAAAGCATCCCAAAAAGTTTTTACATGCAGAGCTGGAGTCCTCTGTATGTGAATCAGCACAAGGAACTGCATTAGTTGAAAACTGGTTTGTAGGAAAAAATGCTGGTGGTCTTACCTGTTCACATAGATCTAAAATGGCTACTCATGTTTTGCTGAGTCTAATTTTTCAAATGAATGCATCCTACAAAGACACTAGTCAAACTGTAGAGAAGAACAGACCAGAATATGGGCCTTTGTCCAGTGTTTTGACTATCACTAAGAATAGCATTTGATTCATAATTTTGCTTCTGTCAGTCTCTATTTCTTGGGTTTGAAGAGATGTGTGTGTGACAGATATTCGTCATGTATTTTTAAATTTACAGCAGGTTTATTTACTGTGAGCTTGCAGTTTCCCTTTGCAGAACCAAGAGAAAATATGGTGCTGTTCTCTGACAGGGCACTTTGTTACCTGCAGAAATTTGCAGTGTGAATAAATCAGTATATTGCAAATCTTAAAGATGTCTTTTTAATAGGGGTATAAACCCTGTGATAGTACAAACATAAAGAGATGGTACTGATTTACAGCATTCTAGTTAAAGATAGGAAAGTTTTAGCTTTGTTTTGAGATGAAATATGAATTGTAAAGCTCACTTGAGACCACAGCCTTTAAAATACTTAGAATCAGTCAGCTGGGGAATTAACTTATTCTCAATAGGAGTTAACATAAGCTATTTCAAAGCTAAGTGTTTACATAGGTCACAGAAGTTGAAAACAGCTGGAAACATACTTCATGCACTATTGCTATCTGTGTAAGTAATGGAATTTTGTGAGTGCAATGTACAGTAAATAGCCTACTGAAGGAAAAAGATGAGAAACACGAACAACAGTAACTTGTTAACTAGAGTAGGTTAACTCTTATTGTGATAAAGCTGACAGGCTCATTAATTAGTGACCATGATTTAGACCAGGTGCATGAGATTTCTTTTAGCTGCAGTTTATACTAGGGTGTAACAGACGCTGATTAAAATAATACTACTTACTATAGAAGCTAACTAAGTGCCAGATATGCATTTAGGGCCCTATTCTTCAAGTTGCTCAGTGTTCCCTGTGAGGCAGTCATCAACAGGAGGACTATTGGACCCCTTCCTGAAGGTCTGACTGAGTGCTGAGGGCACTCAGCCTTTGATCTTTTGTAGTTCACAAGAAGCCAGAGGCACAAAGTGCTATAAATGCTTACTAGACTCAATTTTGTAGTATTATTTATGCACAGAATTTGGGGGTTTATGGTTTAGTTTCCTCGTAAAACTGCTTGGGACTAATGGTACTTCCCACCTGACATACTGTCCAACCCTCCGGACTCTCGTAACATTTGTCAAGCAACTGAAAGACCTTTCTATTTCAAAATGCCCTGAGTTTCCGATGTGGCTGTTTACTCTCTCATGTCCATTCAAAGTTGAGTCACTGCTAAACCACTCTGGAAAGCCTGAAATCTCTCAGACCCCGTATTATAAAGACAAGATTATGATCAAACAGAGATTGTTTCCTTTGCTGAGTTGGCATTTCACAGTCAGAGGAACTGGAAGATACTGTTACCCCTTTTCATCATTCCTAGGCATTATTTCATCCTTCCCAGAACATAGTTCTTGATCTGCCATCTGAATGTCTGTATCCTTTTTATAGAGCTCAAGAAGAAGTTGTCTGGGACACTGGATGTTAAACTTTGAGTGATTTAAGGGAAAATTTGTCTTTTTCTGGATGTTCAGCAGGTGGAGCATCCTGACAGAGAAGTCTGTATAAATAAATTAGAAATAGCAAATGATGTGGTCATTTCAAAAACGTAATCCCGAAAAATTATGGATCCCTTAGGAGAGAGCTGGAAATTATTTACTTACAAGTAGTTTCAGGATGTTTAGTCACCATAACTTGAAACTGCTTTTCACTTGATTGCTAGTGAAAAAGAACAGAGACTACCATGCAGTCAAGGTCATGCTTTGGGCCAAGAAGCAGCAGAACGTAAGTATACCAACCCCACTGGAGCATCTCCCTTCTGCAATAGCTGCCTCAGATTTCCAGACAGGAAACAAGCCATTTCACTGAAGCCTGAGCCACATGCCTGGAAACTTGCTTCCTATACTGCAACCAACACTCACTTATCTTCTCTGCCCATAGTGTGTGTCCTTGTTTTGGGCTGCTAAAAAGGCTACTGCACTCTTGCAGCTCTCAAATGGCACTCTGAAAAGGTAGATAATTCTGGGTTGCAGGTATCTCAGGCTATTTGAAAACACAGGAAAAAAAAAAAAAGGTCATCCTCTTGACAAAACTGACTTTTGCTTAATTTCTAAGTTAATGGTAGAATAGGTCTCCAAAAGGAAATGCCTGGTGTCCTGTAAAAAATGGCCAAAGAAAAAAGGCATTTGAAAGCCTCCATGGAAAGATCTGACCTGCCTGAATATGACATCTAAGCTTAGGATCCAATTAGTCTATTTTCTAGGGTGATTGAATTATTTAAGGGAAGGTATCTCTCTTGGTTCAAGTTAGAATGCTTAGACCCAAAAGATGGCCCTTAAGTCATGCAGATACTGTTAAAAATAATCAAAACTAATTTTGACTCATTCTCTGAAGTGCTCCAATGGTCTCAATATCATGTTTTCATCTCTGCTCCTTACAGAGTTATATGGATTACTGCCTTCAATCAGTGAGGGTCAAAGTCTAAGATAAGGAAACAGGAAACCATTTCAAGAGTTTTGCTCTTTTATGTCACCTGCAGTGTGGATGCACATGATCGATCAGTAGTCTCAAACACCTACTGCTGTAGTAGCAAGTATACCTTTCACTCATCTGATCAGGGCATTGATTATACAAATAAATTTTCACCAATAAGCTCTACAGCACCCACATTTTCAAAATGTCAAGAGGCAAAACAAAAGCATACGGTCTCCTGATTTTCTAAAATCTACTATAAAGAGCAGGGATCCATTAAATACACCACATGCCTCAAAACATCTCAGTGGAGTGTTGCTTCTGAGCCTGTTTAGCACTTGCATTGGTGTGTAATACTGTAGGGCTTACTGCAGATTAGAATGAGGCAATGTGTTTCCAGTTTGAAAAGAGTGTTAACAATTAAAAAAGTGCCAATCAAAGCAAAAAGATGAAACATTACACAGCTATTAAGAATATTATTCAGTCCTTCTAAATGATTGCCAATTTAGATAGTTCTCTTGTTAAATCATTCTTTTTAGCTATTGTACTGAATGCCAGTTTTCAAGAACAAGACAGTCCACAAGCTTAGCTCATTAATGAAGACACAACCTGGTAGGTAATTTTATAATTAAAATGGGTATTTTGAGCACCAGGCTGACTTTTGCTACATATCCAACTCTCAGTTGAGTAAGAGGCTGTATGCAAAAAAAAATTAAAGCTGAATTGTAAGAGAAGAGGTTGAAGGGGAGGCACGGTTGAGCATTTTGACTGTTCTGAGCAGAACAGCCTTAAAATGCTCTGTTTATTAACACAGTGGAGCAAGGTTTGTGTAGGTCTAATGTTAGAATCACTTAGGATGGTAATTCCTTCTGCAAAGCATCTGCATAAATTAGAAAAAGCTGCCAGATTTCCATCTGTTAGCAATACAACTTCAGTCACAAAGACAACTGTCGTGACAACCACACTGAGTTAGTCTTTCAAATAAAACCTGTTAAAAGCTACTGCCCTCCAGCCTCCACCCACTGCAGTTAACAGCATTAAATAGCACTCTAACTGGTATTTATTTTCTTAGGCATTCCTCACTTGTGCAGCTGCTGGCACACTGGCCTTTGATTTTAAATAACCTCAACAGGATAAGAGTTTACAGTCTCTGAAGGTCATGATGTATGTGAAGTGCTTGTCTGAAAGAAACATCCAACCTGAACTTTCTCAGGCTGATGTTACTGGATTCTGTATACTTGTCTCTCACCTATTTTGCATGGTCTCATGTCTGGGAACTTTGATGGTTCAGATTATTTCTTCCAGATGATGGGAAGCACAAAGGGACCACTGAGGCTGTTTTGGACAACAGGTCTAGGTTTAAAGGTGGTGGGAATCACCTTTAGGGCCTTTCTACCCTCCCCATCCAAGCTCCTCTTGCAGTTTTTGATGAGCTTGGGTGGCACAGCAAGTTCAGGCTAGTTTCAGCTCATCCATGAAATCTGTGCTGACAACAATATCAAAGCTATTAGAAAATTCATATGTGGAAGGTCTCATTCAACAGTCTATTTTTATTCAGGCATTTCAGCGTCTCAGTGTAGCACATATAACGCTTACTGACCTTTGCAGGAATAGGCTTAATGTTTCTAAAATCCTCATTGAAACATGGATATACAAATGAAAACACTTTTTTTTTAAGAGTAGAATAATTTTGGTGCTGTTTTGGAACTGTTGCCCTCATGTGGACTGGGCAGTGACAGACCACTGGTGGGGCCAGGGGTGCTGGAACCCTTCCCTCATCCATGGAGGGTATGTCTGTCCTTCTGCCAAGCCTTGCTCCCACTGCAGTTGCCTCTATCACTGATTATCCCTGGTACATGTACTACATACTGAGGCTGGCTACAGAGCCAGGATAGAAGAAAGGAGTAAAAATGATTGTCAAATATTTGTAACTTGTGGTTTAAAAACAGACAAGAAATTTCTTGGAGGCAGAAAGCAGTTCAGGAACTGCTAAGGAGTGTAATAAAACGTGTCTCCTAGATGTTTAAAATTGGCCATTGGAAAGGGCCTGAACACCAACAATGCAGAATACAAACCAAAAATGTAAAGTGATAATGTTTTTAGTTATCAATGTCAGCAGAATTTCAATAAACAGCATTTAATTTACTTTTGTGCATAAACTTTAAATTTTAGTTGTGTACATCCTTATGGAAGAAGAAAATTGTCACTTCCAAGGTTTTTTCCTCTGGGCTTCATTGTATGTTCTGTCATGTAGTAGAAGTATTCCTGATGTTTTAGTGCGATCACACAGGAGCCAAAGGGCATCAGACACCTAAATATCAGATGTTATTTCTTTTTAATTAAAAGGACCTTTTCTAAAGGAAAAAAGAGCAAACCTCCCCCATCTTGTAGTTAGGTCACCTGAAAAGATTGAGATATAGTTTCTGATTTCCTTCAGCAGAGGATACAATGACAGTTCTCATGCCTGCTGGAAAGCTGCGTAGTAGCTCTTTATGAATTTTACTTAACTTGTCTGACAAATACTTACTACCTGAGCACCATATGGAACATTATGTTTGGTTCAGTGTGCATCCTTTCAGGTTCCTATTTGGATTAATTCTGATTTCATGTCAGTTCAAAGGAACTCACCTTCCTTGTCTTGTCCCTGTTCCCCACTTGTGTTTTTGCATTGGCATCTGCAAGGGAGAGAAACAGCAGCTCAGCTCGGGGCAGGGAGGGCACTCCTGGGAAGAAGCGGGATAGAGGGGGAGGTTATCTACACTGCTGCACTCTGTGGGTGCTCAGAATTGCATGTGGGTGAGCCATGTGCTGCTGGTGGAACAGTGCCAGGCAGAGGTATGAGAAGAAACCAGCACCAACTCTCCCTGCAAACTCAGTGCAAAAGCAAGGCAAGGTTTTATTGACATCACGAGGCACAACAAATCTGTTCAATGCAGAGAGATGATGCTGTTTAACAGTGGGGTGCTAGCACACAGTAACAGTAATATCCTGGGTTCAAAACTAACATCACTAACATCACTGCCCTCTGGCTGGCTCAGGTGTGCTGAAAGTTAGTCAATAATGACACAGCACCTTCAAAGCATTTACAGTGTTGGCCAATTAAAATTCCTTCCCTAGCACTTTTATTCATGCTTGTTAAGGGTTAGATCGGGCTTTCAACTTCAAGCAAGGAGCTGTGGGAGGCTGGCTGGTGTAATGCTCCTTCCAGCACATCCCTCTTATGTGGGAGGCATGATGATAATCAGCTGTGCCTCTTTCCAGGTCCCAGCCCGTGGAGGGGGCAGGGAAGGTGATGCTGCAGCCGTGCAGCAGCTGAGGTGGCAGGCAGCTCCCATCCCAGGGTCCCTTCTTGTTCGGCTGCTGGCTGGCTTCCTGCAATGCCACTTGCATCCTTATCTGCCTGCACCCAGGATTATCCTGGAACCAGGCAGAGTGTGAGGGTGAAGGAACAAGTTTTGGCTGGAGGGACATCATGTCCAAGGAATGGGGCACTGAACCCTTTGCCTCTAGTTCCTCCCTCCCTACTGAGTTAGCTGGGGTTGTCTGGCCCAGAGGAAGATCAACCACTGGCAGAGGACATTTGCTGCTGGGGTGCTTCTGCATGACTGGAGGCTTCAGCAAAGGCTCCCATGGCATCTTCAGTAGCAACTCTGTGATCTACTGCTCCAAAATCAGCCACAACAGTGTCTTGTGGTATTAAAAATAATCTCTGGCGTTTCCTCTAAGCAATTGCAGCCAGAGGTGACAGCAAAATTTGGGCTGCCTAATCCGATTGCACTATCTACTGATACAGTAACAGTTAATGTCACCACCCTTTAACAACATTAGCCCGATCTGTAAACAGATAAAACACAGGCTGCTGGTGATGTAACTTTGTTGATCATAAGATTAGAGATCCTGCTGGTCTTTGTTTGGGCCCTTTAAAGAAAATCACAGAGATTAAGTAAAGAATTTCCAGCGATTTTATTATTAGTGTGTAATATGTTTACTTAGTCCTGATTAAACAAGATAACTTGGTGAAAAAGAAGAAAAAAAAAAAAGCATCCTTTCACCAGCTCTGGAAGGGATAATCAAACTGGGGAAGCTTTCCAGCACACTTCAGTTACACAGCAAATGTGACTATATCAGTGTGGCAGCCAGCTGTAAAAGGATCATGATTCTGCAACAGAATTCTTGAATTCCCCCTGCAGTGCAATAGGAGACTGAGCAAGAGGCTCTTAGTCTTTGTGCAGGGAGCCATTAACAGCAGGGATGTGATTTTACTGTGTGATGGGAGGGGGTGGATTCCCTTGGGTTAGGATCCAAAACACACCAGGTAGTCACTTTCTGCTTCAAGAAAACCTTTCACATTAGAATAAATGTTCAAACATGGGAGTCTGAATATAATTATTTACATTAAATTCACATGCTTTTTCCTGATTTTTTTTTTCTTACTGGAGGTGTGTGTATGTTCCAAAGCCAAGCCCTGAAGGCCTCATTCTGTCCAAACTCCCCAAGAGTGTTTAAGCAGGGACTTTGTGGCTCATAAGTAGCTTTTTCTTCCTGGTAGCTCATTTTCCAGAGAGGCCAGGTAATGATTATATAATTTGCTACTTTGGGCTGCATCTTTTAAAGTCACAGCCCAAAGTGAAGATTATCTTATTTTCAATGATGTACTTACGTACGCTGATGTCAAAAACAAGATTTTGAAGAGTTCTGTGAAGTTCAGTTTTAAATTTCAAGGTTTTTTTTTTTTTTAAGAATACTGCCATGTTCTCAGAAAAAAAACCCCACAAAACCACCAGTGGAGCTAGTTAAAAACACAGTTCTAAAGGAAATTGTCAGGCAGCCTCATTGCTGGGACAGTCCAGAGTCAAAGGAAACACAGCCACTTGTATCTTTCAACTGTAGATCCCTTCACACTGCTTTAGTGCTTTGGAATAGTGTAAATACCCACCTCCAAGCAAGAGGCTGGTGTCTGCATCCTCAGAGAGTGCAAGGATGGCAGCTGTGCTGTGTATCCAGCATTTCATCGAGGGCAGTGTAAGGCTTCCACAGTTTGCTTCTAATCAAATGACTAGAGTACAGGGACATTGAGCTGGTGTACCATGGACCAGAATTTGTGTTGACTGTGTTTGGAAGCTGGAATAGGTGCTCTTGTCCTGCAGCACTGGCATATCCACTCAACCCCCAGGCCAAGTCCATGACCAGAAAAACATCAGGGTTCTGAGATGCACAAAAAAATCAAGATGAAAGTTTTTCTCATGTCTTTGCTCTTGAAAAAGGTGCTATCTCAACTGGTGCTGCCTTCTCTTTATGTGTAGCTCTGTATATTGACTTGTCCTGCTTTGGTATCCCCACACAAGGGCTCAAACATAAATGAAAGGAAATCAGTGACACCTTGGCAGGTGTGACTTCATGTAGACTGAAACAGAAAACTAGTGTCATGATCCTTGTGGTATGTTTCATGTCTCCACTGTCTTAGAAGAAGGACATTATGAAAAATCCTTTTGTGACCTCAGTGGAGGGATCCCACTTGGAATATTGCATGAAAACATTTCTTCATCAGATGCAAAGGCAGCTGTCTGGTGCAAGTAGTGCTTGACTGAAGTGGAGCAAGCAAAGATGCTCCCTCCACCAACTTAGGAAGAGCTTTATACCTGTTCTGCTTGTAATGAAAGTGATATCTGTTAAGTTCTCTGCTTGTTACAAGGCAGTTTTAAGAAGACCTGTTGTAGATCCCTTTATGCTGCAAGAATTATTAATCATTGAGATCATATGAAGCTATATATACAAATTGTAAGCTGAGTTAAGATAAGCAATGTGCATGCTGAATATGACTTGATTCCATTCTGTGGGGATTTAAAACTAAGCTTTGCCTGCTGGGAAAAAAAAAAAAATCTCCCACCATATCTGAGAAAACCCCAAAGTGTTGGCTGCTCTGTGGCCTCATTTTACTGCAGGCACAAGGATGCTTATCTCTTTCTCAGTATTAATTAGTGCACACGGAACGATGTTTCTAGGGATAAGACTGATGCTGTCCCAAAGAGCTGCAGAGACACATTGGTGCTTTCTGGCCTGAGAATCTGCCCTTATATTTGTCAAAACTGTGAAGGGATCCTATGGATTAATAATTCCAGATGGCGATGCTATGATACTGAGTAACAACCAGTGGTTTCAATCCAAAAACCATCAGTCATCTAAATACACAGATCTGCTTCACATGTTTTGTCAGTCTCCAAAGCATTTAAAAGAATCTTGAACATTTTTTTTGTTTGTTTTTGTAAGAAATTTTGATGCAGATTTTCCTCTCTCCCAATATTACAGCCAAAATTTAAACATTTTTTTAGCCATTTCGTAATTCCACAAGTTTCTTTTTTGTTTTGGAATTATATTTTTTAGAGCTTTATATTTTAATTTGGTATTTTTCTTTGAAAAAATTAGTTCTAGTATAAAAAATGTTGAAAGGATTTTTTATGACTACAAAAATTTAGAGGGAAAAATAGCTAAAATTATTGCACACTTAATATAAATTTTTTCCTTAAGCAAAATATTTTTTAGCTTCAAGTTCCTCTGCAACGTGAATTGATTTTGCACTGAATACTATTTTTCAGCAGAAAAATGTTCTTCCCATACCTTACTTCCCAGCAATATCCTGAAGGGGAAAGTAAAGAATTTTTTTTTCTCTGTACTGCTGGTATTGGCGCTGGCAGCCAAGCCCACATTCATAGCAGGCAAACTGTTATTTGTTCCCTTTAGAACATATCAACTGTAAATGTTTATAAAGTGCAACACAGTGAATACTTCAAATATAAGAGGAATGGAATAAGCAATAGAAGTATTGTCTGAGAAATTATTTGGTCAGTGTAAACTTAGAAACGATGGAAGTTTGCTTACAACCTCAGCAGAAAGGTGGAAAGGTGAACTACATCTCACCTGATGCTATGTATCATTTGTTCCCTAAAATGCTTTTATAACTGAAGGGCAAAAAACTTAAAATCTTTAGGATCCCTAATCGAAGACCTTAGTGCAAGCACCTTAATGAAGTGTTGATTACACTTTAAGGAATATTGTTTCAGTAGAGAGTTATCTTTTGGAAATTCCATTTTTTTCCCATCCAAGATAGTTAATTTATAAAAAATACTTGGATTTCTATGAGTAAATCTGGGAATAGACAAGTAGTGAAACCGCATGAGTACCTGAAGGAGAAAAAAGTTTAAGTATAAGAGAATATTAAAAGTTAGAAAGACCAAAGGTTTTCCTTCCAAATTGTGTTGTGTATTTCCTAAAGGTTCAACACTGTAAATTCTAAATTCCCAGCTTGAGATGGTGGCTTCTCCACATGAGGGAAGATTAAATTTAATAAATGTTTTCCAGTGTGAAAAATAAAGAAAGATTGGGGATTTTGTACAGGGTATTGTACAAGAAAAGTGCTAAGGTTTTGTGCTTTGTTGATATTAAAGCTTGCTTATCTGATAATGAAAATGGCAGCTGGAAAAATTCTTGTCTATTATTGTGCTCACAGTGGATTGGTTCTACAATAACCTTGTCATATCCAGGGCCACTGTTAAGCACCTTTATCTTATTTTAGAAAGGTCATATGTTAGGGATCAGTAAACACTAACCATGACAACAAACACTTCTTTTTTCTCTTTTCCCTCTCTGATTTTTTTTTTTTTAATATAGAAGAGAATTATAAAACATAATTTCAGTCATCCTTCCCCTCAGTCATTAAATGAACTAATGCAATGTGAGCACACACACACACACTCACAAAGGCTGGAGCCTGGAAGCACATCATCTGAACTTCATGGCACACAAGTGTGTTATCCTGTTTTTTTGGGCAGCTGTTGATAAGTGCTGTCTCTGGACTTCAGTGCTTTGACTGTTCTCAGAACAGCTCTTTCTTCTGTGATGTAAGCTTATCAGGATCTCCAGCTGGAGCCTGTGTTTGTAGCTCCTCACTGTGCTGCAGTCCTCAGTGCCTGGCTGGTGAAGCTTCGTGTCTGCCAGCACAAGGACTGTGAGCAGAGGGTTGGATGGTTGCAAAGTGCAGCTCCAGGGTCCTTTGCCCAGTTCAGCTACATACTTACATAACTTCAAAACCAGAAATCATACCACGGGACCTGCAAAGAGCTGCCTGCGTTTTATGAGCCTTGGGAATCCCTAGACACAGATTGCAGTATTCTCTGGGAACCAGATCCACACAGAGACTAATGTGACAACACACTACCAGGGGCATGTAGCTGTATGGACCTACCCTCTGTCATTTGAACCAAACACATTGAACTGAAATGGCCGCCTTCCTGATTTCGCTGATTTGTATTCATCTCTTTGCAAAACAGACACATCTACACCTGTTTCTAACATTGCGTTGGGTATTTCGATGAGATTTTTGGCATAGAAGAAAAGGTATTAAGGACTCTGTTTAATTTTGTTAGAATTCTGCATCAATTATCCTGTGAATATGACATTTCTCCACCAGCAGTGATGTAATTTTAATCACTCTAGCAGATGTTGTTTTGCTGGACTGTGACACCATGCCTCTGTATCCAGCAACCTGTGCAGCCAGAAACAGTGGTGCAAGATGTAGCAAGAGCGTGGCCTCCTGATTTAGGTTTGATGAATGTTACTAAAAGTGAAGACAATCTGGAAAGGGATGTATCTGTGTTTTGGGAAAAGAAGTGTTCAAACCCCACCTTCTAAGCTAGAAGATGAATCCCTGAAGGAATCAAGGAAACCACATGTTATTGAGACATTAAAGTAAACATGCGTGCAAACAAGTACACAAAAGTGTGATGATGAGTTAAAGCCTCTAATGTGATGCAGTGGATAAAATATTTATTGGTTAGAAAACATTCAGCTTTATGTTGAAAATCAAGTGTCAGAATCCAGTGAGAAATTAAAGCCATTAGGTTAATTTCTAATGTTTTTCAAAACATTTTACAGTAGAAACAATTTCTCAATTTCTCTCCTCAGAATCTGGCCCTATTTACCTATAAATTAGCATTACAGAAGTTGGTGAAATAAAACCAAGGGATTAGCTTCAATTAACAAAAGACTAAGTCTTTTTAGCAAGCTTTTGCTATGATAAATCCCGACCTGAAAACCATCCCTGGTCACAGAGGGAAACACTTTTGTGCACAAATGCATGCGAACACATAACCACTAGAACAAAAATCCTTGGGGAAATACATTCCCTAAGGTGACCTGAAAGTGTTTAAACACCATTTTGAACCACAGAAATGCTTACTTGAAGTAATATTTCCTTTGTAATTTGTGTCAGTGCTATCACTAAAAACAAGAGGGAAAACAGAAATGAATTATTGCACTATAATTTCTTCCCCATAGTCCTATTTGCCAAGACTGCATATAGTATATGCTGTAAATTTTGATGTGTGATTATAGGCCTAGGGAAAAAAATCTCTCCCAAAAGCATATGACAGGAATATTTAGCAACTCCATTAAACAATCATACCTAATATCTTACACGAGGAAGAAAACTTGTATGAGAATAGATCGCTAAATGATACTTCATAATGAAGTGTGTGCATGAGTGTTTATGCATTTTTCTCTAAAACAATAATGGTGTTAAGAAGCCTCCACAGACTGCTGGGCTGCACTGTCTGCTCCAAGCTGAGCTCTGGCCTGGAGCTGCTGATCCCAAAAAGCAGGCTGGAGGATGTGCTACAGCCCAGCTCAACGGGCTGCCCCTGCTGCCTGGGGAGGTGCTTTGCTGCTTCAGCCCTTCCAGAGCCTCGCCCATTGCCTCTCTTGGTGGGACAAGGACTGACTCCTGGGGCTGTGGTGGAATCCTAGGCCACCCCAACCTTTCCATACAGCCTCCTGCTGTGGGCAGTGTCCCTTATTGTCTCCCGTGGAAAAGGCTTGTTCATCAGCGTCATGCCCTGGAGACCTTCCACTGGCTCTGGGATGCCCCTGCAGTCCCTTTCCTGCATTCTCTTGCAGCCAGTGTGAGTGCAGGGCACGGACGGAGAGAGCTTTCTCTTCAGCTGGCATGTAGCCCCCTTGCCCTGTTCCTGGCACATGTGTCCATGCTCCAGCGTGGTCCTCCCTCTGGCTCCCAGGAGGACTTTGCTGCTCAGCCTGGGTAGCTGCCATGGTAGAGGACACCCCTGACACTCCCTCCTGCTGCCTCTGCCCCACACAGCTGTGCTGGAAACTTCAGAGCAGAATGAGCCCACTGTCCGAGTCCTCTTACCATAGTGTGTGCTTTGTCCTGTTAATGTCAGTGGGGCCACACAGACCAATTCTGACCTCAGTCAATCAGATATTGAGGAACTGAGGACAGAGCACATTGCTTTAGACCATTGTTCATTTTTGACCATCATTCATTCATGTCTAAGTTAAAACCCACAAAAATCCTTTTTCTAGATGCAATAAAGACAATGACTATTGATAAAGTTCTTCGAACAGTCCCAGTTACAACACTGGAGAATATCCATATACTTTCTGACAAAAATAAGCCACCACATGTACTCTAGAACAGTGGTGTTCTAGAGTAGTGGTGTCATGTTGTTACTTTTTCCCTTCACAGAAATCTCACATCCTTAGAATAGAAGAGAGAAAAACTGAGGTTACTCCAATAATACTGATTGTTCTTACGATTTTAGAATAAAGTTCATGGTTTTTCAAATTGACAAGATTTTGAAAGGTCATACTTTCTTCAAAAGCTTGTGACATATGCATAGTTTTCTTGCTCTGTGATCTGAGACAGCATCTTAAAGCCTGATCTCCAAGAAAATCATGTTTCAGATGCCCTTCACAGCAGTGTCTCCAGCAGTACTGGATCCTTTTTACTGAGAGCTATTTTAATTTTACTTTCATTGTCTCCACTGGAACTGGAAATCCATTATAAATGAGATGTGAATCTAGACACATGAAGAGGAAAAAAGGAATGTCTACGGAGGAGCTTCTTCTGGACTCCCTGTGATATTGTGCTTTAAAATAATACAATCAAATTCGCAAGCAAACAAAAGCTCACAGTAAAGTCCAACGCACTTTGGACCTCAATGAAAAGCCATCCCTGAACTGAAGAAAGATAGCTAAAGGACATCTAGATAAAAATGAACTCCCCAGACTCTGAATATTCATTGCATTCACAGGAGAGAAGACAAGAAGATGACTGAAGCTTATCTAGGAAAGCAGAAAATGTTTAGCTGTCATTATAGGTGCTGAAAGTTGAATATCTTACTTATATCAAATAGGAAACAGTTTACAAAATAAGTATGCATATAGAGTTTTAAAATGCAAAAGAGAAAAATAGCAAAAGAGATGTAAGAGTCTAAAAGCATTCCTACTTTGAGATGTGCAAACATTTTCTTCTTTACTGAGTTTCCAAATGGCTTAGTCCCAGGGTCAAACTGACATAAAGTCTTTGATTTTTTCTTTCGTAAATCAGAGAGAGAAAAAAATCAGTCTGGGACTTGATCAAGGCCTCCAGTCTTGTAGGCAAGTGCCCTAACAACTAAGTTGTGGTAGTTCATAAGTGGATTCTTCTATCTCTTATTTTGACCAGAAATATGTTCTTGGCCTTCAGAAACTTCTTCTTTTGTCTGTATGCTCTGGCATGCAGTCAGATTCAAGCAACATAACAAATTATTAACAAATGTAAGATATTTTGAATTTTGCAGTAGAGTAAGACAAGGCATTTAAGCAAGTTGCCTTATTTCACCTTTAGTGCCCTTCAAAATTCAAACCAAATCTGGCATTTTCTCCAGTTCAGCTAATAAAAGATAATGTCTTGCGTCATGCAGGTCTGACTCTGCTACATTCAATCACTACTGGGAGAATATGTTGAAAAGTAGAAGATTTGTTATATCTGTTACAGGCCAAAAATATTTAATGAAAAATTCCTAAACAGAATTTTAGCTGAAATCATTGCTGGAACAAAGGTAAAAAGAGAGTCTATGGGAAGATCTTGAGGTCATATATCAAAACTATGTGATAGATAGTACAGTATCTAAGAAGAATATGGAAGAAAAGAGGCTTAAGGCAGTTACAAGATAGTTCTAGTACAACAAAAGATGGATTAAAAATAAAATAGAAGAAAGGAGAGACCTACACCTTTGGAATGGAGGAAGAAGATGAAGGAAAAGCTGTAAACAACTGCTTTTTGGTGAAAGGAGAGCTTGCTACTTTTCTGATAGAGTTTAATTTTATGTAAAGAGAGGTGATATATGACAGCCTCTGAAAAACTAAGTGCAATATTCTTACCTTGAGTGGTTCAAAGTCATGTACATCTAGCTTGATGTACCTAGCAGTGGAACTTGTGATTCCTGCAGTTCAGATCTTCCTATGTTGGTTGGTACTGGTGTGTCGAAACAATCAGCATACACAGATAATTAACAAAGCTGTAGCAGTTAAGAGCTCTTCTCACTTCTGGTCACAGGCTATGGTAGTTCTCCTTCTGAAACTGAAACCTCCAGATCGGGCTTGAGTAGTTGAAAACTATATTTTGTAGCACGAGATTCAAAAGTGTTTACAGAGAAGAGTGTAGGAATAGTATTCCATACAAATAATGTCTGTGATTAAGATGGAAGGTGGATAGATCACAGCAAGATACAAAGGTTAATTTTGGGGTGAATGTTTCAGCTTATGCATATCAAAGCATTGATGTATGAGTCACTGGCACAGAATGAATATTTTTTTGCATCAGAATAATACAATGTTCCTGCTTACTGCTTTTCAGATCTATGAATAATGCCAAATGAAATGATTCTTCTTTATATTAGTAATTTTCTGTGTTTGCTGCATAGTGAACATATAGATGGATGTCCTCAATATGCCAAATATGAGAGTCAGGGAGAGAGAGAGGAAGAAGAAAAAGAAAGAAAGAAAGAAAGAGAAGAGAAGAGAAGAGAAGAGAAGAGAAGAGAAGAGAAGAGAAGAGAAGAGAAAAAAGAAAAGAAAAGAAAAGAAAACAAAAACAAAAGAAAAGAAATGAAAAACAAAATAAAAGAAAATAAAAGAAAAGAAAAGAAAAGAAAAGAAAAGAAAAGAAAAAGAAAAGAAAAGAAAAGAAAAGAAAAGAGCAGAAAGGAAAAAGAATAGAAAGGAAAAGAAAAGAAAAGAAAAGAAAGAAAACAAGATAAAAGAAAATCTAAGCAAAGAAATGAAAAGAAAAGAAAAGAAAAGAAAAGAAAATAAAAGAAAAGAAAAGAAAAGAAAAGAAAAGAAAGAAAACAAGAGAAAAGCAAAGAAAAGCGAGATGAAAGAAAGAAATTAAGGAAAAAAAATCACCCCCTCCTTCAAGATGCAGTAAGAGTATTGTTAGACCACTTTCCGATAAATCTATGCATAGAATCAGCATAAAGCTTTTTATTTCATACACTTTTTTTGAAACTGGTGTCTGAGGGGTCACTGGCCAGGTGTTTAACTATTCTTGCTTAGAATAGAAGCCCATTATTCATTTTTATGTTAATAGTAACTGGGAGATGAGGAGTGGTAAAAATATACTCAGTTCTTAAATTAACACCTTATGACAACTTGAATTAAAACACAATGTGAGTGTATTACATTTCACTCTGAATCCACATGGTTGGCTACAGCAGGTATTGGACCAGCAGGAATCACTACTTCTCATATTTGTGGTAACTCTCAAATTAGCTATGACATGGAACAGCCTTTTGATCTTGACCATGTTCTACTAATTATTTAATCTTTGACAACATAGAAGCATGTTTCAGCACATAACCTAAGAAAGAGCACGGTATAGGTTTTCTTCCAAAGCCTGTAAAAGCGAAGAAAGCAACCCCACACTTCTCTTAAATCCCTCTTTTCACCCTCTCTTCATTAAAGCTGGATATAAGCCATAACTTCAAATGAAAATGGACACAAAACATTCCTCTTACAGTAGAATTCATTGTATGCAATTTCAGGTATCTATGAGAAAGGCCTTTAACCCTGATTCATTCTTCTTTATTCTGCTTATAGTCAATGAGAAGAAACTAACAATTTTAGATAACTTTAGACATTTACCTTAGAATGTAGCAAATAGTGCTGTAGAGTTGCTTTTTTTGGTCCACTGGCTTGGGACACCAGCTTGGATATAAGAACATCTGGTAAGAGAAATCTCACCTAAGGTATCTAAGAAAGAACAGATGTATCACACCTCAGAAAAGCCTAATTCTTTCCATGGACTAAGAGTATGCTTGGGGTTAAATGAGATGAATTCCAGCCTTGTTGTCTTCTATAAATTTGGCAGAATCTATGTCTGTGTCTGGCCAGAGAACAATGGTTACATTTTACTTACAAGTAAAGTAGAAACACTCTTTGAAATTCTGGAATTTGTGAGAATCTTACCCAGAACAGTAGGCTTCTGCCTAAAGCATCTGCTGAAGAGCCTTTGGGGGAAAGCCAAGCTCTTGTCTGGTTTGATCCACAGTGAAAAATCAAGGCTACTTAATGTAGGTGAGTGCTCTAACAAATGGATTTGTGTTTGCTTGTAGGTCTGTTTCATTTAATATCATTGGAGCAAGAAGAAAGGATCTGAATCAAGGCTGAGTAGTATCTTCTGCATGGGCCTCTTGCGGAAAAATATCAGTTCACTGCAGTATCAGGTCATGTCTCTCTTGTCTCATTTAGTACAGAAAATCTCTTTACAGAGTTTTGTTAAAACAGACACAGCGCCACAGAATTATTGGGTCTTGAGAATTGGCACTTTCTGATGAAAAACCATGATGCTGGAAGGTTCTGGACAAGTGTCATAATAAGCTTCTCTTACTCTCCCATTTTTTTTTTTTGGTTTTCACTAAAGTTTTGTGATCAAGCCTAATGTAAGTGAGCAGAATGCATTTGTTTGTTTATTGTTTATACCAACATAATTTTTCACACTGAGCATTCTGGTCTGACTGCTTTATACTCTATAGTAAAATGATCTCAATGTTTGTGGAATTCTTTGGCAATCGACATGAGCTCTTCAGTAGCAGCTGATGGTTTCAAACTCACTTTCTTCCCATTCGATGAATGTACTCAAAAAGGCAAAAGTAGGCACCAGCTTCTCTTCTCTTGTCTAGTAGCTCATGCATGTTCCAGGATGTTCTACAGCTTCCAGAGTGTGGCTCTCTAAATTTTGGCCACTTTGGGAAGAGTTCTCATTTTCCTTCCCTCTCTGTGTAGGCTAAGACATATCCTCTCAGACCCTGCAGACCAAACACATCATATAGGTAACACAGGTCCTCCTGGTTCCTGCCTCAACCTTTCCTCTGGGTTTTTGTTTCAGATAGGCAGGACTTTCCTGGGCAAAGGTCTTAAAATTTCCAGCTGGTTCTAGAGAGAAGACTCTTTGCTTACTTTTAATAGGTTTTCCCCAGCAGCCATGGAAACCAGTACTGGGAAGGCAAGTTTCTCTTACAGGAAGTGACAAGAATAAGGAAGAAACAAGCTTAAGACTGGAGAAGTGGGCTTAGACAAAACTCATGAAGTTCAATAAGGGCAGGGGTAAATTCTTCTAGTGTGGTATAGAATAGTCCCATGCAACAGGACAGGCTGGAAAAAAGGCAACTCGGAAAAGATAACAAAGAGTCCTGGTAGATTACTTGAACTAGTGAGAGCAGAATCTCCAAACTGAGGCAATAGAACATTCATTGTTCCATACTTCTGACACTACATCTGAAGGCCTATTCTGAACTCCCAAGACAAGACCAAGCACAAGGTACTGGAATGAGTCAGGTCTATCACCTGGACTTACTGAGACTGATTAGCTGCTAAGTCCTTGATGTATGAGGACTGCCTGAGAAACCTTGATTTGCTCAGTCTGAAGAACAGAATGCAAAGCCAGATCTTAATGCTGTTTTCTCTTGGGGTTGTTCAACAAAAGCATGAGAAGGGATACATACACAAAATGCAAAACAAGAAACTTTTTATTGGATATCAGGAATAAATTTCACCATGTGGTTTGTCTAATACCGGTGCAAATTGCCTAGACATGTTGTGAAAACTCCACCCCTGGAGTTAATCAAAATTTGACAGAAAAAAGCCATGAGCAAACTCATCTAAGAGTATAAAACACCAAATGACCCACTAAAGGTCTCTCAAATCCATTTTATTAAGAAAGTTTTTAATGGAGATATTAGGAGCCTAATTTTTGGAATTATTAGACTCATATCTACTTATTAAAATGATGTTTATATCACGTTGGATGAGCCAGGGAAAAGACAGATAAGGAATTAATGTAAACTTCTTAAATTTCTACTTGTCATTCTCATATTCAAAAATAGTCTCTTATGGAAAAGAACTCGTTTTTTGGGATCCTCTATTAATCCAAAATTTTTCAGTATTTACTATTTACAATTATCACCTAAGCATTAAAATTTCCCAATAAATAAAAGAGTTGTATGATATAAACTAATCTTTTATAGATAGAAAAGAAGGAAAATGTCTCCAAGTTTGGAAACAAAATTAGTTTTATTTACTGTGAGTGCTTCTGGTAACGCAAGGTGATGTGGCTATGACAAAATAGAAAGAGACTGTGCAAGATGAGGTTCAACCAGTTTTCCTCAGAATACTGGTTCTAAAGATTCTGTAGAACAAGGTACCCTGAGACATGAGGAAGTGCCTCTGTATAGAAATCAAATTCATTTTGACTCAGAAGGCTTAAGGCAGTATAGACCAATGCATGCTGAAGGCTAAATGTAGTGCACTTATCTTTTGTTATTAATTTTCTGTTTCCTTTGAGACACCCACATGAAAGTTGCACAGCTGGTTCCTCTTGGTGTTATTTACTGCAGTTACACACTGAATAATTTGCCATTTCCCGTGACATCTTTAATATATCTCAAACATCAGTTTCTGTGCCATTCCAGAAAAAAAAATCTCTTTTACATGAGTACTGAAGAATCACCTTTTCAAAGAGAATATTTGTGGAGAAGTTCATGTTTGGTTATTCTAGCAAACCATTTCCCTTTTTCCCACTTTCTAACCAGGAAATCAGAAAGAGTATCTAGCAACAGAATCACTGAATGACTTGAAGACTGTGGTAAAATATGCTGGCATTTCCCTGTCATGTTGTCAAGAGTAACTTAGACCATAGGATCAATACAAATTGATTTATTTGATACTTGATTTTTTACCCCCTGCTCTGTTTATCCTATGGATCCGATGGAGACTGTTTCACCAGGATAGACTTGTGAAAGGAAAAGAGAATATTATTGTTAAAAAAGAGAAAAACTTCAACTGTATTAGGAATCCTTCCAAATAGCCACATCATGTCTGTGAGGATACACATTAAATTACTCTATAGAAAGCAAATGGAAACAGAGGCCTCTCTGCATCCTTCTGCATGTGCTCAGCATGCTGACAAAGTCCTTATGTGAAAACCAGCAAGGACCTATAAAAGAATCAAAAACTTTGAATCTAAGGCACTGAGAAAAAACTGGCTTTGTGAGGCTTTCTTATTCCTTCTGAATCAATTTAGAGCCTATGAAAGGTGCTGAACTGACAGACTAAATTCCTTTCTTAATACACAAAACAGGTGCAGCAAATGGTGATTTCTGAGCTTTCCCCACAGTACCAGTGAATTTCAGCCTTGGTTGAGGGAGACCACCTTCGGGCGGAGAGGAGAGTTCATCTTCCAAGCCTGTGCATTTTTTCTCCCCTGTGTTGACTGCCAACAAAGACACCAATTAGTGCATAGCCCCAGCATTTGAAGCAAATGAAAGCAGAGACAACAGAATAAAGGGAGAGACGTGTTTGCTCCTGGAATTCTGTTTTGACATTTATTTTGGATTTTAGCAAGGCCTACAATCGTTTGCATTATTTTAAGGAAAAAAAAACCACCCAGTCTCATTACCATTGGATATGATGATGGGGGAAATGGGCTGGAAAAATCCTGGATCTTTGCTGTGCCTTATTCTGGAATTACAAAGACTAGGGCAAATTCTTTACTGCTGTGCCATTCAGCTATTATGTTTAACAATCTAATTAGAAAGGCTATGTTGCTTTTCCCCATTATAAAAGCAAAGACAGTGCACACAAGCAAAACCAATTAGACAGCTGTAGTTTACAGAGCTGGCTTGCCTCAAGGCTGGTTTCTAATGAACCCCCAGTAGATGGTTCCTATCCAGAAACAGGACAGAAGGAACACAGTGACAGTGTGCTATCTTTCCTGCAATCAGGCGCTAATGTCTGCTCTGGTCCACAGAGCTGACACTTGAGCATTTCTTCCTGCAGCCATGGTGGCCACCAGCATCAGCACTGTGACACCAACCTGGCTGATAATGCATGTGCCTTACACGGCTCAAAGTCATGCTAACAGGTGGCAATAAATCTAAAATGTTCCTCTCAGTTTTATGATTGCTGCTTTCTGCTCACCAGGGACTTGTTTTAACTGAAAGCAGACACAAAGCTGTACAATAACCTGCATACTTGCCATGCTTTTATTTTTCAGCATGTATGGCTCAAATTAAGGCAAGACTGTATTGAGTAGATTGTTCACTCCAAGTTAGTCATCTGTTTAGTGTTTCCACAAGGCAGTTGTGGTTGTTCACAAGTCTATTAATTAAAAAGAAAATGATTAAGGAAACTACTCAGTGGGTTGATGAACCATTCAACCACTTCAAAACTAAACAAAACATTAAAACAACCCCCTCCTCCCACATTCCTTTTGTTGAATAGCCTGATAACAGGTATTTGTTTGAACTGAACTTTATATGCCTTGTGAAAACACAAGCTCTTGTCATCACTGCATTTAAATGGGCTTTATGTACAAGAAACTGAGTAGCACTGTCTGAGCTACAATGAATGGGACTGTGTCACCATTCGCATTAAAAATACTGCTATATTCACTGGGTTATGAGTCAGTTATAAAAAATCAATCCAGGATAAAATTTTGCATTTTTGACAGTAACACTTGGGTTGGAGAAAGCAAGCAGGAGGCTTGCAGAGAAATCTGCACAAATTAATTTCTATTCAAAATTACAAGTACATGCACAGCTACATATTCATATATTTTTTCAGCTGTGGAGTTTCACTGGTATTACTACTGCTATTATTAATCACCTCAAGTATAATTTTCTCACCCATTATTTTTAATTTCTCTGCATGGGAGAAATAAGCGCAGAAATCATCCCCATCCACTATTTTTACCTTGTCTCCTCTGCCCTTGTTCAGTAGAGTGTATAGGGGTTGAGGGGGTTTAAACAAGATCAGAAAAAAAGGGAGAAACTGGAGTATAAGGGAGTAAAGAATACAAATCAGAATTTCTGTGGTAGTCATATAATCTTAAATAAGACATTGAAAGTTAAAACTAAGCAAAAGGGAGTTTGAAATATGTTTTAGTCACAACACTACTGTCAAAAACTAGACTTTTTGAATCCATTTTTTTTAAAGTCCATATTTGACAATGAGGTAGAAAAAATTTTCTGACTAGCTGTCATTCTCAGAATGTTTTCAAAATGAAATAATGAAAAACTTAAACATTAAAGCCTGAGCTGGGGGAAGAATAGCAAAAATAGCAACCAAAAGGGTGTTGTGGTTTAAAAACAAACCAAGTAAGAGGCTCTAAGTCAGAAATAAAATTTAATGAGAAGAAAAGGAAAATAAAATAGAATAAAATAAAATAAATACAAAAAGAAAAACCAGTGACAGAGTCAGAATACAACCTGATCAGGGTGATGGAAACAGTCCAGACGAGGTGGTCTTCTTGAAACAGAAATCTTGTAGAAAGGTCTGGTCCTCTGGGAATCCAGTGGGAGAGGGCTGCTTCTACTGTCCCAAATCCCAGCTTATATCCAGGTGAGAATGCTTGGCTCTTCCCCATGGGCGGAGCATCTCACAATGGGATGATGAGTCATGGAAGAGAGCCTTAATGGCCCATTAAAGAGAGAGATAACGCCCGGAGGGAGTTATCTCTGAGTCATGCAAAAGGCATTGATGGGCCATTAACTGAAGATGGTGATAGAATACACCCTAAACTACAACCCAGGACAATCCACCCCTTATTCTATTACCATCTACAACATGCCTAAATCAATACATTCTTACAGATGAATGCATATATACATACAGAATGAAACCTTACACACTGCTCTCACTTAAAATTAAGTCTCCCTGTGGTACACAACGGGTTTCTCCATCTTTCTGCATTACCCACCAAGTGTAGCCAGGTCCTTGAGCAAAGACAATCCCATGGACGGGTCTGCCTTTGCCTGAAGTGGGATTAATCCAAACACTCTTTCCTAAAATGCCCTTCATGTGTACCACAGGTACTTTGTCTCCATCCACTGTATGTAAGGGTTCAGACTGGGCAGGACCACCTCGATTGACAGACCCTCGGGTGTTAACTATCCATGTGGCTTTGGCTAAGTTTAGTTCCCAATTCTTGAAGGTTCCCCCACCAAGTGCCTTCAGGGCAGTCTTTAATAGTCCATTGCACCGTTCAACTTTCCCGGCAGCTGGTGCATGATAAGGAATGTGGTATATCCATTCAATACCATGTTCTCTAGCCCAGGTGTTTATAAGGTTGTTCTTGAAATGGGTCCCATTGTCCGACTCAATTCTCTCAGGGGTGCCGTGTCTCCACAGGATTTGTTTTTCAAGGCTCAGGATGGTGTTCCGGGCAGTGGCATGAGGCACAGGGTGGGTTTCCAGCCATCCAGTGGTGACTTCCACCATGGTCAGCACGTACCGCTTTCCTTGGCGTGTTTGGGGAAGGGTGATATAGTCAATTTGCCAGGCTTCCCCGTACCTGTACTTCAGCCATCGTCCACCATACCACAGAGGCTTCATTCGCTTGGCCTGTTTGATTGCAGCGCAGGTTTCACAGCTGTGGATGACCTGTGAGATGCTGTCCATAGTAAGGTCCACCCCTCGGTCACGGGCCCATCGATATGTTGCATCTCTTCCCTGATGACCAGAGGCATCATGGGCCCAACGAGCTAGGAATAATTCTCCCTTGTGCTGCCAATCTAGATCCACTTGTGATATTTTCACCTTGGCAGCTTTGTCTACCTGCTCGTTGTTGCGATGCTCCTCATTAGCCCGGCTTTTGGGTATATGGGCATCCACATGTCGAACCTTCACGGTCAGCCTCTCTACTCGGGCGGCGATGTCTTGCCAAATGTCAGCGGCCCAGATGGGTTTTCCTCTGCGCTGCCAATTGGCCTTTTTCCAGCGATTCAGCCATCCCCACAGAGCATTAGCTACCATCCATGAGTCAGTGTAGAGATAAAGCCTCGGCCACTTTTCTCGTTCAGCAATTTCCAAAGCCAGCTGGACAGCTTTAAGCTCTGCAACTTGACTCGATCCACCTTGTCCCTCGGTAGCTTGTGCAACTTGTCGTGTGGGGCTCCATGCTGCAGCTTTCCATTTCCGGTTAGCTCCTACAATTCGGCAGGAGCCATCAGTGAACAGAGCATATCGTCTTTCAGTCTCCGGTAGCTCATTATATGGTGGGGCTTCCTCAGCGCGTGTTACTTGCTTTTCTTCTTCTTCTTCTTCAGACGATAATCCAAAAGTTTCACCTTCCGGCCAGTTCGTTATAACTTCCAGAATCCCAGGGCGATTTGGGTTTCCAATGCGGGCGCGCTGTGTAATGAGGGCAATCCATTTGCTCCATGTGGTATCGGTGGCATGATGTGTGGAAGGAACCTTTCCCTTAAACATCCACCCCAGCACTGGCAGTCGGGGTGCCAAAAGCAGCTGTGTTTCAGTGCCAATCACTTCTGAGGCGGCTTGAACTCCTTCATAGGCAGCCAAGATCTCCTTCTCTGTGGGAGTGTAGTTGGCCTCGGAGCCTCTGTAACTTCTGCTCCAGAATCCCAATGGTCGGCCTCGAGTCTCCCCAGGCACCTTCTGCCAAAGGCTCCAAGACAAACCATTGTTTCCAGCTGCGGAGTAAAGCACATTCCTCACATCTGGTCCCGTCCTGACGGGGCCCAGGGCTACTGCATGAGCAATCTCTTGCTTGATCTGAACAAAAGCTTGTTGCTGTTCAGGCCCCCAGTGGAAATCATTCTTCTTGCGGGTCACCAAGTAGAGAGGGCTCACGATCTGACTGTACTCAGGAATGTGCATCCTCCAAAAGCCTATGGCACCTAGGAAAGCTTGTGTTTCCTTTTTGTTGGTAGGTGCGGACATGGCTGTGATCTTGTTGATTATCTCTGTGGGGATTTGGCGACGACCATCCTGCCATTTGACCCCCAAGAACTGGATTTCTTGAGCTGGTCCCTTAACCTTGCTTCTTTTAATGGCAAAACCAGCTTTCAGCAGAATTTGGATAATTTCTTCTCCTTTCTTGAAGACCTCCTCTGGTGTATTCCCCCATATGATGATGTCGTCAATGTACTGCAGATGCTCTGGAGCCTCACCCTTTTCCAGTGCAGCCTGGATCAGTCCATGGCAGATGGTGGGGCTGTGTTTCCACCCCTGGGGCAGTCGGTTCCAGGTGTACTGCGCGCCCCTCCAGGTGAAGGCAAACTGAGGTCTGCACTCCGCTGCCAAAGGAATGGAGAAGAAGGCGTTGGCGATATCAATGGTTGCATACCACTTTGCTGCTTTGGACTCCAGCTCGTACTGAAGCTCTAACATGTCTGGCACAGCAGCGCTCAGTGGTGGCGTGACTTCATTCAGACCACGGTAATCCACCGTCAGTCTCCATTCTCCACTGGACTTACGCACCGGCCAAATCGGGCTGTTGAAAGGTGAATGGGCCTTACTGACCACCCCTTGGCTTTCCAGTTTGCGGATCATCTCATGTATGGGGATCACAGAGTCTCTGTCTGTGCGGTATTGCCGACGGTGTACTGTTGCTGTGGCAATTGGTACTTCTTCAATTAAGTTCCTGACTTGCTCAGCCAGTCTTGTTTCCACAGATGAGACATGGGCACGAACTGGGGCGGTGACAGTGTCCTCGTAAATCCTTAGTTTATTAGCCAGGACACCCACCTTGTCCTCACCTTCTCTCCATTGCAGTGTTGCCAGGTAACGTGAGTACATTTCTGGTCCAAGCCGTGCAAATCTCAACCACATCCGTGATGTGCACTGGACATCATCTGGGCTCTTAGGAAATCTCTCATCTTCTGCAAAAATGATCTCCAGCACAGCCAATTCCCTTAGGCATCGGATACCTTGTTCTATTGTGTTCCATTTTCCTTGGTGCACTAGGAGGTCTTCTTTACAAAGGTATCTGTCTTTCACACTTGTTAGCAGTCGCTGCCAGAGGCTGAGAGTTTCTTGGGTTTTTCCAATTCCCTGGTCAATGACCACATCGCGGGACAGTGATCCCAGTTGCCTGGCCTCAGTTCCATCCAGAATGGTGTCATTGGCTGCAGCATCCCAGATGCGGAGCAGCCAGGTGAGGATGGACTCGTTGGTCTGACGGGTGAATTCCCTTCGCAGGTCACGCAGCTCACCCAGAGATAGAGAGCGGGTGATGATCTCTGTCTCTGTCTCTTCAGCTGAGTGCGAAGGTCCTGCTCCATCCTCGTCAGTCGCTATGCGGACTGATTTGCTCCTTGATTTCTTCTTCTGAGTGGTGGCAACTGCTACTGGTTTAGGCTGTTCCGGTTCAGTGACGGTTTGTGTGGAGATGCTGACAGCACTTTTGGTTCCTTTTTCCTCTGTGAGAGTCTGTGTAGTCGTCGATGTTATTGCTTTGCTTCTTTTTACCTCTTCTACTTCTTTAAGAACATGCTCCAACACACCATGCAGTGTTTTGATTCTAAGCATGGTGCAGGCTGTACAGAGAAAACCAAGCAAGACTAACAAGAACATTATGCTGTCCTTGGCATCCAGAGGGTACTCAATATTTTCAAAAACTGCTGTGTCCTTCCTGAAAAGCTGGAAAAAATCATTCTTTACTCCTCCCCACAGGGGCTGGGTGAGATTGTTGAGGCTCCAGACGTAGCATCCTAGACTAGAACAAGAATACAAAACTGGGTATATATTCTGAATAATGTTCATTGCCTCAGATTTTATCAAGCAATGGACATAATAGACCAGTAAAGCAATTTTAGTACCATATCCTGGTCTATGCAGGAGTATTAATGCCGGCAGATAGTGCCCCACGTTTGGAAAAATATAGAGAGATAGGTATAAGACACATGTAAGCATGTTGGGCATCATAACAGACAGGTGTCCTCAATAAGATTGTAATTTCTGACTTTTCTTATTGCCTCTGCCGCACGTTGGGCGCCAAAAATATGTTGTGGTTTAAAAACAAACCAAGTAAGAGGCTCTAAGTCAGAAATAAAATTTAATGAGAAGAAAAGGAAAATAAAATAGAATAAAATAAAATAAATACAAAAAGAAAAACCAGTGACAGAGTCAGAATACAACCTGATCAGGGTGATGGAAACAGTCCAGACGAGGTGGTCTTCTTGAAACAGAAATCTTGTAGAAAGGTCTGGTCCTCTGGGAATCCAGTGGGAGAGGGCTGCTTCTACTGTCCCAAATCCCAGCTTATATCCAGGTGAGAATGCTTGGCTCTTCCCCATGGGCGGAGCATCTCACAATGGGATGATGAGTCATGGAAGAGAGCCTTAATGGCCCATTAAAGAGAGAGATAACGCCCGGAGGGAGTTATCTCTGAGTCATGCAAAAGGCATTGATGGGCCATTAACTGAAGATGGTGATAGAATACACCCTAAACTACAACCCAGGACAAAGGGTAAAACCTTTTGCCTGTAGTTATCTCAATTTGTATTGTGAGTTGCTTCTTTTTAAAGAAATTACTTTCAAGGATGGTCAAATGGAGTAAATACCTAGTTATAAACTTTATTAAATTCTGCCCACACTGGCAAATGTAGCTTAAAGTTACCCTGAGCATGAAGGCAAACACAAAAGAGGGGGTTACCTAGGCTACTGTATATTTATAAGTACTTGCCAATAATATCTCCAAATGTAGCTCAAAACCCAACCAAACCAAAAAGATAATGAATGCTTGTAAGGATTAGGAAAAGTGCCAAAGATAGCAGATCAAGGAATTATTCTTCATGGGAAAAAATGTAGGATCAAATTTCTAGAACTAAAGCTAGTATGAATTCTTTATACTGAGGCAATTTAATTCTCCAAAGAATCAAAGAGCTTTGGTGGCTGGGTGAGATGGAAAGTCAGCTTTTAAAGACCTCTTGTGTTTGCAATGGTCAGCTATTGTTTGGAGTAAAACTAGGTCAATTATTGTTGATTCAAAAAGAGGCAAAAATTATGTCTGGATTAATTCCAAAAGTTTTTCCTCCCCATTTCATACTATGCAAATAATACAAAAGATGTATTTTCCCACTGACTGGCAGTCCACTGCTGTATGTCTTCTCAAACCATGATAGTGGCATCTCCCTGTTGCCAGCTCTTGATTAAATCACTGCAGCTGATTTTTAAGTTTAACCTATATAGAGGGCAGGATATCTCTCTAGAGAAAGAAGTATGTGATCTGTTTATCTTCAACTGGTCTATATGTGTGCTCAGGTTCCAAGACCCCTACGTCAGGATGGGGATCAGAATTTTTGTTGAGACCCAGCAAAACTAAGCCAAGGAGAAAAGAAATAGGGAAAAGAGGCATCTTTTTAATGACCTGCTTCAAAACACGCTTTTTAGACTGTCCTGTGTATTGATTTATTCTTTTCATGGGTTTTGTTATTTTAGCACCTTGAATATGTTGCTATATCATCTGCATTATCTTGCTGTTGAATAAAACTTCTTTACCTATCTCTTAACAGAGCTTTGCATCTTTGTGCAGAATAACAAATTCAGAAGTGCTGGGCAAACCTTACACTAAAATCAGGAAAGCAATCAATCTCCAAGCATGCAATCATGTGTTTACACACCCTTCACATGTGATTAAGGATCAAACTGTGGCCCCATCCTGTGCTTGTGCAGAAAGATTTAGCACATATACACACCAAATTCTCAGTAGGCTGTCCTTGCAGGGGAGTGTAAGTGTAGAGAAATCCTTGACTAAGTCAGACTGGAGAACCATTTTGTCTGTTACTCAATCTGATACAACCAGAAATAGATGCTACAAAGAATGAAAGAAGAACCCTGCAGGAGGCAGAATAATCCGCCTCCACAGAGATCTTCTGATCCTATTCACTAATTGTGAGAGACTAGTTTACGCCCCGAAGCACTAGGTTTAAAATCTCTTCCAAAAGTTTTATTTTCTTTAATTATGATAACTCTGGATATCATTGATATTGATATAATATCCAATCTCTTGATGAATCTGGTGAAGCTTTTGGTCTCAACAACTTCCTTTGGCAATGAGTTCCACAATTTAATTACATGTAATATAAAAAGGTATTTCCTTTTATCAGTTTTGACTTGCCCACCTTTTAATTTCAGTGAATACGTTGTTGTTTTTTCTTCCAGAGCCAGAGTGGAAGCCCCTGATCTGCTTTCCCTGTGCAGTTTTATGTGATAACATTAATCTGTAAAATGTTTTCATTTTGCCTCTCATTCCTTCTTATATGAGAGGAAAATCCTTTCCAATTTCTCTTAGCAAGACCACATTTCCACTTCTGTTGTTTCTCTGTGATCTCTCACCAAGTCTATCATATTGCTTTATGGGACACAGTGTCTGGTGCTGCAAGAAGTATCTGAAGTATGCTCTGTCCTTTTATACATGCAAAGGCATTATGATGCTCTCTGTGCTGTATCCATTCTCTCCTCCATGCCTCTGCAGTGCCTGAACGCTGTTGGATTGTTTTGGGGGTGGATCATGAGCTCTTTGTGCGCTGTCTGCCATGGTGCCTATGTTTCCCTGCTGAACTGAGCCATTATATAGACTTTAATTGCAAGATTAATTTCACTTTTATTCTCTGAAGTGTTTTACTTCACGTATGTCAGTGATACTTGCAACTAATTAAAGTCTTCCTGACTGACTGAGGTGATTTTGGATGGGGTCCAGTCACCATAAGTAAGGTGCTTAACTTGAGGATGAACTCTAGGCCCTTGGTGAGACAGCTCTGCCCAGATGTGAACCCAGCTGATGAAGAGAGGAAAGTGATGTGAATTCCTCTGAAACAAGACCCTGAAAACAAGACAGCTATGCCCCATGCCTAAATTTAGTTGTGAATTAGGATTCTGCCTTTCTGTATATTTTGGCAGGTTACTGTTTGCTCTCCATTACTGCTCTTCCGTAAATATCAAAAGCGAGCCTTAGACTGAGATTTGGGTTCACGTTACCTGCAGCCTTGGGCTTTAAAAAAACAAAAGCTAGAAACCTATGAGCAGAAATTTTTGAATTATAAAGACCTCCACAGGTATTTAATACACAAATTTGTAATATAAAATTCTAGAGACAGAGATGGGTTGCATGCTACCCCAGAGAGCAGTAGGACGAAGTGTGGGTTTTCTTCACTCTTCGCTTGTCATAGAACACTTCATTATGTGCCTTGCAAGGGTGAAAAAACAAAGGATGATAATCTACCACTGGTCAGGAGAGTTTATTCTCTGATAGCATCTGCTGTTGGAAGTCAAGATCACAACCTCATTTGTCTTATTTGTTCTATAACTCCAAAGAAGGTTCTAAGTGCAAGGAACTCAATCTAACAAAGCCAAGAAGAAAGAATAAGAAGGGCAAGAAAACAGGATTGTTAAGGAAGATGAGAAGAGTTAAAAGGGATATGTTTACAAAGCCACAGAAAGTGCACATTTTTGGTGGATCATCATTAATTTTATCCGGAAAGGATGAAAGAACCATCCTGCTGACCTGAATGCCATATTATTATGAGTAGACCCTGCATGTTCTTTAACCATCTACCTACCTATCCTACTTTCTGATAGTGTTTTTATAAATAAAACTTTTTATTGTATAGGAAGCTACTAAACAAAGTACCAGCTTCCTGCTACCATTGCCTTAAATATAATTAGTTATTCCATCTGTATTATTTTATTTTGATCCTAAGGATTTATTCTCAACCATTTTTCTCCCTAAAGCCTTACATAGGTTAACAGAACTGTAAAGCAACAGCAAAAGAAACAATGCCTTGGAACATAAGAAAACCAGCTGGTGGTGTGGAAATGTCTTGGGTGGCTTAAGATGTGGCCAGCTGTGATTTTGGGGTTGTCTGAAAAAATCTGGGAAGTTATGATGAACCTGTTTCTGGACAGATCTGGTGAGACTGCCTTTTCATGTTCTTTATGCCACTGGCACATGAATATCAGCATCTGTAATTGGAACCATTGCGCAACATTTTGAGTGAAATTCTGAACCATAACTTTTGGAAGCAGATGGCTTTCATCATGTTCACGATGTCATATTGCAGTAGTGAGTATGCCTGCCTATGCAATACACTAACTTAGAAAATATTGTTTACTCATTTACTGGTTTAGTAATAATCAGGAAAATGATGAAGAGGAAAGGAAATGTACCTCTGTTGAAAATGTATTTGAATCTGGTCGCTAGAGAATACTTCTGTAGTTTTTTATGATATGTCACCTCCAGTTTACTTCCAATTGTATCACTTCACTTGATTTTTGAGTATGTAGATGCTGTCTTCCATTTTATACACACACACATGCCCAAGCAGACAGGCTGTTGCTTTAAAATGTCAGCTCCATGAAGCATCACTTGAAAAATCCTCATGAATTTAACTAAGTTGGAGAAATTTGTGAAAAAATATAAGGTCAAAAGAGCCCAATATGACAGATCCTTGTTTGCCTGCTTCAGAATACTTCAAAGGACTTACTTATTTGCTTACCACCAAGGCCAAGAATATGTGTCAAAACTGCTTAAGATAGGGATCAGTTTTAATAAATAGGACCTCAGACCTTCCAAGGTGTTTAGGTCTGGGAACACTTACAGTACATCTGTTATTATTTTGGTTCAGCTGAGTTTATTGCTTTAATCAGCAACCTTTCAAGAGAGCTGGTATTAAAAAAATTGAAATACTAACTTGTTTTCCATGTTTACATTTCTGCCATTATGTAACTTTATCAGGGCTAAAGATATTTCTTGAGTTGAGGCAAAGAAACCCCAGAAGGCAGAGAAGAGTCAGTAAGTCCTTGTCAATGGGCTTGTGGAACTCCTAAAAGCATTCAACTAGGGAAGTAAAAGCTGTAAGAAAGTTTAGTGGATTATAGAACAATCCAAGAACAGCAACCTATTCACTAACTGGATATAGCCTGTCATGATGGCTTGATCATAGTCATTTATGTACTCAAATTGTGAAAAACAGATCTGATGGCAGCAGTTCAGGGTAACATCCACACGGTATTGAATCAGGTGGTAGAAAGTGAAACACAAAGAACTCAGTTTAACATTCCTACGGAAAAAAATCTTTCCTATGAATGATGTGGAAACAAGGCATCCTGAAAGTTATGTGCCATTGCATGGGAGCATGTTCACAATTTTTTTCCTCACAAAGAATCCACATATTGATTAATTTCTCTCACCACTACGACTGTGAATAGGGAGTTTGGAGTGAACGTACTTTTCTCAGTTTCTAACATTTGATTCCTGCTGTGATTATTACTCTAAATAGAGTGTTTTCTTAAAAGAGAACCTCTAGTAAGAATTTCAATGTGTTAAAGATACCTAACTAATGAGTCAATCATCCTGGAGGCTCAGAGTCACAGAAAAGAGTTTCATCCATTCTGCTACTCATGGAATTACCTTTTTTGAAGAATTAGAGTCTAACTCCAGTGCAAGAATGAGAAATGAAGTTAGTCATAAAAATGGGATGTCATATGCCATCTTTTAAGGAGAAAATCAGGGTGGACAAACACAGAAGCATTTTGTGACCATAATATCTCCAAGCAATAAGCAAACCTGGACTTTCCTGTTTGTTCATGAACAAAAGTACATGTCATAATCCTTGTCAAAGTGACTTCAGTATTTTCTAAGCCTTTTTGGTCTCTAGCGGTCAATTTACTACATGCTAAGCTCTAGAGTATCGTGTTGGATAAACTGGGATTACTTATTCATTTAAAACATTATTATTATAATTGTTATTGTTGTTCTTATGTCCTCTCCAATCTACCCCCTCTTAGAAACACCAAGCCAAAGAGCGACAAAGACTGAAGTTTATAGCATCCATGTGACTAGCTGGTCCATTGAGATGGTTTAGTGATGTGATGACAGTTAAGTAAAACATTTCCTTTATTCCTCATGCCACTGTTAAGTATGTTCAGGATTGTTTTTCTACCATGTGCAGTCCTATCTAGCTTTTTACTTATTTGTCAAAATGCCTCAGTGAACTGTGGGAATGCTTTTGGTTTGTGGAAGAGAGGACTTCAATGGGACTGCTAGATAATCATGGTGTGTTATGCCTGGTGGCTATTTGTCTTATTCTCTAAGGATGTTATGAAAAAGTAAACTTTTTATCATATTGATGCATTTTAATAGTTCCTCTCCTTGGTAGAATGGACATAAGACTGCAAGTTTCATCAGAATTGGAAAGAATTTCTTACGTCCTCAATGTTCAGTCTGGTAACTACCTGTGTGAACTCATCACTACTATGTGGGAATGGATGTCAAAATATTCTTAAGATTTCCCTGAGTGCATGAAAATTGTTAAGAGCCTGCCAGACTGGGCAAGAAACCCTGTTGGAAAAGGAATGTTTTTTCTCTGGGCAATAGGGCAAAGGTTGATCAACCCTTGGTTGCATTAGTTCTTCTCTTGATGGATTATGCACACAGCCAGAAGACTCAGTTAAGAAAAATGCATGCCAAAAATAAGAATAAAAATTGAAAGAGACAAGAAGGGCCTGAGGATCTGGGGAAGATTGTAAGGAAGGCAAGCAAAAAAGGTTGTGTACATGTAGTGTATGTAATGGGTCTAGAAAAAGGATGGCACAGCTGGGAACTTAATTTCTTCCTGCCTATTCCTAGCTGCTGTCATAGCACTTTTGTGCTACTGACAGGAGCGATAATTTAAAGCAAACAACTTATGTTAGAAGATCAGATCAGCACGTCACTAGTTTGGGAGTGGCACACTGCAAATTTGGCCTGAAACTCCCTTTTCATGTTTCCTGTGTTGTGTAATATGCTTTGTAGTCCCAGCCAAAGATCTAGGGTGCTACGTGTATACCATCAAGAAACCATACTGATTCGTATCAGGATTCATGAATGCAGACATTTTTTATATATATATATGTTCCCTATAAATGAGTCAATCATATACTTCCTTTTAGTTGTGCAATGTTGCTCTCACAGCTTGCTCCCAATTCTAGGCACATTTGTAGCATGTTTGCTAGCACCTATATGGAACACTCTGTTTGAAAAGCGCAGTGCAAAGTCAACAAGACTCTTGACTGGAAGGAAGTTTTGGGGGTGCAAGTGCAGATCAGAAGGTAGTAAGTATGGGAGAGTGGCACTCAATGTATCTTCTTTGCTTTTATTTTCATTGTGGTGATGTCAAGGCAAGGTGTACTCTTTATTTTTGGCACATGTAGAGGGATACTCCTGGGGCTTCTGATGTTAACTTTTTACTATATTACACATATAACCTCCCTTTCCTTGTTTTCTAGTTGAAACAGTTGTACATATTACAAAGTTAAAGAAGAAAACTCCTATTAGACCAAAGACTGCTGAAGAGAGATTCTCCAAAAGATATTTCTCATCATTGCAGAGTCTATGAACTATTAAATTGCTATAAAGTTATTGCTAATATTCTACAGAAACCAGCCATGCTAACCTTTGAAAATTTTAACAAGGTCTTGAATAAGTTTAACTTGCAGTAATTCAGATGAAAGCAATAGGTTAATTGATCTTATTTAAAACAATGAAACAAATTAATTAAAATGTAAACAATGGTCTGCATTGTTACTGACAACTTCAGAAAAAAGAATCTTAGAATTTCTTTGTGTAATGTTTTTTACCCGACTGCCCTCAGAGGAGAGAGGGGTTTTGCAGCAGATCACATTACCCAACTAACCTTTCTTCCACTTTTAAATGAAATACATTCTTTGCTTCTTCCAGTGCAGTGCAGCTGGACAAACTGGAGCTAGTCAAAAGCTGTCAGAGCCCTGTTTACCAGGGAGGTACCTGCTACCAGGAGGCTGCTAGACATGAAACACTGAGGAGAGTGGCTGGAGCCCTTGAAGCAACCAGAACATGGTGTGCCTGAGAGCACTGGGAAGAGAGATGACCTGGAAAGTCAGAAGGCAGAAAAAAATGTCAGTCAGTGAGAAATGATTAACAACTCTTCCAGTTTGTGCCAAGGACAGAGGGTTCTCTCAAGCATTCTTATGCAGTCCTGACTGTCAGCTGAAACATGCTGAGGAACAGGAGCAATTCAGTGTATGGGCCTGGTCCAGAACTAGCTAGGCTGTGCAAAAAGATTCTGGAGGTTAGAGGGGCTTTGTGGTTTTGTGTTTTTCAGGGTTGATTTTGTTATTCCTGTTCTTCATATTAAAAAAAAAAAAAAAAAAAAAAAAAAAAAAAAAAAAAAAAAATCTGGAATTTATAAGCCTGAGGGGGGGAAAGAATCTTGCCAAGTTATCTTCCTAGCTCACCACTGAATTATTGCAGAAATATGTGTCTTCTAATTTAGTATAAGCTCCAAATACCTGTGAATTCAACAAAAGTCAAATTTAAACAAAAAACTTAGAGTAGTGAAAATAACATATGACCAGTCATGAGGTTGACAATAGATTTTTTTATATTTGGCTCCTTCCTTTGTGGTAGCTGAGTAAGCCAACTCAGATTAGCAGGGTATGTTACGCATATTACCTGAAATGGTTTTCTGGCCCACATCAAAAGCTGAGGGAAAAACTGCAAGTGACTATTGTTGTTCACGTAGAAAAGTGGGGTTTTCAGTAAAGACATAAATGGATTCGTGGAAAGGTTTAATTCCCCAGTGTCTTACTAATGATGATGTTTTGAAACTGCAAGTAAGAAATCAGCCCTAGGGACTTTCTACAGCAAAAACATGTCATTATATGCAAGAAAGGGTATGTCCTCATAGACTATTTTTTCTCTGCTACACATTCTGACATCAGTTGTTTGTTTACATTCTATTGTTTCAAGGTACATGCAAAGATTATTTAACAATAATAAAGAAATATTTTCTTCAAAGCACCATCATCACTTTTCAGATTAATCTACTGCACAGTAATGAAACCAAGGAATAGATAATTTCAGTGACTTCTTGAACTAAGCTCTAATTCCCATGATTGAGTCCCTGGCTATGTGGTTGCAAATGACATTTTGGTTTCAGTATAACCTGTAACAACCAACAAAGTGCTACTGACTCAACTATAATTTAGAGAGACAACAGGCATGAAAACCCACTCACTCCTAGACGCTGAGGGACTATAGTAAGCAGAGCTATTGTGTAAGTAAATGCTAGAACACGGCCAGCTTCCTGCCAATGTTGTAAAACCCAACTCATGATTCAGTCCTGTTGCACCTGTAGCTGTTTTGTTTGCATCTCTGGAGAAATTGCAGTGCCCAGTTAACACAGGTCCCACGAAGAGGCTTTATTTGGACATGAAGGTAAGGAAACAAGGACAAGATTTCTTGTCCAGATGGCTTTGGCCATAGTGTTCCAAGCTGAGACCCAGCCATGATTTGGTCTTGGGACAACACAGGTGCCAAGATTGGTGGAGAGAAAGCTCAGCCTTACCATCTATAGCTAAGTGACCATGCAGCACAAACTACAGCTATGAGAAAAGGTGATGCAGATTTGCAAATGGTGCTTCTCACAATTACCTTTTACCTCATACACAGTGACCTTTTGCAAAGAAGGTCAGTGAAGGAGGAAAAGTGCACATGCTTGAGATTTAAATACATGAGGCCTAAAAGTTTTGCAGAGCATGTTAGAAAGTAAAAGAACATTTTTTCTATTCACTGTGGGGAAGATGAAAAAAAATTCATGTGTATGATATATCCTAGAATAGATTTTATGTGCATGGTCGAGCTAAACTCAGAGAAAACAATTAGGCAACAAATGGTTTATATTGACTGGTATTTTAACTCCTTCAATCCTCACAAAATGATTTTCTTCAAATGAATTCATCTAAGTTCTCCAGAAATGCTAGTAATTATGGCAGCCACATGTATGAATTCTTCTGCTAAGGGAGTCACATTTAACCCTGGTTTCTCTGATTAACCAGGGTAAGTAGGTAAAAAAGTATATACACACACCAATATTATAATTCTCTCTATACATAAATGTAATGTGTACTGTTCAACAGGGTTTTTGACACCTATAATGTGTTATATGACAGAGTGCACCCTCAACAAATTCACCCATGGTACTGAGCTGAGAGAGTTGTGTTCCTCTTCAGAGGGATCCTGACATGTTAGAGAAACAGACATGAGAAGAACATCATGAGTTCATTAAAAAAAACCAAAACAGCTAGGACTTGTATCTGGGAGGGAATAAGTCAAATAAGCAACAATTAAGGCTGGGGACCAGCTGCTCAGTTTTGCAGAAAAGGACCTGGATGACCTGATAGACAGTAAATTCAACGAGCCCTTGCAGCACTGAAAGCCAGCAACAACCCGAGCAGCATAAGTGGAACCATTGCCAGAGGGCTGAGTGACTTGGGGTGTTTGAGATGCCATTTGGAATGTCTGAGTTCTCCAGGACAAGAAAGCCTACAGCTAAATGTAGAGAGTCCATTGGATGTCACCTCAGTGGGAGGAGGCTGTAGAAAGGGCATCCAGTGGCTGTGGGAAACGTGTTTGTTCAGGCTTCAGAAGAGAAGGCAAAAGGGAGGCCCCACTAGTATCTTCAATTACCTGTAGACATGTAGCTAGGACTTTCTTGGAGCTGCACAGTAAGAAAATGAGGCACAACAGACATGAGTTACAACACAGAGAAATTCCTGTTGGATATAAACAAAATATCACCACCATGGTAGTCAAACACTGCCTGGGCTGTGAACCTTCCTGTTTTTTGACAATGTTCAGCATTCAACTGGACAGATCAGCAACCTAATCTATTCAACCCTATTTAGACAAAGGACCTGGATCAGGTTTGTCTTCCAATCTAAATTATTTTGTGATGTATGAATCTGTGATTGTTACACAGCCATTATACAGATTAGAATTAAGATGGAGAAGTCACTCCTGGAACACAAAATTTAAAGAGTTATGGCAAATTAGTTATACTCAATAGAGCTATACTAAGGTCATTTCTATGTAAATCAGTTTACAAAAGTAACCTTTAATAATAATAAGAATGATGATGTAATTTACACAAGATATAGTGTATATCTATTCTTGTTTCTATTCTGAGCAAACTCCTGTGATTAGCTAGAAAACTGAAATAATATTTGATAAAGAGAAACACAGCCCAGCTCTCTTGCAGGAGTTAGCTGATCACTGCAAAACAAGGTTTTCTTAATCATAATTGTCAAAATTTATTTTTCCGCAACAATTTATTTCTCATCTCATTTCAGCAGCTGAGTATGTGTTTGGTAAACTTTGCTTTCACTAAAATCCCGACCCCTGTTTTCAATAGCAAATTAAAAATCACTTGCAAGTATACATTCTTTTAGAAAGAACATACTGTTTGTACTTGCACATAGAGCTTAGCACTACAGGGTTCAGGACATGAGCAGTACCTTTGCTGTGTTTCAAGTCATAACCTGATTAACAGAGAAAGAAAAAATGAATGGAAATTTTTATAAAATATCAGCAAACTATACCATTTTTTTGTCTTCAGCTGACCTGGCAACAATCAGTGAGCAATCCTGGAAGAGTTAGCTGTGTTACTGTAATTTCTATAGGTAATAAAGAGAATGAGAATTAGTTATGTGGATCAGACTTATGGTGCTGACCTTCAAGTGTAAAAAGTAAAGCTGCTGGGCAGAAGCTTTGGCTTTAGATCATATACCTGACCCAGATTATTCCAGCCTTTTAAAATGTGCTTTTATTCTCATGTAGAGATGCTTTCCTGAAAGTATTCTGGCTCTGGTCTAGAAAGAATCAGAAATGAGACACACACAAAAAAGTAATGTCCTGAAGCCTTCAAAGAATCAGATGAAGACTAGTTTCAGAAGAGATTAGAAGACAGATGAAATTTTCATGTATGGATGATCAAGACACCAGATGGAGATTGCATATTTCTTGGGTGAATCTAAAGGAATGCTTCCTAAATGTAGATTGCATATTGAATATAACACCAGGCCCTGAGTAGGATGTGTTATAGATATGTAAAAGGAATGCAATATATCTTGGAAATATAAGGCCAAGACACACTCTCTCAATGATTCAATCATGTGCAAAGCCCTAAGTGAAAAAAATTGGGAAGCATTAATATGTCTGGCACTACAGTTGTTAACATGTAAGTTGGGAGCCAGACTAGGATTTCTTTGTTGCGGATACACAAGTAGGTACTCTGCTTCTCTATTCTTGCCTTTATTCCAGCTCTTGTCCTGCCAGTGCCAAAAGTGTTCCCTGTCTGTTCTGCCATCCCTTTTCATAAAGCAGCCATGTGAAGGAGGACTCCTGCTTTTCAGTGTTCTGTGATGATTTTGATGACTTGTCAATTCTGCTTCACATAGAAAACGTGTACATATCCTTGTGGAACACCAGACTTTGTGCGCACTTTATCTATTTTTAATCTTTATGTTAGATTCAAATCCCAATGAGTGTTTCAAGACTTTTTTTATTTGGCTAGTTTTATTTGCCTATATGCAAAGAGCTCATTATAGTCCAGGCCAAATTTGAATCCAGGGAATCAATTTAGTGATGGGCAGTCTTGCAGAGCACCCCATGGAATCACCACTTACATGACAAGAAAATCTGGAAGCTGGCAAAGAAATGACAAAGATAAGTTTGAAACAGGACATAGAAGGTCACTGAGTTGAGAGAAGCATTGTGATTGCAGAGTTACTTAGCAATCAAGCTGGTAGAGCAGGGTGAATTTGGAGAGGAAGACACCTTGATTTTAAGAAATGCCATATCAGATCAGATAGTAATTGAAGAGTAAAATGGAGGCAAGGAGTCGGTGTAGATTTTGTCCCCATCTGTGTGGTGTTTTTCCATGAAAAACATGCTTTGTATCTGGTACTCCTTGGAGTTTAGGTATCTGCTCCATATATCTGAAAATGCAAAGCATTTTTATATGTCAGCTTTGGGGTCCTGGCATGGATGGGACATAAAGATGCCACTTCACTGAGAAGGTAGCAATCAAAGATCAGAAAAGAAGGGAGGTCCAAGAATCTGACAGAAGACAGCATATCATCCTGCTTTGGTAAATCCAATACTGTAAGTGTTCAGCATAGAAAGCCTAGCCTCCATTCCTGAATGGTACTTGGGTACTGAAGCAGGGAAATGTGAAAATGATAAAAAACCCAAAAAGGCCTTTTAGAGTTGTGTTTATGTGGAGCCAAAATTGCACTCTCATATGTTATAATTGCCAGTTCCATATGATCTGGAGCCACAGTGAGAGAGAGGTAGGTTTAGGTGAAAGTGCTGGAGTCCTGTCGGTCACACTGCCAAAACTACTCCTGTCTGCAAGGATATCAAATTTTATTTGGAATGACAAGCATATTAGGAAAGATCCACTTTTGCACTCGTCAGTGCAGTGAAGGACACATGGAAATCACACTGGAAGAGAAAGTGAGGAACAAGACATACTGGAAACAGAAGACAATGTGTCTATAAAAAGATGATGATAAAGAAGGAGGCATTGTGATGCCCCCTTACCTTCTCAGTTACCTGAATTAGTAGGGACACAAAAAAGATCCTAAAGAATAGATAGGGAATTTTTCATTTTGATTTTTTTACTAGGAAAGGAGTCAGTGGGTAAATGTTGATAGCTGAGAGTTAGGATAGATATGGTGACTGAGAAAACTCAGTGCCTACCCTTTCCCAAAAGAAATTAGAGTAGTTGCAAGCAGAGGATATCAGCACTCTGATGAAGGAAAGGAGGCAAAGAGTGAGAGCTGCTGTTAAGCTCACAGTAGCTGCCACTGGACAGAAAATGCTCCCCGAAGAGGTGTGATTCAGCTTCTGGGGAAAGTCCTGAGAAAAGACACTAAATTTTCCACCAGGCTATAGCTTTGGGTTAGCCAGCTGCTCTGTGATGGAACCTAAGCTGGCCAGGGAACAATGTGCAGCAGCTGGAAATAAGAAGCAATTGTGTATAAAGGGTCTATGGTTCCCAATTCAGACAGGGACATCACAGTGCCAGGATGCTCTGCAGATTAAATAATTTATTTGGCAGACACCTGAATGAGACAGAGATAGGGATCTGATCTGAACTTTTCCTCCAGGATATCTGTATTGAAAAACTATCTGAAAAGTGACTTCTGGAATGCCTTTGGGAATGGACCTGTACACATTCCTAAAACTGAAATGCATATTCCCTGGGTGTGTGAACCCCTTGGTATATATCAGGTTTGTTCAGGTTAGGGACTTCCCTGTTATTTTCGTAGTGAATAAAGCAAAATGAATTATAAGTATGCTAAGAGTTAAATCACATTAAAATCTGAATTCACATGCCTTGCTCATACTCTTCCTACAGCTTTAACTTTCTGGACCTAGCTGGCTATCCCATGCCAGTCAGACACTTTCCAGCATGAGTCACTATGGTTTCCAAATTTTTCTTTCCCAAATAAAAATGAAAAATTCCAAATGTCTCACAGATTTTTTTTCTATAGAAAAAAGGGACAGACCATCAAGTGCATATAGTGGAAGAATTGTTTTCTATTTCCTTTTACATCCCTAGTCTAGACAAGAGGTACTATGATGAACCTTGCCTTTGCTGCCAATACCAACAGCACTTAGTGGTCTTGTTACCTCACGCCTGGCTAATTCCCAAGGACAGTCATAGCTAACGAGTAGCCCTTTCAATGGCCATTCCAGCAATTCATTTGGGCTACCCTTTCAAACAGCATGGAGAATTCTTGAGAGAGAAGGTCTTTTGTACCGGGCAATGCTTCACTCACTGCGTTTAAACGAGAAGGGCAGTCAGGTTGTAAAGATTCATACAAATGAGAGCATTGTGCACGGGAAAGGAGATTGGTATGTTTGATCTCAGCTGTTATTGATTTACCTTTTCCACATGATAACATTCATTAGGCAGGGTAAGTAAAGACTGGGGTGTTCCATTTCAATTATCTATGGTTAAAATACAGACATTACACAGGGTGGAGTGTCAGTCTAGTTTCAGTGGGCTGAAGTGTGGAAACATTTTCCTACCAAGTCATTACATAGGATGACATGACTTTTTTGAATCCTTTCCTGTCTCCTCCCCATCCACCCCACCCCTTTTAATGTTTTATGTCTTTTTCATTGTTTTTGAATATTTGTGTTTCTGGTCAAGGGAGCTATTCTGCCACTTGAAATTCCCTGATACCTTCACTGCTGCTGTTGCTGTCTTGTCATGTACGAAAGCACAACAGTGCTGGTGAGACACCAGTCTCCCTGCCTGACACCTGGCTCGTATCAATGTCCCAAAAGTATCACAGATTTATCAGAGGAACCTCCTGTACCTAGGAGGTGACTCTGCTGTGGGAAGAGGTTGGACCAGGGGATCTCCAGCGATGCCTTCCCACCTCAGTCCTTGGACTGCAAAGGAGCCAATCTCCTCTCCTTCCCCACAGTGTAGTCACAGTATAAGGCACATTGCTCCAGAGAACTAAGTATGTTCAAAATACAGTCCTCTTTTTTAAAAGGAAGACTAGGAGCAGCAACAACAGCAACAACAACAACGACAAAAAGACAAAATATAGTATCCCCTCAGGAGTAATTTTTTCTTACTCTTGGCTTCAGAGGAGCCTACTGTGACTTACTCAAGCTTAGGTATGCAAATGGAAATTTCCAGAGGTAAGTGAGATGAATACTGCCCCAAGTATTTTGATATTTCAATTGAATGAATGGATGTCTCTCCAAAGATTCTTTCCTTCCATTGAATAATGTTTTTAAAACATTAGAAGTTCCCATAACAAAACTCAAGCACTTTACATTAGATGTATCTGTTTAAAACACATTTTCTTTTTGCTTAGCTCTTTGTCAAAATGCCAGAATCAAAAATTTGCTTGCACATACCTGCAGGCGTTTTTGTGAAGAGACAATGTTAACTTTAGCTTCCTTTAAGTCTTGCTGAGTGTCCACAGATCCTGTTAGTCTGTGTTCAAGACATGAATAGAACTTCAGTAGAACATGGTTTTATCAACTTCAAAAGTGTTTGAATACTTGAAAATGTTGAGGTTTTATGTACATCACATATCCAAATTATTTTGGTATCTTTATAAGGTGGAGATGACCTTAGCTCTTGACATCAGCTTAAAAACTTGAATATAAATGCATTTCATTGAACCTGTGGAAAACAACCTTTGTGTGCTGCATGATGTAGCTGGCATATGAAAGTGATAAAATAATAGAGGATTGTAAAACATTACAAGCAATGACTTATACTTTGACTTGTACTTTGAGCTGCAGGTACTGAAAGCACAATGTTTTCTTGATTGTTTTGCCAGATAGAGAAATGGAAAAGCTTATAATAAGGATTTGAACTAATAAAAACTCCCAATCTTATCTTAAAGTACAATGAATGTACTTTATGAAAAAAGCAGCATGCTTTCTTTGTCTGGACATGAGGCAGGAGCTCACAGACATTCCATGCCAGGCTCCTTTTCTTATGCATTTACTCTGGTAACTTCTCTTCTCCTTGATCTTTTCACTGTGGTAGAGAACTGGTGGCACCAAATTCTTCCTCAGTTGTGCTTCTAATTCATGAGGCAGAGCCAGGCAACAACAACCTGTCTATAACAAAAAGATTTAAACGATGTGCACAGGCATGGAGAGGATATTCCAGGTATCTTTTCAGTGAGCAAGCACATAATATATTTGCTCTTTAAGCTAGCAAGATTCTACTCACAGCACCCTACACAGTTCAAAAAACTTTTGGACAGAGACATTCTCTGAGTCATCTCAGGCCATAGAATCCAGACATTTCTAGGTCAGGTACATGAAGCTACTGTCTAAGCCAGAGGTTTTATTTAATACACATAAAATGGGTGACTGTTGCAACCCCAGGCACACTATACTAATGTTGACTATTGTGCACCTGATTTCTAGTAATTTTTTAAAACTTTTATAAATCTTATTTCTTTATGGCATTTTCTGCTTGACTGAGGTTCTCATGTCCAGAGATGTCTTCATGGGAGAATAGTTTAAATACAAATAGCATCACCTCTTTAAAGGTCTATGGGGACTGGTCTTCAAAAAATATAATGTATTCTGGAAGATATTTTAAATTCTTTTTTTATTAAAAAAAATAAGAGAAAGGTCATTATATGATTTTTATTATTTTCCATGTAGTGGCAACTATACCATGTACCGTATACCATCATGAAATACATCCAACTGATGAGGAAAATTAGATTATTGGAAGAAATGGCTAAAGTAAGAGTAATTTAATTGATGAAGACAGGCATTTATGGAAGATGGTATGGGTTTTGTTTGAGGAACCCACACTATTAGGAGAAACAATTAAATATCTAATGCTTTTATTGGTGGTACATGGCACATGCATCGTTTGACCCTGACAGGGAGCAGATTTGATCAGGGTTCAACATGTTCAGGTGTTGATGTTTTTCCTTAGAAACCTTAGCTCTGTGTTTGTGTCTGAGCTTTTTGTGCCACAGCTTTTTGGGGAGAACATCAAGGAGAAAATTTTGCAATCCTGTTGCCAATGAAGATTTTTGACCTTGCTACCTAAAAAGCAGGACAAGGCTGGGATGGTGAATAGCTGGAGACATGTTCCTGCTCCACCCCAATGAGGTAAGACAGTTTTCCAATGGCTTGGACTGGTAGATTGGAAAGATGACTTGTTCTTTTGTGTATTTTTTTTCCAAAAGGGCCAATCGTTTGCCAGCCTTGTCCTTGTCCCTTAGACCTCTGGTGTGCTTAACTCACATACTGAATTGTTTTCATCTGTGCTGGGCAAGGTTTTTGCCATGCAGCTTGGGAATGATGGGAATTGTGTGGTACCTACAGGCTTTGCAACCAGGTGAGTCTCCTGTATTCAGTTGCTCTGTGAGGTGAAACAGCATCAGTGTGCCCGGTGCTTTGTCTGCAGTGCACGGCAGAGTCAAGGAGAGTTATTTTTTGGCTGGGGAGCTATTTATTCTTGTTGAACCTCTGTCACATATGTTTTGCAATTGCCTTTCTGGCCTTCCTCCCCCTTTTCCAGTATCTACTTCAGTGGAAGTCTTGGCACATCCTGATAATGTGACGGTGCCTATTACTCATGAGCATATTGTCTCACTTTTGATTGAATGTCAACATTCTTTGATCATGTTCCTTATGCCTGAATTAATTAGGGCAGGAGTGACACACTCCTCCATGGGCCTTGGCTGGCCTTTAGCCCTGTATCTTTGCAAGGAGATTTATCATGCAATTGAACAGGCATTAAGTCGTGAGGAACTGGGATAATGCACATGTGAGAGTAGATCAAGTTCTTACTGCTCCTGTGAGCAGAGCCCTTCCTATCAGGCTACATCAGGGATGTATTTGTGGCTGGTTTGCTTAAAGTATGTCTTAATTTTGTCCCTTTGGGCCATGCAAAGGGAATTTTTTTTCATATTTCTTCTCTGTTTTATGCTATACTGGCTACTGGTTTTGTTTTTGAGTGTTTTGCTTGCTCTATCCAGATTTTCTCTTGCTCTGTGTTTATTTTTACCGTCCAGCAAAGACCAGACCATGCACAAGCTCCAGCAGTTCTCCTGATGTGTGGAATCAGATTTCAGATTTGTGTCATGCCTCATTCCTTTATTGTGAAGTATAAAGTCACAGGGAGAAACAGAAGAAAAAAAACTGGATGGGACCAGGCCTTTCCCTTTCTACAGTCATTTTTATCTACTCCTATTTATTTTCCCCCTTTAGGAACTTCCAGTGTAGGTCTAAAAACAGCTGTGGTGTATTCTTGAAAAATTTATATTGGATCAGGGAAAACTACCTGTTATGAAAAGCTGTCAATGTAAATTACTTCTCACTAGCATTGCTGTATGTTGAATTTAGTTCAGACAGCAAACTTGTGTATATGTCTAGTATCAATTTATTAAACAGTGGGTTCCTGAGCATGGCTTTTTGGTGGCTTTTTTTACATAAGCAACTGGGTTTGAAGTGGTTATTTTTTCTGAAATTTCCACTTTTCTTCTTTACCATGTGTTTTCTGTAATTCTGTGGTTTAAAGAATTTTACAAATCAAACCTAGTCTTCCCATGTTTCAGATTTCTGTAGTGGTGAAGAAAAAACATCTGTGTATGAATATGCTGGTGCATGCCTGTCCATAGGCAGGGTTATGGCAGAGATGGTGGGTGAAGCAAGTGTTGTAATCCTTTGGGTCTGTCACTGGTACATAAAAGTAAACAGTATCCTTGTGTTTTCAGATTCAAGTGAGCTTGCTTCTTCCCATTGCATGGTTCCTCTGAGCTGGGAACATCCAGGAAAGCGTTTCACATGTCCTGGCCATCCAATAATTCTAGAAAAATACTTATTTTTTGTTTTTGTGGTAACAAAGCCAGGTAGTGGGGAAATAGTTCTAATAACTATAGGTCATAGTTCTAATTCATGATCAAAAATAATAATAAAAAATATTAGCCAAAATCAACACCAGGGTAAATCTGGTGAAGAAAACTTGTTAAAAATCTGCTCTGGGTAAAATATTGTAATGAGTCTGTTTCTCCAACCTTTTCTTTTGTTACATTGGTTAAGATATTTGTAAATTTTTTTTTCAGCTATAGAAGGTTAGTATCAAATTACTGCAGAATAGGGATGTTCCTGACTCCAGACATTCTTTTTTGCCCTTCGTCTCCATCATCTCTAACTTCATGTCATTATCACAGAAATTCCCAGAACCTGACTTGTCTTTCCTCTTCATCTCTGCAAATACCTGTTCATGCCTTAATCAATTTGGATCTCATCTCTCCAAATGCCTGCTACTGTGTTCTTCCTACTGTGTTCTTTCTTTCTAATCATTTTCTGCAATTAAGCAAGTTGAACAATGGAAAGAAAACAAAAAAGAAGAAATAAAGTCCAGGCTTGTGTCTGGTATAAATCAATAAAAGTTCAGTGACTCCATTTTTGTCACTAGAATGATGTTGATTTTACACCAGTCCAGAAAGTCTGTCCTGGCATATGCTATCATTCTTTGTTGCCGCAAGGAAGCCTTTCCTACTTCCCATTAGTAATTTTTTTAGAAATTTTTGATCATATATATTAAGTGAAGGACGACTTTCACTATGTATTCACCTAAAAACAGATATAGTACCATATGGAAGGAAATAATATCTACTGTTTATTATTTCTAAATTGTTTTCTCCTGCTTGAATAGTTTTAGCTGTGACCCAGAGCTAGCTGACTACTACCCATAAATAACTAATAGCTAGTATTCTGTGTGCATGATAAAAATAGATTTGTATAAATTATGGGACATTAAATATGGCAAATTCTCACAATTAAGTAAATGCTTGCCAGTGATTCACTGACAAAAAAACCCAACAAACAAACAAAACAGCTGATGCCTTCAGATACTTTATTCACAATGACTGTTTTTTTCAGTTCTCTCAGGGAAAGCGTGACTGCTAAAAAAGGGTTTAGCTTTCTTCTGGACCAGCTGCCTGTGCCACTATCCAGCTCTTCTATTTCATCTCTTTTTCCTTTTTTGTTTTGTTTTGTTCTGTTGATCTCTCTATTCAGGCATTCCACTTGCATCTATCCTTTCCCCATCTCCTTTTCCATTTACTCAGGCTGAGGTTTTTTGAAGTAGTGATGTCTTGGAATTTTAATGAGGAGATGGATAGCATTGACATTTGCCCCATGTCAGCTAACATAGAATACCTGAGGTATGAAGGCACCTCTGGAGATCGTCTAGTCCAAGCCATTTGCTCAGAACAGGGTCAACTAAAATATATATTTGCATGTATTTTCCTGTCTGGAACTGGAGTGAGTTAGTCTCTTTCTACACCTGTTTGACTAGAGAAAAACCTTTTGCTGCTCAGCAAGCCTGTGTGTTTATGCACAGCACCACAGGCTGCCATGCAGACATGACCAGAGACTGTAGGTGTTGGATAGGCACTCATGTTGCAAGCTCCTGTGTCCCCTCCTGCTTTTTGAATGCTCTTCCATAATGACCAGTATGTGTCCACTCCATAATAATATCCTGTGCATATTAGGAAAGGTTCATTGGCTGCATGTATTTCAATACGTTTAGGAATGTAAATGTTATAGTGATATTCTGGGAGCAGTCTTTTAAAGACAGTCAAGTTCTGCCCTATTTTTGAAACTGCAATTCAATGCATAGTTAATTGCTGGCCCAGCTGATACCACTTATTCATCTCACTTCCTGAATTAAAGGCACAAACAAGTAATAGGGTTCTAAGTGTCATTATTTTGCACATGAGCTTGAATAGCGATGCAAAATATAGAAAGTAGAAGAAAAGATTAATACTACTGTGTTTTCCTGCATAATGTGTATTGGATAATTTCAGCTGTCTTTGGCTGTGTTACTTCTGGATCTTCTGGAGAGTATACTAAGCAAGATCATTAAAATAAAGCATATGCTGGAAGAAATAAAACAAGGCGAAATCCCCAATGTTATTTTTATTTTATATCACCACAAAAGAGAAAAGAGTACTAAAGCAGAATAATCTGGAAATATGCCTAGACTGGCAGGTTTGGCATCTAGTATATCTCATACTTCACTGATAGTTAATGAACAAATCTCAAATCTCAGATCTTGATAAAAATGATACCTTTTTCTAGGAATTCTCTTAAAAGGCACTCCTTAAAAGCTGGTAGAATGTGGTAAAACCACTGGATAGCCTTAATAAGCATAAGTATAGATTAGGGTGGATGGATGCACAAAATGTATCTAGATTTGAGAGTACAGCCTTTTTCCCATTACTTTTTCATTTAATATGTAGAGAAAGAACACTCTTGCTCCTAGAGATAATTTGAATGTGCCACTGATGTTTAGGATCACTTGCTCAATTTATTTTTAAGAATTGTCAATTGTCTTTGTGCTGCATTACTGCACCACTCTGTGTTATCCTGTATTAGGGAAGAGGAGGTATGCTTTCTGTCCAAATGTGCTTTCTATAAGAGAAATATTTGGTATAGAGGTGGCTGAATTGATTGTGTCCTTGGCTCAGTAAAAAGTGGAAATGACAACTAGAGTCAAGTTTGCCTTCCATTGTCACCATCCTCTTCAGTTGCCATTGGCTGTAAACTGAACAAACAGATTAATTTCCACCTTGGCAGTTATTTTAAGTTTCTTTTCCTGCTTCAAGTTAGAGTTGCTCAAAAAGCAATTTCAGGGATATCTTAGTGTTTGCCTAGTGAAGATAAAATATTATACAGACTTTTCATGATGTAGGTCTACCATTATATAAGTTATGGCCAAATTATTTTATCTGTGTAGCTTTAAAAGTGAGATTAATAATGAAGGACTATTGCTATCCTTTAGAAGACCAACAAAACCTTAATTTGTTAAAGTCTTGAAGAAACCCCATTTCCATGGTCTGCCCAAATATCTCTGAAGTCTCCATACACATCATGTGTGGCCCAGGCTGAAACTGCAGCCTCTGTATGGGGCTGCCACTGGGACAAATTATTGTGCCTTCCAGGGGACAAGAGGGTAAACCCAGAACCTGCCCTGTCTCTCAGCAGTCTCCTGGCTATAGCTCCAAAACTTAGAGAGAGGAGAAAAATATGGATATATCAGGGACAACCTGGCTGGGAGGGGAGAAGCAGTGGGGAAAGGAAAGGGAACAGCGACAAGAGTTGAGTTGGAGGAGGGGGAAAAATAAACGTAAAAGCAGAAAAGATGACATGGAGAACAGGGAAAACTGGGACAGGTTGAGGAGAGGATAAGGGTTGGAGCAGGCTGGGAAGATAGTTATATGAGGCAAAGAACAAAGAGCTTGAAACAAGAAAGGACTGCTCTTTCCAGACCAGGTGCCTTGAAAATATATACCACCCTGTTTAAAGGGAAGGCTCAGTGTTCATGTTCAGGCTCTGGGCTGGGCTGTAAACATGATGCTTCCTCCAGGTTATTGATGAGGTAGTTGAACAGTACAGGTCCTGGGATTGTTCCCTGCATTACTTCACTTCTGCCAGTCTACAAGTTGAGTACAACTCACTAATCACTATATGCTGCACCCAATTATTAAATTATGTTTTTTAAAAAAAGCATTGTCATCCATTACAAGCCTCAACTGCATTTAATGTTTAGCTTTCCTGAAACCATCAAGCTCTTTGTTTACTTGCTGGATTGGAAGTATTTTTATGACCGTTATATCTGAATTTTGTACAGCTCCTTTAGAGAGCACTGTGCCTCTTATTTAGTCTTCCAGTATCTACAGCAACTGCAGTAGTCATCAAGACAAAAAGGTGAAAAAATAAAAAAGTACATAGTAACTGTATGTCCTTTAATGTAAATGCAATTTCAAAGAGCAATCACATAGCTCAAAATCAATCTAGGTAAAATATACAATCAGATGATTTGCAGGTTTAACAAACACTTCTAATTTTTTTTGTCAGGAGGAGAGGTGGTTTAATTTTAGCTTGAATTTATTATACAGCCTCTTCAAATTTGAAACCAGCAATTTCCTGACCTCTCATCTGTTCTGCCTCTGATCATGGGACACACACCTGCAGATCTTCTAGTCACAGTTTCTGTAACCTATTTTGTTCTGTTTTTAGTAACGTATACATAAAAACCAGAACTAAACATTCCTACACTTATGCCCAGCAAAAAGGAAGAAAACTTTTTGAAGAAACCATCCAGAAGTATGATCAAACTTTTTTTTCTCCACTTGACACAAAAAGCATTGAAGGAAGAATGATCTGGAAGATCACAATTGCCATGAGCATTAGAAACTTCACGTTACCATTTTTATGAAAATAGTCTCAATTTGGGGATTCCTGTCCTTGTATCTGACCTCCTCAAAGATTTTCATGTGTTAATTCTCATAGCAGCCCTTTCAAGTAATTATGCACTTGCTATCTTCATTTCTCAAACAGTGAACTGGAGTCATTATTTTGAACTGCTTAATTTTATGCCGAAGGTGGATTTAGATGCCTTGATTGAGAAAAGCTCACCAGCCTGATTACCTTTGGTAGCAACCCAATGCCCTCTGCTCCACAAAGTTCCTCTATAGGACCTGTGGGTGCTGTCACTGACTGCCTTCACTGCCCACTGTGTCCATCAGCAGTGCAGGGATAGACAGAGAGGTCCTGGACACAGCCATCTGGCAAGGGACTGCATCCCATGGAGACTTTCTGAGCTCACCAGAGGCACTCAGAAAAGGATGAAGTTGATTTGAAGGGCAGCAGTTGTGTCTCCTTTCACCCAGGGTGACAGCTGGAGAAGTTGTGGACGGAGGACAAGGCTAGCACAAGGTGTGTGCTAGCTCAGAAATGAGGGCAGCAGTGCAGCAGTGGGATGCCTGACCTAAGCTTCAATCTTTTTTCTAGCAAACAGCTTCCTTCTGGGCATTACCTGTTTAGCAAAGACAACCCTTTTTACTGCATTTTGTACTTGAGTGCTCCAAATGAAGGTAAGAGGGCAGAGGTTCTTGCTGGAGCACTGGGGCTCCCAAAGTGCCATATGCATAGCCAGAGCTCTGTTAGGGACACAGCTAAGCTCGGAAGCGCAAGGCAAGGCTCAAGCACTGAGTGCTTGCTCTTTTGAATGCTGCATGTCCAGCAGCTCTGATAATCTTGAATTAACTCCCACCAGCCTAAGGGAGATGAGGAGAAAAATTCCTAGAATGGAAATCACAGGGAAAGGACAAGAGAAGTTTTGGATGTCCCACACATGGAAGTCTACAAGGCCAGGCTGGATTGGACTATGAGCAACTAGTCTAGTGAAAGGCATCTCAGCCCAGGGAAGGGATGTTGGAGCTAAATGATCTCTAAGGTTCCTTCCAATCCAAACCACTCCAAGATTCTCTGGTAATACAGGGCATGCAAAATATTTTGGTAAAATCAAGAAATTGATTTGTACACAAGTGTGAACATACACCCATGCACATGTAAACGTTTGTGCCTATATTTAGTGATATTATGAATATGTAAATATAAAGAATAGCACACCAAAATGTCTGCTAATCTTGTTTGACATATTTATATTGATTCCATTTGAATAATTGGACCATTTTTATGATTGTATGTCACAGTCAAAAGGAGTTCAACAGCTGATTTCCTGTTTATTCATAACTTAGTGTCAAAATATAGATAATTTTATCTCTTCTTTTTCTGAAAACATGGGGTTAAGCTATTTGAATCCTGGATCTTCAAGCTTGGGAAAGTGACCTTATAATATTCAGAGACACTTTTTCACATCACTTTATTTGGAACTCTTTCTTTGACTAGAATTGGGGAATAACAATTGTAAAATAACTTATGAAGACCAGCTTATTTCTATTTACTTAGTAATTAGATGAATTCTTCAGTTTCTGCTTTAAATAACCACTTTTCAAAAAAGAAACACTGAAACCCCTTTTTAGAAAAAATCTTTGTATTTGCTCAAAAATCAGTCTGTGAACTAATATTTTCTAGTGCCAATCCTTTTCTGTATTTTTGCCTAGCTAGCCTCATTTTCACAGTTTTTATGTTCTCCACTTTTCTTGCCAGACTTTGAGAGCTGTGAGCTGGTTTTTTTTTTTTTTTTGTTTGTTTTGCTTTGATAGCCTTGACATTAAAATTCAAGATTTCCAGACACTCCTTGCCTTCTGCCAAAGGGTTAAAGAAGAGCATTGGCTTGTTTGGTAGGTTTTTCCATGCTTTTATGGCTCTGCAAAAGGCAACATCCAAAGCAGTAAAAACAAAAGGCACTGAAATGCAGATTTACTATGTTTTTTCCACCTTGGTCATTGTATGTGATTTGCCTCTGCACCCATTTTACTGTGGGAGTAGCACAATGAATACTGCTCTTTAAAAGGAATCTGTCACTGGCCAGTATGATGATGACTATGATCATGAACACCTTGTGTAAGTCTCTCTTCTTATTACTATGTGATCTCTTCTTTACAGACAGGTATGACTTTTGGGCATCACAGAATTTTGAAGTGAATATCAACTGTTCTTTTTTTCCAGAGGTGGTGTTTTTTTTTTTTTTTTTTTTTTTTTTTTTTCCCTCCATGATGTTATGACTTCTGAATTCTCATTTTTTTAAATGGTATTTGTGGGCCATTTTCATACATGCCTGTCTGATGTCCATTCTATTCTATGGACTTGCTGGCAGCAGGTGCCAAGGGTTGTCAGGTGGAGAGCTGAGAGGATGAAAGAGGATAATAAACTTACAGAATGTATTGACATAGTTATTTGCAGTGTCATAGTCAATCAAAACTAACATTTATAACTCAGCTCCTTCATGTCATTCTTAACCAGGGTGTAAAAGGCCAAGAATAAACATGTCAGCTTGAGATGGAAGCTCATGGCAGCCTTTGAGACAGATTGTTTTCTCATATTCAGGTTGAAAATTAAAATTTGCAGTTGGTTAATGTGGCTAAACTTGCCTACTGCTGCATTTGCAGTCAAGGGAAAAAAACCAGACAAATGAGAATATACTGAGAATTGGATTTGGAAATGACACAAAGTACCTTTCCTCTCAGTAAAAAAATAATGCTCAATTGAACTGATACACCTTTCTCATTGCAATCTCAGTCTGGTGCAAGATAGCTATTTCTGAACAGGGATATATATTTTATAGGCATTAAGGAGAAGGGAGAACATTTTACTGAGTCCATGAAACTGACTACTGCCAAAGCAAAAACCTCAATCATTTGGTCTCTCTAATTCCCCTTTTCTCTCTGAAAAAGAAGGGTCCTTTTTTTTCTTAATTGCATCTATTTTGCTGACACTCTCCCAGGTTTTCCAGTAAAGAAACAAAGTTATAATAACTAATGCCAGGAATAATTATTTGGTATCTCCAGCAGATATGAATGCCATGTTGTCAGCATCAGGGAAGTGACTGCCTAGTAAGAAGAAGAGGAGTAACAGAAGGAGCTGAGCTACTATCTCTCTAACTAGAGCACACTGCACACTAAACTAGCTGCTAAACTAGGTCTCCTCATGCTAAGTATTGCTGAATGGAATTCCTCTGGAATGGCAGTTTTTCGGATTACGTGCTACTTTAGGACCTTGTCTTTGTGCTTCCCCACATGCCTGAGATGACCACAGTGCACTGCCACTCTTGTCCCAGGCAGGCTGGCAGTGCTGAGACATCATCATCCCTGTGTAGGATGACCAGAACAAGTGTCTAGGCACTACTGAAAATAGAAATAAGCCTACAGTTTTTGCTTTTAAGGCCCTGGGTGGGAGCAGTGATACATTAACAGATGTTCCATCCTATTCACATATTTTCCATATGACAGACCCTCTAACAAGCAGCTGTCGAGTAAGAGAGGGCAAACAATGTTAGCATCTATGCATTAGATTGGTTTCTTATCTTTTCAGCTCAGGCATACTTGTGTTTCAAGCCCCACTGATTTTAAAATTGACTCTCCCACAGCATTGTGTGTACCTACGCAGCTCAAATGTGATAGTTATTAAGCTGCACTAGAATTTATGTTCAGCTCTCAAATATAACCTCCAGAAGACAGGCTTTTTCTCTTCTTACTATCAGTCCCACTGTGGCTTTGCATCTGAGTAAGGGGTAGAATTTTGCCTCATCGTAACAGTTTATTCAAATAATGCCCTGCAAAACCAGCTATTGCTTACATCATCTCAGTCACCGCAAATCAATACAGCCTGATAGCACTGACTTGGACAGAGATATGCTGATTATTATGCCAGCCAAGAAGCTGGTCTACATGTATGTAAATCAAAGTCAATGTCAGTTCCCCTAATTATTGACATATTGATGTTCATGGTCTCAATCAGGTAGTTACCTTCCTGAGGTGACAACAAATTATTTGTCTCCTGCTCTCTGAATTCAATTCAAGAAAATAATGCTTTAATCTACATTATTTTGTTCTCTTGTTTGAATCTCAAGATTCAAAATTAATCTGACTTATTATTTGTACAAATTACCCATGGTAGTAATTTTTCATTCTTATGAGGCTCCTCTGATTCGTTAAAATTAATGGCATATGGTAATCCTTTCAATTTTCATCCCTCTTTGGGAAATGAGTCAATGACTATTTAATGTCATCTTATTATGGTTCCCTAGTAACTTTTAGTTTAATCAGTGATGGTTACATTTATTGAGAGAATTCTGCCTATGTTCTGCTCCCTTCTCACAGGGTAAATTTCCCCAATCCAGTAACTCTGAGCAGCACTAAGTGACACATGTCCCAGCTGCCAGGCAGTGTGGAAATGCTGAAATTCAAATTCAGAAGTCAACCGTATATCAGTTGCTATGACCTCTTCTGAACACTTTCATCCTAATTCCTTTTAAAGTAGACTTGACCACATTATACCTATCTTTCTCTCTTTCTGTACCCTGTTGTATACTGAATTCTCCCATCAGGAGAGACAGGTGATGCTACAAGCATCAGTCCTGGAGTAATAGACTACCAGATGTTTGCACTGCAGAGTAAATTGGCCTATAGTACTGATATTGCAAAAACTGCGATATGAAGACCACTACAAATATTCCCACTCCAGGCTAACAGATACTGTCCAGAAGTTGCTTTTTTGATCACAGATCCAGCTGAGCTATTGGTTCAGTAGAGATGATGTGTTTAATGCAGAGGGTGCTTAGAAGCACACTCGAAGCACTGAGGTCTCAAAGCTGACATCTTTCAAATACGTTTTAATGTGATGACCAGAGGAAGTAGAGTGTGTCAAGGAAGTGATGAGAACTTAGGAGTATCTAGTGTTATTCTGATTTTTAAAAAAAATATCTATTTTTTATATTTTATGGAGGCATTAAATAATCACCAGTTATTAAGAGGCTTCACAGACAGGAGAATGGACCTAAGTGGAAGAGATAATCAGTATGATGATGAAATTTTTCATAGAATCATAGAACACAATTAGCTGGAAAGATTTCACAAGGATCACCCGCTCTAACTCTTAGCCCCTACACAGAACAATCACAAGAATCACACCAAGTGTCTGAGAGCATTGTCCAAATGCTTCTTGACCTCTCACAGTTTTGGTGCTCTGACCACCTTTTCAGGACATTGCTCCAGTGCCCAACCACCTCTTTTCCTAATATTCAGCCTAAGGCACCCCTGACTCAGCTTCAGGCCATTTCCTCAGGTCCTGTCACAAGTTTCCAGAGTGTAGAGTTCGTTGTCTGCCTGTCTACTTCCCCTTGTGGGAATGTTGTAACTGCAATGAGGCCTCACCTCAGTCTTCTCCAGGCTGAACACACCAAGTGACCTCAGCCACTCCTCATATGGCTCCCCCTCCAAACCCTTCCTTCCCCTCCAGACCCTTCACCATCCTTATTGCCCTCCTTTGGACACTCTTCAATATTTTAATGTCTTTCTTATATTGTGGCAGCCAGAGAAGCCCCCAGTACTGGAGGTGAGGCTGCTCCAGCTCAGAGCAGAGTAGGACAATCCCCTCCCTTGCCCAGCTGGCCATGCTGTGCCTGATGCCCCCCAGGACACACTTGGCCCTCCTGGCTGCACTGCTGGCACATACTCAGCATTATTTGGAAGTAACATTCAAGCTATTTGGCTTTCTTGGGTCAATATTGTGCTGTCAAAAAGGAGTTAAGCTTTATGTAGAGGGCCCATGGCAAGATTTAATGAGGTAAAATGCCTACCAATGACTTCCTCCTGCATGTTGTAATGCTGCTGCTATGAAATAGCTCTCAGTCCTTTATTGGGAAGATAATACTTTGGGAAGATCATAACACACATCAAATGATCACACTGGGAGGAACAAATAAAAAGAAGAAAATAAATTCATGTGTTTCAGTGGTTTTCCTTCATGGCATTCCTTGGAGGAGGCGCTTCTGAGAAAATAAGGGTTTGAGCTCTTTCTGTAATCTTTTAATGAACAAGAAAATGGAAGAAGATTGGCTATATTTCCAGCTTTTGTTGTTTTCTAAACTACATGACACTTGCAGTAGAGAAGCCATATACCAGACTGAGAGCTTTTTAACTGCTATCTTTACCTGTGGGTGATGCCAGAGGAGCAGCATGTTTTAGCCCCTTAACCATTTTAATACGAAACTGTGTAATTTCTGCATTAGGAAAGCTTTGTGTTTTCATCGTTAGAGCTATGCTGCAAATGAACTAAGTGTGCAATTGCTAAGATATAGTCAAACCACTGAAAAACAAGCTGCTTCAACGTGTTTTGCTCTAATTCACTGTAAGGACTCCTAGAGGAACAAGGAAGCTAATTTGACAACGGCAAAAGGACCCATCACATAATAATCATGTGCTTTCAGAAGAAAAAGATAAAAACTAGAGAATTATTGCTAGTTTTAGCTTGAGGTAGCTTGATTTTACAGTACATAACTTTTATTTCTTTAAAGACTGGCAGAAGGTCAATCCTTTCATTTGAATGGTTTTCATGATGGAGATTAAACTCTATAAAAAGATTTATTATGTAGGATTATAGGATCCCCTTCATGATGAGGAATTTATTGCCAGTGCAGCTGATAGAAACTGTAAGTGGAAAAAGCTTTTCTTTTGCTTTGTAGATTCCATAGATTCTGACCAAGGTGTTAGGCTCAATGCTGCTGTCTTTGCTGAAGTAAAGCTTCTCTTTAGGAGCACATATTGAGACTAAAAGGTTTTATATGTGTGAAACTTAGCAGTTTTCTGGTTTATCTTATCATGTAAGACCACTTTTCATTAACTGTGAGCAGAAAGGTAAGATTTTAGTGTCAAACGTTCCACATGGTGCACTTTATTTGGTGTATGTGAACTTCAAAGTGCTCACATCACTGCTTTGAAACTCATTTGTCATTGTTATTATAAAAAAATGTTGTAATGAGTTTATATAAAAAATACAAATACAGAGCTCAAAAAACTATACTGAGTATTTCCATCTCAGTTTGGGCAGGTACTTCATTATGAGCTTAACTAGGATCACAGATACACACACTTTAATGAGTAGGGCCAAGTAAAAAGCAATTCACTACCATCAAGTTTTACCCGTATGAAGGACTCTCTATTGGTGGAGGGTTTGTCTTATATCATAAACTCTGCTTCATGAACAATAGAAAGCTGAGTGCTGCTTGCTTAATGTAATCAACCTGCATAAACACCTTGACTTATAGTGATTATTGACATGAAAACAACAGGGGGTTCTAGTAAGTTGTTTTTACTCCTTTCATCCTTTGTATTTCTTCTGACAAATGAACATCTCAGCATTTTAGCATCTCAGATGAAGCCCTACATGTTGTTGCCACCCAGTCCTTGAATTTTTCCGTGAGATAGAGACCTCTCTGTGGGAACATCTGTGGTCAAAATCTACTTCCATCTCCACTCCTAGAGATTATTTCTCCTTCTTCAAAGAAGAAATTTTCCTCCCTAGCGTATTCCTCAGCAACACAAACAGGTATTTCAGCATTTGGCACAGCTGAGAGCCTGAGGAGGGTGGAATGTTAAGGGAAAGGGTGAGAACAGCCATAATTTCCTTGTTGGGGGTCTTCTTTTCTGTTTTTTTTTTTTCTTGTTAAATTTATGAAATCAAGAAACCTATAATCTTCTTATGTGACAGTAGGGTTTTTCAAAGCTTAAGTGCTACTTAAGGATGCACTTGTTAGCATGCTGACATAAAAATAAATAAGTGTTCAGAACAAGTCTGGTAAGTTAAAGAGCTCATTCTGCTTGGTCAGTGCATTTTTTAACAATAATGCATTTTATTTATTTTAAACATATTAAAACCATATTTTTGAATTAATGATCTTATTTGCACCAGATTCTGAAGTTCTTAAGAATGTGGCATAGTTTTAGATAACCAGGCCAACTGAGTATCTTGGGTTTCTTCATTCCCTACCACCCATCCTGGAGCTTCAAGCTGGCTGAGTTTTTACTTATCACTACATCCCCAAAAGACATCTGGCCTTGATTGCCATGCATTCATCATGGGAACTTTTCACACTTTACAGTACTATTAAACAGAATTATAAACTCTAGATTTTTAAACTTTTTGAATCTTCACTTCCTTTCCCACGACTATCTCTGTGAAGCATTTCAGATCATATTGGTAAAAGAGACTTAAATTTGTGCTTTTGGTATTATTTGCAGGCTTGCTTTTCCACATGGATATAGTGTGGCTCGTTGAATGTGTTAAATTAATGAATGTTCAACCAATAAACACCTTTGTTCTGCCACCACCTCCTTAAGCAGAAAGAGAGGCTATAATTTTGCCTTTCAGGACAGGGACAAGCACCTTTAAAACAAAACACATATAAAGCCACATTTAAAGCTAACCATACTGTTGACTGAGGAGTTTTGTCTTTTGATGGATGCAAATCACATTCACAGATTAAAGTAATTTTCTGTAGCCTAAAGGGAACTTTCTGGATCCAGTAATTAGATTTTTGTTTAAGCATTTTCATATGTGGGAAAAAACCTTTTTTGCTCAAAAAATGTAAATTTTTAACACAGTCCATGAGAAACACATCTCATTATGTCTGGGATTTTTGTATTGGCTGCAGACAAGTGATGTGATGATATGAACTTCAAAAATGCTGAGATCAGCAAAAGTTATTTCACTGTATAACACCTAGAAAAATTCTCACAGCAAGCTTTGGGAAGCTTCAGATCAACAACATTTTTGTTTGCATCCTAGGCCTGCCATTTAAAGTGTACAGGGATTCTACTCTATCGGTGATGAACCAAGTAATCCCTTCCAAGGTGCAAAGCATTACAGTTTATAAAACCTTGTCAGATGTACCCTACATTTCAGCATTTTACAAGCTAACACCTCAACCTGGAATAAATTAGTAGGAAATTACTGTTTACCAACTGTTAAAAATGTTTCGGTTAAAGCTGTGTTAATATGCAGTAGTTGTGACAGAGGTAATGAAGTTATCTTTTGTCTATCATTTTCTATGCTGCCTTCAGCAGAAGAGAAGTAACTTAGGAATACCTACAAGCTAAACACATCACCATATAAATACTATTTTAAAAACATTAACTTGTTTCAAAAATATGAACACTTACTGATGTGTTAGAAGGAAAAAAAAAACCCACTTGAATTGGATTTGATTTAGGAAAAACAAATTTTGAACATCTTTCTTTAACTAAATGCTAATTAATAACATTTTTTAAAAATGTAATATTTCCTTAGAATGTCCCATTCACCTAATTTTGAGAACTAATTAAAAGATTTTGCAGATACATACCCAGCCTGCTTGGTTTTTTCTAACATATTGACACGAAGTTTATCAAGAGAAAATCTACCTTGCAGATAGGTGATCTATCCTTGCTGCAGTTGGATACCCTTTAATGTGCTTTTATTCTTCTGAGAAAGTTTTTCTGGGACTTTGGAGTACATAAAAATAGTACTGGTTTAGGAAACATCATACAGGAGAAAAAGCAGTGCCCCAGATAGATAATTTTTGATGCACAGGCACTGCATCATGAAGTCCTATTGATCCAGTAAAATGTATTTGCTCCTTAAATTCTCCCAAGCTACTTTGCAGATTTGTCACAGGCCAGTAAAAGCACCTGGTCAACTGCATTTTGCCCTTTGCTACATTCTCTGTGCCCTCATGGACTTTTCCATGTTTCTCATTTGTGACGGATACTGTCTTTCTGGCATACATTTTCTCTCCTCTTTCCCATTGACGGTGGACTTTGGCATTAGTGAAGGAGTAGAGTGTTTTTCCTTGTTTTCTTGCAAATTGCTGATGGGGCAATATCAAATACTCGGCTACAGTTTGGATGCTGGTTTTCACATGAAATCACTCCAGAGGTAAGAGAGAGACAGAATGGGTGTTTGTAAGAGCTGAATCAACCCAAAATGTCTACAGCAGTCATATAGCTTATGTACTGCACAGATAAAATTGCCTGTGTTTCAAGAGAAATTAGGAATTTTTTGTCCTTGAAAGGGCTATGAAGTATAACCATTTCTTTAACATATCAGAATTTTTCCTGCCTAATTGGATTAGGATCAACTTAATTAAAAGATGCCTGAATCATTTAAGTTTTCTGTGATACAAAGTGAGCTAAAACAAAAACACCAACAATAATATTCATGGTTTGTATTAAGGGTTCACATCTGTAGTTAAATCGAAACAGATCCTTTTCAATACAAGCCATTGTTTTTTACTTGAATGTGACAATATGTTTTGATGTTTTCTCCCTAATTATAAAATCATGTAATGAAGTCCCTTTAGTATGTGTGTGGCAAATTGCCAAAGCCTCTGTTTTTCCAAAAGTCTTTGGTAAAATTTCTCATGGTACCTTAGTTAAGATTGTTCATCACAATCAGATGGTTCCCCTTTCGGATTACAAAAGGTCCATTTGTGTATTCTGGAAAGCTCTCGGCAGGACTGGAAACTTAAGAATGCATCTCTTAGGTTTCCCTAAGGTTGGCCAAGACCAGGCTTTCCTGAACATAATGGCTCATGGTGGTACTTCTCAAGAAAATCTCCTGTTAAGTATGTCTTTATTACTTCCAGTGATCAGTATGAAAGTATTTGGTGTTGTGCTAGATCAATTGAAATCAAGTGATAAGGTTGCCATTTCATGAACCTTCCTAACCTGGTGACTAGGAAGATGTTTTTCACTGAATGCAGAGGTCTGAAATCACAAATGATTTCACAACCGAACAGAAAGTGTGAGCGACTAGGAAAAATACCCATGTCTGCTTATGAATTATAAGTCAGTTTGTGGTGTTTGGTAGCAGTGATGAAGATATGAAAGCTAGAAATGGAAAATTGCAAGTAACTCTAAGTTTTCTGACAACAGATACAACAATAGCAATGATAAAAAAGAATGTTGCTAAAGATGATACTTTATTTCTTCAGTATAAATGTGAAGTACATGTGACTATGGATGGAGTGAAGAAATAAATAGATCTGAAATTCTGTCCAAAGATCTAAATCCTTTTCAGCTTTCAGAGATTTGTCTTTGAAACAGAAAGCAAACTTTTGTTGAAGAAGCATGGCTTAATTAAACTTTGAGGAAACTGGACACAATTGTCATAGTTCTGGAGCTCAGCTAGGAGCCTCGGGTAGCACATGAGCAGAGAAGCCCTTCAAATCACACAGGGTTTTACTGTGAGCCAGAATTAATTAGCATGAAACCAGCTAGAAATGCAAGGATACAGACAGGTCGTACACTATTCTGGGCCTCGGACAGAGAAGGAACTTCTACAGCAGCATAATGATGTTGTCTATTTTGGTTTTTCTCTTCTAAAACTCTGAGGGCTTTTGACTGCTAATGAGAACTGATGTGATGTTTTCATGAGACATCCATGATAATCCAAATATCCTTCTTTTTAATTTTAGCAATTATTACTTTTTAGATATGCTTCACTTTATATTTTCTACACTTAATTTCACCTGCCACTTGTTGCTTGCTGAGTCAGATATTTTTCCCAATTATCCTGAGCCTTTGTCCTTAATTAGCCTGAATAATTTAGAAAACTCAATGAACTTTTCTCTGATAAATTGGCTTCTTGTCTACTTTTGGATTACCTTAATGCTAAGGCTTTTTTTTTTTCATGGTTTTTGGAGCCCACTTTCCTTGCTCTGAATCCTGCATGAAAGAGTTAGGATTGAGGTGATCAAGCAGCTGCAAAAGTGTTAATACTCTAAATGAGTTCTTGAATATTTGGACAATATTGTCTGTACTGTAGATTTACAATTCTTCACTCTGATTTCCTTCAGGTCATCCACTATATGTTGGTGTTATAAATCCTTATGAAAGTTTGCTAGGAGAAATTATTTGTATGGGTTTTGGTTTTTTTGGAATAGCTGCTTTTACTGTTTTCAGTAAGACCATTCAGACTTGAGTGCATGTTTTTAAAAAGGTATCTATTATTCTGCTCCCAGTGAGATAGTTTTTTCTAAAAATTTCACCTGATTTTTATTCATAAACATGCTAATGACATCTCAGCATCAGATTTGTCAAAGAAAAACCTAGATTACTGCCACACAACTTATTGCTCAGGTGATTCTTACACCAAATTAATGCTGAGTTTCTGCATGGGTGAAAACTAGGAACAGCTGAAAGTGGCCCCATAGTATTTTTTTTTCCAGTGCAGTGATTCCACTTGAGAGGAGAATAAGGACCTAAAAAGCAGAGAATGATGGCTCCCTGCCAGCGTCTGGGCAGGAGGTATGCAACAGGAGCTTGGATCTACTGGCAGAGCTGTTGAACAGGAGAGAGAATCTTGGAGCAGATACAGCAGGTGAGTGGGAGAGAGGGACACCATGCCAATGTCAGTCCTGGGGGCAAACTGAGCTGAGAGTGGTGGTATTTTATGGGAGCCTTTGAAAGTCATGAAGTGACTTTTTTGTCATGAAGTAAGAGCAGCATAGATGCTTCTTACTCTTAATTAAAGTGAAATTGTTTGCCCATACCATGAACCAGCCTGATCACAGCAATCTTTAACACTTTGCAGTGGTTTGTACACCACACAGAGCCATTTCACAAAGGAACAGATCAGGCTTTTCCTGACTGACAGCCATGCAAACCCACCACATCCTGGAGGTCAAACGGGGCCCTTCCTCCCTCAAACACTGTCACCACTGAGGAGGCTAGGGTTTGATGGAACATCAGAGTAACCCCTGTGCTTCCTGCTCACTTGCAGTGAGAGCCCCAGTGCCTTCTTGGGCTAGGAGTAAAAGCAACAGGCATCCTTGCTCTGACCGAAAGCTATGTTGCATGTGGACTAAACAGGCAACTTCCAGGGAATGAATTTGAATTCACTTCCAGACTGAAGTCAGTCTGTGGGACCCATCCCCTCGATCTGCCATATCCCCAGAGCCCAGAGTGAATGAAGACCTGGCATGGACCTGTGCTGGTGAGAGCTGGGAAGACAAGGCTTCACAGTCCCAGAGGGCCTTTCTGTCCCCACAGCAAACAATATTATCTTATCTGTTGCAATATGAACTAAGCTTAACTGGGATGCAGTTAAGCTTAGTTTTAATTTCATCTGCTGCTGATTTGACTGGCACATCTGGAGCAGACTCTCCATCCCAACTGTCTTCCCACTCAGGACAAACCTGTACTAAGCCTTCTTTTAAAGACTGTTTAGCAAATTGAAATCAACATTTGCAAAGCATTCTGAAGATGGGAAATGGACCTTCCACCTGACAAGCTTCTGCTGTTCCTGACTTGTTTCCATATCACATGTTTTTCACTACTCTCATATTCCTCTGCAATGTCACATTTTCCCCTGTATAACAGAGGTAGATTTTTGGGTTTCTGTTCTTGAGTTTGCAATTGATATCTTGTGATCATGGACATAACTGCTCTGCACTTTGTCATTGTGTATAGTGGTTGTAAAAAGCATCTAGCCAGCTAACAGGAAATGTGAAATGGAGGGACCTGATGAAAACTTCAGCTTGTTTTTATGGGGTCATGTGAAAGGCAGATAAAAACATGCCAAGTAAACAAAGTTTTACTGCTGTTATTGTTTAGTTTGATATTTACTGTTTAGCATGATGGAAAAATATCACGATATGATAGAGGACAGCTCTAGCAAAGAAAATCTCTCTTGATCCTTTTGGTCTCACATACCAGATAATTAGCATACAGCATACTTGGTATGTCTGGCAGAACAAAAAAGAAAAAGAGAGGGAAAATGTGCATTCTACAATTCTGTTTTCACCAGGCACTGGCAAATAAATTATGTCTAGACTTTGTCCCTCAACCACTATGCAGAAGGTCTGGACTGAACTGCCTGTAATAAATTAATTGTGGTGAGAAAAAAAATCACAGTGGGAAAAGAAGCAGGGTCTTCGTTTCAGCTTCCCATATAACTTCTCTGCCAATAAACAGCTTTACTATGATAGCTCAGCCAACAGGCACTCTTTTGAAAACTTGTACTGAAGCCCAGACTTTCTTACAATATCACAGTTCACTGACTTGCCAAATAGTTTCTGGGTAGATAGCACATCTGTATCTGGATCCATCCCAGTATTTTCTTATAGAGCTAGACTCCATCTGAAGTATTTTACATAAAACCCTCTGTAGCCTCTTCTTGTTTTGAGCTTTGAAATCAGAAGAATGATGAAATATTTAATTATCTGTGTGTCCTGCCAAAGCTCTTTCATTACTTACCTATAGCTGTCTGTGTGCAAGAGGATGAAAAAAAAGAAGACATTTTCTGAAAACAGGACTGTGTCTGGGAGGTCTGTTTTTGGAAAAATAGTCAGCTCCAGCTCTCTGTTGAGGTATTGCAATCCTGTGCCTTCTGCACAAGAGGGGAGACAAAAGATGTGACATACCTCAGCTGAGCTGAGCATGAACCAGCTCCCATGTGGCCCAGGCATGGCCTAAAAACTGATAGATAAAAGGACTCACAAATTTTAGAGTCTGGCAATTTGCACCTGCCAAGTATATGCCCACATATTTGTGGCCACAAAATGAGTTATACATGTGAACCTCAACATATGCCACTTCTATTCTGTGATTTATATTCCCAACGAGGTAGTCAGAGAGGCAAACATGCTCAGGTTTCAGCAAAGAAGTGCAGACACAAATTTTCTGACTAGAACTTGCTCTTTTACAAGTGCATCCCATTGCACAGTTTTATTTCAGTAAGATGAGAGAGTCTGGGTCAGAAGCAGGAGAAAATAAAATATACATGAGCCATTTTATAATGCACTCAGTGTTTATGTGACTCTTTGCTTTTACAATTTAATTGCATTCACTCTTATCTTAAATACATCATTCCTGTACCTGTGAGTCCAACCTGCCACTGTGGCATGTGGGGTGATGGAGCAGGTTACCATCCTGCAACAGGACTTTATGACACAGAATTTGTTTAAGGAAAGCTTCGCTATTAGCTGTTTAGTAACAGACACAAAGGTAGTAGCCAAAGGAAATTAAAATAAAACAGTGGATTTTACACCTGTCTAACTTACCTAGAGCCCTTCAGTCCCACCATGCTTGTTAGGCTAGCAGGCTGAAACCGAGATGTGCCAAAGATTTTCTGCTCCTCCGTGGTTTCTCCCAAGCAAGAGCTCACTCTCTGGAAGCGCTCTTATGAAACATTGCTAGCATCCTTTGTTCTTCTGTCCTTGGATGGCTGCAGGTCCTTGATTGCTCTCAGACAGAGCCAGAGGTGGAACCATCATCAAAGCTATCAGTTCTGGCTAAACCTCTTAAAGATTTGTAAGAATTAGGGTTTTTTTCCAGGCTGATGCTTGGTGAGTTAGGCCAGTGTAGTCATACAAAAAACATCTCTGTAAACAGGCTAACACACAACATTAGTAGATTGTCGCATGACAATGCCAAGTCTATTATAAAATACCCTTTGAAAATAGCATTAAAGCAGTGTATAAGATAGTAAGCTTGCTTACTTAGTAATTTATAAGCCAGGGAAAAACAAAGTTGAGGTATGGTGATTAAACATAAAACCTTTAGTGTGCTATTTGATGCCTTGTGTCTTCAATGGGACTTTAATTACCATTAGCATGCTATTTCTCAAGGAATACCTTCCTACTTTCCCTGTCACCATGATTATTCCAATGTGCAGAATTTGGTAATATTTTTCATCATTTCATGTTATTTTTTTTTCCTCTAAATATATAATTAATTTAATTTTTTTCCTGATTTAGATACGTATGAACATTCATACACCCCCAACATTTTTATAGCTGTACCTTAAAGCTCTTTTCCAGACTACATTATATGTATCTCTCTCTAATCAATATGTGAAATAGGACTTATGATTTTTATTTAAGACTTAATCCTGTTGAACTTCATAGTACTTAGGTAGTTGAGGTTAATGATTTGGAATTATATTCTCAGGAACCAAACTGTCTTGGCAGGTCAAGAAGATTGCACTGTTAATTTTCCAGATCTGTTGAAAACCCATGCATATACATTACATATTTTTAAATAGCGATTTTAGGTTTATTATATGAGTTATCAGTACTTTAATATTTTAACATAAGTGGAAATGAAAATTACTTAAACACCCATGGGAATAAAAAATCATGGAGGGGATAGGCTTCTGTGATATAGAAAGGCATAGTTCAGCAGCAGCCAGGTTAATGCTGCATATGAATGTATCTACAGAGATATCACACAGTTCGTTTCAGTAGGGCTTCTTGATGAGCAGTGTTCACACCAGGGGATTTGAGAATGACAGCATTCGGTGGACCATGGGTGAACTGAAGTCTCTGTGTGGGATGGCTGGAAGACAAATAGCAATGAGAACTGATGTGATCAGAACTGCCTTGGGTGACTCTACAAGTCCACTGGGAGGAAAGACTTGGTGGGAGTCTCTGTAATGTCCTGTAGACCCAGGTCATTCCATCATTGCCATTTTATCCTTTTAAACATACAGTTCATGGGGTGGCTATAGGTTCACCTCTTTGGGTGGCAAACAGGATACTTTGGGAGGAATAAGAATGGGAAAAATAGAGAAAGCTGATCAGGAAGCAACAGGAAAAAAAGACTCCTAGAAGATGAAAACCTGAAAGAAAAATATGGGGAGACTGCTGGGTACTGAGTAAAGTGTTAGATGATCAGTGAAGTACTTTTCAGACGTCTGGCAAAGGCTTGGACAAACTTGCACCTGGCTTCTGTGGTACTTTGGATGCATTGTAACCTCCTGTGTGTAAACATATGAAGCACAGGATGATGTGGAATCTGAGAAGCCCTGGGAAATTCCTGAAGTACTCTCACATTTAACGTGAGTGTCTCAGAAACGAGGAAGAGTAATTTACATTGAAATGTTCTAATTGAATATTCCAACATTTTCATACCTACTTTAACTGTGTTTTCATTCCCTTTCCCACTTTCCCAAAGCTGTGCTATTTAATTTTTTCATCCAAGTCCGGAACACAAGTGTGTGTGAAATACTGGCATCTTCATTTGAACTTCCTGGGTTTGCTTTTCTATCAGAACTTCTTGAAGAGAAGAATAAAGAAAATCATTTGGGATGATCTATGTACCAATGTCCCAACAGGTACAATAAGAAACCCGAATGGAGCTGTGCACACAGAAAAACATATGAAATAAATCAGTGCAAGTTAAGAGGGCTTGCCCACCCATCTTTTCCTTGCTGGAATGAATCGTGTGTAAGTTTCCACTAGATCATGCTTTGATTGTCAAGATTGATTAAATATTTTCTGCTTTCAACTCTGAGGAGATGCTTTTAATAATTTTTTAATATTTTATCGGAGCACTATGTGTGCTGGCTCCCATTAGCAATGAAATCTGTTTAGTGAGATTTGGATTTGACTGAAAGCATGGATTTTGCCTTTCTTCAGTTACTCTTTTCTTGTGTACCAAATAGATGAGTGGTTAGTGGCAGAAGGACACTAGAAACAGAACAATCCCCCAGATTATATCTCCAGCCAGGTCACCAAATTTGAATGAATGTTATAATATATGTTTAAGTCCCACGTGAATGCTTTGACTGTTATTACACATTCAATTGCATCTGAATTATGATTTTAAATAACTTTTCATAAGGCTAGTCAGTGGGCTTTACAAACACCTGTCCAAAAAGCCATTCAGGTTACGCCAAAGAATGTGGGTGACTGGGTGCAGTATTGGCATTGCACACACATGTAAGCTTATCCCTTCTTGGGTGTCTTCAGGTACCTGCAAATGAAGAGGGCACTTGAGGATAAATATATCTGTTTTGGCCTTCCAAAAGCCATAGTTACCCCACTCCTGCCAGATTCTTCCTGTCTTGCCTGTGCATTCTCAGGATCTCCCTTTGGCCCAGTTGTTTATTATTCCTTACTGGTCTGGAAACACCAAGCTTTTTTGGCAAATGCCATCCACCCCCCACTAACTATTACAAATTTCTTTGATTTACTTACTTTAAAGATTCCTGCTAACTTCACCTGTATCTGAAGGACAGAAATTTTTCTACCAGAAGCATTTTTTCTTCTGGTAATTTTGGGAACTGCTGTTTTAGTGGGAAAATCTTTGCTTTACTGTCATATGGCCACTCTCATCACCTCAAGCTAGCTGGCATACTACTTAACTTAAACAGTATGGAGGCAACTACTTAACTTCTGGATGGTGATCGGCCCCATCAGTTCAAATTTTAAGGAACGAGTCAGTTTAAAGCAGGGAATTGTTATCCTCGAATGACCCATGACAGGTTGAAGTATCTCAGTGCAGAGAAAAGAAACAGCAAAAGTAAGAGACATAACAGATATGGTGCTGATCCAGGTGCTACACTCAACTTTGAAATGGAAATGAAGACGAGTTGAGAAAAGCAAAAATTATGTTTTATTTAGATTAACATGCTAAAAAGGGCTGAGGAATCTGAGAACATTTGGAAAAGAATGAAAGGACTTTTTAGCAGAGCTAGAACAACTCATTTTAATGAATTAAAGATTTGGGTTAAATTGTAACAGACATAACAAATAGTTAGGGCATTAAATAATCATCACCTGGCCTGTTAACAGATTTAGAAACCTTCTGACCTTGGAGAAGTCAAGTTAATCTAATTTGTTGTAGTTTGTTTTTTTTTTTTTTATATATCAATAATCAACTTTTCCTCTTTTGAAATTACACATTTAAATAAAGTACTGAAAGCAATTAATTACCCTTTGAAGAGACGAGTGGATAAAATCCCTTTTTTACAGTTCAAATCTGCAATCATTTTCTTTCATGATTCCTTCAACATGTCTCAGTGCTTGCTGAAAGTCTGAACAATTTGGAAGACTTTTTGTGTACCAGAAAGGTGGTGTTTTCTTCAATTTATGTAATCACAGAAGTTTTCAACTGCTTTAATGCCGTTAACTAACATTTCCAAGTGTTTGGTGTGTGTAAAGATCAATGGCTTTACTAATCTAAATGTATTACTCCCCTCATCCTTCCCTATTTCAAATCTGGTTTCTGTTTAAAGCTCTCCATAACCTCAGCCTTATTCTAGGTTAAATGTTATATTAATCAAGCTGTGGATAAAGGCCACATATATGACTGAAGCTGTGTTTATTAGCTTTAGTGAAGCCTTTGATTTGGTCACACATTCTTTGCTCTTAACAAAGCCTCAGAATAATACAATATGGAGTTTATGTCTATCCCTAAATTGGTTATCATCATATTTAAGCAATAATGGAAAAAGAACTATGCTCACTATAGTGGCATATGAGCTGATTTTAAGCTCTGTGGTACAGGTGTTATTGATGGTATTCTCCTTCTAGTGCTTTTGTTATTTCCTTTGGAAATAACATATTTAATATGTGTGGATAAATAAAATATCTGCTTTCATAAAGAACTTTTGTTTTTAATCCTCCCTTTAATCATAAAGTAGACTTTATTTGTACTTTCCAGCTCATGCAAGATGTGTTCTGAGGAGAGGAAAATGGGAGATGTTCAAGTAGTTAATTGCTTCATGGTGTTACGAAAAGCTGTTTTGAGGCGATGTGCAGCTCCAGCCCTCCTGTGGCTGGCAGGATTTCCAACTGCAGGGCTGTCCTGTGGAAGACATTATTGGCTTGATTCTGCTCTTTGATGTGCTGGGTATAATCCCCTCCCAGGATTAAGCATATGGTGTAAACTCAGTCTGGACCTCTAAGGGAGAAGGCCATCCTTCCAGGTATCAGTCGGCACAGAGGGGCTATAGGTGACACCAACATGCAAAAACTCAGAATATTTATATTCTAACAACATCCTGGCTGTCAATACCTGCTCTTGTGCTGGTAGAATAGGCAGCAGAAGAAACAAATATTTTACCCTCTTTAGTGCATCAGTATAACAACTGACTATTGTGCATATTTTATACCAACACAATAAAGGAAGTGTTAAAAACCTTTGTTATATCTGTAAAGAATATGGTCACCAGAGCTCAGAGAAGGGCTGTGCCCCCCACAGAGACAGTGGGGGGAAAGGTTAGCCTTCATCTCCATCATGGACAAATTAATATTGTGCCTGGAGAGCAAGTTTCAGGACTTTGTTATGACTTGGTCTCCATGTCCATTTTCTATTTAAGTGGACAATAATTTCTCAAAATGCAGGGAGACCCGAAGGTTAACATAATTCTCCATTTAAATAGTCATTGAAATATATAGCCACTTATGTGGTCTCTCAGGCAATGACTCGGTTCATGACAACAAGCATACTTGATTTAGAATATAGTATTCAAAATTGTTGAAGCCTTTTTAAAAATCTTGCCTTCTCCTGCCAAGACTCATTGGCTGGGTGCTAAAGGTGGAAAAATAATTACAGTTGTAAACAGAGTGCAGTTTTTAACAGGAGGAGATTTAACATCTGAAACTGGCACTGAGAGACGTGATGCAGTTATTGGCACAGGGACATTTCATGCCTCAGCACCATTTGGCACACAGGATGATTCTGTGACGAAAGTAAAAATCCTCTGTTAGAATTCCTTCATTATGAGTCTTTGGATTATCTTGGAGATGGGGACTGGCTTATGCTGGGGCCTGGGAATACTGGAAATAAATCCTTTTGCCGTTTAGAATGGGTGCTTTGTCAGATTCTTGAGTCTTGTTTTTCTGTTATATTGTTAGATTTAACTAAATCTTAAGGCAACTCTGTGTAAGGTTATTGTTTTCAGTGATGTCTACTGTAGTTGTCTAGATCACTTTGAGAACTGGCATCTGCTTTGATGCATTATATGCACTTTTTAACCTTCAAGCAAACTATTTTCTGAAAAGCAAGGGAGAGAATTTTTCAAATCACCATTTTCAAATATTTTCTTAGAAGAAAGCTGCATCAGTGTTCAGCACAGCTAATCTCTGCGAAATGAAATAGCTTCCATGCAGCCACCATATTTGAACAAGCTCCAGAAATGCCTAGGAAAGAAAGTTATATCAGACAGTCTCACAGAACTGCAGTTGTGACATTCCATTATCAGTGACTTAAGGAGGAGCTATTGATGCCACCAACAGTCATAAGATGTTCCTGCTAATCACCTTCATGACATTGTTTTACCCGGGTGAACGGCATAAGAAATTGACAAAATCGTGGTGTAAGTATTACAAAACTCCCACCAGAGAAAAAGGCACTGAAAACAAGTGCAGATTTGAGAGGCATCCTGGAGATCAACGAAGTACCACCTGAAAACATTTGCTTTTAACAAAGTAGAACAGGGCTGCTATTAAACAGACAGGAAGAGAGTTAACAGGAGCGAACACTGGATTTTCAGATTTTAGCTTCTTTGCAAGACCATTCACATAGGTCATTATGGCATGATTTCTGAAGTAGTCGGAAGGAACTTTGTGTAAAGTTTGTAAGGTCACTTGCAGACAGCAACATAAAAAGCTTTGAAGCACTAGGATATCCCTCTTCTCTCACTGTCCATCATATTCAGGGGATGAGAGCAGCAGGACTAGGTCAGAGTTAAGGTTGGCTACCAAATTTCAAAGCTTTCAAAACCTCTTTATTTCATAACTGCAACATTGTAATAACACTTCTTTAAATTAGCTGATATATATTTACTAAATTAATCTTATTACAATGCAGGGGCTTAAGGGTCTGGGAATATTGCACAGCTTTGATCTCTATAAACCCCTATTAGCACAGGTACTGATACAATTATCTGCAGGGTCACTCTACATACTTACAGGCTAGCAGTCTAATCAGCAGATCAAACTACCTCATTTATCATCATGTGATCTGTTTCTAATTAGTTCACTCCAGTTAATAGTTTCTTAAAACTGACTTTTTTGAGTTATTTTTTTCAGAAACACATAACGGCTTGAAATAACTTCTCAACACTGGCTAAATACATTATTTATTTTCTGGCATGTTTCCAGTTTTATACATTACACAAAATTCATTAACTTCATGAAATAGGTAATTTCTTTGCTCTCAAAGATGGAAGGCACAGAACAATGTTGGGGTGATGGTAGGGACTGACAAAACCATTTTTAACACATTCAGTACATTGTCCTGGCTCATGGAGTCTGACATTTACAATTTTGAAATAAGTGTAAATACAGCTAGTTTCATCTCCTTCTAGGAAAGCATATTCATGAAATTTGCTGAATGACTGGTACTCCATGAACAAATGTCTAGTTAGACTTAAAAGTACAGGTTGTACTACTAGTGTTGATTGGAAAAAAAGGAAATGTCAACAGTTTTGCGTGCCAGTCGTAAATTGCTGGTCTAAATTAAAGTGTAATAAAATTTTTAATTTGATCAAAGCATGTAGCACCTATTTTAAGCCTACTGTTTTGTAAGGAAGATTTGTACCCTTTGCTTTCTTCTCAGTATATCTAGTAATTGCATCTGCTTATTAGGAGATTTGCTATTAGAAATACACCTTTCCTGATGGTCTGTGGGCCAGGATTTAGTGTTATTAGCCTTGACCTGGTTTGATTCTGTGTCAAAGAAAACCCTTCAGCCTCAAGCATTTCATAAACTGCTGTGACCAGTGTGCCAGGAGGAGTGAAGTGGAATTTAACCAGATTGATATACTGGTATGAAGGGTCCATAAAGAGCATGAAACTACCAGTCTTTAAAAAAAATTAAATTAGTTAAACTCATAAAGAATGGCTGTCTCAGAGACTCATAGCGTGAGCTTTCATCAAAGACTGAAGTGTGAATAAGTTGTCATATCAGTTTCTGCAAAGCAAGCATTCACTTCTGAGGGGGACTACACATGGACACAAGCCAGGGTTGAAAATCTTGCTTTACTTTTGCCCAAATCAAGTGAAACCCAAGTTTCAGGTACCATCAGCTCAGCACGACCTCTTTGTTTCGAGGTGACATGCTAGGATTTTTTTCTGGAAATTTTTCTTTTTCAGCAAGATTTAAAAGGGAATGTAACATCTGAAACAAAGTCATGGTTAGCATGTCGAGTGGCAGGGGAAGATAGGCAGGCACAACCTGTACCTCCAGATTTTCTGTGTAAAATTTGGATGTCCCAGCTTAAATAATAAGACATCTGTGTGGTAAATGCTTATCATGCAACTTCCCATAACTTTTATACAATGAAGACTAAAATAAGGCAAGAAAAGGCTAGAAATGGGAGAAAGAAATAATTAGGAGAAGGAAAAGAAGGTTAAAAAACTGCAAGTAAGAAAAGGAAGAGGAAAACCACTTATATCTCTTCTAAATATTGGTGACTCATGCACTGAGACAAACTCCTGCCCTTGGATGTCTAAGCCTCACCAGGAGCAAAATTTCCCAGTCTCACATGTTTTCTGTTAGACCATGAGAAGGTAGGAAAAAATAAAAATAAAAAATCCAAAAAGGAGAGAGAGAGAGAGATAGATATAGATAGAGACCCTTCTTCCCTGTTTTCTTCAGATCTGGAAAATAATAATTCCCTGTGAATGCCTCTTTCTCTCTGTAGTGACATCTATAGTGTCTTGTCTATAGTGACATCTATATTGTTAACAGAAATGAGGACTCTGAAATGCAAACTTCTGTGGTAAGAGTAGTGATCACATCCTATTGTTGCTTGTTTGACCATCAAAACTGGTTTTTATATATTGTGTGTTTTTCCACTGTAAGGAGAAGTTCCTATTAAGCTTGTTATTGCTCTCAAGCTGAAAAAATCTCTCAATTTTTTGACAACCTTTTTGCAGTGCTTCTTCGTATCCATGGAGAAATTTTGTGCTAAGATAGGTTTTGTTAACAGTTGGCACCTCTAAGTATAGCTAAGTGGATACTCCTGAAACTGGAAAAAAAGTTGCTTTAACCACCTTTTCATGTTACATCCAGTCTTGTCCTTCTGGAAGCACCTGGTATACCTGCTATGTGTTGTTGTTGTGCTCTTTTGAGATAGTGACTCATTTATGAGTTAGACTGAAAGTAGATGAGATTATGACAAATTCCTTTATATTCAAAATGGGCTTATTCCCCGACTTCTTTGCACTTTTTTCTTTTTTTTTTTTACTTGCCAAAGTGGGAAATGTATGTGTTCTTTTAGGAAAGCCAAGAAATAACCACATTGTGATATCTGTTTCTATATGTTGCTACTGTTGTTTCCTTGCTGTTTGCTTGTAGCCCAGTGTGGATATGTCAAGGGCTCTCAAGGAGTTTGTTCAACTGTTTAGACTGTTAAATGCTTCATGATTCTTTGGTTCCATTAAGAGTCATAAGACTCTTACAGTCACTACCAAAGAGTACTGTAGAACAAATATTATGTCATATTGGCATATATGATACCTTTTGAGCCCTGCCAATATTGTAGTTTTATCAGACCCATTGCCTCATGAGCAAGGCTCATGAAGATGTTCCCATCCATACCTACATGCTGAAGATTATCCTAGACTTCAATTCTAACTTTTTGTATGATAAATAGGCATATTTTTAGCTTTTACCTGGAGTAAGGTAGCAGATACCTGCAAATCACAAAAGAAAATAGAATTTCAATTTTCAAATATCAAAGATATCATGTGGTGTGTGGAAAACAAATGTCATGATATGCACTGGGCATAAGTGCCAGAATTTGTGTAAGAAAATGCTAGCATGAATAGGGTGAATAATAAGTTCTTTACAGAGTATCCAGGACCAATAATGATGAAGACTTACAGAAATGGATAATATTTTTTATTTTACATTTTTTATCCTTCTTTGGAGTGGAAGAAGTCCTAGTGTCATGAGGACACACAGGAAAATAAATCTCTTCATAAGTAACTGGAATTGTTTAATTTGTCACATTAAGGAGATGGGAACAAAAAGAAAGAATTATCTCAAAAATATTTGAATTACATATATATCTTAAATGAGTTCTGAAGAATAGTAAATGCACAGCCTGGAACTAGTACCATCTCTATTTTTCACAGTGTTTGGGTTTTCCTTGAAGGATGTGAAGCTCCTATTTGCACTGTCTTAGAAGCTGTTTTTGTGGTTTCAAATCTTTACATAGAGACAGTTTTGAATTGCATGCTGTAGCATATGTCTAGCTCAGCTGTTCTCTCTGTACTTATATGGTCCCATCACTATAAATCTCTGAGTGGATCAAAAGTACCATCAAGCAGTACTCATTGTTGGGGAAGCATTTGGTGTGCACCATTAATTATATGGGTAAATTAGAGATGAAGGTTATGAAATGTTTAGTTTCAAATCAAGCAAAATGTCTCTGACTGGTTGAAATTGTCCCTCTGCTGAGTCCCAACAAAGGACACCTTCTTCATTGCACCTTTTTACAGGATGCAGAGAATTTGTGTAATTTTAAAAATTAACATGTATGGGCAGTCATCATGTGACATTGATGTCTTCAAAGATTAATAAAAAAAAAAATGCAGCTAAAGTCCTCAGTGCTATGCAGCTGTGTTCTGTACAGCTCTGTACAGCAGTTCCAGCAAAGTAGACTGAAAGCCATTATCTTCAAATTTTTTTATCTGCCTGTTACTACCCCAATAAGCCATCTCTACTTATATATGTTTCCCTAACCCACAATAGTTTCTAGACCTAAAGTTTGACACAATTACCAGATCCAGCAGATATTTTTGCCTTTTTTATACACTGTGCTATTTTTAATGGGAGTGGGGGAAGCAGGAACTGTTTTGATGAAAGGATTTTTTTATGATAAAGCAAGACACAATAATGTATCCTCACAAATACCTCAGCTTTCAAATGCAAGAAGGCATTCTCACATTTATACCATAGAAGGTGCTACTGGGATAGTCCAGATTCCCTTCATTCCCAAGAGATTTGCTAATCTCAGAAAAATGAGGAAGGCTGTTTGGTTGGCCAGAGGTTTCACAAAACTGTGATGCACTTGGGGAGTTTCAGGACCCAGCACCCACGCACAGAGCTGCAGGCTCCTTTTGCACATGAGTGTGCCACCAGCTGGACTCAGAGGAAGATCCCAGGCTGGATGAATTTGCATAAAATCACTTCTCAACAACCCCATACTTTAAACAGCTTTCCCGGCCCTGTCACCCATTTGAATTTACTATTGGTATTAAGATACATGAAATAATCTTGTTTTATATACATAGCAGACAGACATATCAGATGGGTGATGTCACCCAGGCAGTGTGATGGGAGACCATCTCACCCATGGGATGTTTGGCAGAGACAGAGTGAAAACTGTGTGCTCCTTGGATCTGACTTGTGGGAATTGCCAGCTCAAAATATAACTTTTTATCAGAAAATCAAACTCAAAAAAAATGACCTGGTGGAGCTTTTACAATGCCTTAAGCAATCCAGATTGCACATCCCCTCCAAAATAAACAATCAGTCAAGCCTTGGAGAAGTGGGGTGGTATTCAGGGCAAGTGGGCTGTCCCAGCTGGGCATACTGCTCTGTTGGTGAGTGCAAGATCATTATTTTGTATCCTTGGGCAGTCCACTGTGGTAAATGCTGCCTAAAAAGACAAGTTTTGAGATCTACTGATGTACTCCTTGGTAGTAGAGCGTGTTATACTGCCTTATCAAATATTTGTAACACATGGTCTAGAAGTCTGTTCTTTGATGGGTGGCTTAACTATGTTGAAGATGCCCCGCATATTTCTCTGATGAAATATTTTTTTCAGAAATTCAGTCTGCAAATACCAAGTAATATCAGAAAAAATCTATAGCAAATAATGGAAATGAAAGATATACAATCAAGATAAATGGATGACTGTAATAGCTGCTGCAGGAGGGAGTTTCAGGAATGAGAGGTCTCTCTACAGGAATGAATATTACTATTTGAGCACTTTTTTTGAGCACTTGGGAGCTGTACTAACAGACATTCATAATATTGTCATCAATAAAGACTTAGAGAGTAGGCTCCTGTTCCTCATTCTAGCTGCTAAGGTTGTCTCTATTTGGACTGTGTCTAGAATGTTACAGCACCTCCCAGAGCCAGAGGGGCTCTAGCCATATTCCCTGAAGGAAAGGCTGGAGGACTGTGCTGGGACAGTACAAATGACAGAAAGGCTGCAGGACATAATAGCTCTAATGCACTACCTGATGACCAACTGCAGTGATCAGTGTGGCTGAATAGCTTTGGATGGGCCAGTGAGAATGTCTGAATGGTCTAACATGCACTTGATTTGGAGGGACAGAAAAAACACTGTAGTGAATAAAAAAAAATCTCTGTTGTTTTGGTCATTGATGTGTATCCTCAGAAGTTCCCTCTAAGACTCAGATACATCTGAAAGGCCTCATCACATGTGCCATGTCTAGGCCACCAATGCCTCAAATTTATTTGGACACCATCAGTGTGGAGAGGGTGCTGGCAGCAGGGTCTTCTAACTTTCTCTCAAGCTCATGTAGGCAGAGATGTTCCTTGTGGTTTGCCAGGTCCTATGTCAGGGATGCAGCTGCTAAGAAGAGGCTCTTCCTTTTGACAGAAAGTGAAAAGGCAACCTGAAAAATCTTGTCTTCATTTTTGGAAGTAGCATGTAGGACATGAGTTGTCCACATTTCACAGGTTTAGAAGCCCAACATGCATCTGTACATCTCTGTGGCACAACTCATCATCCAGTTACTCATGTGAATTTTCCTCAGCACTTATACCTGCAAGACTCCCACTAAAATACTTAGTGCAAAGCTAGTCTGAACAGTCAGGACATGGGCAGTGTGATTCACTTTCAGATGTAAGAAAACAGTTCTTAAAAAGAATTACTGTATATAGCAGCTCTGGCAAGGAGTTCTGTAAAAGTCCATAGTCTTCTTTGCTGACTTGTGTGCTAAGGAAGGCAATGTTATGGCAAGACTGAGCTCTTTTCCTTTGCAAGAATAGCAACTGTTAAGCAGAACAGACACGAAGCACAAAAAACCCCCAGGAATTCCAGTAACCACTCTGAGCCAGATTTTAGAGGTTACATACAATACATCAACATACCTTTCTTTCTTATGTTAATAAAATATCAGTCAATAACTTGTGTAGAACAAATCCTCTTATATGTATAAGCATGTAGCTGTAAGTCACCAGGGTAGCCCAAAGCTCTAAAGCAAGCTCTAAAGCAAGAGATCTTCAGCAAGGATAAGTCAGCTTAGCTGCACTGCAACATTTCCAGTAGGCATCACATGAAAATCTGGCTGTGCAGCTGAGGTTTGTGTTAATGTCACAGTGCTGCAGTTTTCTAAGCTATTTCTTTTCTGTCATGTGGTGACTCTCTTTACCTCTATGCAGTTTTTTCCTCACAAATTAAGCTGGTGTGGTTTCCAGTTTGGATCTAGATCTGTGAAGCCTGAAGGAGGGGCATTCCTCTGGGACTGGGCTAATACTGCCTTCTTTAGTATGAATAGTCTTTGTATTTATTTTGAACTTTATTTTCTGGTGGTTTTGACATGACATTAACTGCTGTATTCTTTAGGCAGTGCTGAAAAATCAAAAGCATTTAATCCAAGGATTTACTCTTTCTGAAAACTGAACAAAAAATTACACTGTATGTGGCAAATGGAACAGAGTGAATAAACCAACAAAACCCACACACCATCAAAATATCAACAGTGACTCATAAGGCTTACAAATTGCTACCTACGGATTCCAGGTGTCTGAAATAAATGATTTAAAATTAGCATAAACCAAACATTGTAATAGGGGTCAAATTGTTAATTTTGCTGCTAACAATGGTGTTTGACAAATGCAAATACAAACCCCCAGATTTTATAAATTATTGTTATAGCAAAATTCTTATTTAGTATTCTGTTTTGTATTTTAAGCCATTTTGAAGCTATGAGGAAGGTTTTCTTACCTGACTCCTCAGAAAACAATATGCTCGAATGCAACCTAGTCCCAAGAAACACAAGATTATTAGATAGCTAAATCCAATGTATCTGCAAACCCATTTGGGAATGTCATTTGGAAAACAGACTCAAATGAATCTACTATCTACTGCCAATCTCTAATAGTTTTTCTACATGTAATTGATTTATCACAATAGCCTAAATAAAGATGTTCTTCCCCAGAGGAGATCATCAGTTGGGCACTGGATCATCTCCCTAGAGGTATACCATACTTGAAATAAACAAATATGCAGGTTTTGGGTAGTTTTGGAAACCATATCAAATTCCAGTATCAAATATTTATAGCTAGGTGTAACAAATAAAAAGAACTATATACATTCAGTCTCAGTTTCTCTGTCACTTCCAATATTTTTTGACTTAGTATTTTGGTCAAAGTTTTCCAAAATTTTTCTTCCTTATCATGGTCACTGTTTCTCTGAAAGCTTTTACAGTATTTTTCTTCTTCATCTCTTCTGTCTTTATGAACCACAGAGGTTTTACAAGCCTCATGTTTTTCTTTTAATACAGCCGAAATACCTACTTATCTTGTCTCCTTTTATGTAAAAAAGTGAGAGGTAACTGGTTCTGTTTAAAATGTGGCTTGTGCAAATGCCGTGTGTAATAGTACTCCATTATTGTGACTGGGAATGATATGACAGGACTCTCCCATATATACCCTAAATGAAGTTATGACTTGGTAAATGGTATAACCATTCTGCCTTCATGTCACGGATTTCCTGTACTCTGAGAAGTCCAGTGGTGTAACATTAATCATAACAGACAGAATTCATAAGTATCCTGGGGAAAATTGTCCAGATAGTACCTGCTGGAATTTGGGCTTAGTAGTCCAAGAACTGGGGAGAAGGGAATAGGAGGCCATTGCTGTGAAAAGCTGAAGTTGCTCAGGTGTGGCCACTCTTTATTGTGGGTTTCGGTGCAAGAAATTGCATATGAAAGGGTAAAACTGAAGATGGAATGGGAAGCAGTTTTGCTGGTACATATGTGTGCTCTGCACACTCTGAACACTGCAAAGAGTTGCTCCTTCCTTGTCAGTGCCAGTACTTTGACTTTTGACTAGTGACGGTGTATGTCTTTGGAAAAATCTGAAATTTCAGAGGAGGTGAAGAGAGCTGGTGGTACCTAATTTAAATATTTTCAATAATAAATGTCTAGAAAATTACTCTGTATGTCTGCTCTGTGCATATGTGTATATGTATGAATGTATTTGGCTTCACTTTGTGATTATTATTCTTTTGTTCGATGATGATACAAATTGAAATCTAGGTTTTAGAAAAACTGGGATGACACTCTTCATCTAAATATAGATGAGGAGTAGCTGTGCAAGTGTGCAAGTTGTTAAGTTTATGTAGGATGTAGTGGAGGTGATGGGAGACAGATTTCTGTGCTGAGCAGGAATATCTCACTTCCTGAGGCACCAAGATTAGGAAGTCGCTGTGTGTGTGCAGGGAACAGCCAGGAGGACACAGAGTGTTTGGAAGAGAAATGAAGCTGTCCAAAAGCTGACATCTTTGACAACTGGGGAGAATGGGAACATGCCAACAGACCTGTGAAGCTCTGCAGGGTCCTGACTGAAAAAAAGGAGAAAGTGAAACTTAAAAGAAGTGATAGAGCTGAAATTACTGAATTTGCAATCATTGTGTTAAGAAGGCCTTCCATAGGGTAAGTACATGAAATGACTAAAGGTCATTTCACTTCAGAGTGGTGAAGAGCTCTCAGATGAGCAATAAGCCTGTAATGAACAACTTTTCAAGATGCCACACTTAAAGGGAAAAGTTCTTAAAACCCTTGCCAGTTCATTCTCTCCAAGGTAGATTTCAGTTTGTGAGAGCTACTGAGTGTTCCACATGGCACAGCTCTGTTCCTTATTTAACTTCTGCCTAGAAGTGGCCACAAATCTTTAATCTGGCATGTGTGGATATAATTTTTTTCCTGATTTGGCTACCTGCTCTTCCAGTGCTGTTAATTCAATGGAAATCCTTCCTTAGCTAGTTTGGAAAGATGAGTCAAATCCTCATAGCTTCAGATCACATCAAAATCTGTGCCAATGGGCCAAGGTCATGAGATGATCCCAGAGCAGCCCTCAGAATTAGTGTTGATACCTACTGTGAAGACACAAAGAGAAAAAGAAATAGAAAATACTCTGTCATTTGTGTTCACTTCAAATTATGCAAGAGTAACATTATGCTGGTATTTCACTTCAGTGCTCTCCACTTTCAACTCCTTTTTTCCACTTGAACTGAAAACCTTTCCCAAGGATAAGACTGGAGTTTACAAGAGACTGCTAGATGCTAGTCCTACAACTATCTTTGCATATGGTTAGCTACATGCACAGGGGTGGTCTTGCTGATGTCAAGTTAAGCACATTCCTAAGTGTTTAGAAGACTCAGCCTTACATCTGACATCCAAGTAAACAGACAATCATCTTAAATTCTCCAGGAATTTCTGATCAAAAAGGATGTTTCATTAAAAACAAACCAAATCTTTGAATGTATTTAAATTCAACAGAAAAATAGCTTTTAAATTGAAGTTATGTTCATAGCTTTAAACCTTTAATTAGTGAAATCCCCTTTTATACACCGAAGCTTAAAACTTCTCTTATATTTTAATAAATTATGAAAAGTCAAATACATCTCCATTAAACAGTTTACTCTATTGATACACCAGCTAAGCTTCAGTCACTCACCTTTATTTTAATTAAACTGATTCTCTTGTTTTCCAGGATTTGCAGATAAAAATTTATTCCTGTAGTTATAAATTCAACATTGTTATGACACCCACAAGTAACAATTTGAAAGACAGTCTATTATACTTGCACAGCCTCTTCTATCCAGTGATCTCAAGCCAATTTGTAAAACTCACACGAGCATCCTTAAACCAGAGGAGCATTATTGGCAGAGTGAAGGGGGCAGGTATGGTGTGAAGGGGAAGGGGCTGCTGCACCATGTGCTCGTGGATCAAGTTCTCCAAATCTAAAAGGCATTGTTTGGTTTCAAGCTTCTTGGGTGAGGCAGGAATCCAAGAGGACTCTGAGCAGTAACAGATCCTGCCACTTACAGACAGACTGAACAGTGGCTATTTTGTGGTCTCAGGTGTCCTCAGACCTGGGAAGGGGCACAGTAGCAATAGCCTGTGCTTCAAAGGCATGTCAGGCTGAACAAATGGCTAGGTGACATTCTTTGAAGGTAACATTTTAGTCCATAAATTTAGACATTATGCTCTTTTTCTGTGTTTATAAATTGTTGTAAAGTAACTGATTTTTCCAAATCTTTAGATACTGCAGTAGCATTGTTTTTGGCCTGTGGACTGATGGAAAAATGACTTTTATGAATTTTCACTATGGTTGGCCAGCTTAATGGTGTGGTCTTTCTGTTTCCCGATTACACACTTCAAGCTTTATGAGCAGGAATAATCTTTTTGTTCCTTCTTTGTGAGTTATTCATGAACACACAAAACTGTTCAATGAACATACAGAGCTAAAAAAAAAGTATTTAAGTGGCTTTTGAGAGTCTTCATGATATTGTTATGCTTGAAAATATTGATTTGGTGCAATGCCTTTGAATCACAGGGTTACTAGAGAATAAAGTCTTTCATCTTCCAGATTGCTGGGATGAGTGTGTTTGCACATACCCATAAAGTAAGATTTTTTTCAGGAGACTCAGATCTGGTTTTGTGGATGTTATATTTTGCCAGACCTAAATCACCAATTTCCACTGAAGTGATTCAGTTTAAAATAACATTTGTTTTGTTTTTGCCAAATAACAAAAAAACCCAAAAGCTCAGAAGAGAGTCAGTAGCTACATGAAAGAACATAGGATATTCTTTGAACTACGATTAGATTTTTCCTTCTATCTTACTGCAGAATCAATGTATATATATAGAAAAGGCATCTGATATGCCTCAGCAGAAAAGATGAGTCTTTCTTATCAGACATAAAGTTTCAAAACATTTTCAGAGATATTTTTAAGAGCAATAGGTAATAATCTATATATTTTTTCATAAATAAATTCTGAGGTTACCAGCTAACTTGCACGGTAGATGGAATATAGGACACATGACCTTGACTTTGAAAATCTACAGCTTTCTTCCCCTTTGACTGAAAAACCACCTTCATTCAGTCAAAGAAATATGTAATCACATTATCTTGTTTGACATGCCAAGCAGGAGCCCCTCTGGCAATAGTATCACTGTCTAACAGGCAGCACCAACATATATGCGGTGCCCTAAGAGGGTCCAACTGAATTTAGAGGGGAATAAGGGAGGTCAAATATCCTGTCCGTCTGCCTTGCAGCTTAAATCTTTACGGTAAAGCCAATGATCTGTGGAAACTGTTTTTCACAGCTGGAAAATAAAATTCACTCATTCACGTCCCTCGAAGGCTTGAGGAGTGATTCTAAACCTAATGCACCATGTTTTGTATTACTGCCTTGAAAGGAAATCACAGAATAGTCTGAGTTGGAAGGATCCTCTCTTCAGAGAATGGGCTGTATAGGGATCAACTCCATGACCTTGGCATTTTTAGTGCTGTTCTCCAACAAACTGAGCTAATACATGATCATAGCACGTCAACAATTTTCTGGAAATTTAAAATCGGTTGTTTTTCAAGACGATTTGCATTATTAAAACTCTATTAACCTATCTACACTATAATTAGATTAAATGTAAGTAGCACAACTTCAGGGGAAAATAAAACCCTTATGGACAAGTTTTAGGGAACCCTAGAGCACAAAAGCTGGATAATTGACTAAGGAAAAAGTGGTGATTTTTGTATCTGTATTTTAGATGCTAAAAATTGTGTAATGAATGTGTGCAAAAATTCATAGCTCCCTTTTAGGGCATTATTTTATGTGACCCTGAGTACTGATGAGCAGTGCGGCCTCATTTTGACAAGGGGCATTTAGGGTAAGAGGGGAGGAAATGCCTGAACAGTGTTACTGAAGTCTTTGCTCATATCACTGGAAAAACCACATTTAAGTCAATGCAAGTGCCCCAGGAAAACATCTTGACTCTTTCTGTGGCTACCTTGCTCTAGGTCAGGCTGTCAGAAATGGCTCCCAAACACTCTTTTTCACTTCCAGAATAGCTGTCTCCAAGCATAATCAAGTTCAATAACTTAAAATGAAAAAGAAATGCCTTTTCAACTCTTTCCTTAGTTTCCGGAAGTCCCAAGCCAGACCTTTTCTAAACAACTCTAGAACAATAGCTCCAACTGTAGCTCCAACCTCTGCACACGCCCTTGAACCCTGTAGCCTGGATGATCCAAATCTGCCAGTCGTGTCATGCCCCTATCTCCTCTGCTTGCTGCTCACCCCTGACCTGCTCCAGCTCATGTTCAGACCTTGCAGCGGTGAGCTGTGTTCCCACACGCCCAGGCAGTAGCGATGGCTTTGCTCCATCCCAGCAGGTATGCCACGAGCAAGACAAAGACACTTCCTCAGCAGTGCCTCTGTCTGCTTGAGAGTTTACCTCGCCACAAGATGAGGCCATATAGTGTGGTGCTCACTTTCCTGCTAGCATGAGGGACAAAAGAGGCAAGCTGTTTGCTTGGGTTGCCAACCTGGCCCGCAGGAGTCCAGCATAACATTGGGTTGCTGTGGGGATGTAGCAGCCTTCAAGGTGGTCTTTGCCTCACTGTCTTTATTTTGGCTTTAGATTGTAGGTGGGTAGAGAATACATGCCCACTTTATTTTCTTTTGAGTGACCCCTCATGCCTGAATTACCACCGTACTCTCCAAGCGTCCTTTTCCCACGCCAGACCTCGGCACTGTGTAGGTGCCTGGGCCTTAGCAGCAGCAGCAGTCGGGGCACAGGTGTTGAGCTATGTTAAGAACTGGCAAAGCAGCTTCTTCTCACATTTTAGCACAAGGTTACAGTTTAGGGTGTTCAAACTCTGCAGATTTGTCGCAAAACTTATCGTCAAGGTGATCTACACTTACAGACAACCTCAAATCCTTTTCCTCTTTCTCCTGGCATGTCTCTGTTGCACCATTTATCTGTGCAGAAGAAAGCCATGACGCCGTCAGTGTTGCTGCTTAGTTCTGCCAGTGCTTCACCAGGCACCGAGTCAGATTCACCCACCTCCTGCACTCCAGGAGCTTCTGGTCTGGAAAACACAGTTTGCCCTTTGGTGCATTTGCTTCACCCGTGCTAGCAGTACCCGAAAAATGATTCCCAGTCTGACAAGCGGTGACAGCAGCTGAGCGGGGCCTGTGGGGCTGGGGCCGTGGGGCCTTGCGGTGCTGGCTGGACGCCTGCACGACCACCATCTGCCCGCTACACAGGAGGGACATGGGGCCGGTCACCATGGGGGAACCTGCTGCCAAAAGCGCTTTATTTCTCCTCTGAAAAAGGTGACGTGCCTTCCCACAACTGGCAATGCGCCTCGGCACAGCTGCTTACTGGCAGGACATAGTCCTGTGGGGATGCCATGTGCCAGCCCCAAGCACCATGCCTGGTCTGTGCAGCGGAGAAGGAGATCCCTTTTCCAGGCAGTGCCTGGCAGGGCTTGCCAGTGGGAATGAGGGAGGGCCCGGGGCAGATGTGGAGGCAGAGTAAACCCTGTGAGGAAATGCTCTGGGTCTATGTATGTGGGGGTGTGTGCCTGCTGAGAGAAGGGTGGGATACAGCAGGGTGCCCGGGGATGTGGGGAGCATCTCTGTGCTAGCATGGACACAGCACTGTGGGGACATCCAGACTCGCCGAGTAAGTTGGATATGGGCTTGTTCTGTCCGCAGTGGAAATGAGTCACTTTTCTTTCCTTTGATGATCTGAATAGGACTGTGAAATATAGGAGGAAACAAAAATGATGTGTGAAAAAAAGGAAATTATAAAAGCTAAAGATTCCTGCTAATTGGAAATGTTCAAAAGTCCTGGTTAAATGCTGATGTTTTGATGTAGGCCTTGGGAACAGGACACACATATCACAGAGGTTCTCCTCAGCACAGTTGTGTCTCCCTTTATGTCCTTCAGTAAATAGCAGAGGCTAAAATGGAAACCCCTTTTCAGTGTTCTTCAAAACGCTACAGTCTCTGGAGAAATTGTACCGAAGGATCAACTAATGAGTGCTGTCAAATGCTGAGCTGCTCTTCCTTGATCTAGTGGTAGATCACTCACTTTTCTGGCAGGTTCAGAAATGTCTCAGTTCAAAACAGCCTCACAGACCTGACGGCGCCTCAGCTGAAGGCCACATTCTACCTCTGATGTTGCTACTCTATCACAGGTGAAATGTTTGCTAAAAATTTCCCCCCTGAATATTTACAGAGTAATCAGGTGAGAAAGACTTCCTTGCCACTAGTAAGTCTCATGATCCTACTTGGAGTAGTATTTCCTTGGTGTTTCTTAAATAGTAATAGAACAGTACAGATCCTAGGTAATAGCAAAGGAGAGCAAGACAGACATGGTGTAAAGAAGTCTGAAATATTTAATGTTTGGTTCTGCCTAACTATTGAGAAGACAGGAGCTCAGGTAAAATGAAGGAAGAGAACATGCTAAAGAGTAGATAGATGTATTCAGACTGTCAAGACCTGTTAAACAATACTGTGTTGAGAGATTTCTCAACCATTGGTGAGTCTTCGTAGTAACATCAAAAGATGCAAATATGGTTCTTCTGAAAAAATCAGGAAGCTATAATCAATCCCTTATAGGAGCACCTGGAAATGTACTGAATTAGTTTATTAAATAGATAACAAATAGGTTGCAAGAGGATCCTAAAGAGTTAAAATAGCCCACCAAAGCATGCAAAAAATACACTGTGTGAAATCAATCTTAATTCCTTCTCTGAGAGCATTTGATTTAGAGAACAAGAGAAAAGCAGTATATGGGATGTCTCTCTGATTTAGACAGACTTAATCCCACACAGGTCTCCTACAAAGCTGAGGAAATAAACCTAGAGTTGTGAACCTAAATTGATTAAACAGTTGTTTGAAATGCTCATTTCAAAAACTTCAGATGCTTTCAAAGGCATAACTAGTTTGCTGGTTAGGTGTGGCTCCAAGTGTAGTCTTTCAGGGGTGGGAGGTGGAGAGAATTTCTTGCTAAAGTCTTTCTTTCAGTTTAAAAAATAAATTGATACACTTGCTGAAGACATTATAAGCAGTTTGTAGTACATGATTAGAATTTAAAGTGACCTTAATAAATTAGGTGGATGATCCCAAAGCAGTGAGATGAAACGTAAAAGGCCATGGAGCAGGCGCACAATAGGAAAGGAGAATGGATATCATATGGGGTGAGTCAGAAATATGAAGGTGATGCAGAAACAGAAAATCATATTCTGGGAAGCAGTATCAGGCTGTTGTAAGGAAGATGAAAGATGCAGCTTTTCTGCCCAGTGAGGCTTTAATCTGTCCTTTAATAAGGCTATATGTTCATCTTTATGACTGCAGCATTTGGTGAACTCTGCCTGGTTTAAAGTAATGCATATTCAGATTTTCCTTTTTAATGCATCAAATTTCCAAGAATATAAAGGAAAAAAACCACGACATTAATTATCAGAATTAGAGAAATAAAGTTTTTTGTTTGTTTGTTGTTTTTATTTGTTGTTGTTGTGTTTGGCTTTTTTGTTTTTGTTTGGGGTTTTAGTTGTTTTGTTTGTTTGGGATTTTTTTTTTGTTTTGGGGGTGAGTTTTTCTTTGTTTGTTTGGTTTTTTTTTTTTTTTTTTTTTTTTTTTTTTTTACCCAGATACTCACTGAGGAATGTGCTATGCCCAAACTGCTGAATGAAAGTCAACATTTCTCCAAATTGCACCATTTTCCATTCATAAATTCATAAATTCATTGCCGTCCTGCTTTTCTGGCTGACAATGATGTCAACTGGTGTTTAGTAAATCACAATAAAACTATGACATAATGTCTATAATTTAATCACAAAAAAATGTGAAATATTAGCGATTTGGAGTTTCTAATAAAATCTCAGAAACATCAAGGGTAGTTAAACTAATTTCAGACATTTTGAATCTGTGAAATTCGGATGGGTTTAATTTTTCTTTTCCTAAAGTGATTCGTAATGAGAATTGCTAAATTTCAAGAGTGCCTAATTTAGTCTCTGATCTCTTTTGGAAGGTTTACCATATTTTGAATTGATTTAATAAAGTCTTTATCTGAAAGTACACACTTACAGAAATATCACAGTTGAAAAGAATAAAAAAATCTGGAGAATTTTTCAGAAGTCAGTCATGTCATGGGATTTAACATAATGTCCTAGCTAATACGCAATGCAAGTCAGAAATTGTCTTCTGGAAATGCAAATGTTCAATAAAGCAATTACTGGACACTTAAAGCAGGTGACACTCCTCTTTCCCATGGTAAGAGACTACAGTGGCTAGACTCCTTACCTGAATAACGTATTTTAATTTTTCATTTCTTATTCTGAATTTAAAAAAAAAATAATTGTGAGCTTAGCTTGTAAATTTCTATCCATTCAGTCTTCATTCTCCATTGCCAGCATAAAGATAAATATTATTCATTCTCAGTGTATATAAAAATATTTTACCTTCTGCAAACTGCTCTGAAAAAGGAAGAGCAAAACTGAAATATAAACAGGAGTGTTGTCTTCAGAGTGAATTTATGTTACATTTTTCCTAGGTCATGATCTCTTTCTGGACATATCTGACAGGGAAAAGCTGCATTCAGCAGTAGAAGATCAGTATGTGATCTGCCATGAGGAATAGATATGAAATTTGAAGAAATCTTAAAAAAAGAAATAATCCAAAGTACACTTTGTATTTTTCCTCTGTTCCATGTGATGAAATCTAGCAACTAGATTTTGGGAGAATAAGTGTGGGAAATTTCACTGCAATAAAGACTCCTTTTGTGTTTCTTGCAAACATTCCCGTGTATTAACTAACATATATGCTGAATAACTTTGATCCAGATAAGCATATCTCTTGTAGTCCACAGATGTGCTTTTCACTGGGGAGATAAGAGTAGAAAAAGAGCAGCTCATTCAAAAACTTAAGTTAATTGTAGCTATTTGTAAAAGCAAAATGCAAAAATTTCCTTGATCATTCAGGCATGATCAATTGTATTTATAAATATACACAACAATACTTATACATAGGTACCCTCATGTATGCACTTAAGTAATGTTCACATTAGTGGATCTTCAAAGCTTAGTACAGTAACAGATTTTCTATGATAAAAATCGTATTTCTCTTTCTGGATGAGTATCTAGAAGGAAGAAAATCAGGGAGGAAAATTGGAGGGAGGAATGCAGGAAAAAATGGAAGGCAGAAAGTGTTGAAGCTGTTTCATTGTGCAGCTTCACAGCTACAGTTTCTGGTTACTCTTCTGAGCAACAGCAGGGGAATGACAAAATGGAGGGAAATAAAAGGTGATAATATATTCAACTGTTATGTTATCTTCTTCCAGAAGTGCTCAGGGGCAAATAGGAAATAGGTTACACCCAGATCATATGTAACTGTACAAAATGGGGAATGTTTCCATGAGGAAACACTGGTTTGCAAGCTAATGGAAGTGAAATATTTTTGAACACCCTGCACTGAGGTAAACTAGCACATCTCAGCCGAAAACAATGAGGATGTGGCCCAAATTCCCTATTATTCTTTAGTATTTATAGCATGCTAATAAAATAAATTATTTGACAGGCATATCATGTTTTGGGCATGTGGGACAGGGAAAAGAAGTCGGTTCATTTTTCCATTTGTATCCAAGACCAGTGTTGAGCAGTTACCTAGTCTCAAAAGTGTCATTTATGTCTCAAAATCATGCAGATATGTATTTTACTTGCATTTTTATGGCTGCTGTGGTGAATATAATAACCCAAATAACTGGCCTTTGTATTTGGATTTAACTAGAGAAACTCTAAATGTCTGTAAATTGAAGCAAACAATTAGTTCTGGGAGCATGGAGCCAAGACAACCTGATGTCCTGGGTTATCATGTCAGAGAGACAACCGCCATCCTACTGCATAGGCTGTGTTTATGGGCTGAGCTACACAGTGATGTTATTCCTACTCCCACATCCTGATGACACATAGCATGGACCAGTCAATTGCTCCACATCCTTCCCAAGAAATGGAGCCAGAGTGTGAGAGGTGGGTGAGAAGTTCTCTCCACCAAGTCCCACAACAGGTCAGGCAAGGATGAGTACCCCAGCTTGAATCCAAATCCAGCAAGAGGATTTGGGTGTGTGTGTAGTAACTTGTCTAGAGAGTTTCATATGCTTAAAATACAAATGCAAGGAAAAAGAACTCTTGTTGAAGTCCCCAAGATTTGCATTACATGAGTCTCAGTACTACAGCAGAAAAATGGAGAGATTTCAAACTTGCTGTAGTACTGGAAGTGCCCGTGTCTCTGAAGGAAACAAGTGAAGGGAAGAGAAGAATTAGTCTATTTGTTGAGAATAGATCTAGAGGTGTATTTTCATCAGGAAGTCAGAGTTCTTATATGACTTCAGGTACACGGAAGATGATGTCTAATCAGAAGAAATTGTCAATGAAAATTCTGCACTTCAGAGAGATGCCTGGAGATAGGCAACTCAAAGCACAATTTTTCTATTGGACTTCTCTGTTTTGCAGAAGTTACCTGCTTGAGATACTGGTTTCTGTCTAATTCAGGCAGTTGCTGAAAACCCTGAAGATGGGGATTTGCTGCATTTGAAGAAGGCTGTCACTGATGACATCATTCTGCCTAAAACTTATGCAGGAATTTACAGACAAACAGATTTTATTATTTCCTTGGGTAATGTTTCAGATAGCTTCTAGCCTTCAGAAGAAGAGAAACACTGTGTTCTATGCACAGTCTAGGCTACACAGTCTTCCCAGTGGAAGTGCAGACAAGGAAGACTTCAGAAAGGTAACTCTGTTGTGCAAATCCTTTTAAAAAAATGGGCTTGAGAAGTGTCTTAAATATGGCAAAATCCTTCATCTGAAGTGGGTCACTGAAAGAGCCACCTGACTAGATGGAATTCTGGATCTATTTGCTAGATACTGGTAAAGATGGTTTGTCAGATACTGGTGGAGATCATGCAATACAAATAGGTTGTGTATTTGTTGTGAATTATGTTTAAAGTGCAAAGCAGTTTAACACACAGTTACTGTGAATTTAATAGAGGTTTTTAGCCACAATCTGCTAAGTGACACCTGGGAAGTAACAGTGCCTGACATTTGGAGACTAAGTGAAGATACAGGTGCATTAACCTCTTTAAACAGAAATTAATAATAACGATATTCTGCCCTGGCAGTTTACTGCTAGGTGGAATGCAGAAGTGCAACAAGAATTCTTTCACAAAAACCTTGATAATATTTTATAACTGAAGTGGAAATTCCAATAAAAAGTGTAAAAAAAGAGCAGAAAAATGATTAAAAAAAAAAAAAAGTGAATATGATAGAAAATACTTCCATGAAACAAAATGAGAATTCTGAGAACACGAATAAGAAAAAAATGGAAATGAACAACCTGGGGAAAAAAACCAAGCTGCACTACTTTTGGTAAAGGAATTCCTATCATCCAAGGATATAAAAAACATGGCTTAAGAGGGTCTCTCTGATAGTCTCTATACAAGAACTATTTTCATTGGGAATTTTCATTTTGGCAACAGCAGTCTGCTGAAAGTACAAAGATTTGCCTTGGAAGTCCACAAGCTCCTCTGCCTGACAGATTGACAGCTCCAAAGAGAAAGATGGGGTTGTGTTTATAATGGGACATAGCGGAATGCAGCTCTATCCAAAAATGTTATGGATTTACATACATTTAATATCCACATTCCATTAAGTGACATCTAAAACCCAGGGAGAGACTTTACTTAAAAAGAAAAGAGACACTGGATGATTCAGAGACTTAGTAATGGAATACAGAGCCATTCACCTCTAGGTCAACTGTCTGAGTTCAGCTCGAGTTATTATTGACCAAACATTTATACTAACTGCAGGCTGTGTGAAATATCAATGACTTTATGGCTCTGCTAGATATATTATTTGTCCATGTCTGAGGTGTCCATATGGCAAAAATCACCTCAGACTCCCTTTATAGTCAGGGAAAACCAGGTACTTTTAAGGCATAAATCATCTGGAAGATGTCTTCTTTAGGATGAGATTAATTGCCCCCTAGAAGTATCTATTTCTCTCTGTTGACTACAAAAAGAGCACAGGGTGACTTGCTTCTATGTAGATGTTTATACTGCAGGAGTCTAAATTTGGATAAGATGAATACCATACTAAGTGATTCCTCTCTAGTCACCCAGAGGGCTGCGGTAGGTCTGCAACTGAGTGTGGGTATCATAGATCCACTTGGCGAGAAATGCTAGCACATATCTACCCTTGGCCACCTGAATCTCAACTTCATTATGTCTCAGTGTCCCCTGGTAAATAATCAGCAGCCTTTCTTACTCCTTATGGGAGAGATGAACCAACCTAGGGGAAGGTGCACTTTGATATTAACCTTTTCCTTAGAACTTGCCACCAAAATCTGTTAGTGATAGAGTGGGTGGTCTCCAGAAAGGCAGTAGGCTGGGACATGTGTCTTTCCATGTGCTTAAGAACCTTTGTACAGGCAGGGGCTCTCTGATGCCCTACCAAACTTTCCTGCCTGGCAAATGTCAAAATACATTAAGTTGGCACTTCCAGTTTTAATCTGTGAATGGGTAAATTACTTCCTCTCTCATCTTTTTTACAAGCCTTTGTTAAGTGACTGAAATAAGAGCAGATTGTCCAAGCCTCTGCCAAGAGATTTAATAATATTAATACTAAATAATAACATTAGCTTCATTCTCAAGGAGGTGCTTGCAGTTAAGACAGGCAGGTTACGACAGTATGCAGAATATGACTTGTGTGAATTAGTCATCCTTCTCTGCTCCTGAAACATTGGCTCTGTTCTAGGTGATAATGAAACCAGAAGAAAATCTTCTGAAGGTAAGGTGTATGTTTATTTGTTTTAGAATCTTTGATGCTGTATCGACTGCTGTATTATCCATACTGGGTTGTGAGATGTTGAACACACCCTGATCCTGAAAGTCCTGGTTCATGCCTAGCAGATGATTTCTTCAGTAATACCAATGATGCCTTTTACACATTAAAGTGTTTGTCCTCTTCTCTCTGCATCAGCTAATATGTGCAGAAAATTGGACAAACAGCTTTTGGCATCTGCTCAATCATTAAGAAACTTTTATTAAGATTGCTACAAAAGGCTGACCAGGTGTGCCTTTGTGTTAGATGGAAAATGACTTCTAGGTGTAAGCTAAGACACCCCTCCAGTTTTGAGATATTTTGTCCCTCCCATGAATAATTTAAGCTGTGGTGCATTGAAGCATATGCAGCTTCTCAGGTAACTTTGAACATAATGGTAGATCTTTGTATTCCAGAGCAGAGATCTTGTTTATGTTAATAGCACTGCTTGCTTGCTGTAAGATCTTTCTGTCCTGTCACATTCATCTTTCATCTGTCTTAAAGCCTATAAAAACGAGTTGAAATGATGGAAGCAAGCACCCCTTCACCCAGCTGAATGGATATGATTTACTAATTACAGATCTCTGTCTCTTTCTCTATCTCAAGAAAATATGATAATGTTTTTGCAGTCAGGACAGCTCTGGTAGAGCTGTAGAGACCATACCTAGCAGTCTTCCAACCTTTAGGCATTGTGGTTCTGTCACACTGCTTAGATGGTAATGTAAATCGTACAATAAGGCCAGAGAAATGTAGTCAGAGGAATATGCATATGAAAATACCAATTTGGGCTTTAGCCAAGGGTATTACTCTTGCTCTTTTGACTACATTGCTTGAGCAGCCCCTAGGTCTGTCCCTCACCTACTGTGGCCTCAGTACAGCTGTAATGGCATGGCTCCACTCAGGCTGCTTGACCCTGTAGTTGAGGGCATTGTCCAAATCTAGTGCAAACTTCAGTGACTATTTCTGTGTTACTTGAATTCCAGTTTGCTATCCAGCAGATAAGTCTAGTGCTCATTATGTGCTGTTGCAGTGTGGATTTTGTTTTAACTAAATAGGTAAGAGTCCATACTGTGTTCAGTTCAGTCTTGCAGCTATGCTACAGCAATGCTAGAGTACTATGCCTGTCTATTGCATATGTACAACAAAATATCTACTACATCATATTTCAAATTATGTGACACTATATTTTTTTATCTTAGGCTATTCATAGTGGTGACACTCGTTACTTAAGTTTAGCTAATGAAACTGCCATCTTTAGTTTAAGCTGCTGTAGGTGGAGACACAAAGGTTGTTTTAGACTATTGGTTCCAGGATATACTTGTAGGGACAGCATTTAGGGTACATGGAAGGCTATTGAGTGAATTTGGATAATCTAGGTTAAAGCTTTAACTTTAAGGTGGCTAATGCAGTTTAGATGACTCCATACATAACCTCTAATGAAGCAAGCCTTCCAGTGAGCTGAAGAAGAACATAAAGCTCTCAACTCAGTCTCTTGAGGAGAGCAACAATAAATATGGTGAGCAAAATACATGTAAAAGAAATACATCTTATGAGTCAAGCTAAATGCTTTCCTTTTCCAATAAAACAAAATGATGAGGTAGTGAAGCTATATTTGGTGGTGACTTTAGTAAAACATCTGTCAGACTTTCTCATAGCAAAAATTGTACTCTGCTAAAAGTTCTATTGAAAGGTCTTCACTAAAGTTACTGATAAACAGAAATGCTCTGTATTGTAAAGGAGTCTGTGGAATCAGGGAGTGAAGAACCCATTAAGAATGCTGAAGAATGATATTCAGTTTAAGTCAGGCTCTGAGTGTATCTCACTTAACAAAAGCCATCATATTTTGACTCCTCTATTTCTTGATTTCCTGATTTCTTTTCTACACATTGGCCCAGCCCACCCCCTGCCCAGTACCTGTTTTTTTAAAGATAAGTACAGTGCTATTATGTCAGCTAGATAGGTGTTTGGAGTAAACTCTATCAGAGCTCCTGTGTCCTGTATCCTGTAGAAATAGATTTCATCACAGAAGATTTATGGATTGGAAGGCATTTTGAAAGGAGTGAAACAATTAGGAGGATGAAGGGAATGAGTGCTGAGACAGAATGGGAATTGTATTCTGTAAGTTGTTTTCCAGCAAGACTGAAATCCATTGTAGTAAATGCTAGGTTGAGATCACACTGATCATTGTAAATACTGTCTTTTCTGTGAAACCTTGAAAAAAGATTCAAATTATTAAGAATGATGGTAAGAAAGATGAAGATTACTTTTAGTATCTGTACTTCAGTTTACTTTTCTTTTTTAGTGATTGCTCCTTTATTGATTTCCTTTTGCTTACTAGCATGGCAAATCAGAGTCTTCTGGTCCAAATGACCTATATCCATTTACCATCAATACTGTTCCAACTCCAGGCTTCCTGACACCACTTTAATGTGAATTCCAGACATTAGAACAGCACTGCAACATTGATCTGACTAATGCATATTAATACACAATGTGAACATATACAGATGTTGACCCATCTCTTCTTTAAACCCCTCAAATATTTTTCTTGTCAAGATAAAATATTGAAATGAAAAGTGTATTTTCCAGAAGAGCGGGTACATTTAGTAAAATCACCATTTATTTTAAAAATAATTTTTTAAATCCTGTTTGGGAAAGTAGTTAGACACATTCTTAAGTTATGTTGACTGAAATTTAAAACCATACCACCACATGTCTAGCAGAGCTCTTTCTTGCTAAATACCTATCCACTTGAAACAGGTAATCCCAGTACACTGAGATCCCATAGTCTTTAAGATTTTTGTCTCAGTGTACAGCTATGTTCTTTATTCCCTTGACCTCTTGCTTGGTCTCAAGCTTCCTGTCTGTTCCTCCTTCCCAGATATGGGGATGTACAATTCAGCTGTTCCAAGTCAGCAGGAGAAGTGGTATCTGACCTTTCCTTTAATTTCAGCTCTCAGCAACTTCGGCACAAACTCTTCCAAGATGTGAGTAAAATTAGTCCTACCTTTCTCTGGAAATATTGACATCTCTTTGCCTCCCAATACACAAAAGTATTCTTTCATCAGCATTGTCTTTTTGACTAACAGCAAAGTTGTCAAAGTAATCATTTGGTTTTACCTGACCTGGTAGACCCACAAAATGTGACATTCAGTGAATAATGGATATCACATAGCACTGTTAAAAGACACAATGTCTTTATAATGGTAACCAAATAAGTTGTAGGGATATTGTTCAAATAATCACCTATTGCTTTAATAAAGCCTGAAATCAATACTCATCTGGAGTAACACCACATGTACCATCTGTGGGCATTTTTTATGTCTATATTACACTGTAAATTTAATGGGACATAAACTTCAATTATGAATGCATTTAAAAAGTGCCTTATTGAGGCTAATTATTAGATCTCCATTGGACTGAGCAACACTTCACAGACCTGATTTTGTATACTTTTGTACAGATATGTGAGTATCTATTTGGTCACACTGCTGGGATCAGAGGTTATCTGGAAATATGGGGAGGAGGGTAACAAGAATGGAGACTGTAACTTTGGCCATTACTGTTTGTTACGGCGGACTGCACTGGTTTTACAAGTAGTGTAAGAATGGAATTACTATTTAGTGTGAAATATTTACTGTATGAATTTTGACTCAGAAAATTAAATCTAACTTAATTAGCTTGATCAATGCCTCTGGGACTTCCAGGAAAATATTCATAGAATCATAGAATGGTTTGGGTTGGAAGGGACCTTTGAAAGTCGTCTAATCCAAAACCCCTGCAATGTGCCTGGACATCTTTCAACCAGATCAGGTTGGTCAGAATCCCATCCAAACTTTTGTAAAAGCTCTTCAAGAGATGCTCCTCTGTATGATCAAGGCTTTTTTCATGTTCCTACATGAACCATGCGCTTTTGTCACACTTCATTAGCATAGCAATTCTGGTCAGAGAGTAAATTAGAGCTATAACAGTACATAGCCAGAAAAAGTTAGAATTTCCTCAGTATATGACTACTTGTGACTACATGTTTTGCCAATAGCTCCACAAAAAAAAAAAAAAAAAAAAAAAAAAAAAAAAAAAAAATCCCATTTGCTTTCAATGTTAGAGAGGTTGTATTCAACATTTTCAACATACAGCCATTGGTTTCCTTTTTCATTACTGGTTGTTTCTAATGAAGAGGTAGGTTACTATACAGAGCTACCTGTGTGGTCTCTCAAGGTACTAAGCACTATTTTTTCTCATCTTTTGCTGATGAAAAGTCTTTCAACATTTCTGATAATTTGAGGAAATGTTCTTCCTTATACTTTGTGCACTTATGTAAAATCTCTATTTTATTTTTTTTCCCATCAAGTTGATTGCACAAGTTCTTCAAGCTGAGCTTTTTATCTTCAGTTTCCATCTCTTGTTTATACTGTACTTAATAAAAATCTGTCATAGCCCTAAACATTTAATTGTGCAATGGTTCTAGGGAGGAACTGTAGAGGTGGTCTGATTTAGTTTTGGACTGCCTCTTCCAGAGGCCTGTGCATTAGGTATACCTAGGTGTATATATAACCATACTTTGCATGTTTTCTGGTTGTAACTGGAAAACTGCTTCTCAAGAGCTGTTGAGAGAAGGAAGTAATGGCATAAAAGTGTGTTAGAGCCTTGGACTGCTCTAACACAAGATTCAGGAAACGCTGTTTTGATCAAAACGAATATCTGGTCAGTCATTTCTCTGTCATTTATTAGAGGTGGGAGAACCCATCCAGGATAAATACATGTAAAATGAGAGATAGCTTAAAATACATCATTACGTAGGTAGAGAAGGCAGTTCCTGAGGGATGGATAGTCAGTGGAGGAAGACCTGACTGTAATAGCAAGAGGAAAAAAGTTGTTCTATCCAGAAGAGTGTTTCTGGAAGACACTGAGACCAGGCTAGAGAGTAGTCATGTATGAGGATTGTAGCAGAACTGGGGTAAATTTAGAGACAGCAATAGATGTTTCTGAAGAAAACTAACAAGCCAAAGCTAGTCATGAAAAGCATGGAACCCAGACTGAGTAGAACGGCCATGAGCAGGGGTCGAGTCCCAGGTTTTCTTGGTAAACAAAGAAAGAGTAGCAAAAATGGCCTCTTAGGGTGGGTTACGGAGACCCCCTTGGCAAGGAATAGATGGCTGAAGTCATCAGAGTGGTAGGTGAGATTAGATATGAACACAAAATGGAAAAGTGGAGGGAAGAATACTGAAAAGAATAAAGGATGAAAAAACACTCCAAATATTAAAAATTAAAAATGAAGGTCATAAACTGCATTTAATTGACCTCTGCCTCTGAAAGGGAGTGCTATACCACAGCAGTCAGAGAGAAGTCAGAAGGAATGAGATGAGAGGACCTACTCAGATGCTTTGAAGATTGCTATTCTGCGCGGGAATGTATAAAGGCAAAGGAAGTAATGGGCAAAACAGTGAAGCACAAATGGAATTGTGGTCTTTCACTGTAGCCAAACTTTGCAGCAGTGTTAGGGAAAGAACATGTAAGAATGGAAGGAAATTGCCCAAACAAGAATTTTTGCAAGTTCACAGGATATTTTCAGACTGTTAGCCCTGGGCTAAAAATTTTGGCAGAAGGGAATGTATTGTAATTCTGACTTCTCTTAAATTAATGAAGAGGAAGATATGATATATCTTGTACTACGTAGATCCTGGATTAAGCTATCATTTATTTTCAGTTGTTCCACCTCAAGCATATTTATCTAGTTATCTATATTATTTTTCTATTATCTAATTTCCTCAGGGTTGTCTACTCTAAATTCAGCTGTTAATAGAACTCATTGCTCTGAGTGATCAGAAAACCTAGCAGGCAAGTCACACTCAGAACAATTTACATATCCATAGCTGAAAATTAACTTTAGGAAAACTAGGACTTATTTATAGTGAAATTCACACTCTTTCAAACTTCTGCTTTCACGTTTAATTTCCAAAAGTCATGATACAACAATGGTTTATTACTTTGGTCTGTAAAGTGAGAGGTAGCAATGCTGTGCCCACTCACTGTAGTCTGGTGACACCATGGCACTACACACCAGGACACACTATCTAGGTCTGCTTGTCAAACACTAAGGCTGAGAGAGGCCAGGGATGAATGCAGATAACACCTTCTGCTCTCTACAACCGTGTGTCACAGGTCACCCTTTAACCCTGCACACTGGCATTGGCCATAATGCAGCGACTGAACACCATAAGTTTATTGTAAGAAAGTCTTAAATTTTTTTTCTTTTGTAATTCCAAATTCAATATAAAATTAATCTGAATTGCAAGAGGATAAAAAGTTATTGGTTGTGGGGGTTGCAATTTTTGGAATCTGTAGAAATGGATGCTGGTTTTAGAAAGAGAGAGGTTTCCACAATAGAAACATGGCATCTGACTTAGTCAATGAGAGAAGATAAAAACCTCTCAAAGGAAACATGCGAATAAAGAAAACCCCTCTACATCATTAAGGTTTCACAGACAGAAAAAAGATCATTGATGGGAAGCGACAGTGACAAAAATGAAATATTTCCATATTCTGTATTTGATACCTTGGTAGGGTTGCTGTTGTTTGCAGAATGTATGCATACCAGGGAGCTGGCAAGCAGCAGCAAGACAAACCTACATGTCCTGTCCTTGTTCTTTGAGGCAATCCAAGGCACAGAAGGTGGCATGAAATGGACCAAGCTGCTCCGTGTGTGTTCTTGCCAGGGATATCTGGGGAGTTACAATGGGTTCCCTGGGCAGATGGAGACACACATATACTTCCTACGACCTCTGGGGATGTCCCTGAGGAATGTACCTTTGGAAATAGTCTCCTAGTGGGAACAATTCATCAATGTTGCCAGCTCAGGACTGTGCCTAACCACACTTTCCAGATCACAGTCAATAACATGTAGAAAACCTTCAGCAGCCAAGAAAATACACTGGAGAGAAGCACATGCAAACAAACAGACTTAAAATTCTTTAGAATACAAAAATACTACATAGACAGGTTTAGCATCTTAGATGGCTATCAAGCAAGAGCTAATTCTTTCACCAAAACAGCTAAATAAAGGTTTAGTATGTGCAGTGTTGATGATTCAGTGAGAGACTTTGAAGTCTGTCACCAACTTTGAATCCTGAGAAGTCTGTTTCTGTCCATGTCACTGCCACCCACATGTGTCTAAGCGTCTGTCTCTCTCTGTGGTTTTGCTTTAAATTGTCAGTTTTCCTCATGGCAATCAATGCATCATCATCCGGACTCTGCAGTGAACAGCATGGAGAGCTATGAATAACCTTTCCCTGGGGAGCTGCACACTGAGTGTCGCTGAAGGGAGCAGGGGCATCTGGATCCTTGTACTGCAAGTAGCCCTATATATGGAAAGGGATTTTCAGGAGAGGAAGCTAAATTACAGAACCAATACACAAGGCACTTGGGCTGTGTTTGTGTCTTCAGTCAGCTGCATTTCAGCTTTGCGCTGCTGTAGAGAAAAGCCTGATCATGCCAGTAGGGGTAATAACTGATCATTGGTATCAGTAACTAAAATCATGTTCTCAGTCACCTTTTTCTCATAGACCTTCAGGAAAGGCAAATACACTTAGATCCATTTTGGAGTATAAATAACAGAGCTTTTCATTTTGGTTTTTACATACAGCATCTTCCAGTAGTTTTAAAGATAAAATAATATTTGTGTGAAGCATAAAATAAACATACTCGATTTGTTCCAGCTGATATATCTAATACTATTTCAACTCTCGAGAGACCTAAGAAACATTTATGAAGACAACAATACATTTACATGCTAATGTGCAGATATGATACCAGCTAATATTTGTCTTGTCACAAGATGCAGTTTTATTTGTCATTTTATTGCAATTTCAATTTGTTAGAGCCATTAAATACTATCTGCATTGGAAATCTTATCCTAGTGCATGTGATAAAGTTAACGAAGTCAAAAACTCATTTAGGAGGGAGCAAAAAGCCACTCTTTACCTTGACTGAGTGTGTGAAATCCAAATACAATTCCACAATACTGAGTAGGAAACACAGGGTGGTTTTTAGGCCAACTAATGTAATTGTTTCATTAGCATATGTATTTCAGTTACCTGATGAACTTTATTTTAAGCATTTGATTCTGCAAACAATTTTGCCCTCTTCAGGCTTTCAAGGGCCTGTGTCTTTCTCTGCATGGGTAGGACTGGGAGCCCAGAACACAAGTGTGATTTAAGTGTTGAGACTGGTGCTAATGTTCACTCAGCGTAACGAGTGCTCTCACAGTAACATACAGAGTGGAAGCTCCAGGATAGCAGATGAAGATGTTGGTCTCAAAGGAGAGCCTGATACTACAAAAGACTCTTATGAGACCATCTCTGAGATTTGGCTCAGACAGATGGTTGATAAAACAGGCCTCAGAAATTAGGAGTGACTTATTCTTCATATTCCATTCTATTGCAGTATCTAATGTTTTTTGACCACTTGGTCTAGCCAGATGTTTTCCTGACTGTTGCTGGCCTACTTCAACTTCTCAGAGTAAAATGCTCTTCCCTTGAGGCATTTCAATTCACTCACAAGAAACAGAAAACTATGGACAAAAGTGAAGGTTGCCCTTCACTTGTGAAGGTTATAAAAGTAGAGTCCTTTATTTAGATATCATAGGCACAATAGTCACCTATATGTAAAGGTAAGATTCATGTCACCAGTGTAGCTGGATAACACGAAAAGATAAGTTTTTCTGTAATGAAAATTGCTGCATTTTAATACTTTTTCACTGGATTTAAAAAATATTTTAGCTCCTTATAAATTTAAGGACATGCAAGCATTGAGGTAATGGAATAAATTAGTTTTAGATGCTACTGCAGTATTATGTAAAAGGTCACCTTTTATTACAGCAAAAACTGAAGAAGGCAAGCTAACTCCTTAATGAAAATGTAAAAATACCCTTCATGGTCTAAGACACTGTCTTACATGAAATATTTTTGTTTTCTTTTGGACATTCATGATTAGGGACATCAGGATACGAGTGAGATTTTTCTTTCTTAAGTGTCCATCTGCTCCTGCCACTTACTAGTTTTGCTGTGCACTCTCATAAAAAAAGCTTACATTAAGCCCCCGTGGAAGCTATTTATACATTGTTACTTGGCTAAGAATCATGTTCTGTCTTGGTTTTCTTACTCCAAATCCACCTCAGGTTTCCTATAAACAGCACAGTGACTTGGAAAAGCAAGCAAGCATTGGCATACTTCTTATCCTTTGAAAGGCATTGTGTTCAGTTATTCCTAGTCAATCTTATGTTAAGGTGTTGCTTAACCATTGCCCTTTTTAAAGCAATTTGTAGGGTACGGCAAATGATGGTGTCACAGCAGAAAACACCAGAACAGGGAGTCCTCAGAAAAGTCAGAGGTCTGTGTATGGGTGCTGGTGGTTGTCACCAGTGGCCTTGTTCCTGGACAGAGCGGTACCACAAGCTGAGATGGTATGAGCTATTGATTCAGCACATTTTCACACAGATTTTGGGGTTAGTGGGTGAAACATTAGCCATTAGACTTAGCATGAATGAGTTCTGTGGAGAGAAACAGAGGAAGGTAATGCAAAATGCAACTTAAGAGAGGATATTCCCTGCTTATGGCAGTGTCTCTATGTTCACCTGTGTGCCCCAGCTGCTTTGCCTGAGGCCCATGGTGGCAAATGATGGTTGCATGGCAACTTAAATGCCTCTTAGATGGTGTTGTCATGGTCTCCAGGTGTCAGAGGCTGCTCACATGATGACGTCTCTGGTAGTGTGGACCAGTTCATGGCTTCTCATTGTCATGGTATTTTACAGTTCCGGGCCAGATTTGGCTGAGGGAGCTCAACCTCATCCTTATATTCATTCTAGTGATGCAAAGAGTGATGCAAAGAGTGATGCAAAGCAGATAGATGCTCCAAAGTACATAATGACATCATAGTAACCACTGCAGGAATGAAAGTTTATTGAGTACTTTGCTAGTCCTTAAGGTTTAGATCCCCGATGGAGCACTCACTACAAGTCCAAATGTTCCATGTAGCCAAGGGAGTGTGCTCAGTGCCTAAGGCAGCTGCCTCAGGAAATAGTTCTGCAACTAAAACTCACAGAACCCTTCTTTAATGGAGATTTTACAATATTTCCTGAAGACTCTTCCACATAATGAGTCAATAATGCCATTCCCACTCTATTATTCTTGGATGAAAGTTGTCCTTAGAGTGCTCAGAGATGCGTATTTCTGCTTTAGAATATAATACTAGTACATTGAAAGACTGAAAAATGTTTACTCATTGCAAAACATATGTTTTACTATTGAGTACCATCTCTTTTTACCTGTAGGGAAAAATTATTCAGAGAAAAAGTAAATCTGATGCCTATCTGGAAAGATAGTATCTCAGTTAGTTACAAATCTAAAGATCACCAACATTAAAATACCCCAACAAATGAAATATGGTTTCTTTAGGTTCCCTGAGCTGATTTGGGTGCAAGTACTTGGCAAGATCATAGTCCAAGATGATTGATCTTTCCAAGATTAATCTTATGAAGGATCTCCTATTTGTGAGAATATTCAGGTACTGTGGTATAAAGCAGAGTCTGAGATAGTAATCACGAGAGTGAATATAATACAGATGGTGACAGAATGTCTCTCAGTCAGATTCTTCTCATTTAGTCAGAATGGAGAACCAGGGAAGTCCACAGTATTCTGCTTGCCATGGGCCTACTCCTCAGTTTATGTCACAGAATGATTGAAGAAAAACTGTTTTGAACCTGTGCCTGATGCTTTGCATGCCAGAGACAGACTGTGGAAGTGGAAATGAGCCAGGTTCTCTAGTTCAGTATCACATGCAAATTCACCTGTAATGGGAAACCTGCAAATTCCACTTTATAATTGCATTTATTTATTCTCTCATAAGTGCTCCTTATTCTCAGTTTTTTTTTTTTTTTTTGTTTTTTTTTTTTTTGTTTTTTTTCTCCCTAAGAAAAACTTTCAGGAGAAGTCAGTGTTGAATACATTTTGCCCCAAAATCACTTCGTCCAGAAGTGTTTGCAATCTTTTGCACAACACTCAGGTTAAGCAGCCTTTATGTAAGGGCAGATAAATTTTCGGTGTCCATGTAGCAGCTAGCAAGGATGGACACTTCATCACCTCTCTGGGAAACCTGTGCCTCTGCCTGACTCTCCTTACGATGAAAACTCTTCTCCTTAAATTCCAGATGAAACTCTCATGTTTCAATTCATGTGAGTGGTGTCTCTTCTTCCCACCATGCACTATTGTGAAGAACCTGTCTCCATCACTCTGATAACCTCTGTAGACAACTGAGAAGATGCTGTTCTGCTGAAGCCATCTCTCCTCTCCTCTCCTCTCCTCTCCTCTCCTCTCCTCTCCTCTCCTCTCCTCTCCTCTCCTCTCCTCTCCTCTCCTCTCCTCTCCTCTCCTCTCCTCTCCTCTCCTCTCCTCTCCTCTCCTCTCCTCTCCTCTCCTCTCCTCTCCTCTCCTCTCCTCTCCTCTCCTCTCCTCTCCTCTCCTCTCCTCTCCTCTCCTCTCCTCTCCTCTCCTCTCCTCTCCTCTCCTCTCCTCTCCTCTCCTCTCCTCTCCTCTCCTCTCCTCTCCTCTCCTCTCCTCTCCTCTCCTCTCCTCTCCTCTCCTCTCCTCTCCTCTCCTCTCTCAGACTGGAAGCAAGAAGAGGGAGTGGGGAGGAAATGGTTGGTCCATACTATGGGACCATTGTGCTGTTGAGGTCTCTCCTTGTTTTGCCCTGAAGCAGAAGAGAGTAAGCTGTGCTTAAAGATTAATGGCATGGCAAAAATTACATTTTTAACCAACAAACAACTTCTTGAAGTAGAACTTCACAAAGTAGAAGACCTCCACTAAAGCAACCTCTACCAAGGAGCTGGAGGGAGATTTAAAGTAACTTCATGCTTCTGTAAAATTATTTTAATAAACCTGGAAGTTTATCAAGCATTTATGAAAGTTAGGGAAAAAAAACCAAAACGGTTCAGTGCAACAAAGCTGTTCTGCTACAGCTAAAAATATATTTTTAAATGAATGCTGCATTTTTTAAATTAAGAAATTGGACAAAGTCCTACAGAACCCTGTTTCAGGTTTGGCATTAAGCCTCCAAAAATACTATTATGGTCAGTCTCTGCTACTGAAACATTTATTATGGCTGGATGTAGGCAGGCTTGGTCAATGTGAAAGATGCTTCTAATCTCCTTTGCTCTTGATGAGTATGTTTTTCACCATGTTCCAATTCAGTAGTCTGTCTCACTGCAGAACAAGCTCCCCAGCCCCACCCCATCAGATTTTATTACTTAACTCACAGATCTGTATGAAAGCTATTTTTGTTCCTAGCAGGGTGCAAGGAATTTTTTTTTTGATAATTACTATGCTGGTGTTGCTTGTCTGCCTTTTTTTTGGGATATGTTTAAATTTATAAGTTAATAAAAGTGAGTTTTCTCTTTGATCATTAAATGGTATGAAAATTGGTGAAGTAAGACCACAAAAAAAAAAAAAAAAAAAAAAAAGGCAACATAAACATCCGATATTGTTGGAAAAAAATAAATTCAGAAAAGTAAAAGAACATCTTATAATTATTTCCTCTATAGGACTGGAGACTGAAATAGATCCTATAACCTCTTGGCATTATTCAGACAAGGTTCTAATTACTGTGTGCCATGCTGATCTATTATGTACTGTGGCTGAGCTTGTAGCTCATATTAAGAAGTCTAGCTTTCTTTAATTGAGAAGTACCTTAGGCTTAAAGAGTTAGGTGCTGCTTTATGAATGAAACTTTGTATAGTCATTTACTACCTACTTCATACCTTATTGCCTTGCCCCAAAGAAATAAGTCAACTCATATTTTGTTTGAGATACTGCTGGGCACAGTGGATATACCTGTAGGTTTTGAGAAACAGACACAGATAAAGCGAAGATATAGTATCTCCTCTAATATTCCTGAAAGTTTTCTACTTGTTTACAGCACAAAAAAATGTCTGCATATTCGAGTCTGGTTTTTTGTCCTTATGCTGTTTTCTGCTTAGTTTTTGAAGAAGAAGAACTAACTATATATATACCTATTGTTCCCCTAATGGCTTTCCATATTTTGATCCTTTTAAAATCTTCTTATAGTGCAAGATATTTGGAGCAGGAAGTTATGATAAATTTCAACAGTGCACCTCACAAAGATATTACTTCTTGAAGGAACAGCTGGGCATTGCTGTAATTATAATACAAAGAATATTCATGCACTGTCATAAATTAAAATAAAAAGAAGTAACTACTGCAGTTCAAAACTTGCTTTAATACATCTTCCAGAATTACCCTCTTAAAATTATTGGGAAAAAAAGGTATTGAGAAAGGTAATGATATATTTAATATGAAAAAATACACACACTGATCTTTCTAATTACTGTAGATAATGGAATTCTGTCTCCTCTAGCCTCTGTCTTTGCATGTTTGTGAAGGAAGACTCATTTTTCAAAGCATAAATTTACCACATCTTAGCATCTGTTTCTGTAGCAACAGCTAAAAGCACAGCTCCAGCATAAACCCAGTGTACACAAACCAAAGTGTTTATCTTTACAGAAGGATGTTTGCTAAACCTTACGAGAATATAGAGAGAGAATATAAAAACCATCATGTATTACAAAGCTCTGACATGGAGAACAGCATCTACTCTTGAAAATCTGAATTGCTTTTGGTTTCAAATGATCTTTGTGAAAGCACAGTAATTACTAACATAGCACCTGTGTCTGTGTCTGAGTGAAAGGTAGCTTCTCTGAGATGTGTTTTGAGTGCCAAAAAAAGGTGCATATAAACCCAGACTTTTATTTTTTTTTTCCTTCCAACTTTCAGGCTCATGCAGCACATTATTTGGATTAGTCATCTCATGTGCTTGAGGGTAGTTTTTGAGTTTGATCTTTCCAGCTTTTCTTTTCCAATTAAAGCAGGTCCATTTAAACTGCCTTTTTAACTATTTCAAAGTTTCATGAATGGGTGCACACATGCACATGAACCCAGATCCACACATACTCCTCCATGGCTTCAGGAGCTCTTGGATAGCTAATATCACTGAGCTTCCCATATTCTTACTTTTTTAATATCAAAGTTTCCTCAGGAATCTCCATGAATTATTGTTGAAATTTCATGTATTTACTGATACACAATTATTTTTACAAGCCTTTGTGGTCAATTTTCTATTTCATTCTTGAATCCAGCATGTCAAACTTCTCTGAAGAGAATGAAAAATGTTTGGCCGACTTTAGCAAAGTGGATCAAGTTATCAGTGTGTAAAACCAGGCAAATTCAAATCATCCTTTCTACCTTTTGTGAGCTGAGATGGAAAGAGTTACTGAACAGCCTTGTGTTTTTCTAACAGGAAAAGAAGAAGGGACCTAAAAAAATCCCCAAGTAACAGTGCAGGAGGGCATGGTGTTGACTTGTTATGCTTCTAGGTAATGTAATTTAATGCATGAGGAAGACGCCCTCAGTCTGGTGGTGACCATCAATATCTCTGACACAAAATGCAGACTTCACAACAAAACAGTTTGGTCCCAATTTTAGATTAAAAAAAATATTAGCAAATAAAAAAATGGGCTTTACAATTACACAGCATCTAGAATCTTACATCAGAAATAGAAATAACCCAGATTCAGAAATAGCTTTCAGGAACATCAGTCTATCAAATAAGGGTGCTACTGAAAAAAGATCTAAATATTTCAGTCACAACAAAGATAACTATTTTCAGAGAGGGTTCTGCACATTCTGTTTGCAGCTGCAGCCCAGCCCTAAAAAGAGAGGTCAGCTGGGTTTGGAGGTAATCCAAATGAGCTCTGCAGCCTAACCTTCTAGCTGAATATGAGCAGCTCAAGTCAGATCAGGATTTTAGTCCACTGTAGACATCAGGGGAGATTTGAAGTATCTCGAGTGTACATCTGAGCCATAAATCACTTTCCATTTCGGTCAGCAGAGCAAAAACATGTGTAGTTTTTTTCTTGCTGCCACTCTTCAGAGCATTTCCAAAGAAGGGATGGGGAGTAATACTTAAGATTTAAATGGTATAAAAAGCAATATTTTTAGTCAGATGAGTTGTATAAACTATTGCTTAAAGGATTCTTAGGTATATCCAGTATCTTGTGAACACAGATACTACAGCATGAGAAGTGGGGGGCTGAGAATCAGGGGGCCAATTCCTCACCTGGTACAAAATAGTATACATACACTGACCTGCTGTGTTTCACATCCACTGAGGAGGTGAATGATAGTGTTAGAGATAACTTTAAAAAGAAGAAAAAACCCAGGGTGTTTGTAGAATTGTAGAATCTATGATTTAAAATCTTAAATTTTGATGGTGATGGACACACAGATAACCTCATGCAGGCACTTACTACTCAGGTGGACTGACATTTTTAGCTGATATGAACAGAGCAGATCATTCCCATGTGGAAACTATGATAACCAAATGGAGAGGTTTTCCCAGGGACAGTAAATGCTGCAGAATGCTACAGGCTCTTCCATGCAGTGCAGTGAGGATAACGAGAACAAGTGAGATGCTGAAATTACTTGATTTAATCTGTAAGTGAGACACACAGTATTTAAAGGGAGAAGAAGATTAAGTAAAGGGCCATATTATCATGAGAAATGGCAGAATTCTCCCTCTCCCTATGTTTGCAAATTGAGCTGAAAACCTTGGTAGCTGTTGGAGTTTCTGCAAGTGCATCCGAAATACCATGGTGTACGACTTAATGATGTAAATCTTTCTGGCTGTCATGTCAGTGGAGTGTGAGTCTCCAGACAGGGCAGAAGCTTCTAGAAGCACACAACAGAAGGAACATGGCAGAAGGCTACAGGCAGCTTCTGCTATAAATAAAGACACAGCCACTCTCAGTAAAAAGAGAATCTGAGGATCTAAGGAGATGGGGACTTGCTGAAGAATTTATTTCTTCTACAGTTTTTAGAGTGAGAAACAGCTGAATGTAGGGTCGTTTCCTCTTACTGTTTGAATGACAACGTGTCATAGTCCTTTGAGCCCTTTGCATCTCACTTTGTTTATGAAGATGAACAGTTCTGTCCCATGTGGGTTTGCTGTGTGAAGAAATATCTTTGTCTCAATCTAAGCACATCTTTTACACTCAGTTAAGGAAAAAAAAACAAACAAAAACCATGCTCTACTTTCTTTAATTCCTTGGAGATTCAGTGGACTGTCAAAGAACTTGTTGCATCTTCCTTCACTTGGCAAAACATTTGCTATTGTGAAGTAGATGTCTTCTCCCTGAAGAATGATTTCTCTTTGCCCAATAGGAATGGAGCACTTCTGTGGACCTGGGTGGCACATTATCACAGAGATACTCTGATTCCCATGTGTGCCAAAAACTATTTTTAGCAGGATGATTTGTGGCTCTTACCTTTGCATAAAGACAGGTCGTCTTGATGAATGATTTGTTAACTACTTATCTGTGCACCTTTTTCTATTTCTGTCTTCTTGGAGGAATTACCTCTGATCTTTCCATTATACATACATCCTACAGATGTTCTTGAACTGCCACAGGCAAAGCTCTTACCCACAGATCTGTATAATTTTATAATTTGAAAGAGTGATGGGCATGCTTCTGCTGCATCCCATGGCATTTGAGGAAGAATTCAGTTTCCCTGAGGCTAAGGAATGACCCATGGTTCCCTGCTGGAGGAACTTGCTGTTTGATCACAGATTTAGAGTGGTTTAGTATAGCTGAGATCTCTGGTATGTAGGAAATACTGGAGAAGATATAACTGCAATCTGAAAAAGAGTTATAAAAAGGAGGACTCAAATCTAGGAATGGATCAGGGAGGAGGAGATTTGCATGACAGTATTAATCTGAAGTTCATAAACTCCTAACTGGGTACTTAACACTGACTTTCCAACAGAGTTATTCATTCAGGCAAACACTCTATCTTAAACATAGCCTGGAGACAGTCAGACAGAACGTGGAGATATGTACTTCTGAAAATGTAACTTTTTTCCTAGAAAATAATCTACTTAACAGATCTTCTGAAAACAAGGAAGACAGGAAGAGGGTCACTGAAGAAGCAACGAGTATGGTTATTGTCAAGGTAAAATATGTGCTAAATATTTGTTTCTGGACAAGCCAAGTGACCTTTGCCTGCTGGCAATTTTCTTCAGCAGAAACTTAAACTGTGTTTTAAATAGCAGATTAGATTGCCCCCCAAGGATGACAGAACTCATCTTCCTATCTGAACTGCTGTTACTTAGCACAGCAAGTTAAACACTTTAAAAACAATAACAAATTTTTAAAAAGTTTTTAAAAAAAGAATGTTTTTTGTAGAGTTATTCAGAATGTATTTGTAAAATGTCTGTTGAATTTATAAGTGATAATGCTTTAATCCAGGGTTTTTTAAACATTTGTTCAGCAAAACGCTATGAACAATGATAACATAAGTAGGGAAAAGTGAGGGTATTCCTTTATCTTCATAAAATCAATAAAATCGATAAAATAAGAGCTAAATCTAAAACACACTTCTACTAGAGATGTCTATACTCAATGTAGACATTCTCAAAAACTCATGTCTGTTTCTTCTGACAGGCACAATAATAGTACACAGTTTTGGAAATCTAGTTGAATGCAGAAGACACAGAGGACTTTGAAGATTATACAATCCCATGGCTTCCTCTTTTCAGGTTTCATTGATGTCCTTACTTCCTTGAGTTTCATATGATCTTAGGAACTTGAATTTTTACATATCTGCCTTTTCACCCTGTTTAATTCTCTAGCATCTGATGGTTTCTGTGTGAAAGGTCTGATGCTCAATTTATCACCACACACTTCAGAAGTGCCAGTTCATTTGCCCCAGGCTAAAGAAAATCTGACAGCCAAAACCTGGTATGGGTGGGAGGAAAGGACTGGTGGCATTTCACAAAGCTGACTTGATGACTTCAGAATGGCACAGGTATGTATGGCTCTTAACACATCTCACTCGTGGCAGCAGTCTTCATCTCAGTGACTAGGAATCTACGGGGCTGGATAGGATCCACCCAAGGGTGCTGAGGGAGGTGGCAGAAGAGCTGGCCAAGCTGCTTTCAAACATTCACTAACAGCTCTGGCTGATCAGCAAATGCATTGCCCATCCACATGAAGAGCCAGAAGGAGGATCCAGGGAGATACAGGCCCTGTTATCCTGTGCTTAGTGCTAGGGCAAGTCATGGAGCAAATCGTCTTCAATGCCATCATGTGGCATGTGCAGGACAACCAAGGGAGATCAGCCCCAGCCAGCAGGAGATTGTGAAGGGCGGGTCCTGCTTGACCAACCTGATCTCCTGTGGCAAGGTGGCAAGCTCAGTGGATATTGGAAAAGTTGTGCCTGCTGTTTGTTTGGACTTTGACATATTCTCCCACAGGGTCCTCCTGGAGAAAATTTCTACTCATGGCTTGAGCGGATGTGCTCTTTACTCACTAAAACACTGTATAGATGTCTGGGCACAGAGGGTGGTGGGTACTGGAGATACATCCAGCTGGGGGCTTGCCACTACTGGTGTTCCCCAGGGCTCAGTGTTTGGGCCAGCCCTGATTTATACCTTCATCAATGATCTGGACAAGGGGATTGAGTGCACCCTCAGTCAGATTGCTAATGACACAAAGTTGGGAGTGAATGTTGATCAGCTGGAGAGAAGCTGGAAGGCTCTGGAGAGGAATCTGGACATGTGTGTGTGTGAGATGAACTGTGGATCTCAGGAGCACAGGGATAGAGGGAGGCTGATTCCTGGGTTTGGTACCTCAGGGTCATTGCAGTGTTACTTTCTCCTGTAACTCCTGAGATGGTTGGAGAAACCACAAAGATAACCTCTAAAATTATTCTGAGTGAACTTCTTTACAGTTATGAATGAAACTAATTTCAGGCAAGGGAAAAGCATAATCCTCAAAGTTCCACATCACTTTTGGGCAGAAGAGGAATGAATTTAAATTATAATATTATAGCCTAAGTAGATTGACTCCACTTTCAGCTATTTTTCTCTTAACTTTCATCTACAACTCAGATACAACCAGGTCTCACTTAGAAATTCTCTACAGATGTTTGCCAAACATAGCCCATATTTTCACAACAGATATTATTTTGTCCAGTTTGCATAAAATAAATTGATCCCTGCTTCTGCAAGTGTCTGTATCTTGCAGGGAGTGCCTTGCTTCTTTTGCCTATCATACAGCTACAGTGCTTTGGAAACAGATGGACTTTGTATTTATTTATCCCCTTTCAGCTGAAGACTTTAAATCATTCTGAACATATTAACTATGTCTGAGGCAATTAGTCTGATAGAGAGTTTTCTCAGTTTGGTTTTCCTGGACATGTAAAATGTAAGAGACTCCTTCAAGAGCCCAAACCATGTCTGGTCTTGACTACAATGGACATTTCCAGTGATGGATGGTCACTTGTTGAAACCATCCTAATTAAGTGAGTAGCACCAATTTAAGTAATGATGCAATAATACATTTTAGTCTGCTTTTTAAACTAAATACAGCTAGGGAGATGTTTAAAACTGTAGCTTGACAAGGCTGAGGCCACTGCAGCTCCATGTCCTTGAGTCCAACCTGTCATGAGCCTGAGCCTGTTATTTGCAGTGGGCACTTGCACACGGAACACACTTACAAACCACGGGCATATGTGTGTGTAGGGTTGGCCAAGCAGATCACAGACAGACACTCAGAGGATTCTCATGAACACAAGCAGTGCTGCTGGCCTCATCTTCCTCCCCTCTCTGACTGAGCAGTGAGGAAGTCTGTTAGAGGGAAAATTTATACCCGTGTATACACAGTTTAGATCCCTGCAGCGGCTGGGCTCAGATACACGCATTGGCCTGCAGCTGTCCCTGGATCTCAGGCTTCCCAAAAGCTGACAACTGGACATATGAGATTCTGGAGGCATGGTTACACCCAATTTGCTGCTAAGGGCCTCCTTGTAGACACCAACACACATACATCTGAATAAACCACCAAATCCCCTAGTGGTTTCAGCACATGTCTGAGACCTCCTGGACCCACCAGCAGCCATCTCCTCCAGGTTTACCACTCCCAAACACACAGCTCTCTGGCTGCTCATAGCACTTGATTTTCAATGGCATCCACAGGGTGCTCCTGCGCATGCCTGCAGTTGCGCCAGGTACTGTACCATGAATACACGAGTTTTTGATTCCTGGTCCCAGGCCTGTAGCTGAACTCAGATCCTCATTGCACACACACATGCACACAGAATAGACAGTTCCTCACTCAGGAAGATGTAGAAAGGAATTGAATAGGATAAACTATGCTCAAGAGTTACAGAGCATGGCCAGGCACGTGTACTAACCAGCAAACTAATTACCCACAACAAGCTTTTTTAAATACACTTAGGCCTTTTTTCGCCCTAAACTTGTCCATCTGCAAAATTTGATTCTCTCTCCTGCTTTTCTTTTCTCCCCTAACCATCTTATAATATATCCTCCACAGCTCCCAAACCCTTTGCCTGCATCCCCTAATAAATTTCACAAACACATAGGCAGTGACCCTCCTCAGACCCTCCCTGCTCCAGAGATCCACTCTGGAGTGCTCCCTTGCCAGTGGGGTTGCGGGTCTCCCAGGATAGCCCAGGATAGCTACCCTTCCCTATGCTAATTTGTGTGTGTGGAGAGGAGATTTTTGCAGGCAAGGGAACAATTTTGACTAGTATAAATCACCTGTTTGCACCAATGCTAGTGGGTTTGCACGAAACTCGCTGTATTAACAGACTTGAATATGTTTGGCCAGATGCTCTGCTTGTGCCATAACTCTACTGGCATCGAAGAAGAAATGACAATTTTCCCTAGCAGGTATAACCATGTTATTGAGCCTGGGAATGTACCCCAGCCAGTCTTCTATAAAGTTTCCCTTCTCTGAGCCACCAAACATTAGCAGATGCAAGTTTTGTTTTGTTCTTTAAGATATTGGAGTGATAGTGGAGGAAAAAAATAATTTTTGAGATTATACGAAAAGGAAACAAAGAAGTTGATGTACTTTTGTTTCTCTGTTTTGTTGCTCTCTTCTCTTTGGTTCATTTTATGACAGCAAAGTGACATGGAAAGAGACAGAAATGCAGAGTGAGAAAGAGACAGCAAATGCTTATGCAAGAGAGCCTTGAATATTTCAGATGTTACATTAAATCCTTACTTGTTTTTCAAGTTTCTCTTTGTGTGCTTTAACGAAGCTCCCTTGAGCTTATGAAATCAGTTCAGTTTCAAAAACAATTGGTAAAAGGAGAGTAGTTTCATTTCCCAAGATTTCCCTTATTTTCCTAGACAAACTCATCCATTTTGCAATGTTCTGTTTTAGAGACACTTTCCTGGTATCAGAAACTCAAATGACTTCTAAGTTAGTTTTATAAAAGTAAATATTTAACAGATGCATGACTGCACCTTGGAACTGTGGAGGAACATATTTTAACATCTTACCCATTCACAATGATGTTTTCATCTGCTCAGGTGGTGAACACATGTGCTGTCTTTCTAATTTCATTACATATATAACAACAGTTATGAATTAAGATAATACAATAGTGACAGCTAACATGTTCCTTTTTGTGGTGTAGAATAATTTTTGCAAGTTTGCTGAAATCTACTTGCAAAACTTAGAAGATTTTTAGCCAACAAAGGCTCCTTGAGCTGTTGCTGTAGCAAGAGAATGGCTGCAGTAGTTTGGGAATTTCTGTATGTGAACTTTCCTCTCCTACTCTTTTAATGTCAGTGATAAACAGCTCTACAGCTGCAGGGAGACCAGAGCCTTGTTGTTTGTATTCAGATAAATACGGGTTCAATGATATCACAATTGTGTGTGTGCATACATAATTCTCACTTTCCAAATTCTCTCACTCTCCAAATCACACATATTAGCCCACAGATATTAGAATAAATAAAAGCACATTGTGAAACCACATATGAACATCCAGTTTGCACAGTTGGTATAGGGAAATTATGTCCAGAAAGACTCAGAAAAGTAGAAGAATCTGTCAATCACCCAGGAACCTAATCTTAGAAGCTGAGATAAGCCATGCATAACTACTGACTGTGCTATGGTGAATGTGCTATGGTTTATTCCCTAACAGGCTGTTCCCTGGAAAATCGAAAATAGTTTATGTTTAAATACAAAAAAATTATTAGACAAAATCTTCAGTGATCCCACACACAGATGCTATGAAATTTTTCATCAGCACTGCTGTATTAATTTCTTGATAAAAGCCCAAATGTTTCTCTCATCTATCCATAAACTTGTAAAAAGATTCTTAAGCAATTTTTCCTCATACCTTTCTTTACAATTTCAGCACAATGTGATTGAAGCATAATTGGAGCCAGATGACAAATTCTACTTCTTTTAATGCCAAACTAGTCAAAGACAATCTTCATGAAAACTTTTCTTCAGCTTCATCCTAGCTTTACATTTTCTAAGAAATTTACAATTTCTAAAAGAAAGAAACAGTAATTTTGTTGAAAATGAATCAACTTTTGCTCATCATTGGTTGATTTTTTCCCCCAAGGGTCTCTAGGGTATGAAAAGCAGTTTTCCTTGACAGAGCATAGGAAGTCTGTCATGTGTTGGGCATCGGGATAGCAAAACCTTGAAGTCACAGTGACCATCGGCCTGCTGTAGCATTCCTCATGGGGAGAGAAGCTTCAGACCCATAGCCAATGCTCACAGAATGTCTAAGGATGAAATGCACCTCTGGAGGACATCTAGTCATCTAGAAGATGACTAGAGGAGAAGATGACCTATATGTTATCTTGCTCTCTCTGCTGTGATAATGGCACTGCTTGTGGGCAGTGAAGTGCACTCAGGTCAAGGAAAGTTGAGAATGGAACAGCTGATGCCTCCACAACACTCTGAGCTCCTCCTCTAAAAAATACCTGCATCAGTTCTTCCTGCTTGAGAGAAGGATGTTCAGAAAATGCTTCTTCCTTTTCTGATTCCTTGGCTTTTCATTGGGAGTGGGGACTTGCACAATAAAGGGGTCAAATGTTTGTCATATCTTCCCATGTAGCAGCATCAATTTTGGAGAAGTCCTGGGAGGAGGAGAAAGATACAAAACATCTCATTCTTCCTTTGGTTGTTTAACTTCAGTAAAATTTGCTTACTGCTCAGCCCTTTTCCCTTCCCCATATCTCAGGAACTTCTCCTCACTGCTATTTTTCTGAAAACAGGGGGAATTCCCATTTTCTCCCTATTCAGATGGAACAAATTCTGTAAGAACAAATAGCCCTGAGGAAACTATACACCAGGTAGTTCATAAGTACTCTTTAACTTACTAGATGGTGGATCCCCATCTCACTCTTGCAACTAAACGAGTGAGGAACATCATCAGAAGGCGATGCCTTGATCTTCTTGCTCACAGGTTAATTAGTGCACTCAATTTCAAGTTAATTTAGGCACTTTGGTTTTAAGTTCTGTTGGATATCTGAATGTAGCTCAAGATAATTGTGTGCTGAGGTGCTTTGTAGACTGGCAATATGCCCTGAGTAGTGTTTTGTGTCAATCAGGGGCAAGGAGCCGTACTTTGTGGGCCAACAGAGAAAAGGGCCAGGATATATTTTAATAGTGAGCAATCCCAAATAGGTTCCCAAATAGCTTGGATGAGAAAGTTCTTGTATCAGCTGCAGGAACTGTCAAAATTTTTTCCTAGGTTCTGACCCCTTGGACTTAAATAAAAATAAATGAGGAATGAGTAAGACAAATAAAGGAAAAAAATGTAAGAAATAGCAAATGTTTGGGGATATAATCAACCAAAAACCAAACAAACCCCCATGTGACATCCCCCAAATATGCTGCCAAACATGTGATTTACATCTTCTGCAAGAGGATTTAAAAGAAATGTCTAATAACATATTTGATTCTCTTAACCCTCTCCCCTTTTGTTACCTCTGTCCATGACATTTAAGAGCACAGCTGGAGCCCCCCAAGCTAACTGAAGTCATATGATGCTTCGAGGGCAGCCAAACATCCCAGCAGCAGTAAGAGGCTGTCAGGCTCAGCAACCTTAAAGGATAGCAAAGTGCTCTTTTAAAAGAGAGGGAAGCAGAAAGATCAGGCAGAGAAATTGGACTGGGGGACAGGAGATTTGGGATACAGACTATTTGATAAAATTTGTCATGTCAATAAAAATATTCTTTTTAATTAAGTATTATATGTTTTTATTTTTCTTTTCTTCGATTCTAATGGAGGAGTCATACTGAACTATTTGTGGTATGTGAAGTATTGGAAAAATAAACCTGAATAGAAGAGAGGCACAGATGTTTTCTATGTTCAATTACTTTTTTTAAAAAACATTCTTGGTTACCACACTTTGCTGCAGGGAGACAGCTTTGTGGGTCACGTACCGAATGTCCTCCTGTACTTTTTGGGGTCTGTGTGAATCAGTAGGTGCTGCTAAATCTCAGGAAAAGTGAAATTATCTGCTCAGGACTTGCTCCTGAAGCAGACATTCTCTGCTACCAGGCTGTCAGCAAAAGGCTCCTCTCATTATTCCTGCTAGGACAAAGTCCACATGGGACAAGCATGGCTGTGTTAGGCCTTGCACTGGTGCCACAATCAGCACCAGTTTTTCTTTCCTGCTGTGGACTAATTCAGAGGGTGGCAACAAGAGTTAAAATTCGATGAAAAACAGGTGAAAAATATTAGGATTTGCAGCTGAATATTAGAGCAAAATGCAGCCTAAGAGGTAAGAGGTCAGGGATGCTGTTCCTTGGTTTGAGTCCATGTGGCTGTAACTCCAGTCAAAACTGGCAGCAGAGAGGCAAATAAAGTCAGCTGTGGAGAGGGGCTCCTTCTCCCTTACATCATTGAGACACTGTGATGAGGAATGAAGGATTTTCACAGCTGTTAAGTTCTCCGTGGCACTGTATAACTTCAGAACAAAGGAAAATTTTCTTTCTGTGGTGTGGGTTTTTTACACCAAAACCATCACACAATCATTATAGAAATATAAAAGTTATCTTGAACCTTAAGCTTTAGAAAAGAAAATATGCCTTGTAGAGATAAAATACAAATATTATAAACTTCTTTATTGTTCATTCATCATACAATCATAGAATGATGGAATGATTTGGATAGTAAGAGAGACTAAAGGCCATCAAGTTCAACCCCCTTGCCATAGGCGGGGGTGGTATCCACAAGATCAGGTTGCCCAGGACCCCATTGAACCTGGCCTTGAGATTTCACATCTCTACTTTTATTTCAAGGCAGCACAGGAGGAACAAGAAGGCTGTGTGTTTCCCCTCGAGCTATTTTATTTGAGCTGCATAGTCAGTCTGACCAGAACAGCTTTCACTCCATCCAGAATGGAACCATGCACTTTGTTGGCTTTTGGCATCAGTATGAGAGATTTAGCAGTCATCTGTGTCACTCTGGTACAAGAATTTGGTTATAGATATGTCTATGACCTTATTTGGAATAAGAAGCATTATTTGCTTTAACCTCAGGATGATCTACGTGAGTGACATCTCCTTTGCAGTCTATGGATCTACGTTTTCACAAATATATTATACATTAAGCCAGGAAAAGATATACTTAGCCTTGTGCTAGGGTCTTTCAGAGAAACATGAAAGGAGCTCCTGAGGAAAAACCAGCCCTCCATTTTAGTTAATTCAGGAGCAAAATCCACTACCATGACCCATGCACTACTTAAATTTATTTCGTCATGACCAGATCATCACAAAATTATAATGTTATGTTGTGTTACATTTGTTATATTGGAGATACTGGTTGAACATAATCACAGATAGACTGATTTTGCAGTGTCTTTCCATTGCTAGGTCACACACTTTGCCACCCTGTATGATGGACAATGTAGAACCCACACAAAACAGGAATATCCACAGAGGCAAAGGATTCCTTTTTATAGAGAACTTAGGAATATAAAATTTTGATTTGATTTTGATTTTCTGAAAAATAATGATAATTTTTCATGTAGATAATATTTTTCTGTTATTTTCTGAGTTGAATGCATTGATTGTGATATAAAGCAACAAAAATCAGTGAAACAAAACATTAAATTTTAAATGTAGGTTCAATATTATTAGAAAAAATTCTATCAGAAATTCCCAGAGAAATAAAATATATTAAACTAGATTAAAGGAAAATAAAACACAAAGATACTTGGTGCTGCCAGTGCTGGATATTGTGATGACACATTCTGATAACTCTGTCAACATTTCTCTAGAAAGATCTGAGAAAAACTTTTTCTACATTGTAATGAAATTCAGACATGAACCATCTCTCACACATACCATGCAACCTGGATGGATCTTCTTTTACATCCCTGTAATTTTACATTAACCTGTGGCCTTTTGGAATATCTTCGCCTAGGAATATTCTCCCCAGATCTGCCACAAACTTAAAGAAACCCAGAAATCATCTTTTGGTTGTATGTGTAACAATGACTAAAAAGGGAGAGCACCACTGGTGATCTGCTGTAAAGCAGTCAGCACTTCAGCTTCAAGTATGTTCAAATTAAACTTTCATGGTCTACTCCTTTGAGAAGTTCACACCATGGAAAAGAATTTTGCAAATTACTATGTTCCCTTGGTTTCCAGCTTAGGAGCCACCGTTCCTTACTGTCTATAGATACCATCAGCTCTAATAGGAGAGAAGAGAATAGGTCATTTAGGGAAATATTAAAGTTATTTGCTTACTCTGTGCATAGATGACAGAATGAGCAAGATAAATGAGAAATTCAGAGCCCTACAGCAGTCACGAAAGGGCTTGAACTTTCTTTAAATACCAGCAGTTTTGGAAATCTGGTCAATTGATCCTGGATAAAAAGAATGTTGTTGGTATCTCAGTAAGCTGGTTAATGTGAATTAAACTAAAGTGTTTCAGAGGTAATGGGGAAAACTCAGTTAGCCAAAAAATGCATTAAGAAAATATGTCTTAAAAAATGTAGCTTTGCAGAGCTGTCAGCATGAGGAGGGTGTGTGTCACGCCAAAGGGAACTGCAACATCTTCCTGACAACTTTCAGGTTCCATTAGCAACTGAGGATGCCTGTGAATTCAAGTGTTATATCCATTAGTGAGCATTGCATGTTCATCTTTATGAATTGAATCACTGTCCATCTCACAGACTATCTTTGATTTTTTTAGAATGACACCAGGAAAAATGTACAACCAAACTTTACGACTGAATTTGGTCTTTTGCATCTATGGAAAAGACATGCATGGATGCAATTATTCTCTTACTAAAAAAAAAAAAAAAAAAAAAAAAAAAAAAAAAAAAAAAAAACCAAAAAACCAAAAAACCAACTAACCCACAGATTATTTTGGGCCCAAAATGTATTTTGGCACCAGGTTTTACTGAAATAGCATCCAGGGTCACAGATGCTCTCCTCTCTCTCTCCTCCTGCCTGCTGTATTTCACACCAGAACAGCGTATAAATGCAATCTTTGCTTTCAAGGAAGGAAATACAGAAACTGTGCCCTCCTTACTTCCTCACCGGGTAAGATTTCAAAATGTTTTAAGTGCTGAAATTCAAAATTTCTGGCTCTTGAGTTCCTGAATCTAAAATATCAGCCTGGGCTTCACTCCTCCACTCATCCCCTGGAAGTTCAGCTAGTTTGTCAAATGAGAAGTTCTAAGATTTGCTGCCTAAGCACTCTCAATATTCACGAAGCTAGAGGAAGAAGAATTATGAAGGAGGATGATACTGTAATGCAATAGGCATTCAGGCAGACAGGCAAGCCTAGGGTCTGTACTCAGAATCAGACATCTCTTTTTTTATCCAGTTGCTGCTTAATAAAAGGAAAGGGAGATGGAAGGTGCCCTATTGTATAATTTATGTCACTCTATTTGGAAGACTAGCTTTGAACTCTCAGGCCAAGAGGAATTCTGATCTCAATCTCTCTCTCTCTGCATGATTGCTCTAGCCATTAGCTATGATGCAAAGACCACAGCAATGTTATGATGAACAATGAGTGGCTGACATGTCTTGGACTAAATTTATTGCTTTGGGGTGATGCTAGGCATGCCTTGAGCAAGGCTGCCAGGTGTGGCTGGCCAAAGTAGCTGTACACTTGGGACACTGTGCACATTTCAGGTGGCTTCAAGGAGAGGGATGTTTAGATGTTCAGCTCAGCAGGAACAACTCAATTAAGACAGAACTTATTTAATGAAAACTGAAAATAAAACTTGATCTCTTTCTACGTCTCTACTACATAGGACTTTCCTTTACATCTCCTTTTCTGTAGCCAGTACGATGTGCCCATGATCCTGACATATAATTATTTAGCTCATCATGCCTGCAAATATATATGGGTTGCGTTGCAGCTCAGTGATTGAAACTTGAGGGGAAGTGTTTCATATTCTGGAACGTGGAGATGGAAAGCCTGCTGACATAGTGCTGAAAGACTGTAAAAGGCAGAGGATGAGGCAGTGTCACCCATACTGCTTCCGGAGTGGCTGCTGAACTGAAATGTCCCTACCTGTGCAGGGGATTTGAATCAGAGGGAAATAGTCAGTTCACTCTGCAAGACAGTGCAGGAGGACACTGTTTCTTATGTTAAGCATGTGCACTAGGAAAAATGCAACAAAACCTGAGAAGCAGAGCTATTTTCCAGGCTTAAAATGGGCTCCGGTGGTAATGTCCTTACACAGGGCATTACTTTCTTCTACTCCTGCAGTGGAGGGGCCAGGAGTGGATGGTGGAAGGCAGAACCAGGTCTCCCTCTCCTTCCACACTGATCCACTGGACAGGACAGAGGCTCTGCTGTGACAAGTTAGAATGAGCACCTATCCCTGCAAAGCCTTAGGAGGAATTCCCTGAGAGGAATTTAAGAATGCACTTAGCCAGTACCCAAGGGGCATCTTTCCAGAGCAGTTCTGGGCTCCAACTGATACATGCTATAGTTGGATACCAGAAACATATTCTTTTCATTCTCTTTCCACCCAGCTGTCCCAGAACTCCAGAGATGTGTAGTTACTTGTCATCCTTTCTTTTTCCCTTCCATGTTTTGTTTCCATTAACTGAAACCTGCAATGGTTAACTTAGCTGCATTCCCCTCAGCACAACAACATGAGAGCCTATTGAAAAGGTTGGCTTCCTTAATTGCAGAAATAGAGATGTGGAACTGTATCTTTTAGCAACAGAAATATGTTGTGCAAGGCAAAGTCAACTCCAAGAACATCAACTGATGTATTATGCTCCTCAGTCCCTGACGTTTAAGCAGAACAAAAAAAAAAAAAAAAAAAAGCATTTCCGTAGATGTTCTTCCAAAGACAAATGTCTTTTCCAAACAGTTTCATTTGTACATAGAAATATTTTATGTAATAACACGAAGTTCACCTGCTACATTATATGGAGTTATCTTTAGAAGCCAATTCACAAAAAAAATCTGCACCTAATTTGCTGATCCATAACTACATCAAGAGTCTGAGAAAGAAACATGATTAAGCATCATATTTAAAAAGAAAAGCAGTGTAGTACAAATTACAGTGTACCACATCAAAGGAAACCCAGGAACACAAAATCCATGAAACAGCTTGAAGAAGTTATTTAGAACAGGAGCATAACAAGGATCTGAGGCCCTATTTTGGGAAATTTCAGTCTACCCTGATAGATGGTTTTCAGGTGGGCAGCAAGACCATACAGAGTAAAATATTATTCTTGATAAGCACCAGCCATTGAATCAAATAGTTACACTGAAGTCTTTATGGATACAGAGCTGGCATCCCTTGAAGCATTACCTGGCCACTCACTGCTTGCACAGGCTGCTCCAAAGAGAAACGGAGTGAAGAGCTCAGAGCCAACAGGTCTCACCAACAAAATATGAAAAGCCATCAGAATGTCTTGAAATGGAGTAGTAGCTATTATAGCATTCATATACTTGTGCAGTTTGCTTTGAAGGCTCCTCTATCCTGTTTGGGTTGTTGCTGCAGTGGCTCAGGTGTGTTTGGCTGTACAGTAGCACCTCATTCTCTGCAGGAGCCAGGTTTCAGATCAACAGCCTTGGAGCTGGGGGTCACCAAGGCTCTTCCTGCCCCACAGACACGGTCTCCACAGCCAGTGGGCCATAAGGGCTCTCTGCCACATCCACTGCCTTTCAGAAATCTGTCCTCTGCCACATGAGCATTTTGTTCTTAAATCCAAATCATACACAACAGCAAGAATTTCCTTCCCATGCCAAGCACAAATAAAGGAGAGAATAAACTGGAAATTAGATGTACTAATGGACACAGAAAGTTGTCAACAGAGTTAATGGTGAAGGAAGACAATCTTCAGGCTGACGGTTTGCACACCCATGTTGAGCACCTGTATTTGCTTATTTCCCTCCAACCTCAGATTGGTCTTTTTCAGTGTGCCTCAAATGCCTGAGACATGCCAGACTCCTATGGACCACAGGAAAATGTTATGGGGTTTCCAAGGGTCTGGAAGAATCAGCAGTTTATTTTTAAAAATTAATTAAACATCTTCTGGATCATGTGAAAAAAGATCATCTGCTTACAGTTTCCTTGCAGTAAGATTGTCCTTATCTGTGTATTATGCTTCCAAAACACTGAATCTCTAATATTCAGGTAAATGTGTTGCTCCATGTTTATAGAGTAAGCAAAAGAAACTCTCCTTTTTGATAGTAATTTCACTCATTTATAGTGAAAAATATTGTAAAATAGATTTCTCATAAAAATAACGTGTAGGGAAATCAAGAAATTTAACACTAGGTTTTCAAATAAAAAAAAAATTTCTAACGCTTTTAAATAAACAGGACAAATATGACAATAAAACTTTTATTTATTTTCTTCTCAAAAGGATTGCATCTTATTGTTTGGATAATTATAAGATAGAGGTTTCTCTTTAGTGGTCCAGGTAGGCCGAGAAAGTGAGAGTCATTCTTCCTTTTTATCAGGACTTCACCCAAAGCTTTAAGGTATGTGCTTATATTTCAGAGTGAGTAAAAAAAAAAAAAAGGTCAAGTTTTACTGATTTATTTTAAATTACCAGTTCCTTGGGATTTTGATGTGGACTTTAAATTATGTCTATTAAGTATGTTCATAACTGTACTCTGATACATGGTGGTCATGAAACATCCTTTGAGCTATTTCTGTTGACACAGCACCATGCTGGTGTTTTGAGCCACCACTTAGTATAGAACACTTTCTACTGAAATGCTTCCTCTTCTTTTCACAACCCCATGCTTTCCTAGCTCTTGATTAAACATCATATTTTGTACTGTTTGAGAGCTTTAATGTATACAGGTAGGACTCTAGATGCCACTCAAAACCAAGTTTCCTTAATATGGAAAATCTGGAAGAAAAGAAAAAGAGTGAAAAAGGATAAAGACAACTTATTTGATTGAACTCTTTATCTGGATGACTTCAAATACTTTGACATGTATCTATATTTTTATTTGGTAAAAGAATCAAGAATAATTAAATAGGAATGGTAACATCTGTCACCAATCAATGGACTTGCAGTAAAATTAAAATGGTATTTCTTTTCCCTGAAATTCACTTTTTTTCCTCTGATGCCATTCATTGAGATCAGATGCATTTCACTTTAGCTGTGTCAGATCTTGGAATTACATAAGTAATAAAGTCCTGAAGGCCAATGCCATGGGAACAATGGAATGCGTAACAATATAATCAGCAGCGAAATCTTTATTTAATGTGTGGCATTTTAGTGTTCTGAAATGTGATGATTTTTAAACCTCTTTGTTCTTTGTTGCCAGGTTCTAAGAGTTTTAAACTTGTGACATTTCATCTTAGTTGATGCCTTTTTCTTTTTTTTTTTTCTGACTTTGGAAATTATTATATAAGACACATGAAGAAGAAAAGTGAGGCAGTATAAATGAATAAAAATGAATAAAACAGTCTAAACTGTGCTTAGTAAATGTTAAGCAGAGCCAATAACTTCTTAAACTTGATAGTATCTAAATCATTCTCAGCGAACACAGAAAGAAGTTTTCTTGTTTCAAAAGCTACTGCAAATTCAATAGCAACAATTTTATTGCTGGGATTACTTGAGCTCTAGCACTTTTTAAATGAAAATGTTACTTAGCAAGAAGAGAAAAATTCTAGGTCAATTCAACAAATTTCAGTTTGTTGTGGTTTAAAAACAAACCAAGTAAGAGGCTCTAAGTTAGAAATAAAATTTAATGAGAAGAAAAGGAAAATAAAATAGAATAAAATAAAATAAATACAAAAAGAAAAACCAGTGACAGAGTCAGAATACAACCTGATCAGGGTGATGGAGACAGTCCAGACGAGGTGGTCTTCTTGAAACAGAAATCTTGTAGAAAGGTCTGGTAGCTCGGTCCTCTGGGAATCCAGTGGGAGAGGGCTGCTTCTACTGTCCCAAATCCCAGTTTATATCCAGGTGAGAATGCTTGGCTCTTCCCCATGGGCAGAGCATCTCACAATGGGATGATGAGTCATGGAAGAGAGCCTTAATGGCCCATTAAAGAGAGAGATAACGCCCGGAGGGAGTTATCTATGAGTCATGCAAAAGGCATTGATGGGCCATTAACTGAAGATGGTGATAGAATACACCCTAAACTACAACCCAAGACACAGTTCTACTCACTCTAGTAGATGCCAGATACAGCTTTTTATAATGTTCCTTTTTCATAAGTTCATAAGGTAGTTTGGTTTGGAAGGGACCTTTAAATATCACATAGTCCAGCCCCCTGCAGTGAGCAAGGACATCTTCAACTACATTAGGTTGCTCAGAGCCACTTCCAAACTGATCTTGGATGTTTGCATGGATGGGCATTTACCACCTCTCCAGGCAACCTGTTCAAGTGTTTCACCACCCTCATTACCAAAATTTTCTTCCTCATATCTAATCTAAATGGATGTTCTTCTAGTTTGAAACCATTGCATCTTGTCCTGTCAGAAGAGGCCCTGCCGAAAAGTCTGTAGGCACTGGAAGGCTGTAATAAAGTCTGCTTTGAGCCTTTTCTTCTCCAGTACGAATGCCAGCTCTCTCAGGCACGTCTCTCCACATGCCTGTCTTCACAGGAGATGTGCCTCAGCCTTCTGATTAACTTTGTGGCTCCCTCTCAATCCAATCCTACACTTTATATTTCTAACATTTAACCCAAATCTGCACTAAGCCAGTGTCAAGAGTATGGTGCTAAGCATATGACAGGGAAGGCAAGGAAGCTTACAAATAAAGAAGATCCCCCTATCAAAAGGCTGTGACACAGGGAAGAAAATGTCTCAAGCTGGATTGATCCCACATAACTCTGAGTAGTTATGCAAAGGGCTACCACACACTGGCACTGCCTCTCCCTTTGCCTTCCCAATGACCTGGCCAAAGCTCTGTTAAAGGAGATGGAACCTTTGACAGTGGCTTTAAATAAGGAGAACAAATGATGGCAATGGCTTTAGCAGTGGCCTGATCCTAGAAGAGGACCTTGCTGGTGGTGCTTATAGCTCTTGGGATCATTAAATTGCTCTTAAATTGTGAGCTGGCACATTCTACAGAGCAAGGAAAAAAAGACAGCAGAAAAGGCAGAGAAAACATACAGGCAGAGAAAATGGCTTATCTGACACTAAGGAGAACACAGCTTTGGGCAGGACCAGTAAGGGTGCAGTATTTTTTTCCTGATGAGGAACCTTTAGAATAGCCCACAATCAAAATGTGGAAGGAGTTTCCCCTGAGCCACACATGTAAGTGCAGAGAGGCTCATCACAGGTAACGGCACGACCTGTGCAGCTCATTCCCCCACCAGTTTGCTTATATGAGAATATTCCCTCAGATGCACACACAGCCATGCCTAGGAAGGGCACCCAGCTGATCTACCACCTGGGCTTTTTCACACAGGTTAATCTTTTGCCTTCAGAACAACCTGAACCTGTCCTTTGCTCTTTCAGACTTTTCTGTCTTATCTTGGGGCCTGATGGTTATTCCTGTTTGTCCACTGCTTTCATTCTACCTATCCTTGCAGACTCAGAAAAAAAAACTGGCATTGGGGTTGCATAAAGAAAAGCTACAAGGATTTTCAAACCCATCAAATGTGATTAACCTTAATTGAGTAGTTGTTTTATGAAGCAAGGTTCAGTACTTAAAACTGCAGCAACTTTACCAGATGAACAATTTTAACAGACCCTCATAAACCTGACTTTTTATCAGCTGCCCAATAGATTTAACATACTTTTTGTCTGAGGGCAAAATAGGTATCAGGACATCTCAGTTAATGAAGTGAGCCTTTTTCGTACTGGAAACATACATTATTTGCTGTATTTCAACATTCTCCAAGTCCACTTCTTGCCTTTCTCTGGCTGAAATGCATTAGCTAGCTCACATGAAAGGAAGGACAGTCCTTCAGGGTAAACTGGGGAGCGGAGGACTGAGTAATGCAATGCATTTTGGAGAAAAAAAAAAGGACTTCAGACTCTGGGTTTCTCTATGGAATCAAAATAAAAAACATCTTGGGATTTTCAGATACCTTTAAGGCAGCCTGTAAGATTTGAAAAGGATGGAGAGGCAGAGGAGATGGAAGTGGTTCTTCAAACCTAGGAAGCCACTAAGAATTGCAAGACTAGAGAGCAGGAGTGTGTAAAAGCATGTGATGGGGAACAAGGAGATTCATATTCAAACCATTTCATGCAGTCTACCTCATCCGGTGCACCGCTCTGAGCTAACTCAATTTAAAGAGATGCTGTGTTTTAGTTTAAGTGTTTGTATTCTAAAATAAAATCTTGCTTTAGAAACTGGAAACCTTTCAATATTGCTTGGTGCACTCACTCTCCATAAACGGTGGGGCAATTCTGCCCCCAACTCCTGGCCAGCTTGAGACCCTTCTGCAAATAAATGCAGAGGTTTGAGGGGGACAATATGGCAGAATTAGTAGCAACACCAGAAAGATGAAAAGAAATCAGATCTGAAGACTGGAGCTACACAGGACTTTGGAGATTGAGGGCTACTCTCTATGCTGAGTCTCAAATATTTATTTTTCACTCAGCTATTTTGTACTGCCAGATTTTGAGAATATTCTGTTTTCCAGAGGTTTCTCTACAAGCAAGACATAGCTATTTCTGCATACCCAGAAACCTCAGATCCATTTGATGTGCATGCATAGACAAATTCTACCACATGATTATGAAGCATTCTTTAGAGCTGTGCAGTTTCCAGGAAAAGCTGGGTGGACTTACAGCAGATGCATGTATTAATGACGCAGCACTTCCATATTATTTGCAGCACTTCCAAAAAGCACAGGATCTACAGCACATACTCTGCAATACAGATTTGCACATGTACAGCCAGTTGGACTTGTCCAGAGATGTTGAACTTCCTGAACATTTGCAGACTGCGAGGAAAGCGTTTGCTGCTGCTCCCCTTGGATTTGCAGTGCATACATAATGTGGTGCATGTGTTCATATTTTTGTGTGGGAACACCTGGGCAGAACTATAGGGGCAATAAACAAGTGTTCAAGGCAGTGTAAAATTAATGAAGGAATATCATGCTAGGTGAATCAGAAAAAAAATGTTATGACAAATGGCAGTTTGGTGGTTGTAGGACAGTTAACTCTGGCAGTGCTCAGGACTGTGTGGGGTCTCCTTGGGAGTACTCATAGATCTTAGTGCCACAGGGAAGGAAAGAAAAGGCTTCAATGATGTTCCCCAGGAACAACAGATCCATCCGAGGTTCAAGTGAACACAGTGGGAAAAACAAAAGCTACAGGAGAGATTCTTATATTCTTAGCTCAATATACTAATGGACTATGGCATGGGACATTTTAGCACAGTGGTTTTGCTGGAGGTCTTGGGAGTGTCTTACTATTTTTTTGCTTGCATTTAGGAAATAGCAACAGAGTTGTTATTCCTGGTGCCATACGTACAAGCAGCAGGTTTCCTAGGGTGCTGCTAAGGGATGCACTGGGAGCCGTGGAAAGCACATATGAATGCATGTGAAACTGCAGAGAGCCCACTGGAGAGACTCCAACCACTTTGCAGACTCCTGGAGGCACAGAAAACACATTTCAGTCTGCACCACAATCAAATTCACTCTTGATGGCATAGGCAGGTGAGCGGTTCCAGTGTATCACAGAACCACAGAATATTCGGAGTTGGAAAGAACCCACAAGGATCATTGACTCCAACTCTTAAACCTATGTGCAAAGCAGATTAAAAGATCAGTTTAATAATTTTTGTGAAAAGTAGTCTCTGCATATGGCAAAGTAATTTTCAAGTCTAGTGTCTCAACCACTCATTTTTTAGTATCCTAAAGGGAATTAGAGAAATAGGACTAATTGCCTAACAAATTGCCTTTGTAGACCAAAGCCTTTTTAAAATGCTATAAGACCAGAAAAGTTTTATTTTCTTGCTCTTCTATAACTGAAGGTGTCCAAACCAATATTTTTTTTAAATTTTGGCATTATAAGTGCATTTTAGGCCAAGCTTTTCTTTACCAAGTCATAGCTGTAAGCCAATCCTGACATCCAAGTTATAAAAAGTCCTTGAAAACAGCAACTTCTAATGGAAAAAAGTTTTGGTGAGGTAAATGTGCCACTATAATAGCAGAAAATATCTGTTTTTTCTATATGCTGAGCCTCACTGAAATATTTCTGTGAGGAATTTATATTGCTAGAATAGAATTTCCCAGTGGAATGTATAGTATAGTATTGATGAATTAACCGCTCCCATTTTCTTCAGATAGGAAATTTTTATTCTTGAATGTCTAATGTTCTGAGCAATCCTTTAAATACTGAACATCAAGTATTGACCACTTTGATGTCTTATGTCTAGTAAAAGTTAATAACAATTATGTTAAAATTTGACCAGACTTCTTTTTAGCATTTCTTCCAAAAAAGCTTCCCTGCATAGCAGAGCACACACGTTCCTCAGTCTTGGCATTCTGCTCCTCGGCTGTCGTCATTCCATCTGAAGCATTTACTTTGAAATGCCTGCCAAATATTTTTGCCCCGGTACCACAATAACAGTGCAGCAATGTGGGAGTGATTCAGCTCTGTGCGTTTACAGTGAGAGCAGAGAAACAGGCTCAGGGAAGTGGTCTGTGAGCTGGGTTCTCCTAGTGATATCCAAATCCTAAGCAGATCTGCTAAACCTCGTTAAAGGTCATGTTTGCATTTTTCTAAGTTACTGTTTCTTCTGATAAACAAGACAGCTTGGATGTGAGTTGTCTGGTTTTTCTTGTCCACTTAACTTTCAGAAAGTAATCTCGAAATAAGTACATTTTAGATAGAACAGCATTGGGCTATGTCTTCATTAATGCCAATCTGCAGAGCTTCCCTGAGAACAGAGGAGCTCCCCTCATTCACAGCAGCTCCATGGTCCTTTCTGTAGGTACTTATGTCTTGCAGAGCTGCTGAGGGTGTTTGGGCAGTGCATGACCTGTCCACATATTTTCCCCGGGAGAATGTGAAGCACACCACTAGACCTGCTGTTAAACCTTAACACTGAGGTAAAGGGAGCATTTTGCAACAGTCAAGATCTCCAGGCTTCAGCTCGTTCTGATCCTGGCTGCCTTGTAAATCTTTCTTGCCCCACTTCAATGGAGATAAGAGGGATTGTATGCTTGAGGTTCAGTTGAGAGAGACCACCCAAGTCATAGCTCATTTCACTTCTCCTGACCTCCTCTGATATGCCCATCAAAGCAGCAATTAAAATTTGTGTAGAGCAAATGTGTTCCATCAACCTGCTTTTCATCTGGCTCTACAAATACTTGAGACTTGACTAAGCAGCTGAAAATTTTGAAAACAAGAATGAGTAAATGTAAAGACAGATTCCCCCCCACCCCCCTCCCGTTCTGGAGCAGGATGATCTGTTTACCTTTCCAAAAGAGCTGTCAGCAGAGTGGTCATCAAGAAGTATGAATTCACAAGTGGTGCACTCCTAGGAAAACAAGTACATGTAGAAACTTGTTCCTTCTATTTTCAAGATTAATTTTCCTTTGCTATTTGTGTTTGGCAGCAGACTTTCTTTTTTAGTTCCAGTGCAGCCTTTTAATAGATGCATAGCAGCCTGCTTTACTAGGTGAAAACAGCTTTACTTTACCTGCAAACATTTTACTCACCTGTTTGGCTGCAGTTGTACAAGCACATAAGTCAGGAAAGTCAAGTAAGTGAATAAAAGAGGCACCATGATATATTCAGTTCAGTTCATTCATGTGCTGCTGCATGTATAAGCAACAGGAATTCTACTGTACCCTTTAAACAGTCTCCTGTGTTATTCTCCAGTGAACTTGATGCTACTGGTGTCTTTCTGTCATCAGGCTAGTCATACTAGCTCCAGTGGCAAGTTTACAAAAAACTGAGATGAGAAAATGTTTTTTAGAGGACCCAAAATTTCCTCTTGATGAGGGTGTTGTGTTTCAGTTGGAATACATGGACATACTCCACCCAGCAGGAGCCAATTGCTCCATTCAGAGCACTCCAGAGCCAGGACTGCCAAATGTCACCAGGGAGGAGATTGTGCAGATGGTGGGCAGCTGGGGCTCAGGAGAGTGTGTCTCTTCCATTTATTAGTCTCTTCCATTCAGCCTCAACCATTGTCTCTGCCTACAAGACAACATGCACAAATACTCATCCTTCCTCAGACACAGCTTGTGGGGCTGTGATATGCAGTGCAATTCCTTACGTGGGCTTTCTGAAGTTTGGTTCTAAATATATTTGCCCTTTCCTGCAGATTTGGGCCTTGTAGACTTGTACAACACATACACCCATGCAGAGAAATGCAACAGGAACCTCTTGCTTCTGCAGTGTTTTGGGATTTGCACACCCACACAGGGCCTTTATTAGCTTGGTCTGTAATCTTTGGGTATGGGATGTTCTTACTAAATCATCTTGGTGTCTAGGAGACATGCACTGGAGGAAATCCAAACACAACTGCCCTGTTCCCTGGAGCTGGACAGAGCCATGCTCACACGTATCAGGAACTTGTGCTGGTCTGTGTCAGGGGCACATACCATTCTCCACATAGCACCATGGTCTCCTACACCTTTTGCAAGGAAAGACATCTACGAAGAGCATGAATAAAGTTGTGTGCCTTTTGACTGGTCATTGTGTGGAGGAAAGAAATGAAAAATCTTTGGACATTTCCCTGTTTCATGAGCACCCACAGAAGTGGCATCTCTGAAGAGCCCTTAGCATCCCCACAGGCCTGCCCCGTTGGAGTCAGATGAACTGCACTCCCTTTCATGTGGACCAGGCCCTTAAAGGTGGTGCAGACTTGAATGCCTCTGTATCTGCCTGTGAGCATATAAGTGTGTTAATCATATGATCACAACAGTACAAAGCTGCCTCTGCTGATATGCTCTGACCAGTTTGGAGGTGGACACCAGTCACAGTTGCAGCAGAAGGAGGTGCTCTCTAATACACTGCAGGCATTGGACGGCCTTATTTCTCTCTCTGGGAATTTGTATAACTGCTCTCACATTAGTCTTTGGTATCTTCTGGGAGCTAGTGAAGGCAAACAGTTATTTGATTTATCTCTCTTCATTTCCTCCAAGCGAAAAAAAAAATGAGGAAAATAGTTTCAAAGGTACCCAGGTGGAAATCAGAGATACATCAGAACAAACACGAGGCGGGAGAATGAATAATCTGTGCAGATGTTTGTTGAGAAAACCTGGGCTCCTGTGCTCCACAATTGTTTTTGCAGGTGAGATCTTTCCCTTCTAAAGCTGAGGAAGTCTAAAGTCTGGATGGGTTTGAAAGACACAGATCTGCCTTTGAATTCTATTGTTATTATCGTGGAATCATTTTACATAATTGACACCTTTTACATAAAAAATTATTTGGAAGATATTTTGTTTATACTGTAGCTAAAACCTACCTGAGTTGTCTAGTTTCACTGAGCCGTACAGTATATTCGTCAATGCATAGTTCTATTGCATTTCAGCATTTGTTATGAAAACCAAAATTCTTACTCTGAGTTATTTATGCTGGCAGTGCTTCAAAGGAAGCAACTGCTTTACTTCATGCCAATCTCTGGAGCAGTGGGGAAGAACACCTCTCCTAAGATCATTTATATCTTGTTAACCTTTCGATGCAGCTTTGTCTGAACACATTTTTTCTCTTTAGTGCATACCTGCAATGACAGGAACTTGTTTGATAAGACACTGATATAAGAAGTTATATATTCTTGTTTAGTGAAAATAAATATACGTGTGAATCCAAACATCTTTTATTTTCATTCTTACATGTTGACAAAACAAATACAAGAATTTTCAAGATGTAGAAATATAAGATCCTACTTCTTGCATGGAAGGGCGGCCATTAAGCTGTGTTGCTACAAGAGCCAAAAATGAAGGGTTCATCCTCTAAACAGTGCAAAGTGAGCAGTAGCCAAGAGGAACACTTTATTCTGGTGAGGGTAGAGTCAAATCTGCTAATTTTACGTCAATAACTCCTCCAGTTATTTCCCAGAATTTTTACCTGCACGCGCAGGTCTTCCACTCTGGGCTGTGCCTTGACTTGTAGTATAATCAAGACATTCACAAGACCAGGTAAGTTATTGCCATCACTCCCACTTATCTGCTCCTTTAATTGTTTCCACAAAAGGTTCAGGACTTGCTGTTTGTTTTGCAGAAGGAAAGCATCAGGCATGGCTTTGTGGGAGCCAAAATGCTGGAACCACAACCATGCTATGGTGTGGAGAAGGGTGTACTCTGCTGAGCAGGGACTTCTCCTGGCAGTAGGGGAGGCTGAGCTACTGCACCAAGCTCATCCATGCTGCACTTGCCCACTGCCAAGGAAAATCAAAGCACGGCAAGATGCTGCCAGCAGTGATATGAAAATGGAAACCATGCTCATAAGTACCGGGAGATGTTGATATATTCACTGTACTGCTTGGTGTCATGACATTACACCAGTCCAGGTCTGAAGCACACATTTATTTTCCAGTTACTGAAAATGGAAGATGGTGCACCATAAGCAGCAGTTCACTAAATACCATGTTAAGGGGAAAATAAATCTGAGATGAAGGGTCCAGAAAAGCTCCAGATTACAGTAGTTGTGTAATGACTCTCTTGCAACACACCTAATTTTGTTAAGGTAAGATCAAGCCACAGTTACCTGCCCAGGATTTCTTCCTGGAACAGATATATGTTTATATCTTAAAACAGAGATTTGGTATCATTTCCCTGAAGCTAAACAGAAATGCAGCACAAACCATTTTTCCCCCAGTTTTTATTATAGAAAGGTTGTGTTTAAGTTAGTGCCATGGGACAAGCCCCTGTTGAGCCTGGTGTTGAGAGTACTCTATTTATCTTCTAAGGTGACTCACTTCTGAATGATGTTCATCTGATCCCATAGACACAAGAGCAACTGCACTGTGTCAGGCAGGCCAAAATGCAGTAAATAGGAATGACTGGGAGTTCTGCTTTAAAAGAACCCTTCTGATCTGAATTAAAATTCCATTGCCCTGTAGTTTTAGCATAGGTATAACCCAGATCTGCTACATTTCCTTCTTCTGTCTCTGACCAAAGTACACCAGATTCTTCAGAGGTACAAATATTCATCTAACAGCAACTGCAATACAGTTTATTTGGAAGGCATTTGTGGGCCATCACATAAGTCATTCAACAAGGGTGTCAGAAGTACTACTGTGTGTTGTGAGAGATTGCTTCTTCTGCAGAAGTAGAAAAAGTACTAATAGAGAAAACCAGAAGAAATATCTGAAGTGTGAAAACAGATTATTCAGAACTCCTGTCTCTGTCATTTACAGTTTGTTGAACATGAATAAATTCAATTTCTGCAAATCTGGTACAACAGCAAGTGATGAAGATTTAGAATTTATACATACCTGTAATATGTAGATGATAAAAAAGATAATAATAAAAGATAATAAAATATAATTAAACACCCCCATGGTTACACAAATAAGGTCTTTCTGTTATCATATGTTTTGAGTTACTTTTTCATTTATGTATTTTCTGTTACTCGTTCTGATCTCTTAAATGTCCCTGACTTATTTTCCTGCATCAACTTCATCCTTCTTTTGCTTGGCGGAGATTGTTGTTTGCCCAGCTTACCATTGGGGGCATTAAAATTACTTATTTATTTTTTTACATAAAGAGAGTAAGTGCTGCCAGCACAGCTTCTTGGAAAAGTGCTAGGATTAGCCTCATTCTGTACAGTAGCCAAGCAGGGCACATTGTTAGTACTCTGTGAACAATGAGTATTATTGTTATATTAACTTGGTTTCATTTCTTGGGGGAGAAGAGAAAGATTGGTGGATTTAGTCAGAGATAAACTAAATAATAGGCACATGCCCAATCTGGATTTCACTGAGAACAGCTGAATAACTCCAGTTAACATCACTGGGAACGGGGTTAAGCTGTTAGGATTACATCTGTTTCACCAGCTGTAGTCATCCACATGTTAGATTTCTAACCTCACCCTCAGGCTTTCCACATCAGTGGAGAGAAACTGTAACCTCCTGAAGGGCCATTGGTCCATCCAAAGGTGCCCTGGAAGTGTGTGATAAATTTGCCTCCTTTGCTGACTGTGTCATTCTGCTTTCAAGATTGTTAATGCTACAAATCTTTTTATTGGAGTGTCTTGAGCTATGAATATCCTACAGTGGTGTTTTGAACACAGATTCTGGAACAACTTGAGCAGCATTCTCAAAGCCCACAGATGAGCAGCACTGGCCTTGTTAATGCAGGGAAGCACTGGGGAGAAATACCTGAGCTCTGGGCTGATGATTTAACTGTGGAGCTGGGTTTAGCACACATTGTGCCTGACTTAATTAGCCCGAAATTGTCAGTTCTAATCACCATACCCCTTAGTATCAGTATTGCTCACAGGCTTGAGGATTGTTGTTTCTATGTAGCTTTTCATCAATGGATGAAAGCTTCATGCAGAGGTTTTGCACCTATTTTCTGTCTGTAACAGCTGCAAAAATTACCCTCAAATACAGCACCTGAATGGTGGAGTCTTTCAAGGACATATTTCTCTTCATCTGGAGGATTTACTAAATGATGTTCACATATCTTAAGTGCTGAGGTGAATGGAGGTATCTCTGGAAAGACATACCTTCCTCTGGTCTATGCTGAAAATACTTTTTTTCTGTTGGATTTCTCTGCTAACTAGGAGAAATTCTGATATATTAGAGATTATTGTTATGGACTTTCTGTGTTCTACCACTGTTAAAAGTAGAACTGGTGTGCATTCACTGAATTTAATGTATTTAATGCTTTTGAGGAAGCCTCAGGTTATCTGCCACGTGTGCATTTCTGGAAGGAAGAGAACTGAGAATAGATGCACTGACAATCAGTTCTATCTGAGCTAACAGCTAGGTTTGGGGGCTTGGATAGCAGCAGAATGGATCTTGATGCCTTCATCCCAATATTTACTGCAAACTCTTGTACTGGTGCTCTTAGCAGATCTGTCTGGGTCACCTTCACTGATGTGGCAGACCAAAGCCAGGTTTTTATGGACAGGAATGCAAGGAGCACAGCAAAGAAGCAGGGTTGTACCAAATTGTACCAGCTCAGACACAGCGTGGTTTATTTAAGCTTTGAAGAAGTCAAGCTAAGAGCAGCTCAAAATAATTTTCATTTTAAAGTGAATTTAGATCACCAGAAGTTTGGAGCAGCTTTTTTCAATCATAACTGAAAATCAGTGTAGCTCTGACAATAGACAACCTATGAATGAGGAAACTGCAGCTCGCAGGAGATCATGATAATATGGTAGAAAAAAATTTCTACCAGAGACAAGGGGACAGCTGATATCTAGAGCAAGAAAAAAAGTCTCTGGGGTTAACAAGAAAAAAAAATGAGAGCATTCCAAAACATTTCACCAAAGAAAGTCTAAGTGTTAGTGACACATGTTAATGTTGTTGCTAAATGCTTGACTGGCAGGTAGTCAGATACTTGTGCTCTGAGTGTGGTTTAAGAGCTTACTTGAAAGCAAATAGAAGCTTGAAATGAGGCAACTCCAGTTCCCTGTTCTGGGAGAAGCATGGGAACTGCTGTGAGCTGTGAAGACGCATCTGTTTAACCCAATGTCTGTCTTCAGCAGTGGCCAGTGTGCAGATGCTTTGGAAAAGAAAAGAAATAAGGCATGTATGGAGCATTCATTTCCCTCCTATAATCCCCAGATCCTGGCAGTCAACAGTTTAGGGACTTCCTAATGCCAGACACTGCATCTGGACCATTGTTTTTAATAGTCACCAGTGGACCTACATTCCATAAATTTGACTAATCTATTTTTGTATCCATTTATACTTTTGGCCTCTGCAGTATCCTGTGGCAACGAACCCTTGGTCTGAATTATGCTGTGTGATAGAAAGAAGTCTCTTTTTTCTGTTTTGAACCTGGTTCTCAGTAATTTTGCTGGGTGCCCCAGTTCCTGCACAGTTAAAAATAGTGAATTACTGTCCCTTGCTTGCACTCCTAAGGCTGGCTCATTTTAGAGATCAGAGATCCACAGTTTCCCTTAATGAAGCAGAAAATGCTTATTGTCCAAAACCTGCTCTGTATCCCTGTTGCCCTCTCTTTTGTACACTGCTTCAATCAGGGTCACCGTACAGGAATTAAAATATGAGTATATCATGTTATACTACTTCTCATGTATTCAGCCCCTTTATAAACTCAGTTTTGTGGACTGTGTTCACGTATACCTGAAAAGAAAACAAGTCTTTGCAAAAACCAGTACAATTATCTCCTGTGTTTCTTGTTCCTCTTACAAGAGCTGACAAGGTGTGTTCAATGGATAGAATCATAGAAACATCTAGTTTGGAAAAGATCCTTAAGATCCTTGAGTCCAACCATAAACATAACTGTTAAGCCCACCACTAAATCATGTCCCTAAGTGCAACATCTACATATCTTTTAAATACCACCAGAAATGGTCACTCCTCCACTTCCCTGGGCAGCCTGTTCCAATGACAACTCTTCCAGTGAAGAAATGTTCCCTAAAATCTAAATCGTGCAACTTGAAGCATTTTCCTTTTGTCCTGTCATTTGTTAGTGGAGACAAAGGAAGGAGTGAAATGGTTCTTATTTCAAGACATCTGGAACTGTCATTATGGTCTCTGCAAGAATGCAGGGACCACCTGCAGCTGGGCTTCCCAACTCCCCACCAGTTTTGGGGCCACCACCACAGTGGTCATTGTGGTGGGGCAGCTGGACAAGAGCACAGTTGATTGGACTGCACAAACCTGCTTGTACAGATCCATCGTGGGAGAAGGGTGTGAGGGGTCTTCAAAAAAGATTAGTTCTTCCCCTCTTGTCTCTGTCTGCAGAGAGCCTTTTCACTGCCCAGTGAGGGAAGGGTGAGGGACAAGCCCTGGCTTCAGAGTCCACCTACAGTTAGATCAGAAGCAATGCTGTCTTCCATGGCCTCCTTTTGCAAGTATTGTTACAGCTGCTACCTTGTGCTTTTTGGCTGTGAGAAGTCCCTGGTTCTTGCGGTCCCCACAGCACTTCCCACTCTGCAGTGGGAAGCTCCTCTGAAGAGCAGACAGGCTTCCCTGAGCATCTCAGCCCCGTGAAGAGAAAACCAGACAGTTTCCAGGCAACTCTTGATTTATGAGCACTTACTCAGCTAAGGTGATTAGCCCAAAATGTTGACCTAAAGCCACCAGTGGGAGGCAGCTCCATTGCTGCTTACCTCATACCCTCAGATCAGTATCTGATTTATCACCATAGCAGTTCTGCTCTAAAGTATTGAGCCTAAATGTTCTTCTGTTTCCCTAGTGGACAAATCACAATAAGATATAGGTTTAGAGCCAAATTTTCAGAGGCAGATTCCAACTGTTTTTATCTCTTTTAGCCTTTAAGGTTTTGGGTGCATTACAATTGAAAAGGGTAAAAGCTCCAAAATCAGGAAGGTCACTTCATTAAACACAGAAAATCTACATGCCTGACGGTGGACCAGATCCCTCTCCCATTAATAGTGTCCAATGTCTCCCTCTGCAGCCACTGGACACTATTCACTATCCAAGGGTGTTGGATATCAAAAGCAAATATCTGCATAATAATCTGTAAAGGAGAAAAGAGTGGTGATGACCTACAGTAAATGCTGTGGTGGCCAGGGTCACTGGGAAAAGCTGATCTGGCTTTGGTGCATTAAACCCCAATTAGGCTGCTGAGGTTTAAACATGCACGTACATGTGTTTTGCTGAATCAGTGCCACACTGCATAAAAATAAAATTTCTTACTCTGAATTTTGAATGTACACATACTTTGGCACCAGAAAGGGAGCATGCAAGGAGTTAGAGGCACAAATCTGCAGGGTACATCAAGGCCCTTGTGAAATACGGCCCTGGATTTTGGCAGCTGACTTTGGCTTCATAGCCAGACAGTGAAGAAAAATATATTCAAATTTCTATAGTAAACATATCTAGCAGACCTTAACTTCAGCAGGGAGTCTGTTACCAGTTGCATTCAAAAATTGCATTTTTAATCTGTTATGTCATTTACTATCATTTAAAACCTTTTATGCTCTGTTAAAAAAAGGTGTGTTAGTATGAACTGCAGGAGAACTTGCTCTTGTAATGACAATATTTGGTTTTAATCCTCTATTTCTTTGAACAAGTTCGTACATACTTCCTCATCTCTAAAAAGAAACTAACCTTCATGTTTAGCAGCACTGACTTTGAAACAAAAAAGAAATGTGTTGCACATGAAAATGAAGCCTGTATAACTGTGAAGGATCTTTTCGATTGTCACTTCACTGTAACAGGGCAGGCCACTGCTTAACTGCAGAGCAGTCGTAGTCCTCAGAAGAACTGCTTTATTTCAGTTTTATACTGCAGTAGCTTAATGAAGTAAAATTGGACTAGTGCCATAACACTTAAGGAACTATGTTTTGAAGCCTCCTTCACACCACTGTAATTTGCTGTGACATGTGGCACATGTCTCAGAAACACATTCAGAGATAAATCATCGAAATGGCCAGCTATAACTGCACTGCAGCCACGCACTGAGGATGCCATGCCAACATTCACTGGATTCCTCACCTGCTATGGGAGACAGATATGACAGAAGGCGAATGGCCAACAGAGGAAGCATTTTGGAGGTTTGCATTCATCTGTATCTCTGTGGCTGAAGACCTTGTGTTCCTACTTTTCTTCCCACATAAACATAGGAGACATTTCTCCCACATTTTGGTCAGTCATTTCTGGGTAGTGGAAAGTGGTGCAGTTTTCACTATGACTGGAAAGAGACTGGGAGTGCCCTTCACTAACACACTTGATTGTGAATGTCCCATTCGGTTCAAAGCTGCTTACATGGCACATTTCCCACACAGTGAACAGCAAGTGTTGAGAAAGGGCATTAGCCTGCCAGCTCCCAAACCATCAGTGGTACATCGTTGTGCTCTTTTACTATTGCCTTCCTTTTCTGTAGCCAAATTTAAGTGTACAGTTGCCTGCAGGAAGATATTCTACATCCAAGTGCTGCTGCTGCCACTGTTTTAACTCCCTCACAGCTTTCATTCACAATTTGGTTTTGATTGTGAGGCCCTCCTTGCTGCAGAAAGTACATGTAACACTGAGGACCTGCTCAGCTGCGGATCACAGCTAGGCTGGTACCCAAAACTGGAAGCTGTTTACAAAATAAGAAAGTTTAGGAAAGTTAGTGACACCATGAATTATTACAGGTTTAGACAAATTTCCTCCAAACTCACAAATATCACATTGGATTGAGAATTAGCATGGGTAGAAATTTTCTGGAGAGAGAAAGATTCTGCCTTTCTTCCTCTTGCTGATTTCTTGAGATGAATCACTTGTGAATTTTTTTAAATCTTCCAGATTTGGAGCTATGAGTGCCTAACAAAACAAGCACAATTTTGCTGTTTCTTGCTGCTGCACTGTTGACAAACAAGGAAGAAAAAAAGAATTAGGAAAGGCTCCAACTGATTCTGTGAGGCCTCACATTCGTGCATTAAATCACTGCCTGACCTCTGGGTTTGCCTGCTGACCATCAGCTACAGAGTCAGCATCAAAAAATGCAAATATTCAGATTACAAATACAATTACCATAATCTTGAAAACCACTGTTATTCCTTATCTCCTGGCAATTAAATGCATAGCAGAAGAAATAAGTCTTTAAATACAGTTTCATAGGCTAAGGCTTACTTATGGTACTCACTTTTCTAAGAATTCAGAATGGCATTTCTGGGAACCTTTATTGTACCTTTCTACCCACTAAAGCCTTGGTGTTGTAAACTGATTCCCACTCTGCACTGCACCATAACTTAAAGAGTGGCTCAAAACAAACAGCAGTAGATCAATTTACATGCCTGAGTACTACTGAAGTTGCAAGGCCTTTGTTCTCAAGGGGTCTTTTTATTTCTAAAGAAACAAACCTTTCTAGGATAATATTTTAAGGAAATGCTTTAAGTCATTTTACTTGTCTCATACTTTGACTTGTAGTTTTTCTTTTAAAATTGAACTGTGACTAAATTACAAACAATCCCCATTCTTTAATTCCCGTAAACACGCCTTTTCAGACCAATACATGCCATGAAGAAAGTGGAGGAGGAGGGGGAATTTTGCTTAAATTCCTGGGTAGGTTGCAGGTGCATTTGTTTGTATTAAGAGAAATGTCTAACAGAATCCTCCTTTGTGACACATTATAGCAACTTTTCAATTTTCTCTCATTAGCTCATGGTACTTCCTCCTCAATAAGGTACTATTGTGCTGCCTCTAACCTGATCTGGGAAACACTGTGGAGCTGTCAACTCATCAACCCTAGAAAATGGATAGTTAATCTTTTCAGGGGACTTGTTTCATTTCCTGTAGCTCATGTAAAATCCAAATATTTAGCTACTACAAACAGTGAGTTCTTCACCTGGATTTCACTGATAAAGCAACAAAGATTATTACTTCTGAATTTTTTTCTCCTTTTCTTTTCTTCAGTTTGAAAGTTAATGCCTCTGGATGAATAGAACCTCATTTGTAAAGTCACAACTTAGCACTTTATTAAGATGGCATACAATTACATTTTCTGAGGTTATTAGTTTGCATCGTGTTTAAAAATTCACCTTCTATTTTCTCTGGTGCTCTCAGATTTTTGGTTCTCACCCCTTGATAGGATGCACAGAGAGCATTAGACTGCTCAGTCTTTCATGGGTCTAATCATAGGGATGAATGATGCTTCACACAGGATCAGCCTTCCATAACTTCAGACATTGGGATGCTTTTTCAAAGTCAGAATCCCACTGTCAAAAAGGCTCCATCATCACTGCTTATTCTCTGGATGTGCTTTAAGACTGTGTTTTGTGCTTTGGTATCACTTTCCTGGTGATCCTATACTAGTTGAGAAAAGATAGGTTGTGATGACTAAGAAGCAGTGAGGCATTTTGTGTCCTTTATTGGAGGCTAGCCCTTCTAGTCAGAGTCTTTGGGATGTTCACTGCCTTTGCACCTTGGTGGAGACCCACTGAAACCTGCAGGCTCACAATGGCGTGCACAGAGAGGACACAGAAAGAAAGGGATCCAGAAAAGCAAAGAGCTGGTGAGATTCATGGTAGTGTCCAAAGATAAGTCCTGAAGAAATTCCCAGAACTGCCCTCTTCATGGATTAAAATAATAAAAGCTACATGCCTAAGAAAGAAGAAAGAAAGATCCTGTACTGTGGAGAAACCCTTTAGTCTGCTGGTTTACCCAGTGGAACAAAGACAGGTTCCCCCTCAGACATGCTGCTGCAGTCTTATGTGGCACCAGTGACAATGGAGGTTTCGCCTGTGGACTAGAAAGCACAAGTAGACAGTGTTTTTAAAAAGCTGCACCAAAGCAGAAATTCCTGAAATTTTTAAGTGGCAAATGTGCATCTTCGTGCGTTCATGTTATGCCTCAGTACACATCTCTGATTTCTAGGCTAGTGCTCTGAAAAAATGGGTTATTGTTCAGGAATCTAGTGTAGAAAAGAGGACAATAGTGGAGGGGAAAAAAGCAGGAGAGAGAGAAGTTGAGAAGAAAACAGTAGAGAAAGTAGGATAAAATTTAAAGGGGTAACTATGCAGTAATGAAACAGATTTACCCCAGGTCAAGAAAACCATTTTTTTCCCCTCAGAGTGACTATCACTCTAGAACATTACACATTATCAAAAAGAACAACAAGCTCCCGAGGTTTGGGCTGTAAATTAGCATTGGAACAATCTGGTAAGAGTGGGCTGAGTTCCTTCTGAGCTCACTCTGACAGTCCTCCCATGCTATAATATATTAATATAGTCATGATAGCCTGAAGATATAACTGTGATGGTACAAAACTTGATGTGCCCCCAGTGAGCTCTTAATCCTCCTGTTTCATGGTGTTCTCACTGCTCAAAAGTAGTGCAGTTTACTGTGCAAAAAAACCTCAGCACATTAATTTTACAATGCTGAATACCAAAGGAGCTGTGATAGCTAACATTTATATTTTGTACCAAATAAATTTCCAGTAACAAATATTATTACAACAAGCACCAAAGGAGCTCAGAATTGCTAAGTTATTTTTGCATTGACTTTTGGAATGCCCTGTAATCCTTCCTTATATATCAGTTCAGAAACAGTGAAATCTCCTTTATCACAACCAGCTGACCCAATCTCAGCTGTTCTTTGAAAATAAAACCACATGTTTTCTGAGTTACTTCAGTTGGAGATCCATTTAGTCCCTCTCCTCCAATAGCTTCTCTTACCAAAACTTGCAGTTTTATGAAACAGCAGTAGAGGCTGCATAGCTGGACTCAAACCTGTCTTCCAGTTTCATCTCTATGCCTCAAACAATCACCCCAACAAACCACATCTTCTGGAGTTTTGTCTGCTTTGTTATACACAATTGTAAAGTTCTTCCCCTGGATGACTGATCTATTGGAGCAGAATATGTGGTGTGTCAAAATATTTTACCCTTCCCTTCTGGAATGCTTTCTTAACTTTATTGGGGGAATTGTCCTACCTTCAGAATGGCTTGTCCCACGAGTGTTGGACACATTTTTGTGTTGACACGAGTTTTGTTAGCCTCAGTAAGAAGAGATTGTGTCTGGACACTTTAATTTAAGTGTCCACAAAAGAAACAAAAAACCAAAACCGAAAACCCCCAAAAAACCCCAAACCAAAAAAAAAAAAAAAAAAAAAAAAAAAAAAAAAAAAAAAAAAACCCACCAAAAAGATAAAAAGAGAAACAGTAAAGAAAAAAAAGTTAGTTTTCCTTACTCCAGGCTTTGTTGCAGCAATGATTAAGTTGACTAAGAGATAGGAGGACATGGCTCTGCAGGTAGAAGAAACGCTACTGACCCAGGAAGTCTATAAAGCTGTGGCAGGCAGGATGAGGTGGGAAGCTGTGAGGGAAGAGGGCAGCTGCCTGGCCATAGGTAGGGAGGAAGGTGAGGAGTCTTAGCACAAAGTACTGCTGTTTCAGGTGAATTCTCTTGCTGTGTAAGAGTAGAGCACATACATCATATAGAGACAGGGAACACCATCACTTCTACCCCTCATAACCTGCACAACATCTGCAGGAGTTCATGAGATGAGCTGGGCAGTCAATGCAGACTGAAGCAGTGAGCTGAAGCTCCACTGGTTACTCTTCTACATCACTCACTACCAAGATGACGCAGACCTTGCCAGCAAGTACAGGGGAAATCAGCTGGTAACAAATGGGCTACAATTGCCTGAGACTGAAGTGGCACAGAAATGAAGTTTGAGGGGAAAGAAAAACATTGAGAAAACTTGGTGAAAACATGTTTCCTTTTCTGTCCGTAACACTGGAACAATTTGGGTTTCTGTTCAGGTGTTAAGCTCTTTCAATGCAGCACTTACACTGTTTAAATCTCTGCTTTGTGGGAGGACCTCATCCCAGCTTGCTGAATACAGAGCCTTCAGACATTTGAACCTTATTTGATGGGCTGCAGAACAGTCAGGAAGATACTGATGTTTAGGCAAGTCCAGGCACACCTCCTCTGGGCAATCCAGTCTGGCACCAGCATGTCAGCTCAGCCCTCCTGCTTCTCACAGAATTTCAAATCAAAGCGCACCAGAGTCTCATACCTTTCTTGTCAGTGAGCACTGTGGCCTTAGTCATGCTTGACAGAACCTGCAGAGGATGAGCTGCAGCAGCCAGACTAACAGAGCAGCCTCGTGCCTCTGGTACAGCTACATACTCAAGCACACGGCCAAAGCAGGGCAGGGAGATCAGTGAGTGACTTTGGTTCAACATTCCGACTTCAGCCCATCAAGCCTTTCCTGGCTTCCCAGCTCGTGGCTCTGGCTAATCCCACTGTAGCAGCCATCCAGCATCTCTTACTCAGAAGCTGAGGATGCTGAGGTTTTAGGAAAAAGGCAGAGGGAAGGAGGAAAAGAGAGACCCCTGGAAGATCATGAGATCCCTGGAAACTACTGGACTCTGAAAATGGTATTTTGCAGGTCTGGTATTTTGCAGGTCTAGTATTTTGGCAGATTTCACAAGGTAGGGTTTGGGTGTTTCTCTAGTGATGTAACTGTGCAGCAGCTCACCCACTTCATGGGGATGTTGGAGGCATAGCAGAAGATCATATCAAGGACCTTGTTTGACCTCTTTGTACCTTTCCACAGTCCCTTTATCTGTGATTCCATAGCATAACATCCTTTAAAACAAGCTGCTTGCAAGATACAAAAAAACCTGATGCAATGCTTGCTGTTTGCTTTTTCTGCCTTTAACTTAAGGCCATCTGCATGGTTCTTGGAAGTCCCAAGAGGTCTCTCTCCTCTGCTGCAGAGATATCAATGTGATCACAAAGAGACCTGCAAAGTGGAGAATAAGATAAATAAATTTTCCTTATATGGCACCTTGGGATGGAATGATGCTGAAAGCTGTGCACTTTCAACTATTCTCCTGGCAGTGGTGCAATGATATGAATAAATTTAGTTTAAAGATGACTGGGAATTCTGAAGCTAAGAATTCTTTATCTGGAAAAAGCAACTCATCAATACAGAAGCAATGTATGGGAAACATCTGCGGTATTCAAGAGCAGGGAAAATGTTTTATACTTTTTTAATGATCTAAACATTAGATTTTGATATTTTAAAGGAAAAAAATCCGTTCTTAAGTTTGGAAAAACATTTTGTTTCAAAACATTACCTTTAGTGATAGCTATGCATACTGTTTGTCAAATGGTCTATAAATTTTGAAATATTGTAAAATTACTGAAGAAATAACAAAAAAATAGAAATGGTTTATAAAGTTTCTTTGAGTAAAGTTGCAGTTCATGAAGTTTTTCATGATCATGATTGTTCTTCCCACAGTGAAAGGAACTGTGAATGAAAAACTCAGACATCCATATGTGAAGAAACCATTTCCCACTATCTTTGAGAATGTCTGGGAAACATAAGGAAACCACTGACAATTAGTGGCCACGTAAAATAGCTGTCTCTTCCGCTTTATAATCATAAAATGCATTCATCTGGCAGCACTAGTTTTGAAGGGACTGGCTTAATGGATCCACGTGTGGCAGATGTTACATTTTCTACAGTAACTGTAAATTCATTTTGGGAATTGGCAGCACTGTCCCAGACAATGCATGTGAGCATGCAATCCATTTTCATAGAGATGCCTGTTAAAGGAAAGGAACACGGCTGCAAAAATAACCAAAGAAACAAACCAGCAACCTCCTCACTGCAACAGACAATGTCACACCTGCCTTCCACTGTCAATGCTTCCTACTCAGTGTTCTTCCTTTTCTGGGTTCAAAAGAGGTAGTTTATTTGCTAGTCACAAATAAACAAATTATTCTCCAATTTAGTTTTTCAGGAAACTAAAACATTGGGCAGATTACCATGTATTTTCAACAAGAGTTTAATACTTATAGTTTCTCTTGGCTTAAGTTGGCAATGTGTTGTGGTATAGCAGTAATCTCAGTAATCTTTTACGCCAGGGTTTCATACCAAATGTTCATGGTCAACTAAAAGTTTGCAGAAGTATGGATAGTTTCTGGACACCTGCATTTCTCTGTCCTCTCCTTGTATCTTACATTCCAGGTAAATATTTTCTTGCTCTTTGGACTCTGAAAGCTAGTGCTTTTCAGATAGTGGTCCATATCCATGTGAAACAGATTGTACATCTTTAATTTCCTCTTGCTTTTGTAAGCTCTACCACAGCAGTGAGATTTGACTGCAAATGTGCATATTTTCTGGCTTTCTGGTTTAGTTTTTGCTGCATCAACCAGGGAATATCTTGACAAGGTGTTGTTTCGTTTCACCTGCTGGGCTCTGGCCAGTGGGCCCAGCGAGGCTCAGACTCACACTGACTCGGCATTTGCAGTTTGTGCTCACCTACTGTGGGAAAAATTAAGGTGGATGGAATCTATGGGCTTCAGAACAAATTGTTCACTAAAATGGTAATAAAAGCATGCATTAACCTTCTTGGCTAAAAACTTACCTAAAATTTGTTTCTTTGTGTATTTTCTACTCTTTTGAGAACACGTAATGTTCATAATAGTTGCTGACAAGTGTTCCCTTCCTGTTTTCCAATACTGTACTTCAAATTCCTGGGAAGTAAAGGATTGTCTCTTGTGGTCTTGTGAAGGTTATGTCTCTCAGATTTAATGATATACTTCAAATGCTAATTATGAGGTAGTGATCTAATCCCACCGTCCTGTGACTCTTACAGGGGCATTGTGACCTACAAAGTTGCTGATTCACATACTGTGTGTCTCCTCTACCTCGACGTCTAAAGCCATATGCCGTAGGATTTTTTTTGTGGAATATGTGCAAATAAATGGGATGACGTTTCAGAACTAAAAGAGCAGGAAACATCAGAAAGGAAGATATTCTGACGAGATTAATGTGGAAGATGAGAGGAAGGAAACCAAAATGGCTATATTACACTGAAAGTAAGAGGAGCCTCGGGCAGACCCAATTCCAGTGTAAATCATCTGTTTCCATAACAGTCCCAAACCACCACTTCTGTTTTTCTGCTTGAAACCTGTAATGTGAAGCACTTTGAGAGCTGCAGTTTAGGGTCCCTTGTACATGGGAAATGGATGGTGTGGCAGAGCCTGACTGTCAAAATTGAGAATAATTCATTAATTATGTACCACTCATTTTATGTGTGTTCAAGATGTGAATTTCCAAAGGACCTTGACTGTAAGGAAGTAGGCTCTGAATTTTTTCAAATAATTTTTTCATGGCCTTTCATGGCCATTTCTTTTACAGAAGAATATTGACCATCAGAAATGAATCTAAGCTGAAGGCAGAAACAGTGAAAGCTATAGTTGCTTCCAGAAACACAGATTTGAGATGGTGCCCAAATGAATCATGAAATGTGGGGTGCAGAGATTACCAAAACTTCACCGCTACTTCTTTCTACATTGATCAAATAAGGAAGGAAAAGTGCTGATTATTGGAATAAAAAGGATGTTGCAGAGTTTACTCTGCCTGAGGGATAAGATGATGGATCTAGAGAAGAAGAGGATGTAAATACAGTCCCTGTGTGTGAGTGTGTTTTTGCCTGAATGAGCTGGAGGAGGCAGGGGTGGGCTGAGGGACTGACTCAGTTCTGCTAGGCTGGTGGAGGGTTTCCTTGTCTGATACTGTCTGACTATAACTAACAAAGCCTCTTGCTTTGATCTTGTGACAGTGGAAATCCATCTAATGCTGCTGTTTTGAAAGCTTGTGAGTTCCTTTCATTATTTCATTACCTATGCTGAGTAAAAGAAACAATGTGGTTTGTTTTAAATTAATGGCTGTCCATTCATTACCGCAGCGACTCCAAGTATTTTCCTCTGTCTGCTCCCTGTAAGGTCAGCCCCTGACTATTCAGGTTTTGTGGGTTTCACTCAACTTCTGAGACTCGGAGGTAGAAGGAATGTCCTCCTGCAACCACACTGTAAATAACTTTCATGGTGGTGGCCAGTCTGAGGTGACTGAACAGGAGGTCTCAGTAAGAGCCATGCCCTGAAACCAGCCCCTGGGTCACCTCCAGATTGAGCCCAGCAGCCAAGTCCCAGCCTCCAGGAGCACAAGGCACCAAGAGCAGGGGTTGGTCTCCCTGGGACACTATAACAAACACAGAGACAGAGGGGAAATAAATCTCTTATGGCTTTACTCCCACATTATCTATACTACGCCACACTATTTTTGCCATTAACCTTTTTTACATCCTTCAACTCTTTAATCTGATATTTGAGCTACTCCTCTTTCCCCTGTCTTACATTATTTTTTCCACTTACTGGATTTTTGCTCCCTGTTTTTTTCTTTGTTTTTCACTTGAGCTTGACATTATTGTCACAAAATATTTTTTAAAATAATATAAATGAAATGTAATTGTTTCACAAATGATAAATCATTGAAAATAAATATGAATTTGAGGAATATCTTTAACTGAAGGCATTGTATTTCCCACAGTATTAATATATTTTAAGTTTTTTGCATCATTACATCAGTTGAACTAAAGTTCAACTCGTGCAGAAAGTTGTGCTGCAAAAAAGCAGGTTCCTGACTCCTGGGAAATTTTATTGAAAAAATAAAAAAGATTTGGATGAAACTGTGACTAACCTGCCATTTCTTGTCTTCTCTCCTTCTCTGCCTCTGTTCTAATCTCTCAAAGCTTTCTTGAGCCAAAGTTCTCCGGACCCAGCAGAAGCCTTGAGGTCTCCCTGGATCTCTGGTTCCTTCTGAAGAGGCAGGAGATGAGGACTGGAGATGCAGATTTTCAAGTGCGCAAGAGAGAATCCTGAATTTCTGGGTTACCAAATCTTCATGGACAGATCTAGGTGTGGGACCCCTGGCCCTGTCATTATCACTTAGCAGCCTGAAGATATTTGCCAAACAGAGGTACCCTCCTTTTCTCATCATGTCCATATATCTTGCACCCTGAGTGGTGTGGGATGCTGAGAATGGCCAGGGACTGCATAGGATTGTGCTCCTGGTTACAGGAGGAGAGAGATATGATGTTATTAGGAGAGCTGAACTGAGGTATGGTAACTTCAGAGGTCACCAGGTGCCCACACAAGCCTGTTCAAGCCTGGTTGCTCGGAATTCTGTCTGTGAGAGGCGCTCTCACTGACAGATAATAGGGCTCCTAGGAGAAAACTAAAAGTCACCAGTGTTTCTGGGACTGCCAAATTACTTTTGCTAAGGATCATGGAAACCAGCAAGTGGCTTTACAATCAGAATACAGCATATAGCAAATGCAGTGGATTTGGATAATGGGGAGAAAAAGGAATATTAAACTGCTTCCTCCTTCCTAGACTATCTTCCAGTCTCTGTCCTGAATAAAGAAATGGAATAATCCACTCATAGAAAAAAACCAACTCTGTCCATTAAGAAAAGAAGACCAACTCTCCTACATCCTCAGGAGAAATCTCTGACACACACAGTAGTAATGCTGTACATGCCTGCAGCTCAATAGGAATAAAGAAAGTGAAGCTGGTACAGCTGGGGAAAACCTTTTCCTACACACACTTGCTGCATGAGCAGTTGGGATTGCAGACATGTGAGTTTTTCTGCAGGTACAAAAGGTGCTGAAGCTCAATTTCTGGCCATTGCCAGCTTTCCTTCATTTTCTTTTTGGCTTTGGTTTTATCGGCTTCATGTTAATTCCCTGCCTAGTATTTGCACTTCATGTTTTCCTGTTTACTGGGAGTACCAAAAGCCACATGTCAGCAAAAGTGGAGGGTATGAAGAGATTCAGATATGCACATAGCGCTTTCTTAAGTGGATTACCAAGATACGCTTTTCCTCATATTTTCAAATGCTTATGGAGATATTTACATGTTACATTTTTGTTCTTCAGCAAGGTCATTCTGTACTTTTGTGCAGGAGCCTGGAAGCTGAGGAGAACCCCTGGACAGAGCATCAGGAGGCTTCACAGAGCACACAGCCGAAGCATCTCTGGGTGCTGGAGAATAAAGCATCTGAAGTTTGGGATGAAAATAAAAGTGTCATAAAGTGTTACTGCTGAGAAGGCAGGCTCGTCCAGGTTTTTAAAAACTTCCCATATCTTCCCTGCCTTTTGACAGCTTCTCAGATAACTCACATGGTAAGGCAGACATATTGCTGCACCAAGCGCCAGGTGGAAAAAATCAAAGTAACAGCCTGTTGCAAGGCTCTTGTTAGCATGGCGAGTTTCATATTGACACCTGGTGTGCAGACACCCCGGCCTCCACACGCACGCACCCAAGCCCAGCTTTTAGAGAGCTTTTCAGATCCTGGCCACTGCCTCTGTGCTCCAGAGATCATTCCTGTCTGTAATAATTTCATTTCAAACTACAGTGAAAACACAGGGAGTACAAGAGGCTTTTTTTAAATGCCAGGGTTGTTGGCTAATTTTTCTGTCTAAAATACTTAGTGGGAACCAGTGCATTGAAGGTTTCCTCACAAAGCTCTGAGTTGGGCTGATCAGCAATTATTCCCGAGCGAAGCCGGAGCCAGCAGCAGGATGTGTGGGAGTGGCCGCTCACCAGGGTGTGCTTGTGGCTCACACTTTGGCTGAATGAGCACCCGTGCATCCTTCCGGAGCGAGGGGGGATGCCCTGAAAGCAGGACCAAGGCTGGAGTCCTGCCTGGTTCAAAGAGCAGCTGGTGATGCAACTTCATTCAGCATATTAACACAGCTTTTTCCTCCTGAATATTTTTATTTGTCACAATAGCAAACTTGGGCTCCATCATTGCAAAAATAAGGCTTTGATGCATTGAGTCTTTTTGCCAGATATTTAACAGTAATCCAAATAAATTACTTGGTTCAGAAGTTCGCAGAACATGAGTCAAAACTCCTATTTTAAGAGAAAAAAAATCTTAGGATTTCATTTCTGCCATAATTCTGCAGCTGCCAAGCTAGGGCGTCTCATTTTTAGGTATTTTAAAAACCTGATTCGGTTAAAAAAGCTGCCACCATTGTCCTAAACAGCTGAAAGGTTCCCACCAGCCCTCCCTGTGCCAGCTGGCTCATGTATTCACAGAGTGTCTTGGCAAATGGTCAAATACAACACACATTTTAAGCAGCTGGATTAACCTAGAGATTCTTACCAGAACCTTTTCATCTGCTTTTCAGAGGCAAACCACTGCCATTTAATTATACTTTAATTGAATGAGAAAACAAGTCAATACCTAATTAATTTGGGTTACAGAAGAATGGCAATGCAGAGCCCTGGATTCTGGAACACAGCATTTAAAGGACAGCCTTTCTAATTTTAGCTACATTTGGAATTTGTTTGTGACCCTTCCCTTCCCTTCCCTTCCCTTCCCTTCCCTTCCCTTCCCTTCCCTTCCCTTCCCTTCCCTTCCCTTCCCTTCCCTTCCCTTCCCTTCCCTTCCCTTCCCTTCCCTTCCCTTCCCTTCCCTTCCCTTTCCCTTCCCTTCCCTTCGAAGTTCACATGGGGAGCAAACCCCAAAGACATCAGTTTCATGCTGGATAAGTTCTGTTATAAAAGAAAACCTGCTGCTTTACCTGCTGCAGAGATGCCTGCTAAAGGGTGCTGGTGTTCTTGAATTTTTACATTATTTAGAGAGCTGTTTGCTTTTATTTTTTTTATCTCAGAATATAATCAAAACAGCAGTAGTCTTACTTGAAATTTCACAGTCCACATCATGATAGTGTTTGCAGTGTTTTAGATGAGGACCAAATGTTCTTCCCAAACCTAATAACAGTGTTATCCAGATGTTGGAACCAATTTGGAGGACAGACCTACTCATGTGTCCTAGCAGTTAGGTATAGAACACTTCCTTACTTATTAGAGGCAACACCGCCCATCAAAACTTCACTGCCACCAGAAGGGAGCCCACAGAGGCAAAAAGCCTGAATCTTTTTGTGAGACCTGGGTGTCACACTTCCCATCCATATCACTTCCTTCCCCAGCACAAGAGCCAAATATGCCACATCTTATGTAACTTTTAAGACCCTGAAGTGAAAAGAATTTATAAAAAGACTATTTGCCATGTTTGTTTATATAGACCAGATGAATGATGTAATAATTCATTATATTGCATCAGAACAAATCATCCTGTTTTGTTGTGATTTGCATCCAAACTCACAGCTGAAGGTAGTCTTGATTATCATTGGCAGCTGTGTCTTATCTGTTGATATTATTCAAATGTCATGAGATAAATAATGAATTCTTTAGTCTTTTAACATGTTTGCTGTCTCAACTATGTGAAACAGGCAAAGCCAAATAGGCAAATTATGTCTCCTAAAATGGATGAGAAAACAAACTAATGCAAATGAAGTATATTTTTAACTTAATTACTTTACATTTGTTCCTGTATCACTCAAAATATGAGTATATATACTATTAATGTAATGGTAAATTGTGCTCTTACTCACAGTCTTCACGTTTTCCCAGTGAGCTTGCATCCAAACTGAAACATCCTTAGATATGGCCAATTTTTATGGCTGAAATATCTCCCACCACAAGTGTTTTGAGATAAAGTGTTCCATTTACCCACTACCAGACTTGGAAAACTTAGGAGAATGAATCAATTAAACAAAAAGACTTATCAGAGGAAAAGGGATCTGAAGTCTAATTCATTTTGGGACAAAAACTCCTAGCAGAGAAAGTTTTGTGTAGGTGTATTAACAGAGTTTATGTCATGCATTGAATCTTTACTCCAACTGTCATAAAAGGGAGGATACCCATGCAGGTAGAAATTGGGGTGAGAACCAAGATACTGGATAAAATTCTCTGAAATATCTTTGGGATTCTGACCAAATGCTATGGTGTTTGGGTTGATGCCTGATGCAGCATCAGTTCCATTATGTAAAGCTGTACCTTTGCTTTCCTTACAAAGGTCCTAAATGATTTCTGATTATCAGAAGTGACAGGAACCAGAAAGAAGGCTGAAATTACCTTTTCTTGGTGATCACAAAATGCATCTCAGAAGGAGGAACAAGACAAGGATTTTTGAAGGTGTGTCACAAAGCTTGGGGGTGGGGATTTATGCGTTGAAGCACATGTGAAGGAGGAGAAAGGTAGACAAGCAGAATGTCCTTGGAAGGGTAGCAGGGGTGACAAGGGAGAGAGAGAGATGGCTTTGCAGTGGAAGGTGATTTTGATGAATCTCATATTGCTGATGTGAGAGATAGTTGTGAGACTAGCTCCCAGCTCTCCTAAACCTGATGGAAAGGCTTCCAGTTCTTCTCTTGAGCTAAAGCGCTTTCTCTGGTTCACTGTGATATACAGTCAAAGCACAGGCTAAGTCATAAGAATGTGTCTTGTTTAACTTATAATAATGCAGCCTTCTGTGAAAATGATGTGAAGAAAATATGAACCACATAAGCGGATTTTGAAGGCTTCAAAGTGGTAGCCAACCAAGAACTTTAAATGCTAGCAGTGAGCCTCACTTTGCTCTTTCATACATGTACAGTTGTAGCATTGGTAGAAGGTTTCATGCATCAAATGTGTATGATTTGCATATCATACAAATGTGCTGATATTTGTAGAATGTCAGCTCTTCAGTAAGAGGCACAATGTGTTTATTTGTTCCAATGACAGGGTAGTTTCAATGTTGATGATGGGACATGAAGCACTTGGAAAAACTCAGATCAGGAATACATTGATGTTGCTGGCTCTTAAATAAAGTAGGCTCAGGCTTTCTGAAAAATCTGCCTGCACACCTCAGCTGTAGCATGAGGGAAACCAGACCACCCTCTAGTGGGATGAGACTGCATTTCAGCATGAGATTTGTTACTGCTTTAGCTATGAAACCATATTTCTGTTTCCTTTTACCTTGGATATTTTTTCAGATAAATGATAAGATCAGATATTTATCTGTGCATGCAGCGTGGGAGGGCTCCTATCCTAAAGACTCTGCAAACTTCCCCTGCTGAACGGGTTTCTGACTCAGATGGTGAGACTTGGTGTCCTGATACTGAAAAAAAAAAGGAGTTCCTCTCCAACGTCTTTGGTTCTGAAACAATTAAACAAATGTATCTGTTTCTTCTGTTCTTTTCATTACAACATCAGGTCTAAGTGACACATGCAAAGTAACAGTAAGGAATTGCTAGACTATGGGGCTTCAGAAGGGAAAATCTTTAAGAGGCTGGGAGCTGAGCAGCTGAAGAACAAGGAAAAGATTTTCTTACTTCAAATTGGTCCCATGAAAAAACAGATTGTGAAAAAAAATATTTCAACAACTGAGTTTAGAGGAAAAAATACCATGAATTATTTATTTCACAATTATTATTGGGTACAGTCAGAGCTTCCTCATTTAAGAAAAATGCATGGTAAAGCTCCAGTTGACACACCTTGGAAAATTTCTCTGCCCGGACACGAGAGCAGCCATGGGTCCCAGCATCAGGCACACATAGAGCACCAGCTCAGGCAGGAGCAGAGGAGGCACACAGCACCACAAAGGCAAGCACGAGGGGCCATGTCCTCCCCAGAGGCACACATCAAAGCTGCCATGTGGCATTTGAAGGCCATGTATCAGCCACAGATGGCTGGCAAGGCCAGGCTTTGGCACATGGGGTCTGGGAGCAGAGGAAAGTGGTAAGGTGGCAGTGGCAGCTTTGCTCCAGGAGGAAAGGAAGGTCTGCTGTGAAGGGGTGCTCATTGTAGTTTCCACTTCAGTCAGCCAGGACTTGCTGCTCCCCTGCCTGTAAATCTTCTCCCAGGCCCTAAGCTTTCAAGAAAAGAGACTGTGTTTTTGTCTGCATATGGAAAATATCAGGTTTGTTTTCAACACTGTTGCAGCCTGAAGAAATTGAAGTATTATGTATAATAGTAAACATATGTTGTCCCTGCCTCATGCCCATGGTATTCCCTGGTTGAGGAGAAGGCTCCTGAACACTGATGTCCCTCACCACTGGCCTCCCTTTACTCCAGTATTTCAAGCCCTGATTCAACCAAGGTGCCTGAAAAACATTGGCTAAGAATACGGCTATGTGATGAGTGGCTCAGGCACCCAGACTTATTTCATGTCTATGAAATAAAAAAAATAAATTAATTGTTCTGTGTTTTTTATACCTTTGGTCTGATTTTTGACTTATCATTTCTACTGCTGTAGCCCCAAGAGGCTGAAGACTGAAATCCTCACAGCTAGAGCTGGTTCTGTGCTAGCTGCTCTCCACATGTTCATGCACGCACACACACGCAAGCAAGATCTGGGCACAGGGGAGGCTGAGATCTGCATAGGGCAACCAGTAAAATAGTTTAATTTTAATAGCTCCTGTGATGTGGTCTTTTCTAGTCTCAGTTTGAACAGTCCATTATCAACCCATCCCCTTCCCCCATTCTCCCCCCAAAAATATATAGTTCTGTTTTAAATCATGACTTAAAGAAAAGGATTTGTCATGATACAAAATAAGCTTTTTTGTTAAGCTTGCTGCCTTGTACTTCTTAGAGAAATGAAAATACTTGTAGATAAACCTTACATTGTGGTGACAAGTACTTGAAAAATTACAAGTACCTTCAGTGGTATTATCTGTATTATAACAACAAAGCATTGAGTCACCGCAATACAATTTCTGTTTTGTTGTATGCTTAGGAAGGCTTAGGGCTTGACTTGTTTTTTAGAATTTTTTACACTTGTCATCCAAAAATTTCCAGTGGATATAGACAAGCTTGAAAAGCAAAAAAATGCTTTTCCTCGATTGCTTTTCACTGGTGCCTTAAAAGTAGCTCATGGATCTGTGAAGCCTGAAGACCACAAACTGAAGATGGCTATGCTAATGGGTGATATCCTTGTTTTAGTTGACTGAGCTCAAGTGATTAAAGCTTCAGATAAGTTTGATTCGTCCTTCAAGCTTCCAGAGGTAATGAAAAGTGAATTTTAACACACAGTTTCTTCAGTCAGTTTTATTGATGTTGACTGTGGAATGGGGCAGACTGCAGGAGTTAAGGCAGAGCCTCCCAGGGCAGCCACTGGACAGCCCCCTTCACACTGCTGGGGACAGCTCATCCATCTCCTGCCAGTCACAAATAGCCACAGAAAGACAGAGACACAAAGAGGATTAGAGTACCAGAGCTAACACCTTTCCCTCAGTTACAGTGGTGAAGTGTAAGGGAACTGATTTCTGTCTCCAAAAGGAAGTCACTGTGCTGTGTCATTTTGTACATGATCTCTCTCTCTCTCACTGAGAAAAAACATTTTCTGTTTGAGTTATCAGTGCCACTTCCAGTCATATCCAAGCATCCCTAGGAGGTCTCATGTCTAATCATTTACTGGATTTCTCTTGACTTATGTCAAAAACATCTCAGCAGCTCCCAGTCAGAGGTGGTATGACTGAAGGTCTCACTCACTGAAATGTAGAGTAAATCATGCTGGGAATTAATTAAGCTTCTTAAAATTTCCCTGGGCAGTTGTAGTTGTGAAGTGGGTAAAAATTGCTCCATGGCTGTCTGTAGGAGCACCTGCGTGACAGAAGCAGAAACAGCCTGTGAACCTGATACAAACTGTGCCCTGGCTAACCAATGCAGGTACACCCAGAGGTAGACAGGGTCCTCACAAACATGCCTGCATGAGAAATTCTGGGCATGGATAGAGCCTTGATTGCTCTGCTACAACACAGGTCATTCCTCTGTTAAGGGGATTGGTGTTTTCTGCTTCCTTGGAGGGGTCAAATCACTCCTAAAAAACACTTTTAAATTATAGGAATTCTCAGTAATCAGAGAGGAAAGATCAATACATTCCTGCCCAGAGAATCACAAATCACTCATCTGGAGCTCCAGGAGGAGTTTCCAGGAAGGACCAATTTCTTCTGAGACCCACCTGACTTTCTGCCAGGGCTGTCAGTGCTAGAAGCAATGTGCAGATGGCAGGCAGAGAGTGTGCAGGTAGTTTGTTTGGTCTGGTTTTCACAAATTGAATAAATTTTGTGGTAAATAAACTCTTTGTGTTTTTTCTAGGCTCAGCATATGTCATGGGCTTCTTCCAGGTTAATTTTTCCTGTTTTGCTGCTGCAGAGTGCTGACGTATTTAGGAATTTATTGCAGGACTTATTCTTACCTTGTACACCTGAACCATTTTTTTCTGTGTTTTTCTTTCTTCTCCTTTGTTCCATTTCAGGTTTTCCATAGCTTTTTCTATACAGTTCTCCTCGCCCCTCATAGCGCTGACCTTTCCTTAAGAGACCAGGAACTTTCTGCCTTTTTCTCCTGTGCAATTGAATTATTTAAATCTAAATATTGTATAACCTAGATATTCTACTATTTCCTTTATTCTCTCTCTCAGTCTTTTTTATCTTTCTTTGGCAGGGCGCTGGTCTGGGAAAACTGAAGCATGATATTTGGCAGCATGAAGATGGCAGAAGAAAATCAGGGAGGGGGCATGTAGGTATCTGGTAAGTGGTTAACTTTATGGCTGGGCGTGTTCTCCATGTTCTCCTTTTGTTTTTGTTTTTAATTTTCCATGGACTAATAGTGTTTGGCTCTTTGGCACCTTCAAGCATTCCTTGGAGATTTTTAATTGCTTGAGCGGTAAGTTAGAAGTCATTGTACTGTGAGCAAAGACAGGCCCAACCAACAATAACAGGGTAACAACTGAATGAATATCCATTCTATCCATAGGTCTTTATCACATCCTTCTTAAAGTCATCTGTTTTTCTGCTTGTAAAGTGATATCCTTCTCAATATTTTTGTGTAGAAGCTGTTCGATAGCTTTCTTCTAAACCAAATTCTTCAATGTATTTAAACCAAAATGAAATGTGCCAGTCCTCTAAAAAAAAAAAGTTTTTCAGTTTGATTTCAAAAGGAAACTAGGCTTAGCAGGGAGTTATGACGTTTGTCTGTCTTTTGCTCACCTGAGACCCTGCCTGTACAAGCCTGTTTGGAATCAGACTGATTTGAGTTCCTCTTGGACACACAGAGAGGTGTTTAGATTTCTACGAATTTAATGAAAATTGTCATCAGATTTGAGACGAGAGACTTGGATTGGTGGTGTCTGTGTGGGAAAGAAGGCATTAGGCAGTTTCTGGCATGCAGCACTGTGAACATCCTCACAATCACCAGCTACACATCCATGTAATTTTGGTTGGAGAATCTGAATTTGTATCTCCAAGCCTGTCTCTGTACAAACTGCCTCTGTCTTGAAGGGGGTGTGAAAAGAGCTTAGAGGGATCTCTCTGGGACTATCTGCAGTCCAAGGTGAGACTGTAGGTGAGGTGATAGTGGAACACGTTCAGAACAGAGCAGAATAAGCAGTATAACAGCATCAGTACGTCTTTCCAGCAGGGTAATGAGCCTTTGGCTTTTCAAAGAGAGCTTGGTGTTCTATCTGGGATACAGACTTTTTCTGTATTTCTCAAGTGCACTGCAATGGCAATCTTTTCTTAACTGACAAATATTAAAACAAATCTAAGTTGTTAATGACAATGTTTTGAAATTTCGGCTCTTCTTGAGAAATATTCTGTCCCAGTGAGTGCTATAGGGACCTCAATGGAAGCTCCCTGAATGGGACATATGTAATTCAGTTTAGGAAAACTTTGCAGGATCAAGTCCATGCTAGAAGAACCTAGTAGTGACAGATGAAAAGAATGGTCTAGCTTGATGTCAGCCTCTGCCCTAGACACCAACACACATCTGCTGATTCACTGAAATCTCATCCTTTTTTACAAAGCTTCTAGGTTAAATACTACTTTGAAACAGCTCTCCTTAACCTAGAGTCATAAAATATATGAAATGAAACAGTTGTTGTAGTGCACTGAATCAGCTGAACTGCTCCAGCTAAATAGTCCTGCAATTGCATGTTGTGGATTAAGGAGTGTGAGGAGAGGAGAAAAAAAATCAATGGTTTCTAGTAGGGCCAAGTTACTCAATGAGCCATATAATAAGCTTGGTACTGTTACAGTCAAACTGTTTTGTTTTTTTTAAAGTTATTCTCACATTTCTCTTAGGCCTTTATATTGTTTCAGATGGTATTGGGAAAAACCTGGAAATCCTTTACAGGTGTGTGCTGTATGTGTGTGCTTGCCTCGGAGTGAACTGATTGTACAGGCTACAAGACTATGATCTGAAATTCACTATAGTCTTTTTCTGACACATTTTGGATAAGGACAATGACTAGTGTAAATAAAACTATATAAAACTATCAGCAAATTTGGAACAACTATTGCTTTATAGGAAAAAAACCCACATTGATGATCAAATTCCATCTCTCATTTATCACACTGAGTAGCCCTTCATTTATAAAGCGATTTTCACTTGACTGACTCCTGTGGCCCTACCTGTGTTAGGCCAAGTGTTGAGCCTTAGTTTGGTTATATTCTGGGGCCATGCTAGCTTTATTGGCTTCATCTATCTGTAACCCCTTTTTTTTTTCTTTGAAAGGCTGGAGAGGCAGGAAGGCAGACCCAGTGTACTCCAGCACTTTTTACTTTTAGCAAACAGTGTGGTTCAGCAAGAAAGAAACTGTAGAGAAAAACAGATGGGATGAAGACTCAGTATTTACACTCCCTGCATTTCACGGAGATATTTTATACTAGCTCTAATCTGGTCCCATTGATAGAATACCTCCTAGCACATGGATTTGCATCAGGTGCCCTCCTGGATTACATTCCTCTACTCTGAGAGGGAATTTCATTTGGGTGCTCCCCACTCCTTTGGCTTCTAGGTGCCTTAAATGGGACAATGGGGAGACTCAGCCCAGAAGCAGCCTTTTTAGTTGCATTTTAATGCTAATGGCGGTGCACTTTAAAAGGACTGTTCAGGATAAGTGGTGGTTAGGGTGATGGCCTGTGCTGCATAATACATCTATTCCTTCCTGTGGCTGCTTAGGGCTGTTCTCCTAGTGCTAATACTCAGAAATGATGGCCAAAGCAGGGAATCAGATGAGATGAGTGTGTTCCAAGAATACATAAAAGCACAGTGGTCTCTGCATTTTTCCCAGCTAGCCAAAGTCATAAAGGGTTTGTTCCTTCAATGAATGCTGGAACAGGAATTTTACTGTTCTGCTTCCCACTAGGAGAGAGCATCCAAGGTCGAGAAATTGCAGCTGTATCTTCTCAACATGCATCTGAAGCTTGTTCTGAGGACACAGAAAATGAAGACTGTAATCTACCTCAGACTGAAAGGAATCTTTCTTTTCTGTCTCCATCTATATCCTCTATTTGGAGTGAATTATGGCACCTTGTTGTGGGAGCAATTACAGCCCAAGTAAAATTTTGTGAAAATTTACTTCTCAGAAAAAAAATCTGAATCTTATGATTGCTTGTTTTTCTTTATGCTATGACCCCTTCTCCAAATGAACACTATTAAGCAAGAACCCTCTCAAATGTGAGAGTAAAATTATATTTTCTCTCTTTTCTATATTGTCCACTTTTTAGCTCATTATATTTTTACTTAATAGGTTTATCAAAGCTCTCTCCAGTCCCAATTAACATAATTAACACAATCTCATCTATTTTCCTCATTCATATTTATGACAGAGACCTTTGAGCTACCTTTTGTTTAAAGTTTGAAAAATCAGTACTTATCTTTCTCTTTTTGGATTCCTACACAGCTTTTGGTCCATCATAATACAGGTTCTTCTTCACCTGAACCCTCTTCAGTAGCAGAACTTACTGAAAGGGGAAGGGCTCACCTGCTGATTAGGCAGAGTCACCATGCTGGCCATGCAAGCATTGTGTGGCCCACAAGGGTCCCTAGCTCCCCAGGTTTGTGGCTCCTCCCTCTTGTCCATGTTCAATATCCTGCTTGGGATTCTTTAGAAAAAAAATGCATCTCTGTTTTCTTCAAGAACATTTTAAAGAAATGGCCATTCTGGAAGATTATCTCCTTTCATTTTCTTTAAACCCAGAATAAAAGAGGGTCTAGAAATGCTAAATTTTCTGAGACCTGAGAAATGTCCACTTTCATTCAGAAATCTCTTGCTATTACCCTGTTCTAAATTTTTTCAACACATACATGTCTCTGGTTTTTCTTTTTTTTTTTTTTTTTTTTTTTTTTTTAACATTCAGAACATTTTAACATCTTGGTGAATTTTCCTTGCAGAAATGACACAGGTACAGCCTACAGGTTATTTAGTGTTCTACATTAGTGATCATTTTATTCAATTTTTTTTTTTCTGTTTGGACAGAAGAGCTCTTTTCTCAAAGCTGGACACACCAACATCCTTTTTAAGGTAAAGAGCAAGTAGGCTTTGCAGGGTTATTCAAATTCCACGTAACCAGTTAAAATGTTAGATACTGATGACAATGGCATATCCATGGTGTAAAAAAAATTAGCTAATGATATAACCTACATCAGATTATGTCTTAGTCATTAGCTTCACAGGAGATATTAAAAACCTGCCATTTGTCATTGCTATTTTTTATTTCAATCTCTTTCAAACAATTCCATATCAAGCAAATGTCAAATGCTACATAAAGACCTAGTCATTCCAGTCATATTCTCAATGCTCTTTTCAGGTGTCTTTCCCACTTTTTTCACTAAACAAAGGATTTGCTCCCTCTTGCTGAAAGTCAAGGTGGAGGAATATTCTCCTTAGTAATATTAAACATGCATCATTCCTCAGCCCATAGGACGATGCTAATTGAATGTGTCTGGCCATCTGTTTTTAAAACAACAAAAGAAGAAAAAGAGAACAGAGACAAACCCCCCCATTTTTAGTTAAATCCTCAGTAACTTTCAGATAATAAGAAATACAGGAATATTTTAGGGGTGAAGAATCACCCTATTTATTCTAATTCCCTGACCAAGATGTCACAAAAATGACAAGCTAAAATGGACCACAGTCAGGCAGAGTTTCATACATGTAAAAGTTAAGAACATGAAAGTATATTAACAGAATTCTGAATGAGGATCTATTTAACACCAACTCCAGCAAAGGCCATCAATACCTACTCAAGGAAGAGTAAGGGCAAAGCAAATGTACGTGGTACATCCCAAAGTGCTCTCCAATCCCTGCCTATCTTCAGAACAGGAATATCCAGGAAAACCCTGAGCTTGATGTGGCTTTTATGTTTAGCAATCCTCAACAAAATTTGATTCTGATACTTGTCCAGTCTCTGCCTGATTCCATTTTAACTTTTGGCATCTGCAACCTCCATTAGCAAGATGTACCACAGATTCACCTTCTGTGATTCCTTTGGCAAATGGCAAACCAGCAGAAAGTCTGATGGCTGCTGAGACTGGCGGACTGAATAGGGTTCATCTGGTGGCTGATTGGATTGAGATCTAATCCTCAGACTGCGCAAGATTCTAAACAATCAGCTGATTCTGCCCTCTTTTTCACTACTGCAAGCTCATAGGAACTATATCTGGGAGCAAAAAGAGGTGCCCCAGCCTTTTCTTCTTTTTTAATTCCTGGGACAGAATGTCACTGATGTTGTCAAGCATAGAGGTGTCACCTCCCAGTGCCAGTTGATGCCACTGATGACAGCTGTGAATGTTCCAGAAGGTGATGTGTGTGGACACAGATAACAGTGTCTGGGCTGAGACAACTCACCAGCCTCTGCAGCTGGGTGATGCACTAGGAAAAATTGCCTGATGCTTGTTGTGACCTACACACTGCTGCCTCATGCCGCTCACCACAGCACTGTCCTTTGTCTTAGTGATTATTACAGTGTCTGGACATTTGAACTGCGCTGAACTCTGGGTCCTTGGGAAAAAAAAAAAAAAAAAAAAAAAAAAAAAAGTGAGAGTAGAAACCTAGTTGCATTGTTCAATCTGCCTCCCTGCAAAGGGAGATGTGTTCCCTGCAGCAAATGTGATTGTACTCACTGTTTTAAATGCCTCAAGTAATTGTGCTTTCACATTTCCCTTACAAGACTATTCAACACTTCCAAGTAGCTCAAGCTTTTCCTGGCATTCTGTCTAAATATTCCCTTCTTAATCTCATCTCATTACCTCCTAAGTAATTGTATTCTGTCCTTGGGGTCTATTCACTTTGCACATTTACAGACTGCTACCCAGTTCCCCTGAGTGTAAGCCTCACTCTGAGGCAAATGACACATTTTTACATTTGAAACCTTTCCTTCAAACTATCCACAATTACTTTTATAATCTCTCACACTAAGGTGGTCTATACAGATAGATGAGAAGATAAATTTCTGGCTTCAGAGGCTTGCAACTGACTCTGCCTTCTTCCCCCTTTTTTTGAGCTCTTGTCCCACATATATTCATGTGCATATTCCTTTGAACTCAAATTCTCTTTAAACGCCTTGAGTTTGTGAGGCTGGGATCAATACACAAAGTAGAAACAAAAAGGAAATGGAAAACAAAGTACAGTGGAGAAAAAATCTCCAAAACTCAAAAGGCCTATAGCCTGTTGTTAAGGGAGATTTTTCAAGCCTTTCATAGTCTGTGGCTGGTTTCCATTTTTCAGATGTAATAAGTTAAAAGTATTCTTTTTCTTTCTTTTTTGTATTTCCACTTTATGGAACAAACCCTGATAATTCTTCTTCATTTATTGCCTTTTTTTTTTTTTTTTTTTTTTTTTTTTTATCCAATTCTGAAAATAGTTCTTCTCCCTTCTTCTCTCACCTAAGATTGTCTGTGACATGCTTACATGATTGTAAGTAATTTATCTTTCTGGTCTTATTTTCATCTTCCTGGAATGGCTTCCAGTTCACTGTGAATTATTTGATAGTATGGCAAAATGTAATCTATGCTTGCCATTTCCCTGGCTTTCTAGCAAATGTTTTGCTGGACATGAAATATGGACATACTAGAAAGGGATGTTGTATGGTTACGGTGTTCATCCAGCTCCCTACAGGCTTGAGAGAGCAGGGTTTTCTTTGCAGGAATGCGGTCAGGGATATTTCTTTCTGCCTCAATCCAGAAAGGGCTGGATTGAGTTGCACGGCTGCTGGCTGGTCTGTGTGGCTGACACTGGGACAAGTTCTGCTTTCCAGACACTGCTCAGAACCCATAGCTCCAGAGAGCTGCAGACTAAGCCCAAACACTTGGAACTCACCACCGACTTAATGAAGTGTTAGGGAATTCTCTCTCTCACCTTGCTGGGCTATGTTTCTGCTTTCCTAGAGAGGATTGCTTAAAAATTATCTTGGTTATGACTAGACATTGCAGGAGTGCTTGAGGTGGATCAAAATATTTGGAAGATTGAAAGTATCTTCATATAGGCGTAGAATATAAGGCATATATTTTGCTATTCATATCCAATTTTACACTTTTAAAGTGCTTGAATATCTGGAATTATGATGTGGATATGATTTAGCAGCTCTATTTTCCTATCTTTGTTGGGCAGAGAAAACAAGAGCAAAAGAAAATTATGTACCTCCCTAAAGAGTGCAATTTCCCTCCTTATGGTAAACTTTTGTTGCATTCAAGGGGAATTCTACATACAGTTAACTATTTTGTTTTGGATGTTGCTGGTCACCCATTCAAGTAAAGCCAAAGGATGACTTCAGTTAAATAGTTTACAAGAGCCAGTGCAGTCCAGCTAAAACACGTGGCTGCACAAGTTTTTGTGGAGAAAACATGGGGCCAGCTAAACCTGAAGGCATTTTAGGTTGCTTTGGGTCCCAGGTGCTGTGGACTAGTGACTGCTGCTGTACAGTACCGTGATAGTAATGTAGCTTCACGAGATGAAGATCCTGCTGATTTCCAGCCTGGGGTCGCTTGCCAGCTTGACAGGGATGGCGTGGGGAAGTCTGACTCCAACGTTGTTGCCTGTGGTGGAGGTGTGGAGTCTGTGAGCAGCAGTGTGAGATGCTGTCAGTCTCAGAAGGAATCTGCTGTAATGACTGCCTTGCTGGTGCCCATTTTCAGCCTCGTCTGCCGCTGAGCTTGGTGCCTGCACACGGCAATATCAGTAGCAGGGACTGTCCGGGGCTGCAGGAGGGGGCTGAGATCCGCACAAGCCCATTGCGTGACGACCCCACCAGCCCCCGGCCCACCAGGGGCAAGGGGAGCTCCCCGGAGCACCTGCGGCTTCCTCGGGAAGTCATGGAAGCAGAAACGCCGCTGGCACTTGGGGAAGCAGCTCCCCCGGACCCAGTGGGGCTGCGCTATTTTACATCGGTTGAGGATTTAATCTTGTGCTTGAAGTATGTCTTTAAGCTGAGTGAGAACAGCACTGCTAAATGCCTTCCTGTTTAAATGATGAACACGGCGACTGAAAGAATATAAAATATTTATGATATGGAGGAAGCAAAAGCAGTTGCTAAAATGAAGCACAGTTGAAATAAGGATACAGAGGGAATCTGAGTCTTCCCCTCTTTCTTTTGCCTGAGCCCAGCCTTACTTGCCCTGACATGGTGGCGTAACTCCATTGCTTCACTTTGATTTATACCAGTGTAACTACCATCAAATCTAAACCTTTTTCTTCAACTGCTTAACAACAACACTTTTTCAACCCTTATAAAATAAATGATGAATATATAAGGAGTTTGGGAAATTCCTCTCCACAACTTCTTGCCCTACCTAGATTGTTACAGGGCCCTTTGGGCACCAGCAACTCTGTCTCCCTGGCAAGGCCCTAGCTATGTCCATGGTTTTACATCAGGCCCCTCCAGTGGGTAAGTGGAGGCTTTTGCTCTGTCCTGTAGCCTCCTAGTATCAACCCTGTTGTCAGGTGCTTCAGCAAACAGTATGAATACTTCTGAATACTTCTGAGTACTTCTGTGCCTTTGTGAAATCCACCCTCCCCAAATAACTTAAAAATAGTCTAAGAAACCCCCAAACACACCCAAACTCAAACAACTCTGTGGGGTAGTGAGGATAGTGAGGCAGCAGTCTGCACAGCAGGGTGTTGGTGAGGATGTGCCACGACACCTGCATCACCAGAAGTGAATGATTCTCTGTGCTCATAATTCCAGCTACCACTAAGCCACAAAAGACAATCATTTTACAGTTTACCATTACTGTTTCATATTTCCATGCCTTAAGGCATTCTAAAAGCTCTGCCTAGCTCTCCTGGCTTCTGTTGAAAGCAGAAAGAGTTGGACTGGCCGTGTACTGTACAAACACGTCAGACCATGCTCTCCAGACTATTTTGGTGAAGCCTTTGGTTCGCAGGGAGTGGCACAGTTAGCTCCAAATCACATCACGTGCAGCCTTGATTTCAAAGGCTTTATTCTTAGCTATTTTTTAAAATGTATTATTTATACTTTTTAATATAAATCAAATATAAAGCAAAATGAATAAATTGTTTTTCAAGCCCCCAAAACCATCTTTCTGCTCTCTTTACTATTTAATGCAACTGCTAGTAGTTAAAGACTATGACAATGACTAAACCAGACAGCTGCAATATAAGGAATTTTTACAAGTTTTCCAAGGTTTCTGATAGGAATTCCCTAGCAAAGAATTCTGTTTTGAAGCTCCTTTGAGGAACAGACCAGTTTATATAAAAGTATCATTGTTGAAATGCTTCTCCTCTTTTTATGTATATGTATGAATCCATATTTCTGCATGCCAGTGGGTGTATGTCTGCATCTTGTGGCATGGTGTGACACAGGGAAAGGCTACAGGAAGAAAATAAAGGTTTGTGTAGGGATGCCCACACAGCCTCTACTCTTTAATACCATGCAGAGTGACAGCATAAGAAGATGCCAAGGATTCCCACACCTGGGAGATGTGCATTTGAGCCCAGGGACCATCACTGGTGTGTGCACACTGGTGTGTGCTTGGTCATGTTCTGTGGGGTGAACTTGTAATCCAAACTGTGGGTAGATGCGCACATACAAGTTTGTGTGTGTGTGTGCAACCAAAACTGTCCTGGGATAGCTGTAAAGGGTGGATTAGAAATCTGCAGGTGTTCGCTGATGTTTTGTTTAGTATTGCAATTTTTCTGCTGTGTCACTGATATCGATCCTGAAGTAATTCAGTCATTGCCAGTTAATTATGCATAATTTATAAAAAATAAGGTACTTTGGTTCTGATTTAGTGTAAACTACATGAGCTGAGCATTTTTTTCTTGTGGCAGGTGCACATTTTGTGTAATTTTGGGCAGAAAATACCTTGCTCTTTTGTAATTACACTTATAATTCACATAACATGAGAAGAGAACCATTCACAAATGTAGGGCAAAGCGTATTTTACATCCCTTTTCACTGCCTTACTAAACACTACAATTTAGACAAATGAAGTAAAATGGATACACAATTTATCTGAGGTTAATTTTTTGAATCAGTTACTGCATTAGAAATTCTATCACTGACACCACCATTGTTCTGCTGGTACAGACCCTGTTAACCAGATAAACCAATACTTGGCAATTTAAGATTGTGCAGACACAGGCTTACACAGATGGTTTGCTGTCATCCAGACCTCTGTACCTTATAGCAGAGCTCAGACTTTACCCAGTCCCACCGCTACAAGGCATTAATTGCAAAAGTAAATGAGTGACAAATGGGGAAACATAACCAGGTCCCACAATAACAAGAAACTGTGCCATGCAGATATTTAATCTCTTGAAGAGTGAGAGATATATGATGAATCATTTAGTCTTCGTTTTCCACATCCATTTCTACACACTGCTTACCCGGTCTATTTAAAGCATTCTTTCAAGCAGTTGAGAACCTGATTTTTCAAAATGCCTAGTTTTAATTCAACAAAAAGTATGATGTGTATAGGTAGTATGTCACATACTTTGTCTCTTTTAATATAACTTTTAAAGCTCTTGGAAAAGCAATTTCTTTGCCCAGTTTGGTCTACAATCTCATTAGGCAGCTATCAGTTGAAATCTAATGGATAGGTGGGTCTATCATCTTAAAAAAAATCATCTAGGCAGATTTTGAACTTGTATCTGCATTTCTTCTTGTTGTTGTAGATGTGTTTTTATTTTACTTTTTATGAGCAAAGGCATCTGCAAAGGAGATGGTCCTAAGCTGAGCATCTGAGTCTCTCAGGTTGGAGGTGGGTATGAGGTAATTCATGAGAGGACAAAAACACCCTTTTTGAGCAATAGTTTTCTAAGACATAGGAAATTATGCTTAGAGATAAGAAAGTGACGTTCACAGTGGAAGGGTTACAGGACCATAAAATATCTTCAGCATATTCATACCGAAAGTAGAAAAGTATGTGAATAATGAGGAAACAAAGTCTTCTGACAAAATTATTTGATACAGTCAAATCTAAAGTTCATTTCAAAAGTCCATCAGAATGTCATAATCATAACAGATTGAATAATAAAATGGAAGATGGAGCTAAAGGTCAGTACATGCAAACTAAGGCTCATAGGCCAGAAAATATTTAATGATAAATATGCAGTTATAGGGTATAAATTATGTCTACCAAGGAGAAATTTCTTGAAGCTACTGTGGTTGTTTGCTCAGCTATCAGTGATGGGGGGAAGGGGGGCAGTGGGGTTAGGGTGGCAGAAATGTATCAGAATGTTAGAAATTACTAAGAAAGGAACTGATAAATAGAAAAAAAAATTATGTTATCATATTGATCTCTGATGTACTTTTCACTCTGGTCACTGCACAAAAGGGTGCAACTGAAAAATATTAGGGAAAATGTCACAAGCATTCTAATATCTATGGAGTTGCTTCCAGGCAATGAAAAACTATTGGGAAAAAATCAGAGAAAGTGCTTCTCTACTTGGAAAAGGAAAGAAGAAGAGGGCTACAAGAGAGAAATATAAAATCATAACTAATATGGAGGACATGGCAAAAAAAAATGGAAATAGCTGTCTTTTTTTCATATGAGCTTTAGAGGCACTCTGTAAAAATTGAATCGCAGAATCACAGAATTAATTAGGTTGGAAAATACCTCTGAGATCATCAGGTTCAACATATGACTGAACATCAGCATGCCAAGACCAGGGCACTGAGTGCCACAGCCAGTCTTTCCTTAATCACCTCCAGGGACAGCGATTCCAACACCTGAAGGTAAGTTTTAAATTGAAAAAAATATATTTTTACACAGCTCAGAATACAACATAGAAATTTTTGCTGTCAGATGGTGTCAAGGAAAAATGTACACATGGATTCAAAAGGAATTCTTTAGATTATTCAGAAATAAATCTCTTGATAGCCATTAACTGTAACGCTTTGAATGCAACCTTAATGCAGAAAAGCTCCCAACCATCAACATCCAGAAGCTGGGAAGGATCACCATGTACTTGCTGTGTGTCTTTTACTGTCTCATTTTTTGAACTCTGGGAAAGACTAGAGAGACAGAAAGATATGCATAGCTTTGAGAAAAGATCGCATTGAATTATGTTCCTACATTTATTGTACTTCCTTGGCAGAAAAGTGGGAGCTGAAAGGATGGAAAATTCCTTTTAAGATGCAGGTGTTTGAAGAGATTCTTTGGGCCAAGTTTGACCTCAGGGATTCTTTCAGTCTTATCATGGTCCAGATGTCAGGGGATGAGGGTGTCTCCCCCCTCACTTCTAGTGCTGCAGATCATCCCTAAATAGGTATTATCTCTGAAGTTTCAGAGCCATTGGTGACTTAAAAGCACAAACCCATTGACAACTAAGTGTGACTTAATGATTTACCACCTGCATGTCATGCTCAGATATCTGTTGCAACAAGTTTGCTGCCGCTGACACAAAGTGAAATCTCTAAAGAACTGCTTTCCTCCATAAAATCTCAGTTTTGTTTCTTCTGTCAGTGGGCACCAAAAGCAGCTAATCCCCACCCCACAATACCATGTACTCGCCCATGGCTTTGTTGCATATCCCACATAAATTGATATCAGTTTCCTTATTGTAGACAAAACATTTATGATTATCTCATTTGTCCTAGCAACAAAAACAATGATGTATATTCAACCTGTCATACAAAATGGTCTAAAAATGCTTTACAGATACTAAAAAAAAAAAAAAATCCAGAAGGGCTGTATGAAAAGACAAAAGAAAACAAATAGGTCTTCCTTGGTTTTTCAGCTGGAATTTCAAAGCATACCACACTTCTTTCCAAACCACATTTTATTCTTTTAAAAGTATTTGGAAGACCCAAAATGACATGTTTCTTCTGGATGTGATATTGCTTTTATACGGATTTACTTGCTATCATTTTTTCTTTTGCCTGATCTTTTAAGGTTTGGAAATTCACCCTACTTACCCTACACTCAATTCTAATGAAAACCTAATATAATAAAAATTGTAAGAGCCTGGAATACTCAGTTACATATTTAGAACATTTCTATTGCCAACTTTTTTCTGATACTGTATTTTTTAAAAGTTTTGGTGCACAGATGGTAGTGATATACACTGTCTTTGTGAAATCAACTATATAAATTCATTTATCAATACAGAATATCAATACAGGTGCAGAAATACAGAATTTGAATGTGGAAAATCTGCTTATTTCATGCATAACTTCTGACTGCTGTAATTTTAAGGTTTTTTTCCCCTTAGAGGAGTTCATGAGACCATTAAGTCAGCCTGTATTTCAAATAATTGCTACCTTACTCTCTATTTGCTTGTGGCTTTATGCACATCCTATAGTAAGGATCATTTCTGGATGTCCTATAGCAAGGATTGCTGGGGAGCTGCAATGTCTCAAAGATCTGCTGTTAGTGGCATGGAGCAAAGCCAAATATGTGCCTGTCTCTGTTCTGCATCACCACTCCTTACCCCTGATATTTCCATACATCACCTTGGAAAGAGGTCCTGCCAAAAGCCATGGCCAGGGCAATGGGGAGAGGTGGGCAGGAGTCTTACCAGGCTCTGTTCACCTACACAGGGTGAGACTCAGCGCCCTTTTCCTGAACTGGAGAGTGCTTTTTTTCGCTTGTTCAAGCATTTTTTATTCTGTCTTGTCATTTGTGGCTGCATTACACATTCCTATTTACCTTCATTGCATTCCTCTCCTGCTCTAGCAAATACTCTTTTTCTGTAACTGGGAAAACAAACAAAAAAATTAATTTCACTTTTTGAAAAAAGCCCTTAGATAATTTAAAAATACTTAAATAAAATATTTTAAACTAATTCAAGATTTTTTACTTTTCCTTTTTATCCAGAACTGGTTGTTGAGTTTGCTCAAAATTAGAAATACTTTTGGTTTTCTCCAACAGCCAGTATTTTCTGTATTTACTGTGGAAAAATCCCATGCTAATCTCACCCTTAGACTGATTATGCATGGCATGACAGGTGGCTTCTTAAAATGGAAATACACTTCACTTTCCTAAAGTACTGGTAAAAATGGAATAGTTTAAAAATCTAATCTCTTCTCACTTTAGCCTGGTAAATGTCCCAGTGTCTTCTGAGGACTCTGAACTAAAGCCTTGCATATTTCTTTCCTTTTGCTGTGAGCCTTTCAAATGAAAAGGTTAAATTGATTCTAGTATGATACAGATTGTGTGTCTAGTATCTAAAACACATATTTTCAGTATGTTTAATGGAAGTAATTCTTATACAAGTGAATTGTCTTGATTTTTGAGGCACTACCTACTCAAAAAGTTAAAAAAAATCAAGAAAGGTTAAGAGAGACACAATTTGCATCTTTCAATTAACAGTGAAAATGTGTACTGCTGTAAAAATTTATTCCATGTTCTCCATTTCATACAGTAGCATTCAGATATGTTAATGCAGAACTAACTCAGAAAACAGAAGATAAAAATTTTATGTCGTAAGTGTTGTGAACAGACAATCAGGGATGGGAGAAGGTAGTTCAGACAAAACAAATCTCTCATAAAATATACCTATGGGGACATAAGTATCTTAGGCTGTTGTTGGAAAAACTGAGTTGCAAGCTCATAAATATTTTCAGCTTGAATAGGAAGCCAAAACCTTTTTATGCAGGAATGTCCATGCAATGTGGTAACTGAAGATCAAACACTTCATCTCTTTAACAGATGCCTTCCAACTTGGAATATTTTATGATTCTGTGATCTTGTAAAGTCTGGTCTCACCAGCTAGACTGCATCATCCCATGATTTGAAATAGTTTTGTTTTCTTATTCCCTGTCAGCAAAGGATTATAAATGCTTTCCAGTCTTAATTTTAAGTAATCAGATAACAGACAGAGTGGAATCAATATGATGTGTATGAAATTCTATTTCACTGAATTATTGTTTTTATTGTTTAAATGTGAGGTTTCTGTTAACCATAATCCAAAATCTAGTCAAGATAAAAATACTTGTAACTGTCTTTTTTTTTCATCACAGTTCTGGCAAAATTGTACCATTGCTTCTAGCCATTAGTTTGGCTTTTCACTGTATTTTATCATTCTAGTAATGTATGTAATTCAGTTCTTTGCCCGCACCAGAGAAAAAAATAAAAGAAAGCCCCAAAACCTGGAAAACATGAAAATTTAATTAAGTATTTATGTGAGAATTGGTTCATTTAGAGATGAATGGATCATGACCTGAAATTTCATGAAAAAGAAATTTGCAGAAGAAAATAAATCAAAGGATTATAAACAAGGAGTGTATTTTTAGCAGTAAAAGGAACTGAACATTGGAAGAACTTACTTTCAAAAGGGATTCAGTCTTTTGAACTCTTTATTTCATAGAATCTGAGAATGGTTTGGGTCGGAGGATGCCTTAGTGATTATTTCTTTCCAACCCCACTGCCATGGGCAGAGACACCTTCCACTTGATTAAATCAAGGTTATTTAAATCCCCAACCAACCTGGCCTTGAACACTGCCAGGGATGGAGAATCCACAGCTTCTCTGGGCAACCAATGGCAGTGGCACACCACCCTCACAGGGAAGAATTTCTTCCTAATATCTAACCTAAATCTTCCAGTTTGAAGCCTCTCCCCTTGTCCTGTCACTACATACTTATGTGAAAAGTCCCTCTCCCACTTTTTTGTACCCTTCAGGTACTGGAAAGCTGCTCTAAGCTTTCCCCAGAGTCTTCTCTTTGTCAAGGTTGAACAACCCCAGCTCTCTCAGCCTGTCTTCATAGTAACACTCCTTTGGACTGCCTCTAAATGGTCCATATTCTTCTTTTGTTGAGAGCCTCAGAGCTGAATGCAGCAGTGCCAGCTGTCTCAGGATTCACAGATGCACCTCATCAGGCCCATGGATTTGGTCACTTTCAGGTTCTCTGGATGTCCTTGAACATGACCTTTTCCCACAGTAGGTGGTTCTCCATTCTCCCAATGGAGAATGTTTTGATTTCTGAGGCTTGGGTGGTGTGGCTGGGGCACCTGTCAGTGAAGACCAAGGGAATAAAATTGTTGAGTACCTCAACCTTCTTTGTATCCCAGGTAATCAAGTCTCCCATTTCCTTTTAGAGAGGGCCTATGTTTTCCCTACTCTTATCAGCAGTGTACCTATAGAAGCTTTTCTTGTTCCTTTTGGTGTCTCTGGCCAGATTGAATTCTATTGGGGCACTAAATTTCCCATCTGATCCTTGAATGCTCAGACAATTTCTCTGTATATGTTTCCTTATTTCCACCTTCTGCAGGTTTTCTTTTGGTGTCTGTGCTTGCCCAGGATCTTGTTCCTTTTTCATCCTTGCAGATCTCCTGGAGATTTTACCTGACTTCCTCTTTGTTCGGATGCATTGCTCCCAATCTTGGACAACACAGGTGAGGGTCTGTGGTGTGCTATGAGAGGATATGACTAGGTGAGGACTGAGTGGGGAGGGCTGTGAGGAAGAGGAGGAATGACTGGGATGATTCTGCATACACTTGATTTACTCATGAGGGTTAATACCAACACACATTCATTACCATTGATGCTGCCTCCCAAATTTTACAGATTTTTTTTTTTTTTTGAGGGTAGAAAAAAGATATGAGGAAAAGAGATCAACTCAGAGTGTCGTGAGCACTGGAAAGGTTGGGAACAGTCCAGATTTCAAAGAGATGCTTAACTGCATTCTTCAAATATCTCTGTGAAACCCAGTTACACATGACAGAGAAATGGTATACTCATTGTCCTGGGATCATTTCTAACTGGAATTCAGCCAGACCTTTTTAAGCAGAAAGGCGGGTAGGGGCACAGTCCTGTCATTAAATGTCCTTGTCATTTTATCTTCATTCCTCTGATTCATTGCAGATGGTGCTTTGGAAAATGTTTTAGTGCCTTTCTCGCTTCAATTACCATCAGTTCACACTCAGTTCATAATGGCAGAATAATTGAGCAGAGGACTGGTTCACAATCCTTGTGGATCTTTTTGACATTTACTTGTGGTTTCTCTAGTTCTTTATCTTGCAGCAGATTTTTACTTAGAAAATTAAACCTGAAAATGCTTGAAGGTTTGAAAAAAGTACAATGACTGATTACTTTGGTAACTTTATTTCAACATTAGATTAACTTTTTATGGATTAAAATGACATGTCCTAAACAAAAAAAAAAAATTTAGTAACTATGAGGTGTATGACTCAATATGAAGTCAGCACAGTGTAATTCACAATTCTTTTTTAATAGCAAGGTCAAGTTAATAAAACACAATAACAATGTCCCAATAACATTATAACAGTGCCATTAGACAAAGTCTAGGTGCCTGAATTACAGTGAATAGTAAAGTCAACCAAGCATTTATTGCTTGTGATTCCTTGTCTGTCATTTATTGATTAATTTATTACTGATACCTTAATACAAATATTAGAGAGGTTTCTGGTTTTATAAGTATTGTAATTGTAATTACACAATGATTAGAGAATTAAAGAATTATGATTTTTATAATATTTTGCAGACATGGGGGTGGTATGCAGCTGGTGTGATTCTACTGTGTATTGTAGTTCACTAACCGTGATAAAAGATTAGTTATGCCAATAAATTTAAATGTTCATAATAATTTAAAATTAAGTAGGAAAAAAGGTGTTATCAAGATATTTTCACCAACATTGTACTCGTTGTACTATGTACTATGTACATTGTACTATGATAATATTTCTAAATAGATACCAAAATGTTGGTTTTTACAGGGAATTGGAAGTGGTAATTGCGCAGTTTGGTGATCTGGTAGCCTGTCTAGAAAAAAAACATCAAGAGAAAAATAATTATGCAAGACTTCAGAGCTACAGTGTCACAACCTGAATTAATTCATGATTCTAGCAGACATTTATTTGCCAGCTTAAGGAAATAATAACTTTTTTTTTCTTTGTTTAGTTTGAAATATTCTAGATGGTTGGATTTGTTATATCCATGTGTTTGCAAACACTAATATTATTCCTCCTAAAAGTAAGCAAGGAGAATCATTAAAACATTCCAGACCAACCATCAATAAAGAGAAACGTTCAAACACAATTTATGTTTTTTGAAGACAGTTCAGGTTAGCTTTTCCTAAACTTTACTACACAGATTTGTGACTGGATACCTAGATGCCTTCTTCAGTGTCACACATGCTCTTCAGAGCAGAATGAGATGGCGTGGCTTATTAGGTGCTTGCTTCTTACAACAGCAAGGAATTAATTTACTATTTCTCCTGTTCTTCTTCTCACTGCACTTTGGCAAAAAATCCTCAGGATAGATAGAGAAAAAGGACTTTTTCTTACTTGGATTATGCAATCTTTTTAGGACTGAACTGTTCTGACAACATTTGCATTGGCAGTGGACAGAAAGAGAGCTCTTCTGACCAAGAAATAGTCTGAATACCATCTATTCGTGGTGTTCTCTTTGCCTTCAGTGTCACAGGCAAGACAACCAGTCTTGCCTGAGCCCTCCTATCCTTGCCCTGCTTAGACTGAGAACATGGACTCATGGACTCTGTCTTCTGTTTCTCTTGAGGCTCTGCCTGATCCACAGGCTCAGCAGTGGTATCATGTAAAGAAGATGCTGTTCTCACACACTGAAGGGTCTTTCCAACATTACTTATTTCCTTTGTTGTCCTCACCCAACCAAAAGGAGCCTGATGGGATCCTGACCTCAGGCAGTGCCACAAGACCTCTGGCATTCCCACAGTCCTGCAGGAGAGAGGGGCCTTTTGCTTACTCTATTAAGGTGACACCAGCCAAGTTTGGCAGGTGTTGAGTGCTGCGGCACTGAAAGGCACAGCATCCTGGCACCACTGACCAACAACTAAATCCACTTCTTGCATTTGACTTTATTACATTTGTGAATGTAGGAACGATCATTAAACCATATCTTGAGAAAACACCCAAAGCATTCAGGCTCTTGTTCTGCTTTCTCTGCAACACTTGCATTTCCTTTCACGGCACCCATTCTTGCACAGACACTTTCCCCCTAATCTTTTAAAGCCACTTCTAGGGTGCTTTTCTGTACTGTCTCCATTGTCTCAGTCCCTGTAATATTTCACACCTAAGGGTTTTGTAGAGAATTCAATTTTGCCCCTGAGTTTTCTTGATTTGCCTTTACTCCTGAGGAATTTGGGATAGGTCTGTAATCCTCTCTGGGTACAAGAAACAGAAATATTCTTCCCAGATAAGAGTCAGGACATCAGCTGCAATCATGTAACCCCATTGCTTAATATTTTCACCTGGTTTTAGATATCTCATATCTTGGAGTATAAGCTGCTCTCATACCTATGGAGATTTTTTGGATGAAACAATCAGATTTCAAACTGAGGTTTTTTTCTGCAGTATTCACTACATCATCAGGCTCCTTGTTGTCTGGACTGCAAGTTGGATGAGACTGGATTTCTTTGCTTTTTTTATTTTTCATTTCCCTTCCTCATACTTATGCCTAAAGATTCTCCAGGGACTGAAAACATCTACAAGACTTTAATGAGGAGAGTAGTCTTGGATGGAGCAAATATTTCCTAACCTAATGTTTGACCTAATGCTCAAAATTAGGTAGAGAATTGTGTAGATAAAATGTGCCCCTATAAACTAAAACTATTGCAGTCTCATTCCCTTTGAATGAGAGGGAGAATATCAAAGGAGAACAGGGAGAACATCAAGAAGGGTTCATCAGAGTAAAAGGCCTTTTATTTACCATGGTCATACTGCATTTTTTGTGTTAATTCTATTTGATCCCAAATTTAATTTTACAAGAAATCTGTAAGATATTTTAATTCTATATTTATCTGAGCTTAATGTTTACCAATAGATTGTTGTCCTCATCTTGCTCATGCTTTTAACTATTGCTTGCATACTATCTTCTTGTTCCATATGTCTTTTACTCAAAGTGTCTATTATTATAACATGAGGCAAGTTGGGTTATTTTTCCATTCAGCTGTATAATATGAAGATATATATATACAATTACTCCTAATATGCATGAATAACATTTAAAAAATAATCTCAGAGACAATTTTGAATGACTTTGTTTGAATTTTAACAAAAGAAAATAAATATATGTAGTGGGACAGTGCTGCACCCTTTACCAAAAAGTAAATGTACAAAGGGGCTATGTGTTAAATGTGTAAAGCACTGCTGTGAAGTAACCAACAGCAAAGAAATATTCAGATTCTCCATGCAGTGAAACTGCCTGTGCCACTGAGATTGCCATGGAAAATATGGTGATTTGGTTACTGACCCAGTCCATGGATTTTCTAAAGAATAATTTAACTCATGTGAATGTTCTCAGAGCAGCTCTTGTACAACACATCTGCCTAAAGTTACTCCCATGCAGAAATACTCGAGTGATTACGCCCTCAGTTTTTAATGAGCTATTCATAGAAAAACTCCTAGCTGAAATACGAGGTTTAAACGTTTTGCTGGTCTTTGAAGGAACCCAAATTCTTCTAAAAGCTCCTTGGCCCATGTATAGAATTACCTATAGGAAAAAAAAGAAGGTGGTAGACACATTATGCACAGATTTTTCAGAAAGAGTATTCCATTGACATACAGAGAATGTACTGGCTAAGCCTTCTCATACAGGGAGAAAAAAATGTTTCCCTGTGACTTTTTGTATTTATTATCAGCTTCACCTTGGGAGTCCAAGTTATTTTTTAATACTTCTCCAATTTGCTTCTTTTCAAAGGTGGGGGAAGGATGGAATGGAGGAGATTACTTTTGATATTTATATTATTTTTACTGCACATGTGATTGTGTCAAGCTGTAAATTCCTTGCTAAATTTTTTAAATCCCTCTGATGTCTGACAAGGAGTTGGAAAAATATAAATGTTAAATTTTATGGGTTTTTTCCGTGTTACTATAGTCTGCAGTTCTATTATAAACTGTCATCTGTAATATAATCAAAGGAAAATTGGTAGGAAACCTTATTGTAGTCCAAGGAACATTCCTTTTTACATTAATTCACTGACTTTAATAGGATTTAGACTGTCTGGCTCAATCTGGAAATTTTAGAAAACTTCAGGAAATATTGAGTCAGAAAAGAACTGGCTTGTTTATGGGATGTCCCCAAAACTTACCTTGATTTACAGTGCTCTATAATGTCAAAAAGTTGCTTCCCCATTGAGTCAGAGCCTTTCAATCATTAAAAATGTGTCTATGTCATCCCTGGTGCAGTACTTGTACCTTTCTCATTGCTGACTGACACCATTGTCAGTTTCTAGCTGAAAAAACTTGTAGCAAATTAAGAATTGTAAGGGGTTGCTTGGCCTCCTCCTTTCTCTTTGCTTTCTTGTCCCTGGTTGGTTTCTGCACACAGCTTGCTATTCGCATCTGTACTGACAGCAGCACCAGGAGTGTTTGCCCTGGGCCAGGCAAGATCAGACGGTTTGAATACAGAAAAAAGCTGTCTTTGTCCCGGGAACATGCTGTTTTTCAGCTGGAAAGGAGCTCCTTACCCAATAGCTCTGCCCTGTTCTGGCAAGATTGACCTCTGTCTTCCCTGTCTGGATGCTGTGGGACATCAGGACTTGCTTTTCCCAGGGGTGCTAGGATTTGAACTTCTGCCAAGGACCCAAACCCAACCAGACCATGGACCTCATAACTGAAGAAGGCACTTGCTCCTGATGTCACTGTGAGCCAATTCATGGCCACTATACAAAAGCAGAGATGTTGGAACTGGCTGAGTTTTAAGGGCTCTTCCAACCCAAATGGTGATTCTATGACACAGCAAGGTGTTCCAGGAGCTACTGTCTTGAATGCACAGGTGTCATTATGAATAAAAACAAAGACTTTTTAAAAAGGGGAGAGTAGAGGGAAAAACTGGGTTCTGCCTTACCCATCTGAATGACCTGAACATTCCTCTTGCTTGCAAGCAAGTCCAGATTCAAAACGCAGCATTGTGAAGACATGCTAGAAGAACCTGCTCAGGGTTTTGGGGAAGTGGGTCCGGACTTGGGGCAGTGCCTTAGTTACAGGGCACTCATGTCAGCAGTGAGTGCTTTGTTTATGATTATATGTTCCATATCTGATGGGGCAAGTGAGATCAGTGAGAGAAAGGAGACCACAGAATTACAGAACAAGAGAAGCTGGAAGGCAGCTTGTAAGGTCAACTAATGCAACCCCCCTGCTCAAGCAGGGTCAGCTACAGCCAGTTGCCAGGACCATGTCCAGATGGATTTGGAGTATCTCCTAGAACAGAGACCCCATAATCTCTTTGGGCAACCTACCCCATTGCCTCATCACCCTCGCAGGAAAGTTGTCTTCTGGGGGAGAAAAAGAGAGAGAGAATCTCCCATGTTTAAGTTTGGACTCATAGCCCCTTCTCTTGTCATGGGTTCCACTGACAAGGACTTGGCTCCCTCATCTTCATTCCCTCCCTTCAGGTACTTATATATACTGATAAAATCCACCTGAGTATCTCTTCTCTAGGCTGGAAAGTTCTAGCTCTTGCATCCTTTTTTGGCTATGAAAGATCATCCCAGTCCCTGTATCAACTTTGCATTTCTTCACTGGATTTGTCTGGTAAATCCCATTCCCATTTGGTCCCCAGGCTCTCAGCCAAAGAGACAGAAACATGACTTCATGGACTGCTCACCTTCTGAATAGGCCTGAATTTCTCATACTGTCATGAAAAGAAATCCTGAAGTCTGTCTGGCTGAAACTTCTGTGGGTTTTCAAAGGAACAGAAGTCTCTCTCCAGTTTCAGGAAACTTTGCTTATTTTAGGCAGATGGAATTGTTCCTTCTTCCTTTTTCCCACCCAGTGCCAGGGACCTACATTTCAGTGAGCCATTGCTGAAGCACCTAACTAGAGAATTAGACTTGGTGAGCTGTGTTTCATGCAAAGTAAGAAACAATAGATAACAGATACCAGCCCACAGAGGAGAAGCAGGAGGCAAAGAGATAATATTGGTCTGCAGATTTGGTCTGCCAGTGCCTAAGTTCTTTCATGTCTGGGTCACTCCCTGAAACTTAGATAGGTTCAGTAGTAGCTGGAGAACACTATTATCAGGTGCTGTGCTTGTTGCTTTCAGAGGTCAGCAAAATCCTTATCCTTAAAATGTTTCTTCATGAACTGAGCTCTGCATTTACAATTGCTATAGTAGTACAATGAGACTTAGGTCTTTACAGAGTCACTCTGGTTTCCAGCAAAAAAAATTCTTTAAAAATCCACTTATTAATGTAAAGCTAGTAAGCAAGGATATTTAAGGCAGAAGTACTTTTTAAACTTATTATCAGTGGGGCTGAAACTTAATACCATTTTTATTTATTAGCATAATTAGCCAGCACCCCCAAAACCCATATGTATTTTTCTATTAGCTTTTCCTATGTAGTTTAACTCTAAAGATTTTCTTTTCTTGCACTTTGAACTATTGCATTTCCATTTTTCTTTTAAGTAAGCATTTAAGTAAGCATTGCTTTTCTATTAGCACTAGACTTGCAGTCTCATTTACATCGCTTCCTTAATTTTTCTAGTTCTGCTACTGCTACAACAGCTAGTTTCCTAAAGGTTTCCATATGGAAGTAATGTCTTGATTATAAAAATAGAGTTTATACAATAAATCACATTAATAAAATATTTAAATTATATAAATTATTTAAATTATATAAAATATAAAGTATTTGTATAGAATATCAGTTATGTAAAATATTAATGTTTTATAAATGTATAAATACATGAATAATGTGTATATATAGACGATATAAATACAGATAACTATATATTACATACATATAATGTTCTAAATTAATTTCCTTACCATTTTTCTGAGGTCAGCTGCATTGCTGCTAAGCATAAAATTATAGCTGCCTTCAAGCCTACTTTTCGATCTTTCCCTTGATGTCCAACGAGCCTCTTTCCAATATAATTTGCTGCAGTAAAACTGTTGGAGTAGTTTTTAATTTCTACTCTCATTTTCTCCTGCTCTTTGCCTGGCTTTCTAGAAGGCTGGCAGATGCTGCCAGCTGGACTGCGCTCTCTGTAAGATTGCTATTGAACAGCAGCATAGACTGAAAGAAGTGCTATGAAAGGAGGCAGACTTGAACCCCAGGTGTGATGGCTCTCAGGGAAACTGAGTGCTTGCTTCCCTGATCCCTGCATGCCATGTCAGCTGAATGGCCTTGGGTCTCCATGACAAAATGAGGTGCCAAGAATAGGAAAGGTGTGATTTGTTTGCTACTTACCGCCCCTGTCTCTGGGTGTTGGAAACAGCCATTGGGTCAGGATTCATCCCACCCATCTGCAGCTGTTTGTACAGAGGAAGAGCTGCACCTCAGTGGATCAGAGGAGAAGCAGAGGCTCAGTCACAAGACAGCAGGTCTATAGGTAACAAGGGCATCCTGCCTGACCTCTGGCAGCTTGGGAAAGACTCCACATCTCCTGTGTCATACCCACCAGTACCATACAGATGTCCTGGATACCTCAGGGCATTTAATGTGGAACTAGGTACATAAATCCCTTCAGATTCCTTTATGGCATAATTTCAAGATAGAACCTAGAATAGCTTGGGAGTATTACCTCCTAAAAATGCTGACATCTTCTCTTTTTCCTTCACAGGAGTCTCAACATGGGAATGTCAAGAGTGTTCACTTTACCCCGAGCTCCTGAGGCCATTTTCAGCAGAAGGGGTGAAGACCTGCTTGGGTTCCTCACAGCTGGTATGTATACATCCAGCACTGGTGGGAGACTCACCCCCTCCAAATCAGCAAGTAGAGGCCAGGCAAGACTCTTGAGGGCACCTGGGATGGCAATAGAGGTTGATAATAAGGCAAATGATTCCTGCTGCCAGCTGCTTTTGGTCTCCAGGCTGCTGTCACTTGATGCCCACTGCTTGTAATGGAAATGGGCATTTAGCTCATGTGTAAAAATCAAATTGTGTTTTAAACTAGAGCTAAATCCCATTTCTATATTTATCTCAGCTGAGATAAACTGACTTAAAATTCAGGGTTAGCTTCTAACAATCAGCTTTTTTCTTTTGCTTTGTTTTTCTCTTTTTCTTGCTACAGCTGGAGCCATAGCCACAAGCACAGCATTAGGGAGACAGTGGTGATGCTTGCTGCTCCTCATCTAGTGTGCAACAGAGCAAGAAAGGTTACTGAGCCTAGCAAATTACAGGAAGCATGCTATGCCTAGTATATGTAGTTAAGATATGACAAAACATTGTCCTGTTTTACTCCACCTCACTTACACTACACATGATGACTTGTTATTCATGTGTGTCCTTTTCAGAGACACAGGCTTTAAAAGAATTATTGGAGCAGAGTTCCCAAGGGGTATTTTCAGGTACTGGTTCTGTAACTGTTCAAAGTGAGTCCATAATATTTCTCCTGTAAACTTTTTTAAACATGGGAGAAGAGTGACCCACTCCAGTTCCACATTCCCTTTCCATCACCTCTATCATATCAATAAGAAGAGGTGGTGCAGCACTGCCAGGAACATCTGCAGAAAAAAAAGATTGCAACAACTCACACTTCATGAAACATTACAGTGGAAAAAAAAATGTGTTCCAAACCACCTTGAGGTTCTGGAGTTAATTCATCACTAAGCATGAGATACATGGACACTGCAGTCTCTTGCATTGTTTCCATCATGGAAAGCCCTTGATTTTGCAGTCTCACATCATGGAAAGCTGCACAACATCAGATATCAGTGTGTATATTTTAGTTTGTGCATTTACTAAGTATTCATCACCTACTTAAAATCAAACAAACTAAAACAAAATACGACAGAGGGAACTAATTTTTTAGTGGGCTGATAACCAATGACATTCCATGCCTCTGATTCCCTTTCTGCAAATGGCTCAGCACAAGTAAGTTTTACCACTCATATCAATCAAACCACAGGATCAACACCTGAACTGGGAAAGATAATTATGCTGGTTGCACTGCAGCTCTAACCTTTCGTGCTAGTAGTTTGAATTGTAGAAACTGAGGCAAGGGTACAACCCTCAATTTTTTAAAAAAGCTCTGAGATGACCCAATTACATCCCAGACCACTGGGAAGAGAGAAATGAAAGAAAATAATTGGGCACTTCAGTTTTAGCCAAGCCTACTAGACAGTATAATTTTTCTCACGGTGTCACAGAATAGATCTTTAAAGAATATGGCAACTCTCTGTGACATTACCATAGCAAGAAATCCTAAAGAACACCCATTCCTAGGACAGCAAATCATGGGGGGGGGGGGCGGGAAGTTGGAGAATGAGAACAAGTGCAGAAACAAAGCATCCACTGGTACAGGGCACAGGTCTGTGGCTGGCAGTCTATCTGAGGTGGCTGCTCCTGGGGACATCGTCTGCACAGAGTAGATGTGAGCAGATCCACAGAAATGGCCCAGAGGGCCATGATCTGGTCCTTACTCTGGGGTAACATGAGAGCTTATGTAGAACCTGAGCTTCTTACGGCTCAGGCTCTTACTGGCTGAGAAAAGCTTTAGCTGACCTTTATTCTCAACAGATTGCAAAATCTTCTCCTTTTTATCTCTCCATAGCATTTTATACTCTGGTCCACTCTTAGTTCTTCACAAACCTCTATGCTTGTAAATGGAAAACTATCTGCCAATAAGCAACATTTCTGTTTTCTGTAGCCTCTGACTTATAATAACCCCTCTTTAAGCAGGCACACTAGCAATGGAGGGTTACTGGCCCTCAGAAACAGGAGATGCAAATCTTCTAAGTTATTTATAACTTAGTGTTATAACTGCAATGGGTGTGTTTTTTGAACTGTTCCTCTCATTGAAATATTTAATACAATGAATAATATCCTCTAAAGAGACTAGAACCTTGTGGCAGTTCTTTGACAACTGAGGGGCTGTAGCAATGTTCAAAGCATATGTTAAGCCTTGCTCTTCAATTAGTATGGCAAATGGAAGCTTAAAATTTAACATGAGTTTAGTGCTTAGTCTAGGGATTGACTGAGAAAGTATGGTTTGGAAATGTCCACAGATAGGAGAAATAAAAGGAAGTTCCAAAAAACCAAGAAGCAGATGGTGTCCGGAGAGGTCTGGATTTTTCTGCTGTAATAAGAGATGGACAGTTCCCTTGACCACATGGTAGCCATTGGATATGAAAATTCAGGATTTTTGTAATTGAATTACTGGCAAAGAATTACTCAAAGACCTGGGAATTTAAGACACACTGTCCAACCCCTAGATTCTCTCCTTTCCTGCAGTCATTCCTGTGAGAAACAGCCTGTCTGCAATTCCACTGGGTTCTATAAAACCTCTATTCTCTCAGGCATAATAGGAATGAACCATTTTCATTATTACTAGAGCACTGTTCAGATGTGATTATAATAAATTCATACAAAAATACAGCTCATTCATGTGAAGTGCCTACCCAAAGGTAACTACATACATTTAAATCCAGACCTGAACAGATGGGATTCAATTGGAAAACTTCTTCGAATGTCAGTAATATTTTTAAATTTCACCCTCCATTATTTCTTCAATAAGTTTCTTTTTAAAATGTTTGCTAAAATAAGAGCATGCCTTTTTTGTTCTAGCTTTGTTTCCTGAAAATCATACAATCACAGAATCATAGAATATCCTGAGTTGGAAGGGATTCATCAGTATAATCAAGTTCAGCTCCTGGCTCTCTGAAAGACACCCAAAGGATCACACCATGTGCCTGAGAGCATTGTCCAAACACTTCTTGAACTCTGTCAGGCTGGTGCTATATGACCATTTCCCTGGGGAGCCTGTTCCAGTGCCCAGCCACCCTCTGGCTGAAGAACCTTTTCTAATATCCAACCTAAACCTCCCCTGACACAATTTCAGGCCATTCCCTTGGGTCCTGTCACTGGTCACCACAGAGAAGAGATCAGTGCCTGCCCCTCTTCTTCCTCTCATGAGGAAGTTGCAGACTGCAATGAGGTCTCCCCTCAGTCTCCTCTTCTCCAGGCCGAACAAGCCAAGTGTCCTCAGCTGCTCCTCTTAAGGAATTAAATTTTTGAAATCAAGTTTTTAAATAATTCAGAATATCTTTCCTACCTGTTTATACCCATTGAAATGGATGGAACTCATATATTTGAAGGACTGCCTTGTCTGAGTAGGGCTGGCAGATATCAGAAAATAAATGATTTCTGGACTACTAGCATGAATGTTCAGCATTAGTTCAAAAAGGCCTTTCTGCCAAGCTATCTCAGACATTGTTGTCTATGTTTGAAAAGCTGACACACTCTTCAGCCCCATGTCTCAAATGCAATGCTATAATTTCTATAGGTTTAAAGAATAAACTTTATTGATGAAACATAGTAATTAATCATGTCTCTTTGGTAGTTGTAAATTTAGTTGTCACTCATGTCAGTGAGCGAGGGGACATTCAAGGCTTTAGCTGCAGAACAATAGAAACCTGAAAATGACTGTGCTTATTGTCTGTGAAACAATGAAAAACTGTGGTAGGTACATTTTACAGTCGTGTCATAAAACCTATCTGAGTAAGAACACATGCTTTTTTGATCATTAGGATTTTTCCAACTGGATGAGCCAAACTGCACAATACTGTAGAATTTTCTTTGATTTCTATAATGAATCACTAAAGCAATCCCACAAGGCTATCCAACGTAATAAAAGATTAACTATTTCCTAGTACAGAGTCATGTTTATGGAGATGTGCCAGTAAGTTCTCTAATTCAGTCTAGCAGAAATGTACCTCTGGCTTGAGAGTAGATTTTTTACTCTAATTCCAGCTCTTCCTTTTGCGACATGAAGTCCTGTGTGGTTGCAACTTCTATTAGGTTTCCATGCATCACTGCATCTTGTGAGACAAGCAAAAACTATACTGACCCACCAAAAACTGAACTGAAACTTGCTGGTCCCACTTAGAAATTTTGCCACAGATGTAAAATAAATACATTTTGAAGCAATATACAAAATCTTGTTTATTGCAAGCAAAACTAAAATATCCTTCCTTACATATATTCACTGTGTCTTTACAAATAAATCTATTCTCGTGAAATCACAGAATCTTACACAACCATTTACACAATACTTTTTACTTACAGTTTGGGAGGAAAAATTTCTCTGTATTTGAGGAATTTTACTTCTTCATGGATTTATCCATTTACAGAGAGGCAGCTAAGCTTCCCAAATAAATGTGTGGTTCAGTGACTATTCTCAGCACATTTCTTTGAGTTTTCCATCTCAAAAGTGATTTGTCTGATGAAAACAATGTTTCCTTTAAGAAGGAGATAACATGCTACCTGTGGCTTACAGACCAGGAGAGGAAAATGAAGACAGACATGTATGGCAGTTCTCAGGGCAGGAGTGTGGTTTCCTCTTGGTTTTTTGCTTGCTGTGTTTAATTTATGACATATATTTAATGAATTACCACAGAGGGGAAAGAATTGGTGTTAATGATGCAAATGAATACAGTTTTCTTGATAGAACTAGAAGATAAGACACGTTAGCTTAAAATTCACTGACGGAGGTTTGACACATTATACTCTCTGTTTGCCAGGAATTCCGTGCACCAGCTACAGCACAGCAGTCTAAATGGACACGGCAGCTTCCATATATGTTTGTTCCCAGTAGACTCCTGAATCAGCTTAAGGAATCATGCATATTTGATTAACTAAGCTGTGCTACTGCTAAAATGCATTAAGAAAATATCTTTGTGACTTAGTCCAGCAAAATCTGATGGTTTTAGATGTGAGTTTCATTCCCATCAGTGACATTATTTTTCAAAATGATCTTTTCACCCAAACTATTTTTCGATTCTATAATATATTCATTTTTCATTTGAAGTATTAATATTGACTTAGTAATGTGCATAAGGAGAGTAGCTGATCTATCACCCAGTCCAGTTTCTCTATTTATATCTACCTCCAGGTTCTATTTTTGGATGGTCATTTCAACCTCTGTGAAAACTTCAAACTTTCTTCTAAAATTTGAGAACAAGAGGTAGAACATGGCCCTTGGTTTGTGTTTGGCTTGTGTATTTCTAAAATTTCTGTGAAGTGAATTTGTTGGTTTTAATTGAGAATTAGCTGGATATTTTCTTAAATTCCAGAATCTGAATGAATGGGAAATTGTGGTTAGTCTAAATTCACCAAACAGCTGTTAGTCTGACTGATACAAATACTCTGTGGAAGCTGGGGTTGATGTTGGGAAATTTTTTTCTGTCCTGCTTAACATAAAATAAAAGGAGATTTGAGGTGAGCATTTTTGTAAACCAAGAGAAATGTTACTTCTCAGGAAACCAGATCTGAAAATGAATAAAGTATTCTGCTCTAAAAATGGCAGGATAATCAAGACCTTATATTGATCTTCTATCTTTTTCTGTTAAAAGATAAATTGTCAAAGATCAAGTGTTGTCAAAAGCTGAAATAAACAAGGAATTGTTTTGCTTACAGGATCATAGTTAAAAAAATACATATTAGGAAAGAATAGCTGAAGCCTCAATGTTTATAATGGTTGATATACATGGTTTTTATTTCATCTTCTGGGAGCAAAATTGGCTAAGATTTAATAGATTTAGGGTCAATCTTTTATTTTGTGCCAATATTCATTGGAGAAATAGCAATTCAAATTGGCAACTTTAGTGCTGCTCTACCTTTGCCTGTTCATACTTACCCCATGAGACCATGCCAGAGACCAGAGACGTCTGGTTCCTGTGGCAGAGCAAAGCAGCTCTGGGCAGGAGGTTGCTAGGTCAGGTTTTTTTCCCTTAAATTTCAAGGGAAGTGTCCACTGGTGCTAAATGCACAAGCAAATCATGGGAAAAAGAGACCTGCCACAGGGAAATATTGCTCCAGGTGGGTTTTTGTGCCAAAGCTGTGTGTGGAGGAGTGTCTCTCTTTCAAATGGGACAGTTTTAGAAAAACCTTGAAAAGGTACTATCAGAATTTAGGCCAAACTTCAGATGCAAAAAGAAAATAATCTTGAGGTAGCCCTACTCATTGCAAATGGAACTTACCACTGATATGAAGTGTGTATCTTCATCAGGTAAAAGCTATGGAATATATTTGGCAATTATTTGACATTCTTTTTCATGGTCTCAGTTTTAATGAAATGTGATCTGTCAGTAGTATCTAAGTGAAGCAAAAACTGAGGTGTGCTGAGGAATGTCTTCACACAGTCATTTATACTGGAATAATGCTCAAGAAAAAAAAAAGAGTGCAAAACAAAAGATTCTGTTGTGCTGACTTTACTTGGAAAGCAATTAGATTGACTGAGCATTTTTAGAAACATAACTCTGATTGCTACTGTATGTGTTGTTGCAGAATTATTTTCACATGTTAATAATTCATTTTTTCCACAATGGTATTGCTGATTGTCTGGAGGCATATAATTGATTCATTAAATTGTGTAGTTCCCTACAGTTTGACCTCTATTGATGTCTCTGAATTTGTGGCAGGCTATTTTAAAAGAGCAGAAGCATATCACAGCCAGCAGCCTTACACCAATATAAATATTTTCTACTGTGCTAATGCTCAGAATTCACTTTCTGGCAGCTGACCAAGAATTTTGCATAGGAATGCACTGAGCTGGAGACCCCTATCTAATAAATTTTATCTGACACACTCAAACATCCACTTTTATTACCATGTCTGATTTTCCCATGCTCATACAATTTAAAGCTACAGCTTCTCCCTTTCTCTTCTTTGAAGAAAAAGTAATATTTTCAAACAGAATGTCACAGGGGTACATTACCATGAGGACTTTCATCTGTGGAAGCCTTATACAAAGGAATGTATACTATATGTTCAAAAAACCACATTCTCTCACCAATCCCACCATCTTTCCACAAAAACTCCCCAAACAATGCAGCAAGAGAAAGCATATTTCTGTGACATTTTTGCTGTCTATGGGCTGCAATTTTTTTTTATTTTTTTTTTGGCATTGGAGAATATTTGAGTCCTAGTCCTGATATCCTCTAATTTATTCATTAACTGCAATGAATTCTGCAATATTTCAGGGGATTTCTCCCCTTCAGAATGCATTGTCCAGGGTCTAATGCCTGAGGACATGTATCTAAAGTAAAAACACTCTGGAATATTCCCATAGCACTTCTATGATGAATTAGCAGCACCAGGGAACCTGTGACAGCACTCAGCTGATGCAGGGGGTCCCAGTATTTGGAAACTGGACTGATATGAATCTTTTGCTGGAGTCTTCTGTGGAAATCAAGAAATGTCCCAAACAAGATTTTTAATGCAGTGATTAAATTGTTCCCTGTTCCTGTGCTTATCAGTAATTTTCAGCCCTGCTTAATGTTCAAAAAGCTGCTCTAATTATATATATTACAAAACAAACAAAAAAAGTACACAGGAAAGAAATCATTTTACCTCAGTAAAATGATTTCTCCACTCAATAACTACTTTCCTCCTGAGACAAATAGAAAATCTTCTGAAGTCAAGGACACCCTGTACCAACTGCAAAAACTATTGCGTTATTATCTCTCCATGATGCTAACTTACAGCAAAGCAAAAAATTCTGCCCTGAGCTCTTGAAAATGAAATTTAATCTAATATGTTATTCTAACTGAGGTTTTTTTCCTCACCAAGGAAATTGGTACTGCTCTTTTTAGATTGTCCATCATGATAACTGTAGTAAAAGTAAAATAACAAGAAACAAGGGGTTTATTTTCTTAATTAAGATTCGCCCAATGATGTTTTCCCAAAATACAATTTAAAATGGAAATTCAATGACAAGATAAAATCCCCCAAAGTCACCTATATTATGTCATTAAAAACATGCCTAAAATAGCTTTTTTTAAAGAAGAATAAAGGAGGACTTTAGCTAAGTTCATGTACCATCATTCAAATACAACATTCATATGCTCACAATCTTGGAGCAAAACCAATGTAAGTGGGTATGTCTTAAAGAACAGTGTATTTGCCATTGGCTCAAAGTACCAGCACAGTAGAATACCTGGAAATTATTTCTGCTGATTACAGTATCTGTGCAAATGCAGCCTGAAATACAGTATGAACAAACCCATGCCGGTGTACCCAAAAAGCCCTTTTTACATTTCATTTATTAAATTTTTTCATGATGTGAGACTAGAGACTAGATGTGAGTAGATTCTCTATAAAGCAGCTAATCTGAATTGACTACAGGCAGCTTAATTAGCCAGCAACATGCAGAAAAACCTTCTAAAAGCCCTAACAGAGAGAATTATGTGCTGTCTAAACCATGGTCCTGAAAGGACACACAGAGGTGTCATGACGAAGTCAGCAGGACAGCTGAAGTGGGGCACAGGCACGGCAGGATTGTCCTCCAGCACCAACCTGCAGAATGCCCTACAGCTTTGGGGCAGGCTGGGCCAGACCTGAAGGTTTTCAGCTGGTCAGGAGTGTGGCTGTGGGCTGATGTCTTGCCCCAGGCAGCAGCCTGGGAAAGGTGGTGCCTCTGACACCGGCCCCTGCTCTACCTACGCTCCCTCCCCTGAGCAGCTGGCTACCATCTTGGGGAGTCTTATCTGCTGTGACTTGTCAAGCCAAAATATTTGTTTAAAAAAGGATCAAATATTCATAGCTCATTTATGCATTCTTTTAAAAGGAGAAATGAGGCTTGTCATGGTAGATAAATGCCAAAGTATGTGTGAGGAAAGTACATGTGAGGAATAGAAAGGAAGAGAAAGGAAAGGGGAGAAAGGGCATTTTTTAAACCTGTAGGATTTATAGTTTTCTGCTCTGTCTTCTTCTTTTGCTCTGTGTTTTGGTGTTGAGAGTTCAGTGGCTATAACCGTGCGATCTGGAGCAGCCCTGCTAACCCAGTCTTGCCACTGGATGTTGTTGGTTTGTATTTTGCTAGTTTTGTTGATTTTTAGAAGTGGTTCAGGCAAGTTATTTCCTTCCAAGAAACCCCTAAACTAACACCAAATAAGCTTGTCAGTCAACACTTTTATATAAAAGCCAATGTGGAGCACAAAATGAGGATTTCATTAAGTAGGGCTTTGTTGACAGATTGGTTATTTTCTATATGAGAAGAGTCACAAGACAGATTTCCGTTGGTTCTGGGTGAATAGAGAGACATTATAATTTTCCTCCCTTATTTCTGCAACAGCAGTCCAAATATCTGACTTTTCTGAATGCAAAAAGTTGTTTTCTGCTCACCCCAATCTCTCCATTCATCTTTGATCTCCACAGCTCTTAGTCTGGAGAGAAAAAAAAAAGTAGTTCAGGATCATTAAGAAACTTTATAAGGCTCTTATTCCAAATCTCTTCCTGAGAGCAATTAAGCCAGAGTCTCTTTGCTCTGCTACTGCAATGAACACAAATATAAAATCCTTAGAAATATGTGCATGCAAAAATCAATTTTGATCTAGCTGTAACCACATGTTAATTTTTAGAAGAAAAAATACTGTATTTTCTCCTTAGCAGGCCCTTTTAATCATATTTTAGACAAATATATTCATGGGAAAAATGTTCCTGAACCTCTCTTACATGTCTCCCTTTTCTTTTCAGAAGAGACGAAATCCAGTATGAAATCACAAAGGCTTGAAACAATGCATCTGGTGAAACAGGAATCCACAGCATGATCAATGTACATTTTGTCTCTCAAAATATGGGCATTCTTAGAGCAGAGATAGCACAAGCTGCCAAGACTGTGAATGTTCCCTCAGAGATCTTAAACAAAAAACACACAAGAAATCTAATTTTACAAAAATTTAACAAAAAATCAGAATGGCAGTTTAATGTTCCAGATGTTAGACACATTGAACCAAATAGCAGATGCAAGACAACAGGCTTTTCTGACTCTACTATGCCATTGTGCAATACAAGCTTAATTTATTCAAATCTTTGCCATTGATATCTGTTTGTGCTGGGTATCTGCATCAAGCTGAAAACTGGGACAGGGTTTGAATTCTACAAAGCCTTTTCTGAAATAAGAAATGCATACATTTTCAGCATTAAGTGATCCTGGGGTATTTTCTTCTTGTTTTTTTTTCATTTGGTTATTTGGGATTTTCTTCCAAGTCTGTACTTAGAAGAAAATACTTAACTTTTGGCAAGGTCTGTAGACTCAGACACTAGTAGTGCAACCCACCCTCATTTTCCTGATAAAAATAAACCACCTTGCATCTGCCCAGCACAGACACAGATCTTCGTAATAAGACTCTCTGCACAATCTGTAAAGGTCTGAGTGAACTTAATTCTTGTGGTTGCTATGAATGCCCAGGAAATGTACTCCCAGTTCCCAAGCAGAAAGTCCAGAGTCTTGTCTCACAGCCAGGGATACTTGGAGATGGTTTCTTTTCCTGGGACTGCTACATTGGGTTAAGCCAAGGAGGTGGGAACTGGGATGTAAAAATTCCAGGGCATCTTCACTGTTTTTTTAGAGGAAATGACTGGGAAAAGTAAGGCTAGGTACAAGTTAAAATGGGAGATTCATTCTTCTAAAGGGCATGGTGAAGGCAAAGGAGTCAAGACATCTGTGATTCCCCCAGATCCATGGGGCAGATAAAAGGTCCAGAGGAACAAATCGGGATACAAGAAAAACGCTCATACAGGTGGTATCAGGAAAAAAACCCCCACAAAACCATGTTGAAAAACATTTTTGGGAGTTTAGGGAAAAGTTTTCCTCCCTTGTTTAAAAAGATGAGAAGCAACACAGCCAAGAAGGCAAGGAGGCTGGTACCCAGATAAACTGTTCTGTCAGGCTCCTGTTCATTTAGGAAGTGGTCCAGTGCTGACCTTGAAGTCCAGGTAGTGATGGCCTGCTATCACTTAGGCTTCAAGTGTGTGGGAAGGACCCCAGAGTGAAGACACCCCCCAAATCTATTCTCACCATGTTCCCTGACAGCAGCAGAGAAGTTGTGTTCCATGTTCTGTACAACCTAGCGGCTCCACAGGGTAACCCACAGGGTAACCATTGTTTAATTATAGACTGTGTCAAAATGTATAGACACAAAGAGAGCAGTTAGTATGAGCACCACTGTTAGCACTTCCCAGCTCTGAAAGATTTGTTTTTAATACAGTAAAAACAGCCTTATCATTTGGAAAATGAGTTTTGGTAGTGAAACATTGTTTTGTGCCTGAAACAGGTATGTGCTGATGGGACCTACCTGAATAACTTGCAGTCTCTCTGATGGGCCAAAGAAAGCCGGGAAGGCAACAGAAACCCAGAAAGATTAGCTGCCTTTCTCAGCGGCATATAGCTGGCTGAGCTAGCTAGCTGGTATCTCTGGGAATGGTATCTCTATCTCCCAAGTCTCAGTTCATGGCCTGATCCTCGAGTTGATCACTGCTCATCACAAAATGTGATGCATCTCTGCTCCTCAGTCATGGGTTGCTGGTGTCTCAGCACAACCAAACATAAACTCACATCAATGTCCGCCTTATTTTTTTCTTCTAAATCTTATCCTTCAAAACTTGAAAGTTTTACTCAATTTCAGTTGAAATCGACAGGATTACTTTGAAAGTTCAAAACTGAAAATATGCCTATTTTCCCTTAACAAACCCAGTCTGTTCACAGACTTAAAATAAAGTTGAATGGCAAGTAGTGGAGAATTGATTTGAGGCTACATTCTATAGAAACAAAGTCCAAGAGCCCTTGTTTTGAACTGACTTTCACAAGTTGAGGAATTCCTCAACTCCAAAAGCTGGGAGGTATTTGTGTTTTCTCAGGGAATGGGAAAAGTACAGAGGCTAAAGGTAGAAGATGCCTCTAAAAGCAAGAGCAGAAATCACTGTGTGCATTCTAAATTAGTAGATGTAGAGCTAAAGACCTGAAACAACTGGAATATTTTATTTGGAGATTTTGTTTTAAAGGAACGAACCATGCTTGATTTTCAATTGTTATTTCAAATAACTAGACTGAAAATACATCAACAACTTTGCTGCTACTGGTGTTCCTACAGGATCCCCAGCTCAGAGTTTGTGTCTGGGAGAAGGAAGAGGGAGCTTGGCTCTGCCCTTTCCACCTTGCAAACAGCCAGCAGGACACTCCTTCCCTCTGTTTGCCCCTTTTGCTTGTTTGTGTTTTGAGCAGGAGCTGGCACACAGAACTCTCTGCAAGCAGTGCATTGGAAGCAGACTAATAATAACAATAAGAAAGAATGGTGAAGCTACTGTTGTGTAGCATATCAGATATGTCACATGTATCTGACACAAGAGTTGTGAAGATGGAAGGACCCTGGGACTTCTGCCCATATCCTAAGCAGTCAAGCTGACTGCATTTATATCAGACTCTATAGGCTTTTTTGCCTCTAAAAGTTCCATGATATAGCATTGTTTCTTCTCTGCCTGAGAAGGGTGGGCTGTGAATGCCAGAAATTCCACTTCTGTATTTATCCTTTTCAGTGCCAAATACACAGAATCTTCTTTTCTAGTGATTATGCTATTGACTTGCTTGACAAAACAATGAAAACTTTCTATTGCAAATGGCTTTTGTAGGCAATGGTTGGTGCTGTCAAAATTTGCATACTTGTCATTTATTGCTGTAATATTTTCAAATTTCATTTTAATTTGTGATATGGCAAATTGTTCACCAGATGTGGAGGAACCTTGAGGAATAACATTGTTGTTATTGTTGTTGTTATTAATCATGACCATGAGTAAAATGAAGAAAACTGGGCTTCTGTTTTACTTCAGGGGAGAATTTGGAAAGACAGTGTCATAATTCGTTCCAGTTAGATCAATCACCCCTTTCCTATCTCTGCTATTCAGCTTATTAGGCAGTGGTTTTGGTTCACATAAAATATTTCAGGGCCAGATTGAATCTTAGCTTCACAGCTGTGTTCCTAAAATGTGCAAATATTTGCTGTGTCTCAGGTGCACACTGAAAAACCATAGATCTCTCCACTGCCTGTCTCATGGCTCTGCCTTCTTCTGCTGATCCACTTCTGCAGTCTGCTGATCCACCTCCACTGCCCTGGCTTTAGTACACGTAGGTGAAAGTGGGGAGAGACAACACAGAGTAAAACGGATGGGACAGGAACACCTCCTCTCTAGTGTCTTTTTTAAATGAGTTGCCAGACAGGACATCTCTAGGTACAGAAATATCCTGGCATAATTTAGTTAAACTGGACTCAAGGCTACCAATGCTGCTATTATACAGATTATGTGCCTTTCTTGACAGTTTCTTGAGTCCCTAAATTAAAAAATGAGATTCCATAAGAAGGGAAGGAGGCAAGTAGTAGGAGGAAAATATAACAGTAAAGGCATACATTTTTGGTATTTTACATGAGACAAACCAGAAATTTAATCCATAAAAGAACCTGCATTTCAGTTAGCATGAGATTTAATGAGGTCTTCTTCAATTTTTTTTTCCAGACACTTACTCTGGCAACTTCAGTGACACAGTGGTTCCTTTGGCAGCTCCACCACAGTGAGCTGTGTCCTGCTGTGGCATGATTTTCCACAGGGTCCACTCTCTGTCAGATACCTTCAATGCTCAGTGAGACATTTCATATGTTTTACATCCTGAGAAGCCAGTAAGTAACTTGACTCTTATCAAACTGAGAAGCTCACTGAATACTCGTCTGCTGATGCAGAAGTAACCTAAATGCATTCTTTGTCCTTGTGTAAAATTCTGGCAGCAATTACCACTGTTCTTAAAAAGGTTTGCTTTTGATGCCTCATTTTCTTTTAACATGGTAGGAGATATAAATAATGGTGATTTTACTGGTGTCACTGGACAGTTTTTCCATTCAATGTAAAACAAATCCCAGAACCTAGACCGCACTGAAGCAAAGAAATGCTTTATCATACAGGAGGAATTGCAGATTTGGTCTCATATCTGGAATCCCTCAAGTGAAAAATTATACTTAAGCAGTGTAATGTAAATGGATACCCAGCAACACCTTACTGTTTAGATAAGTGAGACCAAAGCTAAGTGAGACCAAAGCCATGGCAGGCCAGATCAACTAGAGGTGGATCAAAAGAAATAACATTAGCAGTCATAGCTGACACCAGTGATGACATTTCCCTAATTAAGCCACCAACATCAGTTCTGCAAGGGTGCAACAGAAGTGCTAGTTCTTTGCAATTGGACGTGTAGTTTTTCCACCACTACCTGGAAGGTGTTTAAAACAGTGGTTGTCATCTTCAGAGGTGTTTTATCCATAAAATTACATGCATATCCCAATTAGAGCTTCTTAGACAGAGAGACAGAAGAACAAGAAACTCCTTGGTGTAGACTGCAAACACTGTACTGCTCATTAGGCTGACTGAGGGTAGGAGATATACAGATTTGCCAACACAAAACCATGAAAGAGAAGTGTAGACTCTTGTGAGTCCTGGCCTGTCAGACTGTGCCCAAGTGGGCTTTCTGTGCAGTGTTGGTGAGCCACTTTCTCCCTGCAGTGGCAGCTGTTGGATGGCTTATGTCCAGGCTTCATCCCAGATGCCTGTGAATTGAAACCTGGGAGACTTGTCTCACTCCCTCCCCTCACCCTGTGCATCAGGTCTGACATTTCCAACAGACATGGTGCACATTGGTCTCTGTGTGTGTCTCTTATTCCAGGATGGTTTGAAGGGGAGTTGGTTCCTCATCTTCTTATGCTGGGAGAAAAACATCCAGGGGCAACATTATACTGTGATAAGTTTGTGCATTCTTTCAAAATATAAGTTTGTGGATTACTTTCAAGCTTGGTAGTTTTACTTGGCCAAAAAGTTAGTAATCTGTCTATGAGCAACACCATGTCAAGGAAAAATTTATCATAAATCTTTTCCAGTACCAATACTTCCAAGTTTTTAGGCATTGAAAAGTCAAAAGGAAGAAAAGAAAGGATCCAAAAAATGGACTTCTGTTCCAGATTGTTTTCTGGGTGATGTCTGCAGGGCCCATCTTTGAGCAAAGTGCTGAGCTGAAATTCCTAGTGACAGTCCCTGTACAGACATCAAAGAGCAGGCTGGGCTGTGATTGCACTGCCTTAGTGCATAGCCATGAGGTTTTTGAGTTTGGACATTGTGCTCTGGAAAAAAACAAACCAACAGTTTTCTTATGTATTGCAAGCAGCTATTAGATCAAAAGCATTTTGCTTTCTGAGCTTGCCCTCAAATATACTCTGACCAATTTTGTTTTTACAGAAAGCTTCTCAGAAATCCTACTTGATTACAGTCTCTGACTAGCCTATTAGAAGTACTGTTTGAAATCAGCACTCTGACAATAAAAAGGAACAATATGTTATTTTGTAAGGAAAAATTTCTGGAGTGAGATGTGATTTGCTTACCTTCTTTGTTCTTTCATATGATATTAGTTTGTTATTATATGTTGACAGAGTGAAAGCTAAGGAATTTATCTTCAAACACAAGCCTTATTTTCTTAGAACCCATTTCCAAAAGCCTAGTAAACCTATTTGGTAAATTACTGTAATTATTTTTTCATCCCCTTGTTCATAATGGGAAATACAAGTGTGCACCTTAATTACAAAGGGATTTGTCCACTGCACAGTTTGAGCAAATATCCCATCTTTTTTTTTCCCCTCAGATGTAGACATTTCAGGTTTAAGCCAGTTAAACAGAGAGAAAATTGTGCCTATTGCAGAGAGCATTGATTACAGTGTGCCTGAGACACTGGGAAGTTTCACTGGTCTGATGGTTTCCGCAAATTATCTTTTCTCAGAAAAATGAAAATTCATGATTTTTAATTCTTTCCTTTGGACCAATGCATTTTCTTCTGTAGAAGTGAAGGGGCTGAGACTCTGAACATGTCTCAAATGCTGATAAAGTATTCTGTAAAAGTGATAGATGGCCTTCAAAATAAGACAAGTTTGAGAGGTATGTGGCCAAATGCAAGTTCAGTGCCTTATGTGAACACTGATGAAAGTGCATACCATTTTTTATGGTGACTTTAAGGATGATCACTCCGTTTCCTCGAAATTCTTTCAGCATGCCAGTGTCAGGACATCGCTCCCGAAGTGGAAGCAGAGGCCTTGGTGAAACAGTTAAATAAACATATCGTTATTGTCCAGCTTTAGAAGAGGATATTAGATTACATACCAGGAGAGCAGGCCATGCCTGTCTTCAGCATTAAACTACGTCTGAGTCTCCATTTTCCTGTAGTGCTGTGTTCAGTTTTGATTACCTACTGCTCCCAAGCTTGGTTTATTTATCTAAGTGCTATTCTAATATAAACTCTCTGAGATTAGTTCTGCCCTTGGTTCCATGAAGGCAGCTCAGTGGGAAATGTGACTCAACTGATCAAGGACAGAAGTGAATCCATTACCATTTTCTGAGGTATCCATGTGTTTATTTTTGTGTTCAGATCTTTAAAAGTCCTTTCAAACAGGAACAGTAGGTTTTGTAATGGGAATGCCAGTTAGAACACAGGTGATTGAAACTGTAATGAGCTTTCACATGAGCAGGAGCAGCTCTAAGGATTTTAGCTGGGGAGGATCTTAAGAGAAGATTTTGTACTAGATGCATGTGTGCATATGCATATAAAAATATGGAAGTTTAACAGGATTATGTCCTGCAAAACAGGAATGGTATCAATTATTCATTATCAAGATAGTGCTAACAAGAATGTTAGATATTTCTAGATTGGAAAATAGAAAATTATTGCCATTACATTGTAAAGAGCCTTACAATTTTCTCCGATGTGCCAACTCCTATAGGTCAGGCCAGGCTGCCCCACAGCTGAGCTTGGGAGCACCAGGGAAATCCCCACAGGGATTGCTGCATACACCCACCATCCTCATCTGCCTACTGCCCTTATGGTGCTGGGATTGATCCTCCCTCATGTGTCCTGCTCAGAGATCCTGCACCAAAGATGTCAAGCTGGCTGTGAAGAAGGAAGAAGAGAGAAAGTGAATGTGGGAAACAAAAAGCAGTTGTAAGGTCAGCATGAATTCAGCATAGTGAACAAAAGGGATGCTAGGGGAGGAGAGGGAAATAGAAGTAAGATGAGTTTGGATTCTTGGTATGGGGTGGGTGATTGATTACTAGAACAAACATAAGGGAAAGGCAGAAATGGGATGAGAAAAAATATGATTCAGGGAAAAGGAGGCCATAGAAGACATAATAGGCAGGAAACACAGGTGATCAAAAAGATTGTGGGAACAGAAAAGGAAGGTGAAGAGAGAGCATGAGAAAAGGGAGGTAGGAAGAAGATGGTGATAGAAAGAGAGAATCAAATGATCAACAGAAAAAATATACATGTGGAAGGGTCTCAGATAAGTGCAGCAGCAATGCTAGTTGAGATTAAAAGCAAAAAGTAACAAAAAGTATTCTTCAGTATTTAATTCCATGATTGGCTTTAGCTATCAAATAACAGAAAACAGCTGCATTTCATAAAGCAACAACTGGTCTGCAGTTGTAATCTAATCCTTGCATCTGACACTTAGAAGGAAAAATTTTCCCTGCACATGTGATCCACTTAAATGACTGGTACCACATCGAAGAAATCCATGAAGTTGCAAACTAAGTTGTTAATTTCTTCTTTTGTCTTCCTGTTTTCCTTTGTATATTTAAATCAAAGAGGAAAGTGACAGGTTTTAAGAAACAATTTAACCTAGTTTGTCCATTTCCCTCACCCTCAAGTTTGGCCATCATTGAAAAATAAAATCCTCACAAAAAAAGATCAGCTAGGAGATGAAAAGAAGCAGTAGGTGAACATGAATATTAACCAAAAGTTCAAAGGTTGAACTATTTTTTCAAGATCTTAAAATATATGAATGCATGTATAAGAAAGTAAAATCTGAAAATATTTTAGCAAAGTAATTAGAGAAACTCTCTAGATATTCTCATTCACTCTTTCTGTTACTTGCTCAGTATACTGAGCACTATCACACTAAAATTGCTGTATTTCTTACATATAATCCTGAAGTCTTTATTGAGGAAAACATGCAAATAAATGAGCAGTTCTGTTTTTCCAGGACGTTCAAGGGTATTTTTTGCCTTCATGGTGGTGCTTTTCATCCCTATTTGTTTACAAACACTGTGTGAAGGAGCAGAGAGCTGCAGTGGGTTTTGGAGCAGTGAGCTGCTGCTCACAGCTCTTCCACAGGATGCAGCACAGAAGTGGAAGGAGAAAGTATGTCCAGTGACAACATATCTACTTTGTTCCCTGTAGGTCTCTGGAGTTCAGTCTTAGAAAAGACATCATGTGCTAAATTAAATGCCTACAAAATGGAAAGAATGTAAGTTATTGTGGCCTTATCTGAAAAAATCCAGACAATAAATTGAACAGATCTCAGTTTATCTTTCTTGTTGTTGAGAGATTTAACCAGCTTAGAATCTGCAACCTTAAGGATACTAATTTTTTTCCTACCTGATACTAAGGGCACTTAAGCCAGAAGATTGTAGAAGGCCCTTTGCTCATTTCTATACTCTCTACAGCTATCTTCCCTTTGAAGTAGTAACCTAGAAAAGATTTACATTGTGAATTAAAATACTTTATTTAAAACACACCATACATTTGTGAAGAATTAAAAACTGCCATCATCTTGCAGATTTCCCTTGCATTTTTAAGCTGCAAGGCAGATACCATTTCCACTGTTCACCCCCCAGCTTCAGTCGTCCAAAGCAGATAAAATATTGCAGTGTACTGTACCTCTCACCCAGCCTGTCTAGATTCCTTCCTAAATCCCTGTGGTGAGGAGCCCTAGCCTCAAAAGCTTAAATCAGTGTGCCACTTCATATGCACAAGAAATAAATCCAATGGAAAGCAAGAGTCATTAATTCCGATGCTCATGGAATTGCATGTTTACTTGTGAAAACTTTTTTAATCTGACATCCCTAAATTACTTCAGCTCCTACTTTTTCCCAAATGAAATCAGGTTGTACGAAAAATTCTGAAGGTGATTAATTGGTTTCAAAGCCTTCCAAATACACTCAGCATATCCACTGATATTAGTCTTCTTTTCACATGAGAGAAATGAGGTTACTGGAAATCATATTACACCAGCCTATTTCTTTTGGATTAAACGTGCTTGAAATGAATGCCATTCCTTTTCCCGGTTTACAATTTATCATTTCAGAGTGAGAGAGCATATCTTCATTTTATCATTGTGTTGTGTAACATTTTTCCATGTCACTGTGCAGAAAAAAATTTGACATATTAAAACTTGAAATACACTGTGCAGAGACCAAACTCTGTTACAATACCCTACAGTTATGTTCAACTTCATTAGGCATTTCACCATCAGTTTCTAAAGGACTGGGCTCCTCATTAAATAAAGGACTTAAGTGCCTAAATTAAAACTAGATTCAAATCCGCAATCCAACCTGTTGTGCTCTATTACCCATCCTGGTATTCACTAGACTTCGAAGGCACCAAAGGATTTTCCCTCACAGCTCTTTAATTGCTTGGAGCTGTTGTTCTGGGCACTACAGGAACTGACCTACTTCTGACAGGTGTGACTTTGCCTTCCAGCTCACAGGTCCAGAATGATTTCTTTCCAGTAGATGCAAGTGACACTGCTCTCCTGTAATCTTACACTTACTCTACCGTGCAGAAGAAGAGCTGAGCAGTTGAACCAGGCTACCTCTGCAGCTGATGGGGAGAAGCAGGCACCTCTAGACGGATGCCTCTCTCATCTATTTTAGCTATGTGTGTTAGGATGTGAGGTGTTGTGGTAACACCAGTTATGGTACAGGATAGACTGTTTCCAATTTACACATCTGCACTGTAACACTCAGATGAATCCCCAAATAGGTATTCTCCCCAATTTTATGTGGGATACTGGGCTATTGTAACAGATATCCCCATGGAAGCTGAGTGGATGCTGGAACACTGAAGTGGTGTGGGGCTGTGCAGCACAGACATGTCAGTTCAGCAGAATTACCTCGTGTCCTTGACCACATAGGTCTGACCATACTAACACCCATGCCGGTATTTCCTCAGAGATTGATGTGTTCTGCAGTGTATGGAGCATAAATACACAGCATATTAATACAGTCTATTATCCTCCACTAGGCCTGGCACAGCAGAAAATCGGAGAATGTATGCAGCACACAGAAAGGATGAATCACCTTATAAAGTGCATTTAATGCTTTCGACAAAAGTGTGTTCTCAGCTTCTTTCCTATCATCACTGCTCAGGTCTGAGAGAGAGTGCATGAGAGACTGGGCCACTTTTCCCTTTCCCAGAAATGATCCATAGGGGAAGCTGCTGGCAGAAGCCTCCGACCTTTCTGTGCTGCAAAAGACAGCAAGAGCCTTGATGCAGAAAGGCGTCAGCAAGATCCTGATTCTGCAACTTGGCACTTGCTGGAGCATGAGTCCTGGGCCCTGGCCAACAACAACTGCAGCACATGGAATGAGCTTGGGTCCTAAATCCTGTACTAGAACTGAGGATATTGAGAATAACACGGATAACACAGAGATTCAATGGAGCATAAAAAATTACCCTCCAGCATTAGGAAAGATAGCATAGTCATTTAGCCACCCTATTATCAGTAAGCCAAGGAAATGTGGTTTTAAGGACACAAACACACAGTGAATTTAACACCATCCCGCAACGATGGAACAGGATAAACCTGCTCTCTTCAAAGATTTGCTATGCCCTTTTGTGTGTTGCAGCACTGAATGGGAAGACTGTCCCAACAATTCATATCCCAGCAGCACACCATGGTGTTGAGTTATAACATGTTTTGGTCTCACAGAAGGAGATCTTACAGGAAAGCTTGTAAGAAAAGTAATCTGTTATGGATAACATATTAAAATATAATCTAAGGGTCCTAGCCAGTACAGGATGATTTATTTTAGTACAGTTGTTAATTATGCTTAATGCCCTAACAGAGAGGGAAAGATGAGTGCCTGGAAAAATAAAGCCATTGCATAATAACACATTTTCTGGTGAAGGTTTTTTTAAGGGGACATAGCATCATATGTCTTTATCTGATCACCACCAGTGACTTGAGGAGAACTTAGAGCTAGATCCAAAGACAGTATAGGTGGACAAACCTCCCAGGAAATCAGTGGAGGACTTCTTGTTCATCACAGATGACCTATCCCAGTGAAACCACATTCAATTTTGTTCTGTGCAGCTGCTTTATCAGTTTGTTCTGCTTCTTTGGAAATAGGTGCCATAACTTGGCTGTGAAGTGAGTGAGAAAGTAGGTGTTAAGTTCAGTATGTATGGGAAATCTTGGAGACTTCTCTTTCCTCGACCAGGTGTGAAGGTCTGCAGGTCTACTTTTCTTGTCTCCTTTTCCTGGACAAATTGCAATTCATAGCACACAAGAAACAATTTAGCTACAAGTTTCAGCAGGTTTTAAATATTGCTAAGTGGGTTTTTTTTAATTTCCCATAATATTTTCACACTGTAAAAGGATTTTCCTTTTCATTGTAACACCTTATTGCACACTGCATGCTCATAATTACCTCATATTTCCATGCTCTATAGATTTCTCTTGATTGTTAATATTAAAAGGCTTATTAAGATCCTCTCTATCAGCTTATGGTCTCCACATATACTTAAAGGGTTGGCAAACTCGGCATAGGATAAATGTCACTTTCAAAATACGTTACAGACAGAGTAAAGTGGAGGTTAAAAAAATAGAGATTAGAGTGTTGAGTAAATGTCATGACTGCCAGAATCAATTGAAAATGAGCATTCTTGTTGGCTTTAGCTGGAATGAAAAGAGGCTTCTCCTCCCCCAAGCCCAGTCCCGGAGGAGTACAGTCAGGATGGTACTAATGAGGAGAAAACTCACAAGCTAGGGGTGATGTTTCCTTCAGAAACACTATATGCATTGGTGCCCTGAGCCCCCTAAGGACCTAAAATCTGTTATTGTTCCTCCTGGGAGGTCCGTTTACACTTTACACACATCTGGCTTAATTAGGTTGACAGCTGCTGCAGGTACTATTGGACAAGGTCCAGGCATCAGAGTGCATTAGCATTTGTTTAATGGTTTAACCTTTCATAATCTGATCTCCACTGCGTAAATGAACCAGAGAGATATCTTTTATTACTTGTTAATGTGTGTTGTGTGTGTGTGTGCACATACACTCATACAAACATGCAAGCAATCCTCATCAAATGTGTCCCACTGTGCACTGAAAACTCAAATCTTTTCCAACTGTAAACTTCTGATTAAAAAAATCCAGCTCCAAATAAAGCAAAAATGAACTAGATTAACAGGAAAGACAGCAGCATTCATGCTGTATGTAGAGACAGAAGAAAATACAGTTACTTCCATGTACAGATATTGGCCACCACACATTCACCACATAACCAGATTTTGCATACCTATGGTTTTCATGTTTTAATTTAAAAGAAAATAAAAACAGGACGGAGAAAAAGGGATTAAAGTTTTTGCTGCATACAGAAATTAAGCCAACATAGAAGGTGTTCCAGCACAGACTCGTGTTTGACAATAAAGCTCAGGCTCTTAATATTTTTAAATAGATTCGATGAACAAAATAGGCCTGATTCTGCCCCCATTAAAAGCAGAGCAATTCCTTCAAAGTCACTGGAAATAATCTGGTTTTACACTTGGGTACCTGAGGGAAGAATATAGCTCAAATGATTAGGCATGTGCTTTGTTTTCTCAAGAGAACCCTTTCCACATATCCATTGAAAGGATTTTTTTTCACTTTTAAATATTCCTTTATGTCTAGTTGGCTTCTTTCCATAGCAAATCCCTGTAAAAATAGCCTTTGGCAAGGCAGCCAACTTCAGCACAAGCCCAAACCTTTTTGTATCATTGAAAGCAAAACCAAATCCAAAGGCACCTTTCCAAATCCAATCAGCTTTCTTTATACACTGATCTGCTCATTTACCTGACAAAATATTGTTCACCTTTCTATTGACTCCCAGACTGCAGTACACCACATGTTTGGAGACTTTGAATATCAATACAAAAAAATCTTTGTGTAATGAAGAATCCCATTTAAATAATAATCAGCTAAGCCCTTCAGGATGTCCTCTTCCAGTATGTGCTCTTGCCATGGCCTTAGCACGTGTCAGATCTCTGTGGTTTGGGGCAGACAGAGGAGAGCAGCCTTCTGCACTTGCTCTGTAATGAGACCTGTCTTCGGCTGAAGCACTGCAGCTCTGTGCTGCATCACTGAGGAGCTCAAAGCTCCACTCCAAAACCTGTCCCAGGGCTGGACCCTCATTTTAAGAGACGTGTTTCAATTGTTTTGCCCTTGCGGGATATTTTGTCCTCTGTGGGAGTCTCTCAGTAATGTGTAATGTGTCTTAGTGAAGCAGTTCAGGGTACCAGCATCACTCAATAGCAAGTGGATGTGGGAACATGTTTAGAAACAGTCCATATATTGAGCATCTTTGACTATTTAAGGGCAAGAACATAGAGGCTTCTTTCTCCAATCTCATACATAATAGTTTTCATACTTGGTTTCCCTTTTAAAAGGGCATCTTCTCCTCTGTTTAAGTGAGTAAACTTCTACATGAGCAGTGTAAACAAAACTTTAATGAGAATACTATGGTTATTGACTGGATCAGGGTTTCAGGCCCATTAGGCAGCTGCTGTCCAGGCATTTTTGGTGCTTATAGTACTTGTTATTTCATGTGTAAACTCTCTTAAGCCATCTCTAAATCATGCAGTAGAGTTTGGTATACAGACTCTTGTACTAGCAGAGTAATGGCTGTGCTGGAAAACCCACCCTGAGGCACACAGGCCCATGAGGACTAAATGTAAGATGTATCATGGCATACCCTTTCTCGATTCCAGCAAGTGTCACATATTTACATTGCAGGGGAGGGAGGGAAGAACAGCCAATACAGCATGGGGTAAAAAAAGGAGAGATTTCAGAAATATATCGGGGGCTTGAATCTTTTGGGAAAAGCTAAAAGATGAAAAAATATGCAGTAGCCTTTTTATCCTGATCACATGAATCTTTCCAAAGCATATCCTGGGAGAAAATAGGCACAGGGTTTTTCCTGGTCACACTCACAGGAAGACATATGATGGCAGCGATGGCTGCTGCATAATGTAGTTTGTGTATAATTATGAAATTCAGCATCCTTTGAGATAGTTAAGGAAAGTTTTCAGGAATCTTTTTATCTCTGTTAAACAATGCCCATTTCCACATGAAATATAATACCTTTAGGACTGATCATGGTCTCGTGCTGAGCCTGTCTGCTAGTATGACAGCTTAAACTTTCCACAGATAGAAGTAAAAAGGAATTGCTGAATGTTAACAAAAAAAAAAAAAAAAAAAAAAAAAAACAGAGCTGAATGACACATCTTGATAACATTTGACCTCCACAGCTTTGTGTTAAGGAAAATTTCTGCAGGAAATTGATTCGGGATATTTTAAATCCTTAAAATCATCTACATAATTAAATGCTTTGCTGAATTGTTACCTCACCCCAGAGAAGAAAAAGCTCACTGTAATCTCATTGGTATCAGATTTCCATTTCCAGCTTCTCTGAAAAATCAATGCACAGGATGAAAATCAATCCCTACTCAAAATGTGACCAAAAACGTTCTAATTTCTGAATGAAGGTTTCTTCAAAGAAGATAAAATCCAACTACACTACCAGGCAGCCAAATCTCATCTTACAGTATATCTCTATGTTTGATTGCTTGCCTTGTTTTATGTTGTGTGCTTCTCCTTGTGCTCCTGCACGATTTATGGAAGGGGTTTCTGGAGGGGTTCTTAACCTTCTGTTTCCTAATATGTGCTATAGTGTGCATGTACTACAACTACTAACAACAGCAATAGCAGATTTTATCTGTTTTTTTACGCGAGACAAACTAACCATTGCTTGATGTTTGAAAGTGGAGAAAGGGAGGTTGAGCTGAAAGTAGTGTGACTAAGAGCCCTGGCTGGTAGATGAAGGCAGGAGACAGAAACAGTCATCCTGAAATCAAGTCTAGTGTTTGAAGCACAACGTTTTTCATCAGAAATCCTATGAGAGGTCATTAAGTTCATCTGGTTATACATTTTACCAAGGAAAGGCAGTAAGGAAAGATAGACATTCTACATCTTTGCTGTCCCCCCAACATCTTAATTTTATGTGCAAAATCTTTCTTCTGATGAAGGTCTGTAGAGCACACAGTGTCTGGGAACACTATGAGAGACTGAATAATTTCAGCAGCTGTGCTCTGTTCATGTAGCTGTGGGAAAAGAGAAATCCACGAAGGGTACTCTTCCACTTTATGGTAACAATTGCAAAGCTGTTCCAAGTGTCCCTCCAAATAAATCTCAACTGTGACCAAAAATTCAAGTGTATGGCTTAGTTGCAGAATTGAATCTTGTTTCTATTCTTAAAGTCATGGCTTTTGCCTATGGGGTGGCAGATTGAAGAGAGAGTCTAAATTAAGGTAGAAAGCTCTATGAAGTAAGAAAAAAATGAGAAATGGACAAATGGCTGGATGGGTGCTGCAATGAGAAGGAAGAATTGAAAATGATCCCAGAGTATAAAGACTTGCAAAACAAAAAAGGATTATGGCATTTTGAGAAGTACCTTCTGGAGAGGAAGGATGTATTTAAGGGACACAGTGTTACAGTTCTTGTAAACACTTTTCCAATAAGACATTTTTCTCTGTTAATGTTGCTAGTTGGCTGCCTCAGTGACCAAGAGTGAGAGCCCTGGACCATTGGTGTAAACCAGATTAGAATCCCTCCTTATTTTTGGAATGGAAACCAGATGAAAAGTTTGAACATTGCAGTCATGGACTAGCTCTCTCCACAAATATTTAAAATATTACACTAAATATCTCAAAGGGAAAGTTAATAATGAAGATGATACTCAGCACTGAAGAAAAATGACATTAAGTGTTTCCTGTTACTAAAATTGCTTTGCATAATAGTGGCTTGTAATGAAAACACAGTTTCAGTATTAGCAGGACTTGTGGTGATATCAAATACAGTATTTTTTTGCACAGAAACAGCAGATGACCACAAGTCGTGATTCAGTTACAACAGTGTGACACCTGCCTGAGCACTGTGGGGTTAGTCAGCAAACCTTACCCATCTGAGCAGCACAGCTCTGGGCAGCAAACACAGCATTAGATGTTTTTACTACATGGTGAGTCTTTCAGTGGGAGGGCAAAGGAGATTCAGGGGAAACTGTGGGGAAAGTTTCTGCCAAGAGGAAGGGTTGGTACAAAACACTCAACCAGTGCCCTGTGTCAGTGGGCAAACAGACACAGGGCAAACCTCCTTGGTGTCCGTGTGAAACAAAATTTCAAGGGAAAAAAAAAATAATGTAAACCTCCATGGCATTTAAATAAAGGGAAAAAATAAGAGTGACTTTTCCTGAGAGCTGGTTTTAGGCTTTGGACTGAAATATTCCACTACTGAACATAATTGCTTTCACTTTCAACTACTAAGCTTTAGACAAGCAGTAAATTAGATCTGTTCATACTCTACCTCAGCCCACCACAGTGACACGAGACCTTGGATGGCTCTTCCCTCAACCCATGCTGCTGGTTCTAAACCATAACTAAGGGAAGGAGTCCTCAAAAGGCTGCTTTTCCCCATCAGATCTGTAGATCTGTGTGGGCAAGGCGAGGGCAAAGAGATAAGATTTTAAGATGACAGGAAGTTGAAATTCCTGTTTCTGTTTCCCATTTTTGCCTTCAAAGAAAAGGCTTCATGGAGAAAGTTTCTTACCACATGAAGGCAACCACATCTTAATTAGTCTCCCTTTATTCAGTCTCCTGCAAGGCTAGCAGGCTTGCTGAGGCAGTCCTGCTCATCCCCAGCAGCTGGCACAGAGAAGAAAAGGGGGATTGTGGAAGGATCTTATTCTTTGCACTTGAGCTGTCACTACACACATTAGAATTAAGGTAGCAAACTGGAGGGAGCCAGGTTTTTGGATGTTGTTCCCAAGATGCTTTCTCTGTCTAATGAGGGTAATGGCTAATTCTATCACTCTGGACTTCTGGCTGTTACTTTTCAAATTTCTCATTACTGAGGTTAGTGCTTCAGAGCAAAAATTGCCATCAACAGTCAGAAAAAAGATAGGAGACATTCTTCTGTCCATCATGAAAAATAGTCACAGTCAAATACAAACTTAAAAGTATGATTCCTTCCAGTTCAAAGATCTAATTTAGGAAAAGAATTACACTGGATATAAATTTAAAAAAAAAGAAAAAAAAAAAAGGGAAAACCCGAACTCTAACAAAAGAAGCCCACTGCAAATATCTTGAAAATTTAGCTGACCTTGGCTTATTATTTTGTTTGGTCTTCTTTCCTGCATTTGAGGAGAGCACAATGTGTGGTGCTGTGGAATGAAGTCTCCTGATCTCTTCACTGCACTGGAAAGCTCCAGCCTCTATTTGTTGAGTCATGCCCTGAGCCTAAACCTGTGTGGCTTGCTCAGCAAAGAGGGAACCACAGATACAGTGGCAGCTGCAGACCCTTGATTCACTCAGGTCTGCTCTGATACAGTCCACAGTGTAAAAACTACAGAACATTCTTATTTTACCATTTCCTTCCTAATCATAAAACACATATATATACTAATTCATGTATTCATGTGTTCTTGGAAAGAAATATTAGGAGGGATATAGGGGGTTTTATCATCCTCCAAGATTCCCACTGAAGTATAATTTCAATATAAACATCTGCGTTGTTTGGACTAGTCTTTTCCTACGGGTAGCAGTTCTCTAGTTGACTTTATAAAGCCAACAATTACATGAGACAAACACTATGCAACTCTCATTTAGGTAAAATGATTTAAAGCCACATGATCCCATGCCATTGCCTATTATTAGAAAGGAAGTGCATAGTTTCAAGTCTTTTAAATTTGGGCAACCGTATTTTAAGGACCAGTAGATCTCATCAGTTCCTCAAAGAGGAATCAACCAAATACAGAAGATGGAACAAAAGATACAAAGTCTTGCTCTTTCCCAGAAGGTGTTTTCCTTCCTCTTTTGTTTTGCCAGCATTGCATTTTCTCACCTACCACGGAGGATAAAATCTGCAGCTACTTAACACATTAGACTCAGTGACACTAAAAATAATGCATTTAAATGTGATATTTGTGACTATGTGCCCAGCATGAAAAAAACATTATTTCTTTAGATTCAATTTAGGCCTATGGGATTCTGAGTGCAATTATGGTGTTGACTGGATCAGTAAAATTGCTTAAATATGCAGTGATATTTCATCAGCTATTCCAGAGGCTTCTAGGTTATAGACCTAGTGAAACAGACTGTGGAAGTAAAAGCAGGATGTGAAAAGATGGTTCAGTTATATCCCATCATAAAAGTAAGCAGAAGTATTATATGTTAAAAACTCAAAATAGTCTGTGTCAGTCATAAAATCAGCTTAAGAAAACCAATCCAGACTTGAAGTGGTGTAGGAAATGGGAGATGCACATTAGATTAGATACAAAAATGCATTTCGGATGTAGTGTGAAAAGATTGAAGCACACCTGTCATACAACAGTAACCTTTTGTAGCTGAGTATGTATGTACATACTAAAAGCATGTATATATTTCAGGTGATACTGAGTGCTCTGTGGGCAAAACAGAAGACTCAAATTGTAAAATAAGTATATTAATATTTATAAAATATAAAATTAATAGCTCTCTGAGGAATCTGCTAAAATCATGACAATATTTCTGAAAAGGTATTGCTTTCTCATACTGAGCTTAATGTATAAAATACGTAGTATGCAGTGTGCCAACAGCCATCTTCTTGTAAAATCATGTGTTTTCAAAATGCAGATAAAAACCCTCTGTACTTCAAATAGAACTGGAGTAGGACAAATTAAATGGCTCAAGAATAGTCCATATATTCTACTTATAAAAGCAAAAGCAATAGATGCAATAATATTTAATTGAAAAATAAAAAATAATTTAATGCCTTTTGAGATTTTTCTCACAGATTTTATTATGAAAGTATTTTCTTGTTTAAACAAAGAACGAGTTGTCCGAAACATGATAGGTTTGGAAAAGAAAAGAATCTAGGTATTGCAGTGAGGAAGGGTTTCTTTAGGTTAAATTAGTCATAACTCGTTCTTGGAAAAACATACAAAGAAGGATAAGTCAAATTCTTCTGTAATATGCATGTAGACAAGAACTGCATCTGAAGATTAATTATCTCATTATTTTGCTAATATGCGGTAATTAAGTGAGCTATAGCACTGAAATTACTAAACGTGGGATTACTATTCCAGATTTGAATTAGCTTGTATCTCAGAAATGTTCTACACTACACCTCAGCTTTAGGACATAAGCCTAATTAAATTACCACTTTATTTGATGCAGCTGCTTCATAAATTTGCACTTCAAAATAGTTCCATCATTCACCATGTCATTTCCTGTGTTTTTTAATTATTGGCTGGTAAAAAAATTAAACCCAAGTAGTTTAACAATAACACAGTAGCTTTTCCTTACACTCAAATTAGGCCTAAGGGATTTTGAGTGCAATTATGGTGTTGACTGGATTAGTTCAATTGGTTAAAAATGCAAGGATATTTCATCAGCTATTCCTGAGGCGCGTGGATTATGCCCAAGAAAATGAAGATTTAATTTCATCTAAGTTATTTCCATTATTTCTTTAAAAAAAAAAAAAAAAAAAAAAAAAAAAAAAAAAAAAAAAAAAAAAAAAAAAGCAAGCTTGGTAGTTACACAAGACTGAGAAGACAGAGCTGGCTGAATGAATTATCAGTGTGATTTTTACCATTAACTTCCAAAAAGTCAGGCTTTCAATCTAATCTACCCTTCTAACGTAAGAAACACATGACATTGACTTTTAGGGGTGCTGGTACTTCACAGATGCTCAACGCAGAATTTGGGTATCTTTTTCTTCCTTTCCAGTTTCCAGTACTACTTGTGAAACACAGAACTCCCTGTTGAAGCTGGATACCAAGCCTACTTGAACTTTTGCCTTTTGGAGAGGTTGCATCTTAAAGGGCCATAATATTGTGGCAGTTTGCCACAGATCACTGCTCCTGTAGTACAGTCAGGTACGGGCAGCTGCGCTTGTCTGGTATTTTAATACCTGACTGCTTCAAGTCAGATGTCATTCCAGAGCTATTACCATTACTCAGAAATAGCTGGAATGATAGCTTTAGGCAGTCTACAATTTTCAGGAGAGATATTGGTTTCTTGGTAGTCCTGAAATGTGCAAAGCCACGCTGTAGTATTTCTTCTAGACATGATTTCAATTAGAGGACCTGGTTATCAGTCCCTATTGGCATTCTTTATAATAATCTGGTCTATGCAAATATGCAATATCATTAAAATGAAATTATTATTCATGAATACATTTGGAAAATCTCATTCATCATACATCCTTTAGAAAAACTAAAATAACAAACATAAGCAAGATCATTAATCTTTCTGGGATGTCGCAAATTGGAAGCATCATGCATGACTAACCGTGGTACTTTGCTTATGAAAACATTTATTTTCATTCTTATTTTTTTGTGGATTTTGAACCTTTTGAATGCAGTGGACAGAATGTTGCCTCAAACTACCAAAATAAATTGTGGATCTTTTCTGCCATTCTCCTGAGGCAACAAACATCCTATCAATATTGCAGGTGGGGAAGCCATCTTCCTACAGGAAAACAATTCAGGATGTTTCTGCTGAGGAATTTCTACCTTATAAACTCTATAACATCTTGGTATCATCCAAAGGTCACTCGAATGGAGCAGAATACATACATTTGTAACAAATGGGACAGTAACACTAAGTGACATTTCACAGATATCTTATACAAGGATAATCTTCCCAAACTATGGGAAAACATTCCTATATAAGGAATGGTATTCCTATATAAGGGGGGGGAAAAATCAAGCATTTTAGTTTGGTGAGAGCTTAATTTAAAACTATTGGAAATACAGGCAATAAGAATGAATCTTTTGAGAGAAATCTCTCTTCTAAAGAAATTTTATTAGAGAAAATAATCGTCAAATCTTCAGTGGCTATCAATCATCATAGCTCCATCTCTTTGAGTGCCATTATCCCAATATACATCAATTGTGACTCTGACCTTTCAGTGGCTGGATACCAGCACGATCAAGAAAGATAATGAAGTATTCAAACAGATATGTATCATCTCAAACACAAGATTGAGTTTCAGATTAAATCATACTATTGATGCCTAGATAAAGGGGGCTCTGCATGTATTCTTATTGCTGAGAAACCAGCAAAAAATGTGGCAGCAAGACTAACTTCTAGTCTTTTAAAGATGCCACCATGTAAAAACCACCTTACAGAAACTACATTATAAAAGCCTTTGTATTTCTTGAATGGCTTAAATTAATTCCCTCATTGTAACAGTGAAAACCCTCTTTTACAAAAAGTAAAAGTAAGTAGCAGGCATCAGCAAATTTAGCTCAGGAGAATTTCAGAGTGCAAGTCTCCACCTTAACATCAATATTTTTACCTAGCTGAGCTAGGATCACTCCTGAACAATACCACATTTTTTGAGTAGTCCAATTGTAATCTGTACATAGAATTCACAAATTAGGGCCGTCTCTTTTAGGATAAACTAAAACTCTTACAAACCAGAAATATTTGTTTTAACTTTAATGTCTCTTTTTTCCTTTCCTCCCAAGGGAGAAAATTAATTCTATTCAAAAGTGCTCCCATCCATAGTAACTCGTGATTGCATACTCATGTCTATGAGCTATATGACCACCAAATCTTTTATAATCATGTTCTTGAGATCACAACTGGTGCAGGTTAATTAATTTCTATACCTCTGTAATAGATGTTGCTCTGTCAATTCTGTATGTTCAATAAAAAAGGTAATGAAAGACATCATGAAGTATGCTGGAAAAGTGAAAAAATGCAATGGCAATAGTTATAAAAGGTACACTGTAATATGGCGAATGCACTTAATACACTTAATGTTATCTATAAAAAACCTCATCCTGCTCTCACCAGGGAAGCAGGCTGTGCTGTGTGCTTGATCTATGGAGTCCTTGTGCACTTTAATGTGACTAAACTAAATTATTTCCTCTGCATCTATTTACAATATGGCCAAACAATGTCATTTCTGGGTGGACAGCTTGTATTCAGACAAAGAAATACAGGAGCAATGGTGAAAAATCTTCGGCTCATATAAGCACATTCCATAATGTTCAGCATGTAAAGCTTTTTCATTTTGCCTCTTGTACTCAAAATTACATGGGAAGGCATCCAGATCCTAATCTATTCTTCTTCTTAATTATGCTCTATGTGGGCATTGTGGTTAGTGGTTAGTGGTGAAAAAGTATTTATTTCTAAAAACCTCCTTTGGAACTGAAACAAATTTCTTGGTTAGCGTTTTTAACGTACCCAAAACGAGGAAATTGGGAGGGAGAATATAGAATGTATACATTACAGTGTTATGCTTTTCTTTCACTGAAGTATTTTTGATACTTATGTATCAGCTTTCTAAGATGATGAACAGGCAAATTCATTTGTCTTCCCTGTCTCAAAGGACATAACAGCATGCTGAATCAGCCCATTAAGCCTCAGTGGTGCACATGTTGCCTTTCATCCTTTTCTATCTCTGATGAACCATGTGCCGATGGAAGTCCAAATGTGTGTGTGCAAAAAGAGTGAAAACTTGTTAGATGCTGAAATTACAAAAGAAAAAAATCATCCAGAAATAAAGACTAAGCAACATGCAGTGGCTGATGTCCCTGTCCAGACCACACAGCACACAGCCATGGCTGCATCCTGCAGTTCATTGGATCCCAGCCCGTGTCTGAGGAGGAATCAAAAGATGTAAAAGACCTTTTACCTTCTCCCAAGCAAATTCAGACTCACCAGGCCTGTAATTGGGCCCAGCGTAAGGACTTGTGCTCCTGCCAATCCCATGTTGCCATATGTCCCCCTTTCCGAGCTGTCCCGTGTTGCCATCTGTCCCCACGCCAGCCCGGCCGGTCAGGGCCATCTGTTTCTGCCTGACCCATCCCATGGGGCCAGCTGTCTCGCCCCTTTCCAGGCTGGTTCAGCCACACACCTTGTCTGGAGGTATAAATTCCTACCAGTCATGGATAAATATCTGCTAAAAGGGAAGAAAGCATGAACAGCCTAAAAAAAATCAATTTGTGGTGTCTGCATTTCTTAATAAGTGTCTAGTTGAAGTTTTGCCATGAAACCTTTTTGCAAGCCCTCAAAATTCCAGTGCTGACATTAAGTATAAAACTCAGGTGGCGGAATTGGTACTGGGAGATGGTGGGAATTGTTTTTGCAACACATTTGTTACTCTGGTGCCATGTAGGAGCCCGTCTGGGAACACAAGAAGTTTGAAAATCTGTTCCTGATCCTTCACAAAAGCCTGACATTGAGTCTCCAGAGTTATTAAGCTCATCTGCCATGAAGTACCTCATCTGTGATGAGGTGGTGGCACAAGAGGTTATAAACCCATCTACTGACCAGCTTTTTGGAAGGTCTCAGTCTACAATGCTATATTTAACAAAATGAGGGAAAAAATTGGCAACATTTCTGAATTCCTATCAAATAGCCATTTCGTTGCTCATTGTGGGCACTTAATTGTATCTAGATGAGGGATGCAGGGAGAATTTTCCACTTTCCAGTGGCATATTCTCACATCCCCGCTCCCTACTGGGACAAAACACAGGCATGCACCAGCTGTCCATTCTTCTTCCCTCCTACCTTCCCATGATCTGGTTTTCACAGTTAAGAAAAGTGAAGGTGTGGACTGGACATGAGCCATCATTTTTCCTAGCAGGTAAGTCTAGACATAGCTTATAATACTCTTCATACCAGTTCTCTCCCTCATTTCCAATCTGTAGCACATTTTTACTTACTTACATTGAACTGAGTATTTTCAAGTGTTTCAATTTGATTGATGCCGTGGAGAAATCAGTGCCATTATTGCTGCAAAATATTTAGGGAGGGATTGTTTCAACATTCTGGCTGTTTATCCAATAAAATATTTTCCATTAAATAGTGGAGGTTAAAATATGAGATTTGAAATCCCATATGCCTTGACGTAGGTGCTATAACTTCTGCTGATTTGAGAAGGGCCACAAAGCCACCCTGTGGTGAATATTGTGCTCAATCTATCTCTTTATATATCTAATCTACTTACATGCTTCTGAAATTATCAACAATATTATCCTGCTCAAGATATATACTCAAGATAAGAACACCAATCTGATGCAAGTTTGAATGTTCTATTACATTGGAAAAGAGAATGTTAATAAATCAAGGACACAAATGAATGTTTTCCTCAATTATTTTCATGAAGTTCAAGGTTAGACATCTTTGGCTTAGCTCACAGCTGTATACTTTGGGCTCTACAATAAAGGTTTGGGGTAGTTGGGTAGTTGTCTTTTTTTTGGCTGAAAAAAGCACAAAAAAATCTTAAAATGATTTCACAATGTATAAAAAGGAATGATGAGTTGCACTGACAAACAAAAATTTGTATTTAAAACATTAGTACCACATATTGTTAATGTTAAAAAGAAATCTATTCTTTAGCAGAAAATCTGTCCATCTCAAAGTGCTAACTAGTTGTATTTTCAAAAGATTGCTGGTGAATGTTGGAATATGGCTCTGTGTAAAGTTACAGCCATGATAAATGCAAGATTCCACTGAAAGCACAATCTGAACCCAGTCTGTTAAAAAGAGCAAAAGGAATTACCTGTTCAGCAGGATCATATGTTCCTACTTATTTCAGTAGGAGATGGTTACAACTGAGCTACTTCAGGTGAAAGCAGCGAACGGTGAAAGAATGACTCACTAGATCAAATGCTGTTTGTAAGCCTGTGGTTGAAGCCTGAATTCAGCGGAAGTTGGAGCCATTCTGCTTGCCACTGCAGCTGAGAACTGGCATCATTTCCCCCAGCAGTGGGAATCCACAGTAACAGCTATGGCTGTTGGTTCCCTGGCACAGCAGCTACACTGAGCACAAAGCATGAACAGAACATGTGGCAAAGCTGGTGTCCTGGTGATGAGCTTAGTGACACCAACCCAGTGCTTTAGCTGCTTTTGCATCAGAAAGCCAACCCAAAGCCAAAGCCAAAGTCATGGTGTTCAGAATTTCCTTTCTGTGTGCAGGCAGTGCTGCCGTGGGTCAGGGTGCAGGGAGGGAGTGAGTGCTGCCTGCCTGCTGGGCACCGGCAGCAGATTGCACAGCCATGGTGAGATAGAGTTACCCACCAAAGAGCCTATGGTAGGTTTTGATAACATATGAACATATGCTATCAAACCCTACCCAAAGCTTGTGCAGCTCCAGGGAGGAGTGTGAAAAAGGGAGGAACAGGGGTAAGAAAATCCCAAGATGTAGTAGAGGTGCATTATCGGTCATTCTGCTGTGATGAATATGAACAGCAGGTAGTCCATTAAGGCCAGCCTTTTCACTGAACAATTGGAGGTCTGATAGCCATTAGAAGCAGGTCATATTTAATAGCAGTTGACTCCCTCGGCTCTTTCTCCAACAGTACATCTAAATGATTCTTTGGCAAGTGAATCAGCTTTGCTTCTCCCGCACAGGTTTGGGAGAGAGGATAAGGAAAGGCATTTATTTTTTCAGAACTGGATCCTTTGTCACCCACTCCCCTCTGAATCTCAACTACTATCTGCTAAGCCAAAATGAACTTTAATAAATGAGCTGAACTCATTAGTTATGTGAAGCTCATGCTTACAGTCATAATGATTTTAAAATGTGTGGCTGCATCTTGAAGAAGAACAGAGCTTGACATAATTTCAGTTATCAAATACTGGTAATTGACACAGAGACAGGCTGTGCTTTACACTGGGTTATAATTAATCCACTTCAGTGACCTCAAAGGCTGCACTTCTGAGAAATCTACCACTTACATTTTGATTCTTTGTCAACTACTTCAGCAGACATAAATTACAAATGAGGTACTAATGAAGTATTTCATCACCTGTTTACCTTCAGTGATCAGTTCCCTTACCCTAATTTACAGGAGGCACAATTTTTTTGAAGCTACTGTCAGCTGGAGCTGCCTTTTACTCTGAGCAGTTATAAATTAGCACATAGCTGTGCTTACTCTCACTGGCTCTTTGTTCTTGGTTTTAAAATACAACAGAGTAGAAGGAAATTAGTTTATATTTAGAAACAGATGGGTAAGAGAAAAAAATTTAATTTTTTTTTCTTGTCTATTCTTTCATGTAAAGGCTCACTACATGGAAGAAAATTCCCCAGTCATATAAATACATCAAATCCTACTGCTGTGAATGTGACTCTGTGTATTTACAGCACTAAGGCATTTGACTCATTTTGAAATTAAACCCTGCCATATTTCCAATCACTTGGAATGATTTTACACATGTACATGTCAAAGAATCACCTTGGTCTGCCAAGGTATTGCCACTGAAAACCTTACACTATGCCTGCAATGCTCACATAACTGACAAATTTAAAGTGGCAGGGCTCGATTCCCACATGCAGGCTGAAAAAACATGGAGTAAGGGATAATTTGAGGGTGAGTAAGCAACAATTTGACTTTCAGAGGCAGGAGGGTGAGACACAGCTGTATCATCCTGACCCGCTATTCTGATGCCTGTGGGCTGCTCCCACTCCTGCCAATATCTCCCCTCAGTCCCTGCAATATATTCCCATAGGTTTGGCACCATCCTCCTCCACCATGAAGGCTCTTTTCTTTCTTAAGCAGCAGTGCTTTTGCCCTCAACTGTTCTTTCCAGCAACCTGATCAGTTTTCTTCCACTTCCTCCTGCCAGCACCGGTGATTCTCCTGCTCTGTGTTAGTGTATCCACTATTGTCTTCCTTTTTGACACTACCATGAGGCCCACTGTATCTTTCAACCCAACAAAAGCAAAATATCCTCCTGGTTTTTAAGTGCAAGCGTTCCATATTTTATTAGCTTTCCTAAGTCAGGGAAAAAAGTAAAGAACAAATCCTCACATTTTTCCAGGGATTTAAGAGGAAGCATGAAGACATTTAATTATTGGGAAAGCGACATGAAATTTGTGAGTTTTGTTTGATTCTAGGCACTTCACATGAAAGCCATTAATGGGCTCACAGTTGGCTGGAGTTCAGGGCAAACTTACTTTTCAAGTCTGAACCAAACCAGTGATGGTAGTATGCGACAGATGATCTGGATTTCGTTGCACGTTGAGGTGAAACAGAAGGTTGCCTGACAAATGAGAGCAGAACATATTTGTTTATTTTTTGACGAGGTCCTTAATTGGCTCCTTTAGGGAGTGAACTGAAGAAAAGAGACAGAGAAACAGGCTCCCGTGTTCTGAAGAAGGAGGTAGATGCAAAAGGTGGGGAGAGATGAAGGATCTTGGGCAGTCCAGGGGCCTGTAATACTGCCAGACATGAGGCAATGAAATGTACCTAAACATACAATTCTGTCTACACTTTAAAATTTCCTATAGTAAATAAAGCCACAAGTTACTGCTTACAGAAAATTGTGATCTTTTTCTTGGTGTACTTCCACTGACAAACACCCTTGAAAAAACAAGCTGCAAACCTGCAATACCACATAGCTGGAGCTAGGAAGAGAGTGTAATGAAAGTAATGAAATGAAATGTAATGAGGAGTTCTTGGGCTCAACACCAGCACAGAGACCTGGGGCTGCCATACCCCATATGTACCATATGCCATACCAGTGGAGAGCAAACAGCCTGTGCCCAGGAGCCATCTTTAGACAGCCTCTTGACAAGGATGATGCTGGAACCTTCAGGGACAAATAAAAGTTCCAAGCTCAGTGTCCAGCATGTGGGGACTCAAATGAGTGTGCTTGGATGGCGCAACTGTACTGCCTTCAGAAGTTTCCTCCTAAGCCTGATTATGCATTCAGGTCCAGTTACCATAGAAAAGCCCCAGTATTAGTTCCCACTGCACTGGTAACAAGAGATTTCTGAGATAATTTGCCTCTGTTTCAGTTTAGCTCTGTCTTTTACAGACTGCAGTACAGAGGGTAGGAAGGCGCTTGAGACAACTATGAGCACTGAAACCTGGACATCCTTCCTCAGACATCTCCAAGAGGCAAACCTGTGGCTGAGATTCATCGCTCTGCATTCGGCAGGATCTGCTCCAGGATCATTGCTCCGTGGAAAGTATGGGAAAATAAAAGGCTGTGTTTGTCTTTTGAATGTGATGTTTCCTGGACCTCACCACATCTCTTCTGTCCCTTTCAGAAGAGCTATAGCCTCTCATCTTGCTCAAGACTGATCATACCTGGTGCAGCAAAAATGTGTGTCTTGAGGGAAAAAAAGTCTGAAACAAAAAGTGTCAGTAAGAACCCACCCACTAACAATTTCTATAGGTTTTCATAACTAATTGCTTTTCTATACAAGGAGGAAAATAGTTATTACTACAGCAACTATCACAATATGTAATACCTTTTGTTCAAAAACAAGCTGTACTTTTTTTAGGTACAGATACATTGAGATAACACATATCAAAAGAAATTCTTTTGCAGTTTTACAGTAGTTGTAAGCAACATGTAGAGAATGGAATATTTTCCTTTTCAGTGTTGATGGGATGCTGCATTTTGTCATGCTTCCTTTTATTAATGAAAATTTTGTTGAGCAAAGAATTCACTGGTGGGGGTAAATGTAATGAAATTAATTATACAGACTTTCAAAGGTAATGAAAGTGGGAGATGACATTGAGGAGTGACTATCCCTTTTCAGGAGTGAGCAGGGCTACAGAGTAGCTCAATAAACCTGTCCCATCAAGACAGACTGAGTTTAGGTTCTTCAGCCTGGAGAGGAAAAGGCTCTGCGGAGCAGAAGTTATAGCAGCTTTCTAGTACCTAAAAGAGGCTGCAAAAGAGATGGAGAGGGACTTTGGACAAGAGCATGTGGGGATAGGACAAGGGGGAATGGCTTTAAACTGAGAGAAGGCAGGTCAAGATTAGATAAAGGGAAGAAATTCTTTACTGTGAGAGTGGTGAGGCACAGGAACAGGTTTCTCAGAGAAGCTGTGGATGCCCCATCCCTGCAAGTGTTCAAGGCCAGGCTGAATGGAGCTCTGAGCAACCTGGTCTAGTGAAAGGTGTCCCTGCCTATGGCAGGTGATTGTAACTAAATTATCTTTGTGGTCCTTTCATCCATCCCCCAGCCCATGCCTCTGCAAAAGCATCTCCTTTTTTTAAAGATAATCCCATGTCAAAGCACCAGTTGAGATGCAGCTGAAGTCTGTCTACAGCTGCCACCTTCTTCACTCCTAGCACTGTGCTGGTACCTATTGGAAGTCCAGAATGACAGGAAGAAAAGTACTGACCACAAAATACCATTTTTTCTGCATTTTCATTCCATCCAGTGGACACAGGCAAAAGGCCAACTCGACCCACTGTGGGGAAGTGTGTCTTTCTCTGTGGGCTGTTAGACTGGGCCTTGTGCTTTACACTGGCAGATAAGACTAGTGTAGGCATGTAGGTAGAAAGATGGGATGGACTTTCTGTTGACAGTGCAGAAGTAAAGCAGAAGCTACAATATCCTTCATATGCAGACAGAGATATGGTGATATCCTTTGATGCTTTGTAACTTCTGGATCCACCTTGAAGGAGAGAATTGTAAGGGCTGCAAGGGAAAGAAAGCTAGATTTAGAGAAAAATTTGGGGTCTGGTATGCTTCCAGGGGCTTGGACAGGATTAACAGCACACAGATTTCATATGCATATGTGAAATCACTGGGTTTTAATTCTCTCTTTTATTGATTCCTTTGGTAGTGATGTGGCATTGTGCAACATTTTACTCTCAGTATAATCCTCAGGACTGATCGAATTTTAAAGACAAATGAAAAAATTGTTGTTACAGTTTTAAGAGCAGTTTGTGTAGAAGAAATCTAGAAAATAACTTGCGACCACCCCCAAAGTCCGCTTGGAAAAATTCCATGCAACTAAAACAATTTAGGTAAATCCAAATTCATCCTTTCCTTGCCCAGCTCAAAATATTTGAAAACACCAAAATTTCCTGTAAAGGTCTGTATACCTTTCTCGGGATTCAAACTCTGCAAAGAGCTTAAGTCCATGTTAGATTATATGCACATGCTCAAGTTGTCTGCTGAACTGAAGCCTAAATTTGTCATCCCTCCCAGCTTTGGGATAGTTACACAATTTCATTGTCAACCTGATTTTAAAAAAAGCCTGTGAAAACTGACAGAATGCAGAAGACTATGTGTCTGTTTCTATTTTAATAATTACATGTGCTTAGAATTTTTAATTACATAGTCATCAATTCTCATTCGCATAAAATCCTGGCTAGCTTATTTTTATGAAGAAATTTTTGTTTTCCTCAGTCCTGTTGCTCACAAAACCGGCAAATGTACATTTGTTACAAGTCAAGAATTATCTGAGAGGTAAATTTCATATTAATGGAACTAATGTGCTTTCTTTTAAAACATCTTTGGTTATTTCATTGCTTACCATAATTTAAGACTTGGCCGCATAACGAGTGTTGCACTTTGGCAATTGCTAAAATGGTCTGTGTGTGGTCAAGACAGCTGTGTCTGTTGTTGCTGAACATAATGCTGACTTAAGTAACCAGTATCCGCTTCAAGTAGGATTTCAAACCTTTTTGCTTTCTTTCGTTAATACCAGGTTACACAGACAGAGAAAAGGGGGGCCAGTGCTGACCTGTCTTCTTGTTGTTCTCGTAACTGAACGGCAGCAGATAGAGCAGGAACAGATCGCAATCTCTGCCTTCAAACCTTCAGCGATGAACAGCAGCTGAGCAATTTCAGGATGTTGTGTTTTGGGGTTCATCTCCCCATCTAACAAAATGCTAATCCTCAAATGACTTCAATTTCCACTTCCAAAATGTTCTGAAGAAATCCCATGCTGTCTGGTGCAATGCTTTGGTCTTTGAGCTGCACAGAGGTGGTCTGATCCCTATCTCACTGGGAATTGGGAAGCAATGTCACCCAAGTCAACATATAAGTAGTATATACAATATCTAAACTTGGCATGAGTGGAAAATTGCCCCGTGATTACACCACTCAAGGAAGTGCTTTTAAAGCTAAGAAGAGAGATGGGGATCAAACAGATATAAAGGGCTTGAGGGCAACCGTGCCAGCTGAGGAATTCATGCCTGAACAACAGCGGGCGGTGGCTCTGCCTTCCCCAGCAGGCTGCACCTCTGTCCGCGTCCCGCGCCAGCTGCCAGCCCGCGCATCCCAGGGAAAAGCGCTGCCCACCGAGCTGCCGCCGAGCTTGCCTCTGCCGACCTTGCCCACTTCGGGCAAGGTGACTGGCACGCCGTGCCTCCCCAGGGACAGCCCAGGCCAGAGGCAGCTTTCATCACCGAGCCCCTTTTCCCAGGATGACCTCCCCGCCGAGGGGCCGGAGCGGCCCCGACGCCATACGTTGTGTAATTTATATGTAAATGAGCCGGAGAATATGCACAAGCGAGCCGCGCATACATTGCTCCAGTGGATTCCACCATGCAGACTCTGGTTTCTGTCAGAAGCATGCACAGATGGGGTTTCTGCAGATTAAAGAAACCAAGATGTGATTGCTTTTAAAGAATGTACCTACTGATACAATGCTGAGAGAAAACAGGAAAGCGCTAAGTATTTGAGTCTTAAAATAACACTGCTTTTTCTAGTCATGAAATATTTTGAGCTATACCTCCTATTGCACTTACAAACATTTAGCCATTATTCAGGGAATATGACTGTTGAGATTTATTCCAACACATTCCAGAACACCCTTGTAAGATGAAATTTAACATCAAGTGAACAACATGTCCTACATAAACCCTTTTTTTTTTAAAGCAAATAGAGGGAAAAAAATCAAGACTTGTTTTAAATTAACCTTTCAAGGTCATGTTGGGATGAAGCCATTTCAATATATATCAAAGAGGTATAGAAATGTGCAGCTTATTGAAATGTGTTCTTGTACAGTAAGAATATGTCCTCGTTTTACATGGCTGAATCATATACAATAAACACATTTTCAAAGGTGACTTTGAAGCTACCATCCACATTTCTTAAATATTTGTCTTACAATTTAATCTGTGCAAATGTATGTGTGAAGAGCTTAATTTTTTTTTTCTCTCTAAACAAATAATGCAAATAAATTCTTTGTTATAAAAGGCATAAATCAGTTTATTTCTGCTGGTTTCACTGGACCTACCGCAATTTGCTCTGGCTGAAAATCTGGCCCTGATTCTTTAATCCACAGATATACTTTGTCATTGCAGTTTATATAAACATGAGGTCAGCTAGTACTTCCAGACCCAAATGAACTCCTTGATAGTTCAAACTCAAACTTCAGTTTTAAATCTGAATTTTGCTGTCATCATTTATCTTACAGCTGACCACAAGTAGACATAGAGCGTTGCTGGGTTTTGTGGTATGGTTTTGTCTGGGGATTTTTTAAATGTAACTAAGCACCCTGTTTTTCTCCAGGCACAAAAATTTAAGTGACCCATTAAAAGTTAGCATAGCTGAGTGTACTTCTCTTAATAAGCTTTGAAAGAGCATTTAGTAATAGCCCAAACAAATCTAGCATCCAACAGATTCTCATTGTTTGAGTCAATCCACATTATAAACTGTGCATAATGTCTTTTTAAAAAATAGGACTATTTTCAAGCTATGGGAATGCAAGAAAGGAAAAGAAATAGGTGATTCTCTCTTTCATTCCATAATTTAAAATGTACACATGAGGTTGGACAAGATATAAGTCTTCTTTTAATGTGCAAAGACCAGCCCATAAGAAATTTGAAATAAAACAGTTATTCACAAATGTGGTTTCAAACACTGGTATTTTATACACAGTGTCAGTATTATTAATTTTGTCTTGCATTTCCCCAAATAATTCAAACTACTTTGTAGTCAAAACAGTAAGAAACATAAACTTGGTTCATTACTGCGCAGCTACATGGGAATGAAATGCAGAGGGTATTTCATGGTGGATAGCCTTGCTGAATGCATTAGAAGAAGAGAGAAATACTTAATCCTCTTAAAACTATGGGGAGAGTTTCAGTTGGAAAAACGGTCATACTGGAATTTGACCATATGCGACCAACACCTCTATGAAATGCCCTAAAATGCAGTTTCTCAGGAATGAAACAGTTGATACTGTATTGAGAGGTGAGAGAAGTGTAAAATAATAAATAGTCTAGAAAGTAATATGAGGTGAAGACTGAAAGTAGTAATTATCGTGCTACCCTATACTTTCAAAGTGTTTTTTATCTGGGAATTTCAAATTAATTTTTAACTATGTAGTGCTATAAGAGAAAAATATGCCAGTGTTACAGAAGAGTAAACTGAGGCATGGCAAATTTGCACCACTTGCTTTAGGCAACATAGATGGTTAAGAAGAGTGCAGGGAATATAATTAGTAATTCTGTATTATACTCTTCTATTTTAATCACAAAACCTTCTTCCCTGTGACGTACTTCTTACGCATTTGGAAAGATTTGTATGAAAAGTTGCGGGCACAAACCTGCAAGGACTTTCCAAAGCCCTATGCAGATTCAGGGGTGTCTGGGTCCTAAATCACTGTAAGCACCTGGGTCTGAGCCTTGCAAAGCCAAACTGAAATGAAGAAACTCGGAACTTGTTTCCACACTGGCACGTCACTGAGGTACTATCTAGTTTAAGAACACAGCATTCAGTTGATCCATTCTAGGCACACTCAATATCCATGAAATATTCTCATGCTGGAAATCAGAAATTTTCCTGAGACACAAAACTTTGTTCTATATTTTATTTCTGGAATATGTTTTCAGCTCTATCTATGTTGTTTGCATTACTCTAGATGACCACCTTCAGCAGTAGTCAAGAAGTTCCTCTGCTGCCTAGAAACTGAAAAATGAGATCTACAGATCCCTTCAGGTACACTGCCCTTCATGGAATAATAGATGAGCTGTCTTTCCACCCTATTGGGGTGGAAAGTTACAGTCAGACTTGGCAATTCTGCCTCCAAAACTCAAGCTTTGAGGTTTTCCTTAATGTTGAGGCTTACAATATAAATACAAAAGCAAAGATTAAGTTTTATAGGTAGTTTACCAGACTAAACATAGTTGTGAAAACTGTTAAAAAAGAAAGATTCCAAACACAGCAACAACATCTACAGTGAAAAAAAATGAAATTTAGGAACTGCTGTCTACCAGCTCCACCACATGGCAAAGGAGTAATTTACAGTTTTCTTTCTAGAAAGAAGATAATTTCAATCTAAAATCTTAGTCTGCCTCAATTTCTTTAACAGACTTCTCTTCAGCAGAGGGTTCCCAGAGAGCAAAACTGTGCCAAAGGCACAAATGATTTTAGAAGTGTAACTCATGGTCTGCCAGAGCAGCCAGTCATATTTTGATAAAAAGCTGCAGGGTTGGAAACCATGTTTTCTTGCTTGTGTGAAGGATGGTAGAAATTGATTTCTTCTTGGAGCTCCTGTCCATGACCATAGCATGCATAGTTAAACCAGAAAATCCCTGGCTCCAGGGCAAACAGACAAGACCACAGGGAAATTGTGGTATTACAAGGTTGCCCTGCTGCTACTCCATGAGCCCAGCCCTTGGATTTTCCATGTCCTGTTGGACTGAGAAGAAGAGCACAAGAGAGTAGAAAGACACTGCAGCCATGGCCTCACTTGTGTCATTTTCCCTGGAGACAAACTTCACACCACGGAGGGAACTTGCCCCTGCGTTCTGAGGTACACCAGGTCCATACCCATTACCTCCATAACAGCAGAGGTTCTTAGGGCAGAGGACAGATTAATCCATCTTGTAAAAAATATTTAAAGCATTAAACCCACTACTCAGAATACAATAGTCTTGACTGGCCCAAAAAAAACCCACCAGACAGATGAGTGAACTACACTTTTCCTTCTCTTTTCTGTAAAACAAATTGGAAGAAAAAGAGTTTCTACAATGGCACTGCTACAGCACTTGTGTTTCTAGAAGTTAGTCTTAGCTGCTGTGTTCCTTGGTGTCTATATCTAGGGAAAAGTTATACTTGATTCATTTGGAAACACCACTTTGTGACAAGGAACTAATTAGTATGTAAAGCATGTCGTGAAATGGACTGAAAATGAGTGTTGTATAATCATCATAAGCAGAAACTGGAGCTGACTCACCTACTTTTTCAAAGTTTTGCTTTTCAAATATCTCATGGCAGCAACAGTAGCTGTCAGATTACTGGTCAGCGACTGCAGACTTTTGACTTGGTAAGTACAGAAGTTTTTGCAGAGCTGCTTCTGATCTGTGTTCATCTGGCATTAACCTAGCTCATGAAGCATGGTATTCTTTAAAAAAAGTATTTTAAAACTGAAGCACATGCTGATCTTTCATGTCTTCATGTTTTTTTACAAATAGCTCCACATTTTTAATATAATCTCAGCAAGTGCATTCTAAGAAATTTTTCAAATTTAGAACTTTAATTGTTCAGATTTTGATACAAGATGTTTCTCCAGCTGTTTCTGATGCTAGAAGATTTATGGGAGAATTCATACAGTGTACAGAGCTGGTATTTTAAGTAGCATGGGCTCACCAGAGAAGGCAGGGAATTAGGATTCCTAGATTTAAGTAATACAAGGCAGAAATCCTTGAATTCACATCTCAGTGAGAAAAGACTGTGTGCTCGTGTGCCTCCACAAAAGCATGGTCGGATGTCTCAGAAGAAGGACATGGGGAAAGTTACAAGACTACTCAGAACACTGGGTTTATATCATTACTCTCTTGGTTTCTAGGTGTATTAGACTTCCCTGGCCATAGTTTTTCAACTCATTCCACAGCCATCTGCTTTCTCCAGGCAGTGATTTTGCATTGACTAATCATTCACAAGTTGCCATGAAATAAGCAGCCTCATAAACTTAACCAATATTTGCTTTAAGATAGGGCAGGAGAACCTGCCCCATGGGGGATGAAGTAGGAAAGCACACACATCGTAGCTGGGTGTGTTTCCACATCTGGAGATAAGGACACAGTGATAGAAGTGGCCACAAAACCATGACATTTTTAAAATTAATAATTTGAATGTGTCAATTTAAAAAGAAGGGTTAAACTATTCTTGTTCCACTAAAAATTGTCTCTACTGGATCCAGATCAAGTGCTGGGGTTTACTTTTTCTGAAGTGTATTTTCATTCCAAGTTCTGTGCTTCATTTTGTGTTTTTTTTGCCTTCAAATCAAATTTCTTCCCTTTAGTAGTTTATTCTGAGCACCCACATGGGTTTTCACATTGCCTTCTATATAATTTGATATTCTGTCTGCCAATTTCTTTGTAAAATAAAAAAAAAATTACTGATTTCTCAGTAAATTTTATCTCATAATCTTTTTAATGAACAATTTATTTGTGTTGGTTCTGTTTAGTCCTGTTTCTGGGATGGTATGAAATCACACGTAATGTGGAGAGTGGTTAAAAAAAAAAGAAACTTTGTACTTTGGCCTGGTTGTCCAATTTTCAGAGTACAGTAATCACTATGATGGATGTGGGAAGAGAAATAATGAGCTCTTTACTTTATTTCTTTGCAGTCCATGAGTGGAAACCGTGAAGCTTTTCAGTCTAATCATTCTTCACATCCATACCCTTGATAAAATTCTCAGCAGTCAGCATAGATTTAAGAAGAAAAAAAGACACTGCCTGTCCCGTTTTTCAACATTTGGAAAGTTTTAAGCAATATTGCAGGTGGGAAGATGGTCACAAATATATTTTATTTGTCATAATTTCTCTCCAGAGTTTAAAATGAAAAATGTAATGCAGACTCCGACATCAGAAAATATTTTGGAGCCCTTAAAAACTGAAAAAGTGAGACAAAACAGAACATGCAAAATATGTTTTATTTTTGAAGAAAATATTTACTCGAAATCAGGAATTTACTTTTGATTAACTGTTTACAGGTGACTGCATCTGCAGTTCTGGAATGCCATGATATGCTGCAGTATACTGAAGAGAATATTCGTAATCTGAGTGTTGAAAAATTTAGGGAATTGAGATAAAAAAGGGGAAACACCAATCAGCGGAACAGATGTGTCTATGTTTTTATTTGTCACTTAACCTATCTAATTCTAAGTTAAGGAGACTCATGATTTTGATTATCAGCCAGACAAAATTGTGAAATTCTATTTCAAATAAAAACTGTTCCTGTAGCTTTTTCAGTTGGTCATTGGGTACAAGATGAGCTGCCACAGGAAAAGAGAAAATTGTACTGTTAAGGCCAAACACTAGAATGCAGGAGTTTACCTTTCAGGATTTATATATAAACACAAAAATTAAAATGCTAGACTCTAAAAGAAGCACCTTATAATAAGCATCCTGAGGTATGCAACATGCAGACAGACACTTTCCTTCCCTTGAAATGCTTTTAGTCCTTCTCCCACCAGGATGTGACGGGTTGACATTTGGAAGGGACCTTTATCACAGGGGCCTGCTGTTACCTCCAAACCTGCTGCTGCTGCTGTCAGTGACAAAGGAGGCTGGATACTCTCACAGTCAATTGCTGCAATCTGTCATGTCTCAGATTTGCAGACTGGGTTTTATTCCAAAGGATTCTGGTGCTCCTCACAAAGTCCAGGCTAGGGGTTGGCATGGCCAGGACTACTGGTGGCAGGGTGGGACAGTGGATGGCATGTCTGGCAGGGCTGGGGCTTTTCATGCCTTGGGAAGGCAGCTGCCACCAAAATTGTCAGCTCAGTTCTGACCATGACAAACCTCTGCTGAAGGGAATGTCAGCTAGAGAAAGGAGGTGAGGGAAGCATCTGCAAGGGGTCTGGAGCAATGGGCTCCAGAGGAGAGGCAGGCTGGGCTGTCCCAAGGGGAGAGGCAGGCTGGGCTGTCAAACACCTCACGTATGTGAGGGAACCTTACAGAACAGCCACAGTATGGAAGAAAAGAAAGGTTTCATAAGGGGTTAAACTGAGGAGAGCAGAAGTTGTGGAGTTCCTGGTGGTGTCCTGAGTTGTCTGTTACAGAGGACAGCAGGGAGAGCTTGCCAGAGTAGGCAGTGCACCATGAGTAGGGCTTTCTCCTGCTTTTGGGACTCCCAACACCACTTCCCCAGTTGGCTGGACCAGCTCAGTCTCTCACCCAGATCTGCAATGATCACAATAAATGGTCCTGTTGGGTGTGTTTTGCCTTGTCAACATAATTATCTGTTGCTCTTGAGGGGATGAGGTTTGTCTTGCATATGATATGGAGCTAATATCAGGACTAATGATTCTGTTTCAGGTAATAGAGAGGAATAAACCCTTAACGGACAACTCATCAGACCTATCGTTATGTGAGATTAACAGCACAGCAGCGATAGCATTAAGAGAAGTGTAGGGCAGCGTGGGCTGAGCATGGAATGCAGCTATTGGGAAAGACAGCCTGTCGGAGGGAGGGCTCTGTATGATGCTTATGTGAATTTAAGCTCCTGAATTTAATGTCAGTCCTTATTTGCTGAGAAATTTAAGTCCTCACCAGGTGCCAACCTGCCAGCCAGCCGTAAGGACACATTATCCCCAGTTTTGGTTCTGCTCCAAAGTAGCAGGTTTCTGACTTATAACATATATTGACAAGCACAACTTCCTGAGCAGCACATGAGTAGCCACACTTCATCAGCATGCCAAGCGTGGACACAGAGAGCCCTGCAGAAATGTTATTGGATGTGAGGAAGTTCAGAACAAATATATCAGTATAAATTAATAAAACAAGAAATGTAGAGAGTGGGTATGCTGGTCTTTGCAACACACACAGTTTGCTGGACTGGCTTCCAAAGTGTTAGTTGAAACAGGCAAAAGGCGAAGAGAGATAACATTCAGGTAAACAAAGTAGGAAAACATTTTGATATCATATAGAAAAAAAAAATTCTTTGTACCCAACTGTGGTTTTAATATAGGCTCAACAGATCACTCTTATCAAAGAAGTGGTGAAAACTGACTGCAGCTACATACTGGACACATTCTCAAGCAGCATCAATCTCTGTATCTGAACATCTCACATGACTTCAAAGGAAAACGTAAGCCCTTCCTCCCTTTGCATCATTTATAGGGATTTGCTTTGGGTTTTATTTTTTCAACCAAAGGCAATTACATTGGAAGGTCCACATCAAAGAAAATGCCAACCTTAGGCCTTTTTGCACTATCCAGGACAGGGAGTGCAATGGATATTCATCTATTTAGGATATCCCATCACATGCACTGGCCAGAGTATGTTTCACAGTATTAATGGTGATGAGGTTAAAGCCTGTCGTTTCTTAGAAAACCTGGGTATCATCATAACCAGCTGTTCTGATTTGCTGACTATTTATTAACATCTTTAGTAATTATGCGTGGCAGATTTCATGAGAACACAATCATACAGCTTGTGTAAATTAATGCCCTCAATAAAACTTGCCTAGGCTTATGCACTTAGCTCCTTTGTTCAAGTGTGTTTCTCTCGTTAAAATATTTAGCTATTTCAGGCATCTGCCCCCTCGTAGGCACAGACTGTGCACATTTTCTTTGCCTTTTGTGCATGAGAAGCTCTCATTGACCCACATAAGGGCTCAGTGCATGGGCCATATGCTAAGAGTATGGAAATTGCTTTGAGAATGTGTTGATTTTCCATACCCCCATCATAACTGCAGTGTGAGTGTCACTGCTGGATTGTCTTTTGCACATGGATAAAACTGTACCACTGGATTCAGTGGAAGTTTTGTCTCTGAGTAAATAAGACCATGTCCATTGTCCCTTGGGAAGCTCTGAGCTGCCTCTTCTGAACAAGAGTGTTGTGCACAGTCCTGTGGACTCTTCTTAGGCCAGGGAAAGGTCCTCATCATCTAGCTAGAAGGACCCCAGAATAATGTCATTCACTTTTCTTGTCCACAATCTCCTCACATTTCACACTGAGTACATTAAGATTTAGGGTGAAACCTTTCTTGAATGCCTGGTCAGGTACTGTCCAGATGACGTAATTCGTTGCATAACAATATCTCACCCTTGCATTCACTGTCTGCAGGTTGAGCACCTTGCATGCCTCAGCTGTGTAATCATCTGTATTAAGTGAGGAGATACAAGCCCCATCTCAGGTTGCTTATCCCACCTTTAGCTAAGAAGGGCAGAATGTAGCAAAGAAAATTTCATCCATATGTACAATTATTCGATTCAAAAATTGCTTTAGAAAGAGACATGGATTCACTACTAACTAGATCTTATCCCTTTCCACTTGACCCACTCTGCCCAAATTTCAATTTGAATGGGCATATAAATCCAGCTTTAATTGTTATCGCAGGGAGGGTACTGCCTTAGTATGGAGTGTTGAGTGGTATCATTGCTTATTCTCAAACCATATCCATGTTCTGTCTCAGAGGGGGTTGCCTTACATTAAAATAATTCCTTTATAAACAGCTTGCTCTAAGCTCAGCAGAACTAAGTTATACATTCAGCAATGTACTCTGCTAATCCGTTGTTGTGACATCTTGTTTCTATCTCTGTAAGCCTACACCCATGTGTACACAAACACATGCACACTTAGGCACACATATTTGCAAAACATGTCCATGGATCTCGGTGCCAGAACATCATCCCGGGAGAGCTGCTTTGTTTTTCCATAGATGCACTTCAACAGAGTTGCAACAAGTCAGAGTTCCCCACAAGCTGTGCCGCAGCAGACTCCTACCTCCAGCAGAGCACAGCCCTGAGAGCTGTCTGGGTAAGAGGGGAGCTCCTGCTGACATGAACTCCCAGGGCAACTCAGTGAGATGGGGAGTCTGCTCACCAGGAGATGGACAAAACCACTCTCCCATTTCATATCAGGCAATTCCAAGTTCCTTAGTCTTGCTACATTTTTTCAGTTTCTACTGATCATAGATTTCATTTGCTGTAACACCTCTGCACAAACTGAATGAAGGGTGTGCAGAGAATACAGCAGCACACATGTCTGCACTCCCTTTGTAATGATGCAAATGATGATGCAAAGTGAAAATGAAAGACAAGGGCAAATTATGTACCTTGGGGCAGGTTGTGAGCCTTTACAGGCAACATTGATTAATTGCTGACATAAACAGCCTGATTAACTTGGTAAGATTGTAATCAGTTCTCAAGCCTTTTGTTTGTACAACAGTAAATCAAAGGAAAGTGAAAATGAAGAAATTAGGTTTGTATGTTTCTGTATGTCTGTATAGACATATATAAAGATACAACTCCACAACAAAGATAGAAGGGAGGAATAACTATCAGCAAAGAAAGCCTGCTGCTTTTCCTTACATTATCAAATGTGTAGACAAACGTATGATTTATTTTCCATATTTTAGATGCAACTGCTCAATGTGTGCTGTGCAGCTGTGACATAAAACTTTTTTCAAAGACGGCTAATGCTAAAGAAAGATATTGCAAATATGTGACCTGTGCTCTGGTTTTGTAAAATATTTTTCTAATTTCATCGCTCCAGGATAGAGCTTTATAACTTAAGCCAGAATCGTTGAAAAATGTTGCTGCTTTGCTACTGCAGGCAAAATCTGTACAGAATAAGATTTGTAATATATACAAACTCTCAGACAGTTCCTTTAAACCTACGGAAACTCTTATAATAGAGTTTTACTGAAGTCCAAAATAAGTCCTGGCCAAAATTTTTGCTGAATATGTTGAATTCTAAAGCAGGCCTGGGTCCCAGCATGATTTTCCTACTGTCTCCTGAACAAAAACCACCTTATATTCCACCCAGGAGCATAACCCATAAAACACGCACAATAAGATGTATAGAAATCCATCTCTCCCAGCCTAATGAATTTAATCAAGATCAACAGTTGTGTGAGATCAGTTTTGGCAGAAACTTGTGCAGGTGCAGATTTCTATTGTTGTTCAGTCAAACCATTGAACAGGAGCTCTCTTGTGCTTGAATAACCTTTACCTTTCTTTCCGACGTTTTAATGAGTGAGCGGCGTGTGTTTTAGACGGAGTACCGTGCATGACACAAAGCACACACACCATAGGATTCATGGCGTGGGGTTTTTGGAAAGTTTTTGAAAGTCAATATACAGGCTCTTGTCCTACAACCTGTCTTAGCTGTGGATTCTGAATAAGAAGGATATTACCTGGGTAAAGAGGGTGTGTAGGCCAGAGAAAACACACAGAAAAGGGTGTTTGACAACATTCTTCCCACAGTGAAGGTGTATCCACGTCATACTGCACCCAGTGTTGTTTATACCAGCCAAGGAAGACATTTGCAGCCAGATATCTCCTGTTTTCCTCCTTCTCATTGCCTTCCAGAACTGTCCCTACTTCCTATTGGCAGTTTCTTGCCACTGTTATGCAGATATGTTAGAGCCCATTTTCTGGGTACAACAGCAAAAATCAAGGATTTGGCAAAAAAAAGTCCCCTGCTCCATCTTGCCCTTACTGGGGCTTTTATGCACCTAAATGTCCTAAGGAGTTAGCAGAGCTTCTCAGAAGAAAGATTCCTGTATTTTCTGCTTGATGTTGACATCAAAAACCACAGCTATTTTCTTCATGGCAACTTCCTTTTGAGTACTGTAGGTCCTTCAACATAACCCTTCAGAGAACGTCCTGGCCCAGGGCTAAGCACAGGGCTGGCACTGCCAGGCAAACATACCCAGCTCTCAGCTGGGGACTGATCCAGAACCCACCAAAGTGAGTGGAAAGATGGTCATTGACTCTGGTGAGGTCTGGATTTTCCCCGCGGAAAAATATTCTTGCTGTGAACTATGCACAGGAAAATTCCATTTATAGAGTAGTTAAATGAAATGTTCAAATTGCTTCAATCCATGAGTAAATTGCATTCTACTTATAATTAGTTTTGCCTTATAGGCCCCAGTCCAGTCAGACACTTAAGCACCTGCATATCTTTTAGCTGATGAATAATTCTCTCAGAGACACTGTTACCAGGTTGCTTAATCTGGGCAGAAGTGAAAATGTTCTCAATGAAAAATAAGGAAGGTTCACTTATTTAACTCAGAGATATATGAGTTATGAGTTATGAGTTATATCTGTACGATCTTGCAGTAACATGTGATTAAAAAATTGTGACATTTCCAATCATACTTTTATTGCCTGCATGCTTAGGAAATTTGCTAGCTTAGATTTTAATATGTAAACGTATCACATGGTTCTTTTCTAGAAATGACACAATTCAATAATTTTTAACTAATATTCTCCATTCATTTGCGTGTCACACAATTTTGCAAAAAAATGTTGTTTAGATATGTTCCACTTTATAGCATATTCTTGCTTAATACAATTATAAGAGAAAGTTAAAATGCAACTTTATTTCCAGCTACTCACAGATGGCATCCTAAGTTGCCAAAAGAACTTGATGTAGCTTTTGTCTGCTTGCAAAACCTAAAGTTTATTTCTTGAGTTCTAAATTGCATGTAATATGTGTTTCCGTGCCTATATCGGTTATATCTGATAGCTGAATTTTCAGATTTAGAGATGTATCTGTCCTTTTAGTTTATTTTTGTCTCCTAAACGCAAAAGTAAACTTCAAAACCATTGCTTTGGTTTGCCCAAGTATTTGAACTTCCCAGTGGCTGCTGCCGTATGAAAACATAGATACATACTTAAACACATGCTGTACTTTCCCTGCCCCAGACAGACATCTGGCCATTTCCCATCTGCTGACTGTGACCTGAAGCATTTCTCTGTCTCTCTCTCTTATTGGTTTGGGCTTTTGCTGAGGTTCAGTAGCTCACACATGCTGATCCATCAATTGTTTTTATTGGCAAACAGGTCCATCATTAACAATCAGAAGCTATAGCATCTGCTAATTTAAGTGGGAACCACATCCTGTTGTACATTAGGTGTTTAGCAGTGTGGGCAGTTATCAAAACAGGGATTAAGTGGAATACACATGTGTGTAACATTATAGATATTTCAGGCTATAAATAACATTTCATTTCTCTTCATCTTTAAACTCACATATGCATTTTACCACTGGGAAAAAAAATTGTCTAAATCTTTCTGGATAGTTTAGCACTGTAAACCTTAGTCAACACAAGACTTGTCTGTTAAAATCATTTGCATACCTTTTTATGCTTTTTATGCTGGGTGGGCTGCCCATACCAGCAGACATGAAAAAACTATAGGGGGTTTGAACACTGCAGAACTGGTGTAGCATATCTCAGCGGCATGCAGCCCACATGGGTTTTTGCTTCCAGCAGCAGCTTGGAATTGCACAGTAATGATTTGATTTCATTCAGAAACATTAAATATTTTAATGGTACCAGCAACAGCACTAATTGTCCCAAACTTTAATAAGTGCACCTAGTAGCAAGGAAACGTTTTTTTTAAACCTTTATATTTAGAGATTCAAATCACGTTGCGAGATTTAGGTTGGTTAGATGTCATGGGCATTTGTTACTCACAATTTGGTTAATGGCCCAGTACTTAAAACATACACCAAAATTGTTCAGTTTGAGACTGATGTTGAGGGTGTTCCAGTCTGATGGTTTGCTTATTCCTAGGATAACTGGTATACAAAGAAAAGAGCAAGTATCAACAAGACCTGGAAAATTCAAGATTTGAAATAAATTTTTTCCTGAGCCATCAGAGCATGGGAAGCTCCAGGAAGGCAGAGTAGATGTAGAGCCTGCCAGTGTCCCACCACTTTACAACACAATCACCTGGAAAAGAACACAGTGGTCCCTGTACCCAGGAAAGAGGCTCTGGGTACCTGCGTCCCTCTTAGATGTCTCAGGTGGTAGTGGGCATGTAACGCATGCCAGCTTCATCAAAACCTGTCTGCATTATCAGTAAAGAAGGAAAGAATTTTAATCACAAATAGCTTAAGACCAAGTGGAGGCTGGATGAAAAGCCTATTGAAGTCAATGGGAAGGCTCCTGCTGGCTTCTCTGAGGGGTGGATTGGGTCCCAGCTTCAGACCTCTGAAATAAATGCAAAATTTGTTTAGTTTTGTGCTTTTGAACATTGCTTTATTTTCTAAACAGAGGCCACAAACAGTTATGTGTCTGTTTCTGTGATCCTCCACTCTTATGAAGTCATTCCAGCTCTTCTATCAGTAAACTTGTTGTAATATATTTCATGCTTAGTCTTCAAAGAAATGTTAACGTTCACAGATAAAAGACTCTGTACGCTGTCCATGCCACAACTGTCACCAGAAACCCCGGAACGATGACATGAGCGGATGATAAATATCCTCACACAAAAAAACTATTTTTCACGGGAGCAATAAGCAAACCTTTGTTGCCCTCCCTCCCTATCAGTGAACCGGGAGACGTGTCCTCCCGTGGTGATGCCTTTGGGCTGGCTGACGCCAGGCCACAGAGCAGAGCCCCCTCCCAGGGTCTGCTCTGCCACGGGCAGTGGGTGAGGCAAGTCAGCAGCAGCGTGCCAGTCATCGACTCCCTGCCCAAAGCACACCGGCACCCACATCAAAAAGGCACCAGGAGCCTTCACACAGGTCTGCACTGTTTAATGGGCAGATTTTGTGGAGGGTTCAGAAGACAAATGAAGCTTTTATCTGCTTTCCAGCCCTCTGCAATAAGAGTTTATGTTAAAGCCACTTAACTGTCTAGAGTGCGGCCCCGTGGATTACCTGTTTGTGTGAATCGAGTACATTACCTGATCACATGAGCGCTGGGGATAAGTTTTCTATAACTAGCTTTTCTTTGAAGGGGTCTTCAGCTACTTCAAGATTCTCACAAAGAAGTGCCCCAAAAGAGTCAGGATTAAGAATAAGCTATACTTCACTTCGGCTTGTGTTTCTCTGGCCTCATTTATTTAGCTTTACTTACTTACTCGGTCACTTATTTGTGTGTCATGACACAAGGATGGGGAATAAACCTTCCAAAGTATGCAGCTCCTATAACCTTTACAGCACCTTGGGTTAAATATTATATAAAGAAGGGAGTGAGTGTCATAAAAGGAAATAACTCTTTCTGAACTGCAATTCGAAAGACTGTTGGTAATTTTATAAGAGTTCTGAATTTCAATTGCTAGAGTTAAAAATATTATTCTACCACACCTTTTTTTTTTTTAGGCCACATTAAAAATAATTAGTTCTGCAGAACATTTTAAAATTAAAATAACGATGAGGGTTATATAAGCTATTTAAAAACACTTTGGATGATACACCCTTTTTCAGGAAATTGCACATGAAGGAGTAGAACTGGGGAAGTTTGAACGCGTGAGTCTGCATTTAGGGGGTCTGGTGAGCTCTCCCTCCAGGCTTTGAGCTTATCCCACACATGGTGCTGTCTTGGGATCCCCTCAAAAACTGCTCTGCCACCCCCCAATTCTTTACTCCTTTTTTGCTGCTGGAGGATACACCCATGTGAATTGTCACCATTACAAGTGGGGAGAGCTCCTGGGGGGCTGAGGGCACAAGGTCCCTCTACACCACCACTAATGCATCATTTCAGCCACTGCAGCCTGGCTACCCCTTCCCTGGAGTTGTCCAGCAGCCCACCCTCTGGGATAGTAGCCGCACTGTATGGAGACCCACCATTTTTGCTTTGAAAATACTGGTCTTCTTTTGTTACCCGAAGTGGCTGTGGGCATTTTGTCACAAAGTGGCTGTGGGCATTCAGAAGCCTCTGTTTGCCAGTGGGTGAGTCTATTTTTCTCTTGCTAGGAGTTTCAAGGGGAGGCAAGCACTCTCTGAGACCCCTGAGAAGACGTTTTGTTTGACAAGAGGCAGTGTGATGGTGAGGAGTGAAACTGCTCATCCCAAAGTTCTAAGTTAAAAACAAAGCATGAGAGAAGGGATTAATAGGGTCAATCTGCTTTTCTCACCAGAAAAGCAAAAGGAGATATATCCCAGACCTTTAGAGGGTATGAGACAGAACAATGGAAGGGAATATCTTTGAAGGAGAGAAGAGTTAATTTTTCTGATCAGCAGGTTTTCTTTCTCTAGTGATAAATTTAAGGTTACTTTACAAAGTTCCTTTAAATCTGAAAACTGTCTGCTGTCTGAAAAGTGACTCCAGCACTGTGCCCACTGCCTTGTTAACACTGAGTGGTTGCATTGTGTACAAGAGCCTGTCTTTCTTGGAAAGACATTACAGTTTTTTCTTCCTTGTCGTGTTCTAATAAATTAAAAGGCCATTTTGACTGCAAGTCAGTACTTCTGTATAGAAATAACATAACTTATCACTCATCACTAGCAATAATACACTGCCTGAAGACATTCCTTTGTCAAGCCTGTTGGTGATCAGTTTATGCCCTAAAGGATTTACTTATGACTCAAAGTAATGCAATTTCAGATGATATTTTTATTCATAAAAGTACAATCTCCCTTTGAAAGAATCTGAACTAATCACTTTAGTTACATCTTGTGACAGTGAGACACCTTCTCTTCAGAACTAAATAAAGCCAAACTCCAGATTGACAGGATGGACTGGCTGTGACAGACAGTGAGCAGGGCAGGACAGATGGAGAGAAGAAAGACTAAGGAAGCATGTTACACACCCCTTGCTTGCTGTCTGCAACGTAAAATGACACACAGCTCCACTACAGTGAAATATTCCTAGTCTTCTATAGATTTTTGTACTTATGGTAAATAAAATACAAAAGCCTTAGTTCTGTTTTCTGCACTTCTTTCTTGTTCTCAAATTAAAAAAAAAAAAAATCCCTCACAATCCATACAACTGCTTTTTTCTTACTTGTTTATAAATGTTGCTTCCTCAGTACTTTTTTTTCCCCTGAAAATTACGTCTAGTCATTTGGTAGTATCTCATCAACTTAAGTAAATAAATAAACAAGAGATCTTTCCCTAGGAGACTCTGTGGTTGCATTGTGTAATTAAATAGAAAACATTTGGCAGGTTTGGCTAAACAATGACTCTGCTTCCAAATGCTGATGGTGTAAATCAAACTGAAGGAAAACATGTCAAGTTTATCCATTTCATGAGGACAATGAGGGTCTTATGGTGTTATTTTATGCTTGGATTTGGCCTTAATTCTCTTAATTTTGTGCTAAGAGGATGACCAAATCTGAAAAGATCTGAAAAGACTGCAGTCTTTCCAATTAAATCTGCAGAAAAGCTGAGCTGGTGACTTCAATTTAACCGCACAGTTGGCATCGTGCTTGTATTTCAATACTTCAGTTGCCTTTGGCAATGAGATGAGAATAAAATGTATCTCTGAACTAACAGCCAGCATCTTATTCTCAGAAATGTAACTACAGTTGTGTAAAATCTTTAGCATACACGAAAGCAAAAAGGGACTTTGCAGAGCCACGTGTCCAGAGCTCTTTTTGAGTCACTTCTGCTTTGCACTGAGATTCACTAGTGCTAGGTACTTGAGCTTGCAAAAAGTAGATGCTGACTTTGGGCCCCATTTTGTGAAGATCAAGCCATTAATATCAAGTTAGTATAGAAAGAGTGAAAATCTACAGACAAAACAAAGATTAGAGCTTGAAATGCGCCCCTTCTCCCTTCAGAAAGAGTCTGCCAGAAAGCACAGTAAATTTAGTCACAGTACAATGCCTATTACTCTCAGTGCGTGATTAAAGCTGCTTTCCCTTGGACCACACACACATGTACTCTGTGCCCCTCTTGGGAGAAATGTCTCCTTCTGCCCACGGCCCAGATGAATTATAGTCACAACCACTTTGAAGATTTACAGAACACACAAAGGGGCAACCTGAAACAAGAATGGTATTTCCCTGAAATGCATCTCTTCTCAATGAAGGCATTTTCTTGGGAATATGCAAGATGTGATTGCAGTTTACTGAGACAATGCTCATTATTATGAAGGCATTTCAGAAAGAACTTGAATTTCTCATTGCTCTAAATCCCATGACTTTTAACCTGGTGCAAAAATCCTGAGGAAAAGGTGTGGGAAGCTGTGGGATGGTAGACCCTCAGTGGTTTTCTGGCATTGGGGATTTGGCTCTGTGACATGTCAGAAATCATCCAATGTCCCCATTCTGGCTGCAGGTTCCCTGTCCTCACTTCCATGGGCTGAATAACTACATCCATCAGGGAATTTGTTCTGTGCATGATCTCTTTTCCCTGGAGAGTTACCAACAGGTTTTTAAACATGGTGCTTTAGTCTGTGTTTCTACACAAAAAAATACATTCACAGAATTTAATGTGTCCTTACCAGCTGGTTCTCTAGGTACCTGAATTTTGGGCTAGCTCATCCACCTTGGGACCTGGGCTGATCCTACATTCCACTTTCACCTAGGTGGGAATTTGCCCTCTTTTCAATGAGGAAGAAGTCTTTACTGTGGCAGTGTTGACAGTCTGTATTTTTCTGCAGAAGCTGCAATCCCCTGGGAAGGACTGCAGCACACAATGGGAGCGGGAAAGGGCCCTCCCAGCAGACCTGGGTGAATGTGCCATGCAATGAGTCATGGGTCAGTGCGGATGAGATGTTGCTACAAAATAAAACTTCTTCTGAGAAGACTCAGTGTGTCAAATCTACATCCTGCTCCCCCAGCTTCCTCACTGTCCCAGGGAATATTCCCAGGTAATATTATGGAGCAGATCCTCTCGACTGCCATCATGCAGCACATACAGGACAACCAGGACATTTGGCCCAGGCAACATGGGTTTGTAAGAGGCAGGTCCTGCTTCACCAACCAACCTGGTCTCCATTTTTAACCAGGTAGCCTGCCTGGCGCATGAGGGAAAGGCTGTGGATGTAGTCTCTCTGGACTTCAGTAAAGCCTTCAGTACTGTCTCCCACAGCATTTTCCTAGAGAACCTGGCACTACACAGTTCTTCTCTAGTTTATAAACATCTGGATCTCTGGGCCCAGAGAGTGATGGCAAATGGAGTTACTTCCACCTGAGGGCTGGTCATGAGTGATGTTTCTCAAGCCTCAGTATTTGGGCCAGCCCTCTTTAACACCTTTATTGATGACCTGGACCAACGCATTGAGTGCACTCTCAGTCAGTTTGAAGACAACATCTAGTTGGGGAGGAGTGTTGATCTACTGGAGTGAAGAAAGGCTCTGCAGGGGGATCTGGACATGCTGGATCAAGGGGCCAGGGCCAATTGTATGAGGTTCAGCAAGGCCAAGTGCCAGGTCCTGCACTGGGGTCACAACAACCCCAGGCAGTGCTGCAGGCTGGGGGCAGTGGCTGGGAAGCTGCCTGTTGGAAAAGGCCCTGGGGGAGCTGGTCAGCAGCAGCTGGACATGATCCAGGGTGTGCCCAGGTGGCCAAGAAGGCCGATGGCATCCTGGCCTGGATCAGCCATGGTGTGGCCAGCAGGACCAGGGCAGGGACCGTCCCCCTGTACTGGGCACTGCTGAGGCCACACCTCAAATCCTGTGGTCAGTTCTGGGCCCCTCCCTGCAAGAAAGACATTGAGGGGCTGGAGCGTGTCCAGGGAAGGGCAGCGGAGCTGGGGAAGGGAGTAAGTCATATGACAACCAGCTAAAGGAGCTGGGTGTGTTTAGCTTGGAGAAAAAGAAGGCTCAGAGGGACCTCATCACTGTCTACAACTGCCTGAAAGGATGGTGCAGCCAGTAACAGAGTGAGAAGACATAGGTTCAAGCTGTGCCAGTGGAGGTTCAGGCTAGACATCAGGAAGAGTTTTTTTCACTGAAAAGGTGGTTAAGCATTAGAATGAACAGCCCAGGGATGTGGTAGATTCACCATCTTTGGAACTATTAAAAAATGACTGACTATGGTTCTCAGCATCATGGTCATGTAGTTGATCTAGTGGGCAGTCAAAGGTTGGACTGGATGATCTTGGAGGTCCTTTCCAATCTTAATGAATCTGTGGATCTGTGATTCTGCCAACTATGGAGTTCAGGGTAAGCACTGCTTTGCCTATGGTTTGCCTTGGGGATCTGGAAGAGGCATCTGTAAAAGCAGGATCGTCTCCAACAGGTTGCCCAAGTTAAGACAAACCAGGACAGTCCTTCTGAAAGTTTTTCCTACTGATGCATTTATACTACAGTATTGAAGCCTAAAGGCTTCTAATCATTTTAAATAAGGTTGCTTTAAGGTGGGAAATTTTCCAGTTTTTATTGGATGGCTCCTCAGACTTTGTGAATAGATCACCATTTGCAATTTATTTCCATTGAAAGAAAGGTACTTTGAGAGAAGTATTTTCTCTCCATTGAAAATTTCTATACTTAATTATACCCCAAAAGAAAAGGCCTAAACCTGAAAAGATTCTGGGTCTTGTGGAAAAAGTATAAAATGCTGTTTTGCAGGTGATGCCACAGTGCCTCATGAGAGATGAGGCAGTTCAGTTTGCTTCAATTCTCCACACAGTTTCATGGGAAGTTTCCTGGCCAAAGGGCCTCTTTCACAATGCAGAAAGGATGACTGCTGGTAAGTTCTTGTCACTCATCTAGGGGTCTCCTTTGCAGCACACTCTGCAGCAGATAGATGGTCGATGTATGTGGCATTGTACTCACAACTCTTACAAGGTTCCATAGGAGTGTTTTTGATTCACTGTTTGGTGCATCTACAGATTCCTGGGGGAAGTACAAATAATCTCAAATTCGTCCTAGTTAAAAGTCTGACAGGTGAACTTCCCCTTATTTTCTTTGTATTTGGCCTTATATGTAATATATGTAATCCTTTATGAATTTTGACATGTGTTTTGACAACTGATTGAAGTCAGGCTCTCGAGCTTTTCCCAGGCATCCCAAGGGAGCAGGTGATGTGTATCAAACCTTTTTGGTCCTATTCTTGCGGGAGGTGTTTAAAGAACCCAAATCCCCAGCTGCCAGTGGGGATATTGGGTGTTATGTTCAGTGAAGACTGAACGACGAGAACACTGTGGTAAATAGAAAATTTGCCCACTCTGAACTCTGCGTCAGAGTTGAGTTTAGTTTGCTGCAAAAATATTTTCACAGATCAAATGTGACATTTGTTTTAAATTAAGACGATTTTAATACAGAAACTGTTGCATTGTTAATATATTTGTGATCTCTATGTTACATGTCCTTGCTAAAAGCAAAATATAAGTAACATTAAAAAATCATAGTTTACTGTAGTAAATTCACTCATTTTCTGAAGAACTTGAAAAATTGAGTTTGGGTATTTCTACAAATTTTTTTTCAATTCTCATTCATTTATGATTGTGCTTCTGGTATTTTGATTACATCTAGTTTCTGTCTAAATTACCAGTCCAATCATCAGACTACATAGTAGGCAGAATTATATCACCCGAGTTTTTAGAAAATGCTAATAAGTTTGTAGAACTTGCATAGAATTCTTTAGTGCAGATCAAATTTTTTCATGTGGGATGCATGGAAAACAGGAATTGGTATTATCAGGAGCTTCTCAGTGTTCTTGGAGCAGCAGCCCACATGGCTGGGGTTATGTGGCCACCATGTGGTAACACAGGGAAAAGTTAAACTGAATTTTTACTACTACTTTGCATATAATTTTTGTGTAAATGACTTGTAGAAGTGCATATGTTCATTTTCTCAAGGATATTCCTTGAATAATTTCCTCTTCATTTACAGAATTAAGTCATTTAAAAAATAGGCAATTTACATTGCAGTACCTGACTCACAGTACAGGAATACGTGCAATGGAATTTCATCTGTCTGCATGAAAGGGAACTTTTTTAGAGAAGAAAATAATTCCTCTGTAGCTTCCAAAACCACTCATGATAGGACAGAAAAAAACAGTACCAGTACATCTGTACTACATCTGTAGTACATCTGTTCATAGACAGAAAATTTTGACATTGAAAAAATTGTAAAACAGACATTTGAATTTGAATGACAACATAGTTTAATAAAGAGCTGTTAGACATCTCTCAGTAGTAACAGGTGGGCCCTGAAGAAGCAGAAAACAGTTCAGAAACCCCTCAGATTCTTCAGCTCTGGAAAACAATTCCTTCATTCTTCTTGCTTGCAGAAGATTCAAAATCCAGTTTTTAAGTTCCTGTGGATGAACACAAGTAATAATGTAAAGGATATAAATAGTGATTTTTCTTTTTTGTACATGGGGTAACTAATATTAATTTCTGGCAACGTGGCTATCTTTACTGTTCAACAACTGGAAATCTAAGAAAAAAAAGTAGATGAGGGTCCTGCAAGGATCTATGAATTAAAAGGTGAATGCAGACACATTGGCCTTGTAGTGACTGTGGATGGCCTGGTTCTCCCAGCCACCAGTACCACAAAACACACAAAATAAAATGCATCTGTCCACAGCAGGATGGAGTTTCTCTGAGGGTCCAGCTAGGAATAACATGACATAGAGATGTTTTAACACCACAGTTTTGGAGTGATTTTCTTGCTACTCAAGGTTCATACTGCTCCAATGGTATTGCATTGCCTGTATAAAGATGTTTTTTAAAAATAATATAAATTCAGCTGAATTATTCTAGCCATATCTAGAAATACTAGGTCTGGTTTTGTCCTGTAAGGACAGATGGGCTTTGTTGCACCAGCAAACTTCTTCCAGGCTTTTAGTGTACTCTGAAATAGGGGGATAATGTATCTGCTTTGTGTTGGCTTGTTTTCTTCTTTGGTTGCAAGAAAGGGAAGAAGACATGCCCAAATTTTCATTGCCCTGACTCTCCAGTGTCCAGGGACGTAAGTCCTTGAAACAGTTAATGAAAGGCCAAGGGAGAAAGATTTGTATGAACTTCCTGTTAAATATTGGCAGATATCATTACAAGACACATTTATTTCATGTTAATGCTCAGCCAGCCTTGACTTGTACAGCAAATATTGACCCAAACAGTGGCACTCTGGCAAAGGAATCATGAGTTGCAGTTGTGGTATGTTCTACTCCTGAACACCTCCCATATAATCTTCTGCCAGCATATATTTTAGGGTAGGATAATGTAAGACTCTTCTTTTTCCTGTGAGGAATCTTACTAAATCAGTTACTTTGCATAAACTCTATAGGCTGCCTTGGGTGACTAAACTTCCAAATTAAGGGGTTTAGGATAGTAGGACTAAAAAGAGCTGCTCCCAGGCAGATTATTTTTTTTTTTTTTTTGTTCAGGTCCTTTCTAAGTGTAAACAACTCAAAACCCCTTCATCCAGGGAAGATGATAGGCAAATACTTAATACTGTTTACATTCAGCAAAATACATAAAAATATTTAAAGAACTGAATAGAACTAAGCACGTGCTTATGTGTTTTGATGACTCAGGCCCTTTCTAAGTAACTATCAGCTCTGACAAAGGGTGTAATTCTTAATGCCTATTCCTCTTTACTTAGTATTTAAAGGAAAGATCTTTCTACTTGAAGAGTAGTGACACACTGAGCTATTTATTCACTGCCTGTAGGCACTAATGCTTTGAAGCACTCTAAAATCCAAGAACTTATATATATATATATGCACACATATATCTGGTTTAACGCTTATTTATTTGTGTGTTTATCCCATACATTTAGCTGTGTGTAATGTTTCCCATTGATAAAGGAAATGTTGTGTCTTTATGCCTTTTAGATCTTGAGAGATAAGTTTGCCAATAAATGAAGCACAGCAAAGAGAGTTTGTATCACTTTTGACTAACAGACTAACACCTTTCTTCTATTTATTGCAAACATTATGCGTACTTTTTAAACTTTTTATGATTAGGTGATATGGCTGTAACATTTTCTCATAGCCTCAGAGAGGCTACTATTTTTGTAGTAATTTACCTAAGAGTAGAACAGAAAATAGAAATTATAAAGGAATATTTATGTCTTAGTCTCTGATTTTGTACCAAGCAGCTTCCAAGCACAGTGATCAGGTCTTTGATGTCTTACATCAGAAAGAATGTCCTTTGAAATTCCTGCCAGATACAGGGCTAAGCTTCAATTTATCTTTGATACATATACTCCTGTCCCGTCCTGTCCTGTCCTGTCCTGTCCACTCCTGTCATGTCCTCTCCTGTCCTCTCCTGTCCTCCGCTCTCCCAAACTCTTTTGCAGCTCCCATTGCCACCTCCAGCAGATTAAATAGCTCTGCAGAGTATCCCATTCCTGGCAGCTTAAACTGATGCTTTTTGCATCCTCGCACTGATAGCCCGTAAGCCCAGGATGTTTTGCTGGTGGATCAGCCGGCGCTCTGCCTCCACCAGGGAGCACTATCCCACCGCTCGCCATCCCCCTCTCCCAAGCAGCTTTAACCATTTGCTTGCAAAATGTTCGGCTTTGCTTCCGCTGGTTTAGTTCCTTACAGACAGATATTTTACAGGATGCTTTAGTTACGTGGCGCAGAACCAGACAGACAAAGCAATTACCCTTTTCTCCAGCTGCTGACTTGCTGCTGCTCTATTGTACTGTAGGGCTACGCCTCCACTGACATGCTGCTGCTGGGCGGCAACAGCAAATGGAAAATGGTGTTCTTCAGTCTGCTGTTTTTATCCTAACACAGCTCTTTTCTGAGACCTCGATGGCTGAGTAAGTTTGAACATCTTTTCAACCTTTTCATAAGCCTCCCCAATGACTTTTGGTTTTGCCTCCCAGTCCTGAGCATTGATCTCAGTATTTTTATAACACAAACCATGTTCCTCACTACTTCCTATGCAGCTTCCACCACGGGTGACCTGACCAGTAACACACCTGCATCAGATCCTCAGGCCAGGAAAGAAACACAGCACCTTTTTATATTTTCTTCACAATCTACATGCTCTTGCACATCAGCTCAGATACCAAACCATAATGAAATGCAGCTTGCCCTTGGAGGGGAAGGTCTGCAGGCAGACAGCATTCCCAAAGGCAGAAGAACCTCCCAAAAGAACAAAGGTGGCTGTGCAGTAATATTCCACAAAGAGGTCCTGCTGTGCCCACAGCTCCCTCAGACAAGACAGGGACACATGAGCTCATTCTGCAGCCAGAAACCTGGAAGCAAATGCCACACCAGGGTTAGGAAACTTTCTTCTACATCTTCTTCAGACTTGAGAGTCTGCAAAAGCAGCTTGGGGTTCAGGTTTATCACTCTCCCCAGCTCTGTCCTCCCCATCCAGCTCCTCAACACCACAACCTGAAGGCTGGAATCCACTGTTCAGTCCAGTACTCTTCCTCCATGTTCAACCAGGGGCTACAAAAGAGGTCATACACAATGGCAAGATAACACACACACACAAAAAAAAAAGGATGATGGGCAGAATGGCTAAAACTTACACAGAAGACTGGTTTTGATACAGGTTTTGAGAGCCCCTGTGAAAAACCTGCTACTTCCATTTTTAAACAAATGAGCACTACACAGCAACATTTCTTTGAAGTTCAGATTTCTTCTCCCTAGGAGGGAAAGAAAACCCAAAAAAACCCCAAACCCACCCCACCCCACCCCCCTCAAACAAACAAATAAACAAAAGTTTATTTGATTTTAAAAGAAAAAAATTGCACACATTGGTGTAAGCATCTTTTTGTTCCTATTGAAATAACTGCAGATAATAGTTTCACATCTCTTAGAGATATCTACTTCAGCCCTTAAGGATACCTTTTCTCTGTTTCAGTGATGATGAGTCTCTGTGCTCACACTCCCAAAATGAATATTCTGTTTTGACTGTTGCTGTTCTGTTCTCATCCATGACTCTTCTCAGGACAGGTTTAACACTCAGGATGGGAGTTAGTGGCTTGCACATCCTCTTGTCAGACCTCAGACAATTTTTATGACTTGAATTAACACATTGGAAGAAAACTGTTGTTGCCTTTGGAGATTTCAAAGCATAGTTATAGTTATTTGTTACACCACACTTGAAGGTTTGACAGCTAATAAAAGTTGCTTATTCAGCAACCATTAAAGTGCCTGAGTCAGACTAAAAGCAACTGCTACATTTCTTTTCTTTTTTCTTTTCTTCCTGGCTCATCTTAGTGGAAGTGCATGGGAGAGCTGACTATATGGGAAATGCTTTCTGCATCCAGCTCCACCCAGAACAGCTTCCTCTCTTCTGACTTCATTTTTAAATGCGAGAAATTTAGGATTTGACAGAGTTATAGGAACATGAACTTCCTGTAGCAATTCTGAAGATGTGAAGCAAACATATGTATTTTTTTAATTCACTCAGTGTTTTAACTTTACATAACAAAAGTGTTGACAACACCTGCTTAGATCAGCATGACTACGAAAGTAGTGAAGCTTTATTGACAACAAAAATAACTTGGCAAATTTCATGAAACTATATTATTGTGCAGCACTAGATCAAGATCCCCATAATTTTGTTCATTTTTATATTTTTTTCAAAGTTCATGCATGCCTTACTAAGTGGCACTCTAAGAGGTGAGACTACCTGGGATCATGTATTTTTGGCAAACATGTAAAATTCAGTGATTTTTTCTTTAAGTAGGGAAAAGTGATTTGGGGGGATCTAACTCTAAAGATTCTGAAAAGAAGTGGTAAAAAAGTACTTAAAAATAAATTTTAAAACAGGAGGTGAATATAAATCCAATGAATTTATATCAGTTCAGAATAACAAGTCAGACTGAACACATTTTCATCTGTGCTTGAAATCAGAGTTAAAAATTTGACTGTGGAAAAATGTGCATACGAGTGAAGGAGAAAAGAGAAATACATAGTCCTCTAAAATATATTTAGGGATTTTGTCTCTAAATCCTTTCTCAGATATTTCTAGCCTTGAAAACATCGGGTGGGGCTTTTTGTGGGATGAGGAATGAGGAAGAAACACAAGTGTTATAGCTGAATTCTTCTTTCATTATCTTTATTTTTCCCTTTAAAATGTCTAAACTGTGCCAGTATTTTAACTCAGACTACCAATATACATTTCATGGAACATACTATTTTGTTCTTTCAAGTCCTGTTTTGTGACAAATGTACCAAATGTCATAGAAAAGAAATCCATGCCTTTAAACAGACATAATTTCTGATTTGTCCCCTTGATGTCCACTGGACCTGGGCTCCTATCTGTGACAGTGACACTAAAAGCATCCCAAGACTCAAAAAATCCATTAGAATTTTCAGATGGAGTAGTTCCTAAGGAAGAATTTCTGGAAACCTTCAGCTGTGCTGAATGTTCACTGTCCTTGCTAGTTGGGTGTTAATAAAACACAAGACAAAACTATTTTTAAGAGGCAATGCAGGATTCACAAGACTCATAGAGGAGCTGGTGATAGGAGACAGGCCTCAAAAGCATCCAGTCCAATCCCCTGCTCAAAGAAGGGTCACCTAGAGGAGGTTGCTCAGGGTCATGTCAAGTGTGATTTTGAATAAGTTTTAAAATGAAAATTCGACAGCGTCTCTAGACAGACTATTCCAACGTTTGACCCCTCTCACACTACAAAGTGTTTTCTGACATTTAGATAAAATTTCATATGTTTTATTTTTGTCCATTGCCTCTCATCCTGTCAGCAGGCACTAACAGAGGAGAGTCTGTCCCTCTCTTCTTTAACTCTTCTCTCCCATGGGATATTTATACATCTTGATGAGATGCCCCCGGGCCTTGTCTCCTCTAGGGTGAATGGCCTCAGCTTTCTCAGCTTGTCTTTATATGTCAAATGCTCCAATCCTTTCATCATCCCCACAGCCCTCTGCTGGATTTTCTGTCAGAAGTCCATGTCTGTCTTGCACCCAGGAGTCCAGACTTGGACTCAGTATTCCAGATGTATCTCACTAGTGCTGGGTAGTGAAAAATGTCCTCCTAATGCAGACAAGGAGGCCGCTTGCCTTCTTTGCTAAAAGATGTGCTGACAGATCTTGTTCTGCTGATTTTTCCCCAAATCCCCAGGACCTTCTGTGGAAAGCTGCTTTCCAGCCAGTCAGTGCCCAGCCAGTACAGGGGTATGGCACAATTCTTCTCCATGTGCAGAACTTGGCATTTCTCTTTGCTTAGCAGGAAGAGGTTTCCACTGGCCGATTTATCCAGCCTGCTGAGGCCCCTCTGGGTGGCAGTACAGCAATCTGGTACATCAGCCAGGTGATTCCCAATTGTGTATCTTCTGCAAACTTGCTGAAGGTGCACTCTGTCCCATCAGCCAGTGATAAATGAAGAAGTCAGACAGCATTGACAACAGTACTGAACTTGAAGGTTCTTACTCTCCCCAGGACTGCATCTAATCTCTTTTATTAAGAGAGAATGGGGGGGGAAAAGGAAGAAACTAACAGAACTTATTCTAACTCAGTACTAGAAACCATCTTAATTCAGATCTGGGAAAAAAAGATGATCTTAAAAAAATGTGTCTGTTTGTTGGGGTTTTTTTTGTTGTTGTTTTGGTTTGGTTTTTTGTTTGTTTGGTTTGGTTTTTTGTTTTTGTTTTATTTTGTTTTGGGGTTTTTTTTTTGGGGGGGGGAGTTTTTTGGTTTGGTTTTAGTTTGGTTTTGGTTTTTGTCTTTCATTTTTCCATTCATGTGTCCTACTAATGGTGTGGAGAGAGATAAAAACAAACAAGTTGTCTTAATAATGGAGCATCCAACACTAGCCATATCACCTATAACTTTTTTCAGGTACTACAAATTTGTGTCTTGTTTTTTTCCTTGGAAAAATGAAGAAACAAGGGAATACATCTGGTTGTTGGAGAAAACATTTTGTGCAATGCACACTTAGGTAAACATAGAGCTCAATCCATTGTCAGATATAGAGATGGGGCAAAAAGTAAGTGAATTTCCATTTTAACAGGTAGGTTAATCTAAAGGTTATGTTTCCTTCTTCTGCCCACATTTCTGCATGATTTAAGGGTTAATAAATTAAGATGTGATGTTCTCTATTATACGGGAGTTCAGCATTCAGATTAATTCAGCTGGCGTTTCTACAGCAGGCTTTTCCTTCTTCTCTCCAACTGATTGAATGTCTCAGCTTTAAATGAACTTGAAAGCCTCAGATCAGAGACAGATGCAGGCTGTTTTATCCACTTACAGCACTTTGACTAATGCAATCAGATTGTGCAGTCCCCTGTATTCTTCTAGCAGTATTAAGGTTTTTCAGTACTAAAGTGATCCCTGTTTTGCCCATGCCTATCTAATGAGTTGGACTCGATTTGTATAATGATCATACTGATAACATGCTGATAGAATTAATAATTTCTTGAAGAAGGTGTAGTAACCTGTATGACCTGTTATAGTTTCAAGTTTGGGTGATCCTTGCTGGCAATTTATGTTGATCTATGTTGGCTATATTTATGTCTGCTTTTAAGAGCTGTGCTTAAACCCGGTTTTGGTGAGGTCAGGACGTCAGTCTTTCTCATGTAGGGTAACTTTACTCTGGAAAATTCAGAAAATGTATTGAAGACCTATGTGTTTTTTTTTTTTTTTTTTTTTTTGTTTTGTTTTGTTTTTTTTTTTGTTTTTTTTTTTTCCTTGTGTAGAGTAAAAGATATTAAAAAATCCATGAAATTTATGTTAGGAATAGCAGTGAGAGAGTTATTTCAAAACTTCACATCCAGTGCCTACCCCAGGAGTTTTTGTGCCTAGTTCAGAGTTGCTGTAATCAAAGAGAAAGCCGTGGTTTGCTGTAAGCAAGAGAGACAGGAAAGGATCCTTGTTGGCCACTAAACAGGCTGGAAACACTGTACCAGCTTTTCATGTAGACAAAGTGACACATACGGGTTGTGAAAAACAAGCATTCCACATAGAGTGGGGGACTAGGAAACATAAATTATGTTGTAAAATCTTTATTGTATCCCTTGAGGAACATTAAATATACATTTGTGATTAAATATAAAGAGATTTGATAAGCAGTGGATTGGGCAGAGCGCTGCTGCTGTAAGTGATTATACAAGCAGGCTGGAAAATGCAGCAAGAGCTGATTCTTTACATACACTTGTCCCAGCACCAGTCCTGTGGGTGTTGGCATGAGGTAGATCAGTTCAGCCTTGGATCCATCCCCCACTGCCAGGTCTGTTTACCAAAGGTATCCCCTGAGTATATCCCACAATTGTTACAAGACAGTGCTACAGCATTTCTTATCTCCTCTGCAAATCTCACTCCCTGGTAGAGTCCTGACCCTGGCATTCTTACTTCCATCTAGTTTAAATGCTTCTGCAGGTGGGCCTTCTTGTCCTGTGTGCCAGATCATGCCTTGGTCACAAATTGCCATTGCTGTTGAAATTTCCCCTTCAATTAGGGGAAAGACATCTGAGAAAAAGGATCTGGGAAGCATAACAGGTGCGTAAAAATGCAAATTCAGAATACAGCAGTGGCCAAAAGCTGTTAAAAACCTCGAGAGAAAAGCTGAGACCCCCCCAGTGCCGCTGCTTATGTCTGAGATTCATCAGCCTCTTAAATAGTCCTTGCAGAGATCATCTCCTCCCATTTGGAAATCTGCTAACTGCCATTGGCTTAAATTTTGATATTTGAAATAAAATGATGAAGAAACTACATTCCCATTCTTGACCCATATTTTTACTTTTTTTTTTTTTTGTACATCAGTAAAATAATTTGCAAGATCTTGAAGGCAACAAAATTCAGGTACACAGTGTACCTATAATCAGTTCAGATCAGAGCTGCACAGAGTATCACACACTATGAAGTCCACAAGTGGGATGATTCAGAGGCGAAGGCAAGAAATTTTATACTGAACAATTATGAGATTAAACTGGCAGCATAAGAAATACTTCCAAAACTTCATTAGTTACATTTTTCTTTGTGCTCTGGAGCATGAATATCTATATACCTTGTACTTGTAAACTCCTGGAACTTGAAGGAAGTCTTTCTTCTTTCCTGCCCTGACTAGAGCCTGTCACTATTAATAAGATCAGACTGATTTATTTGTGCCCTCACAGCTCTGCTTTTGCAAACATATGTGAATGCCAAACATCTTCTGACACTGGTGAACAGTGGTTAAATGGTGACAGAAAACTTAAAAGAATTGAAGTGGCAAATACATATGGATGGGACAATTCCCTGACACCAAGGCAATTAATTAGAGAAGAGAAATTGCCCATCCTCTTGTGGCACACCTCCTCTCTTTCCTATAAACATATTAATATATATGTGTAAGTAGGCTTGTCTTTTTTCTTACATTTGACTCTCACTCTTGTTTTTTGTCATTTTTTTCTCCACACTGACTTCTGCTGAAAAACTCCTTCCAAAAGATTTTTCTGCTTGTAACACCCAACTTTTCTGAGGAAGGTAAAACCAAGTAGAATGACCTGTTTTCTTAAAAATCAGAAGTGGAGGAGATTGATGTGCGAGCAGAAGAGTGTCTCAGCTGGCATGTAGACAGGTGAAAGTGTCAAAGCTCCCATATTACAATTTTATAAAGAGTTTCTGTGCCTTCATCTGCCAGGAACCATGCTAGGAGCTGTTATCACCTCTAGGACCTCAATGCATGGCAAATCTTTCCCAAACAGCTCTTCAGTGCTGAGTCAGGAGGAAATCAAAGACAAACTGTAATAATAAATGTGCAAACTGAAAATATTTTCTATTGTAGCCTTTGCCTTAAAAATGTGAACCACACATGTAATGTCTTTCCTTCCCTCTCCTTGTGAGATACGGGTGAGTGCTGTTAAACCCTAGCAGACTCAGTTAATCTCACAGAACTGATTGGTTCAGGTTTCCTGAGGCAGTAGGGCACTCTGCCTGAAGACTTCCCTCAGCCTAGAAGTATGTCTAATAAGCTAAAATTAATAACAAAAACAATTGACTGTCCTTCAAGGCTTTGCTGGCTCTCCAGCTGCAAATCTGGAGAAGAGTTGGGCTGTGACATCATGCTGGGCTTACATCTGTAGTCTAACATTTAAAGGTAACCCTTGTGACTTTTTAACATACTGTGGGGGCTACTTGTTGGGGATCAAGAACCTGCAATCAGCTCCCTGCTGGCTGCTCTTCCCTCTTCATTTCACCTCACTACTCCTGTGGAGAGTAAACCTTTATGTTAAAAGATTAATCTAGAAGGATCAATCTTGGAATTGTAATAATTAAATGCTTCAAAGAGCTACAAAAACAGCTTAGAGACAGTTGTTTTATATGTCACACTGTTCTTTTATTTTCACAGAAGAAGGAAAGTGAATAATTGCACTTTCATTGATTCAAAAGTGACTAGAGTTTTAATACTAACTTTTCAGATTATATCATATCCCTCACAAGAACTTTGGCCTCTGGTGATTATTTCTGATGTTAGTATATAATAAAATACATATGTTAGTATATAATAAAATACCTGTGTTTTAACTGCAGATGGTGCTGAAGGATGCACACTGGCTCCAGCCAGCCATGAATCAGTGAAGCTGCAGGTGAGATAAACTAGCCAAGAAACACTCTCTATTTAATTAGTATTAAAATCTGGACAGGAAAAAAAGATCGAGGATGTTGTGTTCCATGCTCTTTGCTCCTCACTGTGAGGTAAGTACTGCAGAAAGTAATTATTTCAATTGTATTTTAAATATAATTTTCAAAGCCAAAGCTCAATAAATAAATATGTTGAGATGGTTTCCTTTATTACAAGGCAGATCACTTTAACAAACCAATAAACTGAAGTTGTCACTTTTGGCATTGCTATAATGGTGAATCAAGTCACAAAGCTGAGCTACACCCTTAATCAGTTGTTCTTACTATCATACAACTATTTGAAACATTACATGATGTAGGAGCCAGGTAGAAAAATACAATTTATAGGAACATAATGTTGTGATGATGTGAGAGCAGATGGGAAAAATACATTACAGGTTCCAGCACTTATAACCCCTTACTGTATTTGGAATTACATTATGGAGAAAAGAAAGCACAATGCAGCCAAGTTAAAGTCCTGTTCATGATATGTTTTGATATGTCCACATTGAGAACCATATGTAAAGGAAAGTATGGAGTAAGTAATTCACATGAATTATTGGTATACTTGGAGTTTAATTTGTATACTTGAGGTTTTAATTCTTCTGTACTCTTGTGAAACATCCAGGGTTCCTTGTGCAATAAAAATTTGTGAGAAAATTGCCACTCATCTCCAGGTTAAGGAGTGTAATTCCAAAATTATAAAAGGAATAGACTACTTCCCCTTGGCATCAAAAAAATGCCAAGAAATGCCAAAAAATGCCTTTTTTTTTAAAGGATGTAACATTGTGTGGAAATTTATCAGTGTTGTTAAGTTGTGCAATATTTTGTGGTTTATTAGCAACACACCATTAAAGTGGCAAATTGCAAGTAAAGAGAGTCATTGTAGCCTGATACAGCCTTGGAACACTCCCTGCCTGAACCACAGCCAGAGGGGAACGGTACCATTCATTGTGGCTGGAGTTTTGAAAACAATATCCAGTGGTATTGGAAACTATCTCAAATTGTTTTGGAAACTCTGGTAATTAGTGACCTGAGGAGGGACATTTTGCAGATGATGAATGCTAATCATCTTGCAGTCCTGTAAAACGTATTCCTTAGTGAGGCCTTTTGAGCTCTCCAGGACTGTAGTGCACTGCAGCAGCATCTCCCACTGTAGGGATGCCTCTCAGAGCTCCTAAACTCTTTTGGGTTTGCAAAATTCAGAGGACTCCCACAGAGACACAAGACCTGGGCTGATGCTCCCAACTCTTGAGACTCAGCTGTCATCTACCAAGAAATCCTGAGACATTTACATGGTTATTTCACTGACACTCAAGGGGAGTTTTTAACGAGTACTTGATAAATACTTTGTGTCTGTGCATGCGTGTGAGCAGTTGAATGGATTCAAACACCCTCCAGCAAGTGTAGTATGAGTGTTACTATCTCAAATCTATAATTAAGTCTTGTTACAATTGTACAAATCCTATTGAACCACTTCATCTATTAGACAAAGGTTTGCTACTAAACCCTCTTGCACCTTTACCTCTGAAAATAATTCTTGACTGATTCTGATCTGAATTTTTTTTTGTATGTTTCATCCGTGTAGTAAGTATTGAACCTTGACATTGACCATGGTGATGCTTTTACAGATTGGCATTAAGCTTGCATTTACCGATACATTTGATGGTGATTTGTTTAAGTGGTCTAAACCAGTCATTCGTGACAAATTGGTACAGTCAGCCTAAATCAGGATTCACAGCAGACCTCCTTAACTTTGTTATCCCAGAGGCACTGCCACCACACATCACTGATGGGCTCGGCCCTGGCCACAGGTGGGTCTGTCTTGGACTGGGCCAGCAGTGGCTCTGACAGACAAAGGAAAAACTTCAGGCTTCTGGTAGAAATCTGCCTGTCTTGAATAATTTTTAAACTTTTTCAACCACACCTTGCATTCTAAAATGAAGCCATTTAAAGCATGGGTCACTTCCTAATGCTCTGGCCAGTCGGGAAAGTCAAGAATTCATCAATACAGAAATAAAAAAGAAGTACTAGCAGTTGAGTTATGTTTTGTTATTGCAGAGCCTGTTTTTGTTTCTAACACAAATAGAAAAGTATCTTCTGAGGAAAAGCTGCCGCTTGAACCATAATTCACTGTACATGGAATTGTGCAGCAAATAGAAGTTCCAGTTCTGCGCTGTGAGTCATTGGACACCTGTGGATTTGCAGGGCCATCACACACATCCATCCATGCACACAGTTCAGCCTTCCCTCTGGACAAACACCTTGCCATTAGACAGCCATAGTTGGCTGGTTCCTGTTGTGCTTCAGCTTGAACTCTGAATTTAATTTCATGGCTTTCTCAGTCATTTGATGTTATTTGACCATCATTTTTCTGTTTCTTAATTGACTTTACCTTTAATGATAAAATTTAAAAGAAAATTGAGAAGGTGTGTCTGTACTACCAACATACCACGCTATCAGAGGCCCTTCCAGGCACATTATCACATCAGTAGAGGTGCTGAGATCTGGTGGTATCATTAAGCACAGAATGTATGAACCTATACTATGATATTATGAATCTGCATCTTATTTAATTAAGCTCTTAAAACTGTAGCAACACCGTTTTCCAGACACCACAACACAACCATGGTAGAAATTAATTTACAAAACTTTTTCAGGTATAGATTCTCAGAAAAAATGAGAAAATAGAAAAATAGAAAGATGTTTACTTCCATTTACAGCCTAGTTATTTCTAGAAAAAGGACTTGCTTTATCTGGACTTTCTGGCTTGTAGGAAGCCATTTGACATTTTCAGTTATCTCTTATTTTCTGTTTGACATTTTCAGGCATCTCTTATTTTTTGTGATGGGCAACAGATGAGTGAATACTGAATACTTACTACTGACCTGAAAGAGTAAGGTTGTGTTGACAAAATATGCAGTTTTCTTGAGTAAGTCTCCTTGGCTGTGAATTAACAAACATGTGTTCTTTCTCATTCACATATTTCCCAAGCCCAGGAGAAGTTATCGGATTTTCACACAAAATATCTTTGCATTTAACAGTTTCCCGCACAAATATCAAAAGGATTCAGAGCTTTGAAAACATGTTGGATGCAGGCACTTTGATAAACTTTGGTGAGAGTGTTTTGGGCAGCCAAGCTGGTGAAGTATCTAGAGAGCAAACATTATGAAGAGCGTATGAGAGAACTAGGGTCATTTAGCCCAGATAAAAGGAGGCTGAGGGAACACCTTATTATTCTTTACAACCATCTGAAAGGAGGTTGCAGTGAGGTGGGATTTGGACTCTTCTCCCAGGTCAAAAGCAATTACACAAGAGAAAAAGACCTCAGGTTGTCACGAGGGAGGTTTAGATTGGATGTTGGGAAAATATTTCTTCATTGAAATGGTTCCCAAGCACTGGAAGAGACTTCTTGAGGAAGTGATGGAGGTCACCATCTCTGGAGGTATCTAAAAGTCATGTAGATGTAGCAATTGTGGACATGGTTTAGTGGTGGACATGACAGTACTGGGTCAATGGTTGGACTCCATTATCTTAAAAGTCTTTTTCATTGTAAACAATACTATAATACAGTTGTAGGTTGAACATATAGGAAAAGCTTTCTAATAACAGGGAAAAGGAGGCAACAGATGAAACTGCCTGAGGAGGAGCCTCTATTAGTAGGGATATTTTAAATAGACTGACCAAATATTTACCAGGGATGGTTGAAGTTTAGTTATCTTCCTTGAGATAGGGTGAGATGCCTTTTCTTGTCCTTTCTGATGGAACTTTCTATGATTATACAAAGAAGAAAAGAGCAAGATTTTTTTAGTAAGCTTAATCAATTAACATTCATGCTAACCACCACATAACAAGATAAAGATACCTGAGGTGTGTGTCATTGATCTTGGTTTAACACCAACAAGGTGAAACAACCATGCAGTCGTACAAACTTTTTTCTCTTCTTGTTTCCTTTATGTTCTTGATTAAGTCTCCCTGTGTACTTCTAATCAGGCTGTTAATGATCCACAGAGTCTGTTCTTCTCATTTTGATGCATTTTGGTTGGAACTGTATTAAAAATTTTACGTTTAACACTGGCTGTCCAGCACAAAACTTAAATATTCTTGCAGCCCTTGATATTTTGATACCCTGGTTCATTAATCTACTTTTTATTCATTCATTTCCTGGACCAAGTGCAATTTAAAAAGAGCATATATTTTTCATGGTACATTCTTATTAGTGTCTCCTAGCAACACAACATCCTCTCAAATAGCTGCTGATCATCTCTACAAAATCCACATAATCTCTGTAGTTATAGCAAACATCTCAGAAAAAAAGCCCAAGTTGCTTCCTCATTTTCTCCACTAACTCCACTCTTCTAGAAACATAAAGTAGAAATGAAATCTTAAATAAAAATATAGACTATTTTTATTTGACAAAAAGGACATTAAAGATGCCCTCTTGAACAAATTTAAATTTTTACTCTTTCAGTCTCAATCACCTGTAACACTAAAAAGGAATGCTCACAACCCATATGGATCTGTGCAAAAATGGAACTGAAATTAAGAAGAGGGACTGGAATATGAGGATAAAGATCTCATAGTAAATCATACAGCATGATATACAGAACTTAGGAACATCAGGCTGATGTGAGGATGTACAAAATGTACAGGCTGATGTGAGGATGTACACCTTTCCAAGATGTATTTTGGAGGTCCTCTCTCTTAAGAAATGAGTACAGATGCAAAGTGGGCCTGGTGATGCAGAGGTCTAATGCTCTAAAGCAGAGTAAAGACCACCTAAAAGCTGGCAGTATTTCTTTCTCCATGTGTTTTTTTTTTTGTTTGTTTGTTTTACAGCTTGTTTCTAAAACAAACAAATGGTACTTACAATGTTACTAAATGGTATAACAAAAGCAACAAAACCTGTTCTCGCAAAGGGTTTTTTTTCCTGATTTTAGGAAATTATGACTTTTTGTACTCGTTATTTACTCATGGTGGGCTTTTAGTCTGAAGTATTCAGTGTGTGGGTTCACAGAAGGAGTTGAAGAAAAAGAGACTTTAAATCATTCCATCCATCCCCTTGAGAGAGAGACCTGGCACCATGGCAGCAGGAGACAGTGCCTATTAATCAGTGAAAGGCAAAGCAGCAGAGGAGCAAACCCCAGGCTCCAGGAGTCAGAGGGCAGCTGTACACGGCCAGGAATGGGCAGCCTGCCTCTCCTCCCAGCTTCCACTTCATCTGAAAGCAGGAATCCTCAGGCTTTGCTGTGCAGAGAGCCACTACTGCAGCTTGCCTTGTTTCCTGAACAGTCATGACACCTTTCTGGAAGTAATGTAAGGCATGAACATGTATTTTTAATCCTTCAATTCTTCCCAAAGGATTAAAATAAAATGAGAAATTTCCTTCTAACACATCCGAGTGCCAGTCCAGACTCCTTGCCAGTTACAAGCCCTCAGTTCCAGGGCATTAAAGACATGGTTTAAACATTAATGTTGGCACTAGTCTAACAGTCACCTCACATCAGCCTTCCTAAATGCTGACACCAATGTGTCCCAAGTCATGTCCTTGCCCTGCTCTTGCCCAACACACACACAAATGTCATATCAGCAGAGTTTGTCCACTGCATCTGTAATCCCAGACATCTCTTCAAGCAAATCTTCCTTTTAGTGCTTTTCAGTTCTGCATCTGCATCTGAATTTTCTGGTGGAGAGGCCTTCTAACACCACTTTTTTAAGTTGCTCCTTGTAAGTCCACCTTGTCCCAATCCCATGGAGTTGATGAAAGAGAATGCCTATGACCTGTTTTGTAAGAATGGAGCGTGGAAAAAGGAAGAAGTAGGATTTGGATAAAGCAGTCACATACTTTAAATCTAGGTATAGGAACTATGATTGATTACATCTCCCACTGCTGTTATTTTTTATGTCAATGTGTTAATATCTGGCAGGGAAAACATGTGGTCATTAAAAAATTGCAGGCTAATGCTTCTACATCTAAAAATTAGTGCTCTCCTTCTCAAAGGTGGCAAATTTACCCTTAGGTGAGGCAGAGCTGCTTTTGTCAAGCTTTCAAATACCTGTCTTGCAGTGTGCAGCCAGCTCACTTAGTGTATGGGTACTCCTGTTCAATTTTCTCCAGGTTTTTCCTTCTGCTTTCTTCTGTTCCTCTGCTTTTAGCCTGAGGCATCAGGCAGGATTTGGACCCAGTGTGCTGGGGAGGCAGAGGACAGGGGCCATCAACCCAACACAAAATATATGTAGCAGGTGCATGAATAACCAGAAGGTGCTGCCAGAAGAGGGGAAGGGCCACAGCAGCTATAGCACTTTTTTGGTCTTGTCACTGGATCAGCTCACACTGCCTGGAACATCCCTCGTGCCCTTTGGTGAGGTTTTGCCTCTCTTACTGATTTTAAATAGTCGCTGGACCTGCAGTCATGATTATTGAATAGGACTGCAGGGAAACTGAGCTGCTACCATAGAAAGGAAAGATGCAAGACAACACAGACCAAAGGGGTGTCCTTGTTTTCTGGTGTCCTCATAGATATTTTCCCCTCTTCATAGCTGTTTGATATCACTGGGGAAAAAACCAAAGCCAAACAAAACAAAACAAAAAAATGCCCAAACAACAATCCAGAAACAAAAACCAAAGCAAAACCAATATCAAAATAAACTGGAAGAAATTATTATTTACACCAAATATCTCAATGCAAATTTAGAGTGAAATTCAGTGTGGGTTTTCTCCTTCTCTGAACTATAGATTAGAGCTACAAAAGGTTATTTTGGGCCAAGTAAAGCTTGGGAGCTTTATTTGTCTCTGCCCAGCAAAGTCAATAGGATCTGTGCTTTGCTGTGATCAAGCCTATTTACTTGACAGTTTAGAATAAACCTAAAATCAATATCTTTATTGTGTCATTGTGGAAATGTATATATTTGCTAGACAAAGCCTTGCAGTTACAGCAACGTGAGAGACATAAATATAGGACTTTTAACTTTTGGGGAATTGCTTTTAAGAATAACATATTTTATATAGCAGAGGCACTATTGATAACAGAGACACCCAACTAATGGATCATGTTTTAAGAAGTCAGAAGTGTACCTTCCTTAAATTGTGAAAAACTGGGTATTGTGATTCTTCCATATGAAGTTTTAATGCACAGTATTTGAGTATCAGAGGTTAATCTGACCACTTGAAATAATTATCTGACTCTCCACAATTATCACCTGAAACTACACCATGATTGTAACTGATCTTGCATTAATTCAGCCTGTGATAAGATTACTCCATGATTATGGCTTACTTTAGCCTCATTTTGAACAACTTCTTTCTAATTCTGGCACAACTTCTAGGAAACAGTAACATTTTGACAGTGGTACATTTTCCCAAGGCTGAGAGCTGTTCAAGGGTAACGAAACTTAAAGGTCAACTTTCTGTCTCACTGTGAATTCAAATTTCATCTGTAACCAATTAACATTTAGATTTCCTGGCTGATTCCAAGTCTTACAAGCACTCGTACCTCAGCCAGAACTGTTTAACCAAACAACAAAAATGGAATAACTTTCAAAAGGCATGCAAGCTGTGCGAGGGTTTTTTTTTGGCAACTGTCTGTCAGATTCATCAGGAGAGAAAAGAAGATATTTAGCCTATATTCAGGTCTGAACACAGTTGTTTAGCTTGTGGTATGCCTCCACATTTTCATGGTATCTTTGCCAAAAGGAAGCTATTTCCTAAAGTAAGCGAAAGTTTGTAGTGAAAACACTGTATGGAAATACACATCAATTATCTCTGTGTAACTTCAGAGTGCAAAGATTAGAGAAAGAGGAGCAGAAGGATTTATGTAGAAGGTTTCTACTTTTAGCAGCAGGTTTTCAAGTTCCAAGCAAAGGTGTGGGAAGGAATAAAGCTGCTTAAGAGTTTTCTGCTGGCCAGATCATGTCCCATGCTGCACACACTGGGAGCTGAAGGGACAAAAGCTGCTGGAACAGTTGGTGGTGCAGGCAGCGGTTGGGGGGCCTGGCACAGTCAGAAGGGTGAGGAGTAACCAAAACAAAAAGAGCAGACCTGCTGACCAGCTTAAATTAGGCCTTTCTATGTGATGAGGTGGCAATCATAACACAGTAGCAGCTATTGCTGAATTTTTTTGCCCACAAATAAATTATGGAACCCATTTTGCTGGCACAGTGTATTAGCTAACTGTGAAAACAATAAGGAGCTTGGAAGCTTAGATATGATGAAATTAACCAGTGGCAGCTTCCATTATCACATTCTGTTAGTTATATGAGGGAAATAGCTAATTACATAGCAAGTATCTTTAAAATAAAAGTGGATGACCTGAGAATGGAAATTATAACCTTGCAAATTGTGATGGTACAATTAAAGGTAAGACTTGCTCAGCTAGACTATTGATCATTAGTAGCTGAAAATGGAAACACATGTTTTTGACTGCAGATGGACTTTCAGCTATTAAAAAAGTGAAATCAAATTTAAGGTCAAAATCTAGAGACAAAGATCAGGATGGCAGGGGCATGTTGATGTTCTGGATCTGTCAAAAGCCTTTTAACAGGCTTTCATTATTTCAAGAGCCAGTGCATAATATTTTCAGTTTTCCATCTTTCTCAAATAGATTTGGTTTTCTTTCAGAAGTGGTGGGATTAGTAATTAATGGAGGTATTATAATGATGGTTCTATAAAATAGAACTATCTATTTGATGCCTTGGACTCCTCGTAAAAATAATTAAAGCAAACATGAATGATTCCAGAGTGTATCAAGCATGTGTGTACTGCATTAAGCAAAACTCAATTCTCTCTAATTAACAAGCAAAAAATCCCACCAAACAACCACAAACCCGAACCAAACAGCAAGAAAAACATATTAGCACTAAACCTCAAAAATAAAGAAAACAGAGGCAAAAATACCTTATGCTTAGGACACATAGCAATTTTAAGAAATTGTAAGACCAAAGATAGAGCAATATAATAAATATACAAATGATAAATAATATTTTTTAAAACTACAGAGCTAGTAGAATTCTTCTAAACTCAGAAATCTTTCCTGGAAGTTTGATGTGTAGATAGTCCTCAAGGTCATGTTTTTGCCCGGGCAATACTTCTTTTCTGTTTCTAGGTCAGTCTTGTCTGCAAAAATAGATATACCTAATCTGAGATCTCAGACTGGACAGGACCTTTGGAGGCCAGGATACCTCTGAAAGGTCCTAAACCACGTGTTATTCACTGAGCTTCAGTTAGTCAGCAATTGTTTGAAGATCAAGGAAGACAGAACGTGGCAACAGTAAATGACACTAAGTCAATTGAAACTAAGTCAATTGGAAAGTGAGCATTTCTCTGTAAATATTCTCTAGTTAGTAGAGATTAAGGACATTTTGCAAACCTTTAGAAGGCAAGAAGAAACACTAGACTGGGACTGCTTTTTATTTTCCCTTGACACCATTTCCATTCCATATAATTTATTTCAGCTTCCAGTTAAGGTTCAAGACATGCCCTTGATACTCACATGGATTTAAAAAGTGTGATGTCCCTACAGACAATTTTTATTCAAGTGGTCACAAAACTACTGCCTCTCCATGGATTTCACATAGAATGCTTTCAATACAACTAATCTACAGTATCTGACCTGAACAGCTCAAGCAATACCAGGGAAAACTTCATTCTTTTCTTGTCAACCTTCAAGAGCTTTTAGAGTTGACAGCAAATATGAAACTATGGTTCCTCTATCACTGTCAGAGACTTCAGGAAATGCATCTCTTTGGTTTGTATTCATACATAAATACAAATCAGATCCCAGACCAACCATGATGTGAATTAGCAGGTGACCTGAGTACAGTTACACACTGGGAAAATAGGATGTGTTCTGGAAAGTGCCTGCTCTTTCACATTTGCTTTCTGAAATTCATCTTCCAAACTTTATCAAAATAGCAGAAAATGTCACATTCCTAGAGGCAACGTATGTGATAGGGAAAGTTAGGTATAGAGATTAAAACAAACAAAGCAAATATTTTTCTCTGGAAGACAATGTATATTGCTCTTATTTGGTTATAGAAAGTAATATCTGTACCTTCTTGTTTCCAGCAGATATTAGTCCCGTTTTTAGGCTGTGAGAATGGACTAAGGGAAAACTGAAGCGGTTAAGAGAACAAAAAATAAATGCCTGACTTAAAAACTTCTATAATGAACAAAAAACTAGAATCACATATTTCATGAAGCTGTGTATTCATTTGGAGTCAATCTGCCTAAGAAAAGATGGTCTGGTGGGCCAAGGAAAAAGTTTTTTATTAGATATGGCTAAGTTAGTAGAATTTTAATTTCAAAACAGTGAAGCATCTTTATCTGTACTGCTCTATTAAATCTGTTCCTATGCAATTTTATTACTTTAAAGCTTATTGATTTGAGAAGATGCCACTAAAAGTGAAAAAAATTTCAGGGAAGTTGTTCAGAAAAAGGAAAATCATAAACAATATTCATGCTTTTCAAAGGAGGCTGGAATATTTTAAGAGATATTTTAGTTACAATTAATTTTATCATGATGTAAAATGTTGTCTACATTTTTTTTCCCTGTAAATTTTCTACAGGAGAAAAGTGAGCATTCAACATCAGGTTTGACTGAAGAGTCTCCAATCTCCTTTTTTCTTATTTTTGCAGTGCCTAAGACCCCCATCAAGTATAAATCATAGTTACCTCAACAAAGGGAAACAACAGATGCCATTTTGTATTCTGTAAGATTTTAGTCCTTGGCTCACTACTCAGGCCTTCTTTTCTCTCTTCAAATACAATTTTTTCCTTGGTGTATTTCTTTTTATTGCATCATTGGTTCATATGGAGAACTGTAAAGGTCTCCATATTCATCATTGTTTTCCAAACCAACCTGCTGTAACAGTGGAATAGTATCCTGTCTCTTTCTGTCAACCAGCATCTTTAATGATGAGAAAAGAAAGTCTAAGGTACCTAACCTGGGATAAAAGACTAGTGGTGGGAAGACAGTATGTAAGTTTTAACACATATTATTAAAGAAATTATTAAAGAAGCTCTAGTTTAGCTTCATAACTGAAACTCCATTGCTATTAATAGACTTACAATTCAAGTATAGAATGCAAGGCTTTTTTAAAAATTATGTTTTTCATATACTGTGTTTACTCTTTCCCCTTCCTTTTCTTGGACTGAGTCAGAATAAAACCGAAATCTGAAACATTTCATTGTGTCTATGTCACGACTGTGTACACCAGTCAGGTAGCTCATGCAGGTAAGCTCTTGTTTAAATCTTCCAAAAAATGTAGGAATGAATCATTTGAACACTTGTACATACAGCATCTGCCTCCTGTATCCTCTACTGCATGACCTAACCCCAAGGTGACTGCAGCCCACAAGCAGTTTACTGTCTGCCTCAAAGCCACAGCAACAACAATTTCAGTGTCTGGGATACAGAGCAGCAATGCCGAATGTCAAAGATTACTTTATTCCAGATGTAAGTTTGCATCGGGAAAAAAAATGAAAATAATTCAGAGCTGCTAGAAAGGGGATGTCCGTGTGTTACAAGTCCAATACTGCTCTGAAAGCTGAACTGAGAAACCTTGGAAAAATGGGAAGGTATCAGAAAAGGGTGAATGGGGATACAATTGGCAGGCTGTCGACCCCCTTGAACATGCAAAAAACAGAACAAATTCACATGTGAAGAAATTCGAGGTAATATTCTTGAGGTAAGGAAAATAATCTCCAACATCGACACTAGGAAAGAAGTATGCAGAAGCTTCTCAAAAGATTAACAATGAAAAAAAAATCTTCCATCATTGCTAGACTTCAGAAAAGGTTAAAATTAGTGCTGAGTTATTTATAGAGATCATGTCTCAGTTACAACTGCGAAAAGGAGACTTTTACCATGAAACAACTGGGACAAAGCCCAGTGCTGCTCCATAGCAAGTGACAGACCTTTTCTGATGCAGAGTCAGCTATTGCACTGTGTGAGGCACAGATGCACTCTGTTTTGTGGCCCTAGGAAGGACACAGTTTGTGTTCCCAGCTTCGACAACTGAGGCAGAAAAAAGGAGAGCAACGCTGTGGTGGCAGATGTTTGCCTACATGGATCTCCCAGGAGGTTCTTGCAGAAAACCTGCGCTAACATGGGCTCCTTTTTCTACAGGTTTGCATGTCCTGCCAGAAGCCTGCTCCAGCATGGGCTTGCCATGGAAGTCACAACCTTATTTGACCACCCAGCTGTTCTGGCATAGCATCCTCCAGGGGCTGCAGGTATCTACTCTCCCCCTGAACCTCTGTGGGCTGCAGAGGCACAGCTGCCTTACCATGGATTGCAGGGGAATCTCAGCTCTGGTGCCTAGGGCACCTCCTGCCCCTCCTTCTGCTGTGATCTTGGTGTCTGAAGAGCTGTTGCTCTCACATATTCTCCTCTCTCTGGCTGGAGCTGGGCAGCTTTTTGTCCCCCTTCTCCAAAATGATATCCCAGAGTTGCTACCACCACCACAGATGGGCTCAGCCTTGGCCAGCAGTGGGTCCATCTTGAAGCCTCTTCCCACTAGCTCTATTGGACATAAGAGGAAGCTTCTAGCAGCTTCTCACAGAAGTCAGCCCTATAAAAACCTCCTACCAAGACCTTGACGTGGAAACATAATACACACTGCAGCAGTATTTCCATGGATGTGTACCCAGTCAGCATGGGTTGGCTTTCACCACCCTCAACAAGTACCTCAAGGAGGATGGAGTCCTTGGGAGAGGCCTGTATTTAGCAGAATTGTGTTGCAAATGAATTATGCTTAACCACTGCTTCATCTAAATGGGTAGGTCCTGGTGAAAGAAGGGTACAGGTCTCTTCTCAAATGTATTTTCCATTTTCTGTAGAGTACCCACATTTTTTCTATCCACTTACTTCAAGCAAACCACAGCAAAGAAGCAGAAGTTACATACACATGCCACGTACACACCTTTGGATCTAGTGTCATCTTTGGATGACTCACTTGTTCTTCTCTTTGTGCAGAGAGGCACAAGATCAATCTTGGGACATGGCTGTCCTCCTGCAGTCTGTGGGAGTGTCCTGAACACACCGGTTTATTTTGTCTGCATTTCTTTCAAATATTTTTGCATAAAGATCCAGATGTGCCTTGAAGTGGACAACAGACCACTGTGTCTCCCAGAAATTCTAAGCACCGACGTGAATGTGGGTTTTGGATTTCTTCTACACAGATACTGAAGAGGCTAGATCTCTGCCAGGCCAAGGCAGGAACCCACACTGAGGGCCAGCAGTATACGAGGTGGAAATGGACCTGAAAGTCATTGTATAGAGATGTGGAAATAAGTAGGTGTGACATACAGTGGGATAGGAGCTGAGCCAGAATCTGCTTCAATCTGCTTCAAGGGACCCTGGGCAGCACCCATGAGCCTGCACCCCACAGCTGGAATCCAGGGATGCCTCCCTGGGTCAAATACACAGACTTCAGGAGAGCAGGCACAGCCATGGCTGTGATATAGGCTGTTTACTTCTCCTCTCATCAGTGAACAAATGACAACAGAAGTGCCTTACATAACTAAGATAATAATCTTACATCCACTTTTCCTAACAGAAAACACTGCTTAAACCTCTCATTGCTCTTGTCGGTTTCCTCCAGACTCTTCAATTTGTTGTCATCCATTACATAAGGTGCCCTCACCAGGCAGACTACCATCACCTGCATCCCCACCACAACCAAATAGAGCAGAATAATTACCTCCAATGTCTCGCATATGACACTGCTATTAATACTTCCCAGAATCTGATTTTCTTTTCTGGCAAGTGTGTTATCGTTGATTCCTATTGGGTCTGACTCATCATTTAGTCATGTTCAATTAGCTATTCCAATCAGAGTGATTTCAAGCAACCTAATCAAAAGACTGGAGCAAGTCCTTCTAGAAAAAGCTTATTCTGAAAAAAGAAAAAGAAAAAAGGAATTAACTAGTCAATTATTTCACAGTATTTTATTACTTTGCCATTCTATTATTAAAGAAAATAGAGTTATATTTGTCCACTGAGTCTGAAGAAATTGATTTTATGAAGGATTTTCAATCCATAAACCATCCAGTCTTGGGAGCATGGATTACTTCTGAAAGGCCTGCAAAATGTAGCTAAAAAAAGAAAGCCTGTTTTCAGTATGACTGACTTCACTGCATGGGTGTGCATCTTTTCAGGCAGCATATATTGACTGGCCAATTAAAAATGGCTGCAATTGTTGCTTTGAGTAAATTGCTGAGTATGTTTACCAGGTGATTCGCATCCTCTAGCTAATCACTGTCACTTAAATCATGTTTTCCTCTTAAGACAATGAAACACAGAGGGAAAAAAATTCAAACACAACTATCAAGTCTGCTGAGCTGTGTGTCTGCGCACACAGAAGAGTGTGAAGAGTGTAATAAATATATTTAAATAAGAGTAACAGCACATTCAGTAAGTTGAATGCATGGATGCAGAGACTTACAGATACAGGAGGTATGGGTATGGGTATAGGTTCAGAAGGAAAAACCAAATTGTTCAAAACTCTGCTCTAGGTGAGTTTCTAACTATGGTCAATGTTCACTTTACCATCTCCTTTACCATAGCCACACTTCTCTTTCACAGTAGTATTTATTATGAAAATAGTTGAAGGAAACCTTAGAATCATAAAATGATTTGGGTTCGAAGAGATCTTATAATCATCTCGTTCTAATCCCCCTGCCGTGGGCAAGGACACCTTCCACTAGGCCAGGTCGCTAAAAGTCTCATCCAATCTGGCGCAGAACAGTTCCAAGGATGGGGCATTCATGGCTTCTCTGAGAAACCTGTTCCAATACTTCACTACTCTCTGAATAAAGAATTTCTTCCTGTCATCCAGTCTGTTCCCCCCTGTCCTATCACTGCCTGCCTGTGTAAAAATTTGCTCTCCCAAGTACTGAAAAGCTCAGATAAGGTCATCCATGAGCCATCTCTTTTCGAGGGTGAACAAGTCCAGCTCTCTCAGACTATTTTTCTCCCATCATTCTCCTCATCCTGGTGTAGATGATGAAGGAGAAGATTGTCCATGCAAATGAATAAATAACAACCCTGAAATTGTAAAGGCTAAAATGCAGAAAAGTGGGAGGACAATCAATACCTAATTAACACCTCTACAATACATGTAGTGTAAGAGAAGCTTCTGACATGCATTAGCTGCCAACACAACTTTAGCAGTCCAGTTAGCATAAACACTTCACCTAAGGAACCTAGGCTAAAGTGAAAAGTGTGAAAATGAGGATAAAAGAAGACTAAAGTGGGGTGAAATCTTGTGTTTCCAGCTCTAAAAATTGAGACAGATTAATTACTTTTGAGAAAGACTGAAAAGAGGATAAGACAAGCAAACTTGCAGGCAAAATCTGGGGTTCCTCCTGTGTAAATTATACCTTCAGATTCTAGGTTTTCTCCTGAGAATATTAATTTACAAAGTGGAATTGCAAAGGCAGGAAGAAATAGATATTTAATTAAGAAATGCTGTTTTGTCTGTAAAAAAACATTTTGTCTATGTTATTATTTTGAACTGCTTTCTGAGATGATTGTATAAGGCTTTTTCTTTTAAGCGTCAGAAATCACTAGGTGCGAGTTTTTAAAGTATTGCTACTATTCATTATATTTCATTACTGGAAATCTCTAGTTATATAACCCCAGTGGGATGTGGAAAATTGAAAGGAAATCATGCAATGTTGCACAATATACTACAACTAATTGATATACACAGAACACTCCCACACTAACTAAAGTTAGTGGAAACATTCCTAGTTATTTCCTTGGCCAGTGAAAAAGTCACAAAAAAAGTGGGAGAAAAACAAGAAAATATATATGGTTATGCATTTGCACCTACTTATGAGGGTTTGGGATGCTGTCAAATGTAGAGATTTGGTGACCAAAGTGCTCGAAAGCCTGCATGCACTTCCCAATATCTAAAATAAACTGTTTTCTGCTTAGTGAAAGATCAGATTTGTACATAGTATCGTCACACTGGTTTCAGTTTCAAGAACAGAAAATATAATTTTGCTTTAAGTTTGGCTCTGAATCAAGGCTTAATATAGACTCACTCTCAGGTGTTACTGGGGTTACTACACTTACAATACTAAACTTGCACTTGTCCTCACTTTGCTCATTTTTCCACCCAGCTCTCAAAGATGGATGTGCTTTTTTACTAACACTAAACAGGATCATTGCTCTGTAATTTTTGCAGTCTCTTCTCACAGGAAAAGTTTTAGAAGAGGCTGTACAAACCCGACAATCACAAATAAGGTAGTTTTAAAATATAACCAGAGGTCAAAAAAGTGCTTTTTGAAATTAGAACCTCATTTTGAAACGTTTGCTACCACAAGCGTACCACATAGTGTAGATGGTCTAGACATGTTGGGGAGAAGCTTTGTACTCTTGACGGTTCAGGGTCAGTGCTAGGGTAATGTGACAACTCTAACCCTCTAGATTTCCAGTATCTTTAAACTAATAAGCATTTTATATTTTTTTTTAATAATCTTGCTTTCCTTTTTTTCACATTGTGGATTTTCAATCAACCATTTTTGGGATGTTCCCATGGCCAGGTGCTCTTTGTGCAACCTTATTTGTTGCTGTCTGGCAGTGACTTTTATGTATCCTAGCTGACTTCTGACTGGGTTATTTTTTGACCTTTGTTACTCTTGTTTTATAGTTGCTTTCCTTGTAATCCAAAATCCTTATACTACCTTTTCCCCTGCAACAAGGGTTTACCATGTTGCGTTCACATAGTTCCTGGTTCTTGCTTTCATGGTTTTTTCCCTCAATGAGGAAAAAAATTTAGAGTGTTTGGTCCTTTAATTGGAATTCACTCTCTGATTATGCCATCATCTTCTTACTATCAGTCAGTGCCTAAAGAAAATTACATAGAAAAATGTCAAGTCTATCAACATAAGAAACTTCAACATTGAATCATTTAGCAATTAGTTCAGATATTCAGATAATTCACCCCCAAACATCCTCAGCTGCTGCTGCTGTTTTATGCCACACTTTTAAGAAATGGCATTTAAGAGCATCCAGAAGAATAAGAAAAATATATCTGTGTCCTCATCTGTACTTAGGGCAATATGCAAACCAAAAGGAACATGCAATTTAGACAGAATTTGTGACCAAGGAGATAATACAGAGTAATTCATTGTATTAATTCAGCTCTTTCAGCAGATTCAAAAGCACAAGCTGACTGTCACATTCTTCAGTTCTTCACATTTTGCAGACATTATATATACATATATATAGGATTACACAGGTACATTTCAGCAGCACTCCTTATTTCAAGATTGATCACACTGGTCACACAAAGCACTTTTGTTTTACAAAAGCATGAGTGTTACAGGAATTCCAGCACAAATTCTTGCAATTAAAAAAAAAAATAAAAAACATATTAGTAATCTCAGGTTAATTTGTATCTTTCAAACACAATCTTTCATAAGTATTTTGTCCTCATACATTCGGTCACACCACAGTTTCTGTATTTGTGAGTGTGGTATTCCAAGTTGATGTTAAATCTTGAAACAGTTGCTTTTTACAGTAGTTCTTGCCAGTCCTTTCTATGCATCACTGATGATCACGAAGTTTAGGACATTTTTTCATGCATGCAGGTGAACTCACTGATGCAGCACAAAAGGAACCCATTTAATACATGTGTTTTCCTGCCTTGTATGCATTGCCAATCTACTGGTACTACCCTAAAGAAGGCCCCTTCTGCAAACAAACCTGGGAGGCCTAAAACTATCAATTAGTAGCATCCCATTATCCCAAACTTTTGAAAAAAATAGACTTATTAGTGACATGCCTTAAACTGTGCCCATTACAAATTATTAGTATTATTTTAATTACATGAATGGCCTTTTCTTAAAAAATTCCCTCCGCTTTTTAATAGGAAAGCTACAGGAAGATGCCAGTGTTGATTGATTGGAAGTGTTTATAGTAGAATCCAGCAGGATCTGTTATTGCAGTAGTCACAGAACACAGCAGGCAATGCACTCGAGCAGTAAATACAACCCCAAAACCCTGCTGGGGAAATGAGCCTTTATCTGGAATAGCTCAGATTGTCCATTCTCAGTAGTGCACTATTAGATTTTATCATCTCTTTAGCTGTCTTATCAGCGAAGTTTTTAGTCTGTTGAAAAAATATCAGCACACATATATGTATACATATCTGTATAAAATTTCATTTAATTTTAATTTTTTTATGCAAAATGGTGCTATAACATCTAGGAGTTTTAGCCCAGATCTAAAGAATTCTGATTAAAGTTGAAGAATTCTTTAAGCCGATTTAGAGTGCACCCACTTAAGCTATTGACTAAAATTATGTCCTTTGGTATTACATTATGTGTCCTCTGATTACCTGTTTTATAAACATAGTAGCTCCCAGAGACCAGAAAAGAAGTCCTCAGTGGTTGGAATGTGGGAAGTGCCACACCAGTTTTCAGAAAGGGTGAAAAGAAGGTTTCTGGGAGCTAGCAACTAGTCAGCCTCACCACCATGCCCAGTAAGATCATGGAAGAGATCCTCTTGGAAGATAGGCGCAAAGACACTCAAGACAGGGAGGAAATTGGACAGCCAACAGGGCTTTGTCAAGGGAAAATTGTTCCCAAACAAACAGATGGCCTCCTATGATAATGTGACTGCATTAGTGGACAGAGAAGAGCTGTGGATATTATCTACCTGAACGTCTGTAAAGCCTTTTGATACAGCCCCTCCCAGCATCCTTGCCAAGAAATTTGAGATATAAGGTTTGATGTATGCACTTTTACATGCATAAAAATTGGCTGGTTAGCCACATCTCAAGATTTACAGTCAATGGTTTAGCATCCAATGGAAACCACTAACAAGTGGTGTCCTTCAAAAGTCCCTACTGGGACAAATATTATTTAAAATGTTCATTAGTGGCATAGTAGGACTGAGTGCCCCTTCAGCAAGGCTGCACACAAGACCAAGTAAAATGGTGCAATTGGTTCACATGACAAAAGGGAGCCTGCTCCAACACCCATTTCCCATGGAGTCACAGCCTCCTTCGGGCACTCACCTGTGCTGTTGTGAGGTCCTTCAGGAACTGCAGGTGGATATCTGGTCCACCATGGTTCTCCATGGGCTGTAAGGGGGCATCCTGCCTCACCATGGTCTTCACCATGAGCAGCAGAGGAATCTCTGCTCTGGCACCTGAAGCACATCCTCCTCCTTCTTCTCTGGCCCTGGTGTCTGCAGGGCTGTTGCTCTCACACATCCTCACTCTCCTCTCCATCTACATCCTCCCCCCTGTTCTTAAATCTGTGATGCCAGTGGTGCTGCCAGCATCACTGATTGACTTGGCCTTGGCCAGGGTCTTGGTCTGTCCTGGAGCCACCTGGTGTTTTGCTCTATCTGACAAAGGGGAAGCTCCTGGCAGCTTCTTTGATCCCCTGCAACCAAAACCATGTAATGCAAACTGAATACAAACCTGTCTGAACATCTTCAGATATGAAAGTGTCCTATGCTGAACTCACTGGGATGTGACACATTCTTACAAGCTTAAAATAAATCATGCAGCATCCACAGAAAGAAATGCTTTTTTTTCAGGAAAAACATATTTTTAAGCATAAGAAGATATTTTCAGTGTAGAAGTCTCATATCCTGGTTGAAAGCAAGAGATTGGGCAGACATAAGTTAGGGAGGAATAATTTCTTAATGATGTTGCTATTGAACCACTTCCTTAGGTTTTTCCAGGAACAGGAAGACAAAACTTCACTGCATGTATTCCAGGGAGGTGTGAACCCAAGTTCCTGTACCTTTGCAGGGGATTGATGCTGTATGACCTGATTTACAGGACTAGTGCACAAAGACTAGTGCTGCCAATAAGCTTGATCGTATAAAGGTTACCTCATTTCACAGCTTTACTTTGAAAACTGTTTAAGAAAAAAGTGAAACTGGTGGGCTGAGGCAAGGGCGAGTGGAGGAAAGAGAGATTTGTTCATCCTCTCAGTGGTGAGTTCAGGCTGCAGGCTGTACTTGCTGGGGTCTCTAGACTAGAAAGCAATCTGATTATTTCACTGCTGAAGGCAAAAGAAGGAGTCAGTTCACTTCATGCTTGAAGGACTCCACAGATCCAGCCACTAGTCCACAAAATTGTGTCTCTGCCAGTTCCAAAAACTGAGGAAGCCTGCTAACAGCAAAAGGTTTGAGAGACTTCTGATGATGATCATTCCCTGCAAATACTTAAGTGAATGGCCATAGGCGCCTAGAATGGCCATAGGGCCTGAAAAACCTGTGTCCAAATGTATATGACCTTCAACAGGCTCTGAAAGTAACATCACAGGCCCCTATACAGAGTCTTCAAGCCTCTTTCTGTGGGTCCATAGTGTTTGGGCACTTAATGTCCCCTAAATCCAGTTAGTCTTGCTGGGTCTTGTGGGATATGCTTTGACAGGTGGGAGCAGGAGAGCAGGTTCATCTGGAACTGAAGGTTTCCTCTTGAGTGGATTCTCAAAAGGGGTCTATAGGACACCTTCCAATATATTTGCTGCCCCTGGCAGCCCAAGAGCAGAGTTTGGCCACACTTGGTGACCTCCTTCCCTCTCGTGGTCTCACTTAGGCCCGGTTCTCCCTCAGGTGGGTCGCTTCCATAGGTGCCTGACAAGACAAATACAGTTTGAGGAAGTGGCATTCAGTGCTCTCTTCTCTGTAAGTGCATGATAAGAGTCATCCCACCAGGGAGAACGCCCTCAGCCTTGGTGAGCTGAGTTCTCCTCTATGCCCACAGTGTCATCCACTGCATGTTTTGGAGTCAGAAGGCTCTTCCCCTCATTGGTAGGGAGGTGTCTGTCCACTTCACTCCAGCCCCTGGACCTGGAGCAGGTGTTTGACGGGACGAATCACAGCTAACTCTTGTATAATGTTTCTGGCCTCAGTTGTCCTCCAAGAAATTCCTTCAGGCTCTTGTCCCTGATGCAGAAAGCCCAGTCAGGCTCAACCAGGCCATGCCTAAAACTTTGTAGAGAATTAGACCCCTTCTTAGGTCCTTCTATTGCTATCAGGTTCCTTCAGGCTTCATACAAGCTTCTAACTACATCTTTCTTCTTCCTTGCTTCTCTCTGCTCTCCTTGTAGGGTTCAGAAATATTGATCCGTGTCTCTTTAGACCTCCTTTAGACTTCCCCCATTCCACTAGTCTTTTGCCTGTAAGGAGCTTCAGTTTGAAATAATCCTTTCATAATATTTCCTCATTTTTAATCTGTTCTTTCAATCTTTTTCTTTTTTTACTGGTTCATTTTAAGAAACATTTTGATTCATCATTCTATGCTATGTTCTAGTCTGCTCCTCTGCTCCCAAAATCAAGGACAGACTTTTGCTTCAAGCCATCATCTCTATGAGGAAATCAGAAATAACAATGTCTAGCTTAGAGGAAAGAAATCTCTAACAGATCTGTAAAGGACAAAGCTTTCCATTAGAAACTTTTGCAGTTTTTGTCAATCAGAGCTCTAGAGACTACTGCAGTTATTTCCTCTACCTAGCTGTGTTTCACACTCACTTACAAAAGCATTCTCCATAAATTTGTCCGCGCTCTTTGTGAATCTATTTAAATTTTGGACTGGCCACTATTCTTGGACAACAATCTCTGTAAGTTAGCAATAAGTTCTATGGAAACACTTTTGGTTTTGACCTCATAACACTGCAGTTCACTGAGTTGCTCTGCTGTGATGAATAAACATTACCTTTTCACATTTCCTATAACACAGAAGACTACAGACTTCCAAGTTGCAACAGACTCACTGCTTTCCTACAGGAACCATTCCATAAGTTTTTATTGTACAGTCCAAATCCAACACTTCCTCTCTTATCACTTATGGACCTTAGGATGCATGAAATCTGCTTAAATGTGGCACATATGATGCAAGACCAGAAAGAACCTACCTCCTATGGGGATCAGATATTTCATGAATCTTCACTTGCCCAGAAAGCGTGTCATTCTTCACTCCTTTTTACATTTCAGCAGAGCCTGTCTGCTGTCATTAATTTGGGTTCTATTTTCCCATCTCATTTTTCTCCAGTTAGAGATTTTCTTTAATTTTCTAATTCTCTTGTACATCTTCTGAGTAACACATGCAAGACAAAATTTAAAAAATGTTTTTTCAGGTCAGCGGCTTAGGGAAGGAGTTATACATAAATGGCCTGGCAACTCTGGTAATTATTATGAGACCATCTGCTGGTAAACACATATATAGAACCACCCTAGACAACTGGCCAGTAGTAATGAGACATTGATAATCTTTCCAAGTGGTAGACAGGCTGACACCAAATGGATAACCAAGGGGAGGAGGGAGTGGACCTTTAGCTACTAGTCTAGAGATGTGATTCCTCACCATCTTGTGTTTCATCAGAATAATTTACAATTCAATTACCTGTTGGAAGCTCAGAGTAAAGCTTATTACATATATTGCTGGACTTGACTTTTCCTGGTTAGGATTGCTTTAACCTACAACGATTATCTATGATAACAATAATGCTATTGCCCAGGTCTGAGGGAACTGTTTGGTTTCTTCAGACAAGAGGCCTAGAATTTTAAATTTCCACACAAAGGTTAGTATCATGTTCCAGAAAGCATACAAAGGAGAGCACTTCATAAATCAATACTTACATATGTGACAGAATAAGCTGTGTGACAATTTTTAAAGGTCATCCTTTAGTCTATGAACTCTTCCAAAACAGAAAGCTATTTTTTCAGAAATTAAAACTACAAATACGCTAGTGAAAGAGCAAAATGCTTGAATTTTCGTACCAAATTTCCATTAGCATTCAATGTCCTATAAAAGTGCTTAATGGCCTCTTGAACACTGTACTAATTTGAGTCCATTAGTGTAATAGGCAGGGATTAAAAGCAGAAACAAAGAGATCATTAACCATGAAAGTTAAACACATCTGTTCATACTCCATCATTAAAATGACAAATATTTAATCAAAAAGAAACATAGGTCTTAGTATAGGAAGATGCAGTATAAAAATCGACTCAACATGATGTTCTGCCAAACTTACACATTGCTCTGAGGAGGAATTTTATAGCATCTTCCATCTTAGATGCCAAGCAAAAGTCCTATAGTGGATACCACAAAGGAGCCACAGAGGTCTGCAGTGTTTTGGAAATGAAACCACAAATTCAGAAGAGTGTGTTCAGCCAATGCACCTCTAGCTGTGTTGACAAAGTAAGGAAAAGCTGATGTTTACAGTCCCTGAAGCCACAAGCTGCTTGTGGCATGGATGTGATAAGACATGGATATGCTTGTGATGTGCAGGAGCCTGTTGCACTGATCTAACCTCTGGGATCATCAGCTCCTAAACTGATTCTTTCAGCTTGGGAGAAACAGTCCATCCCAGCCTCTGGGAATCCCCAAAACTTTCACATCTATGAAGCACCAAAAAATACTCTTAATTTTGCTATTCCTTGAGGATGGTGTCGCCCATGCTCATCCTTTCTTGGAACTATATGTAAATGGATGCTGTTGTAGAAAACCATAAATTAAGACTTCTGTAGGAAAATTGAAGGTTTGTGTTTCATCTCAAAACTGCAACCAATGCTACAAAATGGAAAAAATAATACAATGCCTTATCAGGTCATCTCTAAAGCTAGTGTATAGTTCTTTCTTGTTTCAGTGTGTGTCACAACAGCTTCTACTGAAAGTCTGAGCAACATCACAGCATCACTACCCAGAACCAGCTCTTTTTGTTTTAGTTTCTCAGTCACTAGTTAGTCAGTCCTGTGTCTTAACTGCTGCTTCTTCCCTTTAATCTTCTCCCTACAGCTATTTATAAAACCTTTTTAACACTCTTCCTCCCCTCCATCCACAGTTTCTGTTATCAAGCAGGATAAATCACTAGTTAATTAATTACTGATCAACTAATATATAGGCAATTATTCAGTCCTAGAAATTGATATTTCTATTTATTTTCCATGTAAACTTTGCAGCTGAACTCCATTCATCTCCAACACCTTTGTAGCTTAAATGAATTTAATCTTTTATTGTAAATAGCGAAGACCAGCAGGTTGGAAGGGGTGCATTAATTAAGAATAATACATTGTTAAGGCTGTTAAAATTACAGGCTAAGCAAACACTTTTTGAAGTCCTTAACGTAATTTTAATCCATGACCACATGAACAGGACACCAGCCTTGCGACACAGACTGAAGAAAAGTTTCTGAAAATCTGGAACTCTCTCATTTTCATTTCTCTACCTTTACATGCCAGCAATTTTAGGGAACTCTACTACAGAATGAGAGAGTCATACTCATTAAAGTTAGTCTGAACACTAAATTTATTAATTCTAATTTAAATTCTGAAGGACTTTTCCCATTGCATCAAGTGCTTTGCAAGTGTTAAAGATTGCAATAGAATAAAACCTGTTTATTGTACTTAGCTTAAAACAATCACTCCTCAATTCCTAACAGGCGACCAGCTGTATCTTTCAAGCCTAAGTGCATGGAACACAGCTCCTAACACAGCTGAGCAACAAAGATCAAAGCCAGAAATCTTCTGCCATTGTCATCTTGGGTGAAAGTGCTGTCCATAGCATGGGAATCCATCTGTCCACAGTGGATCCTTACTTTTGAAGCGATGCTTCTCTTTTCTTGAAGTAGGTATCTGAATAAATGCCTTTCTGTCTTCACTAAATACATGAGGAGCTCACAAGTCTCTGTCCAAGGTGTGTGAATCTTTTCCTTAGATATCTGAAGCTTCATTTCCAGCTGAGTGGTGACAGTTGCCCTGACCTCGCTTCCTTGGGCAGCATCCCTTTGGAAAGAGGTAGTTGGCTGACATTGGTTTGTCTGTTGATTAAAGACGCTAAGAGAGAGGAACCATTCATATTAAACAGCCTCACCATTCTGTTAGCTGATGGAAGGAGTGATTAGCATTAAAAAATGTTATTGAAGAGGTTGATGTACCTCCATTTTAAAACACATTGTGACTAAGAAATGTGTTAGATAAACAATGGTATTTTCAACATTTACAAAGCTCACAAGGAATAGCAGTCCCTTGTTCACTTCTGTCACCACTCTTCTGGCTATCTCTGGTAACCCTTGCTCCCAGAAAAACTTTCTACATGGAATATCTTGTTTCTGGAAACAAAAAGCATCTGAAATCTTATTAGATTATGTTTACATGAATTTTCCAGTCCAGTAATGCATGTCTAAGTACCTTGGATAATTCAGATAAGTTTCTGTACTAAAATCTAAATTAAAACAAAGCTAAAATTGCTTTAAAGGGTTATCTATCATTAGACAGATATGTAACCAGAGGAAATAATGTAAAAAGCCATAATAAATACAGATATCCACTGTTCTTTTTATTATATTTCTGTTCTTTTTAGCCAGTTAACCCTGGAGTAGTTTGATGTGCAACATCTGTATTATTTTCAATCATCTCTCCTTAAAGAATATCAATAACACAAAAAAGCTAACAGCTGAAAATGCAGAACCCCTTTCAGGAACAGGTTTACGGGTTTATTCTCCCTTCTCTTTAAAATATAAATTTGCCAGGCCATTTCCCAACATTGAGGAAGGTTTGATTTATGATTTTAAAAGACCTGTCCTTTTAGAAACAAAGCTATACACTTATATGGAGGATAGGACCCAACAGGATCTTGTGGTACAATCTCAGTTATCATAAAATCATAGAACCATAGAAAGGGTAAAGTTGGAAAGGACTTTAAATATCAACTATGTTATAAATATTGAAAAATTAATTCATTCTTTTTAGATAGATATCCTGTATAAAAATATATACTGTATCTAATGCCTCCACCTCCTTGAAATAAAAGTGTGGTGCAACTACAAGTCGCTTCCAGGAATAGGAGACCCATTCATCTGCAAAACAAAGAAAGGAGTCCCCACCAGGAGATGGGCCCTCTCTGGAGGTGGGATTGCCAACAACTGGTGATCATCACCTGATTAGAATCTTATCTACATCAAACCAGTGGGCATGTGAATGCCAAATTCCTGTAAATCTAATCAGGAGACCCAGCACTGCCTGGAAAACCATTCACCAGATCACCAGAGGGAAAGAAGAGATATGAATTTGAAACACCAACAGAGTAGACAATGGGATGAGGTAACTTCTGCCTCGAGCAAGAAAAACTGCATAAAACTAGACTATACACAGGCAGAATTTGTAAACCAGGGAGGATACGGCATGCTGTCAAATCTGAAGTTCACCCAACATCAATCCCAGAATCCATGCTATCTGATTAATTTTGGATATTTTCCATAAAATTCTATTTCACAAAAATTTATCAATAAATTAGCATTCTTTTATGAAATCAAACTTGTTATTTATAACAATCTAGATCCACCTCTTTGCCATGGGCAGAGACACCTTCCACTAGACCAGTTGCTCAGACTCCCATGCAACCGGGTCTTGAGCACTTCCAGGGATGGGGCATCCACAGCTTCTCTGGGAATCCTGTCGCAGTGTCTCACCACCCTAAAAATGAAGGATTTCTTCCTAGTAGCTAAACCTGCCTTCCTTCAGTTTAAAGACATTCCTCCTTGTCCTATTAATCCATACCCTTACCAAACCCTTCAGCTCTTTTGTAAGCCCCCTTCAGGTACTGGACATCTGCCCTAAGGTCACCTTGAAGCCTTCTTTGAAGATGGAATAGCTCCAGCTCTCTCAGACTGTCTTCCTAAGAAAGGTGCTCCAGCTCTCTGATCCTCTGGACCCAATCTAACAGGTCCATGTCCTTTCTATGCTGGGGGCCCCAGAACCAAACTCTCTAAATAGCCTCTCCCAAACTCCTCAAATGATATCTTAAAAGTAAGTCCACTGCTGACTAGAGATCTCCAACCACTTCCACCCTGACCATATTTATGACCAGTTACCTTTTTTACACCAGTCCTGCTCTTTAACTTTTGGGGACATTTCTTCTTTTCTACATTTATTTCCCAATGTATTTAAAGACCACATTCCAGTTTGCCATGCTGCTTAATCCATGCTCTTTCTCTCTTCTGGATTCCTAAAGTTCTCTACTTCATGTTTTCGTCACAGTTTGTCTTGTCTGTACTAATTCAAATGTGAATTCAACTTTTGGGAAGGAGCTGAGAATTTACCTAAGAGTCCAGGTGTAGTCTCACCAAGAGTATTGAGTCTTCCACAGATTAACTTTACTCTCCAAATGGTAATTCACAAATAGTAAACATTTTAGTCTTTGGCTTCTTCAGTCACTTCTAAATAAGGACCCAATTATTAATTTTCTTGTTATTAATCCTCAGATACTTGTACATAAAACTACTGCTTCTTGAATCCCTCTATTGGCATTCCTGTAGTCACAGCTGTAGTCTATGCCTTTATTCATTTTTGATATCTCAGTCTTCCTTCTGTGTTGATGATAATCCAATTTAATGCACACACTACCTGGTTTTAAGTCAAGGTCAATAAAAATTTGTCAAAAAGATTAATCCTTGAGAAAGTCCAGAAACAGCTTGCCTTCAGTCTGGAGTCTAGTTTTCTGACACTATCATCTACTGTTTCCCCTTAGTCATGGTGACACATTTGTATTTTTATTAACAGTAGAAGCCTATAGGATATTTTACTATAATCTAGATATTGAAATACAAAAAATATGGAGTTTCCCAGTGTTTCTTCTCAAGAAAAGTGATTGCCTTTTCAAAGAAAGTTTCTTCGTCTGGTCTCATCTATACTTGGTGGGTAGTGTTCTCTTCTAGGGAGCTCAAATCAGGTGGTGTGATTAAGGGGGAAAACATCTCTGAGGGTTTTCAGAAAAACCTGTGCATGTGGGTAGATGATGAAGGGGAAGGGACTTCTGTAGGTGCCTTTCTCACTGAATTCCAGCTGAATGCATTCAGCGTTGGCAGTCTTTATCTGCAGGGTCCATTGAGCACTATCACATCTGAATATTTTTAGAAGTGTTTTCTTTCTTGCTTTAATTGACACAAGGAGACCAAGGTAAGTTATGGAAAATTAAAATTTTAGTGATATGTATGAAGACTTCAGCAATCAAATTGAAACATTGTGGCATCTGTAATAATTCTGCTGCAGAAAAAAACCCCATATTTGGGTTAGAATTTAAGTCCTTTTAGTCATGTTGTTCTTCATCCCTTCTCAGACAGTGATCTGTTACCCAAGCAGACATCCTTCAGAAAACAGTGTTTTCTTTTGCTGTAGAAATGGCATCTTCCCAGACCATTTGTTCCAACTTTGGCCTTCATTTGTCTAATTCAAGGATAGAGAGAGGGTCTCCCTGGAAATCATTATTCTTTATCCATTTATCATCATACAAATACTTTTCAGAATAAAACAAAATGGACAATTTAAATGCAGGCGGCTTAAGTAGGACATTGTGTTTCTCTCCAAATGAGCATTACAATAACATGAGCAATAAAACCATAATTTCTAACTAATTTCTAAATGTCAACTGTCCTTTTGAAAACTAATGAGAAATATAATTTTTCAAGGCCAATTTAGAAAAAATCTGAGGAAAAAATATGTCTCTATGGGCCGTAAGATGTGAATTTTATTAAAATCAATTATTTGAGATACTAAAATACATTAAAATTATTAGGTAGATGGCAAAACACCTGAGTTTTCCTCAGAGTTTTAAATAGATTATTTTGCCTACTTCTGAAACCACTTAAAGGATCCAAACCTCAAAAAACGAGCTTAACCTTTTACAATAATGATTTTAGATATCTTGCTTGCTTACCTTTCAACTTAGTTTTCTGTCTTCCTCCTATCCCTAGATTTCTCCCCAGCACTCCAATACTCAAGAACAGAGGCCTCCATGATTTTGCAATGCCAGCATGGATGAGATAATTCATGGTAATGTCTGCCTGGGGCTGGAATACATTAATGTCACTGGGACTCTTGTAATATAATTTTTCTTAAAATAAGTTAATTCTCTAAAATACTAGCAAATACTGTAAAGTAGGATATGCAAACCTGAATTAGAAGTCAGACATGCTTGGCATGTGAGTTTTGCCCTTTATATAAGTTTAACTATAACCAATTCTTATTATAGTAAGAACATGCAAGTTTTGTTCTAATATATCTCTGCTAAAGTCCTCCAGCTTCTAATGAGTATGCTCAGGTACTTGAAATTCTGTGGTGATAATAGAGAGTGCACCTTTTCCACTCAAGTACCCTTTTCCCTGTGACAAGATGTGAAAAAATCCTCTTGACCTATACAAAGAAAATTGGGCCACTAAATGTTAAATGGAAGTATATTGAAAGTTCATGAGGGAAAAAAGCATTCTTCAGTTGTTAGAAATTACTACTTTGAAATTTCTATGAAGTTTATAATGTATGAGATGGTTAAAAATAAGATAAATGATTGGCATATGCATTTATTACTTTTTCCTATTTCAGCCTTCTCCCTAAGCCCATGCAAATTTAGTATGCCATTGGTTTATTGTACAAGTCATAAAAGAACACAGACATTATGTAAATAGTTTCAGTGGAGAAATGAAGTGGAAAAACTCATTTTGCCGTAAAAAGAATAAGTGGTATTACTTATCATTCCATGGGACTTAAAACTACTGAGCTTTAGAAATGTCTGATAATTTCCCTAGGCTTTCAGGTAAAATAAGGAGCAATGAATTTTTGCCAATCCCTTCCTGGACACAGCATGCCACCCCTAAGGAAGAGAAAGCAGATGGGGAAAGTTAGCTCCAGCTCCTGATACCTGTTACACACATGAAGAAAGAGAAAACAATTCTCTTCAGCAAAACTTCTCTAGGTTTTCACTCCAGACTAATTGGACTGGAGATGAATAGAGATCGATAGGATAGGATAGGACAGAACAGGACAGGACAGAACAGAATAGAATAGACCTACAGCAATAATCCAGTTCAAATGTCTGACCACTCCAGGGCAGAAGAAAAATTAAAGCATGTTGCTAAGTGCATTGTCCAAATGCTTCTTAAACATTGTCAGGGGTGGGGCATCCACCACCTCTTTAGGAAGCCTGTTTCAGTGTTTGACTCCTCCTCTTGGTAAAGAAATGCTTCCTAATGGTCAATCTGATCCTCTCCTGGTGCAGCTTTGAGCTATTCCCACGTATCCTGTCACTGGATACTGGGGAGAAGAGCTCATATCTTTTCTTTCCCTCTGTTCAGAAAGCTGTAATTGAGAACTAAGACCTGATTCCAGTTCTATTTTATGGGTGCTAAATGCTGAATTTTTAAAGAAGTTGTTGTACAAATTTGTAGTGACTTGAAATAAGGTCTCTTTCAATTGAGGAATTTAAGGCCTCTTTTCCTTTTTGCCTTCAGAATGTCAACATTCATAGGAATTACCAATAAACAATGAAGAATTTATGAATATTTAGATTTTTTCAAGGTCTGGTAGAGCACTTGTAACTAGTCTGAAGTGATTTTCATTGACAATATTGGATTTTGGACTGAGTGGAAATACTGGTGGAATTGATTACTGACAGCACAATTATTGAAAAACACAGGTGTGTGAGCAGCTGGTACCACGTGATAGAAGGTTTTATTCCCATCAAAACTACAGGAAAGTTAAAGAAACTTAGCTAGGATGCAAAGCTGGCTTGAGGCAGAGGCACCAGCTCCAGTTACAACATCAGTGCCTCTTGGTCACTTCTGACTTTAGTTCAAAGAGGTTTCTGTCAGCTGGGGATTTCTATTCTGTGAATATGTGACCAATTGTTCCTTTGATAAAAATTTGCTCTGATAACACTGATACTTAATTGGATTTTTATTCAATACTAGAAGGAAAATGTCTATGTAAAAAAATATAATCTGAAAGACATCTTCATACAGAAGGTAGTTCCATCTGTTTTAACAAAATCTAGGATTTGAGTTACCATGATTCAATAATTTAGTCTCTACTAATTTTACTCATTGTACTGGTATTTTCTTAACATTTCTCAATTAGTATTAAAGACACTCAGTAGGAAAATTTATTCCACAAAGGTAAAAAATTTCATACAGCAGAGTGATTATTTTTTTTTATGTTTCCACTTCTAAGGTGCAATTATGTTTCGTATTATTTTCCACGCATAGCTAATTTTAAAACAAGTACTTAAAATTATTCCATAAACCAGTGTTATGATTATATCAATCAAAAAAATCAGACATAAACAAAGCTAAGGAAAACCAGATAGGGTATGGAAGGGGGTATGAGAGGCAAAAAAAGATGGAAGGAAATAAACTTAGAGAATGAGCCATTTTTGCTTATTTATGTTGCAGTGAAGAACTGCTAAGATAATGAAATGACCTGCCTGAAATCACTTTACCTTGAATTATACAAATAAAATCAATTCTTCAATTGAAATCTAAGGAAAATAAAGAATAACACAAGAAAAGTCACCTGGCCTTTCACTGATAACATCCCAAAAAGCACCTAAATTTTCTTTCTTTTCAATATCAGTTCTTTCTCACACAGACATAATTTTTTGTTGTCAAAAGACTGATTTTTTGATGACAGCACGAAGGATCAACATGGCCAGTTGCTGTTAAAAAGAAAAAGTGCCTATTTTTAATTTAAAATCAAAGGAACTTGCAAAGTAGTTAACATATAATAAAATTTAATGTCAGAAAGACCTCTCCACTAACCTTGCAGAGTTTCTTTAATTACACTGAAAATTTTCATATGCTCCATGCAAAGGACAGAGAATTTGGGTATAAGTTCCCCTGACCTATATTTGCGCTTGGTTTTCTTATCAGAAAGGAGTCAAGGAGTGGGACTCATAATAAGGAGCATTTTCAGGATATGAATTACTAAATTATACACAAAAGTTCAGCTTCTAAAAAAAGGATTGAGAATTTTCTGAGATATCCAAGAAATTAGGAAATAATAATAGAAATCATACACCACTTCTAAGATACCCTAGACAATTTAGTCAGGTGGTTGAAAATAGGATTTAGCAACACAAAAAATATGAAGGAAAAGGAACATGTTTGTAATGGTTTCTATTGTCATCTATCACCCAAAAATTCTTTGCCTCTTAGAAGGAATAAAATTAGAGCTGATAAAACACAACATAGCTTGAATCATTATGCATCACAGTCATGGCCTATCAGTAAAACTATGTTCTAGGGATTTTTAAGTCTCCTGGGAGTATTCATGGTGTCAAACCAACAAATCACACTTAGTAATCCAACACTATTTTATACCTGCATAAAAACAATACTTATGCAAATTAGATTTGAATGTGGAGGTTCCAGATTCCCTCATACCACCTTGGCAGTGCAAAAGGGTTTAAAGCTGGTTTAACTATGCTGTACCTCCATGTCAAAACCCCTAAGTAATGCCAGCTCCAGGTGAAATTTCTCCAGTGTGAATGTCAGAATTTTCACTGGGAAGCGGCGCTCTCTGTCCCGTTCCCTGAAGAGTTAAGCATTTCCTCGGAGCAGTAGGAATTGAACACACCCCATGTCTTACAGGATCAGACTTTACCTTGGGTGAATTCTAGAATATTTACATCAATTTTGCAGACAATTCAATAATGCAGGATTCAGTGATGCCCAAAGATAATCAGGTATGTGAAAATTAAAATACTCAAAGCTAACTTCCAATTCCATTCCTTGGGGATGGTGTCTAATATATGTTAAATCCAATCAGTGCCTTTTAACTTTCTTCCCTGTCACAGGGTTTCAGTTTACTAATTATAAATGTTCAGCTGCAATTCCTTTACATCATTTTCTCACAGGGTACAATTCAGCACCCTCTGAGAATCGAAAAAGGTTGCACCACCATTTGTCAAGGTCACAGCAAGAAAGGTTTTTCATTAATTTTAGATTGGCAAAGAATAAGAAATACTGTAATTGCTGCATTTAAACCATTCACTGCACCGACTCTCTTTCTACTTCACAGCCAGCCAATTAGGGACTTTATTTAAAATGTATGAATTGTACAACTGTCATTAAAACTCTGATTCTGAAGAGCTTATTTGCTTTCTTTGATGAAAGTATTGCAGAAATTAAATAATTTTTCAAAACAGTGACCCGATCATTCAACATTTGGTAAATAAAAATGGTTTCCAATAGATTTGACCACAGGTGGAGCCTCCATTAAAATGAGAGCTTTGAAGCTCCATTTCTGCAAGGCTGTGACTGGCTGCCATGCCAACACTGACCATCTGCCTCCTCAGTTTGACCTGGAAAACTCCCCAGAATGTTATACTTCTGTGGAAACAAACAAACAAACCCAAATTAAAAAACAAAACAAAACAACAACAACAACAACAGCAACAACAACAACAACAAAACCCAAAAACCCAAAACCAAGCAACCAAACAAAAAACCACAATCAAATTTTCTTCATTTGTGATAACTGCATCTCCAAGGAACATTTCTGGTTAGTGCAGCAAAACTGTGACTCACTTTCAACCAAGGCAGAGCCAGAGCAGTGAGTAGACCACTGGGCTTTCCCAAAGGAGGTTTCAGCTCTCTCTAGTACCCTGTATGTTTTCTAGAATTAATGTCCTTCTCAAAACAAACAGCTACACTTTATACATTCTATCTTTTTGGACATTTATTGAAAATTAGAAACATTGTTTTAGATGGATTTGTTTAATTTCTTTCCTTTTCGTGAACCTTGTCTCAAAAACTGTTAAGTGTTAGTCTGAGTGGCATGACACTGCATTCTTTAGCATCTTTTTGTGGTTGTTCTTCAGTAAATGCATCTCTTGGGTGGGAGTGCTGCTGTAGACTGTAAGAGTACAAGAAGTTTATCTTCCTGAGGGTTGTGGGACTTAGCACTGGAGACAAAATTTTCTCTCCTGATTTTGCCAAGAAACATTGGTTTTCTCATGTGATAATATGGCAGTCCTCAAGCTTTCCTTAGGATACAAAAAAAAATCATCCATCATTTCATTTCCTCATTGAAAATATTTTTTTATGGCTCTGTTTTCTTTTTGAGAACAAAAAGAAACCACCCTCTTGTCCTACTTGTACTGTTAGCCATGTATTAATCAAACCACATGGACATTTTCTGCTCTCATAACACAGTAAATTTGTTTTTCCTGATTCCCCAAACCAGGTGTGTAAATGAGAAGCTTTCTTGCCATCTCATCTCTCTTCTCTTCTCTGGTCATTAGGACTATAACACGAGATATTCAAAACACAAAAGACAGCATGGGAAAGATCAGCTATTTCTTTCTCCCTCCACCTGTTTCAGATGAATTTTATTTTCCAATGTAAACATATAAAAATACAGATACTCAAAAACCTTGTGTGAACAAAATAAGTTTTTGCAAGTGCATCAATTGACATTATTTTAATTGCAATTCACTATTGTGACTTTTCAGTTACTAGATATAGAACAAGGTTCTATATCTAAAACCATTTCCAGGACAGTATGGCCTTTTTGGATTAGCACCTGATTTTGCACACAAAGGAGCTATGTTAATCAGATTATTGATATTTCCAGGTCCATGTTCATTGGTCCATGTTCATTAGTCTATATCCAAACTCCACACTGAATAGAAGTTCAGATGCAACAGAAGATACCATGGGCTGCATTACCTTTGGTGTCACTTCTCAGGGATTTAAAGTGGATAGTAAGAGGAAAAAGGGACCTGTGCAAGCTTCACATTGGTCCCTGACCAGACTGAGCACATGCAGGGATTGCAGCAGTGTGCTACTACCTCCCTCCAGTCAGCCCCAGCACAGCCGAGACAATCCAATAACAGCCAGCAACAGACTGGCATGAACAGAGGGGAAGTGGTGCCCCAAAAACCTGATAACCTTCTGCCATTAATTGGCTGGCTTGGTAAATGGAGGGAGAGCATGGACATTGTCTATCAGGACTCCAGAGATTACCGAAAACAAATGAGTAAAGACTATGGACTAATGAACACTGCCTATATAAGATACTCATTGAGAGGCTGAATAAAGAGTTTGGTGATTGTGGCACAAAGTTTGGTTGGAGGTCAGTAACTAGCAGTGCATCCCAGGGCTCATTAATGGTCCTGTTTAACATCTTCAGGATGGCAGGATGAGATGACTTTCAAAGGTCCTTTAAAATTTTTACCATTCTGTGAACAGCCTAGGATCCCGGTGGGAGCCAGGATCCAGCAGGAAAGGGAATCCTACTGTGCTTTAAAGGACATGGGACAAAATTACCAATATAGAAATTTAATGTAAGTAAAAACTCTTCATTCACTACTGGATGGTCTGTCAGGAACTGCATTTGCTCCTCAGAAGGCATGATGAAGGAAAATTTAAACTCTCTTAGACTAAAAATCAAAATTCAGAATCATAAAATATAAAAAAAATAAACTATATGCCTGAATTATCTTTTTAATCTCATGGCTTTAGGCTGTGATGGAAGGACATACTCAAGGTTTTGAACATTTGAGCAAACAGGACTGATATAGGAAGTCTTTTTCTGACAAGCTTCATCGCACCTAACAAAATCACCCCTCATTGTCCCCCGTCTGCACTATTATACAATTAAACTGATGATCACTATTATAATTGTCAGATATTGTGAAACAAATGATCCCTAAGTCAGTTAATGGAATGCATGGTGTGAACATTAGGACAATTTTAATAACTTTTGCCTTTCATAGCCTTGCTGACTAAAACTTTGCTAAAAGAAGGTGAAAGTACAGAATAGTTGACCTAGATGCAACCTTGGGGAAGACTGTTGTACTGTCTCCCACCAAGATCCTGACAACCCCGCCAATAAGCAAGCGAAGACTGAATCATAGAGGCAGCAGTACTGAGGAAAGAAGCTGTGATGCCTCCCAGGAGAGAGGCTCTGAGGAGGCAAGAGAAACCAAAAGTGGTCATGGATGGAAAGCTCACACTGCTGTCCTGGGGCAGAGTGGTTTCATGTCTGCAGTTCTGAAGACAACACAAGGGAAAATGAGTGCTTGCACGGAAGAGAGGATATTTTTACCCATTGCCTAAGATTACGACAATTGTGATCTGCTGACCATAGCACTGGCTGCCAGGGGCATCTATTTCTAAGAGCAAAGAAACGTGTCTCAGAGACTATGTTCCTTCTCAGCACAGGAATTCCTATTTTTGATGTCTGCTTTTGACCATGAAATCTCACCCACACTACTCAAATTACAACCCATTTTGAGTAGCTTTTAGAAACAGCACTTGTCCTATTTTGGTTTTCCTAAACATAGTTACTCAGTTGATTAGGCTATTCTTGCAAGACCAGTAGTGGCAAAGTGAAACATACACACAGGCAACTTTTTTTCCAGGATGTGACTGACATCAGCAAAGTCAGGGTCAGATTGAAGGGGATTGCCAATAACATGCTGGGTGCAGTCACTCTGTAGAACATTGTGCAAATTAAACTAGCTAAAATAATTTTTGCCTTTCTCAAACAGGAATCAGCTGGATTTACAAATAGTATTTTAAGCATGAAAAATAAGGTGGAAAAATAGGCCAACCTTAATAGGTGATTTTAAAGACAGAGCAGAGCAGAGTAGAGTAGAGTAGAATAAAATAATTTCACTTGGAAGGGACCTACAGAGATTTTCTAAAACACTTCAAGGCTCACATAAAGTTAAAGCATGTTGCTAAGTGCATTGTCCAAATGCCTTTTAAATATTGACCGTCTTGGAGCATCCACCACCTTTCTAGGACTCTCTCAGCATTTGACCATATTCTCAAAGAACAAGTAAAGAAATACTTCCTAATGTCCAGGTTGTACCTACTCTGGTACAGGTTTAAACCACTCCCACATGTTCTGCCTTGGAGTCCCAGGATAATTGCTCAGCACTCCCTTCTCCATTTCCCCTCTTCAGGAAGCTGAACAACGAGGTCACCCCTCAAGCTCCTTTACTCCAAATAAGACAAGCTTAAAGTCACAGCACATTCCTTCCAGCCAATTCCACCAGCTTTGTTGCCCTTCTCTGGATGCTTTCAAAGGCCTTCTTCAACTGCAGTGCCCAGAAATGCACAGTTTCTTGAGGTGGCACCACACCAACACTGAATACAGTGGAACAATTTCTTTTGCCCAGCTGGTTACGCACTCCAGAATAGGGTTCAAGCTTCCTTCTGACTCACACTGAATCACTCCCCACCAGCATCCCCAGATTCCTCTGTGCAAGGCTGCTCCTCAGCCACTCCTCTTGAAGTATATGCTTGTGCCTGGTGTTACTCTGCCCTCGGAGCAGAATCCAACACTTGGGCTTGTTAAATTTCATTCCAGTAATCATTGCCTAAGGCAGAGCTGTAAATTGCATGGTAATGCTCTGCACCCACAGACAAATGTCATCACCAGCCTTTTTCTCAGGCTCATTTCTCCTTTGGTCCTATGAGCCTTCTTTTGGTACATAGCCTGCTCTCCTAGCTCCTGGGCTGACTGTTCCTATGATTTCAGTGCTTGGCAAGCATGCTTATGTCACTGAGGGTTTCTGCAGGGCTTGCATAAAGAAGATTCTGAAACAGCTTCATATTTTTTGAAGATGACAGATGACCCTTGGTTTTACTTTCAGGCTATAGTTTTTGGGTCTTTTGGTAGATTCACTTAGGCAAAGGTAGCTGATGTGAATTTCCTTGTGCTATTACAATAAGAAAGTTTTTACACTTTTATGTTTCCTTTAACAGAAATGTCTCTCAGGTGACAAAGCTGAACATGCTTTATGTCTAGCAGGGTTCCCTTTCATTTGTTCCCCATTCCCTTACAATTTTTTGTGGGCTGCCCAGCCATCCATGAACAGTGGAAATGTTTCACTCTTGCTTTAAGTCTAGGCAGCTACACTTAATATAAAGATCTGAAAAGCAGTAAAAAATTTAGCAGCTCTGTAAGGAATCAAGACTTAAGCCATTTCTGAGTAATATCATTTTCTTAAGACTCCTGAATGACACAGGTTGCTTCTGTTTTTCAGCTAACAGAGACATTGGGGGTCAATGCTGTGAGCTAAATAATAATGCTCTAGTTGGCCAAAGGTAAAAGAACGTTTTGCACCTGCAAAAGAAATGGGCAGAAAGAAGCAACTGTTTTGCTCTTCGGTCAAATTAAAGTACCCAGTAGAAGCTTTTGGTTTCTACCTTCTACTTCTTAAAAATAAAGTTAACAAAGAGACTAAAATGTGGGATCTCAGTGAGGTATGTTTGTTGTGAATGATGAGTAACCATTTACACTACTTGAGTAAATAGCATAGTTTACATGAGAATCAGGTCTCAGTTATTTCAATACACTCCCAGTAATATATCTTTCAAGTTCAAACAAATTCAGCAAACTGAATAATATTCTGTTCAACTTCTCTGAGAACACATGCACTGCTCCTGCTCGCTATCAAGACCTGAAGGATACAAGTATTTGACTTTAGAGGTTGTTGTTATGAAAAATTGCATAATGAATTTCTGAGTCTTCCAGGTGGAACACCTTATCTCTTCTATTGCTCATTTTAAAGGTTTGCTAAATATGGCAGGTGGCTCTGGGTACAGCCAACAAATTCTTATGCTACCAACAAGTATTAGGGATTATTGCCTTGCAGTACAAAATATGGAAGTTTTCTAACCATCTCTAAAAGGAAGAATTAAGAAATAAAATTAGTCAACAGGGTTCTAGTTTTGAGAGGTGCCTCCATTGACTTACTCTTTGAAATTGGTTACATTTTTTTTAGAATTAACAATATATATTTAAACATTATGTCTTTTACACATTATATATATGCACCAAAAAAAAAAAAAAACTTTAATTTTGCAAGATATATCCACTTCTCATGCTCAATACACCAAAAATATACCTTTCAGTTTGCTTTCATACACTGCTTGTTGCTCAGATAGAAAAGGGAGAGACAACAGCATGGATGACAGTATCCTTGAAATCCATATTCATTACTCTTATCTACAGGTAGGTTATTAGTATCACTACAGATTTTGAAATAACCTATTTTTCCTTATGAACCTATGGCATTTCATCCATTCTACTAGAGCACTGAGATACTCAGCTGAGTATTCTTAAATACTCCTAAGACAGCTTCTTTTACATGATGTTGCAAATTTTTAGGACATGAACATTTGGCTACCACTTCCCCACAGGCTCATTTTGAAAGATTTCTCGTGTGGGAAGCTTAAAAGATGTTTTACGTTTGCTGGGATTCTGTGCAACCTTAAAACCCAAGATTTATAAATGCATGTGATACAGAAAGGTGTTTATGATGTCAACACACTGAAACACTCATAAAAATGCCTTCTGCTTTTATTTTTTCTGTCAGGAAAAAAAAAATGTACTTAAAGTACCTCTTTGCTTTCTTTATAAGGGATTTTTTTTTAAAAAAAAGATTCAAATGCTTCAGTGTGAGCAGGAAGAGCATATACTCCTAAAAATGCGGATCATACTTATATCACTAATGACAGTACCATTTCTTCTAACCTGTATGTAATTTATGATCATTTCTGCTTGTGCCCAGAAGCAATATGCTATTTAAAACGATAGTGTGTGATGCCATGACAACTGGCAGGTGCCTTATAAAGCCTTTCTTTGTTCAAAATGTGTAAGTGAGTTATTATACTTTTAAATAGGAGAAACAGAGCTCTGTTGTATTTTACGCAGTGCACGAGCAACCTGCAAATAAAGTCAAATATTATTTTTATACCTATCTATAGATTTCACAAAGACCAATTGCAACAGCTGCAATGGAAAGTCAAATAAAATACACTGCCCCACATGCTGCTGCATAAATATAACAAGCTCAAATTTTTAGCCAAACTGCTTTCTGCTTTTAGATGTTGCTGACTACAGCAGAATCATGAGTCTGTGTACTGTCCTTTTCTTTTGCTAACAAGTCGAAGAAACTTTCTTTGAAAAGCAAAACAAAACTAACTTCCAGGCACTTTTCTTTCCTTTTCTATTTAGCTAGCTAATTTGTTTTAAACTGTCTCATTTGATAAACAGTGAAAAATCACTTGGTGTCATTACAGATTTGAATGCATATGGTATTTAATTTTCCAGTTAGCAAGAAGAACTCAGAGACTGTCTTGTGTTTGTCTGACTCCTGGGATCACTGGTACAAATTGATGTCCTTGTTGCCTTTACCCTTTCGGGGACACAAAAAACAGTGGTAATATCTTAAATTAGAATCTATTTCAGCTTCTGTTTCCACTCAAACAGCTGAAAATGTAGCCCACATCAAGACTGGATTCTACATATGCAGAAAGCCTAATTTCTATAGATCTCAAAAAGAAGTTGTGATCTTTTGTGACCTGAAGTATCAGATCTGAATATAGCACCATCATACCTGGCTGTAAGAATTTAAAGCTTGATTTAGTGTTCTCTGAAGCCAGTGGAAGACTCTTATTGTCTTTGGCTTACTTTGGATCACACCAGAAGCTCATGGTCTGATTCTGCACTCCACAAAAAGTGAAGCACTCCAGTAGTACCTCTTGCTCCCTGTGAAGGCTGGTCAAGCTTGGAAAGTAAGAAAGAAATGCCAAGTTGCCAGATGATAAAAAAAGGAAAGAAAGAAAAAAAAAAAAAAAAAAAAAAAAAAAAAAAAAAAAAAAAAGGAAACAGCTTCTTTTCTTCTTTTAATCTCTCAGTTTAAATTTTGCACCACAAAAGAAAGTTTATTTTTATCACAAAATGTTGATGCATTTTTACAAAGACTTCACCTGTCTGAATTTGAACAGACACCATGATTTTAAGTGAGCAGTTCAAAAGTTTCACAGCAAAAATCAAAAGGATGGAAGAGCTTGATCTCTTCAGTATATTGATAAGGGCTGTCATAAATGGGAGCAGTTTCTTAGCTCCTGCTTGTGCCTGATAAGGATAGTCTCATCACCTGCTAGCAACAACCTGAGTTTTCATAAGCTATTTTAGAAGTGATTCTGTGTTTGTTCACTGTGTGACTCCACAAGGATGCCACTACCTTTGAAAATACGTGTTAACATTGGGAACATTTCTGTAATTGTGTTTTCAGATCTTTCTATTAGTGTCTTACCTATGTCCTGCTGAGAAGGGTTCAGTCATCTGGTACAAAATAGCTTAAGTCGTTACTGGATACCAGTATCTCTGTGCAGGAAACCACACACAGGTTAATCATGGGCAGAGACCCCTCTGCTTCGAATGAGAAATCTGTAGCAGCTCCTCTAACATGAGTAGAGAAAGCCATCAGGGCTTCAGCTTGTCTATCATGAGACATGCAGGGACGTTTTGCCTCCTTGTTTGCCTCCTAAGGCTCAAGAAGGCTTAGATTTAACTCAGATTGAGATGGGAGGATCTCAGCCTCAGCCCCACTTTGCAAGCACTGTGGTTCTTTCCTTGTTTTTTAGGGAAAAATTGCATGATCCTATTCTAGCTCTGCTTGTTTGCCTTGCCTCACAAATAACTTATCTTCCCGTGGCACCCAAAAACAGTGGCACCCAAACTAGTGGAAGTTTTCTTGTTCCTAATACAATATGCTTCTTACTAGAGCCAAGCAAAAAAAAAAAAAAAAAAAAAAAAAAAAAAAAAAAAAAAGCACCTGAGGCAGCCTGTTAAGGACCTGCACTGATGAAATTGGAGGTTTAACCTTGATTAGACATCAGAGGATCTACGTGATGTGAGCCATTATTAACATTGTCAAGCAATGAAAAGCTTCATTCATAGATCTTGCCTGCTTAGACATCAAAGTCAACCAACCTCAAAAGAAATCTGTGGGGAACCTGGCATCCTTAGTTCTCATATTGATCATATTACTTGTTCTGAAAGTTTCATCCAAGCTCTAGCAGTGCTTGACCTTGCAGAGGGAACATGATGTACAAACAATGCTAAAGCCTGTGCTTGCTTTCTTCTTCTTAAAGTAAACACCAGGTGAATAATTGATATTAAATCATATATTCTGTAAATCATCTTGTTTTCTGCAAATAACATCCTTAAAAAATTACATTGGAGAAAATTATATTAAGTTTTCTAATATAAGTCAAAAAATCATGGATTAATAATTTCTGTGTCTTGCAAAACACTCAGTGTCTGACGTTCATATATCAGAATAAAGCTTTTTAGCTGGGCACAAGGTATACATTTGCTCATTATAGAAAACAAATACAATATGATCATGGATCCAAACAAAATAAATTTTAAAATTCAAATGGATCTTCCAGGTAGTTTCTAGGCAATATATTCCCAAACCTTATCACAGTCTAAAAAAGGAGAGTGCCTGGATGATACCACCTTTCTCCTCAAGGTATACTCTGTCTCAGAAGGTCTCTGTTACAGGAGGATTTTATTCTGTTTGTGAAATTCCTATGGCTATCATTGGGAATTCTTGCAAAGGGGGGCAAGAACAAATCATACAATGAAATTATTCATTGCAGTCCTCTAACTATATCAGACAAATTAAAAATTATATTGTATTTTCATAAAGATTGAGATAGGGTTTTCCATCAACTGTTTTTACGAAGAGGAAGTATGTCCAAAGAACAAGCTCTAGCTGGATGAAGGACAAAAAGCAGTTCAAGGAAATAACATGTGGAATGTGAACTTCTATTTTTTAAAATGCTACCCGAAGCTTTGATCCTAAATGCAAAGCTGAAAAATACTGATAGCATAGGAAAAATAAATAGAAAATATATTAAATATACTTTTTTGCATTCAGAAGTCTTTTATACATGTTAAAATTTATCAAGAGGGAATCTTTACATTGTTTTAAAATACTGAGTTAAATAAATAAATAAATAAATAAATAGATTAATTTATGCGATAGCAATTATTTTCTTTTAAACTAGTCAAAAGAAAGTAAGTAGGGGAAATTATAAAGGAGCCTGTGGATGAGGAGAAATGGTTATGTAAACAAGTAATCCAAGATTTGGGAAGAGACACAGATGGGCCTCCAGCTGGCCAAGGGGATATTCCTTACCATATACAGTCATTCTCAGCATATAAAGTTGGGGGAAGAAGGAGGAAAGGGGGACCTTTGGAATTGTGAATGTTTGTCCCCCCAGGTCACCACTATGCATGGTGGAGCCCTGCTCTCCTGCAGGGCCACAGGAGGGAGTGAATGAATTCCTTGTTTTGCTTTGCTTGTGTCTGTGCCTTTTGTTTTCCCTCTTACACTGTCTTTACCTCAGCCTGTGAGTTCTCTCCCTCTTACCCTTGCTAATCTCCCCCTCCTCCCACCAGGGCAGGACAAGTGAATGCTGTGTGGGCCATAACTGCCAGCTGGGGTTAAACCCCAACACCATTTCGTTCAGGCTCGTCTGGAATGCTTGAAGAAGAGATCGGGACTTGTATGATGAAAGACAAATTAGTCATGGGACTTCATTCTGCAAATGCAAGTAATTTTCTAAAACTTACAAAAGTGGGAAGTGAAGAACCAAGGTTAGCCTTGGCAGCTCCCTCAGGCAGGGTGAAAAGGGCCACTGCAGCTTTCCCCAGCCCCACGGGGCACCCGCACCCACAGGGAACCACTGGAGACCCAGCTCCAGGGGCTGGAACCACAGTAGAGAGTGGTGGGACACCCAACTGCAGAAGGCTTCTCCACCTGAGGAGACAAGACAGCTGCTCCAGCCAGGAGTGTTTTGACCAGCAGATCCATGTTTAGATGCTGGTCAGGCAGTTTAGATGCTGGTCATTACTTTCAGAAGACACTGACCTTTCTCACGCAGAGCACTGGGCAAGTATCTCCTGCTGCAGAACAGGAACAGCATATTGTGCATTTGGCTTTAAGTCACAAAAGATAGAGGTGGAAAATTTATAGAAGCACAGGGCTGGGACCTTATCCATTTGTGCTTTTATGAGGCACCTAACTTGGTATTTACAAGATGGTAATTATATTATTTTAATGTCAATGGCAAATGTTTACAAGAATGTAGCTATTTGATTAAAGTGGGAGATTAAATAACCCGTTTACTGTAACCTAAATGGCTAATTAAATAACAAGAGAATATTCATGGAAATTATGGTTTAACAAATATGTGAGCATTATATATTAATACTTTAAAATACACTATTGATTTTGTACCTCATTAGTTAAACAGTCCCTCTGTTAATATGGTTTAACAAATATGTGAGCATTATATATTAATACTTTAAAGTACACTACTGATGTTGTACCTCATTAGCTGAACCATCCCTCTGTTAATAACAGATTGGAAGTACTTACACTGTTAACAGTCTTGATTCCTAATTTATATTACCTCAGTGCTGGTTTATGTTGCCCTGTTTGCAGATCCCCAGACATTTACTCAAAACCCCAACAAAATATAACATTCAGCTCCCAGCTGTCGAACTTTGTGGAAAAAAAAATGCAAAATCATCTGTTTTATGGGCTTTTGAAGTTACAGTCTGAGATACAAAAGCTCATCTTGAAGTTATCTGAAAAATTCCAATGAGAATAAATATGGAATTCTAGAATCTAATCGAAGTCTAAGAAAAACGCTTATTTGGGATACAGATTTTTCTAAAACAAGTTCCACCTTACTAGTAGAGGTGCTGTAGCTAATGATATTTCTTCATTAAAAATCCTTTAAAAAGACTTTTTTATTATTTGTTTTAAAATATTACTGGAAAGAAAAAGGGGAAACTCCTGATGCTTTTATTTTTACATAGCATTCCTTGGCATGAGCTAGGCAATTACTGCATTTATATAGTCTATATGTCGTGCTTATAGCTTTAGAATAAATGAGAGCCACAGATACGGTATGTCCTTACCTCCCTACATCATCATGCTTTTAAGTAATACTTGAGGTCTCAAACAAAATTTCTTTCTTAATACCTTGACTAATATATCTTAATAAACCTTGAGGATTTTTTGTTAAAGATGTTGTGAAAAGAGAAGGTAGCAGTTGCAAAAGTGAAATATGAGGCATTTAAGTATTTCAATAGCATCTTTTTTCTTTCCCATTAATGATAAGGTGTTTTTATGAGTTACGATCTCCTTTTCTGGCCTGTGAAAGATTTCCAAAATGACGATCCTTGCGCAGATTATTTTCATATTTTCTATTAATTTTGCAGAATATCTTTTTTGGTAGAAGAAGGAAGGCAAAGAAACTTTGCTGGTGGTTTCGTACAAGTCTGCTTGTATGAAGCTTCTCGACCTTCTCTGATTGATGTCTTTTTGAAGAGCTGTGGCACTAAGCCTTTACATCTTCTCATGTCCACCATACTCTTACTCGTGACATTCAGTTTACAATCAGTTACTGATTCAGAGAATCAGTTACTGATAATATAACAATAAGAAGTATTTATATCTAGCGAAGTGTCCAGCCCATGTGCTGAAAATGGTACCATAGTTCTTTTGCTTTAATAAATATTCAGTATTAAAATCCCTAAAGGTGATGTTGAAAACATTTTCACTCTAAGGCATTTTGATCTTGTTTGCATATGAACAAATCCCACCTCTCCAGATCTTTTCAGGTTTAGTAAGTTCTCATACCACCAGGGAAAAATTCACTTCTGACTTCTTTTTCACATTCCCTTCTTTCTTAATTCTACACTGAAGCAGTTCCCTCTTGTCACTTGTGGTCTTAATGTCTTAGTATCAAGATTTCCTTCTGTTTTATCTTGTCTGCCTCAACAGCCAAGCTATTTAGATATTGCTGACATTCCTGCTTATTTCAGTGCTATTAAATTATCAGTTTAGTGTTGCCTACAAGCCAGAGGTTGCCGAACTTTCCACCTGCCACTTATGCTGTGCTTACCGAACACTGTATTTCATACAACATACTGTTGTTACCTCAACGCTAGGTAATAGGCCTGATATTCCTCTTTTATCTCCATTCTTTATGAGAACCAATCATCCAGTTAATTGCAATTTCAGTCTTGTCATGAATTTTCACTCTTCTTTCCCTGGAGGGTGTACCTGTTGTACAGAGACGTGCAAGTTCTGTCCTATCTTCCACCAGAAAAAAAAACCCAAAACAGCAAACCCACAAAAACCCAAACCTGAAAATTTAATGTATTCATAAACAAATATACCCTTTCTGGTGAGTGGTTGAGTTAATGATATAGTAATATTTGCATTGTTAAAATTTTCCCAGTGTCTTAGGTCACAACAATTTACAACATGAGCAAGTCATCAACTCACCCTCGGAAAGTTATGAGAAAAGAGTGGGGCTGATATAGCCTGAGATTTTTCGTACCAATAAACCATGCAATAAACCAGAAATCCTTGGGTGGGGTGGGAGATTCCCACACTAATTTCATGAGCTAATTTTCTTGACAGATGATGGCACCTGACAGATGACACACTTAGCAGAAATCAGAAGAAACTATGGAGTGGCCATGTGTCACCTCCACTTTGCAGAGGCAAGTTTTTTTCTTTATCTACCCTCTCCTATACTTTTGAGTTCATACTTGAGATTTGGCCTTAGTGTCCATGTTTACCCAATGCTATACTAAAAATAAAGCTTAATTGAGATAATTCATTTACTCAGTGCCTGCTCATTTTTCTTGTCTAAGAAATAAACCAACCACTTACCAAGTCCAAGTCTACCCAGCTGCTCAAAATTACTTCTTACCAGAGGCGTACCTTCCCATTAAGTAGTACAGCCATATGTTCAATGAGCATTAGACCTTATTTGCCTGGTCAATTCCAACAGGGTAAGGTCCAGAGGGGTCTGCTGCCCTAGGCAGACCGCCCAGCCCAACTAGTCTGTTGCTGAATGCCCAGTCAACCTTGCCAGCCCATGGAAACTGTACCTGTGCAATTGTGTTGCCCCTGGAAACTGGCTGCTCACTCCCCGACGAGAGTTTTTGCTCCCAGATCAAGTGTAATTTGGCAGCATTTTGAAAGTCTCTGGGTGAAAAAACCTTCTTCTTCTCAGGGCTCATTAACTATTTTGCAAATGGGAAATACAACAAGAAAAGACCAGCAAGAAATCACTGCATAACTTGTTTGTCCCAATAAATGTTTCCAGATAAAATTATATCCTAGCAGATTCTCAAAATGTCAGTGCAGATGCACACCAACACTAATTATATGACAGGCTGTGGAAAGGATTAGTCCTACAAAACATATCATGCTCGGAAACCAAAGAACCACAAAGAACAATAATTTTTATCTAACCACAGAAATTCATGTGGGCTAATGAGCCCTGTATCAAAAAAAACCCCAAAACAATCAACAGTCACAACTGTGAGAATTAACTTTTATGTGAAGTTATAGAGGGCTTTCTGCACAGTCCACAATATTTTTAATTAGTTTTTGTTTTCCTTCTGTTACATAAACTGCTTTCATCATTGTGATGTTACCATTTAAATTATATTTCTTATTCATTTAAAGTACTTTTGGTGCTACAATTGTCAGTAGTTAGTGCTGCTTACCAGACTTCTGTGTCCAACATAATTAGATGATGTTGTCCTACAAATTATTTCTAGATATGTTTCAAGCACTGCAATTATGCTCAGTGCGCTGCATTACAAGGAAAACCATTGTTGCTTACTGTCTAGGGTACTGTCCATGGATAAAATCACCTGCACTGTAGTTGTTTAACTGCAGATTCAAGAAAGTGACTGCAGAATAGTGACTCTTAAGCTTAAACAGAGAACATGATCTTTAAAAAAAATTGCTGTTATTTTTAGCAAGATAAATAATTCAAAGAGATGTGTGGTAACTATCTAACTGATTCGCTATATAACTTGGGCTATTTTCTTCTGTGTGTCTTATTCTCTGTAAATAATCTCTCTTAATCTTTCTTGGGGGCTCCCTCCAGGTACCCCAACATACAACCCCAAACTCATCCTATGTTTGTATCCCATTCAAGTCACATCACTTTTTCTCCATTTATTAAAATGTTGCCCATAAATCAGTCAGTATCTCTGCTCCCATCTCCCCATACATCTCCCAAATTTCTCTGACTATTCTACTAATGTACAGTTACATTTTTATCCCATCTCTCATGCTGGTTGCCATAAATGGACAATAACAAAATTTCAGATACTTCAGATGTCCTCATTTAGTGACAAAGTAGTTGATATCAGCTATTTTAATTCTTTTACTTTCGCTAGGAGGGATCCTCATTTCTGTGTCCAAAAAGTAGCTGTCTGAATTCAAACTAATCATCCTTTATACAGCCAGCCAAAAGAGAGAGGTACTTTCAGGGTAGCCCTTATCTGACCTATTTCAAAGGTCTTTTTAAAGGAAGAAGTGTTCCTTTCCTTAGAACTGTCTATTTCTTACTCAGATAAATCGTACCTTCTGCATCTAATCAAGTTCTTACTGCCACCAGTGACCTTGTTTTTCTAATGCTTCTAACATTTATCTCCAAAGTAACAAGACTAGAAGCCCTGGAACAGGTTGCTCAAATTTGTTCAAAGTAAATCTATGCAAAAGATCTTCAAAACTAGACCTGAGTCTATCAGGTTGAGCTTTCCATCCTGTGAGGTTTTGAAAATTTTATCTCTAACGAAGTAGAACAAAAAGTTGAAATGTTGACATTTTACCTGACTCAACTATATTAAAAGAACAATAAAGCTCAGCTACAAAATAGTAGGTCTTAATATATCTGAAAAATTTTTCTCATTTTCCCTCCACTTAAAAAACTCCTTCAAATCTTCAGAAAATAGCATACAAAATTTGGAAATGTATTGAAATTTTTATTTCAAAAGTTTGAAAGGGCATCTTTCAACCATGTCAGTGTGACATCAGAAGGCTTTGAAGCCCACTCCATTCTCCTACTGAATTTTGCTTTTGACAGATAATTATTTTCTGACTTCAGAGTCTCACCTGAAAATTCCTGATGGATTGCAGGTAAAGCAAATTTTAATTAAAAAAAAAGTCTTAACATAGATCAAGGTAGGTAAGGCCCACGTTTTGTATTAGTCCTAGCATGTCAGTATTTATTTCATACTCATTTTCATTTACTATAGTAAAACTGAGCAACTTAGCTTGGTTAGCAGTTATCACAGATGTTTCCAGATTGAGGTGTTATGAGCTTGGTTCAAAGCCAAAACTGACTTCAAAGGCATGCTGGGGTAAAGCCATCTGTCTTTCTAAGGCCAGCACCTGCTCCAGGCAGCTTTCTAAACTTCACAAGACTGCCTAAATAAACGTGTCCCTCAGAGGCCCCTAATGGCACAGGAACACTGTGCAGGACAAACTCTGCCTTTGTGGTGTCCTAGTGGCCGGATGCCCACAGACATCACACTTGGAAGTGTCATGGTGTGCCTAGGAATAACCTACACTGTAGATAACATGATCTTGTTGCTGTAGTATTCAGCAGTGTTAGGACCTGATATGATTTTATTCTGCACTGTCTAAAAATGAGTTTAGAAATAAAAAAGTAATTACTTTCCATTTAAGTTTGGCGAGAGTTGAATTTTTAATAATTTCAAAGGGACTCACCTGGCCATCTGTATCTTCCTCAGTTTTCAGCCTGGAGAAAAGGCTGGCCCTGAGCTCAGACCCTGCTAAATCTAATTCATACTAGACTACCAAAGACAGAACTGAGGGACTAGTGGGCCAACCTCTTCTGTTATTCAAGAAATTACAGCTCTTAAATTACTAGGGAAAGACTTCACTACCAAAAAATTAGGTCATCTGCTTCCCACCATATCAACTTTTTTTTCACTGCTTTTAAACTCAGTAGTATATCTTCAGCGGTTCAAAAAAAACCCATATGGCAAATTTGGGTAAATGTCTTTGTTCAATTTTTGCTATAACTTTTAATTTTTGAATTAATTTCCTGATCCCATCAACAAAATGCTGGCCTTGAGCTTCTGGAAATGTCTTTCTTGCAGTGCCACTATTTCAAGCTAAAAATTCCTTCCTGAATCAAAGTATCTTTAGGCTGAAGTTTCTCATGTTTTTACTTGGCTCAGATAATGGGTATGGAAATGTTAGACAATTGCATTTGACTGCTTGAAATAGAAAAGTAGAAAGAGAAAATCTCTTTCATGTTTTAAGAACTTTCAGATGCTATACTTATATGTGGATAATTGAAAGCTAGCATCTGCACAAGCACATATACAATTCTCCTTATCTGTGGACTTAATCTTGTTAAATTTGATTACAGTTCTGTATTGAAAGGAAGAATAAAAGCGTAAGTGCCAAAATTCTAAAGGCTTTGGTGTACAATGCAACTGCAGTCTGAAAAATAATATTTGCTTGTTGCATTCAGGTGTTCTGTGTTCTTCATGCTGCAGTAGAAGCAGCTATTGCCTTCTTGTACCAGTATTGTCATTCAAGAGTAAGCAACTCTATCATTCCTACAGTCAGATGATGCTCACCTGAGAGCTCCTTGCTGACATTTAGATCAAGGCAAAGCCATAACTGCAAGGAAAAGCTGGGATCTGCCTGCAGGATGCTCTGTCATGATAAACTGGAGGAGTTCCTCCCACAGCCCAGGGGTTTGGCAGCCCAGCACAGGGCTGAAAGCTGTGGGTGTGCTCAGGGTAATTGCTTTGTGCACCTCAAGCTGCTCCATGTCTTCTGGTCAGGGTCACTACAACGGGGCAGGACAAAGCCTTGTTTTTTCAGTTGCCTGCAGGTTCCACAGATGTTTCTGTATTTCAAAGGGCAGAGAAATGACAGAGGAAATTCACACTCTTTTAAGATAATACGTAACACAGCTGGGATGAATCACACTAAGGAGATATCTCCGGCAAACAGGTCTGAGACAACCAGCTTATATTAAACACTCCGTGTCTAGACAGAGAGAGATAGGCATGATGAATGTCTTGTCACACGTCAAACACTTGAAACCAAAACTGGAGTAAAGCTGTGGAGAGACTTGTAGAAATTTTGATTTAGTGATGGAATGGCAATGCTGCAATAACAGTGTTTGCTCTTCCCAAAACCTTACAGGTTTTGAGTGACTGTCAAACACTACCAGTTTCATACTAACTGTGACTTTGTACATCCTTACAGTTGTTTAAATAGGTCTCCGTGTATTAAAACAGAGAAAAGATAGGTTTAAAAGAACCAGCATGACCTCCAGTATGAGAGTAGAGAAAAAAAAGAGGACAAACTATCCAGCATAACTTGGAGGTACTTTTTCCCTGACACAGGTGACATGATAGGTAGGAAATTTACCTCTTCTAGTGCAAAAGAAATAGTTTACACATCCAGGCATAATGGCTAGAAAGTTATAGCTCATCAATCTTCATCCATTTGGAGTTCTTTTTGAATTTTTTTTCCTCCTATTGAAGAGGCTGCAAAAGAGGCAGGGATTGGAACAAAGTGAGAAATCAGTATTCTAATGTTATGGTGAAGCCATATTCATGTGTACTCCATATGTACGTACACAAAAAAAATCCCCAAACCCTTTGCCAATAAGGGCTATTCATATTAAACATCCAAAGGCTTTCCAGGCTTTTTGGTAAATTGAAAATTAGTATCTCCTCCTTTTCAAGGAATGGCTTCTAACTAGCAATATTAAAAGGAAGAAAACACCGGAAACACTAAAATACCCTTATCTAAGTTGTTTCACCATTTTTTCAGGGATGTAAAAGAGATTTTTCAGTGGACATTTATTGCTTTAGAAAAAAAAAGAAACATTTTTCAAGTGTATATTTTTAAAAGCAATATGTTTAAGAAAAAGATATAATTAGTCCTGTTAATAGGGACATTGGTCAGTTATTAGCAACAATAACTGTATAACAAGTACACTCTAAATTAAAAAGGAAGTCTTATATTAGGTTTTTCTTTGAACTGCTGCAATACCCTGGAAAAAATCATGTCTAGAGAAGGACCTCAGTTGAAAATCACTTTTTTATACAAAGATAGGAAATAAAAATGTATAGATAATGAAGCATTTAGCATTTTTATTTTCATAGTTTGATCAATCAATCCTACTAGAAGAATAAGAATGTTTAATTTATTCACACTATGCATTTAGTACATATTAACTTCTGAATTTGTTAATTCAGAGGTGGTAAAGATCATGCTATTTTAGCTTTCTTGGATCACATTGCAGTGGAAGTGAGATCACATGCTTAAGAAGCTCAATCTTCTCCCAGATTGAGATTCACTTGCAAAAAACTAGAGGACATTGCTTTCAAATAAATCATAAGAAGAAGAGAAAGAAGAGAAGATCTTCTAAAAGATGTCATAAAACAGTCTTTGACAGTCAGCTGATAAACAGAGCTGAAGAAAAGTGAAAACTAGGACAAAAGATAAAATGTGTAAGGGGTTCACAAGAATACTGATGCAAAACAGTATATTGAGAAGTCACTAATACTGGAAGGAAACAGTATATGATGACAGAAACCATTAGAAAACCCCTTAGGCATACAAAACATTTTCTGAAAAAGGAAATTAAATTTGCAAGTTATTGATGTTAAAGCGTAAAACAACTCAGGAGCTATCTCTGATTTTATATACAAAACCAACTGCTAAGGGTTATTTACAATCTCTAACAGAGTATATGATACTTTTGTAACTTTTTATGAAGAAAATTCTATATATCATTCCTCTAAGAAATGAGAAGAAAATTCTAGAAATAGCAAACTTGCTGAAGCAATGTGAATCTTGGATAGGAGTAACACAAAAGAAGCTCTACTGAGTAAGACTAAGTATTCCTCTAGCCCAGTTTCTTGTCCCTGGCAATGACTAATGCTGGATGCCTAGGAAAGAGCAAAAAAGAGGACAAGCCAATACTGATACCTCCTGTATATATTCTTCTCACATCCAAAAATAATGGATTAGAGGTTTCCTGAGCCAAAGGTTTGACATATTTTATTGCTGTTTTTATTTAATAGTCCTGTGTAACTTTTTCTTCTGTGCATTTGTCTCATCCTTTTTCTTTATTTGGTGTAAGCCTCTGCAAGTTGTGTTCTACTCTTGCACCAGAGGAGTTTCACAGTTTACCACTGCTGCATGAACAAACACTTCTCTCTTGCAATAATCACCTTCTGATTTCACTTCATTTTTCTTCAAAAATGCAGCATATATTTTTTTTCTCTGTTTTTTCATCTTTTAGATTCATGATTTGAAAGAACCTAACTGTATTTTTACTTGGCCAAAATTTTTCCAAGGGGTAGAGTCTTTGTCATTGTTGTTCCCTCTGTAGAAGCTTCTCTATAAATTTGATCATCCTTGTTTCCCCCTATGTGCTTTCACTAGCAGTAATTATTAACTTGAGTCAAAGATGTCCTTCCTGCTGCTGAGCAATGGGCTAACCAAGGAAACATCAAGGGAAGATTCAATACAAAGCCTGGCATAACTCCAGAAACCTGTTTGTTTTTCAAGTACATCTTAAGGTATTCTAAGTAAAACTTAGTCCATAAATGGGTTTATAATGGTATTATACTAGCAAAAAACAATTATTATGAGAACCTGCTGTTCTGGACCCCTCAAGCTACCAGGAAAAGCCTGAGACACTACTTGAACAGGTCCCTTAATTAATCTCTCTGTTCAAAGACAAGGGGACATAATTTGAGATGGAGGACTTTAGTATGATCAATCACAGCAAGTATACCAAGTATGCCAAGCTATCTCATCTGGTTCTTCTGTTGTTTGATTGCAAAAGAAAAGGTTCATGTAAACCAATTGGTTAGTCTGGAATTTCTCTAACCCAATTTAAATCATATTTTCAGAATGCAGAAACCATGACTGAATCAAAACCATGAGGACCAGAAAAGATGAGATCACATTGAATGATTATTAGAAACTTGCAGAATGACAGACCAAACAGAAATAATACTTAGCTTAATAAATGAAATAGAAATTTTTAAAAGGAGGGTTTTCTCAAGGACATTTTTTGCATTTTCAGTCTATTCACAATTATGCCAGGTAAAGTAAAAAATGCTATTGGACTGCTTAAAATCAGACTGACACTGACTGAAAAGAGAAGAGGATTTAAATACTATCTGACATGATCAAATCAACCACTTTAAAGCAATAGTGAACTGAAAGTACTTTAATCCATCTCTTAAATTTACAAGCAGAGAAAGGTTATGAAAAACTTGTATTAGGAATTCTATGTTTCAAAAATGCATACTTCAAGTGCATACTTCAAGTGTATCAACATATTATTAGACAAAAATCTTTTAAATCTCAGCAAGAAATAGAGAGAAAAGGTATTATTCCAAGTGGTTTACCTCAAGTTATAATCCCAGTATTTAAAAATGACAGTAGGCCATTGAATAGCATGGGTTTGTGAGCAGTTCCAGGAGGAATATTGGGAGCAAAGCAGTTAATTTTATTATGGTAGAGAGGAGTCATTTTGCTATTGTTAGACATTTTTTGCTATACCCTATCCTTGTCTGAGTTTCTGAGGTCCATCTTAGTAGTCAAATTTCTCTTGGCATGGCCAAAATAGGGAAAAGATAACCATCTTGTTGCCCTTGACTGATGCAGGACACCCAGGCATTCCCCTTCAGTCTCACCCCGAATGATCAGGTATTTTGCAATTAATGTAGCTGTACGTGGTAGAAGTGACCCTGTGTTTGGTCCCAACACATTGTCCTGGGTGACAGAGTCCCAGCAGCATTTGCCAGGGCCATGGGGAAACTCTGGCCTTTCAATTTACATCTGCTTCTTTTCAGTGTGTCACTGTCACCCAGCTTGGGGCCTGGGGTTGGACTGTGCCAAGTCTGTAGCTGGTTGCTCATGGTGGCCTGTCCCACACCAAGGTCATCATTTTCCCCTGCCTGCTTGGCCCTTTAGGAGACTCTTTTGTGTAACACCAAAGCAACTACTTCAGCAGGAAGAGAAACAAGTCATAGAAATAATGCAGGTGGTTCTCAGTTCACTATTTACCTGTTATGGGGCAAAATAACACAGCCTATTCATATAATTGAATCACTGCTGGTTTTGAGGTTGAGGTCAATAATTTGCTGGGGCAGATAAGCACAACATCAATGAAAGGAGATGTACCCATCTGTGTCAGCAATGAATTTTGCTCACAATCTAGAGAGACAAAAGCGGATCCAGCAAATAACTGATAAGAAATGAAGAGAAAAAGCTATCTATTACCAGAATCATCAAGAAATTAGTACAGAGGAGTTACATTATACCGCACCCTCTATTCAGCCTGATCCTTTATTATGCAGAGGTTCTCAATTACTATTCACTTCAATAAGAATCTTGTAGCAATTCACAGCTCACAAAATCTGGATTGTGCTACTGTGACTGGTATGCAAATTGGTAATATGTGAGTCTATTAAATATAAATTAAACTCTAAGGGGTTTAATCTTTGATTTGGACCTACAGTGAGTGGGAGCTCTTATTAACAGAGGTATAATTCTTATCAGATATATACATGTGTGCAAATACCTTTTTTTTTTCTTGCCTTGAGCCAATATAAGAATAAAAAATTATATTAACCATTTCGTTTTCCTAGAAGAGACCTGGAGGAGCACACTTGAAACACAATCTTCCCATCATCAAGTTTCCAAAGTGTTTCAGTAGGACTACGTGCAGGACCATGGGTGGTGCTTGTCCTGTTACAGTGTGGTGCTGCTGTTTCCCACATGCATTGTAAGGTTGTAATGCCCAGCCTTTTCAGTCAACGTTATTGCAACATTTCCAGGCAAGAAGAGAAACTATGAATAATACTTTGAAATTAAGATAGATTTCAGAAAGATTTTTTGGTTCATTTGATTCAGAGCATAAAATGTTCAGAAAAATTAAAGCCTATTGCTCTTGTGAGCTTCAGTGGACCTGACATTTCAAGCTCTGAGATGAACTTTCTTGGCAGTCTTCAGTTTATTGAGCATAATGTGCTTTATGCCCTGGTATAGCCATGTTGGTAGACACCCGAGTGGGCTCATTAGAACAAATTCTGATAGGGTGTAGGTAACATTCTTTCAGATTCCAGTGAGATCAAACAAAGTGTCACAGCTAGTTCAATCCTGATCCAGCTGAATATCTAAGGGTGTTCTTATCCTTAAGGCTGAGGAGCATGGGCATAGATGACATTTTCTGATCATGTGAGGGCCCTGAATTTGGAATTCTCTAGGAAAATCCTGGAGAAGGACTTGTCTCAAGGTCAGACCATCTTTCTATTCCTTCTCAGCCACCTGGTCTACTGATGTAAGTATCAGTGCTGTATTAAGACCACATCACCTAATGAGTCTTTCATATTTAGCTGCAGTCACCTCTAGTTTTACATCTTTCTGCAGCACAAAAACTGTAAACTTTGGCTGTTCACTTATCTTGGTGTAAATGTGGACTTTGTAGCATTATAATTGTGAATATGGAAATAAATACACATATCACCCAGAGCCTTAAACTTTCTAGACCTTCAGCCACTAGCTAGCAAGGCTGATCCTTGGGTTTACAGTGATATTATAGAGTAATACCAGTCTGTTCAACTGAGAAAGAGAAATACTGCAACAGCCATTCCTTTGAGGACTCTTAGCTGTGTTACTAGTTTATAAATATATAAATATATTTTATGAATATATAAATATATTCAGTATTTAATTTCTACTGCATATTGCATCAGAGTTTATACTATAAAGCAAATCTTTGAGGAATGATGTTTATGTTACCTCTGTATCCATATGCACAAGAAGAATAATCTTGACTCAAAATTTCTCCAGTCTTCTGACAGGCAAAAAAGCAGAGTTACAAGCACTACAAGATTATTTACAAGGTAATACCCATTTTTTTTCTGTTGTCTTTTGAAAGTCACCAACAACCAAATGCTCTCCGTTAGTATTGAGGGGAAAATAGCAAGGCCTTAGATCAAGGAAGTAGCAGCAGCAGCATGTGTACTTCTCTCTCTCCTTACTCCCTGTCCTTTGGCTTTTATAGCCAACCTGCCTCAACCACCTCCACTGCCTTTCCAGCTCTGTGGAGATGACTCCAAGCTGGCTCTGCCTACAGCCCCTGGCGTCAGAGCCTAGGGTGGCATTTGAGCTCGTTTTGTACCCAAGCCACCCCACCACATTGACAGCCTCTCACAGTGCCTCCCATCACTGAACACACACAGTGCGCAGAAATGTGGCACTAGAAAAAAATTCACCAAAGCACTCTTTCTATAAAGAAAAAAACATATAGCTACTATCCTGGTAATATGGCTGTGCTGAAATAAGAGATAAAAGGCAAATGCAAGACAAAATCTGTTTAATGTGATGCCCCAAAAATAGCACCTGTGACCTCTGAAGTGGCACAAAAAACCCTAGAGATGTTCTCAGAGACAGGAGTTCTACCCACCTGGGAATGATTTTTCAATATTAAGAAGAGATGGAGACAGAAATCAAGAAAGAAAATACAGAAATATGCAGGGAGACTTTGCTGTAAATCATTTAAAAAGAAAAAAAAAAAAAAGCTTTAAGAATTGGCATAGCTTTATCTCAAGGAAGTGTGGAGGCTGTAAATACATTGACTGGAAAAATACCCTGAATAAATCTACTTTTCCTGCTATTCTGGCTTGCTGAGAGTGACAAATCACTTGATATAACCCTTGTTCGGTTTAATACACCTTGAAGAACCTAATAAAGTCTTTTAAGCAGAGGAGATGCTTTGAAACCTTTTTTTCAATCATAGGGGAGGATGCCCCTATTATACAAAGAGATGAGCTGAACAAGTTTAATTTCCGTTTATGATTAAGGAAAATACATGGATATGTTGCTGCACTGAGAGACTTAAAGTCCACTGTATATCACCATGGCATATTTATGAGTGACACAATGTGATGCTCTCATTCACTCACAAAGAGAATGACATATACAAGCCAACAGCAATACCAAACCTCAGAGGAATACACACTACTTCAGCTTCCAGTTTAGTGAAAATAAATTATCTTAATCTGTAATAAGGGCTGCAAAAATTTAAATAAATGAACAATAAATACATCATAATAGGACTAATTGTTCTTTTTCTCTGCCAATATTCTCAGTTATGATAGAACTTAATGAGGCTTTAAAAATAAAACTATACTTAATACTTAATATCATAAATTTCCTTGAAAAAATCTAAAAAATAAAGAGGAGTAAAGTCCATAGTGAAAACACATGGGCCAGATACCATCTTCTATTCCAGTCCTTTATACAATCCTTTCAGTGTATAAGGCTTGCCACCTGTGGAGGTAAGAGTCCTTGTTCCCACATCATTCACTTAATCTGCTTCATAGGATTTCCTCAAATATCCCTTTCCTTAAACACCTCCACCCCCCGAGCTGTATGTCCCATGCTCTCCCTCTCATGAGAAGCAGCAGAGAATTTAATTCAATGTTTCTTTTCTCCTTAACTCCTGATGAGAACAGGATTGATGACCCAATCAAGATTTTCCCCACTTCCTATCAACAATTCAATAAGTTACACTCTGAATGGGTTCAGCAAAATTCCCATCCTACAGCTCACCCCAGGCAAGGCTGGATTGTCTGGCCTGGTGGGGCTGGCTGATCTGCAGGTGCTGCTGTGCAGCTCTTTAGGGCTCTGTCACCCCTGTGCTCCTGTCCTGGGACAAGCACAGTCCATCCTTTGGGTGCTTACATTGTGAGCTGGTTGCAGCTCACATACCACAATTTAAATTCCCTTGTATAACATAAATCCTCAAAGTGACCGATTTTACAATGGAAATGGCACTTGAAGACATCCTAACAAAATGCTCTATTTTTTGCTGTGATTGCTTTGGAGGGCACCAGTGGATATAGGAAATGGAATGAAATACAACTCTCAAAAAAGCGGTGAACTTCTGAAATCTTTTACTTTCTCTTTGGAAATAAATTTCTGCGGAAAACTTGTCAAGGCCACTGCTTTTTAAAACTCATTTTCCACTTCTGTATCCTTGAAATACTTTAAAAATGTTTACTTGATTAAAAACTGACCACTCAACCTTGTCAAATGCTTTTCCTGCAAGTAAAGACAAAGGAATGCATTGAGCTAGTAAATTATAATAATCCCATAATCCTAAAAGCATGTTTACAAAGTTTTCATATTGCTAATTGCCAAGGGAGTTGGCATTTAATTACTTTCCACAATCTTCACACAATATTTCTCTTTTGTCCTAGCTTTTCAGAATATGCAGTTACTTTTTCTCACAAACTACCTGAAAGACCCTAAATAACAAAAGAATTTTATTTGTCCAGGGTGATGAAAAGTTTTATTTATCTGTCATATCTGAAATTTAAATACAGTTTTAATTTATTTTACTTGTTGAGATTTCATGAGTTTGCTCTTTAATAAATCTTGTTATTTATTTTGTGTTTATTTTGTTTTCTTTCAAATTTATGCAAGATTAATAAATATCTCTCTCAGTATTGGCAGCTTTCCAGATAATTTTATTAATTTTCATTCTTACACTCCATAATAGCAGAAAGTTCACCTTTTCTTTCTTTCCTCCTCTTTGGACCCTTGCCCAAATTCATATTCAAACTGAACTCACATTAAAGTTAAGAAAGAATTGCTGGAATAAGATTTTAAAGATTAGGTCAAGATTCTTCAAGGCATAAATAAGCTGCCTGCACCAACATTGCTTCTCTGTTTACACATTTATTTCAAAATTAATGCTATGAAATATCTTTTCACATAAAATATGAGAAATATGAGAAACTGTTTAAATGGCTGACAGAGAAAATGAAGCCACAACACTACATGAAAACGTGTTAACTGCACCATTTTGGAACATTTTATTCTGAAAAGCTGAAATTTAAAAGTAAGCAAAGTAACTTTGCTGATGAAAAAGATAACATTTTATTTTCCAAAATAATGCTTGTGATAGTTAATGAAAAAGAAAAAAACAAAACACAACGACAACAAAACACAACGACAACAAAAAACAACAACAACAAAACCAAAAAACCCCTCAAAACCACCAAACCATCTTTTAGTGTAGGGTCATACCAAGGAAATAAATCTGCTATAGGAACCAATTCCTCACAATCCTGTGCTCTGTGTAAAGATTTTAATGATTTTACAAAGTGCTCAACAGATCTCAGCAAAACATTTTTTGAAGTACACAACTAATAATTGCATACAATTATACAAAGAGTAACCGAAACTCCTCATGCTACAAACAGTATTTGTTTAATATTTTCAAATAAAAAAAGAAACATAGACACTTTGAAAATCTTAGCTATTTTGTTTTGTATAATGTTTCTAATTTTGAAATGAACCTAAGAAATTCTTTAAAGACAAGAATTTCAGGCTAAAGGATTTTACTTCAACTCCTAACACAAATTTTTTCTTTTTTTTTCTTTTTTGGCCTGTTGACCATATGTTTGTTTCCTTGGAGGAGGTTGTTCTTTTTGATGTTTTTTTATTGTTTGGTTTGGTCACAGACCTGCAGATTCTGTTGTCTGCACAGCTCAACTGGCCAAATGTTCCCTAAATCAGAAGAGAAGCTTCAAGAAAAGCCAGCAGTGCCTTTGATTCAGAATACTTTTGACTTGATCTGTAATGGATAGGGTACATCTTTGATTAAAAACCTTCATGGCAAGAGTTAGTGAGCTTTAATCAGGGAATATACATTATTCTCCTCAGTGAGTCTTCAAAAACTTTAGAAGTTAAATTAAAATGAAATATTAATATTTTTATTCCATAACATAATCCTCAATTAATTTCAATAATCCTTAATGTATTCACGGTTTGGGGGTGAATGTTCACAATTAGCTATTAATCTAATTGTGGGGTGTACATGCATGAAGAGTACACCCAAAAATTTTAATAGCTCTTCTTTAAAGTATTTTTTCCAAATGACACTGGGCAAAATTGGTAATCAAAATAGTATCTTCTTGCTATGATGTCATTCAGAAAAAAAAAATTATACAAGTGCCTCATCACTGAACACTGAAATGAACAATTCTCATACAAATTTGAATTAAAATTCCTTTTAGACTTTAGTAACAACCTTCTTAGCATGTTGAGCTTCAGTTGCCCAGTTCCTCAGCCCCTTGCACTTCCTATCACCTTTACCTTGGAGCAAAGCAGAGTCATTGTGTCCGATGGCAATACCTGTGGCACTGATGTGACTCTTTGTCTCCAGATATCGGGGATGAGGGCCACATTTATGAGCTAATAATTTTTGAGTGAGACATACCATTTTCATAAAGAGGAGGTGAGGGCTTGAGGGCTTCCTCTCCTGTGCATCTCTGCAAGGATGAGATGCTGCTGGGGCAGCCACTGTGTTCACTTCACTGCAAGGATGGAAGAGAGATGAAGCCATCATCTTCCAATATTTCCTTGGAAGTCTGATTTATCGATCTGTAATGATTTTCTGCTTCACAGGAGCACAGAGCTGACAGCAATAACAGCTGTTGTTGTACCAGATCACCAGAGATTTACAGAGTTCCTTATTTCCAAGGAGTATTGCTGCAGTGTGGAGGTCACGGTCCTGACAGAGCCGGTGCACAATGTTATACGACTTTCATTGCTGTAAAACTTCGAATCTAAACAAATAAATGTCTCCAATGCAATGTAGTTCTCTTTTATGTCCTGGGCAAGTCTGCAGTTTCCATGGTTACCAAGAGGCAGCCTAGTAGAGAAACAACCCACTTTTTCTTTCAACAGATTTTTTGGGGACTATCCTTTGGAAAAGTTGTACAGAATAAATCAGTTGTAGGACATAACCACATCTCTTGAATTTTCTGTTTATTTAAAAATGGATGTAAAAATGAATTGCACAATTTAAAACAGACAGGGCAACTTTGATATTCCTCATTCAAAACCAGCATATCTTATAATGTGCATAGTCTTTATTTATATAGTTTAATGTGTTGTTTCTTCCATATTTTTTTTAAAATTACTGTTAGGTATTTAATATTGGTTTAAAATTATTTAAATAAATCAAAACAATATTTTTAGAAATATTCCTGTCCACCAGGATCTATCTTTCTCGGGAAAAATAAAACCATAATTACAAATGCCCTCCACTTCTTTTTTCCTTAGCTTTTATTGCTGGGCAAATGCCATAAGTCATGTAGCATACCTAAGTACTTTGAGTCTCAAGATTGGACTTTGGGCTCACTATCCCGTGTGGATTTAACAATCATGTAGAATCAGAATCTTACTAAAACAATACCAACAATAATGGTAATAATGATGATGCAGGATGTTCATTTTACAAACACCAGGTATTGACATTAAATGTTGGCATCAGAGATTATCAACAGCATTCAAAAATATAATTTCAAAATGGCAAAATTGTTCCACTGCTGCACCCGATCTCTCCTAGATTGTTTGGAAATCTCAAACTGAGTTTCAGTCACTTCCCAACATATATTTCCCTTTTCATATTTATTACTTTTTTTTTTCTCAAATGCCCATTTGAAAAATCCTTCTCCTTCTTTAGAGAGATCAAAGTGCTTCCCAGTGCTCCAAGAGATGTTGAGTGGTTACCAAGAAAGAAAACCTCAGATTCTACCTCAACCCCATCCTAGTTCTTGCAATTCAGAGCAGGAGTAGTGCCCCTTCAGATGAGAGCTGGTCTCACTAGGTTAAGCAGTTTGTACCAAGGCATCCCAGACCTCTGGGCCAGCCAGTTAAATCTCACACAGTCCCTTACACCTTCTTTAACTCTCTCTAGTGGGACACGTGCTGGGCCCTGCCCTCTGCAACACCGTGTGCCACATTCAGCTGTCCTGCGTGGGGAAACTACTACCTCTGTCAGGTGCATGGAACTAGAAAAGAAATTAATATAGTGCAAGATCCCAAAGGTATATTTTCCATGTGCAGCTTTCTGTAGCCCTTAAAATGCCACATGCACAGATTCAGATGGGTTACAGTGACCACATGTGGCTGTACTCTGCTGAGCCATGACCTAACACAGCACTGCAGACCCTGCCTCAATAACCAGCTGGCCAGAAAGAGCAGAGTGAGCATCTTTCAGCAGCTCCTGTTGTAATAATCTCTCCTCAAACTTGTTTCTGGTTTCATTTTAATTTTTAAAATTTATTCATTTAAAGAAAGACTCTAAAATAACAGCAGAATTTCAGGAAGTGCTCTGATGGAGCTGGGCAACATGAGACCATCACCAGCTTCCTGCAGGCTTGACGCAGCTGCACAGTCTTCATCTATTTTCTTGCTGTATCATGTTACAAATTAACATATCATTTGATGCCCTCTATTTCCTCTGCTTTTCATGTTTCTCTCATATTGATTATCACAGACAATTTTCAAGCAGATCTGTTAGCTCACTTTTCTCTAAAAAGAATTCTAAATTTTCATTTACTGAATATATTAATATTCCTGTATTCTCATGTCATTTTTGCTTTCTTCTCTAAAAGTAAGAAAAGCTCTGAGATTGGTATCACCTTCACATTTAATTAATGACATTTCTATTCCCTGAATAAACTTCCCTGGCATGTCTGCAGTTGATGCAAACTGTATTCACTGACAGACATTATCATTAATGTACTAAGTGACTGTATACTATTTTAATAATAGTACTAATAATCATTACACTGTTTGCTGCCTACACAAACACAGGTATACAGAAAAATGTATTCAGTGTTCCTGTTTTTAATACTGCCCAAAATATATCTACTTCTTTGCTTCTGAGAATTTTCAGCTTTGACTGGTTTATCTTCATTATAATTGTCACTTCTAGCTCAACCAAGAACACCTTTACCCAAGTGCTCTGACAGCTACTTTTGAACTGTGAATCCAATTAGGTGGAGAATATGGTTTTAAAGAAATCAAACTACTATTAAGTATTTAGTTGGAAAGATCCTATTGCCACTGTTTACTTCATGGAAGTAAAACATTAATTTTAAAATTATAGTGAACACCTAATAATGCAGTAAAAATAAAACCAAGCAATATGTTCATAGATTTAAATGCCAAAATTTCTATTATCTCATTTTGAGTGCTCAGGTCCGTGAAACTGCTCTGAATCTTTTTCATCCACTTTGAAATACCACCATTCCCTTCTTCCTGCCAGGAAAGCAGCTGAATAAACTGCCAGGTAAACTCTCCAACCAAAGGCTATTTCCAACCTCTCTGGCAACATAACACATACTGCCTCGTATTTTCATCAGGATGTTCGCTTCTTTTACTTTCTTGAGAAAACACAGAATATACACAGCACTGAGATCTGCAGAATATCAATTGCTTTCTGATCACAGAAGAAGGTTACTTGTACTTCCTTTTTTCCTGGAGTTTGTCAATTTTGAAATCAAGACAAATTTCAAAACATAATGAACTACTACTTATTAAAAGGACCCCAAAGGAGTGCCTTTCATTGGTATCCAAGGCACTTCCAAAATTATATAAGGGTTCAGGGGTTTTGTGGCACCTTTTTGGACATGATCCTCACACAACATTTTGAAGTAGAGAACACTTGACTCTACTTGTCTTTGAGTGGGGTCAACAGCAAGGGGCATCCTAGGGACACAGGACCCTCTGGAGAGTGGCTGTGTGCCTGTGGACAGCCTCACCTCCTTCAGTCCTCCCATGAACTTGGAGCTGTCTCAGCTCAGAGCTCCACTAGGGAAATGGTCACAGGGATCCAAGACATCTGCAAGACTTGAAAGTAGTTGCACGTGTCACTTTCCAAGCAGTTAATTTGAGGACATAAATGTTAGAGTTTAGATGTGTTACAACTCCCAGTCTGTGATCCACAGAAGGAAAATGGCACCTCCAAATTATAGAGAACAACACCTATTTTTTCTTCTAACAATTAATATTTAATATTATTGGTGGGAATATAAACAAGGCCAAGCTATGGCCCCTCTGGTATATTAGCTTATAAATTCATTTATGTATAACCTTAGTCTATGTTATGTATATGTACATAGTCTAGTTATGTATAGCCTATAGTCTAAAGATCTGTGTAAAGATTTCAGGATAAAATGTTTCTCTGCTGACAGACGCAGCACTGAAGAGAGACAATTTGAGATCCTTCTTTAAGGAAATGAAACCAACACTTTTGAAGTTAATTGTGCTCATAGCTTTTCATTAACAATTTATTACAATTAAAGAGCCAATAGCACAGAGTCTCTCAAAGATTGCTCAAAATGTTCTGTAAAATCTGAGATGGGACAAACTCCAGCAATTCTACTTGGATTAAATGTCTAGAGCAGTGGGAGCACAATTTCCAAGTATTTTAACTCTGGAGATCTTTGTGAGATTTACCCAATAGGCTCCTGAATTTAAAAAAAAAAAAAATATTCTGCTGATTTTTAGAGGAAACCTGGAGAAAAGAAGTCTAGGGGCAATCTTATCAATGTATACTGATACCTGTTGGGAAGGAATTAAGATAAGGGAGCTGGAATCTGCTCAGTAGTGCCCAGTGCCATCTTCCTCTGTAGAGATGTTCAAAACCCAATTTTGGCACAGTCCTGGGCAACCTAATTTAGCTGATTCTGCTCAAGCAGGTGGGGTTGGACTAGACAATCTCAGGAGGCCCCTTCCAACCTCTACCACTTTGTGATTTTTTTAAAACGAATCTTTGGAATGAGAACTTCTCCTAAGCAATTTCTCCTTATTCTATTCTAAACATTTTGTGGGTTTTGAAGTAAACCCTAAAACCATAAAAGGAAAAGTGTGAGAGATTTAAGTAATTTAGGGAATTTTTTATCAGTTTTTTAAAACTTCATTTCTGGGAGCATATGATAACATCTTTAAAACATTCTGTATTAAAGAGAACATTTTATTAGGCCAATACAAATTTCAATATCTGCATCTGATTATCAAATATATCTTTGCTTTAATGCTTCTTTGATTTATGTCTTTTAATGATGAGTTTGTTTGATCTGCAAGCTCACATTTCATTATAATTAAAATGAAACTACGAATTATAATTTTTAAAAATGATTCCACTGTTTTACAGGAAGATGCAGTCCACAACTCTTTCTCATTTTATGACTAAGAGCTACTTATTCAATGAGATTTTTTTTGCAGATCCTAGTCATTAATGTACAGTGTATTTACCTCTTGTCTGAACTAAGAGGGTTTCATTTTTAAACCTCTAACTCTACAAAAAAAAAGAAAATTTATTTAAACTTAAGCCTTAAAATGTTTGTATAACTGTCCATGTCCCAGTTTTCCTGTTCACTTGTCCAGCTGATGTTGATGGATGTGCTGTCCCAGGTCAGGCTGTTGTTTCTGTTGCAATGATCTCTCTCTGTCTTTTCTACTGACAGTTGTAAAGTGCTTCCATATTATAACTTACTATGCTCCTGATACAATTACTAATGTAACTTTAATGTTCCAAGATTTTGATTTATGGCTCCACATTGCATTATCCTTGCCTCTCCTCATAACTGATATTTTTTGCTCCTAAAATAACAGATGTTCATAAAGAAATCTATTTTTTTATTTGATTGCTTTAGTAAGTATCATTTTTGCCAGCATATTGGATGCTAATAGGATAAGCATATACCAGAACTGGCCTTAGCCTGGATGAAGTGTTATTAATCAGGTCCACATAAAATAACTGTTTTTAAAGACCAGTGATCTGAAGCTGCTTCTAGCCTTGAATCATTCCCTCAAGGCTAGGTTCTTGAATTGTTGCTCCTTGGGGTCATATATTAGTGATGCTGATTTGATCTTTTTTAACTCAGGTCCCAGGTGACATCTATCTGAACAAGAAACTGTTATTTATGGGTTCATGAATACCTTCAAATGACTTTGATCTTTTCCTCTCAGTATTGTTTTCAGAACTTTCGAGATTAGCTTAAAATTAATCTGGTAGCTATAATGTCACAAAAATACAGAGGGACTCAGTTTATCTCTGAAGAGCCATGTTTGGGTGCATTGGCAGATAGCACTTGTTTTGAAGGGCCCTGCCCTGGGGCTGCTCTGTATTCCAAGTGCTGAGAGGATGTGTCTAAATGAAATCAATCTATGACACTTGAACTTCAGTCTTGTGCCCTGTTATGGCAGGAGTATTCTGCAGCGCTCAGATCTCCTTCTGTTTCTCTCTGACTCTGCAGTACATTGCTCATTGCACAGCCTTGCAAAACAGTGAGAGAATTTCATTTATCCACAGGAGGAGCCTGGGCAGCACATCCCACAGTGGAGCAGGCAGGAGGCTGAGTGGCCCAGTAGTGATCACACTTTGCCTGCAAAGAGCACTCTGTCTTCATTAGTACAAAGGCTTTCAAGCGTTTCCAAATGCTTTTGTGATTTGAGATAGAGATATCCTGACACTTGATGATATTTTCCAGATTTGAATGATACTTGCTGATGCCACATTAGAAGAAGATTGGTCAGTGCTACTTTTAATAAATCGGGTAGATCAGTATCTCAGTGTACTCATCTAATGGGAGATGTCCAGAGTTTGTTTAAAGCTGGTTGCTGCTGTGGATAAAAATACACAAATTGCAGTGGATAAAAATAAACCAAGAAGGAAACCCTGCTGGTGAACTGGATACAATTTGTATTAAGTTTTGAACTGATTATTTTCCAAGAATGCCTACAAGCAAACTGGCAGTTTGTTGGCAGTTGATTGATGTATTAATTGATAACAACAGCGTGAATGATAATAGTCCAAGGCAGTTGCAGATTGTATTTTTTTATTATTTGTAAATATTTTGTACATATTCATATTTTGTATTTTTGAAAGAGAAGCAGGTGTAGCAGAAATTCATTGTAGTAAAGAGGAGCTGATCTCTCAACACTGAGTTAACAAGTGCATACAGAAACACACACCCTTCCCCTTCAAATAGGCTTTGTCTGTGATTAGAAGTAAAATTTAGATGCAGTTCTGTGATACTTGCTCCATGCACACACAGAGCCTGAAGTAACTACCTAGGATATGTCCAGGTAGACAGAGACTGAGGTTCAGCTGAACTAAACTCAATTTTCAAGGTAGTGTGAGCACTTGGAGGTAAATGAATTGTGTTGACTTCAAAGGACAGGCACACAGCTAAAGCACTGTGCTGTACTTCGTAACCATGAAGTTTCAAATTGCTTTATCTTTCATTGCACAATTGTATCATTTTTCATTATATTTCTGTGCATTCCATTCGTGAGAATTATTACATTATCAACCAGAGCAGAAAAATGAGACGTAGGACTTACAGTTTCCTGCAAAAGTGCCAGATATAATAGTTTTCTCTTTATCACATTCCCTTTCTTAGGGAGCCTTCCAGCTATTGTCTTTGAACAAACAAAGCTCTGGAAAGGTTTCAGAACCTGCATATGTTTTTTTCAAGGAATTTTTTTCATTTAAACTCTTTCTGAACATCATCTATTGCATATAAGAAAATCACGCTTTCAGATGTTCTTCTGAGCATCCCATTAGGCTTCACCTAATAAGTAGGTACTTGGTAAATGATCTAATTTTCCCCATATTCATAAGGTTACTGGTCCTTTAAGCATGATGCAAAACCTATATCATAGCTCCCCAGTGAAAAAGTAACTTGAAACAGACTTCTTCTTCTCATTGGCCATTTTAATCTGCTTGATTGAGGGGGAAATATTTTTAGGTGATGTTCTCATTGCCAGCTCTCTGCATGAACTTGTTCTTATTTATTAGATGTCATAATGAATAAATTATCTGTACTTCTTTAATAGGATCAGTTTTTCATTTATCTATTTAATGGAAGGAAACAAAGGCTCTAGTAACACAGTAAAACATCCTGTTAGAGATTTAGATACCTGGTTGCAGCAAAGCACACAATGCACTAGGCAGGATTTTTTTTGGATCAGTTAGAATGCAGATAACTAGCAAAATACTCCCAAACAGCGTCTAAAATCCTTGCCCCTCCTATTTTTTGCTTTTCTCTAAGGCATCTGAGTATGTTCTTTGTCCATACAAAGAAGTTCTGAATACAGCAACACATTTGCTATGAGTTGAAAGCACCCCAGACCTTCAGCAGCTGAGGCACTGATGTGAATGACAAGGGGAATGCATGGCTCTGCACACCAGGCGCAAAGATTCCCTGGGAAAGCAGCAATATTGATCTTTCCCTTAATTTTGGATCTAGAGAGATCTCTGCAGTTCCTGTGCTGATAGGCAGCCCAAGAGGGAGAAGATTTTAAAGGAAAAAAAAGGTCCTTTTTTATTTATTTTTTTTCCAGATGATTAGCTAGCTTTAGCTGAATCTGATAAAGCTGCATACATTCACAGCTGTTTATAGGAATAGTTCACTGTGGAGTCTGAAAGATCTCTGAGATGAGGCTGGTCTGAAACTTAAATAGTTTTTCCAGCCTGCATTATCACATTCTTCTAAATTTCAGTTGGTCTGTAGAGGACAATGTCACTTTCCAAGTGTGTCTTGAATTGTGAAAATTGTTCTATGCAGAAGAATTCTCCTTAACAATATGTAAGCAAAGTTCAGGAATGATTTAAAAGAAGTCTTTACATAATAGCTTACATTGAATCATCTATTTCAAAGATGTGGTGTATTTTAATTCACAGCAATTGCTAGAGGTTATTTGGAGTAGCATGAAAATACTTGGTTCTTGTTTTGGAACATGAGAGATGTTACATAAAGTGCTTGTTCTGAGAAAATATTCCTTGGTGAGTTGGGTTTAAAACAAGAACACTGAGAAAAAGAATGCTCAGTATTAGTAAGGAATTGCTTATCAGGCAGATGTTCAGAACCAGTCAGGCACAACCTGTTCCTTTGTGTATGTGAATGCTTTTCATGTGTCTGTTGGGTTTGCATGGCAAGGTTTTGGTACTGGGTGGTTACAGGGGAGGCTTTTGTGAGAAGCTGCCAGAAGCTTCTCCCATATACTACAGAGACAATGCCGGCCAGCTCCAAGACAGAACCATCACAGATGAAGGCCAGAGTCTTCAGTGACAGTGGTAGCACCTCTGGGAATAACAGATTTAAGAAACAGGGGAGAAATAGCAGCAGAAGCTGGACAGAGGAGTGAGAATATGTGAGAGAAACTCCCCTGCAGACATCAAGACCATAAGTAAAAAGGGGCAGCAGGTGCTCCAGGCACTGGAGCAGAGATCCACCTGCAGCTCATGGAGGATCCCATGCTGGAGCAAGTGAATGCCTGAAGAAGCTGTGTCCCCACGGAAAGCCCACAATGGAGCAGGCTCCTGGCAGGACTTGTTAGCTTATGGAAGGACACACACTGGAGCACCCTGTTCCTGAAGAATCCACACAGGAGCAGTTTGTGAAGACCTGCAGTCTGCAGGAAGGACTAAGTGAGAGAAGTTTGTGGAGCTCACAGTCTCCTATGGGAGAGACCTCAGGCTGAAGCAGGGGAGGAGTGTGAGTTCTTCCCAGAGGAGGAAGTAGCAGCAGAGACAACAGTGATGAACAGAGTGCAGCCCCCATTCCCTGCATCCCCATTCCCCCTGCACTACTGCTGAGAGGAGGCAGAGAAGTTGGGAGTGAAGTCAAATCTGTGAAGGTGAGTGATCTCTTCCTGCCCTTATCTCAGCCCATGAGATTTTTCTTTTATTTTCTCTCTCCTGTCCATCTGAGGAGGGCAGTGACAGAGTGGCTTTGGTCAGCACCAGTCATCCAGTCAGGGTGAATCCACCACAGTGTGACTTCACAGTGCAGTGATTTGAATATCAGGCAAACAGATGTTTTATAGCCAGCATTGTGAAAGCTCTTTAACTGAATTTGGGACCCTAACACCCTTTTTTGATAATTTCAGAGATACATGGGTAACTTGCGTATCTGCATTTGAAAGCATTGTTTTTAATTAGTCAGGGAAATGAAAATTAAATCATGTAGCTAAAAGGAATATTAATATTTAAGCCCTTTAAGTGGACACTTTGTTCTGTAGCTGAAAAAAAATTTTAAACAAGGAGAAAACTTTTGTAAACATTTATTTTAATCTAAGTTATTTCATTATTATAAATCATGTTAAATTCTTCTTATTTTTGTGTTCTCCTACTTTTGGCAGATCATTTTATTTTCTCTACATCACCCCTGATTTTGGAACCTTAGGCTGACACCTTCAAAGTATGCTTACCCTGCCACTGAGTGACATAATCAAGCATTCGTAGTTATTTTCTCTTAACATATTTACAGGCTTCATTACCCCTTATTTTTATCCATTTAGTTGATGATTCTTAGCACAAAGACTCAAGTGGCATGAAATATTTCCAGAAATTCAGACTAAAAAGAACAACACCTTAGTTACTCTGGTCTGAATAGCAAAAAGGGTAATTTTCTTCACATATCGACTTCATATGAAGCAAAACAACATACCTGGCCAGCGGGAGATGAGGCATCATTAGGAAATCATTTCCACGACAAGAAGCAAAGATAAAAGAGAGTTGCTCTGCTAAACATTATGATGTACACAGGGCAGCATTAACATTCATCTTCACTAAAGTAGGTCAGGACTAAGAAGAGCACAGAACTATATTTTGAAACCTAAATACCTACTAGTATTTTTAAAGAGTATTTTAGAATGCATCCTAAAAGTGCATTGGGCATGTTCAATTGGCCAGCAAAATAATGTGCCTGAGATCACCACAGAAGAAAACACTATCTAGTAATCTACCTGAAAGTATTGTTTTTGTCTTTGTGTAGTATTCACCTGAAAAATAGAGCCATTAATGTGGAGGTTATTCAATGTTGTTACATTTTTCTTCAGGTTTTGGTAGTTATATGGCCATTTCTAGTAATTTCTAGCAGGTTGAGGCTGCATCTATTAAGTGGGGCTGCTAGTCAGCAAGATGCTGGGCTGCAGTCTCAGGAAAAGCAATGTCTCAATGCGTGACCTTGGCAGGTTACTCAATTGCCACCCACTCAGCATCAATCAGTCTCCCTGGAAAACTGATTGAATGACACTCTCACAGCAAATCACATTTTGTAAGCAGTGAATTTTCATGGATAAAATAATAGTAATTTTAGGAAGTAGAAAAAGATTTAATTTCAATTTTGCTGATAGTCCCTGTGCTTACCATCAGGATTTTATTTTTGTATATATATATAAATACATATAAGGGATGTCTCCTCTAAGAAGACAGGAATGTAGCTCTTAGACCCAGAGTCTGTCTATGCAAGCACCTAATTTTCCACTAAAGGGGTGGATCAGTTGACCAAAAGAGGTACTGCTGAGCCCCCTAATCCCACATAGCCCATGGTTTATGGATATTACCTAGTTAGATATAGTCTGGTCTCCTGGATTGAACATGGTCATGAAACACGCAGCTTGAAGCTGTTCAAAGAGCTGTTTGAAGAGTTTGAAACTTGTTGGTTTTATATGCCTGTGATCATTTGTGATTGCAGTGCATGTGATGTGCCCTGGATGGGAGATTCTCAATGAGTTTCCACTGAAACACATCCAATTCGCACCCCCAGAACTTCTTTGTAAGTTCTGAGATGTGAGAAATGAAGATATTCACAACTTCCCTACAAGCTCACACTGTTGTTCCAACCTGAAGCCTTAATGGAGATGAAGCCACATCATCTGAGTGGTATGAAAGCCAGTGGAAGTATCTGCCTGAGGTTTGGAAGTTACAGAGAGACACTTTATTGGGTTATTACTCAGCGTGCCAATAGTATGCTTTGCATAATTGTAGATCTTAAAAGTGTGAAAAGTGCCATAGTCAAGAAGTATGCTAGCACACTCCCAGTGAGTGAAAGGAAAAAATTAATCTGACCACTGAGAAACATTTCACACACTGAAATATTTTTGCTTACATGCTTTCCATTTTCTTGCATACAGACAGCTACAAAGGAGGAATGCTGGGCTCCATGGGCAGGGAAAGGAGTCTGGTAAGAAAACTTCACATTTAACTCCTACAGCCGTGTTTCTTTCTTGTGATAGCAGACAAGCATATACATGAACCCTACCACCCCTCCTCTGCTCCTCCATCCTTCCTTCCACCACTTCTCAGAAAACACATGAAGAAGCCGAAGACTGACTTTCTGCTGGGACAGATATTGAGGCCTTCAATTACCATGGCTTAAAACATGAGATGATATAAGACTATTCTTTTTGAACTGAGACTGAAAGATTTGTTCAAAGGAATCAATTATTTTCTGCTTTTTAAGATCTATTTTAACAGTTACATTAATGTTTACCACTGTTACGGCTCTCATGTAAGACTGCCAGGACAGTCACTATAACAGACAATGTGTTATAATCTTAATAAAAATAGAGTTGTCAAAGGAAAGGGAGATTGGATTTGAAGCTTCAGGGGCAGTTTTCTTCACGTGTTTACAGAGTAGGACTCACTGCATACCTTATTCCCCCCCCCTCCCAAGTCTACTGTGCTTAAGCAAAATTACATGCATTTGCATTGTAAATTACTATTCAGTGAGGTGAGACTATAACATTTTCCAGTGCTTCATATTAGCTTTTCAGGACAAAATACCAGAAGGAATGAAATACTTATTCCATTGCTGGTTTTCTTTCTTTTCATGGTTATTTCATTTAAAAAAGAAGTGATAGATACATTCTTAAAGAGTAAAAAAATAATTAAAATTAGAAGGGTTTTTTATCCCTAAATTTTTTTGAATTAATAATATGAGAATATTGGAAGATACTTCCATGGTAGTATCCCAGGGTTCCAACACTGGACAATCAAGACAATAACATTTATTTCAATTGTATGTGAGTTTCTAGAATTTTAGATCACAAAATAAAGAAGACAAAATCATACTGGTACCAAACTTCTTGTTCCTGTGCACATATAGGAAAGAGAGGGATGCTACTTGAATTTAATGCTGTTCATGAGGCTACTTGTAGGTATCAGAGTTTAAAATTTTCAACCAGGATAAATCATCAGATCTTACTGATTTCACAGGCATTAGAGATAATCTCAGTTTTGTCACTCTGAGTGTTGAAGTATCACATTCTTTACAGAGCTTTCACTTGCTCTTAAAAATAGAGGTATTATTTACCATTAAGTACTGTTTTGTTGGCAAAAGAAAATCAGTTACCTCTGAGTAGATTTTGTCTTTGATCCTGAAGTTCCTCACTGGACTTGGACCATCTTTCTGTACTGTTAGTAGCCAAATGTGATTCAGTGACTGCATAGTAATACTTTCTCAGGTTTGTTGAGCATCCCAGCTACAAAGCCACTGAGACACAAAACATCAAACCCCACGTGCCCAAGGCAAAGGATCAGGCCACCAGAAATAACTTTGCTATCAAGTTTCCCTGTCAGAGTAAGTTGTGTCATTTGTAACTGCTGAGTTAAGAATTGTGCTTATTTGTGCAGATGACAAGTTACCAAACTTACCCTGTCTGTCAGCTACTGGTGGCTTGGCAGGACTGGGCATTTGAAGGTCAGAGGAGTGACCCAGAGCTGACCTCTCTAATACAGAAGAGACATAGGTCAGTGCTGTATTTTTCTTGCCATTGCCTCTTCCCTGTAAGAGTTACTACAGAGTACTGCACTCAGCATAACACGACAATTAGTTTTAAGAGAAAGTTTTGGGTTTATACTTTGATTATATTCATGCTAATGAGAGTTTTCTTCGTATTAATGTGAGTGAATCAATGAGAGTGGCTATGCAGTGCAGGGCCATAGTGACCTTCTTGACAAAGGAAGTGGGACCTCAAAAGTTGTTCTGGTGCTGCTGGGCATTTGCTGAATACTTGCATGGATCTGGGAATGTGGTCTCCTTACAGTGAAGAGGGTAGATTGTACTAAGAGGATATGGTGTGGTTGCCCTACACCTATGGAACAGCTCCTTGCAGCCCTCTGCCAAAGCCTCATCTATGTGTGGGTCAAATTGAGTAGGACCACAGCCACAGCCTTGACTGACATCTGGGACTTTGGGGGAAGTGAAGAAGAGCATACAGGTGGGAGCCCCACACCTTACCTCTGGGAGCAGGATGAGATTCTTGACTCCAGGCTCGGGGCAGAAGCACAGTGCCTACCTCTCCCACTTGCTGTGAGATGCAAAAGCTCCAAACAACCCTGGTCCAAGCAAAGCCAGGCCCCAGCCTTCAGGTGCAGCTGGAGAAGATGCCTTGAGAAGATTGACCTGGAACAGAAACTAGACAGAGTTAAGAAAAAAAAGTAGGTATTTAAAAGGCCTTAAAGGATACATCTTGGGCAGCACAAGAGCCTGGCCAAGGCTACACCCAAGATAGACCCAAAATGGTCACAAAAGAATGGATGACTGGCCATGAGGTTTCATGCTTTTATAAATTTTGGTGCATTTACATATTTGGGTTAATTGTCCAATGATAGCTTCAGGTTATGAAGTTCCATCCTCCTTGTTCTCTCCCCTCAGCCCTTCATTGTTTATGAGTTTTTGGCTCTGAGACTTGAAACAGCTGTCCTTGGTCTCAAGATGGGAAAGGATTTGTTTTGTCCTACCTACTCTGTGAAGAGAGCTGATTAACACTTAATATGAGGCTCAGAGCTACACATCTAGGCAGCACAGAATCTGAAAAACATGAAAGCTAAAACTTAAGGTGTCAGAGGCAGAAGGACATCAGAGACAGATAAGGGACTGGTTGTGTCAGGCTCTCTCAGCCATGCACAGAGCATGCCAGTGCCACCACAGAGTGCGATGCAGACCTCTCAGGGGAGGGTCTGTTAAAAGGAATCAGAGTTGTTGTGGCACAAGCACTACAGGAGAGACAAAGCAGAGACACCCATTGTACTTTGGTTATATTCAAGCCAATGAGATCTTTCCTTATCTTAATCTGAGTAAGTGAATCAGTGAGAGTGGCTGTGCAATGCAGGACATGGGCATGTATCCTAAGCAGGCTGTTACCTTCACCAAGCAGACTGAAGGTGTCAGGAGTGAAGACATACAGAGAACACGTCCAATGGCTTGTGAATGACAGGACATCTCCCAAAGGCAGCACAGGGCAGTTTTCCCATATGCCATATTCACATAATGTCAAAAAAAATCCCAGAACTGCACATGAAACTTATAGCTCTTCTCATGCATAAATTATTAGTTTTTAATAAAATAACCATTTCAGTCCTGAGCTTGAGTCCCAGACAAGATGTAAGTTGTTGAACAAATGTCTTCTCTTCTGCGTCCCTCTTATTCTACACAAATGGATGTAGGATCAGTAACCCACAATGTAGAGATTTGTTCCTGCCATAAAGGTGATACTTTAGCATCTCCTGCATGTGTGTTGGTGTTGGTAGAACAGTCGTCTGTGCTCAATATATGCAGAGACAGCAAGTCTTCCCTTTATGTATAGTCTTGGTAGTTAATCACTTTGCCTTTCTATAACCTTGAGAGTATTCAGATTCTCACTTTCTAATTTCTATACGGTTATTGCATTTTACGGAAAGTCTATTTAGTGTTTATCCAGCTGTCAGAACCATCAAGGTACATATACTCTGAGAGAAATACCGAGAAAATTCTTCTTAAAAAGCATTTTAAATATTCAGCTTACTGCCACTGTTTATATGGGAAACAGAAGTAAAAAATATTACCAATATTAAAAGAGACAGGATATTTGCAGCTGGTTCCCCAGGAATAATGCAGAATGTAGAATCATGAAGCAGTATCTCATTTTACAAGATGCCTCAAACTAGTTTGATGGAATAGTCTTATAATTGCTAGTGCAAACTCCCAAAAGATTTAGTAGACAGCTTTGATATTTTCATTTCTTGATCCTAAAATATGGTAATTTCTACTGATCTGTAATAAAAAAATAATGCATTTTAGATATACCAGCAAGTGAAAAGGTTACAAACTGATACGTTGTAATTTTTGCATTAACACAAAACAAAAGTGTGAAATAGTAAATAAGGAACATGTGCAGTGAACTCATACTGATTGTAAGTACATATGGAAAGCTGCTTCTGGAAAATTGACATTTTTACACTTGAAAATGCAGAAGGTGTAAATTAATAGTTCTTTATTGTATACAAAATGAGCCAACTACAAAAGATTTGTATTACGTGACTGACACTTTTTATACCCTTGAAAAGAATTTCAAAAATATCTAAATCACTTACATGAAGTCACTGGTAATTAACCTTCATCATTTCTTGCATGCTTTTGAAAATACTTAAGGATTCAGGCTAGAATTTTTATGAGCTTAGAACTCATTCCTGGAGCTAGATTTTCTGAAGAGGTTAGCAATCAGCTCCCCTGAAATGCTAGAATAAACAACCATATATCAAGAGTTCAAGAGGACAGCAAGTCAAGCTCTGCTAGATCTTTCAAAGGTTATTTGAAACAGTGGCAAATATTTCTCAAACATATTAATTAAAATAAAGCAAGCAAAAAGAAATTTGTTGAGAAGGTCAAGATTAAAGATAATCTTGAAAGGTCCTCAAAACTAAATGAACACTTGCTTCACTTGTCAATACAGTTAATGATGTTGAATTTGGGGGCAAAGAAGGACTCTAATGGAATGGAAATTATCTCAACTTAAGTGGAAACAAAACTCCAAGATACTATTGAATTTTGACCAAAGCTTTGTTAGAGCTGCTATATCAGCTTGCAGATTCTGCAGTCAGGTTTTTTTAACATTGTATTGCTCACCTTGTTTAACAATTGTTTACTGTGTTTAAAAAAGAGGAAAAACCAGAACCTTAATATTTTCCTCTGATTTGTTTTCTTGCACTTGAAAAACACTAACTTTTTTGCCTTTTCTGCAGATCTTAACTTTGTTATAGATAATCATTCTGAGGAAGGTGGTACAGATGGCATGGTCACATGGGGAGCAACTGCTCTTCAGATCCCTCTGAAATAAACATCTCCCACGCTAATTACCAAAATTAGAAGTACTGATAGTGTTAACCATGTAGCCCAGTGTTTCATATCTATTGTCTGGAGAGTGATGTCCCGAATGTCTGGAGGGTAGTAAAGGTACTGCCCATACTTAAGAGGACAGACATGTGACCTGGGTAACTGCAGGATAAACGGAGGATATTAAGCAGGCAGGTTAAGTAAAGGTGGCAGTAGGTAGCTGTTGAAAGTCAGTACACAAACAGAATGCAGAGATTTCTGTGGATTAGCTCTCAGCCTTATCATTTTTGTTCCGGTGAATCAAACTGGATTCAACAAGACCAAGTGTCAGGTCCTACACTTTGGCCACAACAACCCCATGCAGCACTACAGGCTGGGGGCAGTGGCTGGAAAGTGACCCAGCAGAAAAGGACCTAGGGATGCAACAGCAGCTCAACATGACCCACAATGTGCCCAGGTGGCCAAGAAGGCCAATGGCATCCTGGCCTGGATCAGCAATAATGTGGCCAGCAGCACTACAGAAGTGGTTCTTCCCTTGTTCTCAGCACTGCTGAGGCCACACTTGAAGCGCCTTGTTCAGTTCCAGGCCCCTCAAAGTAGGAAGGACATTGAGGGGCTGGAGCAGATCTAGAGAAGAGAAATGAAGTCTGGAGCACAAGCCTGATGAGGAGGGGATGAGAGAACTTCTCCAAATTGTTTATCCTGGAGAAAAGGAGGCGCAGTGGGAGACCTCAGTGCCCTCTCCAGCTGCCCAAAAGGAGGGGGTAGGCAGGTGGGGGTCAGCCTCTACTGACAGGTAACAACTGAGAGGACACAGTTTCATGCTGCACCTTGGAGGAGGTTTAAGTTGGACATCAGGAAGAATTTCTTCACAAAAAGGGTAATTTAGGCATTGCAATGGATTGCCCAAGGAGGTGGTAGAGTCACCATCCCTGGAGGTATTTAAGGAAAGACTGGCTGTGGCACTCAGTGCCATGGGCTGGTTGGCATGGCAGTGTTCAGACACAGGTTGGGCTCAATGACCTCAGAGGTCTTTTCCCACCTAAATGATGCTGTGATGCTGTGATAAGGATGACAGGGAATGAGCCAAGTGCCATGTACACAGATCTGCATTCATCATCTTTAGCTCAGGTGCCTCACTTCAGTTACTTAGGCAGTCTGTTGCCCAGAGGCCAATAAGAGGAGACAGAAAGAGGTATGTTCAGAGAGCAGTTCTGTTCTGAACCATTGCTGGAACCACTTGCATATGTTGATAGACTACACAAGGAGCATACTGCCCTAAGAAAACTCTTTGAAGAGAGGTAAGAGAACTTATGCTGCAAGTTAAAAGGCAAAGAATTAAAATGATCATGAAGGGAGGTGACAGTAGTTCTTTTTTGTGAAACAAGAAAATACAACACTAGGAAGCATTAGCTGTACAAATAGTGAAGCATCATTTCTGTTGTAGAGAGTGATCATGAGACTTCATCTTTAACATGACACAAAACTTGCCACCAACGCTCAAGAAGAGTGCCTTTGACTCAAAAAAGGAAAAAAATAGCATCGTTCAGAGCATGACAGGCTTTGCTTGCTTGCTTGCTTTGAAAAAATACAGGCTAATAAAATATATGGCTGCTAATAAATACGTGTTGGGTTAAATGCTAAGAGGAAATACAACGGTTTATGCTAAAGAATAATGCTTGAACAAGAATAACTGGGGATAATAAACTGAACACAAGTGTCTTTTAACTCTGACCATACTGAAATAAACCTACCCACTGACCTGTCTAGAACAACTTTCCAGAAAGGGTAACATGAACAAAATATTTTTTCATGTTTAGAATTGAATTAAAGAACTTTATGAAGGGAATTTGTGTATCCTGTTTGCCTGCAAGGGCAGAGAACTGTCTACAATGACTAAGGGGATCATACCTTTGGTGCTAAGCTCTTCTGAATGTCAGTGAATATGGGAATGAGGGTTGCTGGTTGCTGAAATATCTAGAAAATCCATTCCAGCTGAGTTGCTGAACTGATCTTAAAAAGCAGCCTGCAATTTTAAAATGAAAGCCTGCATGTACTTTGATACTGAACTAAGATCAGACAAAAATGACAGTAAAAAGCATAAAAAACTTCTGTGTATGAAGTTCAGGATTTCTGTCTGGATTTGCCATTCTAAGGATTGCCTCTCATTCAGACTTGGGAACAGAAACAGTTTATCATGCCACTGCTGTAATGTCACAATCAGATGGCTAGTCTGTGATCTTCTTTTGCAGAAGTGCATATCAGGAGAAAACTTCAGATTCTTAGGTCTCTGGGAAATTAATCATATAATCCAGGGATAACAAAAAATCTCCATCATTATGGGCAGCCCCTCTTTGCTTCCCATTCCTATTGTCCCCCCAAAAATCCTTGTGTTCTTCATGGCATAAGGCTACTATGTGAAGAAATTAGATTAATTTGAATTATTAGATAATAAAATATTTTCCATGTTCAGAATCAAAACTGGTGTTGTAGTCTCTCTCTGATGGTATTTTTTGGCTTTGCATTTTTTTACACGAAAGCCAGGACAGTGTTAGGAAGATGGGAGTTAGGGGAGTTGGAAAGATGGGAATACATCTTGGAGAATAAGTCTGTGCTAGAAGTATATGAGAGATGCACTCAAAATATCTAGGATACATAAAAACCCAGGAAAAACTAGAAATCTACAGGAGACATGTCTTCATTAAAGACATGAATTATAATGTTAATCACACAGAAACCTGCATGCTTTAATCCTCTTTATAATGTTCTGCCCTTTAGACTATAAACCCTTCAGGGCAGGACTTTGTCTTTCTAGTACTGTAGTCAGATTTTTTTCAATCAGAGCAACTGAATGTGTACAAAATGGGGGAAAATAGTAGGAAACTTCATACTTGCCAAATAAATAGCAGAGTCAACAGTTCTTTTATTATGACTTCATGATGTATGAGATCTCTCAATACTATTAAGGGATACACACTAATAACTTGTTTCTTCTAACATAACATTGTGTACTATGAGTTTCACAACAAATTTTATTCCAGCATTGATTTCATCTAGTAACCAGATAGCATCAGACAATGGAGAGCCTTTTTTGCGTGAGTGTGCAATTAAAAAAGAGTAAAGAGAATATTCTCCTGAGGTTTATTTGAAATAAAAGAAAATAAGTATCTGTAATTTGTAAATTTGATAACTTTATAGCTTAAGTTTTGGCATTGAAGACTGTATCTCTATTATATGGCTATTTCATATTAGCAGTCAAAACAAAAGTTCCTGTATTTATTTGGCCTTCTGAGAAAACTTTGTGCTCTGCATGTTGATGTTTTTCTCTATGAAATCCTGCCTAGGTCTGGTAGCTGAAGTGCTAAGCTAATCTCCCTTTTTCTGCAGAGATAATAACACGCTAATAGAAACTCCTGACAAGTGACTTGTATTATTTAGCAATTAGCAACTGCCACTGTAATAGAATTGAAACATCAGCAAGGACAAAATGTGAAAAACAGTGCTTTTTTTCTCCCTGGAACCATTGTTCTGTTGGAGTGTTGTCCTCCTGTGAAGTAAAACCTTTGCAGGGTTGATTTAATGAAGACATTTTGAAAAACACAAATGCATTATCTTTCCTCATCAGTAGCTTCACATAGTCCTGGAACATGACTGAATTTCTCCAAATTCTGTGTAGTTAAAGAAATACAGCAAAGACTATAAATATAACTTTGTGGCATGGAAAGTAGTATTTAGTTGCAAAATGTCTTTGTTTTGCTCAGCAGGAAAATTCAGCAGCTTTCTCCCCTTTGCAGGCATTTTATTTAAATTAACCAGTTCAAATGAAAGGAGGCACAAGCACAGCACGAGAACACAATCCAAATAATTCATTTCCCTCACAAGTTCATCTCATTTCCCAGAGCACTTTGTGCTGAAAGACACATGACACACCAGCAGAGACTTGACAGGAAGAACAGAGACATCATGGAGAAAGCTTCTACTTCAGCCAGTCACACCCAGAGGAGAAGCTGCTGCCTCCCAGGAGTTTAGTGCCGCTTTGGGACTGGGTGTGGAGCACCAGATGCAACTGGCACACAGCTGCACCACTGCACCAGGGTGCACTAAGCCCAGCAGGAATACTAGGTCAGCTCAACATAATGTGATAAAAGTCTTTCATCTCTTCTTTTTAAATTGTCCATTTAAATACATATGCTTTTTCTCAAAAAACAATACAGACTTTGGTCTCTATTGCTTATGTCAGCAGAACAAATGGGATCTTTCTCCCTATGTCTACTTGAATAATGACAGTTCAGTTCAACACCTCCCTTCAAAAAGATTTAGCCTTCTGATCAAGAAGAGAAAAAATCCTGTTAAACTCTCAAAGCACTTTTATCCTGATCCATCTGATTTACACATGTTTTTCAAACTCTGCCACTGTTTATGTATCTTAGATCTGACTTTAAATATTTCATAGCAAAGGCAGATTAGGCTATTGCTGATCAATGTGTTTTAAACTGGCTGCAGACTTTTGCAAACCAAACATCTTGCTTTCTCCTACTTGGAAGGAGCTCCATGTATAAAGACACAAAATCACCTCCTTGTCCTCCAACAAATCCTCCCTTTAGAGCAATGTTTACACATTGAAAGTGCCAGACATGAGTTAGACTGCAAATGCACTTTTACCCCAGCTAAGATCCATGATGAAGCAAAAGAGCCTCATTGTTTCTGTACTATCCTTTTAATTGCACTCATCTACTGCCTTTCCTTCTATTCTTATAGAAATCTGGGGGTGGATAACAGATTATTTTTTAAATTTGTGTTTGTGAGGGACCTAATATATGGAAGTATTTGCTTATGGGTACAGATACTGAGTGGTATAGAAATGAAAGTAATTTATGGGATTAAAAAGAACACTTGATATCAAACAATTTTTTATCATTAATAAACAATTTCTATCTGTAAATTCCAGTTTCACAAGCTAAAAAGGGAGTTCTACTGTGAGGAAGGTAGATCCTCTGTTCTCTCACTATATAATTTAAAAGTATTATCTTCAGAGGCACAGGTTTTCTGATGCTTTCTGCACTGCCCTGGTTGGGATAAAGCACAGAGGTAATTGCTAAAATGAAGCAGGGCTTCAGTCAGTCTCTTGAAGAATGGAGTTCATATATATATATAGACATATATAAATAACCCCAAGAAGAGGCATTCTATCAGTTTCACTAACAGCAGTTGGAAAAAGCCTCTCCAAATAAAGCTTGTAAAAAGGAAAGATGGTGACAAGACCTATGTGCACTGAGACATCACTGCTGCTTATGGGAGTACTTATAAAGAAAACTTCCAAACAAAAGGACACCAGGGAAAGCAAATTAAGACTCTTCAACTTTTCTTATCCAAGCAGGGACATTATAAAAGGAACCCCTGTGTTCTAGATTATGAGACACTGTTTTAGTTACCATTTAGTGCTGCCAGAGTAATGACAAAATGGAGATAAATGATGTGATATAAATTGACATGATATTAAAAAAGTGGATTACAACTAGGCCAAATAATATAGAACTAAAGAGATCTTAAAACAATTGAATGCAATCGTTTTTGAACATATAAAAGAGAAACAAATTTAACAAGTTTATTATGTTGGCTCTTTCATTTTAAAAACAGTAAAAATGTTGCAATAATTATAACACATTTTGCTGTCACTCCCTAATAATTTTAATATCAGTAATTGTTCCCAGTGATTGAAACTGTATGATGGTAAGGACACTAAAAATTTTATTTAATAAGATATAAAAAGATAATTGGAAAGGCATCAGGAAAGGAAAATACGCTATGTACAATGGTATATTTGGAATTTAAATTGCTCAGAATAAGCTATGTCATAGACTACTCACTCATAAATAGAAAATATATTTGCTGAGAAGTACGAAGCTTCTCCTGGCTTGTGGATAACCACGGGGGAAATCTCAATGTTTTCTTGAAATATTATGTATCTATATGATTTTTACATTAGAAAACCATCAAATTTACAGTGGAGCTGTATCTAGAGGATTTGTAGAAGTGACCAAGAAGGAGACAAAACTGTATTGCACATAGAAGTTCTTGGAGAAAAAGGTAGAGAATCTGTTAATAAGAAAATTCCTCATCTATCCCCATGAACATAGATAATTTTGATGACTAAGTTGTTTGAGTTAATTCCCATATAACAACTATAGAAAGGGGAGGATTTTGAGGCACTGGACTGTCACAGCAATAGCTACCAACTCAGAAAGTCTCAGATGCTCAAGTTTGTGGTGAGCAGACTGGAATTTAATATATGTGGGACAGAATGAGTGACATTCACACTGCCCAACTTTAAATCACTAAAACCTACACACTTATTTCTGAACTACTTGCTTTCAGATTATTTAAAGTCATGAGGAAGAACTAAAGGCATTTAAATCACTCCAGATCAGCCAGGTCCATGTTTCTTCTTTGACAGTGAAGAAGGACCTCTGTGGCCAGCTCAGCTAGAGACATCTGCATTTTATCACAAGAATCTGTCCTGCTCCGTGTCACTTTTACTTTGTTTTAAATCCATTTAAAACTCTGAGTCACATCTAAAAGTTCAAGTGATGTCCTTTGGCAAGTAAACTTTTTTCGGTTTTGAGGATTCAGCGTAAGGTTCCATGGTTCCTGGTAGGAAACCCATGCAGATGCTGATGTTAAGATTGATACGTCTGCAACCAAGAAGATGAGACCAAAATTTCTGTCAGGTCAGATGGATTTCTGGATTTCTGTACCAACTGACAGGGGTCCACACAAGGGCTAGAAAGGATCTGGAGAAGGCAACTTCCCATTAGGACAAAATCTCTGTTCATCTATGCAGTAGGGAAAGATGGCACAGATATCTCCTGGTGTATGAACTTCCTTACTAGCAAAATTTCTGCCTTCCTCCTAGATCTGCAGTGAGTAGAGCAGACCTCCTGGGATGAATTAGCAGCTTAGCTGCTGGTACAGTGATTGCAAAACTTTCAAGCAGAGATGTGAAAACAATCACCAAACTGTGACATGAAGTCAGAATTCCTTAGGACTCTGAGGCTATCCCCCATGCAATGAGGTTAAAACCAGCCATTTGTCTCTATATCTCATTTTAACATTCCATTATTGTATTTGCTTTTTTATTGTATACATTAGTGTCTTATGAGTATCATGACACATTGTTATCTTTTGAAAAATTGTTTATAGATTTCAGTTGCTTTTTTTTATTTTTTGGACAGAAATACTGAAGCAGCGCAAGACACTTAACAGTCCCAGTGAAATAAAGGAGTTGATTTGTCACTGATCCAGTTTCCAGGAGCAGGCAGCAGCCTGCTCACAGCTCTTGAGCAACTAAACTAATCATCAAAGCAAATGAATGCAGAGATAACTCCACAGACCTATACTGTCCATGAAAACTTAATAACATGAAAAAAAAAAAAAAACAAACCACAAAGAAGCATCCTTTAGAAAAAGCATCTTGTTTAGCAAATAGACCACAATACATCAAACTATCCTCTGCCACAGAGGAAACAGCAAGCTGGCAGAGTTCCTCTGCTCCTGACTGTAATGTAAGCTGCCATTCACAGCTGCAGAGGCATTTTCACAAAATAGATGGGGAAATTAACATATTGCCTAGGACTACTCCCGTTTAACACCTCACTATCTTATTTCTCTACTATAAATAAAGGATGGCAAACACACATTGCAGCAGGTTATCATGTGAACACACTCTCATTTGTTAATACAATTTTTAAACTGTAGAAAGATCCTAATTATCTGTTTCAAATTCCAGTCAGTGTCACAGGAAGAACAGAGTCACAGGGCAGAGGACTCTGACACTCAGGTCACTTTCCTCCACTCAAGAAAATTTACACTGGCACAGATTCTTCATCTCAGTAAGCCCAGAAAGAAATCAAGCAGTACAGAAGCAGCATGGAAAAAATCTCCCCTTGTAGAGGAAGAAATAATGCTGAGTTTCCTTGATATTTTCTTATTCTTTTCCACATCAATGTGACAACATTATTTAGCAGTGATGAGCAATCCATGTTGAATATAATCAGTCCAACTTTCCCAGGAGGTTCTTCTTTCTTGGTCAAGTTCTCTTTACTTATCTTTTTAGCCCTTCTTTACTTATCTTTGACAATTGCATTGATACTTTTTCTTTCATTTTCCATTAAAAAAAGAAATCTGCTTCACTTTTGGATCCCATTGTGAGAATACAGAAGATGTGAGACACTTTGTGACACGGTAATAAAATAAGATGTTGTTCATTCACTTCAACATCAGAGTCTTTGAAAATAGCAATCATGTCAAAGCAGTGTAGTGTGGAATTATAATTGGGAACAATTGGTAACAATTCCAAGCCTTCTTTCTTCTTCTAGAGGAAGGAGATTTATATAGAGGCATTGATACCTTAAAATAGTTCATTATAAGAAATTTCATTCATAGAAGAATGACTGTGACAATAAGATAGATAAAGTATCTATTTTTTGCCATTAAAACATATTCAATTTTTTTTACTTTATTTCTGATACCTGTTAAGATTTCTTTACTTGCCAATTTGTCTACTTGTAATGCAAAATAATTTTCAGGTTTTCCTAATCTCTATGTGAAAGAAGGGGTTTTATGATTGAGGTTTTGTGGTGTTGCTGTTGCCAGTTAAACTACCTGATAAACTAATTTAGAGACCCATCCTGCAATTAATAATGTGTGAACAGACTGATGCATCCTTACAGAGCTCCACAGATGCCTGCAGGACTTCTTGATGCTTTATCATTCTGCAGCATGCTGTTAGATCAAGACCTTGAAAGGTTAATATGGAGCCCAACCCATGTTACTTTGGTAATGTGGACTACTTAAAAATCTGTTGAAAATCTGAAAAATGCTGAGTTTGAGTCAGTTGCTGTATTTAATTGTCATTTGGAAGGGATAGCATATCAGTTTTGATTTCTTGAGGTTTTTGGTTTTATGTTTGGAGTGGTTGTTGTTCTGGTTAGTTTTTGGTTTTTTACTTTGAATATCAGAAGGAAAAAAAAAGGCATGATATGAATAGCACCTTGAATATCAAAAAGACTCAACTAGGAATATAGAATGTTAACGATTATATATTCACAGAAATCTTCCAAGAATGGAAAAGCTGCTACCAGAGCATTATAGTATTGCAAGAAGTAAGGCTAACAGATCCTTGAAGGTTACCAAAATTCCCTGCATTTTGAAGTGGTAGAAAAAGCTACAATGTATGAAAAAAGGAACAGATTTTGTTGTTTTACTGAAGTTATTAATCATTACTGCATTTGAAATCAGCAGCAAACTATTTTTTTGCTAGCAAAATCAATGTATCTTTGATTTGTGTCTATGCTACAGATCTGGAAACTTTCTTAATTCTTGTAAAGATCTGTTAAAATTTTTGGTTTTCTTCCATTTAATTAAGGCAGTAAGTTTGGACTCATGTCTAACAAAAGTTAGAACAGAAGATGACAGCTTTTCTTTAGCAAAGGAAGAAAATTTAAAATCTATGATGAAAGAAATGTGAAGAAAAGGGACATGAGGATAGCACTTCCTATTTGTATAGAAAATCTTTTATAATTAATTAGTCCTATTTTGTTTACAAATATTTGATATTTCCAGCAGTATTTTCCTTGTCCAACTGGCATTCTTCTCTTTACTATTGAGCAACCCACCAGCTCTTTAAGAAAAACACTTTCTCACTTCACGAAACTGTCATCTGCTAACTGTAAATATAAATTCACATTATATGTAGCTACGATATTACGAGCTGGCAATATTCTCTGGAGACTGTTTACCCATATCTTGAACTTTATAACACATTTCCAATATCTATAATCCTACAGAGAGTAGAAATTACCTGAAGTGGAGAAAAAAATATTGTTTTGACTTGCTTTGGGTTTTGTTCATCACACATGAACAAAGCCTCAGATACTGACCTCAGACTTTTTTCCTATGTTATCAAACCTGAAGATAATTAACAAGTCTGAAAAAGTCTTTTCAGGGGTGGTTCTTTGTTACTTCAGTTTTGGAGATCAAGGCTGGTGATCTCTCTGGAACGGATCTGTTTCTAGTGAGAAGTTAGCAGTTTGAAGCAGGACTTGAGGTACAGCTTCAGAACTTCATGATGTGGGTTGCCCAGTCAGATTAGTGGAAAAAATCTCATTTGCCATTGGAATCTGTGTGGGAAAACCCAAACTTTATTTAAAACTATTCAGAATTGCATACTATCTGCATAAATCAGACAATTTAAAATATTTTGAATTCTCTATAAGTTTGGGGTTTTTTTTTTTTTGTTTTGCTTTGTTTTTACTATTTATACATCTCTTAATAATATGTAAGTTGCTCTGCTTTCAGTATGTGGTATTATCAATATCAAAATGTTTCATCTGAATGGCAAGCTTAGCCACAGTGCTTTGATTTGCAATTGTACTGAATTAACATTATTTTCAAAACTGGCTCTATGGATGTCAGTTCTGACTCAGGTTATTTCATATGACATCAAGGAATTTAAGTCACAACTTCCTGCAAAAAGAATTTTCACTTTCTCCTTGAGAACAAGGACATGCAGTGTTTGATTTCTCCTGTCTTAATTTAGACTCTATTTCTTAAGAAGTAGCAAAAACTATTAATTCTTCTAACCCCTATGTAAACAGCATGACTCGAGTGTAATTTCAGCTCAAGAAAAGCAGGGTGAAAAAGAGGTGACAGGCCAGGTTCAGGGAAATGTGCTCTTCTCTTGTATTTGTATTCTACTGCTCCATTAGCAGACAACAATACCACATCTCTTTGTGTGGACTTGAGAGAGTACAGCTGGCATCGAGAAATGCTGTACTTCTACCAGCAAACAGGGCAGGAGATAAGTATAGGAGAGGAAACACATTTCATCTGCAGAAGCAGAGCCAGAGACCCTTGGGAGAGGCTAAGTGGAACATTATTTTAATTGTGAGGGATTCAAATAATTTCATATAATTTTCTCATGCTAAACCTGCAGTTTCTGCTCTGTTCTATTCTGAGCAAGATTCCTGGGTTTGCTCTTGGTCAATAGGAAGATACAGGCAGTACAAGGGCCAATCCTTATATTCTAGCTACGACAGCTGCCTGAAATATGTGAATGGGATTCCCACTGCAGCCTTTCTACTCTACAGAAAGAGTTAGGACAACAATTTCAGTATAGACTTGAAGGGTTAAAGAATTGGTCTCAGAACTCTCTGCTCTTAAGCATAGCTACATCTCGGAACATAACTCTCCAGCTATGATTAATATAAACCTCAGATGAAATGATAAAGAGTCAGTAAAAACTGCAGTGAGAATAATTTAGCTATTTGAAAGCTTTGAAACAGTTTCACTTCATCTTTGAAGTCTAAGGAAGCAAGACTCTGTGAAGTCCTACTTTTTAATTTAATTTCCCTTTTGTTCAATGAGTCATCTTTTCATAAGTCTTTACCATCATTCTATGGCAAAAATAATGTATCAGACATCAACGTATGAGGTCAAAGATGAGCTTTCATGACATTTGAAATTTGAATGCAGTCCTTTATAATTACAGTTTCCATTTGGATTAGCAGTTTATTATATAATGCTTCATATTTCAGAAAAATATACTTGCTAATTATTTAATTTATTATATTTAGTCACAGCATATTTCAGAGAACTTTTAGCAAATTTTTCAAGCACATTTATAACTTTCAAGTTTAAATCCCACAGAACATTAATAGCTCTAATGCTACTAAATTAGAGATACTTAGTTTGAATTCCTCATGTTTATTGCAATAGAAATTGAAAAATCCAACTGGTTTTAGGTTTAGGAATCTGACCACAGACTCATTCATGTGTAGGGTTTTTGGTAATTGATCATTGTGTAAGATATCCTATCTAAATGCGAAGGCCTTTTCTGTCAAAGGCCTGCTAAGACATATGCATCATATTTAAAAACTCAAATTAGGATTGCTTTGGTAAAAGTATGACTTTCACCCAGAAATATTTTAACATTTATTACTTAGGATTTAGAATTAATGCAAGCAGCACAAAAATGCAGTAGGTCTAATCAAAAAGGAAAAAAATCTCAATTATAATCTATTATTTCTCTACAGTCTACATGTACATTAGGTGGTCTACAGATATACAGCATAAAAGCAAAAGGCCAGTTCTGTCAAAAATGTGTTGGTGATTCGATAAATCAGACCACAACTTGGAATAAAAGCAACTTCACTGGGATTACATTGGAGGTAGCTTTGTTTTGGTTGAGCCTCTAGTTAGCTAAACCAAAAATTAACACTAAAGTTTCAAAATAAACTCCTCTAAGTAAGTTTTCGAAGTAGACCTGTCAAGGACCACTGTCTGGAAAAAGAGTGGACAGGTCTCAGTTCAGTGGGTCTCTCCTACCTCCCAACTCAGCGATGTGCTGACAATGACTCTTCCAGTTTCTTCAGCGAGGCTGTCAGAGGCCCTGCTGGCAACACAGTCTCCAGTAAAAAACTAGTTTTTTATAATGATACTGTGAAATACTACTCCTTTGCTGCTTGAGACTACAGCTCGGGCACTCAAGCCACCTTTTCTGACATGCTCAGAGGAAAATCCACAATTTTTACAACTCAGTTACACAATAATATCACAATTACCTTTTCTCCATTTTCAGTCCCCTAGACCATCGTACCTAAAGCCTCCAAGCAACAGACTTATTAGAATGAATCAGTTTCTTTTTGATGTGTAGCTAGCACGCATATGTAGACACAATGTAGAATTTGCTCTTGAAGTTGGACACAAAAATAGAACCAAATCTCCATCATTAAGTTAATTTTCTCTTCAGGAAGTATTTTCAGACAAAGGCCTTTTCTTTCATTTTAAATTATACAGACTACAGTGAAGTCATTATGTACAATTTCAGTACACTGCACTAAGAAAAATAGTAATTTTCAGGAAAAAAGAAAAGCCACAACATTGTTCTGATGACTTTGAATACTCCAGACTAAGTATAAATCTACAGACAGACAGTCAGAAAATTATTAAATAAAAATTAATAAAGCACAAAAAATAATTGGAGTATTTTAAGAAAATTACTGACTGACAGGTTTACAGGATTATCTTGTTATTTGGAAATATTCAGGGCCTGAAGAACCTGACCAGCACGTGTGGACAAGGTCAACAAGAAAGAAGCAGCATTCTTTGTGGTTCACTTCTTTGTACAGACTTGGGAACTGTTCCACTGAGGGAAAGAGAATTGCTTACCAATAATGCTGAAGAGACCTGGATGACAGCCCTGTCTGACCTGCTCGCAGTAGAACCATGACTCTGGTAGGTGTCATCAACAAAGTCAGACATCTTCCCCTGATTTCCCAATGCACCTCTGCTCCATGACACTCAGAAATTACAGCAGCCTCTATTTATATGTGTTTCTTTTCCATTGCAAAATTAGCACTTTGTGGTCAAATATTCACATAATAGTAAGATTATACAGAATCATTTCTGAAGGAAAAAAGCATTTATTTTTAGTCACAACTTTTCTGTTTTGGACTCTATCCACATAAAATCTTATTATAAACAAAAAAGCTGTGACTGCTTTCCTTGTGGAACGTTGGCCATTTAAAGGCAGTGAAATAATTTTTAAACAAGATCTACCTTACCCTTTTTATCTCTTAGATAAAAGGGTCATATTTTAAGTCAGAGTGTCAATACTTTCTTAGAACTGATGATAAACTACTCAGTTGTATGGGGTTTGCATAGCCAAGCTTTAAAAGTGGGAATGTGCTACAGGTGTGGCTTCTGTGAGAAGCCGCCAGAAGCTTCCTCATGTCTGACAGAGCCAATCCCTGTCAGCTCCAAGACGTGTGCTGCTGATTAAGGCTGGACCTATTGGAAATGGTGGTAAAGCCTCTGAGATAACATATTTAAGAAGAATTATTTAAAAAGCTCCTGCACAGATGTAATTGCAGCCAGAGAAGAGCAGGGTGAGAACACATGAGAGGGACAGCCCTGCAGACTCCAGGGTCGATGCAGGAGCGGCAGGAGATGCTCCAGGTGCCAGAGTTGAGATTCCCCTGCAGCCCCTGGTACAGAGTGTGGTGAAGCAGCTGTGCCCCTGCAGCCCTTGGGGATCCATGGAGGATGCAGAAATCCACCTGGAGTCCATGAAGGAGCCCACACTGGAGCAGGTGGATGTCTGAGAGGAGGCTGTGACCCCGTGGGAAGCCCCTGGAGAGAGGAGCCCGTGCTGCAGCAGCCTGTCCTTGAAGGGCTGCACCCCGGGGAAGAGTGACCCAGGCTGCAGCAGTTTGAGGAGGACTCAAGAGATGGACTCACACTGGAGTTCATGGAGAACTGTCTCCCATGGGAAGGACCCCACAGTGCAGCAGGGGAACAACTCCTCTCCTTGAGCAATGGCAGAAACAACATGTGATGAACTGACAATAACTCCATTCACTGAGCCACTGGGGGAGGAGGTAGAGCTCAGGAAAGAAGGAGAGTTGGGGGTAGGTGCTTTGAAGGTTTTATTTTACATCTCATTATACTGCTTTGATTTTGTTAACAATAAATTTAAATAATATCTCCAATTCAAGCCTGTTTTGCCCATGACAGAATTTGGTCATTGTCCAGCTGTGGACAGGAGCATTAGAAAGGCTTTGGGGGGTGCCTGGCATCTAGCCGGGGTCAAGCAGTTTATAATTTCATGTTACATATCCCTAGGACACACAATAAATTCCTTGTGTTTGGACTTCTTCCAAAGTTCATGTTGGGGGTTAGGTTTGTTCCTTTTTAGTGTAAAGAATTTTTTCCTCATAAGTTACCAAGGAGACTAAGTGTCATACTTAAGACTATTTAACAAAACAAAGGGGTGGTCGAAGCTCTGAGGGGGAGAGAGAACAGCTGGATTGCTTGCTGCTAGAAGACTTCACTCTCTCTGGTGGAGTCCAGTCCTGGAAAATCTACCATCATCTGCTCGCCCTGGAATTCTGAGCTCCTCTGCCACCCTGTGAGAGCTGGGCCAGCTCTGCCCTGCCTTTGTGGTTTCCTCAGCATTGCTCCTCTTGCTACAGTGTGACCCCACGTCACCCTGCCCTGCTGGATATCCTGCCACTCCAGCTACCAGCCCGGAACTTTTCCACTGTTTCCAGCTTGGTGCTCTGAGGATCCTACAAAGGCACCAAGACCAAACTGCCCTGGGTTTTTGTGAAGCAAAGTCCTCAAGGTTCTTGATACTGTTTTTGTTATCAATGCTGTACTTGTTTTTTTGTTTGCTTTGTTATACATACTAGTAAAGAACTGCTATTTCTATTTCCAAAATATTTTGCCTAAAGGTTTTAACTGCAAATTTATAATTGGAAAAAAAGGGTAGTGGTGGTGGTGGTTTACATTCTCCATTCCAAGGGAAGCTCCAGCTTTCCCTGGCAGATACCTGTGTTTCCAAACCAAGACAGTTCAGAAATCCCTTCCTCCAAAATGCACATTCTAGATGTCTTTAAAATAGTCATATAACTTTTCAGTCTATTTGCTCTTCACAGAACCACATACTTTGTTCTCTTTCAAAATAAAGATGAAGTACAACCTGGATTCCATAAAGTCTTGCAGGTTTTCCAAGGACACTAGTAAGAGAATTCTTAGCAATAAGATTAAATTTGAATTATCCAACAAACTTCTGTATTATAATAATTAAATAGCCTATATAATCCTACTTAGATGTACATTAATAAAATAAAAACTTATTTGCAAATAGTTTTCCTGAAAAATATAAAGTATTTTATGTATGTGTGTATATATATACATACATTATCTAAAAATGAATTTTTGAGGGGCTTTTTCCTGAACTCTTTGAGTTTTAAATGGAAAATGGTACACTCTATAAGCATGTAGTTTGAAGAGTGAGGGCTTTCTTTGCATCTTGCTAAAAAGCATTCAAATTTGAAGCTTTGGTTCAAAATAAAAGTCAAAATAATATTCTAAATAGTCAATGTATGAATGCAAAGTTTAGGAAGATATTATAAGCTAGTTTATGTTTTTCTACACTGTTTAGATCTGAACTCTTGCAAGAATAATATGAAACTTCATATTTTGCCCAGGGGTGATCTTCCATGTCTGAACTAATCAGAAGGTTGAAAACCTGGTCATCACACTGATTTCTAATTGTTTGATTTCGGATAAAAGGGCATTTTGTCTACTCGGCCATTAATATCATCCCATTTGGAGAGAGAAGTTTTCTATGACAGACACATACATTCCTAGGTTGTGTACCAACAAAGTGGGAGTCCACCGCTCAAAATCATTGCCCAAGGCCAAACAGCCACAAGCAGCTCAGAAACTACATGGAAAACATTGTTATAATAATAAAGGAAAGATTTTGCCTAATTCATACATTCTTACTGGTGATCGTCTTTAATTGTTTTTCTCCTTTAACTAGATAAGAAATAATGAGGAAAAAAGCATGTTTCTTATATTGGAGACTAAACAAAATTCATCAGAGATCCTTATTCTGAATTTCAGATTTGAACAAATTATCTTTCATCTTCTCTTATACTAAGAGATTATTATAGTTTATGGTTAAATAAGGAAAAAAAATGAAAATAATTTATTTTCTCTTCCTTAGCCTGCATCTCATCCAGAATTGTGTTTCTTAGCCCTCTTGTGGTACCTGCAGGGTGGGCAGGAGGACAATTGGAGATTGCACTCCAGCTCTGATGTGGGCAAAACTGACCATGTAGGCATTCAAGGAATACCACATATATTCAGAAAACTGTTCTTTGTTGTATTTGCTTTCTATTTATGACTCTTCAGAAGTAGTCAAGCTCCATCACCAGGATGTAAATTGCATTATTACAATACTGACAAAGGCACTAGCATGTGGCAAACCCAGAGGTTTGTTTTCATTGTATGTTGTAATCAAAAGAGAACTGCTTGCATGCAGTTGAACAAAGCAGACAAGAAAATTCTGAGACCTTGAACAACTGTGTTAGGTGAGCTTTATACTGCAGGTAGCAAATAATTTAAAACTCTTTGACTACAGTAAGGATTTAGGGATGGTTATTATTTCTTTGTCTCAAATTGTAAAGATTTAACATCTTATTCTAGATTAATACATTGAAAGTGAAAACATTCACATACATTGGGAGTGAAAACATTGAAAGGCAAAAAGCTATTTTTATCAATTACTTCTTCTCCTTTGAGTATGTAATCCTCATTTGAAAGAAACTCGTAAGTGGAAAATAAATCCTTCAAAACAATTTTCATAGCCACTCTCACTAGAATAATTTAGACTAAATACCTCATTATATTAATGCAAATTAGTTTTTATTATACAATGGATACCTTTAAATAAATCCTTGTCATTTAAATAAATTCAGGAACTACCAGAACGCTTCAGGAATGTATGAGTACCCTACACACAGGAAAGGAAAAATGAGCTTCAAAAATCATTGGAACTGAGAAAAATATATATGTAAGTGTAGTTTACATTTTGAATGTAGGTTTTGTGTCGGTATCAATGTAGATCACAGGGAAATGGTTATGGAGCTTCAGAGATTTTCCTCAGCTCATGCTTTAACATGGATGTTTAATATTAATTAACAGCATAATTTTTAGTTTCTATTTGACCATTTTAGTTTCTATTTGACGAAATATTCAAGGTCTGGTGTCACCCTAAATATATGTCCAGTCCTGTTCTGAAGAGCTTACTTCAGAAGAGGCCTTGTTTGTCACACATGCATTTTACCCCTAAATGAAATGCATTTGAAATGTTGATTTTTGTTCCAAGGGATTCTCATTTGTCTTCTGTTAAGGACTGATATCCATAAGAAACAAAATAACCTTTTATGTTTTCTTTGAAACCTTCAGGACTTTTCTTTCTGTATTGCACATGGGGATAATAGGAATAGCTTGAAGCCATTGCAACTATAATGTTTAATTCCAACACCATATCTATTCTCCTAGTTTATTACTTTTTTTCAGTATTCCTGCTATAGGATGTCATCTCAAGTCTTTCATGGATTAACCCAACTACAATGTAAGTATTACACTGTGTTTTCTGTCTTCAAGAAAAGACATCTTCTAACACAGTTAACATTCTTCCAATACTTTACAAAAAATTACAAGCATAATTGAACATGAGGAGCCATATAATACAGTTCTTTTAAAAGAGACAAACCAGCAAAGGAATTTTTTTATTATTGTTTTAAGAGAGAGGATTTCTCCTGAGAAGAGGCAAATAGACAATTAAAAAGACTACCATTTTGGACTTCAGAAGAGTAGATTTTAATCGGTTGGAAGGATCCCATGTGAGGCCATCCTGAAAAGATGAGGGGTCCTGAAAAGCTGATTGAGTTTCAAGGATCACCTCTTCCATGCTCAGAAATGGTCCATCCACACGCACAAAAACTCACACAGCTGTGACAGGAGCAACCTGATCTCTTTGGAGATGTCCCTGTTCACACAGGGGCATTGGGCTAAATGACCTTGAAAGGTTTGTTCCAAGCCAAGCTATTCTATGGTTTCTATGATTGTAAAGCCACTCATGATCTTTGAATGGTGCTTAGAGGAGGCTCATGAGGTCTGTAAGAAAGGAAAAGTCATTCCTTTCAGTCAGTCTTTGAGAAAGGTCTCAAATCCCTAGAAAAGTGATAGAATCAAACACTCCTGGAAGCCAGTTCCTGGCATATGAAAGGCAAGATCATGACTGGGAGTAGTCAGTATGGATTTATGAAGGAAAAACCTGGCTAACAAATGTGAGAGCGTTCTATCATAAAATATACTGAATGTTTTTTACCTTGGCTTTAACAAGCATTTTGTTGCTGTATCCTGTAACATCCTCATGGGTAATGAAGTACAGGATAGGTAAGTAGACAATGAGGTGGACTGAAAAATAGCCCAACTGCCACTCTAAAAGCCTGGTGATCAGTGACAGAAAATCCATCTGGATGCCAGCCACTCACAGAGTACCCCAGGGGTCAGTACTGAGCCAAAGCTGTTTAACAATTTCAGTAATGACCTGCACAACAGAGTGCATCCTCAGGTATAAAACTGGGAGAAAATGTCAATACAACAGATGGATGTGCAACTATTCAGAGGAACCACAACAGGCAGGAGAGATGGGCCATTGATGCTTCCTTTCAGCCAAGAAGATGAGAAGCATCCTGGCTGCCATTAGGGAGAGTGCTGCCAGCAAGCTGACCACTGGTGAGGCCACCTCTGCAGTGCTGTGTCCACCTCTGGGGTCTCCAGTACAAGGAAGACATGGTCATACCTGAGTGAGTCCATTGACTAACCATGAAGAGGGTTGAAGGGATTTTTAGAGATTGAAGCATCTAATATACAAGTGACTGAGAAAGGACACTTAGCTTCTAGAAGAGGGTGTTCATTGAGAATCTTATCCATGTTTATAAGGACTTGAGGGAGAGTACTACTCCATCAAGGCAGATGGAGTACTACTCCAAAAAAGGCAGAGCCAGATTCTTCTCAGTGACAGGGCAAGAAGCAATAGGCATAAACTAAATTCAACAAAGTCCACTTGCCCTCATGAAGAAGCTTTTTAATTATGAAAGTGGTCAAGTACTGGCACAGATTGTCCAGAAAGGTTTTGGAGTCTACATCCTTGAAGATACTAAAAACCTGACTGGAGATGGCCCTGCTCTTGCTGACCTCTTTTCTAGATGTTCTCCAGAAGGCCCTTGCAACCTCAGCTGCTTTGGGACTTGGTAATATTTACAAACACTGAGCCTCCCTTCAAAAGCAATCACAAGTGGGAAAGAAAGCCAAACTACATGGTCTATCTGAATATCTCACCGACTAAAAGGGGTGTGAGTATTCTGCTTTGTGAAAAGGAATGAAGTTCATCTGAAGTAAACTTGCAGAAAAAAGTTTACAGAGACAATTTGTTCTATTCTTCTCAGTCTTGTTCTACCATTAAAAGGTAACAAAGCTGACTGCTCAGATTTAAAACTTGAGGTTCCTTTTGAAAGCTATTCTACAGCAACAGCTGTTTAGGGCTCAATGAACATCAGGCAATATATACCACAGCTGTGAACCCTGGAAGACTATTGATCCAGTAGGCTTTTCTAATTGTTAATGCAGGTACAGATATCCTAACTGACATGACATTAAAATTAATAGCTCCAGACACCTGTAGAAACATCACAGGTTTCCACTTTAATTGTAGACTCAAAAATTTTATCACAAGCATGAGAGAAAATCAAATCTGTCATAAAAGTACTTAAAAACAGAAAGTGGCACTTGATTAACACACATATTATTATTTGTGGGACTTGCAGGTGCCTTTGAGAACCTAGAGAGTGCTCTTCTTCAATAACACTTTACATTTTTCCATAATACTTTACAATTATAGACAATGGGGATATTTATGGATTAAAGAAAAATCAATTAGAAACTCGTCCTTGTTTCTCCAGATTTTCCCCCAAGGTTTTCATGCTACATTGGTTACTATGAGGATTAAAGATCAAGATTTCAAACCAATTTGGTTTGGGTTTTTTTTGATAGATGGTTGATGAAAACCACTAAAATCTGGAGAGTTAATATATTGAGTCAACACTGTAAAGTACCTAAGTTAATTGGAATACTAAGCCACGATTTTCTCAAAAGCGATTTAAGGCCAGATTTGCAAAGACATTTAGATAAAGACAGAGGCAGCCATAAGCGATTCGTACATCAAATAATAAAATAGTATTAAATCCTCATTTACCACCCGTAAGTATTTTAGGTAATTATACAACTATTAAAATATGCTCCTCAGACATTTTGAAACAGAGATTTGGATATGATATACAGACACATGCAAGGGACTGAAGAGCCTTAACGCCAACAGCAGCCTCCATGACTATGATTTTAAATCACTAAGTCACCTTGTAAAAATGGGACAGGCTTCAAAGTTACTTACATGCTTTTGAAAAGGCCACCCTTTTAGAAAATGAGTTAACATTTACCCAGCCTGGTCACAGTGGCCTGAAGAACATTAGATTTCAGAACCACAAGGATAGTAGGATCTTATCTTATAAATCTATTTAGATATAAAAATTAATGATGATATGTAGGGCTCAATCTGAACTCAATTAGGCAGTTGAAAAGCAATGCTAAAAAAATTAAAACATTTAGTTGGCAAAATAACTATGCAGAGATTAGAAAATGCTAGATTTAAGATTTTCCTGTGCAACACAACTTTGTTTTCAGGTGCTTGGGTGCCATATTTAACTGTATGGTCATAAAATACTTTTCTCTGAGGATCTACTTCATTCAGACAATGACAGTTCCCACAAAACTAGTCAAATATCTGTACTTAATTAGTCTATAACCTGAGTGAATGCAAATTTATGTACAAATGGCCAGTTGTGCATCTGACTACTTGTATATGTCATTATCTGATTTGCATGCATAATCACTGCAATTAGGCACAGATTTAAAATGTGAGACCACAGTGTTTGCTGCTGAAAAATATTACTTAATTCATGTATTAGTCATGCCTATTAATCAATCATTTACTTACAATATGTTTACATTAATCAGCTGGTCTTTGCATAACTTACATTGCCTCCTTGCCTACAAGATTTATCCTGTTCCTTTTAGCTAATCACAAAATCTGTCATTCAGGAGGCTAGCACTACTCCAAACAGCAACCTGCCTCTCTTATGGCTGCAATCTCTGATCTATGGACTCTGTACTCAGTTACCCCATATAAACTGAAAACAAACTTAAACTAGGACAGATTTATGCATCAGAATTAGCTAATATCCCCCTTTCCAAGTAGTATGAGGTTCTATTCCTCCCACTGACATTGAAGGAAATTTTCAAAAACTCTGTATCAGTTCTGAATTTGTACTCCTTACTGGCCCTTCCCCAGTGCAATCCACGACTGAAACTACAAATTCTATTGTAGGCCAGAAGCAGAAGAGTGCAAGCATGAAGACATGTTACTCTTTATCAAGCAAACATGTTGCATTCAATTTGGATGACCCACTAGCCTCATCCTGTATTTTCCATTCCCTACATTCTAAATTCTCAATATAGACTAATCTATCTTCACTGTTACATGAAGTATTAATGGGAGGACTGGATGACCTCTGTATTCTGCAGGGAACAGGCCACTACTCTTTTGTGATCCATATGGCAGCCTTTTCTGTTCTATTATTCACCATTACCTATATAAACACCTAGGGAAAAAGGAGGAGATATCAGCAAAACATACCATGCATGTGATGTTCCTTAAGTCTAGAGAAGCAAATAAAGTCTGTTAAATTGAGATCTTTGCCATAAGATAATTATTACACATGCATTAATCAGAGAAAAACTGAAATGGAATAAAGATGTCAGCAGCAATCGGCATTATTTCAAGATCTCTGAAGGCACTGTGAAGTAGAAGTGTGTTCAGTGTTCCATTAGGAGTCTTAAAAAAGAAGAGCTGTGCATTAAAAGGGTTCCCTGAGGCTATGAAGCTCAGTAATCAGTCAGGTACTAGTTTATATAATAAATTAATTTTAAAATTAATCTAGTCTCATATCAACAGCCAGGTGGCAGCATGCGTCTTTGAGGACCTTTGGTGAGACACATCAGTGATACCACCGGACTGAAACTAACATTAAGAGAAAGACAAGGTGGTCTGGGAGAACAGGAGGCAACTGCACTGAGCACCACTGCTCCACTCATAATGAAGCTGAGCTAGCTCCAAAAAGAGAGTATAGAGATGAAAGAGTCACTATGTCACCATTTTACTGTGACTATGCTTTTAGTGCATGTGTTTAACTAGATTGTTACAATTAATGGCATGCAGCATCTGTCAGCATAATCCTCACGATAAACCTTCTTCAGGATAACAGGATGAAGCTGAAATAGAGTACTTCCCCTGTTCTTTTCATTACTCAGAATGCTCAAATTACTTTACAATGCATATGTGGAAAAAATTCATCTGACTGAGAGCTTTCCTGTTCAGTCACAGGAAAATAAAATCAGTGGCATTGCAATGTGTTAGTACCACTAACATGATAGTGCTAGCAATCCTAATCCCCACAGACTTTGTCTTGGTGGGAATGGCCATGACAGAACTGCACAAAATACTGTAATTTCGTTTACATTTTTATGACATCTGTGTAGGCCTCATAACATCAGTGTCTCTCGTTGGCAGCTGCTCTGCAGGTAAATATAATGAGGATATGTCATGGACGTGTTATTGAGGCGTATGAAAATGTACATGCAAACTTCATCCAGAATAAAAAGGTCTTGCTTTTTCAAATATTACTTATTATATACTTATATATATATATACTTACATACTTATAAACCTTTTCTAAAAAAACTTGACACATTGCTTAGAATTCATATTTCCTTGTTTTATCCCATTCACTAATTCTTCTTTATTAAAGACCCTTATATAATACAGGCTCTCTCTCTCTAATCAATGGAGAGAGATATTAATTTATGAAGAAGCAACTAATTCTGCCAGTTAAAGAAAAATGAACTATTTTGTATAATTTTGCTTGTGCTGAGTCATAGCAAAATTTCAAACTAAAATCACAGTAAAACCCTATTACTTCTGAATGATGGGATTTTGCTACTCACCCTGAAATGACTGACTACATTACACGCATCTACAGATTATCTTGTATGCTACTTTCACCCCTTTTATTGTTATTTCCTTTCATCTGAGTCATAAAGGAAGCACAAACACTCTTTCTTCTCCACTTAAATTAATTTCCATTCCCATTATTCTATCAGCAACCTGATAAAAACACTTCTTTAACTTCTGAAAAGATCTATGCAAAGCAGAAAGAAATAATAAATCTATTTGAAATTTAAAGATAAACTGAAATATGCACACAGAAACTTCTCGGGCTTATTCATAGGGAAGTGATGGAGGGAATGTCTAGCTCCTAACATCCATTACATTAAACCAATTTTTTTTTTTATTCTTTATAAAGATATTTGCAGATCCTGTAATGCAGAGAAACATCATGAACATATAGGTGAGCTGGGAGGCAGATAGATCAAGAATAGCTCTCTGTGTGTGTGTCTGTGTGTGTGTGTGTTCGTGTGTATCAGACACAGGGCTGCTGCCACTATTGAAAGGAGATGGAAAGCAAGGTGCAAGCACTGAAAGCAAGGTATCTTTGCTTGTCCCAACACTAAGAATTCCCCAACCACTTGATTTGTAATCATCTATACTTGAATAAAGGCTTTCAAAAATTTTTGCTAAACATTTCTTGAAAATGAGCATTTCTTTCCTCTCACAAAGATTAGAATTTTAGCAAGGAATTTTAAAAACAAAGTTCTAAAACACTACTGAATCCTGTTAATGAGTTGTCTAATGTATCTTTCAAAAACAGTCTCCCTAAAAATTATTAATAAATCTAGCTGTTTTATTTTGCATAGATGTTTAATTAAGTTTATTAAGTTTTTAATAGATGTTTTTTATCTTGTGAACACCTTGAGGTACCACTCCTATGTTTTACTTCTCCACCAAAGCAGGAACCCTGTACAGACCCTTCTTACAAAGTTTGCATTTTCTACTTAACTGTGCTCCTAAAATATTGATCAGAAAGCAAAATTAAAGGACCTTTTCCACTCTTTTCGAACATCCTTAAGTCTAGTTTGATTTTTGAATACCCTAGTATTACTGAAGACATCACCAGCTGAATGTTTTGCACTGAATGTTTTATAATTGTATGAACGTTTCCTCAGGACAGTAAGAACTGTATGCATAATTATGCAGACTGAGGTGTGGCAGATTCCATTCATTGCTGAAATAAAGAAATAAACCTGTGAATGTTATCCACAGGCAATCAAGTTACAGTCAATCAACTAATGAATACTTTTCCTGTAAGCCTATTAAGTGCATCCCTGCATGAATGAGTATGAATAATGTCATTTACTGTATCTGAAGCAGATGACAATTGAAGCAAGGGAAAAAAGTGAAGACAATTTCCCAGAAGTATTTTCAGCTTCACAGTGTGTGCTTTTAAAATAAACCAAGTGTGGTAGACAAACCTTGGCAAATTAAAACACAAGGTTCTCTACTGTTCCACAAATCATGCAACAATGATAAGATTTTTACTTGGAAACCTTAAGATGTGTTGTCAGCTGAAGGTTTTTTACTTTAAATGACGTATCACTGAAGTGCTTCATGGGCATACATGAAAGGAAAAGTTTTCCTTTCTGATTTAAGGTTCTATGTCTAGAGTCTATGGCTCACATTCTGAGCAGCACCACCCTCAACAAGAGGAAAGGATCCATGCCAGTTTACACCATGTGATAATCTACTTCCTGCCCCTCCTCCCAAAATGGTGTTGGGTATTTAGAAACACTCATTCCATTCGTTTCTCCAAATAAATGTATTGCACAACAATTTCTATGCAATTGTAATGGCTTTAAATATCTCAGGGTATACATAAAATATAAAAAATGTATCAGATCACATCCCTTTATCTCATTGAAATACTATAAATTTATCTGTTAGTGTAGTGTCTAAAGATTCAGGTTACCTTCCCGTAATAGTTAATATAAGTAACTATATCCTAGAACTCTATGCTCAGTTTGCTGGAATTAATTTGTTCTGTCACCAGGCTTTGATAAGACAGTCAGAATGCAATTTTTTGCTATACTTGGAGTTGTTCACTCTCGGAGGTTTGCACTCTCACCTCAAATACAGACCCCAATGAGAGGTGCATAAAACCTTAATGCTCAATTAATAAGTTGTTGCTAGTTGTAAGAAACATTCTTAGATCAGAGAAGTGTCAAGAAGAGAGGCCTGCTTGCAGGACAAGCAGGAGAGAAACTAAAATAGGCAGCAAAAACTACAAGTATGTAAGAGAATCCAAGCTCAGCCTTTCAGAAAGAATTGAGTGCCTCTAATTTGGCTGAAGGAAACTGGATGGGAAACAGCTTCAGAACAGCTCCTCTCTGATTTAAGTCACATATTTTATCCTCGTTCTACCACTAAAGAAAACACCTTATCCATAGTTAAATTACAGATTAGGATCAAGAGCCATCAGTTCCTTGACTAAAAATGTCAGAATTTTTATGCTTTCCTGCCATATGAGAGACAGAACTTTTTGATAACACTACGTTGATTACATTCACAGAAACTACAAAAATTATAACTACTCTTCGGAAATGGAAAACAGGAAGGTTCAATCAAAAATAAAATCCCAATAATGAGCTTAATACAAGATCCCAGCCTAGGGAGTGAACCCATGCAGACAATACTTGTTTTACTTGTATTCCTATTCTGCAATTATTCCCTTGCAAATTATTACATTTCGAGTGAAACTTTACACATTCGTTAGCTCAGAAGCTGATAGGGAATAGTGCCAAACTCCAGTCAGTTGTCTGCATGCTAGAAGCACACTGTATACAGACTTCAGCTTCAGCTTTCACTGCAAACTCAGACAGCAGTAGTGGAAAAAAAGATTCTGTTAACACCAGTTTTCCCCAAATGTTTAAAGGCAGCAGTAAGACCCCTCTTATATATGTAGCTTTTGCCTTTGTGGTTTTAACACTGGAAGTGCAGATTCAGTAATAGCTGCATTCTCTTGTTCAGGGTGGTGGCTGTTTTTCTCACATCACTGAAGGTTGGGTGTAGAGTTCTTGAAGTGAGCAAGCTTAATGTCCCTTCTGTCAATGTTTTCAAAAATCCACTATATCGTGGTTATTATACATTATATGCAAGTATGTATTGCTGCAAGCAAGTGGTTAGTTTTCATTGTCTTTTACTATGTTTTTATTGTTCATAATGGTCTTGCTAATTCATGATGCTGTCTAATTGCTATTGAATAACTGGAATGATTATGTAAAATGTTCCAACATTCATGAAATTTCAATGTTATAAAAATCTCACCAAAAAAGCAAAACCCAGATGTTAATTCATAACTGAATGTAGATTTCAAATATTTGGCATCTGCATTGTTTTTACTCCGTGTACATATGGCTGAAACTTATTTTAATATACTCTGTTTTTCATACAAATTTTAGAAATTGAAAAGCAGCTATGACTAATAAAAACAATTTTGAGTGAAATTATGATGCCCGCTGAATGTCTTCTTGGGTATGTAAGCAATGACAAATCAATTTCTAGTATGCTTTGTGACAGCTGAAAGTAGCTGTGCAACCCTTAAGCTGAAGCAGTTTAATTAAACCTTGGCATTTTAACAGAATAGAAGAAAATTAGCTATCCTATTTCATTTCCCTATAGTGTAAACAGAGTCTATGACAGGCATCTGTGTGATATATAATTAATCCCACCAGTCAAAAAATTCTTTCAAGGATAGTTATGAAGACTTCAGCTCATGTATACAATAAAGTTTTTATCCCAAAGTTGCTCATTATGTATTCCTAAAATTACTTAATGAGATGATTTATTGTTGTACACACAGTGAAAGAGAAAAGTATGGTTATATATAAAAGTAGATGCATTATACATTCATATTTGTAACTTCAAAGAAAGATAAGTAGAAGCAACAGCACCTAACAGAACTAGAGAAAAATGTCTGCAAACTACATTGCATGTGCTACAAAAACTGTGTGTAAGGTAGAAGTACTTTTCATTGCATTTTAATAAAATATTTAATAAAATGTTTTTCATTGGTTTGAAATAAGCATCAATGAAGTATGAAAAAAGCATAGCATCTTTACTAATAACATTGAATGACATCAAAGTATATTATTGAACAGCAATTTATGTTTAAATTGACTTTAATAAGCATGCAGTTCATAATCAAGCCAATTTTCAATTAAGTGTTAATTGAACAGTGACAGCAGGGTGACATACTACTGCACAGTGGAGCAGAAGCAGCAGAAAGGGTAAAAAAGTTTCCACAAATATCCTGAAGGGAAGAAAGAAATGAGCACATAACAAGTTCTCAGCTAGCCAGGAAAGGTTTACTGCAATTTCAGATTCTGTAGGGTGTTTTAACTGGCTTCCAGCTGCTGCCCCAGAAGGACAGTTGTCTCCTACAAATCCCATCTCACTCCATTTTGATCCATCCCATGGCTGCCTCAGATACGCTGGAGCACTCCATGCCCTCTTGGCTGTGTAAGCAGGTGAGTCAAGGCCCAGGTCCCTGCTGACAATAATGGAAGTGTAAACCTCTAGTTTAGAGTCAAACAGAGATGGGCAGTTGCATCAAGGTTTCTAAATCTCAAACTGAATCCTATCCTTAGAGCAGGAGCAAAAAACACACATTGGGGATAAGCATACATCCACATAAAGGAGTCTAACGTCATTTGCGTTGTCTTACATTGTCCAGGAAACCCTTATGGGACAAAGGACAAGGAGGGAAGGTGCACACTGCAGGGTGCCAAGTAGGACACCCCTAGGGCATATCAGAGCACTGGACTCTACAGATGGCCAACTGACATGAGTTTTATAACATTTATATATGGCTGTAAGACAAATCTGTGGCTCAGTGGTGCACCTAATCTTACAGGGTTCCTGATTTGATGTAAAGTCCTCTATTCACAAGCGGTTCTGAACTACACATATTTAGAACTTGGCCTCCACAGCTCAGTGCCACGATCCCATCTGATCTCAAGTGAGGCAGATCAAACAAAGGACCCAACCTGCAAGCCCTGCACAGGGAACTACAAGTGTTTCTGTTAGAGACACACAGAAAAAGTGGTGGCTCTGTTTCTCCCAGTAGCCTGTAGACATAAATGGATTTTTGACTCCCCAGTTATAGGCAATTGATGGAGAGATGGGAAGACTGATTCATGATCAGTATTTGATTTTACTCGGGTTTTCCAAGTCTTATAAGTCTTACCATTTCAGTAAGGTTAATAATTTCTACTACAATAATTAGGTTAAAAGATCATACAAGCAACTTATGCATTTTACAACATCTTTATCGTAGGGGGTTGATTGAATCTTTTCCCTTAAGCAGGTTTAATCTCATCTTCTCATAAACTCAAAGTTCTGTTTGTCCTTGCCACGGCATCCTAGTCACCAGACTAGTTATGCTAATTAAGTCTGTCTTACTCTTGGTCTTGTGTATTCCCACACCCAGTCGCTTGGGAATATATCCACTAATGTGTTTTTGCAAGTCAAGTTGAATTGACCAGTAGGTAACATAAAGAGGGAGATATGCTCTTCTTGAACTGGGATTGCAAGAGAAGAAACAGACACAGATTGGAACACAGAAAATTCTGAGCAGGTATTAAGAGGTAAATCTGAGCAGATATTATTCAGGGTAATCCAAGTTTTGAACAGAGATGTTGTCTACAGACTATGAGATGCTCAAGGCTCAGCTTGACATGGCCCAGAGCAACCTGACCTACTTTAGGCCAGGAATGAATGAAGATGATCTCCAGAGCTCCTGTTAGAACAGAATAACTGTATGAAGTAATCATTAATTAATTTAATTACTTCAGTAAAAAATAATGAATGAAGTAATTACTCCGTGAAGGTAATTTTAAGCATATGGCTTCAGATCTACACATACTTCATTGACACTAGAATGAATCAGATTTCAGTTAATCTTCACAGCTAATGGAGACCACATTGTGGTCTGAAATACAGGAACTTACTTTAGGTTTCATAAGGCACACACAATGTGCAATCAAAGACAGGATTCTTGTAATGAAATCCAAAATATCACAGAGGTTAAGCAGAGAGCTAAGAAAGACTGCCCACAGAAGGATATCTAGCTTTTCATCCCTTCAGTCTTCAGAACTTCTAAAGAGTTAAATCAACGTGCTCACAAACTCAGCAGTGGAAATACTTATTCTAGAAATAACAAGTTATTCAGGAACTACATTTATGCCTATAATAACATTAAGGGTTGAAAAGTTGAACCAGAATTGGAAGTAGTGGGAGTTTATAGATTTTAAAACACTTCTACATTATGTCTGTATGAGCAACACATATATCTATTACACTTATCCTAAACGAATTTATATTTTGCAAAGAAAATTTACATCCTGCACTAGTCACACAGAAGCAGGATCTATCTGATCATCCTTTTCAAAGCCATAACTGTATTTTGCTTAAGAAAAAAAAATACATTTATTATGGAAATAAAACCTGAGATACTTTTTTCTTTTTTTTTTTACTGAGAAAATATGCTAAAGAATTCTATTATTTAGTAGTGCCTTTCTTTATGGCTATATCATCTCAATTACTGTTCCTGAAAAGTCTTGTATTTTCACGGAACTGGGCCTCAATTTTGCAAAGTTCGTAACAACTCTAAAGTAGATATTTTATTCTGGCTGCCATTTGCTATAATTCCCTCCTTTTCAGTAGGAAATTACCTGTGTCTCTTCACTGTGTTTCAGAACAGCAGAAACTCAAGACTGAGAAGATCCTATATTCATTAAGAAGTCCTAAGTGACCTGCCACACTGGAATCTAACTTCAGAATTTCTCTGAACTTCTGTAAGAACATAGAGTAGAAATTCTTCCATAAGCAGATAAGGGATTGTCGCTAGAGGACATGAAAGAACTACACTCACCCGTCAGGTAGTGAAGTGAGAGAAAGTTTATTATGGTTTGGGGTTTTTATAGGGTTTGGAGTTAGTTCAGGGATTAGGGGATGAGAGTAACACTTCTCTGACTCCAGTGGTCAACTTAGAAGTCTATCAATTTGCTCTACCCCCTGGAAGGAATGCATATTTACAAAATATTTGTTTTTGTTTTTGTTGCAAGCATGAGAACTCTAATACAAGAATGTAAAAACATCAGAAGGCTGAAAAATCAGGGCGACAAGGGACAATTTGGGGCACACTCTATCACTAACCTCTCATAGAAGAACAGAGTTTCAAATATCATTGTAGCCTCAAGACTGAAGGGTTAAAAATTCTTTAATTGGGAACAAGCAATTCTGAAAGACTCTAAATTGTTTGGGGATTTCATAAAAGTCCAAGTTTTTCATTTTTGAGTCAAGATAGAAGCAATGGCTGAACAAACAGGGCACAATTACTATTCCACGTGTGAGACTGTGGGATAAGACCTGAGCACTGATTCTCATGAACTATTTTAATGGTTTTATCTATAGGTACTATTAAAGGACTTCTCTCTATATATAAATGAATATACCCAGTACAGTGGCTGAAGTGAGTCATATACATTCCTAACAGCCTACAAATAGGATAGAATTCATGGCCTGTTCATGATAGTACTACTCTGTATTAATTTGTCTCTTTACGGATGGTTGTAATTAGCAACATTTTATTTCTTATTTGTTACTTACTTTCCTTGTGCTCCTTATTGGATTGTGTTACCCATATTCTTAAAAGCAAAAAGTGAAACTAAGATACACATACTAATATAAACTAAACTTAAAATTTTATAACAGATATAAGATGTGATGGCTGAGGTAATTCCAGCACAACTACTGCACAGTAAAAGAATGATGTAAAATAACATTGCAGTGTAATAACATAGCTGAACCACCAGATTTATTATTACCATTACTTGATACATTTAAAAGATGTACAGTGAGCATGAATTCATCTAGATGACACAAGAACTAGTGGCTCAACAAAATGATTCCTCTTCAGGGCTGCATGACATTCTTCCTAAAGTGTGAATAACTGCACAAAAGAAATTTCAAAAGTACTGATTATTATAACAAAGCCTGCAAGGAATTCACATTTCCATAGATAGTGTCATGAAAGGACATTATTCACAGTAAAGACTTGAAAATAAAATTGTCATGCCACATGCATGTTGATAGCAATTTGGCAAGAGATACAGTATAATTTAGACAGAAGAAATAAAATCAGAACCAAAGCAAAGCAGAAAAGCCATGTTAACAATTTTCTAAACCCTTTTTTCAGAAGGATATTAAAGGGCTTGTTTATAACCACTGCTAGAACACCTATGACAGAGATCCATCTTTTTTGTATGACTACAGAAAGAGATTCTAATAATTTCAGGAAAATAATCCAATCTTTTTAAAGAAAGAAAAAGACAAGTCTTAGTTGTCATATTTGACCAGTTGAAATATAATACACTATTTTAACATACATCATTGTGAGACAATCACTTTTTAAGCAATTGCTCCCCTATTACAAATGCTTTACAATAATAGTTTTATACTTATGAACCACCTTTACCATAACACTACCAAAACACTTATCCAATTACATTGTATCACTGGCTGATTTGGTTTAAGCAGGTAGAATTAAAAAATAAAACTAAAAAAAATAGTTAAATTTTTACTTAGGGACAATGCATGACCTACAAGACATTTTGTTACAAAATGGGAGATAATAAAAGGTTATTTTTAATGAGTAATACCTTACTTTGAACTGCAATATGGCATTTAAAATCTAATTAGTTTATCCCTTTCTCCACAGATAGAGGGGAAAAAAGAGATAAACTAGCAACTGAGAAGAAAATAATACAATATAAATTGGTACAGAACTGGTAGAAATGAGAACTGTGTTCATTCTGCTAACAGTGCATTCATATTGGCCAGATCTAAAGGGTACAGAAAGACAAGCAAAATGTGTAGTCTGAATAAGTCATAGTAAAATGGCATTGAATCAAGCAATCTTTGAAAGCGTACATTCAAATGTAAGAGGAAAAAAGTCTTAACAGGAGTGAAGGGAAAAAAAGAGGCAAGGAAAGGAGGCAAAAAACTGCCTGCCAGGAACGATCAAGGAAACTATCCTGCCTGTGTTTCCTCTTGTCTGGATCTCGCAGGTTAGCATCAAAAGGAGCCTTGGACTGAACCAATACCTACACTCTGGTCCCCTCAATGGAGAAGGTGCTAGAAAAGGCTGCAGACCCCAGTTTACAAATGAATTCTGATATTATTGCCTAAGTGGCTGTAGAGTTAATACAAGTAGCCAGAAATCTCCAAAACCCGTGTTCAGAATGCTCAGGATGCGCTTAGCTTTTTTTTAGCTATATAAAGAACATAAAGAACTTCGAGACACAATGATGGATTCTATGCAGTATGAGGAACAAAATGGGCAAAAGAAAAGCTGAAGAGGAACATGTATGAATTTCCCAGGAACTCAGGGTTATAAGAAGCACATTGTACTTCACAACTGAAGGTTGCTCATGGCCCCAGTCCTCTGGAGCTTATACCTAGGCTGGGCTCTTTTCATGGACACTGAGTCTGAATGTGAAGAAACACCTTGTCATTCTATCCTTGAATTTCAAGAGGGAAGTTACTACCAATATCTGACCATGGAACTCAGATAAAGGCCTGTCTTTATCAGAGGAGGGGCTAATATGCTGTAAGGGGCTTGCTTTATGTTTTGTATAGGTGCTCACAGAAAAAACAGGTGATATGACACATAGCCACAGAAAAGCTGTTGGATCCTTTAGCCCTGAGATAGACCATCGTGTATTTTTCAGACTTGAACTTACACAGTTTGATGGTGTCCAGGGAAAATGCCCTCGTAAAACAAGCTAAGATTTTTTTTCTCAGAAGGAAGCTAATCACTCAGGCATAATCCCTGAAAATATTAAGAACTCTAGGGGTTTTTTTATGTTTTATTGTTAGGGTTTTTTTTGTTTGCTATGGGGTTTTTTTGGGGGGGGCGGGGAGGGACGTGCCATTCCTCTTTTTTTAAGTGTTGGAACAACAGTATCGGATTTGTAGCACGAGCCACAGAGATTCCCCAGAGACAAACAGGCTATTTCACAGTCCAGTATATAATGTTTGAAGGGTAGGGCTATGCTGGCAGATTAACATTTACATGGCACTTGACAGCACGGTGAGAAGCCATAGTGTAACCCAATGGCTGCGTCTTTGGAGAACGATGACGAAGCTGCCGTGAGCCAGCTGAGTACAGATGGATCCATGCCGTCAGTATGAGCTATTCCCAACTCCGACCTTGAGCTTCTTCATTGGGAAAGTTATTTAGCTTCTCTCACAGCTGAGCAGGAATCCAAAAAAAGACATAAGCAACATGGCCAGTGAGCAGTGGATGGGGGGTGGGGACAGGTGAGGGAGGAGAAAGGGAACTCAACTGTTTTCATGATGGTATAGATGCCACAAACCTGAACTGATCAACATGTTATCCAGTTCATTACAAACCCAAATGTCTTTGCATTTATATCTCACTCACTGCTTATTCCACTGTACAAGTGGTCTGTCTTTGAGGAGAAAATAGAGTCACTCAAAATAAATGTGTTTTCTTCGGGGAGTTTATAGCTGCTATCCATAATACAATATTTCATTTTATATGGAACAGATTCTTATGCACAAGTTATTAATACTATTGAATCTAGGTGATCAACATATCAAATTCTAATGCTGTCCCAGTGATTAAAGCATACTATTAGAATTTTATCCACACCAATAATTTTTAAACTACACTTTGGATTTGCAAATCCATGTACATTATGGATTATGTTAACAAGTACAAAATTTGTTAACAAGTACATACTTTTAAAAAAATGAATGAATTTTCCACTGATTTGGATGCACTTGCTAGTGTATCCAGGATAATAATTCGCAGTACATTATCTCAAATTCAGACAGAGAACAGTTCAAGAAACTAGAAGAGATTTGTTACACACAATACAGACTAGTAGCAAACAGCACCTCTGAGAGTGGCCTTTCACAAAAGATTTCCTGATTAGCTACAGATCTTCATAATTACCACCAAAAAAAAACCAGGGATGATAAAGCTCAGAAATAACTTGAAAATGCTGATCTCATCTTGTTTCATATATACAAGATTCTCACCAGTCCTGAGAAGCAGCTCCACAGATAACTGCCAGAGAACTTCCAACTCCTATAAGCAACCAGCTAAACATTTATTTTTAACCATCATTATTTTCTGCAATACTACAACAGCACCTGGAAGTCCAGACTAGCATACCATTTTTAGGCAAGAGATGGCTACTGAAGTTCCATCCACTAGATCTCTGGTAACAACTGCCATAAAAAAATTTATATACATAAAATATGTAAAATTAGTTTTAGACATAAGTACAGTGGTAGGATTGATAGACCACAAGAAGAAGGAAGATTCTGCACAATAAAGGGCAGGAAGAAAAATGAAGAGAGAAAAACAAAGGGAAAGATATAGATTACATAGTCCTACCCCCAAGCAGGCTAGGATATCTTTTTTTTTTTTTTTAATCCCTTCTATACCCTGGCTACCCTGTGCCTACAATATTCTGCTTATTGTAAATCACTCATACAACACAAGCCTTGTGCTGGACACAAATTTAGTATAGTTCACAACAGTTGTCTCACAACAGCTGAGATTCAAGGTGTTAGAATAGACCAGAATAAAACTCTGACTTAAATAAAAACCAAAAAAACACTTGAGTGTTGTAGGTCAAAATGCTGCAGGAAGTCAATGAAGACAGGGGTTATGCCACCAATAACTGATCCTCTGGATGAAGAGATTAATTTGATGTTCAACATTTTTCGCTCTCATTTCTGCAGCAAATACTTCAATGACATATTTTAATGTACACACAGTAATTTCAACTCCAGTTTTATGTATCCCAGTTTGTATCCCAAGTAATTTTCCACATGAGGGGCAGTATAACTTCCCCATTCCTGGGTAGTTCAGTTCAGCAGCATGAACTTCCAAACAATAAACACTAAAAGCAATGAATCTGCATGCCCCTACATTCTTCACACTGGGTTGGCTAAAAGCTAAAGCTCAATTCAGTTCTCCAAGGACTAGGATGGTATCAAGTCTGTGGGAAATACTGCTTTTACTGCTAGTCCTGGCTGGTCAGGGTCCAGTTTGCTACATTGGTTGTAAAGGTGAGTTTAGTTTGGAGAGCTTGAATCCAACTCTCCGCTCCCCATGTGGGATGGCACAATTTGCCAGAAAACACTAAGATACACTGCAGAATTATTACAGAAGGAGTTTCTGGACAGGGTGAATTGTATCCCATATAGAAGCAACACTCCCACTCCTGTCAACCAAGAACTTTGTGCGCTCTGCTCAGATGCACTAGCTGTTTCAGGCTGGGAATTGTTCTTTTGATCTCAGGGTTCCTTCTTGCCCAGCAATTACTGCAGTGCTTATTTCCTACTTTTCTAATGCCTTCACTTGGGAATATTTCCCCTAATTAAAATCCCTTCTAAGTTAACATCACTTCCTCAGTGACTCATTTTTCTAACCTCTAGGATAAGGTTGCTAAACCTCTTCTCTGTACCCATCATATAAGTTTCACATGCATTTCCTGCCAAGCCCAGTAAAATTTTGGCTTCTTCGGAATCGTTATCTCCTTACACTCTTCACCTTCCCAAAACCTGCCTCTGCCACCTTACAGGACACATTTTACCCTTTGCTGCCCGACAATCCTTTCATACATATTCTTTTCTCCTCTTCAGTTATCCCATTGGTATTCACTTTTCCCTGCTTTTCTGAACATGCTTCCTGCAAAACTTATCAGGAAAAAATGCATCTACCATTAATCTTCCCAATCCGCACGTCACCTCTCTTCTCTGTCTCGGTCAGTTTCCCTCTTTTCCTCCCCAATCCCTTTTTCTTCTGCTGAACTGCGCAAACCTCATTCTCACTATCTCCTCCGGCATCCGTCCCCCAGCTCCTTTTGCGCTCTCCACCACATCTGTCCTGCCCCGGCTCCTACCACTCACGCCGAAGCCTCCGCAGCCCGTCCGTCCCACCCTGTGCCCGGCCCCGAACTCCATCCGCGGCCGCGGGAGAGGGGCGGCGGCGCCAGCCCAGCCCGGCTCAGCTCAGCCCGGCCCAGCCCAGCCCAGCCCGGCTCAGCTCAGCCCGGCCCAGCCCAGCCCAGCCCGGCCCGGCCCGGCTCAGCCCAGCTCGGCTCAGCCCGGCTCAGCTCAGCCCGGCCCAGCCCGGCCCAGCCCGGCTCGGCCCAGCTCAGCCCGGCCCAGCCCAGCCCAGCTCGGCTCGGCTCAGCCCAGCCCGGCTCAGCCCAGCCCAGCCCAGCTCAGCCCGGCCCAGCCCAGCCCAGCTCGGCTCGGCTCAGCCCAGCCCAGCCCGGCCCAGCCCAGCCCAGCCCGGCCCAGCTCGGCTCGGCTCAGCCCAGCCCAGCCCAGCCCAGCCCAGCCCGGCCCTGCCGCCGGCCCTGGAGGCGAGTCGCCCCGATAAAGCGCAGAGCTTTGGGCTCGGGGCGCCCTCCAGAGGTACTACCGAACCCTGCCCTGCCCTGCCCGCCGGAGCCGAGGACACACGGCAGGGACGCGGCGCAGAGGAGGCCAGGGCAGCCCTGGCGCTTCCCACGGCCGGGAACCGCGGCCCGTCCGAGGCCGCTCTGCGTCCGCTCGGCGGCTGGGGCGGAGAGAGGGAGGGCACAGCTCGTCTCCCGCCCCCTCTCGCCTTCTCCTCCTCCTCCTGGCGGCCGCCCCTCTGTTCCTCCTTCCCTCCCTGCCGCGCCGGCTACACCGCGAGAGCGGCGCCCGCCCCGCCGGGGCGAGGGAAGGAGGCGCAGCCCGCGGGCAGAAGCTGGAGCGGACGTGTGTGCGGGCAAGGCAGCCTCTCGGGCATGAAGGGGACCGCGGGGACGCTGCCCTGCCCTGCAGCCGAGCGGGGACATCAGGTAAGCGCCCCACACGCCTGCCCGGCCCGAGCCGAGCCGACACGCTTCCAGTGCCGGGAGAGGGCAAGCGGTCCCTGGAAAGTTGTCCTGCCGCCGCCGCCGCCGGCCGAGGGGCGAAGGGCAGGGGAGGCAGCCCACGGTGCAGGGCGGCACATCGGTGTGTTCGGCAGGAGCCGCTTGGTGCCCCAGGCTGTGCCTCCCCTGTGCCCCGGCTGGAGTGCGGCCCCGGCATCCCGCGGCCGCAGGGCGCCCGTGGCCGTGCCCGCCCCGCCGAAAGTTTCCAGCGGAGTGAGGGGCGGAGAGAAGCGGGAGGGGATCACCGCGGGACGGGAGAGTGGCGAGGGAGAAGCAGCCTGTCTGTGTTGCCGTGGGCAGTGGGTGTCGCAGCTTCCCCCCGGGTGGTAGGAGCGGTGCTGCCAGCTGCTCGCTCAGCTTGTGCGGTGGTTTTTCCCTCTGGTTTGTTTCCGAGGAGTAGGATCAAGTATCCCTACAAGCGTAATGCCGGCGTCTTTAATGGCTACATCTTACTCTTCTGCGAAATTTACCCACATGCTTATGTCAGTTTAGGTAACTTTAGGAAAAACAAACTGCAAAGTGTTACCCGAAAGAGACGCGCAGCAGTACGCCTGAGACTTCAGTAGGTTTGTTATGTTGTGTGACGTAACAGTAAATGGAACTGCTGCTCTTTTTGATTTGCATTTCGTTGGGGCTTTTTAACTGAACATTTGTGGATTAAGCAGAAACTTTTAGTAAAATGTGTGAATCATCATAACGCTGTTGGAGATCAGAAAAACGGTTTAAATGTTTCGCAATTATTTTCTTCCCCCTTTGCTCATAATCTATATAAAGGATAGGCTCAAGGGGTTTGCTTAGTTCTTCTGAAGTAACTTAAGGAATCAAAAGTGAGCAGAGTTCCACACAGAGGTACCTTTGCTGCAAAGCTAAAAAAAAAAAAAAAAAAAAAAAAAAAAAATTGAACCACTTTAAAGAAAAATAACTAATCAAAAAATCTACTTTGGGAAGCTTTCTTTCCCTCCCAGCCTGAACAAAGCTGTATACGTTGTGCACTGCACTGAGAGACTGAGAGTAGAAACATTCAAACATTTCAAATGAGGCAATTTCCCCTTACGGAGAATGTTCTGCACTAACTCACCTGGTTAATTGTAGATAGTCTACCTTAACTATCAGCTGCAGTTCTGTTTTACTTAAAAGTTTTCAAATACCAAGGTAATTCCACAATATTTGTTGCAAAACCTGAAGGAAAAGCATAAATGCAATGAACCTAATTTTTTTTTGTTTGTTTTTGGGGGGTTGTGGGGTTTTTTTTTTTCTTTTTTTTTTTTTTAATTGGTTGGTTTTTAATAGAATAAATTTGAAACCAGATTTAGGGGAGCATTCTAAAAGCAGACTAGATCTAAAAGTAATGTATGCCTGCTGCTGCAGGTAACACCTGATTGTCAGCACTGATAAGGCACCATGCTTAAGGTAATTTTCAGGTTGGCACTTTTCTTAATAGGTACATGGATATATCCTTTAAGAAGGTCTGTCACAGTTAATGACCCAATGCTGCTCTAAGACTTCTTTACATGTGCTCAGACTTTTATTAATGTACTTTTATATTGGATTAAGCTGAGAGAGGGCTGAGCAAATAGAAGAAGAATGGGCATGTATAAAACTTGAAATGCTTCCCACTTTTCTGCGTTTTGTTCACTGGTTGGGTTTTTTTATTTTTTCTTTTTCATTGTCAGCTTCAAATACAACATCTCTCTGGGCTTTCACGCAAGCGGCAGGTTTTATTAAACATATGATACAATTTTCTATTGTAAAATGTTCTATAGTTCTTACTTCCTTGAAAAGTTAAGATATGATTAGGGAATTGTCATTTTTCTTGACAGCATGACAGTTAAAACTTGGTTTGCATAGAAGTGATCATGTGTATTGTATTAAAAGGAGATGTCATTCTGAATTGTCTGACAAACTTTTCAACTCTCTTTTTATGGAGGTGGATATATTGCTGGTAAAATCACTGTTAGGATGTAACTAAGATTTAAGGATGAATTGATGTTGTAGTGACCTTAGGATTTTTAGTATAGTTTTAATATTTAGAAGCCTACGGATTTAGTGCTCAGGTCTGTAACCAGATATTTGAATTAATTTTATTCACATCAGCATCTTAGTTAAATTCACAGAAGTACTGGTACTTAAGCTATGCTGAGGTAGAATGTGGATAGAATATACTGAAGCGAAATGCTTTGTTTGCTAGTAAGCTCTCTGTTCTGATAACATGTCCAAATTGTATATAGGGATTGCTGTCAAAAGCTGAGCTCATGTTAGGAATCAGAAGCTTAAATGTGGCTGGGTGTCCAACAAATGTTCTTTCATAGCATGTGAAATCTTAAGTGATGAAAATGGCCAGGTGAGGCAGGGGGTAGGGGGGCATATAAAATGCCATCAAGGTATGGAAGTATGAGAAGTTAGGTAAAAGGGGAAAAAAAGAGGAGGAATTTAGGAGTTGGAGGTTTGGGGTTTTATTTGCTGTGATTTGTTTTGTTTGTTTGGGAGGACTTGTTTGTTTGGCTTTTTAACACGAACATTTGCTCTAAAAACGGAGTTACCCCTTTTGAAGGTAATGCACACCTTGAGGATTTTGGGTAAAAGTCTACATGAAGGAACAGGTGAGGTATTTGCTTTTACATGAAAACTGTCGTTGCATATACAGCTTTTTTTCTTATAGTTCTGTTTGCAGACCTTGTACTGCTATATTTAAAAGTATCTATTGAACCATGATAGAAAACTTTTACTTTGTTATTAAACCTATCTGGTGTGGTTGGAGTTGATAAAATCATTGTGAAACTAGTTAACTGTTGTTAGTGTTTTTAGAGAAGCAAGAAACTGATAAAAAGTGGAATATACTGTCTAAAGAAAATTGTGTCTTAGTTACAAGTTCTATTCCCAGGCACTGAGAAGTACCTATGATAAATCTGTAAAAAAACAGGACTAGATTTAGGGAAAGGATTCCTTCTGGTCACCACAAACAAGTAATATTCCTGCCAAATGAGCTTTCACTTTGCATGCACTTTCTGGATGTTGGTTTCCTCTCAATTGAAAGACTCCTCATTATGTAATTTTTGCTTTCTTTGTCACCTTTTTTAGACCTCTGGTAGTTAATGTTTTCTGCCGAGTTCCTCTGATTTCTTTCTTTATTTCATAGGTAGAGAATGTTCCGTAAGGAAATTACAGCTGTAGCCTTACCAACAGGTAAAGATTAGCTTCAGTTCAAGGTAGCATGTTGTCTTTTATGCAAGAATGTGGTATTGCTGATCATTTATACTCATGGAACTCTAACCACCAAAATATCAGAATAGCTACACGCTGTGTGTCCTCATCCAGTCTTTTCTCAGTTCATTATTTTTTTAGTTAAACTATTTACATTATTTAATTGCATTTTAATTTTCTCCTAGATTATGTTTTCTATTTAACATCATTATTCTGAGTTTTAGTCCTGTATACTAAGATTTTTAGTTCTGGCTTCTAGATCTCCTTGGCCTGATGTCATGCTTAGATGTAAAAACTATACTCTATCATTTCACTTATTAATAAAGTGATTCATATCTGTCAGGAAAGGCTAGAAAAGCTTTTTCTTAGCACAGTAATGTAACCTGTTTTCTTAATTAACCAATCTAATGGGTTTCAGTACCAGGTATTATGAGTGTATAAATATGGGTATTATTGTTTTTAAGAAACTATTATAAAGTCTAAAGGAGGAGTAGTATATATTTATTTAAGAAAGTGCCTTTTAATTTAGAAATTCTTTTTAATACAATAGTTTTACTGAGCAACCAAATACGTTTTCCTGAATGTCAGGTCAAAATACTCCTGAGCAGTATCCCTTGCAACTGTATCATGTATACTACTTGCAATTAAAATGCTGTACACAAACCTCGTGAAAATTAACAAGGTAACATAAGTGCTAGTTTTACTTTTTAGTTTCTGACAATTATTTGTAGCAAGTAACTTTAGTCACCAAATAGTGGGGAATAATATGTCAAATTATTGAGCTGTTTGATTACCTATTATGCTTTAGATAATTTCTAAGGTCATTCAAATTTCACATTTTTGCACATTTATGAAAACATCAGAGAAAAACTAAAATAGTATTATGAAAACTCGTTTTCTGTTAGGGGTGTATGGCATTGAAAACCTTAACAGTCTTTTATGAAATGGGCATTAAATGAAATTTTATGTTATATTTACCTGTTTTCTACGAATATGTAGAGTCTTAGGTTTAACAGAGTGATCCTGAACAGCTAATTATTTTTTTTTTTGCATTTCACTGAGTTGACTCACTGTGATGTTCCAAACTAATATATTTGTCAATATTACTGTCAAGTCACATTACATGTATCAGCCTCTGAAAGTGAAGAATTATTTTTTGGGAACTTTGATATATCTGAGTCATACAAAAATACCTAAATAAATTCCTTGCTTGTGGTTGTGTATTAAGCATTCTATACTTCTGAGGATGTATTTATTATAAATAATTCTGGAGAATCCATAATATCATGTCTGTATAAACCTGGAGAAATAGCTTCTATTTGTTTTCTAAGAATTGCACTATGAAATTTGGATTTTCTATATTGAACACCATTACTATTATCAGATACTCTAAAAACATGGTTTTCTATATTGCAAAAAAGTAGATGGCATTTTGAATAGGAGCTCTGAAGAAAAAGTTCCAGGATTCAAGAAATTGCACAATATACACTGAAAATCCCATTCATGAATCTAAAAATGACATAATAACATATATAACTTGATTCTAAACCAGCAATTTATTTGATTTCAGAAACAAGTAATTTTTGTCTGTTACTATCTGTCAATTTTCCTAAATTCTTTATTTGCTGATGAGGAATTGTAAACTAATATGCAACATTATTTGAGAAGAATGTTGTATGTGAAAAATCATAGCATGATATTGGTTCCCTGACTTGATTTTCTTGGAACGCAGGACTTTCTCAGGCTGTGAAGATTTTTGCTCAGAGATTTGAAGACAGCGATTATTTTTTACATGGAGGTGCATATGCACATGATTAGAAAGGACTTAGTCTTTTCCTGGTGCTGTTTACAAAACTTTGAAGTACTTAAACAACCAAGGAAAGAGAAACAAAATGGAAAAATCTGGTTGATTAAATAAATTTCACTAGAATCTTTCAATCCATTCTCAGAAAATAACTCCCCCAGATAATTTGAGAAAAGTAGATTGTAAGCAGTCTTAAAAAGACTGCAATAGCAGCCAGTGTGGAAGTCCAGAGACCTCCTGATTACTCCTCCTCTTTGTTGTCAGAACCATCATTGGGTTCTGAAGCCTTCTCTTATTTAATAAGAAGGTTCAGTTTTTAGTAAACCATTTACTGTATCTTGGCAATGGTCAGAGTTACTCTTTGTCTGAAGTAGGTTATATTACTTCTCTGAGGGCATTTCATTGTTGGATGAGCTGTGTTCATGTATCTAGAAGAAAGTCAAGAGGCCTTCTCAGGATCTTTTAAAGAATCTGATGACCTTACCAAGCCTTTAGGCAATGGGATCTTTTTCTTTGCTTAGTTCACTCACTGGCTGGCTAATGCCAGATCCTCTCAGAGCTGTAGAATGGCTTGGATTGGAAGGGACTGTAAAGATCATCCAGTTCCAAATCCGCTGCCGTGGGGGGCTGTACAAAGTCCCATCCAAGTGGGCACTAGAATGTCCCAAAAGAGTTAGGGATCATACAGAAGTCTCTATATTATTGGAGATAATCATACTCCTAGTTAGGATTGTGATCTGCACAGAGGAATGTACAGGAATATACCCAGGCATTTGAGTTCCAGTAACTGATGTGGAAATGGCTGTGACTGTGCTGCCAATATGATTGTTAGATGCAGGAATCACAGGGCTGTGGGAAGATGTGTACACTGTCTTTGCTTATTGTTACTGACATAGTTTCAGTGAGTGACACCAGCCAGGACAGATAGCCTTCAGAGAGCCTTCTACTGTAGTCTAATTAAGTCATCTTGTCAGTTACGGTGTTTTAGTTCCAGAACATTTAATGCTTTCTTCTTGTTCAGTCTATGTAGAGAAAGTGACAGTATTAAATTTAGATGGTCTGAATCGCTTATTACACCTTTGAACTTAAGAGTCATGTTAAGTTGTGATACTACTTGGTTTAAATACCACTTTAAAAGGAAAAAAAAGAAAAAAAAAAAACCACAAAAACAAAACAAAAAAAAAAAACCAAACCAACAAAAGTTGTGCTATGGGGGTTAAGTACACTCGCTCATCATGCCTTTTTCAAGGGTAGAATTACCATGAAATTTCAGTCAAGTTTTGCAACAAGTTACCCAAGGTACCACTAAGGACCTTCTCTGTTAGGAACAATTGTTTCAGGTTAAGTATTGCAGATGTGCTGCAGTTATTGATGCAACTGAACATAGCTTTGAAAGCTACAGCAGTATTACAGTGTTGCACAGGTCTTTATTGATTCTGTTGCAAGGGAATACCTTAAGAAATTGAAAATGCAACTAAAATACTGCATTTTAGGGAGTACAGTCGGTTTCGTGCTATGTTTGAACATTGCATGTGTAGGATACAATAGACTTGAGGTGACTGAAATTTTAAATGCTAACTTCTCAATGGAAAAGTAAAGTCAGCTTATACTAGCAGTGAAAATTTGTGCCTGTCCTCCAACAAAATTAACAGGGCTTCAAGAAAACCATATGCATTTATGAGAAAAGATATATTTTTATCTTCTTTCATAACATATGCTGTCTTCTTAACAGCACATTTGACTGATGGCTTAGGGCAATACAGCAGTCTCATCAGGCCTGTCTTTTTAGGGGAAGTCATTATGCTACTTCTGAAGTGTCTGCAGTAACCCATCAACATGGGTTATTATTGGGTTCTTAATACTGTAATATTAGGATATATGTATGATTCTGCTCTTTGTCCAGCTTGTATCTTGCCTTCCTAATCCCTCTTTAGATATTTTCCAAGGATAGAGATTGCTTGTATTTTTTTTAACACTAGCATTTGAGCAATGTAGGAAATAAAGAAGATTGTAAGGAAATTTTCACTGTTGTTGCTTTCTTATTTTCATAAGTGAAGGTTTTTCTTAAATCTGGGACACATGAAATATTTGTACTAAAAGGAAGCATCCCTCCCTCTTAGGTATGGTGCTGTGTACCTCTTTTGTCTACTAGTTAAACCTAATGATTGCCAAACTGTTCTCAGTTTTGGGAGTGTTTTGTAGTAATCTCTCTAAGACACATCTTAATATTTTTTTCTTGGGATTTTTACTGTCATACAATGTCTCATACACTGCATGTACTGAATTCCTTGGAATATTTTTAAATTATTTGTTAATTATGGGAGTTTTTGTCAGGAGCTGTATTCGGATTTTTGTTTGTTTGTTTGATGTTTAAATTGTAGGTTAACTTGCTGCCAGTTGAATCAGTAACCCAAACTAAGCATCCATTGTTACTGTTAGCTCAGCTGAGTCCAAAAATATGCTAATAACAAATCCATTTAGTCCTCCATTCCAACAAAAAATGCAAGTGTGCCTAAGCATGCCAATGAATTCTTGTCTCAGGTTGCTTGTATAGTTGGCACCTATGTCTGCACATATGTCTTTGAGCATGCCAGACCTTTATCTGTGATGAATGCAACACTGATTGAAGACATTACATTGGCAGATAATAATTTTTGGACGTTCATGCTGATTCATGTATTTTCTTTAGTCCTATCATCAAGCTGATGAGCAAGTACAGAAAATTTTACCGTTTTTCCAGCCCACGTTTCCAGCAGATATTTACTCTTGGCTGATAGACTTACTTCAAGGTCCATACCTATTCAGAAATCAGCACCTCATGCAAATATCCAAGAGTTGAGGCCATCTGTGAAATCTGCTTCACATCTATCTATCATTAGGGTTTATTGATTGTACTGTCATTTTCAGGTGATAATCTCTGATCAAGGTCAGTCTCTTTCCCATGAGTACTGCAGCTTTCAGCCCACTGTGTAAATGATGAGCAAGGACTCAAGGAGTCTTTTTGCAGAGTGTGCAGAAAATCATAATTAACAGCAGAAGTGACTAGACTAAAATAATTTTTACATGGCTGCATGTAAAATCCTGTTCTTAGTTTAATTGCATCTCCATAAGGTTTTGGGAGATTTAGTTGAGTTGTGGGAATGCATTTTTGGTTGAGTTCACACTTACCTTACAGCTATGTCTACAATTCACTTATTTTTCCAGGCAATTTTTTCTGATTCATGTGGCAAAATATTCTGAAGAAGTTAATATAGATTTACTAGTTACAACAAGATTACTTCTTGGGACTTGAATTTGTCTTGGCAGGTTGAACTACTGTGTGGTTTTTTCCATCTCTTACTGATTATTTGTGGCAGTTCTGCAAATACAATGCCTTCATGGAAGTAGTAAGTTAACTAAAACCATCAGCAATCATACTTTTTCTACTTTATTGGCAATTGTGAAAAAAGAAGAAAATGCATAGCTGACAATAAGTAGGTTGACTGAAGTTGGTTGTAGTAACAAGCTGGAATTAGCTGCAACAGACATCACCTAGAAGTCACCCAATGCTAATACACATCTCCTGATAGTTGTCTTTGGAAAAGTCTGGAAAATGAGTTCATTCTTTCTGTTCATCCTTTTGAATAGCTTATTATTGCAGACATTATTCTAAAGGAGATGCTGGCATGTCTTTTCTTCCTGTTAGTTTTAGATGTAAACTCATTTGGTATCAAGTACATGAATTATGCTTTTTCACAATCTAGGTCTTTGATGGGGGAAAAAAAAATCATGAGATAAAATTGACATGCTCCAAGCCTTTGTCACAAGAAACCAATTGTACTGGATGAGGAACAAGGACAACTGGTAGTGTCTTCAACAGTCACAATAGACTGCAGAAACAGGGTGATTTGGATGGGAAGAAAATATTATCTCTTTTTTTCCCCTATGAAACACCCTGAGATTATTATTCTTTAGAATCAGTTGACAGGAACAAATGAGAATCTTTAACTGAAACTATGTGTAAGTGATAGTGTGAAAACAAATGTAAAGATGTCTGAAAGGTACTCAAAGCAATTTCATTTGTCTACTTAAAATGGGTATTAAAATCATAATAATTTTCTAGTAATGGTTCTAGGAAATTGTATACTCTTACAGTATGTGAAGTAAGTCACCTGCAACATGGAAGGAGGTCTTTATGTCATAGAAAAGAATCATAAAATTGTCTGGGTTGAAAGGAATCTTAAAGATGATGCATTTCCAATCACCTGCCACAGGTAGGGACACCTGCCACTACATGATATTTCTCAAAGCCCCAGCCAGCCTGGCTTTGGACACCAGGACATCCCAAAAGAGTTAGAGCATACAGTAGCCAATTGGAGATAATCATAGTGGCAGTTAGGGATTGCTGTCTGCATAGAGGAATGTGTGGATATATGCAATAATCTGAGTTTCAGCAGCTAATGTGGAAATGGCTGTGACTGTGCTGCCAATATAATTGTTAGATGCAGGAATCACAGGGCTGTGGGAAGATGTGTACACTGTCTTTGCTTATTGTTACTGACATAGTTTCAATGAGTGACAACAGCCAGGACAGATAGCCTTCAGAGAGCCTTCTACTGTAGTCTAATTAAGTCATCTTGTCAGTTACGGTGTTTTAGTTCCAGAACATTTAATGCTTTCTTCTTGTTCAGTCTATGTAAAGAAAGTGACAGTATTAAATTTAGATGGTCTGAATCACTTATTTTTGAACTTTGAACTTAAGAGTCATGTTAAGTTGTGCTACTGCTTGGTTTAAATGAAATACTGGACATCGGGCTATTTTTTGATGGGACACTCCTCTTGCTCTCTGTTCTGTCCTTTACCACTGCAGATTGTTTTTGTTGCCTCCATCCTTTCTGGGTCCCTTTTATTTTGTTTGCTTTTCTCATTGTATTTCTTGGTTTCTTTTTTGCATGTTGTTCCTATGTCTTCATGTTTCTCACCTCTGATAAAGCAATCTTGTCTTCTCTTTAGTATAGATGACTCTTCCTTTCTTCCTGAACATAACCCAACTGGATTTTGAGAGTCCAGTAGAAAGCTGTCTGGCCTCATTACATAGCAAAATTCCATAGCGAAGTCCGGGAACTGGAAGGAAGAAAAGAAAAGTTTTGATTAACCTAGTGAAAGATCTGTCTATAAGCAGTTCCAGGAGATCATGACAGATTAGTTTTAAGTAAAATGTAGGGGAAACATTATTGATACGAGTTTTCTTGAGCTTCAGCTTCCTGAGGAGTCATTAGTGTTGTTAGTGTACATTGTCTTTCTCATATTTGTCATAAGAAACCATGAGGTTTGTTTTAATGAGTTTGATAGTTCTAATTTTTATGTAAGTGTTTTCCATCATCATTATTGAATAATTGTCTATCCCACTGAGAGATCTTTGGACTTCTACCATTACAGAAGTGTCTGAACGGACGAAGAGAACGTTTTGCTCACTTGTGCTTCTTCCCAGAATTAAACAAGTATAATTAAAGCTGTGGTACTGGTGGCTTACTGGTTTTGAATAGCTGAGTTTTGTTTCTGGAAGTAACACCATTTTATGCCATTAAGAGGGCCTCAGGATATTTGCCTTACATTTTAATAGCAAATTTAGTACATATTTTATGTAGCTAGAGTATGTGTTAGTGAGAAGTGGTGCTCCACTTATTTGTCCAATTCTGTAAATAACAGACTAAATAGGGCCCAACTTTCCCAGTGAATAAATCTCAAAGCTTATTTAGTAACAGGTGACACATCCCATGCCACTGAACCTTTTGTTCAGTGGCAGAAGGTATAGCCTTACTTAGAGGTGTCAGACTTTACTGCGATAATGTAAGAATCCAATTATCTTTTTTTAACTATTCCTACTTTTTTTTTTTTTTTTTTTTTTTTTTTTTTTTTTTGTGACCAGCCATGCTGAAATTTTAATGAGACTTCTCAGGCTTACTTCAACAGATAGATGCAGAATGAGCATTTTTATAACTGGCATAAAAGCTGTTATGTTTTATCACAAGGCCTTCCTATTGTCTTGTTTGACTTTTGTAAGATAAGTAAACATTATCTCAGAAGAAACTTCAAGGAACACCCCTGATTTTGTTGTGTATACATAAAAATCCATACACATACACTTTTTTGGTATTACATCTGTATGTTTGCTTCTCAGCTAGACTTGCTGATACATTCTGATTATGTAATATATCCTAACTGCAGAAATCACTTTTTTCACATTTTCATTAAGCCTGAGTTCATAGTAACACTGAGGTCATCATGTTTATGTAACACAACCATGGGACCACCTTATCAAAACTCCTTGTTGCTAAAGCAGCTTGACCTTGCCTTTAATTTACTAATCAAAAGCAATCCTAGCAGGCAGTTCAAACACAAATACCATATCTTTGTTTTCCTTTGTAAGTAACAAATAAGGTCACAGTAACTGGACAAGGGGAAAGCATTACCAAACTGATTGGGCCTAAATTTCCCCCTTATATTGCTGAAAATAAAATATTAAAAGAAATTTTTAAAAACTCTTTCCTCCCCGAGCTAGAAATATTAGGCTTACTCTGTATTCACTGTAGACTGTGTGCTACTCCAAATAGCTTGGAGTGAGCTGCTGCTCTCAAAAACAAGTGATTAGCCCTTCTCCTGAACTTTTCCTAAAGATTTTGTGGACCAATAGGGAAAGGCTGTGGATCATTCTGTTGTGGCTGTCCAGTGCCAGTCACTATTTTTTTCTGAAGATTTATGGATTCTGCTTTGGCATGAGATTGCATTTGCCACTATAACAGGAAGTAGGCTGTTTGGTCCTTTGGAAATCAGCTCACTGAAATGTGCCACCAGCAGAAGGGCTTCTCCAGTATAGTCCTTCTGCCTTGTTTTTTGTCCCAAGGATCCTGAAAAATAAAGTACCGGAAGTGGATTGGTCTGCTATTGCTGTCAAAGTTAGTTAATCCAATAACCTGGTACTGAAAATTTCCTGTAAAATTTAACTGAGAGAAGGCTAAATCTGAAGTGGATTGTTGTCATGTGCTGTGAATGGACTCTACAAGAAATTGTAAAAGCAGATATGTAACACATGTTGCAGAGAAGACAAATTCTCTTTTGGAGTTCATTGAAAGTCAATCTTATTACAAATCCATAGGATTTGTAAGTACTGGGTGTTTGGAATATTGCTATTTTTAAAATTTATCCCACCTGTTTAAAGTACTGTGAATACAGGATACATACATAGCTAATAATGGAGATCATAAATATTAGCAGATGTCAAGGACAGGTTAAATGCTAAATCCTAAGAGGGGAATTTGTGATCTTTGCAAATACCTCACATGCTCAATCTGTCATCCTGAAAAATTATAGGCCACAACCAAGTGAATGCGTATTTCTTCATGCTGATGTATTTTGACAGATTGTGTTCAGGATTTTATGTTAAGAATTTACATTGTATACATGGGTTGTGTTTCTTAAAGTTCATGAAAGATTTTTTAAAAATTGCTATTTACCTGCTGCATGCTGAGTAAGAACAAGCTAAATAGAATCTAATTTTTTTTAGATTATAAAAAAATAAATACTGCTTGTAACATGGAACTTTTTGTATGCAAACTTATAAAAAGCATAAGACCAAATACAGTCTAGTAAAAAGAGTTTACCTTTTCCCAACAACTAGCAAGGTTTTCCTTTTCTGAAGAGTACCTACTGGGAATATTTTGGGCGGTATTTGCCTGTAATAAATATGACCTAATATGCAATAGGTCTTTAAAATAATTTATGACTTGATGTATAGTGCACATACAGTTAACGTAAAATAGTGCAATGGCTATAAATCTTATAAGTCCAAAATTCTGTCTCCAGAGCCAGAAGCAAAGGAGTTGTTTTACACAGGAGAGTGCTGAATTTTATTTTATGTAACTTGGAAAAAGCAATTGATGACCTAGCCACATTTTTTATTATAGACTAGAAAAAGGGACAGGGAAGTGGGAAGCCAAATTCAGAAAGTTACTAGCTATGGAACCATACTACTTCTCCTTACAAGAGAATGCCTTATCAGCCAGACTGTAGATTAATATTAGATAGGTTCAGTCTCAAGCCAGTCTGCTTCATGTTGGATCATTGTGAAGCAAAGAATAATAAATTTTGATATAAGAGAGAATAGTAACAGGGGACATTGTAGTATAATCAGAAAAAGACCTCAGAAGGAAATGTGTCCACTGACAACAGCTGTTCCTTGAGATGAGTAGTAGGTTCTGGCCCATGTCCATTCTTCCTTGAAGCCTGAGACTCTTCAGAAAGATAAGTTGCATCCCTGCTGCATATAAGCAGGAGCATTGATGATGTAAGCAGCTACTTCAGAAGATTTGGTATTTTCACAGCATAGTCTTCCTTGTTCTTGAGCTGCTTTATCTCTTGAGAGTGTTGTGCTATTTATACAAGCCATTGGTTTGTGGTAATTGCCTAGATTTGATATTGCTGTAACTTCACCATTGGTGAAGCTGTGATCCCAGAGTGCTTATGTAGGGTTATCCTGGTTTATGGAATACAACTTCATGAACTAACATGAAATGTTGTAATTTGGCATCTGTGATCCTATTATACTATGAAGTTTGAAAGAAACTGCTGTCTTGTGAAGGATGATTCTTTGTGTGTTTGCTTTCATCAGGTGTTAGTCCTCACTACACAGAATGTTGGTTGAGAAAATTGAACTCATTGAGTCTTGGCTATTGAGCTGAGATCAGGATTGGGACCCAAATTTTTCTGTCTAGAGCCCAGGATATCTGACATATGCTCTTCCATTTTCTGGGCACTTGTCCTTATTGAGTAGGGCAATGATACTTTAAAGTGTGCCAGTCCCCAGCTCATACCTGAGGAATGTCTTCAGCCTAAGTGAATAAAATCTGAGTCTTTTCATGGTTAGTTGTAGAAAATATAACTGCAAATCATCCATATTGAGAACAACCAGGTTTATAGGGGATATATTCAAGGGGACTTCCCATTTGTCTTGGGATGGTAGATGGGATCTATTTATGTGGCTTTCTCTACATGTTTATAACTGGCAAATGCAGTGCATAGGTGTCTACAGAGATTTGTGGACAGCCAGGGAAGATTTGTGGATTCCTTTTCTGGTTCTAACAGCTAATTGTACATTGTGTAGGTCAGACTTGTTCTAATGAGGTGTACGGCATTCTTAACCTCTCCTGAGATGTTGTCTGTATCAGTCTCAGAGTATTAGTCTACATTCTAATGGTGCCACTCAAGCTCTGCTCCCCACTTCAAGTGACAGCTATTCTTTGATAACAGAAGCCAGTACAGGGACAACAGCTCAGTCTTGAACTCTTGCAAGTAGAAATTAATTCTGCCTTTGCTCTCCTTAATGTAAAAAAAGACAGCTAGAGAGGTGCTTGAGATGCTGGTATCTCCAGTGCTGTAATTTTGATGAATTTTGGAAATACCTCAGCTCCATCTTGCCCAAATGTCTGTCTTTGACAGCAGATCACAACAAATGCCTAGGAAAGAATATAAAGACAGGAAACATCATCTTTTAGTGATATTTCCCAAAATATTTTCGTACTCTTTTTGAGTATTTCAAGACTTATCAGAGCCTGTTGTCGTGTCTTTGTATATGAGTTTTAGACAGATTTCCAGGAATGTGTCTACCTTACCTTTTCAATCTGGCTAAATTCTTAGCATTTGGGCTGTCTAAAGGCATACTTGCATTTGATCTAGAGGCATTGTTTACTCTTTGCCCTGAAATAATTCTGTACTGTGGCATGTTTTCTTTCATTTTGTATTCTAGGAAGTCCCTATGAAAACAGGGAAAGAAGTCAGGCCCAGTACTTTTCTCCCACCTTGCTCTGGACCTGGAGTTTAGTAAAGAATCCTTCTTAAATCTCCTACTATCCCCTGGAAGTCAAACTGTAATTCAGTCTGTCATTGGCCAAGTATCTTCCCATTGGATGGACTAGCATATGGATATTGGACACTGGCCAGCCCTGGTCTGAAATGTGATCAGAGTGGGGGCAATAATATCAAACATTTTGGTAGCTGGACTCTTGTTTCCCAGACTTGACATCTTGAAGCACACACAGTGAAAGAAAAATGCTGCAGTTTTCTGTGTGGATATTTAGGCTGGAGTCATTCTGTCTCAGCTCACACATATAAATAAGATAACCTGCATACCAGCTGGTAGTAAATGACAGTCTATATTCCTGATAGTGATGGCAGCAGCCATATTTCAGTGGTTAGGAAGAGAGGGCTTGGGATTGAGTTCTCGTTTTCTTTAGGTTTTTTTGTTGGCTTTTTTTTCTGAAACTCTGCTTGTGAAGGAGGAAAGGAGAAGGAAAGTCTCTGGCTTCTGTCTTCTGCGTAAGATGTACTGGTCTAACAGCTGTCTGTGTTTTTGTAGTTTGCCTTGAGTAAATCAAAAAGTTGTGTTGCCATAGATGGTGGATCTAGAAGGTACCTAAAAGGAAGAAATTGAGAGAACTCCTCTATATGCATGTGTTCACCAGTCTTTTCTTTACCTCTCCTAAAGCATTTTTTCTTATAAAAGATGTGGAATTAGAATTGTTTAGAAGGAATTGAGAATACAATGAAAATCACTGCTCTTTTTTCCCCCCACCTTTTTAATTGTGCCTAGATGCATAGGTTGCCCAAACAGATTTCAGAATTCCTGGCACTGGTTCATTAAATAGGTAAATTAACAGCACCTGATTTAAGTAGTATGTTCCTTTACATTAATAATTCTAATTACATGTTTTTTTCAATTCTGTGGATTTTTTTGTAGTATGACAGCCTCTTCTGCCTTTCTGTAAGCTGCTTTTTTTTGAAAATTTTTCTCATTGTATTTTAGTGTGCAGTAAACCTGAACATTTAAGCTGTTAATGTGCTCTTATTTGACTTAAAAACAACTGACTAGTTTTTAACACTTTAAAAATAATCTTTCTATCAAAAGTTGACACTTTTCAACCTTCATTTTAATACTTCTACCTCTTTGATAGTTGTGCTTTAATTTTCAGAAAATTGGATCCTAACTAAAAGCTTCTTTGCATTCTGTCAGTCTTTAGCATTGTCGCTTGTAATTTTGGTTCTTTGATGCATCTGAAAGTTTTAGATGCAGCTTTTTGACATTGATTTTGTTTTTCTTGTATCCTGAGAAGTTAAAAAATTGGATGAATTTTTAAGGTTCCCAAGTATGTGTCATGAAGGCAAAGCAGCTGTGACAAGAACCAGGTAAAGCAAATTATTTTGACTTGGGATGTGGCTAGATAATTTTGCTTTCAAATTTTAGATCAGTCTTTTGAGTAATTCCAGTTTTAAATTTCATTCTCACTATATGACATCATGTGTCCCTGCACATGGAGAATAAATAAGTAAAAATTCTCTTGTTGATTTCTCAGATTTCCTCAGGAAGCTTTAAAGATATTCCCTAACCAGAAATTTAAGCTAAGCATCTGTGGCACATGTAGTAGGGTTGTGAAAGGATAAACAGATGGCTAAAACTTGGAAAACAGAGAGTTTACATGCTAAATTTTTGCAGCAGAGAAACACTGTCTTTGTAGATATGGAACAGTTTGTGTTGAGACCTGTCCACATGACACAGATCTTGCACAATGCACATCACATGTCTTTTCTATGATGGCACATATCACAAAAGGGCTGTGTTGGGGTTGGGAGCTCTGATGTTTGAAAAGAATTTAGAAATAGGATCAATTGAAAAGCTTCAAAAGGACCTTCTGATTCTGAATGATAAATAGTAGAATCACAAATCCAGGTGGAAATATAAGGCATGCTAGAATTGACTAGAAGAGAATACTCCAGTCAGAAGGGACCTTCCATTGGTCATCTAGTCCAGCTGCCATGTTGTCCTTTTGAAAGGCAGAAAATCCCTCAGCATGTTTCCTTGATGCTTTCCTTACTGCATAAAAATACCATTAAAGTTAATCTAGGGAGAGTCACCCCTTGGTGTTCTTTGTCGGCCTTAAGCTTTCTTAAGGTAGCCCTGTATTGTTGCGTGCTCAGCATAAAAAAGGATGTTCTTTCTTTACTTTTGCATGTGTAATCCTTACATCCCAAAGTCTTTCTTCTCGAAGTGGGAAGTGGGTTCTGTTGTTTCAGTGTAGCAATTTGTCCTCACATATGTGGTGCTGTGTTTGGAGCCGGTTCTGATACCAGCATATGGTACCAGCCCATGGTGGGATCCAGGTGATATGTAAGGTTCCTTCCAACTCAAACCAACCCATTGCAGGATTTTATTGGTACTTAGTGACCCAGTACCTGTGTTCTTTAACAGCTCACCTCTGACATCTTGCTGTAAAAGCAAGATGCCTTTTCAAAGTCTACAGTTGTGTTTTCAATTCGCCATTGTTTAATTGGAGGTTGGATACTGCCATGCCATCATGTGTTGTTAGGATACTTATGTGAGCCCATCAAAGAATGTGAGGTAGAAAAGGCAAGTTTTTTTGTGTATTTTCTGCATCTGAGGAACTGATCAAAAGTATGAGTGGGACAAAAATGGGTCTGTTCTGTCTTGTGGGGCAGGGATTAGAGCATTCCTCCCATGGACGCTGCAAGGGAAAACTTCATTCTTTTGTGATTAGGATAAATTTGCTCTTTGTTACAAACCACTTGGGAGTTACCCAAGGAAAGAACATCATTTCTGGTCAGGATAATTTTCCTCCTTGGTTTTGAAAGCTGCATTCATGAGAAAGGGCTTCAAAATGCAGCTTAGCAAGACTATCAGGATAAAAGGAGGATTGGAGATACAAAAGCCCTTTCAGTTGAGAAGCTGTGGAATATGTTGGATGGCATTAACAGAACCATCAGATATAATAATAATAAGCTTTGTTTCTGTTCCCAGATACAGTGTGTGGTGTACAGGAATAGGAGATAGGAAAATTCCCATAGGTGGTGCTGAATTAGAGTTTCACAGACAGGAGTGTGATGAAAAGAGAGTTTATTTTTGTGTCTTGAATTCAGTCCTGTGGTAAAAAGCTGTACAGTTATCCACTTTAGTGACAGGTGCAGGGTAGATAGTGAATATTTTAGTTTTATGCTACACTTTTCCAATTTTTTGTAAATTAGTTTAAGCAACTGCAAAGTAAATATGATATGAGAAAATTTTATCTCAAATGGAGTTCAATAGCTACTCATCATGTCAAATTTAACATGGAAAATAAAGTATTTATAGACAGTGAAAGGCAATTTCTTATTTACAATATGGGAAATTTCAATGAACTCGCTTTAAAAAAAAAAAGCTTTTCTAGGAAGTTAAATACCTTTTCAAAGGGTCTGTTTGTTTTCTGCTATTCAAAAAAAATAAAAATCATGTTGTAACTATGTATGGTCCGAATGTTTCTTCAAATTGTTCTTATATTGGGACTTAGATTCTAGCCCCGTGCTGTGTGGCTATTAAGACAATCAGAGAACTCTAGAAGGGGGATTGATGTGGTACACCAGGATGTCATTTTTTCCCCCCCCCAAGCTTTCCTGGAATACCTCCTTCCACTGGATACCTCCTTCCACTTTATAGGCTGACTGCAGTTTCTTTGTCCAGGCACATTCACAGTTTTCTCTGTTTGGGCCCTCTTTAAGTCTGTTGGTGTGTGATTCTATGACTGTCTCACAGTCATAAAATCCTTTTCTGCTTTCACCTTGATTTCATACGGCTATAAAGAAGATGGGAAATGCAGCAAATGTTCTATAGCTGCCTAATTCTCTGCATTGCTATAGTTTGAATCACTTATGAAAAATTTTAGTGTCTGAAAACCTTTCGAAGCATCTAATTTGTAAAACTTTTTTTTGGAGATTATTTTAGTGTACATTTTCAGTGTCTCCATAAACATCTCTCTTTATAAAATCAATAGCCTCCTTTTAAATATAATGTAGTGTATTAAGTGAGACATTGAGATTTTCATGTAATTTATTCAAAAAACGCTATTGTTCCTGATCATTAGCCTGGAGTAACACAAATGCACCAGGCAGACCTTTGTTAATTTCATTCTCAAAATTATACGTTTTCATTGTTAGAGTTATTCTTTATAAGAATTCTCAACAGTTCTGTAGAAGTTGGAATTTTCTAATGACCGTAATCATTGTACCCTAAATTCTGCCTTTCTTCTTAAGATCGAATCTTTGTTTCACAGTGTATAAAAAGAAGCAATGTGACAAAAGCATCCATCTTTAAGAAAAGTTACAGATATCTCCAAAGGCACATCACTGGGTCTAGCTGAGATGGACTCAACTCCTCCAAAAAGTTACACTATTCATACTCAGAAAAGCATTAATTTGTGGAATTAAGTTCTCTCACAAGGATGCTATTTATGAATCCTTCTTGAAGCAGGTGAAACCCAGAACTGTAATGAATTGCATGGGATTGGCTTGGGAATGAGGAGTGAGAATTGTTAGTATTTGACATTGTTACAGATGCTGCATTGCAATCTGGAGAAAATTGGGAAGCATCCTTCAGACATAGCCTGATAGTTATCAGTAGTGCTGCTTCTGCACCAAGCACATTAAATATGTATCCCAAAGTCTGAAATTGTTGTTGATTCTGAGAAAGTGACACAGAACCTTCTCTGCACTGTTAATTATGATTACTCTTTCAATTGGAAAAAAAAATGAAACCCCAAAGCTGATTTTTGCTTAGTTACCTTTTGGGAATGCAAAGTAAGTATAAGGTCACTTCAGTTCATAAGAACTTGACACACGATTAGTTACCATGTGTCCATCTGTTTGTCTTTCTATTTTTTACCTCATCTTGCTAATAAGGGCCTTTGCCCTCTTCTGGATCTCTTCCCTGGGCTTATACAGAACAAGTAGTTGATTTTATGTGGCTTTTCCAATAAAAACTTTTGAAAAAAAATTTTTAAGGCGGTTATGTTTTCCATAGAGGAATATAAGTAAGCATATAAATTTTACTGTTTACTAAGCACGGAAGTGGGCCTATGAATCTGTCTTTTCTTGTCATATTTAATTTTGTAGTTTCTGAATATGTAATTTAAAAATTTATGTAGCCCAAAATATTTTCTGTTATTTATGTTGGAGTTTTTTTTAATTATAAATGAGTGTATAATATTCATATAAATTTTAATTAGGTTGATATATTTTCTCAAATTTTTTTAACCATACAATCATTAACAGATGCAAATTACCTGATTATCTGTACTGCTATAAGAAGGAGATTTAAAGTGGAGCTATTTGATAGTGTGTAGACATGTACAAATCGTTTCAAACATTGATTGCTTGAAAAGAAAGCAAGCTACCTACGATATAGACTTACTGTAGGAATATGCTGCATGCAAAAATCACAGAATCACAGAATGTGTAGGTTGGAAGAGTCCAATCCAGCCCTAATACCTCAACTAGATCATGGCATCGAGTGCCACATCTAGTATTTTTTTAAACACGTCCAGGGATGGTGACCCCACCACCTCCCCGGGCAGACTATCCCAGTATTTAATCACTCTTTCCATGAAAAACTTCTTTGTAATATCCAACATTTATTTCCCTTGACGCATCTTGAGACTGTGTCCTCTTGTTCTGTCAGTTGCTGCTTGGAGAAAGAGACAAACCCACAGCTGACTACAGCCACCCTTCAGGAAGTTGTAGAGAGTGAAAAGGTCACCACTGAGTCTCTTTTTCTCCAGGCTAAACAACCCCAGCTCCCTCAGTTGTTGCTCATATGGCTTGTTTTCCAAATCCTTCACCAGCTTTGTTGCCCTCCTCTGGACATGCTGAAGTTTCTCAACATCCTTCCTAAACTGAGGGGCCCAGAACTGGACACAGCACTCGAGGTGTAGCCTCAGCAGTGCCCAGTACAGGGGGAGAATGACCTCCCTGCTCCTGCTGGCCACACCGTTCCTGATCCACGCCTGGATGCCATTGGCCCTCTTGGCCTCCTGGCACACTGCTGGCTCCTGTTCAGCTGCTGTCACCACAACCCCCAGGTCCCTTTCTGCCTTGGCACTGTCCAGCCACACCATCCCCAGCCTATAATGCTGCAGGGGGTTATTGTGGCCCAAGTGCAGGACTCAACATTTGGACTCAGTAAACTTCATCTTGTTAGACTCTGGTCATCAATCCAAACATTCCAGATTTCTCTGCAGAGCCATCCTATCTTCCAACAGGTTAACACACACTCCCAGCTTAGTGTCATCTGCAAATTTACAAATGAAAGATTCAATAGCCTCATCCATGTGATCAATAATGGTATAAAACAAAGCCCAATCTATAATTTTGCAGTGAAAGACAATAGAAGACTTCTCTTGCAGTGAGGTCTTGAAGGTTCTTGCAATATATGGGGGGATAAAATGCTACTTGAGCAAAGAGATACAATTTAATATAGAAGAATCTCTTTGTCTTTTGCGCCCTTCTGTAGAGGTTACATTGTGTGATTGAAAGGGTACGCTGATTTCCCGTGTCATCTTGGGGAAGGTGCTGCTGGAAGATATTCAGTGTGTACATTTTTGTTGCTCACAGAGGTAGTCTTTTACATCTTAAAGGTCATTCTCCTTAACCTCTAACTTGCACATTAAGCATCAAGAGCAGGAGTAGTATCTTTCTGTTGCAGATTGGATACTAAGCCAGCAGCCTCAGAATGCTCCTTCTTTGTTTAGGATCTGTCTTCTGTGGGATTTCCTCCATTAGTTTCTCTCAGAGTAAGGCTGAACTTTCTTACAGTGCTATACTAGCATCTCATCCTAGTCTCTCATTGCATGGCCTTTACATGAAGCATTATTACAGTCTGCTCCAAGGATTAAACAACTTCCCTAGCAACAGTGCAAACACATTTTCATTCAACTCCTTCCAGTTCCTGAATGTGTAACCTGAAGGTGAGTCATTGTCTTCACTTTTTCACAGTCACTTGGGTATCCATATCACTGCAGGAGGAGTATTCCTGTGTGCTGTTGGATGCAAAATATCACAAATGCAACACTCAGTGTCTGTCTTCCCTGACTTTCCAGTCTTCAGCTAACAACATACCCAGGAAAGCTGTCATGAAAATCAGTATGGCTGGAGGCAACTTCTCTTCTAGCCTCAGGTGTCAAAGTGCCAATCCCTCCTTGATTCAGTCTTAGAAATGTAAGGAGAACACAAATATCCAAAAATACTGCTTCTCTTCCTGTGCTGTTCTCAGAAGAAAGTCTGAATATAGTCTTGACCAGACCTTTCTCCCCAAATTATTTCAGTAGCAGATGGAACTGCCGTCCTTTTCCTTTGCTCACTCTTGAGGCAGACAGTAGAGAATTGTGGGGGACTTTTGAGAGATACCTGTAAGTATTTTCACATGATTCTGTGGATGTATTAGGCTATATGTCTGGTTTTAAAATGCCTCTTCATTATTTTTTTTTCTTCTTTTGGGGGCTATTATATACAAGACAGACAAGGAGCACTAAATTGTATAAGAAATAAGAACTGCTAGCTACTGATAGTAAAGCAAGATGCCCTTGACTAAAGGAAAAGCTTAAAATCTAAGCACGTCAAGGAAAGTTAATGAGGAAAGAGAAGTACATCAAGTGTCTACTAGAACTTGCTTGAGAATATAAAAATCAAGTGTTCTGGTATTGATGGTTTTGCCAATCCCAGAATCAGATTCTTAGACTCCTATGAGGCAAGTAAAATCAGTTAATTATGGCAATTAAAGAGAAATAGCCCCAAAGATATGTGCACATTCTGAAAATCTGAAAGGCTTGGCACTGACTACTGGTATGTTGCTGGTTATCCTTTAAGGCCTTTTCCTATCAATATTCTAGGAAATATCAAGGATACTTCCTTAGGAAGTGCTTGAAGAGATGGCTCTGAGTCATGGTTGAACTGGATAAGCAGCTAGTTATACTGTGCATAGAAGGGTCCATTCAGTTTTGTACAAGAGCTGATTAGAACAGTGCAACTGGTTTTGGTGCTTATCTGCTGGATTAATACACCGTAACAGAGTAGATGTGACAACTCACCCTTAAGGGGAAATGTGGGTCATCACAGTAGGTTGGAGATAGTCAGACACCTTTATCTTCAGAAATGGACAGTGAATTTCTAGAAGTTGTTTTCTGCTGGAGGGGCTGATCTGTGGCTTGGCTTTGTGGAACTGCAAACATCTTCTAACAGTCAATGGACTGGGTATTTGATTGCACAGCTGAAAATTAAGCAGCCTGTTTGTGTAGTTATCCAGACAGTAAATGAGATGATCATACCAACTAGGATGCAGCTGTTGTCACTTCAGCTGATGCAAAGCCAATAAAGTGTGAGAAGTAAATATGTGACATTAAATGTTTTGAGTAAATAGCAGGGGAAAAGATTTTAACCATGCATTCTGATTATGGTTAAAATGAATGTGTTCCCTACTAGTCAATTACGGTGACTAGTAATTTTGAAAATGCTATGAATCACAAGTTCACTAGAGTAGAAACTTGGGCATTTGGTGATAATGTTTCTAACTAAAATCAAACGAATTGTCTCCTATTTTGCACAACTAGAGCAGCCAAGTAGAGCCTAGTTCATTTTGTTGTCCATTTCCATGCTATTTTTTCCTTTATTATTTTTCAAAATAGACTGTTGGAGTAGGAGACCTAATTATAATAAACATTTCTCCAGACAGCACTACTATTTTTTCTTGTTTAAACTGATACAACTCTTTATTTTGCAAGTATATTCAAACTCTGCTCAATGATTTGGGATGTCATATTCTTAAAGACTGCCAAAATTTATTAATTTACATCTGTCAATTTTAAGTCAGCACTTCCACTATGGGTAGTCTGCTTGCTGTGGTTGCCTACAGCTCAGCCTCGAGGATAACCCTTCAAAGTACTAGATAATTAAACTATTCCCATAGTTAATTTAAGCATTTCAATCAAACAGGAAATATCTTATAGTCTGTTCCCTGGTTGATTATAGTTTCTTCTATATTAAAAGGGCGCCACTTAGCATTTGCTTGCTTATGCCAGATGGCAAGTTCCTAATTAAATTCACTTCTCATGTGCCTAATCTTTCTGCTTGCATTTTGGCAAAGCTAAAATCTCAGTAGGGCAAACAGATAGTTGAGGTGTACTAACAACATTATTATTGTTATTTTTATGGTGTTTCTTAAGAATGGTAGTTCAGAAAACATCTTATGGGTCAAGAGCTGTGACTTATCCTTTGGTACTAAGGCTCTGCCTCAGTACAAGTTCAGAATGTCAAATCAGATTCTTAAAAGTTATTTTCTCTGTGCTTCTACTGTTGCTCCTAAAGGGCCGTTCAGTTTTTTTCCACAAAAAGCAGGGGCAGAAATTGCTATTTTATTGTGGTGGTGGGTAAGAAAAATTGCTTGTCCATTCTCTTCTTTCTTTGCACTGGCCTTCTTTTTGTCTTCTTAGAAATACTAGAAGAAGTAAAAACTCCTGAGATAAGTACTGAACTTCCTTTGTCCACCTGATCAGGACAATCATCTGGATCCAGAAAAGTGACTGAATTAAGTACTTCAGTCTTGCATCCTTAAATATGGTTCAGTAGATTCTTCATGGAGTGATCTCCATGAAGATCTTGGGAAATCATCAATTATATTTTTTAATGTGTAGTGGGTTCCCCGTGGCTGGATGCCCAGTGCTCACTAGAGCTGCTCTATCTCTCCTCTTCCAAGCTGGATGGGGGAGGGAAAATATAATGAAGGTTTCATGGGTTGAGATAAGGACTGGGAAAGATCACTCACCAAATACTGTCATGGGGAAAACAGACTTGATTTGGGGATATTACTGAATATATTACCAACAAAATCAGAGCAGGATGATGAGAAGTAAAAACAAATTTTAAAAACACCTTCCTCTACCTTTCCCTCCTTCTCATCTCTACCTCCCCCACCCTAGCAGTGCAGAGAGACAGGGAATGGGAGTTATAGTCAGTTCATCACATGTTCTTATCACTGCGCAGGGAGAGGAGTCTCCCTTGCTCCAGTGTGAGGTCCCTCCCACAGGAGACAGTTCCTTGAACTTCTCCAACATGAGCCAGTCCCATGGGCAGCAGTTCTTCATAAACTGTTGCAGTGTGGATCACTCTTCCACAGGGTGCAGTCGATCAGGCAGAGCCTGCTCCCACATGGGTCCGCCACAGGGTCACAAGTCCTACCAGGAAACCTGCTCCAGTGTGGACACCTCTCTCTACGTGTGTACAGGTTCCTGCCAGGAGTTTCCTAAGGGGTCACAGCCTCCTCTCAGGCATCCACCTCCTTGCTCCAGTATGGCCTCCTCCATGGGCTCCAGGTGGATTTCTCCATCCCTGTGGATCCCCATGGGCTGCAGGGGCACATCTGCCTCACCACGGTCTGCACCAGGGGCTGCAGGGGAATCTCAACTCTGGCACCTGGAGCATCTCCTGCCCCTCCTTCTGCACTGACCCTGGGGTCTGCAGGGCTGTTCCTCTCATGTGTTCTCACTCCACTACTCTTTGACCACAGTTACATCTGCCCAATAACTTGTTCTTCCTTCTTAAATACGTTATGCTGGAGACATTACTGTCATTCCTGATGGGCCCAGCCTTGGCTAGCAGCACGTCCATTTTGGAGCCAGCTGGCATTGGCTCTGTCAGACATAGGGGAAGCTTCTGGCAGCTTCTCACAGAAGCCACCCCTGTAGCACCTGTGCTATCCAAACCTGGTCATGCAAACCCAATATGTAACTGTGTTTTGTTAACCAAAGATTGCCCAAGCCTTCAAGGTGTGAGCTGTTTTGCTGGTTGACTCTGTACCTGAATGGTACATGTGTTAACTATTTCTTGGGAATTTAAAAATGAGGGACTCAGTTTCACAGTCAAAGATGGAAGTGCTATAAAATACTGTATACTTCTAGTTTCCAAAATAATAGCTAATATATCTGTGGTTTAGGCTGTTTTACTCTGTAGCAAAAAAAAAAAAAATGCTTTTTATGGTGCCTTTTCTTACCCTCCACCCCATTTTTGGCATTTTAAAATGCTGGGGCTTTTTTTCCCCGGCTTTCTTTTAGTGAGTCATAGGGTGTAGTATGATTTTGATTGCAAAATTAATACTAATCTACTTCAGAACAGCTTTACAATGGGAACTTGTAAAAGGAAAAATCATTTATCATTCAGTGTTTTATAGCGTAGTTATAAAGGAAAAGTAAAATGCTTTGGGAACATTGCTTTTTCTTGGTTACCAAAAAAAACAGGAGAAAATCAGTATTGGATAAAAGCTTTTCCTACACTGACATTAATTCATTCAGTGGCAGTGAAAATATGTCTGATGTCAGAGAACACATAATTTGATTATATTATGGTGTATACTGTGCAGATTATAGAAGAACAGTGTGTCCTTTTGTCCATTAGCAAATTCATTCCACAACATAGGTGGGCATGGCCTAACCTGGGGGCCCTTTTTTCTTCTAGCTTGATGTGTTTTATTTATAAGACTGACTGTATCAGGAAAGAGCTTAGAAGGAGTTAGAGAAGGTTGTCATTCCTTAGGGGCATATAAAAAAGACAGTCTCAGAAATCACAAATTTATCAAGGAGTAAAAAAGCAGGAATAAGCACGAGAGTCTAAAAACTTGCAGCACCAGAGGAACAGTTAAGAGGAGAAAGTGCTGCAAAAGATGCAGAGCTGCAAGTCAAATTTCACAGGTGATAAAATGGAAACCTCCTTGAACTTCAGAGTTTTTTTGCTGTAAAATTACTGAGGGGACAGACATCAGGTCTGAAAGGAAGGGTCCTCTGAGCAAAGAAAAATGGCCTTGTTCATTCATTGAAATTACTTGTTTATAAGCTTTCTTCTGTTTACATTCGGTCTTATCTGGTTGCTTCCAGGTTCTCTATTTAAAAAAATTAAAACAAAAATAGTATAATCTTGATGCTCTTTTTGAGGAGCTCACAGTAAAGGAGACTTTGAAGCAGATCCACTTTAAATTTCTGTTTTATATGCATAACTATAAACACAAATTGTCTAGGAATAGATGATGTAAAGTCGTGTAACTTTCTTATACAGCTGAAGCATTCATTGTTCCCAATTCCCTTTTGCATTGGATATTTATCAGAATGTGTGAACAGAAGCAGTCATGTAAAATGAAAAAAAAAATTACAACTTCTTGTGTCTAGATTAGTGGTAAATAAAAATTTGGATATAAATTCTTTATATTCTTGTTTTGCTCTTTCACTGATTTATACTAACACCCTCATTTTACTTGTATCAAGATTTAATTAGGATAATGACTGCATTTTACATATTAGCTAAAACATGTATTTGAATTAACTCCCTTTTCACTTCTATGCGTTTTCTTCTGTTAGCTTTTGAATGTTAGTTTTATGGGGGATATTCTTGCAAATACTTTTGATACTTTTGTAAGCTGAACCCGTGCAACAAAATAATTTAAAGAAATTCTCTTTAGGTCCCATAACAAATAGCTAACCATGTGTTCATTTATTTATATTGAACTGTCAGTCTTACGTATTCTCTTTCTTTAAGCATACATGCTGTTCTCTAGTATGACCATCCTAAGATAACTTCTCCCTTTTTTAACAAGAAAGAAGCACAGTTTTAATACTGTATCTTTACAATATTAAACAGTTTTCCATATTTTTATCATTTTATTGAAGACTGAAATTTTTTTAAAATTAAACTAATACAGATTCCTTCCATAATTTAATAGTCAGTTTCTCCAAATATAAGATTAGAATCCACTAAATTCTGAGCATTGGGTCTGTTAGGGCATGAATTCTGGGACAATGGTTCCTCTTATAGGATTCTGGCCAGAGCACTGCAACTTCCGTATTTTTATTTCTCTTCTTCTAAATCTTTTGAAACTGGAGACATTTTTCTTGTGTGCCTTAACTTTCTTTTTTTCTCTCTGGGAAGATGCATGATGATATTGAAAACTATGAGAAAACTATTCTAACTAATAAAGTAGACACTGAATAACTGGATTTAAACAGAATTTTATGTGCTTTATATGCTTTTGTTTCAAATGCAAATTAGATAAATGCTTTCTTTCTCAGAATTAAGTATATACTATGTTACTGGAATATAACATTTAATAATAAGATGTCAGGCTTTTATATTTCTCAATCACCAGTACTTCTGCTCTGTTGGTGAGTAGTGAGGGAAGCAAGAAAAAATAAAGAAGATAAATGAAATAGGAAGAAAGCAAAAAAGAGTGTTAAATGCATCATATTCTTTAGGGTTAGTATCTGTACAAGCCATTAAGCAATATGTAAATGTAGGTACAGAAGACAGTGCTTCCAAGACCCAATAAACCTATTCTACCATGGAGGGAGAGTGATTCTGGTTTTTGTTTCATACAGCCACCTGTGCTGAGTGACAGCCATGTGTTTCACTTGAATGCCTCAGAATTCACATATCCCAAGGCAGACTTCTGGCTCTGGACATTCAGTACATTTCATGTTTTGCTTTTGTTTTTAGTAAAGGCCAGATGACGTAAGAGGAAATGTTGTGACCAGAGAACATGAATCATGGTTCTTTGTTGCTTGTCACTGCTGTTGACATCTGTTGTAGAAGTGATTTGACATACTGTATGAAATGAAATTGTAAATACACTGTTCTGCCTGTCACAGAGTGCTTGCTGATGGAGCAGTGAGTAGGTGCACAATGAATCATATCCTAAAATAAAAGTCCCAATGCGCAAAATAGCACACCTATTTAAAAATGCTCTGCTCCACCCTCCTGTCCAGAATATTAGGGTTTCATATGAACCAAAGTATACGTTTCTATATGCTTTGGTAAGTATACCAAATAAAAAAACATTTCTGGTTTCTTGCCTGAGAAAAAGCTAACAATTAACATCCTCAAGCTAACAGTATTTGCACTCCATGCTTAGGAGAATGCTTGAATTATACCAACAATGCAGTAGGAAAAAATCATTACAAATCTGCTTGGACATTTATTGTTTGGTGCGTTTTTTCCTCCTTAATACTTAGGCAACATTTTCTGCTTTTAAGGTAGTGCTACAGGAAAGTCCCTCCATTGTGTCTTCCAGTCTGCATAAGCTGCAGACTCCAAATCAACCTTTTCAGCTGGTCTCTTTAGAAGAGCCTACCAAACATGAGCTTTCTTGTTTGCTCTTAGAAGATAAATTTATCCCAGCTTATGTATATTCCAGGGCAGCTGTCAGGCTCATCTTCACACAGAGTGCAGTGGTGAGAACAGAGTACACATGCAACTTTTCACTTGTTACTTCACTACTTAATCTCTTTAAAGGTTCATGCAGAATTATACTCACAGAAATATTTTTTAATCAGATTGTGTGAAGATGCAATCCAAGCAGAAGATACCATTTAACACATCCTTCCCCCAAAAAACCTTAACTAGCCCTCTCTGAGAGTTTGAAACAGTTCTATATAAATTAATTCAGTGTCTCTGTGAATTTGAAAAGGGATTGAGTAGAGCTGATTAGCAAGAAGTGAAAAATATTCTTCTCCTGGACCCACTGAGTGTACTGGGGAGGAAAGCTAACAGAATTAATAAAAAAGTGGGATAGAGAAAAGGGGTGAGGCAGCAAGAAATGAAACCGAACAGCTGAAGCAGCAATTGAAACACTGTTAGGGTGATATAGTGATTTGAAAGTAAAACAAGTGAGAGGCTCCAAGTCAGAAATACAATTTAATGAGAAGAAAAGGAAAAAAAGATAAAATAAAATAAATGCAATAATACAAAAAGACCACTGACAGAGTCAGAATACAACCTGAGCAGGGTGATGGAAGCAGTCCATGTGAGGTGGTCTTCCTGAAGCAGTGATCCCATAGAATGGTGTGGTAGCTCTGGTCCTCTGGGAATCCAGGGTGTGAGGGCTGCTTCTACTGTCCCAAATCCCAGCTTCTATCCAGGTGAGAATGCTTGGCTCCTCCGCCTGCGTGGAGCATCTCACAATGGGATCATGAGTCATACAGGAGGTCCTTGATGGCCCATTAAAGAAAGATAACTCCCGGAGGGAGTTATCTGTGAGTCATGGGCAAGGCATTGAAGGGCCATTAACAGAAGGCACCCCAGAGGGAGGGGGGCCTGGGAAGAGCACTGCTGAAACAATTGGATTCACCAGTTCATGAAGATGGTGATAGAATAGAGCCTATACTACAACCCAGGACAGGTGATCAGGCAGTAGACACACAGCCAGCTGTTTGTGCTCACAGATGAAAAAGTTCCTAGAAACCAGTCCTGCCATGCACTGACACACAGGGCGGTGGGATACTTACAAGTTCTTTAAGTTTCATATTGTCTTACATAGTACTTTTCAGATTTTTCTCTTTTAGTTTATTGTTGTAGTATTCATTCTCTTACAAAACATAGTTATCATGAGTTTCAGAGCTGTTTTGAATCTCCTTATAGATATCATGGAATGGTCTAAGCAGATCTCCCTTATACTTATGGGTTGGACATTTATATTTTAAAAGGTTCCTATTGGAGTATTTTCCACTTCGTAACACTTTAAAACAATTGCATTTTTATAGATTTACTTGATGCAAGAGTAACTTTCAAGTATTTCTCTCTGTTTATATGGGAAAGATACAAGTCTCTTTTTAGCTCAGGTTTAAAAGATTACATACCATTTTAAATATTCAGCATAGCCCTGTCCTTAGGAGGGGGCAAGGTCTCAATCTATCCATAAATGAGCAGCTGTCCTATCCCTTAAAATTTTTAAAGGCACATTAAATATAGCCAATTCAAAATGCTCTGGAGGGAAACACTAGAAAAATTCTTTCCAGTACTTCTTGCTTGATATTACAGTGGAGCCTCTAATGTAGTGGGAAGTCAAAAGAATTGGAAAAGCTTGGGTTTGAAAAGGTGATTTTTCTGTGGCATCATTATTCGAGCTCGTGAGTAACTAAAATGCCCAAAAACAAGAATAGATGATACTTGGACATTTTCCCTCTGTTATTGGTATTTCGGATATGTCTGGTAAATAATTACTTATTTTATTTTTGTCCATTATTAAAATTACCCTCCACTTTAGTTGTTTTAGAATTTGGTTCGTTATTGGTTTTACATTCATACTTTTTTCCCCAAGCTTTCTACCATTTTGTCTTTGAATTTGTTTTTGCTACACTACTTGATCTTTCCAAACCTTTACCAAAATATCTTTTAATATTTCATATGTCAAAACTCTTGTTTCATAGTATCTTATAGATTGAAAAATATCTCTGCTATCATCTGGAGTTACACATCTGTACAACCTAATTTTAGTTATTTTTAGTGTTTTCCACATAATTATGGTATTTCAGATAAATTCCATTTCCTATACAGGCTAGAATATTCCTGTTTCCTAAATACCCTTTGCTTACCAAGTCCTTATCACCACCTAAATACCCTTTGCTTACCACTGCTTAAACATCTTTCACATGTCTTTAAACATCTCACAGACTTGAAAAATACCTGACAGGACCAAATGTCTTCTACGTCCTTTCTAGTTAGATGAATTACTTAAACTGATGCCTGATAATGTCTTCTCCACTACTGTGTTGTATTTTGAGGAATAAGCAGATGTTCTTGAAGTCTTACACTGAATTTTTGTTTAAAAAAGAAGAGAGAGAAGAAGTGTAGAATCAATTGAAATAGCAGAATATTGAAAACGTCATTTCTGTTGGGTTTTTTTCCTGAGATAAGTTTACTAGTGCTTCGAGTTAGTCAGGTGCTGGTATGGGTGGACTCTGACAATGTGGAAGATAAATATGTCTGCTTCGTTACCTTTCCAGGACTTAGTTACCAGCCATTGCCTTTCAAAATCCAGCTGAAAAGGAGGTTGGCAGTTTTGGGGTGAGGGATGAGATATCAGCATTCCTGAACTGTGCAGAAAATTACTTGAGGGACAGAAAGATTTAGATTTTCTACAAATGCAATGTAACCCCATAACTGAAGTTATTGTTCATTATACTAATGTATTCCAATCTTACAGTTGCAACAGAAATATTTTTTTATTATTTTGCGTGTAGATTTTTGACTAATGTTTATTTCTCATTTACTATAAACTGCTGTCATGAGCGTTGGCAGTCCAAACAGCTGTTAGGTGTCCAGTGTTTCATTTGTTTGTGTCACAGTTGTAAGCTGAGTGAATTTTGGCCTATCACTTGTAAAATGTTGTCAGTTAAAGTGGTGAGAGGGGCAGTTCATGAATGTATCTTACTTTTTCTCCATACGCAAGCAAAATTTTACTTTCTCTTTTCCTTCTTTTAAATAGGAAGACAGCTGTCTTCAGATGGTACAGAACTCACTGACAGTTGCTCTTTCTTCAGTCCTACTTCATGAGAACTTCAGAATATACTAACTGAGGTATTTATTAGTTCTTTTCATTTTTTCAAGTTTTAACTTTGCAGAAATTAGTTATGTGGAAGAGCAAGACAAGGGAGACATCTAGACAAGTGAAGAGAAATCGCATATGGAAAATAGCACAAAGTTCTGTCATAAAGAGAGCTACTGGGTGATAGGATCAAATCTTTCAATAGCTAGGTACTAGTTAGTCAATCCTTTTTTATATGTTGAGAAATCAAATAATTACGAATATGTCAAAAGAACATGTTAAAATGCAGTTAAAAACACTGGGGCTTTGAGGGTCATGTACCTAGTTTCATCTGATCCTCTGAATTTCTCCAAGAATGGAAAAAAAGGTTTTGCAAAAAATCCCTAGACATGAATACCCAATTACCTAAATAATGACTAAATAATGAACCTTCAAAACTGTCCATAATTTATAGGTTTATTCCTCTAATACTTAAAAGGAATTTCAATTAAAGAAAAGCTTTGGTACTAGCACAACATACAAATGCTTTCCTCACACTTTATCTGTCGTACAACCTTGAGATTGAATACAGAATCTGTTTTAAAAATACTGATAAATATTTTTATTGGAAATATTTGTCATTTTTGGCAGATGCTGGTGAATTAATTTCTTTGCAGAGAGAAGAGCAGCATTTGTATATATAAACAGAGTCTGATAAAGGATTTGTAGCCACAGAACTCATGAAGGGAAAAAAGTGTCTTGTAAGCCTGCGATCAGTTGGATTTGTGTCAGTCCTAAATTTATGATCTGCAGCTGTTAAATGTGTGATAGGAGCTTCGTCTTCTAAAGCGTGATGACCGTATGAGCACATGGCTGAGAAAAAGGAAACTGCTTTGAGAGATGAGACGTGGGTGACTGCAATGCCTCACATAGCACAAACCCTTTATTCTGTTAAGCCCACAAATGTGTGTTTTAATGCTTTTTAAACTGTGGAAAGCAACTGGCACAGATTCTGAAATATCTGAGGTTGAACAAGAAGTCTGCTGGTCAATGTTTGTGTAGGCAGCCTAATGTAAGCAGTGCCAGGCTGGAATTCTTCTGCATTTGAGACCTCACAGCTTTGATGGTACTGAGAGAAAAAAAAAAAGTCTTGTAACTTCTGAAATATCTGAAATCTGAAAGTATGTAATATATGCAACTTTATTTTATATATATATAGCTTCTAGTATTTATGTATGTCTATGCATATGTATGCATCTGTGTTTTAGATACCCAGATAGGCTTAACTTCTTGGAAAGATTGGTAATTGTTAGCATGGTTCTTGTATAAAATTTATAAGTGCTATTATACATGTATTACAATATCTATATTTCCTTTTTAAAGGAGACTTTTTATATGCCAGCCAGTATACATTATAGCTAGAATAATGTTAGCATTAAAATGAAAAGTTTTCAGAAAATAAAATTCAATTTTGATGTTACATACAGATTCAGAAAAGAAAGCAGAAGTCTTTTTTGTTTCTAGTGTTGCATTGTGTGCTGATAGCAGCCAGCTCTGATAATGGCTACTACGTGCAGGTTCTATGGAGTGCTCGCATTCTCAGATTTTAGTAGAGGTTGGTGTTATGGGACAGGTTGAACAATTTCAGTGTACGTTATGGATTGGTTTTGTCTTACAGTGGGTTGGTCATTTCTGGAGTCAGTACACAGCCGTTTTAGCAGTAGAACTAACCGCTTATGTCACAGATTATAATTAGCTGTGTCTGTGTGCCAGAGCAACAGGATGGAATGCAAAACATAGCCAAACATGTGAACAAATTTTCTTCCAGTGATATTTGGCCAGACCTAAAATATCTTCCACTCCAGATCTGAAAGTAGTGGAAAAGTTAGACAATTCTCTCTTGGAAAGAGACCGGTTGTAGTTTATTCACAAGTCCACATTGTTTCAAATCTCCAAGGTAAGTAACAATTTTAAAATTTATTTTTATATCTGTATTAAAATGTTAGCATGTTAACAAATGAGTTCTTTTTGTTCTTTATTTGTTACATGGTTGTATTGAGCTTCTCCCCCATCTAAGTTTCTGTGCAACATTTCAGACTGATTTTCTCATTATCTAAGGATCATTTTGATACTTATGTGATTTGTTTTAGGGCCTAAATTATGTGTTCATTTTTAACTACAGTTATTATTTAGATTCAGATAGTTAATTTATACTTGGTTTTACAATTAAATGTAGCATTAAGTCAAATAGTTTAAACCTGCACTTCTGTAATATTAAGGAGCTAAATTAGACATTTTAAGTTTAGTAACTTTTAGATCTTTTACAGTATCATGCTACTGAACTTACATAAATATCTGTTTTGCAGTAGTAAACCTCTGGTGCTTGTAGCTATAGATTTCTCTCAGTTTATTTATCACATACCAAAAGTTAAATATAGTCAAGAATAGATTCATGGTTCTGCTGAACACTTCTTCTTGGCTTGATTGTATGATAAAAACCTCCCACCTGAGGAATTGTTACCAAGACTGTTTCTAACTTCTGTGAAGCATCTTGTATTAATATAGGGCATATAATTATGTGTGTACAGAACTCCTTTTGCAAGTTTGTAATCTTTGTGAATTTAAATTCATTTTCTCTTGGATAATCTCACTGCCTGAAAAAAATTTATGAACTAGGTACCAATGGATTACTGACTCATTATCAAATGATTTAGTGGATGATACTTGGTGTCTTGCCACCAACAGGTGCTTGCACTGCATGCTTAATCATGAATCTGAATGAGCACATAAGTTCCTAACACAGGATATTGCCAAAGTGTAGGAATGTGATTTTGGTGCATTCACCAGTTAGGCTCATTTTACCGAGATATGGGTGTTTTTACTATGTCTGTCTTAAATCTCCTCCTACTTGAGGAGCAGGTGAATCAGTCCTACAAGTGTCTGTCTCCATTTTCTGTGGAGGGGACCTAGGTAAGTGTGGCTGATGTATGTGTTTGGAGAGATGAATTTTGGCCTGCACAACCACTTGCAAAGGACTAATCCATTTGAGTGACCTATAGAAACTTTGTACTATAAAGTTCTAGAGATCAATTAAGATTTTGGAAGTTTCGTTTGTGATACAGTCACAAATGGTGCCACTTTGGCGAGATGGATTTTTATTTATCTTCTAAACAAGTGTTCTGTTACATACACCCCTTCTTTCTATTATGTAATGAAGAAAAAATGGTCCTAGAATACCATCAAAAGATAAGGACAACTGCATGGGGTTAAGTTAAAAAAAAGGATCTATATTAGGCCCAGAATTAGAGGGAGTCACTTAAAATCTCTTTTCCAAACCTTTATGCTTTTGTTAACAACATGCAGCTCTTTCCTGAAAGCTCAGTGGTTTAAAGCATGTTATATTTTGAGTTTTATTCATAAACATTAGGCACATGAAGTTATGTGTACAAGGATCTTCTTGCTTGAATAGCCTCATGAGGTTTTTTTCCTTCCTGTGGAAAGTAATGCCTTGTACATGAAATACAAATCCCAGGTCCTAACCTCTTACTGTTTTTAATTATTTTCATGACTTGGAATTAAGTAAGCTGCATTTCCTGTGGTCTTATTTCTCAGAGTTGATTGTCTTAGATTGTCCTACATGTTTAACGAGCAGTGACTGAATTTTGTTGGTAATAGGACGTTTACAAGGTCTTTTTCTCACATGAGTTTTCTGATATTTTATAAGGTACTCATGCCCATTGAAGTCTCTCAGTAAAGACATAAATGGGGTTTGATTTTCTGTGTTATCTCATTTTAGAAAATTTCCAGGAATGTAGTATTTGAGGCATCTGCTTCTCTGCTAAATTTTGTTGAAATTGGCCAAGAAACTCAAAACCTATTGAAGGAGGTAGGGAAAATGAATTGGAGACAGATGATTTAGACATTGACATAGGGTTTGGTCACTTTTTTATTTATTAAACTGGGCTAAAAGCATCATGGCAGTTTGGATAACAGGTTAATTCAATATCCTGGTCAAATTTTCAGCTCGGGTAATAGTATTCTCACTATTTAATTCATCTTAGCTTTGGCTACCTGGGCCAGTCTTCTCATTAAATCTTTCTGTGTATCTGCCAAAAGCTGTTAAACAGCTGCTGCATTTCATGCCATGGTTATGTTTCTGTGGTGAATGAAGATTGTATAGGACTGTGAAGAAAAATAAAAACTAAAATACATAAATTTTTCTTAATGGAGTGTGGTATGTGCTGAAGTCTTGAATAATGCTGGTGGCAGCCCTAAAACACATGCTTTTCAATAAGATATATGTTTGGGTTTGTGTATCCTGATTTTTGCTTGTAAGAATCACGTATATATGTATTTTCAGTACAGGGATGTAGAGATGGAATCATCTTGTAGTAATGACTGTTAAAACTCTTCAGTTCCTCCTTTTTTATTTGTCATGCTGTCAGTGCTCTGAGTAACAGAAGTTTTAGTACCTTTGCTTCATCTTACCTTTTCCTGGTGTTCCAAGTGCCAGATACTAAATTTTATACTAACTTTTTTGCATCCTTGCCTTTTAGTTGTGGATTTCAGGAAAAGTTGACCATGTAGAGTACGACAGCTTGTTTCATGTTAAAATTTCACGTGTCCTACCTTCAATTTTCAAGCTGTTAGAGCTTTCTGTGAGAAGCATGCAGACTCCTGATGGAAGTAGACACGATTGCAAAGTTCCACTGCACCAAATTTCCTCAGTTTTGAGGAAAAGGATTTTAAGTGAGAGGCAGTAATAATTAAATAAGAAACATGTTCTGGTGACTCCAGACTGCTGGAAGCAGAATAAAATGAAAACGTTTCTTAAAAAATAAATGCTCTGGAATGAAGCTGTCAGTAAAGCACACCTATAGTAATGAACCCTAACCACAGACCAAGCTACATTAGCAATGCTGGAGATACCAAGCTCCTTCCAAAGGTCTCTTCCAGTCCAGCTTTGAACAGGAATAGATGATGTCCAGAGGTCCATTGCAGTAGTTTTTTCTAGGATTCTCAGAATTTGTTCAGATTTTCCTGACTATTCACTTTATGGTTATTATTAATTACCTGCTTGTTTTGTTTAGTCACATGGCTGTCTTACTAGCTGGTCCAATCTGCAATGTATCAGAGTTCATGGAAGTGGAAATCACAATTTAATAAATATGTGAGATTGGTAGCTACCAGTATTCTCAAGCCACATAAAGTTGCTCTAAATTAATGAGAATTAACTGTAATATTTGATTTGGAAATACAAGGAAAGATATAGATGGATTCAGAACTTGAAGCTAAAAAACTAACAGTGAATATTAATTTAATATCAGCTTATGAGCTGAAAAGCCATGGGAGGATATTTGTACACTGGCAGAAAAGGTTGCTGTTATTGATTGCCTGAGTGAAAGTTTTCACAGTAGGGATATAATAAAATGGTAAGACAGATTTCAGTATGCACAGGAAGAAGAGGTTGATTTGAGTTTGGCTTGAGTGCAAAACAAGAAAGTAAGCATGGTGAACAATCCTAAAAACCAGCATGGTTGAGGCAGAGAAGGCAGTGTCAGATTTGTTCCCTCCACATTCATGTGACAGTGTCCTGATACACGTTGTGCCTTTGCAGTACACCCCAAGACTTCTGGCATATATTCTGGTGTTGTAAACAGTTGTATTTGAGGGCTGAAGTGGTCCAGGTTTACCCAGAGGGTACCCCGAGCCAAGTTTTATGTAGTATGGATGGGTGTGGCATAGAATTTTATGGAGGTGAAGCCAAACCTTTTGTGGGGTGAGCCGCAAGACCTAGATAAGACCTGGTAGTGCTGTGCTGCCCATGCTACTTTCCAGGCCATTTTTCTAGTCTCAAATGCTCAAACAGACCTGATGTAGCCTGTACATCAAAAAACTTGCCTAATTTTCAGCCTTACTGTTTAGTATAAGAAAAGATACTTTTTTTTAGGCCTAACACATGTTTTCCCTGTAAAATTCTACTTCTAGTTTTGTTCTGTTATGGTAGATATTTCTACTTAATGAGAATACTGATGATGTCTGCTGAAAATTGTTATCTTGCTTAAACACAGAACTGCATTACAAAATAGTTTATTCCATTCTGAATGATTTCATGAGTCATTTAATATTTATGTTTGATGCATGTGTGAAGATAATACTTCCAAAAACAGAAATGCAGTTCTTATATTGACAAAGTTGTATAAGACTATTAATGTATTGTCATAACAGAGAAAAAAATGCCTTTTAAGCTATATTTGATAAAACCACTGTATTTATTTGAGTACCCTCCATTCTTTCTGAATTGAATATGTTGTTGAAATTCTGCTAGTAACAACTTTCACAACCTGTGAGAGTACTTCTTTTTAAAACATATATTCTTATTTTATTGATTTTGATTTAGTTAAACATCTGTTGAACTGATAGTATTGTGATTCACACTTGGTGATTTGTTTTAACTGATTTTAGTCACATTTATGGAAGAAAAAGCTGTATCCCTTTAGTCATATTGAAAACATCTAAAATGCTATTTAAATTGACAACATTAATATGACTGTCTTCCTGTATCAGAAATCCTAAGGCACCTAGTAACAAATCGTTTTAACTCAAGAAAAACTTCAAAGCTAACATGCAAAAAATTATGTAGAAGTAAGTTTTGGTTTAGGATTGTTTAATAAGCGAAGCGTAAAAATGGCTAGAATGCAAAATAAGGAAAACAAAGTACCTTTTTCTTCTTTGCTTTTTTTTTTTTCAGCATCCCTAGATACTTCCTCTTTCTCCCTATATTTAACAGCCTCCACTTCTATATTTCATGTTCATTTCTTGAGTGTACTCACTACTTAACCTTTTACTCATATCCTCAAGTGTCTAACTTTTTACAGTAAAATACAGTGTTATTTTACTGTAATTAAAATGTGGAGACTTTTTTACATATCTGATCTCATATTTTCTTAATTCACAGCTAAAAAGAAATAAAAACATTTTTAAGACAATTTTCGCCTGCCAAAAGAGATCTCCACCTTGTGGTGGATGATTTTAAATTTCAGCTGAATTTATCCAGCAGTTTCTTGAAATAATAGATTCTAAAGCTTTGAGGTCACTCTGCTTTTGTAGAGACTGACAAAAATTTCTCAGTTGTCCTTATGTTGAACTAAAGCTTTTTAGAAAAGTGATTACCTTCCAGAAATGGGTGTGACATTGTTCTTCACTGGCAAGTAGGGAATCAAAATCTATCCTAGGCAGAGTTTAGTTACTCAGTTGGTAGATAACAGTACGAATCACTGCAAATCTGGAATAGACGAACTTGCAGGCACTAAAATATAGCATAATTTATCTTCATTTCACCATTAGAAATTTGCATATTTTTCCAGAATTTGAGTTAGGAAAGCCTGTTTTTCACCTCTTGGTTCTCTGATAAGATCTCAGGCTACAAAAACTGATTGATGGATCAAGCACCACTGTCCAAATCTGAGGAGCAAACAACGTCTAACTGAAGTTTGAAAACACAAGTTATATTTGTGCTCTTTGAATATCTTTTCTTATGTATGCCTTAAGAATAACTTTAGAAACTTCAGACATACTTTCTGGGGAAGGTAATGTGCTTGTTATTTGATCCAAATAGGAATTGTTTTCCAGTTACTCAAGTTGGAATCTTTAAAATGAAGAAAAATAAATCCTGCATTTCAGATTATACTATTTGATTTACATCAGTAAGTCAGCTTTCAACTAAAGTTAAGGATTTTAGTAATACCTGCTGATTTCCATTTTGGATTAAATACTTTGTATGGAAAATTCTACTTTGAAATACAAGGAGTATATGTGTTATGTCAAATAAGCGATTTTTCTTTTAGTTTATCTTGGAATGCCTACCTACTTAGCAAAATTTGGATTTTGTTGATGGTTTTTACAGCTAACTGAAAGATCAGCTATGTCTTTGTTATAGATTTTAATCCAAGAACTGGTATGCTGATCAAAACCAGTATTTATACACTTTTCCATGTTCCTCATTTTCTGTGTTTCTTACATTGCATTATTGCTTTGTCACAGTTGCTTAGAAAGAGACTTAGAGATGGTTGCTGCCTAAACAGTTGGAGTCAACATCACCAAAAAAGGCTTCTGCAGTACAAGTCTTTTGATGATGTCCTTATGTGTCTAATACACGTTTAAAATAATCGGGTTTTCCCCTGTGTAAGTAAAAGTGAGTAATAAAGTTGTTATGACCAGGACTGCAAAGCAAAGAGAACACATCATTTTGTAGTCATTGACATTTAAAATTCATCAGAAAAGGGCAGAGATTTAAAGGATGTAATGAGACATGGTATACATAGGAAAGCATTTTGCTTCCCCTGCTACTGAAAAGTGTATTTTGAATCTTTAGTTTAGCTACATGTGACTTGTCAAAACAGTTGTTACTTTCCAGATGCAAGGTCAAATTATTTTGTCGTATCTTTAAAAGTATGTATGTGGTGAATCACTTGAATTAGGGAGGGAAAACTTGAGGATTAATTTTCATCTCTAGCCTCTACATATAGTTCTAGTCCTTCTTTCATGTATTTTTATGTCAATTAAAAAAAAAAAAAAGCAGCTGCACAGCATAGCAGTACTCTGTGAGGTAGATCACCATTTACTACGTGAAATCAGTTTTCAAGGCTAAATAAGCTGCTTTTCAAGGTCCACAACCAACACAGGAAAACACCACAAAAGGGAGTTATTTTGTAATTGTGCTGAAGTCTACTAAATGAACTGGAAGTATACTTCTCAAAAGGTAAAGGTAACAACATTCTACCTGGAAGTAGCACTTTCATAAAAGCAGCAGCAAGACAAAGAAAAAGAGGGAAAAGTTATGCCAATGCATATGTCTTTATGGACTTAAATGGGGCTATTTGTTTTTGCTCTCATCTCTTCCCAGCTTGGACGACGTGAAATACTTTTCCTGCAAACAACATTGAGGATAGGGTTAAAGGGCTTTTGCTAAAAGCTCTCTCAAAAAACAACTTGCTTTAGGAACACCATTTCTCTAAGATACATTTTAGCCTTGTTGCTGGTAGTCATTATGTATGACAGGAAAGCTCTTCTATCACACACATAGAAAATAAAAATATTTTTAGAAGTATTTTTAAACAGAAAAATATGCACTTAGTTTTTAAAAAGGTATCTAAATTTATTCTTTGTCTGGTAAATATACATTCAAGATTATGACAGCAGAGATTCTTTCATGATTTGCCTCCATCAGAGGGAATGTTTTAATTTTCTTCACATTTATTTGGAATTTCAAGTCTTTTGATGTGTTTTCAAAGAGAAAGATTGTTTGCCAACAAAGATTACTTTCCCATTTCTTTCCAAGTTATCTTTGGAGTTCTGGTCACTGTGTCACACTTCTAAGTGCAACAAATAACCGGAAAAATCATGACAAATGACATCAAAAATCTTTTAAAATTTATGCCTACAAGTGTTTTGAGATTTCTGGTGTTGTCTCCAATGAAAGAAAATTTGAGACCACAAAACAATTCTTATTTGCATTTAATGGCACTTAAGAAATGAATTTTTGTACACAGATTTTCCTAATTTTTTGCTGCAACTCAAATTTACTAGCTACCAGATCTGGTCTGCAAAGTTTAACTTCAGTGTTAAAGCAAAGTGTGAAAGTAAAACTTAGTAGTTCTTTCCTTTCTTATGAAACTGTACACTGATGATAAAGGAGGAATCAAAAGTAATTGAGAGCATCCAAGTCGTACAGTAACAATAACAGAGCCAAGAAACCCAATTTAGAACAATTTAAATGGCAATTCAAAGAGCACGGGATGTATCCATTTTGTCAGATACTCAAATATACTTCTCTTAACATCCATGACACCCAGAGACATGAAAACCACTCTAAAGTATTATATAAAGAATATATATATAAAGTATATATAAAGTATTATATAAAGAATTCTGTTTAATCACCTAGGCTAAGAGTATTACTGCTGACCTAATAAAAGTTTACATGTGATGACTTAAGGGGAGTTCTTAGATGTTATTTCCAAATAAGTAGTATGCTAAATAAGTACTCATATTTATCAAATGTTTCACACTTGCAAGAAAAAGAAATTATTTTAAAATGTAATCTGTTTGTAAAAGCTATGTAAAATATTAATCTGCAAATGGTTGCTGTCAATTGATATTGATATTCTGGTTGAATTTTCTTCTTCTTTTTTTTTTTTTTTTTTTAACTAAACTGACAGAATTCAACTTATTGTTGTTCATTGCAAAGTTGCTGCCCATCCCACTCCCTCTGCTATCTTTTTTGAGTTTGCAGTCAAATTTGAGTATGATAAAATAAGGGCATTGAGGTTTTCAAGGTAATTAAGTTTTTTCAAGTTTAGTGAAAGTGTCTTCTGAGATACTGCCTTCATTAAAGGAAAACGCTCTTGTGGTACATTCTGTTGGCAGGTGAATAATATCTACTGGGTCAGAATACGCAACTGAAGCTAGCTGGTACTGAGGTGTCTTATATTTGGCTCAGGAAATTTTTATAGAGCACATAGAGCAGAAGTAACAAGGTGACTGCATTGATGTGGGTGCTTGACCAGACATACAAACCTGTACACAACTAGGCCTCATCACTACTTCTGGTTATAGTACAAATTGTTAATTCAGCTTTCGCTGTTTCTTTGCTGCCTTTAAAGGATTTTTAGACACAATTAAAAGCAAAAGCAAACATATACAAGTCCTCTACCTTCGTCTCTTTTTATTCCCTCTGTCCTTTGTTGCTAACTTTAGTTGCATTTTTGCTGCTGATTTAAGCGATGGGCGTAAATTGGGCTTTGAGTTTGCCCTTTCTCAGTCCTCCTCTCAGATGAAAAGTTACCTCCCAACACAAATCCTGAATGTGTTTCAGAATATTATTTCTGTATTCATATAAGTTGTTCAAGTACCATGTGTGACCTGCTTCATGATCAAAGGTAGCGAGGACCAGTCCCTCATGTCTTGTGGTTTTTTGTAATACCTAAGAATTCCTGTGTTGTGCCACTCTGAGGTATCACAAGTCAACTTTGATAGGTGTTAAATTAGTATTTAGACCATAGAGACAGAAACTGTGCTTTGTGGTACTTCCTGAATGACTTTGTATGTACCTAGACATACATGCATCACTGTCTTGGTAATGATTTTATTTTTTCTCCATAGATTTTAGCAAAATGGCCAGAGAAGGTAGACTTGAATGTCTTCCTCAACAGAAGATGTGCAGAGTTGGATAAATTCTAATTTAATTGATGTTAAAAATTATTAAATACTGTGAATTATATTTTTGGTGATCGATGCTGCACGTATCTAACTTGATACTTTACAAGAGTATTTGGAGGTATGTTCATGCAGTCAGAAGTATTCATTCCTTTGTGGGTTAGGGTTTTTTTTAATTGACTTGTATTCATTTTTGAATATTAATACTATACATTTAGGTACTGGATATATACTGAAGATTTATATTTTTAGTGCCTGAACAGAGATATCAAAGAGAAAATCGTAAAGGAGTTCACGTCAGTGTTCCCCAGTGAGGAGATCTGGGAAATTTCTCTATATACCTTTTCATTCTGGAGGATGGCTCAGAAGAAATGTCCCAAATGAGAAAAAAAAAAAATCATCAGAAGATATTTTGGGACAAATCAATAAAATTGATAATAATGATTTTTCTGTCATCAGGACCAGATGTTACTCATTCATGTTCAGAAGGCATAAGGTTCTTCATGTGCCTTTCTGGTAAAAGAAGCAAGATAGCACCAGACATGGCTTCATCTTCATTTTCAGCCCCAAGAACTTCCAATATATTTCGGTATTGCTAAACTGCTTGATTTTAGCTTTACTACCCCAATATGTCCCCACTGTCCATTCTTCCAAGAGCTTGAGTACAGAGTAGAATAGTGATGAGAAACACACATAAATCTTCAAATATTATGCAATTCCTATTAATTTTATATGCAAACAGGAAGAATTTTGTCATTGTCAGAGAATACCCCCAGGCAGATTATTCCTATCTTCATATTTTGAATAAACAAAAGAGCAATAATGTCAGTTTAAGCCAAAATGTAACCTTTGTTGTGTTTAGAAATGGTTATAAAGGGATTGTAAAGGAAGAGTCACTTATGAATAAGTAAAACGTAGAGTAAGCAAACAGAGACTATCAGATTTTTGCAAGTAATTGGGGAACAATGTTTTAAGTGACAGCCATTGAACAGAATAATTTCTGATAAGCTTAGAACTTTTAAAGGTATTGTGGACATCTCCATTGGCCATTGTAATGCAATGTGGAAAATAGCTTTTCTTAAAGAACAAAGGCAATGTCCTAAAACCATGTATTTTCTGTAGGTGTCTCTCAAGTGCTGTAATTTTCTGGACTTGCCAATGATATTGTAAATCTAAGTGAAAGAGGTTTTTCTCTGGTGGACAGTAGAGAGTTTAATATACAACTGAGAATACAAGAAAACTTCTGTAGAGCAGTCCTGGAAATGAGCAGCAGACTCATGTGTCATTTTCTGTCCAGCACTTTCTAGCAGGTCTGGATGTATGCTTTTGCAGGCACAACAGCTTGTGGTGTAAAAATATGGTATCAAGAGTAAAAATTTGAAAATCATTAAGTGTCTTCATTTGCCAGTCTTCAAATTTCTAATACAAACCAGGAATATATCTCTAAAGAGCACAATGGGCTTTATCTTTGCTAGAAATTTCAAATAATTTACCATTTGGAGTTTTTAATAAAACATTTTATATTTCAGATGAGGAATTATTCCATTTTATAAAAGCAATAAATTTTTTGTAAGAAGAAGATTTGAAATTGCATAACACGTGGCATTCTTGTTCTTCACAGAGGGATTTTATGATCTTAGTGATTTCCTCAAGTATTATTGACTTCCTTGGGTAGGTAGATACACAGCAGGATGTTACTAAGTCTTGGTCTGAGTATATATGTGGTTTTAATTGTAATGTTTAACTTCTGGTTTCAACTGACTTGCCTGACTTAAATAAATTTATTATTAATTAGTAATAATAAAAGATTGGATGTCTGGGCTAGATCACATAAGAAAACACAATTTATATACTGTAATCTGTAGCTATCACATCCTTGTTTGGTATTAGATTTTGTGTATATGAAATTTTACAAAATTCTATAATTCGATGTTTTATTCAGAATTTTGGTCACCAAGTTACTCTCTAATGACCTTCAGAATTCAATGCCAGACTTTTGCAGTAATTAACTGTAACAAGGACTGAATGGAAAGGCTTTATCTGCATACAATGTAATGTGCACATCTCTTCTGAATAAGGAAATAATTTAGCTGTCACTGAATGAAAGAACTAAAATGCCAGTGAACAAAAACTACCTGTGGTAGATAATAACAAAAGTTCTGTAAATTTGACAGCCACCTTCTCTTCATTTCTCTCCTTGAAGTGTCAGATTATACATGGATTGCTTTGTAAACCTCTATTACTTGCAAGGAATGACAACCGCAAGGAAAACCTTCCACTCTCACCTGAAGAAAAGCCCTCTGACACTTGGAAGGTTCAAATTATCAGAATAAGAGAGGATGCAGTGTTAGGTAATTTTATAATTATTTCAAACTATATGTTATAAATTAGAGTTGGAAAATTTATTAAATCCTCAAGACATCCCTGTGTGTTTAATTTTATTTTGTCCTTCTTAGTGAGAATGCCCTTTATACAGAAGACTGAATGCACACAGTTCTTATTTTTCGTAAACTCAGGATTTTTATTAAACTATGAGGAGACAAAGAAGGTTGATTTTCCTAGCCTTTGCATAAGAACAAGACGGCTCTCAGCATTCCTTGCACATTAATATTTTCCTTTCTCCAGACAGGTGCTACAGATCTCAGGCTAGTTGTTTAAAGACTTGCCCATGCAAACACAGGGAGTTAAAGTTCATGCCTAGCTTAGTTGTAAACACTTCCTTAAATGCACAATTAAAGAATAAGAGGGATCTAGGGGAATGAATGTACTCTGGCTTGTGCTTCAGAGAGACATCACAGCTGGAAGACTACAACAATTTCTGTTCTGATATTCATGACACTACATTATGTATCTGGTGTACTTGCAGTCCTTCAAGGAAAAAATAAATCATGTTGAAGACCGGCTATGATGGGGTGAAAGTGTATTGGACTTTAGAGGGCAAAATTTATTTCACAATTAGATTCATTAAAGCAAATTGTTCACTATCACATTTTTATCCTCCACTCAAGGCCCATGAGATGTCTTCTTCTCTAAGGGGTTGGAGAATAAAAACTGTTCTTCTAAGATGAGATTGGTTACCTGTTCCAGGTTTGACGTTTTAAAATGTCTTTGTGGTAATAAAGCCTGTTGGAAAACACTGAATGACATTCAATAGGACAAGACTTTTACACACTGAAACTACGGAAATTCATCATACAAAGCACAGTAAGTAAGGAAACGCTTAAATGATCTTGACACCATTAATGGGTCTCAGTCGTTAATTGTTCAGTGAAGATAATGGCAGTACAGAACACTCTTTTCTCTCTTCTTAAAGGATTATTTCTAAAATCTGGAGTAGTAATGAGAGCTCCACAGGGTTTAAGCAGTAGCCTCACCTGCATTATGATTCAATCATTTCTACATCAATTATTCTAAGTTCTTTGTGGTTTTGTTTGTCTACTAAGACAAAGTGACTTATAATTTGAAAAACCCAGAAAAGAATAATAGTGAGATAGTGAGATTTTAATTTTCCTTTCATATTATGGTCCTCAAGGTCACCTAGCTGCAATAGTGACTGAATTTCAGGAAGAAAAGGTTCACTTTTTTTTTTTAAATAAAACTATTTCAGGCATTTTACATAAAATACAGGAGATGTCTCCTACCACAAATTAGCTACTTCTTCAAATGCTCATAATGTAAAAGTTTAAAATAATTTGCAAAAAAGTCTTTGTAATATTTTATGTGGTCTTTTAATTCTAGTGGGAATAACATGATTTTTTTTTCTTAACTGATTCATGTTTTTGGAATTTTTAAAGGAGGAAAACAAATTGAAAGATAGAAAACAAGGTTTAAAAAAATACTGTAAATGAGATTCAAGAGTAAACATATTAGACAAAGAATATTTTATATATCATGTTATTATGTTCTAATAGCAATGTGTCATATATTTATATAATATTAATAATTGTGTCATTAATATTTGTATAATGTGCTGTTAGTTACTGTGTTTCAGGTCTACTTAAAATGTGCAAAATTGTTGATTGTGACCATGTCATAGTTATTACGCAAATGTGCAGTGCAGGGCATGTGAACAGTTAACTCGTCCATATAAATTTCTTTGCTGGTTTCCACAAATTATGCTGCATGTTTCCACAAATTATGTTCTTTTCAGCTGATGACACTAGTTTACAATTCAAACTGTAATATGCTATTTAGCACAAAAATTTTAACAAAGCAAGGCTGGGCAAGATCAAATACAGCATGATTGGAAGGGCTGAAAGTAATTACAACATTTTCACCTAATCCTGAGAGTTTGATTTTTCCCTGCCTCTCTGTTTTGTCCTGAAAGCTTTTCCATATGGATTCTGAAGGTTACTCATTTTTTTCTCTGAATAATTGGATTGCCTCAACTGTCTTTCATCTTTGAGAAAAATACTCCAACAGCACCTCTTTCCTGTTGGTTAATCACTGGACTGCTTCTAAGTTCACAAAGACAAAAGTGTGCATGCCTGAATGCACTGAAGTGTGAATTCTTGGTGTCCTTCTGATGTTCATACTATAGTAATACCCATCTAACCCAGTACAACATACACAAAAAATGAACATAATATTCCATGAAGATATTGTATGCAGGTCCTAAAAGTAGTTCTCACTTGCTTCAGCTAAGGCAGGTTGTTTAATTTCAGCTTACAGTTTGTATACAATGGCACAAGAATTTCGTTTGAGAGGTTGAAACAGTCTTTTCATGGTACTGTTTTTGTTTAGCACTACCACCTCTTTCATGCCCACACATACTGTGAATTTTCTTATATGTGAATGAATATACTTCATGTAAGGAGGTGTTATGGTTTAGGAATGGTGTTCTCCAGTTCAGTATTCCTATTAAAACCATGCCGCCACTTGCTCCCTCTCCAATTGGCAGCACAAAAGGCAAGGGTCATGGGTTGAGATAAGAACAGTTTGCTGGAACAGCAATAAGAAAACGAACAGTAACAGCAACAATATTAACAAGAGAAGATACAGCACAAAGAAATTATTTTCACAGAAAGCCTGCAACAATAAAAAAATACCAATCTATTCTGCCCAAACATTTTTTCTTCCATTGAAAGGAATGTCCTTTTCCTCAGAAGCCAGAGTCCCTTCTCTCCCACCCTGGCAATGACCTGCTGGGGTATAGAAAAACATCAGGGTCCTGTACACACCCCTTCCACAATGTCTCCTTCCAGCTGCCACAGAAAATTGACTTTGTCCTGGCCAAAACCAGAACAAGAGGGAAGAATAGATGTGCTGATGACTATTCATGAAGAAGAACATGTATGGTATGAACACCAGTGATACAAATTTCATTGTGAAACCTCACGGTTTCTTCTGAACTCTGATTTGAAGGGGTTTTATTGAATGCTAAGCTTTTTGTCTCTTTGCTGAAAACATAAAATGCTAGTAATTACATAATTATTAATGGAATTACAGCTGCTTATTAATATTAACCAACTAAGTAGTTCTGTATTTAAATTATGTTTTCTAATTATATGTTATTATCAGTTGCTTTATGACAACATGACAAAGCACTTAAGTAACAGTTCTGAACTTTGTATAAAGGAGAATTTTATTTACATGAAAATAATATCCATTTATGAACAAAAACAATGAAGACATATTTTTACAGTTGAAATATACTGAGATTACTTATTTTAATTGAATTAGTATTCCATCTTCAGTATTTCCTACAGGTAAGTCATTCATGAAAATAGTACAAATGACATGGTTTTGCTCAGGCTTGGTTTCCTAAGCAGGCTAAAGGATAAGTTTTCAAATTGCTTTTTAAAAACATAGCTATCTTAAGTGAATATTTCAGAGCTGTCAGAATAGCTTTTTGAACTTTTAACTTAACTGAGGTTAGCTCAAACTAACCTCGGTCCAACAGTAACATTAGTGTTAGACAGTTTTGCAATGTCTTTCATTAATCAATACTAATAGAAAAATCTCCTGGACCTCAGAATCATTCAAATAACAGAGACCAGTTTCTAAATCTTCCATGGAAAAAGATGCACTAGAGCTAGAGAAATGTTCTGTCATGGTTATATATTTTTAGAGGACAATTATAAGTGTGAAGAACATACAGGTCTTTTATGGGCAGCTCATATGTATTACTACAGGCATGAATTTCATGCTTTACATGCAACACATACAATGTCTGAACATATCGTTGTGAGAAATCTCACAACGTCAAAAATCTGTGGTGTTACTGGTTTTCACAAGTTTGATATATCATTTAAAATCTGTAAAAAGTCTTTTGGCAGCTAATTGGCATTCAGTATCTGGTTTAAATCAATAAAGAGGTAAGAAGTAATTTGATTTAAATGGATCCCGGTGAAATAGATGATGACTATTAGAAAATACTTCTAAATAACAAACCATCATGATAGAGCTCAATCCAGTGAATTATGGCCAAATCTACAAAAATCCATAAGGAATGTGCTGATTGTGTTGGCCCTTGAAGAGGAACACCAAGAAATTCCACTTCAAATTAGTTTATTTGTACTAGCTTGTTTATTGTGGTAGTGCTGACCTGATGCAAATGAGACATTTTCATGGCCCATTTGAAAGATATAAGAATTTTCATTCTGAAACTCAATTGCCATTTTATCTGCCCTGTAGGTTGCCAGTATTTCTTACTCTTAGTCACTGTGTGCTGCTTCCTTGTAAAATAATACAAAGATAACATTTACCAAAGTCATTGGGCATTCTGCAGGTTTCTTACTTCTCCAACTAACTTGTGTCTAAGATCCTGTGTCTAAGTGTCTGAGTCACCACTTCCTTCTTGCTGCCTATTTAGAATGCTCCTACACAACCAGCTTCATGGTTACAAGTTCACTTACAAGTTCATTTCTCCTCATAGTACTAAATACCTGTTTTTCCTCTACAAGTCTATCTTGAATCTTGACAGACTTCACAACACAACTATGAGGCCTGCCTATCTAAGGCTTTCCTTTCAGCCCACCTTTCTAAAACATCCCAGACTTATAAAAAGATTTCTGTCTGACTTCTCCAGACAGGTCTGAAATTATTTTTCTATGTAATTTCAGCTCATGAACATACAAGTCAGTAATACAGAAAGTTCATTCTCCCAAAAGAAACAGTCCAAAAGTATCAGTTCTGAAAGGATTTGCTCTGTAATTTCATAATAGTAAGACACTAATTCTTTTAAAAATCATGAAATATTATGTTAGGGAGAAAAACTTAATCCTTCTCAAAGCATTCAGTTGTCTAGGCCAGCACTGCCTATTTACTATGACCAAAGCAATTTTTGGCAGTATTAATAATGCTCAGAAACAACACAACTATTTTCTGTCAGAAAAAATAATTCATGCAGGGAACAATGCTGTGCTGGGAGATGTCCCCTGTGGAATTTCTGAAGGGCTGAAAACAATCACAAAACTCACAGGCTTTTTTGCTGAAATGCATAATGGATTTTGACCTCACCTCATTAAACAGCAGTACATGATAAATTATGTACAAAACCCTCAGCTCACAAAATAAACATTTTACAACATGGTGAAAATGGTACAGAGAAGAACAGGAATCAGAAATATCCTGTCTTGTTGTTAAATGTCATGCTTTTGGAAATCATTCTGGTTGAAATCTCTACAACATATCAGCAGACATGTATGAGAAAGTCATCCTAGGCTCTCTTTCTCTTTTGATGGATGTCTAAAATTCATATCTAACATAAGTCAGATGAATAATTCCCAGCAGGGAGACCTATCTCCATTAACCATAAAAGGAGTCCAGGTTGACTGGCTCAGATATTCAGGGCTAAATTGTTCATATCTAACATTGTGAGATCAATCCAGCCTCAGAGACCACTGTAATGAGGCTGCATAAGAACATGAAGACGTGACAATTAATTAATTCTTTGGTAAATCGTCTCTATGCAAAATTTACCTTGCCGGTGTAGGGAACAGCAACACAAGGAACAGACAGAGCAGTCTGCCTTGTGAAGGAGGTGTAGAAGGGATGAAAACAAATTCACGTGTGAGTACTTGCCACACAGAAATCGACAACACCCTGACTGCTCACACCTGTGCATCAGGACCAGAAGGAGTCCCTTCACCCCCACCACCCCTGCACGTGGCACAAGGTTTTATAGGATAACCTCAGAGACCCAGCCATGCCCCTGCTGGCTACTGCAAGTACTAACTGTATCCTGGCCAGAACCAGGACATACTTGTACTACTCGTGGGCAAGAGCTGCACAGTTTATTTCTCAGAGTTTGTCTCTGGTTGTTACAGATAAGAGTTACTGTATCCTGTTCTTTAAGTGATGTGTTGAGAAGAAATGTGTGTGGAAGTAAGGGTAAATGTTTGTCTAAGCATCTTATGGAACCTGTTGTATGTATAAATGTCCAAATATCTCATGGCAGCGCATGGTAACAGTCCAGATAAGGGGCAACATCTGTGTGACTAATATGGTTTACTATACAATAACTAGAAAACAGAAAAAAAAAAGTATCAGCTTAAATTTAAACAGCATTCTGTAGTCAATACTATGGGCTTGAATAATACACATAACTAAAATATATAATCTGATATTTTTAAACAAATGTAGTTCATGTGGGGAATATTAAGTAACATCTTGTAAATCTTGCAAATGCTTTGCACTGATATTAAGCCAAGTTATTTCAGAATCTATAATTTCTCAGTAATAAATTTTTATACTATTTTCAGCAATGAAAATATTTATATACATAGTATATTAGCAACTGAGACTGATAGCAGGAAGATATTATATCATAATGTCTGTAAGCAAAGTTACAATATGGACTGCCAATTATTTGGTCTAATTTTTAAATACAAATAAACAAGAAATTAATTTTTTTTGGTGGAAGTGCAGACATGAGATGACTACTGAATATATACAAGGGCTAATGCATGGGTTTCTGTTCAATTGTAAACTGATATGGCATTCTCTGTCTTGCTAGGAAGCTACAGGAACAAAAGATGACATCTTTCTAAAGATGAAGGTTAGAGCTGAGAGCCATAAGCGTGTTACAGACACAGGATGGCTCTGCAAGGAAACTTGAACAGAGGCAGGGATGTCATTTGATCATGTTTTGAAAGCTGTGTGACCAGAGCATGGTGATCTCATTGACAGGAGGCAATTCAGAATTGAGAGTAGACCTTGTGTGAAACTTTTCTGAAGGCACTCTCATTCAGGAGCATTATATTATATGAAAGTGGACCAGGTTTGGATGTAAGATGCCTGTGGACATACCTGGCTCATTGGAAGGGCTTGAATTTACAGTACCTATTTTGTTTCTGACATCCATGGTTTGGTTTGGTTTTTTTTGCTTTATCTCATTACAAATGAGAAAGATATTGCCTGCTGTTGTTCTTTATAAGCAGTTTCAGCTGCTGAGTTTTTATTCTTTTGGCCAAGATTCTAAGCTTTAATGAATGGTTTGAATTGCTGGTGATCTCTGTTCTGTAAAAGTGGAAGTTAGGGAATATTCTCATATTTTAAGGAAGTGCAACCTTGTAAGATTCCTTTACATCCAAACAATGCTTCTGTAAGAACTGTAATATAAGGTGAAGTTGTTTAAACCCAGTAGGTAATGTTTTAATGTTGATATATCTTTAAATATGAATAGCTGATTAATTAAGAAATCATTATTTCCTGTACATCATAAAGAATCATTTAATTTCTTTACATACATATTCTGAAGCCTAATATATATTGGGATTTCAACTGATACATACTTGTGAGCTGTAGATTATGATATGATCCCATGAAATATTTTATATGGGAGAATTAGAATATTATGACAAATGGGACAAAAGGTTTTGCTGTTCTTTATAGGAGAAAATAAATTTAAGCCTCCTAAAAAGCAGCAGTAAATGCAGTTCATGTATTAAAACATCCGTTTGTGTGTATCAAAAACTAAGATGTAAGTTGAACAGGGCATGATGAAAATGCTTTCCGGGTAAAACTTTGTAAGAGTTTCTGATTCCTAGCTATTACAATTGCATCTTTACATTTTCCATGGAGTTTTATATAGATATTGTCACGTAAATTAAGCAACTAAGCAGTTCCTTTTCTTTTTTTTCCTTTACATAGCAGATGGTACGTGAACAATACGTGACAACAACCCCAGGCACGAGCCTAGAGAGGCCAAAGAATGAATATATCTACAAAATTGGAATTTATGGCTGGAGAAAGCGTTGTCTCTACCTGTTTGTTCTCCTTCTGCTTATCATCCTAGTTGTGAATTTTTCTTTGACAATTTGGATTCTGAAAGTGATGTGGTTTTCCCCAGTAAGTGTCCTCTTTAATTTTTCATTCTTGTCTTCTTTTCCCTGTCTCTTTACTTATTTTGTATGTACACAAGTTTCTCTGTAGCTAATGGATGGTTCTTTTTTCTTTCTTCTCAACTGTGATTTGCACTTTGGCTGAAAGTATGTTAGAAAGATATATCTTTGAATGTACTTCCTCATATGTAATTTCTGCATTAGTAATAATTTTTGAAATACTGAGGTTGTTGATGCATTAAATTGCAATGAATTCTAACCATTCTATGAGAATATATTTTAACATTGTCTCATAGTCTCTGGTTGATATTTTATAAATGTGTTTACTGTAATTTTATCTCATACAGAATTCATTAGTTAAAGTATTGCAGACAGTTGCTGGTTTTTTAGCTTCTTTCTCCTATTTATCAGCATCTAAAATTTAACAATTTATTTGCCCAATTAATTACAGCTTGGAGGTAATTATCACTGCTTCATGCTTGAGGCTAAGCAGCTATATATTTCAGAAGTAAATTCAGTAACTTTCCACTGTCATATATATATTATTATTTATAATGTAATTTTGCATGTAGTAGATTAAAGGGTAAGTTTCAAAAGTCTGCAAGGTACAGCTTTAGTCAGAATGCAATAAAATGCACCAGTGAATATTGAAGCTAAGCTAATTTGCTCCTAACATGCATTTGTGATGCATAGATGATTTGAATAGACTTGTTAGAAGAAAAACTATAATAAATTTCTACAGCTCTGCCCTGGCTACTGAAGAAAGTTTGTGTTATCTATTGTTATTACACCTCAGTCACTTTATCTTAATATAAGTATTTCTATACTCACTAAAAAGAAAGTATATTGATTTTAAGTCCTACTTACTAATACAGTTTTTAGTGCTTGAATTCCTGTGAAGGGTCTTCCCCTACATGAATTCTTCACAGCACTGTTACTGTCATACAGATTACAGTGCCAAACATCTTAGATCACATATAATTTTTCTCTTAGGCAGCTCACATGGAAGATATGCTTTTATAAATGCATGTCATAAATCACAGAGAACATGAAAAATGAATAATTGTTTTCTGTGTGGCTCAGGGTTCTATTTTTAAGGAGTTTTAAAAAATACTTTATATTGATTCCTGCATATGAGCCTGAGTATTTCTTCTCTGACACCAGTGAGGACTAAAAAAAAATATCATTAGAAAGTCTACTTATAGGAATGCCTGTCTCCTTGTGGTTCCTGTTTAGAAGGTGCCAAATGCCTTGATCTGCTGAGGAACAGTGTCCAGCTTTTGCAACAAGAGCAGTGGAGTAACAGTTCTAGCAGTGCAGGTTTACATCCTTTGATAGAGTGGGCTGTGAATTCTGCAATTAAAAGGAATTTTCTAATTCTATGTTAAAGAATCTGTATCCCTGACATGCCCAATTGGATGGTGACTTAACTGTAATACCTTTATTAATTTGAGATAGTTTTAGGGAAATACTGAAATTCAGATAAATATCAACTGTAAATACATTTGTGCAAAGTGCACATGTATATCCCAATCCTCAGGAAAAGTACATGTGACACCATTAAGAACAGAGAACTTTTTTTACTGGGTGTTGTTTTAATAGACTGCAACTCTCAAGACAAGAAGTAACTCTGAGGATACCAGAAATATCACCCAGAGAATCACAGAGAAGCGTCGCTAGCCACTGAGTCTAAAAAAAAGATATTTAGTGCGTGTTCAAAGTCTGGAAGTATAATTGAAGAATCACAGTCTTTTCCTGTGTCTAAGGAAACACCAGTTGTGGAGAATTAGTGTAACAGTCATAAGAATTTACCAATACTACCATAAAACCCTTTTCATGATGGAATTAAGCATTTATACCTCCAAGTATTTTGTTACTGTTTGAAAAGAGAGGTGTCAATATAGCGTCAGAATTAGATTTTTATGATTCGTGAGTTCCAAGCTTGACAAGTATTTGCTATTTTGGAAATGAGTTGATTCATGTATATCACACCACATTAAGCATTCCCATGATTGGGTAGAATTTAAAAGTAATTGTGAAATATTATCCTATGCAATCATCACTTATTTGGCAAATATTAATCTGTCAACTGTGATAGCACTTATATTTGTTAGTTATACTCTAGGTATATTGTGTAGAGATTATAGGACTTACTAGGTTTAATATTTGTGATAGACATTGTATTTTTAGCTAATACTTTAAAAACATTTGATCTTAGTTTTAAAAAAAATCATTAAGATCACTCTTAGAAATACCGCTCTTAACAATATTTAAATATTAATAGCTAATAAGATATTAACAGCTTTTTTGTCTGTAAAATAATACATTAAACAATTTGTATTCTCAATAAGGTTGATAAACACATTTAGAAATAAACATTGCAAACATTTTAAAATATATTTTTATAGTAGAGAGTTTATGCTGAAAGAACTTTAAACATAACATGACTGCAGTATGTAACTTCATTAGGAAAACAGTTTTTCAGTAATAGGGACGTTGGTGCTTTAGTGATTGATCAGCATGGTTCTATAGCACAAGCCTTTCAGAAACCCACTCAGAGCTGACAAGCTGGTTCCTTAGATATCAAAATTTTTGTTGTATAAAAAAAATTTTTGTTGTATATCAAAATTTTTTGTTGTATAAAAAGTGCTCTCTTTTTCTATAAATCATCCTTGACTCTTTCATTAAGTAATAAATTTCAGTATACAAAAATCACATGCTATGTCTATTAAGAGATCCAGATTAAAATAATAATGAAATTATGAACAGAGCTTGAAGAAGCTCTGGCATTGAATTAATCCATGCGCACATGTCCTGCCTTAACCCCCATAAAACCAGACAGTGTGATAAATACTAGCAAAGAAGCTAAGCTGATAAAGGAGAACATGAGCCAGACATAGATATGCTGCAAGATGAATAGATTTTGATCTTGTAAGAATTTGGAATGATGAAAGACAGAAACTTTTCTAAGCTCTATTGTTTGAGAGGCATTTGGCATCAAATGTAGATGACTAAATTGAACAGAATTTCACTGTTTCATTTAATTTCATTTCATTTCATAAAAGCTAGACTAAAAGAGAACAACCTGAACAGAGAATATATTCGTTTTCTCATGGTGCCCCAATTAAAAAACATATGGGCACCTGCAAATTGTGCACATTAATTTGAAGGTATCAGCTGTGTCTCATCCTATTTTTCCTTTTCTCTCTTGGAGTTCAGGGGGACAGAGTCTCAAGGTTTTTTGTGGGGATGGCAAAGAAACCTGTGAATTCATTATATTCACCTGTTTCAGAGAAGACATTCAAATAATTATACCTTGAGCTTGGTGAATGGGGTGAAATAGAGTAATTTGAAAACCAGCATTATTTTTGCACTAAAATCAGTTTGAAAAAAAGGTTGTTTTTTTTCCCCTGGACTATATATCACATTTTGCATGTAATGGAAATTTCAGACTGTGTTTTTAACATAATGAAGCTTTTTGAGCTCTAAAAGGGACTGCTAGTTTTAAGAGTTTAGAGAACTAAGAATCTTAAGGGATTTAGGACTGCAAGGATGTCAAAAGTGCTGTGAACAATTCTGAAGGATCCAGTAGGTCAGAAAGAGGAAAACTTCGATGTCTCTGATATCTGCTGAAAGACAAGTGTGGCAGGATGGAAGCAGTATCTGTACCCTAGTTAGGATATTACAGCCATGAGGAGTAGACAAACCGGTAAGTATAAAAACTAAACTGCCTGGGTAATCAGGTCAGAAGACAGTAATGTGTTGTGGTGTACATGGAGGGCAGTAATACACACTGCAGTTGTCTTGTCCTGGGTCTTGTCCTTTTCAAAAACTTAATTGACTTGGAGGAGGTGACAGAATGCTTGCTCACTAAATTAGCAGGTTATACCAGTTTGGGAGTATCATTAAATACTTCCAAGGTTTAGGCTGGAGGTCACGCTGGCTCTTCTCCAGGATTGTCATGCTAGGTCTCTAAAACTCACATGTGAAAAATGCACCTGATCAGATGATTACCATTCCTGATTCTCTAGCAAATCTTTTTCAGGTCTCCTCATTCAGGTCTCCTCCTTAATTGAGGTATTGTATTATTTAGGTTCTGCCACATTATCATAACACCAGGAACAGTTGTGTGCCAATTATTTCTGAATTTTTTTAGCCTCTGATGGAAATCCCCATGTTTTCAATGGATTTTAGTGGATGCCCCAGCTATCATGGTCTCCTGGAACAAGAAAGGAAATTGAACTATATTTCATTTTGAGAAGGGCAAATAGTAATTCAACTACAGTGTTCACTAGTTACCCTTCTTCTTTGTCAGTTTCCTCTGAAAAAATTTTCAAGCACAGTGTAAGGGAAGAAGACAGGTCTTAATAGTTTTAGATGCACTGTTAGTTCAAACATAATTCAAATCTGTGCTCAATCTTGAGTTCTCCTGCCATCCGTAGCAAACCTTACTTGGGTTTGAGTCTAACCAAAAGAAAGTCAAGTCCTAATACTAAGCCTTAGAATAACCCTCATGTCACCTTATCATGGCAGGGAGTAACTTGGTCTGTGGAGGCCAAGTCAAACATTGTCCAGTGTCCAGTCCAGCAATGCATCTCCTAAGTGTGGTTCTTTCTAAGAACAGGACAAATGTTCTCGTGCCTGCTCTTGTGCCTGCACCTCAGCTGGACATAGAGACAAAGGCAATGAGAACTGGGAGAGTTTCTGCACATATAAGGTAGATTGCGTGCTTTTACTTTCTCTGTTATGCACATAAATTTCTGGCACTGGAATAAATAGGGCAATTGCCACAGTTGTACAAAAACATGCAGGGTTTTCTAGATATTATTGACAGGTGTTTTCTTCTTCTGGCCTACTTTTAATTAAGGACTGCTCTACCCATGTAGTCAGTCCCAGAAACTTTTATCACAGACACAGCACCCTTCTAAACTTCTGGGGTTGCCATTAAAAATGAATATAGGCAAAGTATTAAAAATTATTTTTAAATTATTTTTCAAAGTTTTCTGTGATCTAATAATAGTTTGTTGATAGTTCATTTGTTGAAAATAAATGTTGAAAAGCAAACTATATATACTCTGACTATATATACATTAGTTGGCTGATGATGGTACTGCTCTAAATCTATGAATACAGTATGTATTTTGAAATAAAAGAACCTGATTTTGTAATAAAATACTTGTATAAACAACTGTTTAAGCACTTGATAAACCTAGGCACTGAAGATGGAGGGAATTACTTGAAGAAATATAGAAAGATGAAACTAGGAATGTAATGAATTAAGAAAGCAATATTTTAACTGAAAGTCAGTTAACACTTTCTGACAATGAGACTTAATAGACTGTGTAATAGCATGCCTTATTAAATTGGAGATGCTCAATCATTTGGAACACCAAAAATCAGAGCAGACAGCGATGAAAATGTACAGTAAAGAACACTTACAGCAGGAGTTTTCCTTCACTAAAGACATACATTAGTGAACTTGTACAGTCTTTAAATGCATTTTCTGATTAACAGTAGGTGCTCCGTGGAATTAGTTGCCATTTTGAGACTGTCGCATTATATTAAGACTCAAATGAAATAAATTATTAAATTTTTCACAAATTCTCACCCAAATTTTCTTGTCACAACATGAACATTCCATAGTTTCTATTCTGAATAATACTAAACAGCTGTATTTTGCAAGTTTTTTATTAAGTTAAATACAATTTGCCTCCATTCAGGCTACAGTCATTCCCATTTTCTCTATCAGACAAATATTTAAATATTTTATGCAAAGAGTAATAATTTAATAGAAAGATATTGAGATACTTACTGCAGAAAGCTGTTGCCAAAGACTTTTCAGTAGTGATGCATATTTTCATTTAAATGTATTTTCTCAAAGCATTTGATTATTCTGAATTATAATTTGAATCAAATCATGGGTGTGTAAAAGGGTGTGGAGGAACACTTGTTTTAAGTGTACTGTTGTAAGAATTTATAATATTAATAAACAGTTCTAAAAAAATCTGAGTACAGTGAGATTAGAATGTGCATGCAAGTTTAAGAACTGGATTTAAGAAAACCCTTTTGACAACCTCTACAAATAAAAGAAAAATATTGAATTCCATTTCTTTAGCTAAGTTGCATAATTAAAAGTGTTAACCTAATAAATTAATTACCCAACTTATAAGAACCTAATTCCTGAATAGATACATATAGCAGTGGGAGTTGCAGTCTATTTCTTCATAGTCTGTTTTTCTAACACAGGAGATATAATGCCAGATGTAATGGCATTTTTAAGTACCTTTGCAGTACAGAACCAAAGATTCTGTAAAAACCAACAATTTTGTCTTTACTGAACAATGAAATGAAGTTAAAACTGAATCTATTTTGAGAATATATTCTTTCCTCTTGAGTAACACCTGTTTTAATTAATACTTAAAGTAAAGAAGTTTGTTATTCTGTATATCAGGACAAAGATAAAAGAGGACCTGAAAATATCTTGAAAGTATGCATTTTAGTATGAGTCCTATTTTATGGAAAAAATTATATAAAAAAGCAAACATCAGTTGATCATTTGCGTAATTCGTAGCTGTTTTCTTACAAATCTCTTAAATTCCAAGTGACCATCTACTTTTCTCAATCTCAAAATATTACCTACCCACTTTTCAGTCTTGTCTGCAAATGGTGGTTTGGTTTGTATCCACCCCTAAGCCAGGTGAGACCAACTTCCATACCAGGAGTGCTTGCTGTTGCCAAGGGCTCATATTTAACCAATGTTTTTGACTGAAATGACTCCACTGTCATCTAAGCAGATGAGTCAGATAACCTCTGTCTGAGCCCAGCAAATAGAGGCCTTGCAACTGAAAATGAGATGAGGCATCAGTAATGTTATTATACCAGGCACGTACTTTGCTCCAAAATTGATATTGTAAGTCAAACAGAGAGTTTCATCAGATTCATTACCAATCCTGTTTTGCTGATTGCTCTTTAACAGTCTCTACCCACAGTCCTATTATCTCAATGAAACAGTACACTCTTGTTTGCAAAGCAAGTTCTCTAAATAGTAATTGCTGCAAGAAGTACTGCAGTGCAAGTTGGATCTATAAAGCCATTAATTGAAATAGCTTTGGGGCACAACAAGTGATGTCTTGGTCTGAACTTGCCAAGGTCTTTCCCTGATCTGGCCTAGAAGGAGGATCTAAGGAACCTACAAGAAAGAAAAGGATTTAACTGAGTGGAAATGCTGCATCCTTTCTGCTCTGACTTTAATATCATTACTGGTTTCGTTCAGCCACTACAGTGTGTGTGGACTTTTAATATATGGAAAGGTTGAATATTCAGGGAGCAGATACTGCAAATCAAACATACTTTTAACTCCTGAGACAGAAGCTGCTTGATTTGAATTGAATGTGTTAAAACTAAAGCTGGAATCAACTTGGAGAATTTTTTTGGTGTAACCATGCTAACATATGGGCCAGCCTGTCTTTCTGGTTTTTGATCTATTCCCAAAAGGAGAAAATACACATCTTCCCTTGCGGCTATTAGCTGATACACAGAGCAGAAGTACTATTTCTCTCATTCAGAGGAGTCTGAGGAACTGCATTTGAGTCTAATGCTGAGTAGGTGCAGAAACAATGATGATGTGATATGATATGTCATATGGAGAGTGATTGACTAAGTATATATACTGAGCCAATGTGTATCAGTTTCGGTGTTGGTAGGAAAAGAAAATCTATAGTTATTGATTGAATTTAGATGACTAGGAATACTAATTTTTAAACTGAATGAATGTTCCCCATGCCTCGTGCTCATTTCCAAGGGCCACATCCCTACAGCAGCAGACCTACATTGTCATGTTCATGGGACATAAATCACCTGATGCTCTTTTGCTTCCATATGCTGTAGACAGCATGAGGCTCAGCTACCTGAGAGCAACTCACTCTGAGTGTAAGAGCCCTAGAGCTGCATCTGCTTGTTTTCCACTCCTAGTAGTCTGGAGTCTGTGTTTAGAGTCTAAGAGAGTGTTAGCACATCCGAGATGGTCCTCCCATCCAGAAGTTCCACAGCACAATGCATATTACCTAGGATTCTGCAGTGGTGGCTACTCACTTCAGCTGGTTTGGAGTATCCCTAGATAGATAATTCACTGAAAAGCTAGATGTCAAATGTCTTTTAGACTAGGACTTCTCAATCAAGAAGTCATTTGATGAGCTTTCGTGAGGATTCATAGATAGAATTTTTTGGGGGTAGAAGGCTTTGTCTCTGTTTCTCCAAGCTCTTACCTGCTTGGGAGCATTTTCAAATTATGAAAAAATGCTTTTATTGCAGTTGAAGACATCCTGTTGCTGCAGTTAGAATAAGTCAAGCAGCTCTGAAATGAAAACTGGTCACACCTTTGTGAGCACTAATGCTAAGTTACATCTTTGGTGCATAAGTTTGGCAGCTGCCAGCAGTTTCCACGCTAGTCAACTCCTTGCAGCAATAAAACCTGATTGCTGTCTACAGAGATGCCATTTCATCCTTCTCTGCTGTACAGCTGAGATCCTGCCTCGCTGGGGGCTTTGAGTAATTACAAAATGTGAGTCTTGGCTGTATCTGTAGGTACAACAGTGTGTTACAGCTCAGGGCCAGCAAACTCAAGCAGTGACAGTCACCAGCATCAGGATAACCAGAATCCAGACTTGCCATACATCTCCTGTGTTTGATGAAGCACTTTTTTTTCCCCACCCTAAGCAATAAGCTTTTATACAAGTGCATCAAAGTCCACATCTAACTGATATTGGGTTCCTTTCCTCAAATCAGTACAAATATTTTTATTCTATTATTTGGATAGAAACAGAATCAAATCCTTGAAACAGAAAGCATTGATTAGGTTCATCACTAAAAAAGTTGCAATACTCAGTAAATAGCAACTGGTAATGTAAGAAGCAGAGTGGTTGTTGAGAGATTATGTGTAACTATTATGCTCTACCTTTTCATGGAACTTAACACTGGATCTCAGTGCATTGGGGTGGTTGTTTATTCTAAATCCCTCTCTTTTATATTCCATGTAACTTAAATTTACCAGTTATAAAAGGGGCATAATAGAATTCCCCTATCTCACTGTACTGCATAACTCAGTATTTTTACAATCTTAAGATGTTCAAATATCATGGTACTAAGAACATAATAATTGTTTGCAGTCACAAAGGGAATAGAAGTGAGGATCATTATATAAAATCCACATTTTTTTTGTTGGCATGCATGTTACAAAGTTTATTTTAGTCCTCACAGATTGTCATTTATGCACATAACACGAATCTAAATTTCCCTGGGTTTGCACTTCCCAAGTGGTCAATGAGAATGGATAATGAGGCTGTTAGGCATGTGAGAATGTGAGCTTTGTGTCAATGCTTAAATTAAATATCTGATGAAAAAAATATGGCATACTGGAGGACATACTTGTACAAACTAATCCTGAGGAAAAATAGAACTTTCAGATAAGTTGAAAGTGCGGAGTTTTATCATGTGACACACTATTCTTTATGTCACTTCATTTCTTTGTCTATATAGCATTTTCACAATAATCATTGCTGGGAAACCTGAATCCATTAGAAAGAGGTTGCTGAGTAAGTTGCAAAATTTTTTTCCACATCAATTTTTTTTTCTCTGCTAAAAATTTCTTCCTGCCAAAGCCAGGACAGAGATTGGCACCCAGGAGTTTTTTGATTTTCCCCATTCTGCTTCAGAGCAAGAATTAATTGCTACTTCTTCCTCTGCCTTCTTAAATTTGAGATTTGTTAATGTCATTTTTTGTACTTATTCCATAATACACTACTTATTTAGTTCTTTATATTCCATAAAAATATGCAAACTCTGTTTAAACCTGATAGCTAATAATAACCTGAGAGCAAATAATCAGACCCTAAATTTGGTTAATAAGAGAGGAGATACTTGTTGGTGGCATTTCATTAGAATATCCTGATATTTCATGTCAGACTTTTCAAAAATGTTTGTCTTAAAACCTGTGTATCTTTGTAATGTTGGAGTGTTGCAGATTAGAAAGAACTGTCCATAGTCTTTCCTAGAAAAACGTATGTCTGAATCAGTCAGTACTAGCTAGGAATTGTCATTATAAAAGCTCGTTACAGGTATTATTTTAGTTTTGCCTTATGGGATGTATCAGTATATAGTGGGTACTTTTTAAAAGCTTTGCAATGGTACAGAATTTGGTAACTGTATCTGTTTTCACTGAGAAAAGTCAGTACGTTATGTATTTCAGAGCAGTAAAATATTTGACCCTGAAAAACAGATTCCATAAATAGCTGTTCTAAAATCCTCTTTCCTGAAGCAAATCTTGCTGAGGTAGAATCGTTGTTGTACTCTCCAGTGGAGTGAATGAACATTTCTTACCTTATGAAATTTAAGCAAAACTTGTTTCTCTCTTTGTCTGCTTTCAGGCCTGCTAAAAAAATAGCTATGATTTTTCATTGAAGGCTGGTTTGATATGTTACTTAGCAATACACATATACATATATAAACTGATTAGTTAGAACATATATTTGAAAGAAATTACCATCTCTTCAGTTATTACTTTCACCAGTGGCAAGCATAATTCATTAAATGAATGATTTATTGATGTACAATTGGTGGCCTGTTATGTTCTGCTTACATGGAGAACTACCTGAAAGCTGTTTGGAATCGAAATACCTTTTTTGGGTTTATTGTTTTTTATTTAGGCCTTCAAATTTGCTCCTTGTAGTTTGCAGCAATTGTGGAGTTTTGTTGTTTTTGTGGGGGGGTTGCCTTTTTTTTTTTTTTTTTTTTTTTTTAAGTTTTCTGTCAGGGAAAGGGGTGAATCCTTTACGAATTAGCTAAATACCTGTGAAATACTTGGCAGATGAAGCCTGCAAACCCTCAGATGTACTTACTGAGGTAATTCCTCACTCATTTTTCACATTATCAATTCTATGATAATGATGAAAGGAAGTAAAAAGAAAGAAAGGAGATATCAGCTGGAAAGAATAATTGGGCTGAAAGCAGGAGGGAATGACGAAGAAAGGATGAGGAAACTGAGAAGAAGGTGATAGAGAAAAAGGTACATGATAATGAGATATAGAGCCTTGACCTACAATTAAAGGAAAAAAAAAACTAAACCAATGAATTAAAACTAAATTAAAAATAAGTAATTGCTGAAAATGAAAGCAAATAAAAATCCCTCTTTGCCTGTTTGACAGAATGAACCCTGACATGTTAATGTAAGGTTTTTTATGTGAATACTCATATGTACAAGTTTATTGTTCATTAGATTTTAAGAAGGCGGGTACAAGAGCTGTTTCAGCACAGCCTATACATTTCTTTTTAATTTAATGACTATAAAACTGTATTTCCACTATACATCCTCACCTTCCCTCCTCCCCAAAAAAACCCAAAGAACCAAACACCATATTTAATAACTTCATGAAATCTGCAATTTCTCACAGGAAATTGCTCCTGGAAAAAAACCCAAGGAATTATGAAAATTTTATATGCATTACTATTTGTATATTTAACAGTAGACTTGAGGCAGGTAGCTGTGAAAATGTTTAATTAATGAAAATAACACAAAACAAATACAGCAACAGTAGTAAATTGTGCATAATTCTCATATCATCTCCTCAGACTGGAATGGGACACCTGCGTGTTACAAAAGAAGGCCTTCGACTGGAAGGGGAATCAGAATTCTTATTCCCTCTTTATGCCAAAGAAATCCATTCGAGAGTGGTAAGTAGGTAATCTTGCAATAATGCTAAATAAAGTGAATGTGCTTCTGAATAATTGAACTTTCCATGATTTCTGTCATATTAAAAAAACCCAAAATATATATGTATGTATTTACATATGTGTCTGTATACACACATATGTCTGCGCACTTTACAAGGTCAGTGCTTTGTCAGAATTAACATTTATCTCTTAGGCATGTGATAGGCAGCTCAGACAGGAATTATAATTGTTATAATATGTAAGTAATGTTAAAACTTGAGGAGTGTATAGACAGGTTTTCATTATTTTTACTGAGATTATTTTTTAATATGGGCTTCCCTAAGAAATTGCTTTATTCATCCACTCCAGAATAGTTTCTATATCTCTAAAATTAGTGGATCCCAATGGAAAAGTTACAATTTTTCTAAAATATGTAGGTTTTTTTCTCTTCAAGGACAATGCCGTGAAATGTCTGCCATGTTTATATATTTATGTATATAAAATTTATAAGTCTAAATTGAAAGACTTAGTATTTGATCTAGTTTACCTAGACAGAAATGTTTGTTGTTGTTATTACTAGTGAGGTAAAAAAAACAATACTTGGTCAAATATTTATCAAAATTATTTACTTTAAAATATCAGACTGGGAAAGGTATGGAAGTTGTGCTTTTTAAAAAAGGAAGAGAGAATCTGTTTTGGATTTAATTATCCAGTGGGACTCTGAAACTAATTCCAGTGATTTTTTTGTAGAGAGATGTCTACTTCTGGGCAATATAATAAATATTTTTCAGAACTACTGTCTGTAATCCAGCATCTCAAAAAAGAAAGTTTTATGCTTTGTAAATATGATCATCAACCAATGAGACATTCCATTGAACAAAGTACTATTTAGTGACAGTAAAAGCCAAAGATGGCTCTTTCATATCTTCAAACATGTAATTGAGAAGAAATAGCCAGCCATGAGACTTCTGAACCTAGGAAAAAAGTTAGTGTTTATATTGGTGTAACAAGAGAAAATGTAAATAAATTTATCATAATGAAGTTGTTAATATGCTTGATTACTTAAATTTAAGCAATGCCAACATATTTTACGTATATTGAGCTTTTCTTTTCCTCTCTTTCTGCAACAAGGATTTCCCGTTTCAGGAACAGCTCTTAATTAAGACAGTGAAATACCATTACTATATCTGTATTTCCATTTAGCTTCTTATGCTATATTCTTTTCTGCCTTACAGGCAGTGAGAAAACCATTTATGTGCTTTGGTGAATTTCCCTTGAGGTTGTTTATCCAGTAAGATGTAACATTTTAAGACCAGCACAGCTAATGTTTAAGAACTCCCTCTGGTCCCAAAGATCATTATGCAGTGTTAAGCTACCATTTGTGCTCTCTTAATATTCCTTTCGTCTCTTAATACATTTAGTACAATATAGGAGGAAGAGGTGTGGCAGCATCTAATGTAAACTTAGCTATCCAATGACCCGTCATGATCATTAGTAGCATGCATTAATTGGAGCCTTCAGGCTAGTGCTTCTCTCTGCCTACTGACAATTCATCAGAGTTTTTTTGTTTGTATCTTTGCTTTTCTAAATATTTATACTCTCTAAAGGCTTAATTGCCTGCAGCTTGGTCTCCTGAGTTGCCATTTATGTGTTTATTCTCATAATATTACTTATTTGTTAAGCTTTCTTTTTCTAAGTTTGTCTTGGAGCACTGGGCCCCTTTCAGCAGCTTTCCTCCTTGCCTTAATAGTCCTATCCATGCAGTTTCCTAAGAGATTTTCTCACCTAATGAGACCTCCAAAGTGCTAAGAAAATATGTAGCAGAAAATCTACTTGCTGTGCATTGTCTCTGGAGCTTTTTACAAGCTTATGCCTTCATTATGAGTCTAGCGCAGAACTGTGGGCAAGACCATTGCACCTTTGCTAAAGGTCATCTTATCTTCATGGAAAGATAAAAGACAATAATTTTTAAATATGTTACTAGATTTTAATTAGTCAAAACCACATGCATGGCAGCAGCAGGTCTAGACTACAGTTTATCCACACTTTCATTTGATATCACAAATTACTAACTTATTTTTGAAACATCCAGTGGCAATCAAATAAATGTAATAAATATGCCCAGATTTGTGGGTCATTTAGCAGATTTACTTAAATGTACTATATTTACCCAATCCTCAATACTTTGTTGACCTTTCTTTTCCCTTTCATACTAACTTATTACCATTAATGTTAATTCTAACACATGGCTTTTTTTCTTAAGAATTTTCATTATTTTTGTAACTTCTGTGAGATTTCATGTTTTCCTGATATAATTTACAGAGTGAGATCCATTTATTTTACTTGCTTAATGACTTGTTTTGAGAGAGCCTTTCTACCTACTTGTAAGATACCATTTGTTTTCTTAAAAAAAAAAGTGTGTTTACATCAAAATTGTGTGTTTCTTCTATTTTATTACTTTTTAATCAGGTTTGTGGTTCTGTTACTAATTAAGTGTTTGCAGTAAAATTCATCACGTAAAAAGTGTTTAAAACTCTCAGGTTGTCTCATACTCTACGCATTAAATTGAGATCAGAACATGCCTTGGGGTTATTTTCAGAGCCCTTCAAGGCACTGCATAGTCTCTGATGAGTCCAGAAAAGTAACTAGAAGCCATAGCTATTAAAGAGCCTGTTCTTTTAACAGTATTCCAGCAGTTAGAAACTCATTTATTTAGGAATGGGTGTCTCCACTGAGATCACAAGCAGGCAGCTTGCTGATACCCACTTCATATCATGTATTCCCTGATACTTTGGCAACTGAGATCTGTGTAGGCACTTCTTCTTGTCCTTTAGACACAAAGTAGGCTTTAGTGTGAATGCACCTGTACTGCAGAAAACTTCCTCCCCTTTTTTTGAAGTCTGCCAGTGTATTTACAGTTTGCTGATCCAAATGAGGATGATAAGATTTTGTGTCCCCAGGTAATTTTCTGATACTTAATGTCAAGTAAAGACAGTGGCCACTACGATTACCCTGAAAATCACCTGTACTGTCGTCTGTTAAAGTCAGCATTGATCTAGTCAGCCTGCCACTCTCTCCATCACCCACTGTTGCAGCTTCCTTGCCTGGAGAGTCAGTGCCAGGTGCCAAAATTAGGCCACAACTTACAGACTGCATGGGCCATTGAGGAAACAGAATGCACATGCATGTTTCTCACCAAGTTAATATAATGGTATGAATTTTCAGTTATGTACTGGAAGAACATAAAGTACTAAATCTAGTACTAAAGCATTTTTTACAAAAGATAAAATGTTAGCAGCCATGTTCATTGGTCCAGTACACAGATGTTGTTTACCTGTAGTTTTCACTTTAATTGTTTTTTTAACTTTAAATCGGATATGGTTGTATTAATCAGAAATATCTGCCCACATTATTTCATGACATCTGTGGATAATTTTGTAGCTGCAAAGACTTTTCAGTGACTCAGGTGATACCAACACTGGAGTAAATTTTGAAAATTGCTCTCAGTTCTCATTGTTCTGTCCAACATACTTTTTTTCTTTTCCCCATACTTCAGGACTCATCACTGCTTCTGCAGTCTACTCACAATGTGACTGTGAATGCTCGCAATTCAAATGGAGAAGTCACAGGCCGATTAAATGTGGGTAAGTCAGAGTGATTATTCCTTGTCCACTGCTTTGAAAACATCGTAATGAATATTTGTATAGAGATTTGAGGATATAAAGCACTAAACACTTGATTGTTTATTACTATTATGGTCATATTTGAATAGTCCACTTGCCACTCAGTCAAAAGCAGCAATATATTTTCAATTTCTCAGTTAAGCATTAATTCTTTAAATATTTGAAGTACTTCTTTATTGCAGAGTTATGCAATAAAGGTCTCTGCTAAAGTTGCCCCTTTTTCCTTGTGTAAATATCTATTGGTCGTTGCAAATCAATTTTTGGGAAAATGCAACAGGAAAACATTGCTAGAGTCTCTCTTTATTTCCTAGTATTCCAGAAAATAATACATTTAAGCAGACATCCTAAAAAATTCAAGTTCAAAACTCGGATATTTATATCTTTTACTATCTATGGTAGCAGTAAAATACATCAGTATACACAGTGAAATCAATAGATCTAGACAGATGTAAATGAGAGATCTTGGCAGCAAAAAGAAGCAGACCTTACTCTTTGAATCATATTTTTAATGCATGAATAGCAACAATATGTATGAGCTATGACAATTTTTTTTCTTAGCTTTTTTACTATTTTTCAACCTTTATTTTACATTGGAGAAAAATGTAACACTTTATTAACTCATTTCTTTACAAGGTCCTCAGGCAGCAAAGCATAAATTCCTGCTTATTTAACTGTAGCCCGACCTGATATGTTTAAGTAGTTTGGTAAATTGGGACCCAGCAGAGCACTGATGAACACCTTTTCCATGCTGTTGAGACTATGTAACTTCTGTGACAACTCCTGTTTGAAGAATTACGGTTTCAATTCATAGAAGGTTTTACAAGCTTCACTGCTTTCAAACAATCTGTTTTCAAACAAAAGTAAAAACAGTTAAAATATATAAAGGAGCCTATTATTCCCCTTAAAAATTTATAATTATATAATTAATCACAATTCAGCCTTTAAATATTTTCAAATTTTGTTTTTTTAATTCAGTCAATCATAAAGATCTGAGTTACTTTTCTTAAGAAAATACCCCTAAATATTTATCAAAAGGAGTGTGATAAATAGTTGTGTGGGATATTTACTTTATATGCACAAGCTTTTGCTAAAGGGTTCCACAATTGCCAACATGCTGGAATTATGTCTTAAAACTCTAGTCATCTTATAAATAGGACTGGTTGCAATTGTGAAGGAGTCATATTGATAAGCTTGGAATTATTCCAGAGATGACAATATAATATAGCATCTCTCATAATGTTATAACAAAAATACCTTTTAACTTGTGGAAACTGTGATTCAAAGGATCTTTTATAAGAATTTAATAAGTTACTAAGAATGATTTAAATACTGAGTCTTCAACAGAAGTAATTAATGAGAGAGTTGTGAAACAAATCTATACTTGATTTTCTGTGAAATTCCCCCTGTGATGACAACAGGCACATATTATGCATTCCCTCATGAATCACAGATGTACTAAAAGACATAAAATGTGAGCAACTTCCAACATGATAGCTCTCACTTCAAAGCTTCTACATGTCCCTCAGTTCATCTGCATGAAATACTTATTGGAGGAGTTGTCTAGACATTGTTTTTTAAAATGAAATGCTGTAGATGTTAAATTTTGTATTGTGACCCATAATTTCACTGGTTTCAGAAGCCTTAGTAAATGCAAATACTTTAAAAACTGCTTGTCAGGAAAATAATACTTTCAAAATAATAAAGATCATAATTTTTAAAAAATTGCGTTCTTTACTCTTTTGTGACTTCAGTGGCCCCCTCGATGACAAACATACCATTTTGTTTTAATTACTTTTTACAAATAAATAAGAACAAAACAACAAGGCATAAAAGGAAGTAAGAGCTTTAAGGGGAGTGGTTGCTTTGTTAATATTTCTAGGAGAAATGAGACTTGAAGGATGTTGGCCAACAGACAGCAAGAAAGGAATCTAAGGAAGGCATAGTTCTGGGAATGTACAGGTTTGGTAATAATGTGGAATTAAAAAAGTTATGGAGAGAATTGCTTATAGGCAAGACAACATTGTGTACGGAACAGATGGTAAATATTTTCAATAGAATAACTCCTGTCCTTAAAATCATGCATAAGATTCAGGTATCATTGTCATGACTTGCTTATCAACTTTCAAAACTGAAATATCTGAAACTTTCTTTGGGAATCCAAGAAAGCTGCTAATTATGGTCTCCAAGATTCCTTAATCATAATTCTTAACCACTTCAAAGCTTTGTTCAATACTTGAATAAAAGGGCAATGCAGCACTTTTGATTTATATCCTGAGCAATAATAAATCAATTTAGTGCAAAAAACGTGGCAAACTTTTTCAATAATGACTGGTGATAAATATGTTGTGTATAAAAGAAATATATAGACTATATAGTCAATTATCAAATCATTAAGAGCAACACTGGTATCAAACAGTAAATGTTGTTTTACCTAAGTAAGTGTGGGCTTCTATGTACAGCTTATCAGCAGATGAAAATGATACAGTCAGCTTCTACAGTTGTGTTCCAGTTGTGGATAATGAGTCAATGAAGAGCAGCATGTTTCCAGCTGTCACTGCTGAAAAGTAGGACCAGATTTTTAAGATATCTGTCTTTAAAGGATCATGTAAAGAGGTTTCAATATACAGAAGACCCTAAATTCCCATTGTAATATGCCTTTTTCAGGAGATAATTTAAAAAAAAAAAAAAAAAAAAAAAAAAAAGAAGGCTTCCAAAGTCACAAAAGGTCTGTGAGAACTGATTCCAGTAGAATGGGTTGCTAATCCTTGTCCTAGTTCAATTTTTTACACCAAGGAGTAGTAACATCAGTAGCTTCAGGTCAGGGGTTCAGTTTAAAGTGTTTACAGCTTTTAGGAATTTATTTAGATAGTTGGATTATGAAGCTGTTCTGCATTGTTAAGCATGAAATCAGCTTCACTCAGAAAGCATGGGAATGTGGTGAAATTCAAAATGGCTTATGCAGTATGAAAACAGAATTACAGTCAAAATTCTGCTTAGAGACTGTTTTGGTGTCTATAACATTAATCTGAACAGCTGTTACAATGACAGTATTTGTGCTATCTCTTTTTTTAGACTGGAACAGCATTCCAAGGAAACAGATCAGTGTCAGTACCTCATATATTGCTTCAGTAATAATAATTGCCATTTAGAAAACTGCTGCTTTCCAAAGTCAAATCATGTATGGTTTTCTTATCAGCATTTTAATATTTTAATTTTCAAGCGATGGTATTTTTTCGTAAGAGAGACAGGAGGTAGAAAGCAGTGTTTTCGCAGGGAAAACCCTGAAGCTAGTTTCATAAACTTAATGATGTTGTAAAGTCATTTACCTTTTCCTTCTTTATTTATCCCAGAACTCTTTCATTAAAAACCCCCTTTTTGTCCAAATAAATTCTTTCTTATCTGTAAGATAAAAGATAGAATATATTTTTTGTGATCTTTGTCTGCGAGAAGGTGATTATGTGCACAACTTTAATTGATGTCCAGCTGGGCTATAAGAAAGGAAGATACAACATAGGAGCAATTAATAAAAAGATGAATCTGAAAATTCACTGTAGTATTTTTTAGGTGATTAAGTCTTCCTATGATCAAGAGTTTACAATAATTATTCCAAGGGGATTAAAGTAGGAATGTTTACTTCCTAAAGTATAAATTAAAGCTATTTTATAAAATTTTACCTATCAGTGAATCTGATCATATCAAGACATATACGCTAGTTTTTTTTAAAGTAAAATTTGGTTAGATAGATAAGGGAGAATGACAACTTAAATTCAATTTAAATGAGAGCTAGCTAAGCAAATCAAACTGCAGTTTAATATTTAGACTCAAATGAAAAGTATCCTCTTCTTAAAAAAAATACCACTGATGATCCATGCACCATGTAAAGTAAGGTTCTTACCATAGCAAGATATGCACACCCTGTCCCCAAATGTGATAATATTTATGAAGAAAAACACAATAATACTTAGAGTCAGACAGCCTGACAAGTCAGAATTAAAACATCTTCCAGGAGTTACTCAGATAGATGTTGTCAGGGTGGAGGGGCACTGGAACAGTGTGCCCAGAGGAGCTGTAGCTGCCCCATCCCTGGAAGTGTTCCAAGACCAGGCTTGGATGGAGCTTTGAGAAACGTGATCTAGTGGAAAGTGCCCCTTCCCATTTCAGGGGGTTGAAACTACACATTCTTTAAAGCCCCTTCCAACTCAGACCCTTTTAAGATTCTATGATAACATGCATTGCTGGCTTGTTAAATATGACAGTATCACTTAAGAAGAAATTTAACCTGGCCCAGGGGACTTAAATCCTATGCTGCCACTTTTCTTCTCACTGAGTCTAGAAGAGGACATAAGCCTACAGAGCTTGGCTCTGAAAAAAAATCCACTAATATTTGTGAAACCATTTTTTATTTGGAAAATAACCATTTGGGGAGTATGTGTCTCTCATCAGAGAGCAATTACTCATCTGAGTAGTTTCATTGTCTCTTTATTCCAACGGGAGGAAATAATTCAAAATAAAGGGAAAAGGGGAATTATTAAAGACTTTATAACCTTCTCAACTTTAACAGTTTCATTAAATTTGCAATCCCAAATACAGTTTGGTTTCAGTGGTACAGTAATCATTAACATATGTAATTGGGTAGTAATTAGAAGGTAATAGTTACTGCTAAAGGTGAGGATAGTTCCTGCACCAAAAATAATTGAATTTTTGGCATTGGTTAATGCTAGGTGAATTTGTAAAGGTTATCTTAAAGTAGCTGAAATTTACTGAGACTATAATCTAAGGTAGAATTTGTATGATTAAGTACATCTAAAATCCTAGTAATTTCAAATGCCACAGTAGTTTTAAACCCTGATGGCAGCTACTGCCCAAAAAAGGAGCCACACCCCTGTCTTTGTGCAGTGGTCTGCAGAAGACACCCCAAATCCTGATGGACAGCTTGAACATGTACCTGCAGTGTAGCTTTGTGGGGACGAGCACTAGGAGCACACTGGGCTGCATCATCCCTCGCTTGGGAGGCTGCAACTGGAATACTCCACAAGCCAGCAGAGGAGGTGCCCACAGGGAGCTGTTCAGATGGCCAGGGGGTGGAAGCACAGGAAGTATAAGAGTCTGAAGAGCTTGTGTTTGTATAACCTGCAAGAAAAGAAAGCTTAAGGAGAGCTTCTACCTTATGCCTGATACTAGGAGGGCTAGAGACAAAATAAATCGTAGAATCATTAAGGTTGAAAAAGACCTCCAAGGTCACGTCCAACCTTTGACCAAATACCACCATGCCAACTATATCGTATCACAAAGTGCCACATTTAATCATTTTTTTAACACTTTTGAATACACTTCCCTGGGTAGCCTGTTCCAAGGTTTAACCACTCTTTTAGAGGAGAAACTTTTCCTAATATCAAACCTGAACCTCCCTTGGTTGAGGCTGTTTCCCACTGTCCAATCACTAACATGAATCCAGATTCAGGGTGGACAGTGAGAGGGCAAAAGGCAATGGTCATGGGTTGCAGAGATGCAAAATGCAACTGAATAGAAGGGGCAAGGAGAATTACCACTGTTAGAATGGTTAACCATGGGAACAGATTGCTCAGGGAGGATGCTAAATCTCCTTCCTCAGAGGTATTAAAATTTCACCTGGTCGAGACCCTAAGCACCTTTATCTAACTTTCAACCAATCTGACCCTGATGTGGTTAGGAGGTAGGACTTACAGCCAGGTGACCTCTGGCTTGCATTCTTCTGTGATTCCATCTTGCCCAGTCTTCAACTGACTCGCTGGAAGAGCTCATGTTGCTTCAGACCCCGTGTCAGACTTTCTGGTCTGATACAGAAGTCCTAGATACGCCAGGACATCTGAAAAAAGCTGAAGGCCAGACAGAGAACACAAAAGAATATATAATCCCTAGACAGGATGTTGTGAACTGAATCATGGCCCATCTGTTCAGCTGATCCTCTCACACTGTCCTCTGCCCAGATCTAGTAGGAATGCTTAGAACACTGCTGAAACCGAGTGCAGGAGTTGACCTTACGAAAGTGCACTCATGGCTTTCTTTTTTTTTAAAAAAGAGGAAAAGTGGAAGAAGAATATCCATTATACAGATGATAAAGTAGTTAAAGTACTCACTCAGGAATGAGAGACTCAGATCAGCTATCCTCTCAGCATACAGGGTTTCAAATTATCATGCCTCATCTCCTTTAGTATTTTCCTTTTCACCTTATCTGTCCGAGGACTGTGTTTCACCTTTTCCTGTTGAAATTCTACATCATGCAACAAAATTTGCATTCATTAAGCCTGTGAGAAAAGGTGACCAATTTTTTAAGATCTCTGGATTTGTGTGCAATCACAGATAACAACAAAGTATTAACAGTGGTGACAGTAAGGCACTCTTACTTTGATCTGAGAGAACATAATTGTTTTGTCCATTATGTAAAAGACGTGTCTATTAATGTATTGGAGTTGTTGTTCAAAGCTATGAGAGATGTATGATAAAATGTGTATGTGCAATGTGCTGCATATTCTTTGTAATAATGCCTTTGTTCTAATGAAATACCATACCATGCCATATGAAAATAATACTAATTTTATGTTTCTGAAAGTAAGGACTCTACATTTATTGGTATTGTATTCTATCACTCATGGAATGAGAACTGAATCTGTAGGAGTGTTACATTTTTAATACACTTTTAATGAGATCTTATTTTAAGGAAGGTGCTTTAGTCCAATAAAAATAAACTAAAAAAGGAAATTGTATAGGAATACCAAAGAGCATTCAGGATTTTGGTTTATAACCGATACATCAATGATTCTAGGTAGTAGAAGAAGAGTAAAGCATACCGAGTAGCTGACAGCCATAGGTTAATTGGAAATGGCAGATAAGAAAAGAGAGTAAGAAAATGAAAGGTATGAAATTACTTAATGATAGAAGTAAATCCAGTGTTGGAAAGCCTTTTCTTCTGAAAGACCTAAAGACACACTAAAAATGCTTAGTATTTGGCAGAACTAACTACTTGAAGAATTTGCCTGTTGGTAACATGTAGGCAGACTCTTCAAATTTCAGACTCCTCAAATTTCATTAGCATTAAGCATTTGTGGATTTTTTTTTTTTTTTTTTTTTTTTTTTAATGGCAGGCCCTGTTCTTGACAGAAGATCCTTTGCTGTCTGGTACATCTATATTTGTGTTGGCTTGGAATTCAAAGGTTGTGTAGCAGTAGAGAGCAGTTTATTAAAATGCTTTTCAAGTGAAATGGAGTCACTAAACAAAAGAGCTTCCTTCCCTGGAAAATCTCTAGGGAAGTAAAGAGTGAGGAAGACAAATGAAAAGAAGACTGTTTAGCAGTATGTCAGTTTCTTTTCGGAAAAAATAAAGTTCATAATTTAAAGCAACATCCTCAGTGTCAAGAGGTATGTGATGTGAAGATCACTTACAAGGTCTGCTTCAGGGATGGATGCACATTAAAGGAAGAAACACATAGAAAAAATGAGCAATAATCAGCCTGATTAGGAAAAATAACCCATTGACCTGGAAATTCATGGGACACATCTGGCAGCAAGCAGAAAACAAATACTTTCTATAACCTGCATTCAGTCAGGTTGCATTTTTAATCATACAATTTTATCAGCAAATGTGATTATATAGCATTAGTTGACTTACATGTAGTTAATTTACCAGGGTGTGGTAAACAAAACACAATTAGGAGATTACACTTTCAGATACTGAGTTTGGCTGCTGTTTGTGAGTTGAAAATTAATCTCACTGGGATTACAATACAATTCATGTTATTTCAATATAGCTAGTTTATGTGTATTGTGGAATATTATTAAGAGAAATTAATGGCTACTTTTCATTACATAAACTTATTCCCACTTATGTAAAAGCCTACTATTTATTTTTGAAGCTCTGAGGTGTCTCATCTCTAGCATGAATAAAACATAGGCTTGGATTTTATTTACTCTAGGATTCCCTCTTAAGATTTAAAATACATCAATTATTATCCATACCATTGTCTGATAATGAAGATTATCTATAATACAGTCCTTGTCTCACGTTAGTGGGGCACATGTGTTAAGAAAACTGTGGACCTAAAGATTCTTGTTAAAGATTTATTTAAGTGTGCAAGGTCCAGGACCAAACAGTCTGAATGCAAATCCAGCATGGGCAAGGCCATAAGTTGGAGTTTCAAAGTATCTTTGGAACATATAAAAATCTTCAGTGAGTGCTCTCACAGTGCCCATGGAGTTTTTCCTTTAAGCTAGCTTTTAAAATCATGGGGTTAGATGAATGGGAAGGATGAGGGACCAGCCCTTGCAGCACAGGTAAAATTGGTAACACCCTTTTTACTCAGGCCTTTGATCTGTTTGAATACACAAAGATCTAGCTACGCTACATAAATGGCCACTTTTATTCTTGGTGCTGGGCACAAACAGGAACAATCAATCACTGAACTATAAAATGGCTTGGGTTGGAAGGGACGTCAAATAAAACCTTAACCAAGATTCCCTTGGAAACTACTGAAAGGGATCCACCCCTGCCTCACCCAGAACTGTTTATTTTGCCGTAAATTAAAAAAAAAAAAAATACTGTTTAAGGCCTTTTCACTTACAAAGGTATTTTCTGATCTCACTTTTTTCAATGTACTTCTCAGAAATAAAGTCCTGGGCTTCAGCATAGCTTTAGAGAAAAGCCAAATTAGGGCCCATAAGGCTGTGCTTGGGTGCACATGTGCAGCAGTGCATAGCAATGCAGAGCTCAGCCCTCTACCCTGACCATTTTCAGGTAGAATCAGTATTGGGTTTTATGCCTTAAAATTGTTGCCCTAGTTTAGGATATTATGGGTCCTCTAGCTCTTTCTGTGCTTAGTGGGAAGTTAAAATCAATACTTTGCATCTGAGGCTCCACAATTTGTACAGAGCCTCATAGTGTGCTTCTCTTGTATCAGCTACCAACCAGATTTTGTGAAATGCCTGCATGTATTTCATAGCACTATCAGTCATCTGTCACCTAATGCCCCTTTAACATAAGATCTAAAAAGAAAAAAAAAAATCCTATTTCTTCTGAGAATTACTTCCTGGAATATATTTAACATTTATGGGAGTAGACATGGGAAAACAGTTCTTAATGGGAAGGAGCCAGTTCAGTGGCTCTCGGTCCTGTGGATAGTCTGTGAAATACATTTATTAAAAATCTCTGAAAAGGACTGTTAACTGCTTTGACCATTCTCTGTAATTTTAATTCTGAATATAGATTTATGATGACAACTCTATGTAATAGATATTCAGGCTCGATGTGGTGTGAATTTTAATTGATCACGTTGTTAGAAGAGGGAATATTAAAGGTTTGATTTTTATCTACTTACCAAGCCAATACTGTAGAACAAGATTCTAGTGAATTTAGGATGTGGAAACACAGACTCTCTTGCTCATATTATTTATATTTTTGGAGTACCAGAATGAATTGCAAATATTGTCATAGCTTCTTGAAACCCTTAAGAACATGATCAGTAACATTTGTTAGATATGTGGACCCAAACTGGCATCTGTTATGAAGAGCTGAGGTCCTGCTCTTACATGGGATGTTTGTAATTTTAAAGCATTTGAGCCTCCCTAATGAAAAGGGACGAAGCTGCAAAAACTTTGATAACTGTTTAAAAAAAAAACACCAACCAAAAAAACCAAAACCAAACAAACCAACCAACCACAAAAAAAACCCAAACCAAACCAAACAAAAAAAAAAAAAAAAAAAAAAAAAAAAAAAAGAAAAAAGAAAAAAGAAAAAAAGGCAAGCACCAACCCGAATAATAAAAGATAGATTTATTTATTTATTCTGATCAAAGCAGTTTCAACACCAAGAACATGAATGTTTGCATGAATGTTTGTCTGGATCAATTTGTGTGGGGTTTTCTAGATTCCCTGGAAACTCAGCTATAAAGGAAGACTCCAGGCATGGTTTTGAAGAACAAATTAGATCATGTAAATAGACTTACCCAATTTCAGAACTTATAAGGCCACTATACTTAGAATATCTGATTGCTTCATGACCTTCAGTGTACTTAAATGAGTCACTACCTTATTAGCACACCAATTAAAGTTATTAATAATTTATATAGGAAATTGAAGAAAGATGATGAAATTATTCCCCTATTCTACTGTTTTGCAGGTCCTAAAATGGTAGAATTCCACAGTCAGCAATTTCAGATTAACTCAAAGGATGGAAAGCCACTTTTTACAGTGGATGAAAATGAAGTTGTAATTGGCACAGATAAGCTTCGAGTCACAGGTTTGTAATGGTTTAAGAAATTTTCAGATAATACTCATATAAAAAGCACATTTTTAAATTTGTTATTTTGTGCAAATGCAAGTTCTGGTTTTACCTCATTAGGAAGCAGAAATATGAAGATAATCTGAACTTTTCCAGTAAATAATCAGTAAGAATTTTTAATACAAAATAATAAATAAATAAAATATGTAAATATTTTTGTGTCTATGTATTTTATTTTAAAGCCATTAGTAACTGCAGCTGTAGTGGTGCATCTTTTTATGAATTATTTAATGTTTCCAGTGCATGCTGTCTGAGGCTGAAAAAATTCTAGATATTCTATTCTGAGTAGTAACGAGTTTGATCTGTGAAAACTTTAGGGAGAAAAATATATATATGATATTTTTATATGGTTTTATCTTTCAAAGTGAAAGCTACTGTATTTCTGTTCTATGAGTAGCACATATGCCACAGGAAGATATTTGTAGTATATCTTAAATGTCACCTGTCAAGAGAAAAGTTTGTCTTAGGCTGTTTCTTCAAATCACTGAAGTACTCATTTACAAAGTAATACGTCAAAGTCATCACATTAAAAGCTATTTCCTTTCATACAACTTGATAAAGTCAACCTTCATTTTCTAGGTGTAAGGTTGCATTAAAATAGATATATCACAGTGCGATTTCTCTTTGAGCAGAAGAATCCATCAAAGAAAATATTGAAAGTATTCTTTTATTTCTTTTCAATTAATTTTTTAGTATTTTTTACCTGATTGCAACTATCATGTTTGGCATTCACTAATTGCTGGTCCTCTGAAATCTTGAGGTCTTAATTTTAATGAATAAATTCATATTATTTCACTGTCAAAACTATAAATATGGCACTAACTATACAATTAGTGTTTCAAAGCCAAAGTTAAGTTATAATAATTGTGTTAATAAATTTTGTTTACGCCTGAAGGTCTTATCTTAACGTTTTTACTTTTTAACCTAATTGAAATTACAACTTTGTTTAACCAGGAAACTGTATCAAATAATTATTGTTTGCCCAAGGGATGCTAAACTTTAATAGAAAAGTGTGTTTAACAAAGATATGAAAAATTGCATAATTGTTAACTGATTTGGAAAAGGTCTATCTCTGCTCAAAGTAAGTAATAATCATTCATACACGAGTTGAAATCGTTATGCTAATAATAATGACTCACTCATCCAATATTAATCTTTACAGTGCATTGATAATTATTTACTTCAGTAGATATTGTACTAAGACACATTGCCTGTTTCTTTTTTTACACTGTAGTAAAATTCAAAAGCAAATACATTAAAGTCAGTGAGGTTATTTCAGTGTAAAATTAATGTAAGTGAGAAGAGATTCATGCCTACTTTGCTTCAAATTAATTTATTAAAATTGTGATTTAAATGATACTATTAGCATGAAGGATAAATTATTGTGATTTAAATGATACTATTAGCATGAAGGATAAATTAGTAATACTTTGCATACCAAGATTATTTTTAAACGTTTTGGATAGAGAACAAGATCAATGTGAAATAAATTTTGGAAAGATCGTACCATAAAAACAGATAATCCTGTGTTTAAAATACACAAAGAACGTTTTGTAGTTTTTTATGTACAGTGTAATGAACTATTTTATTTTACTTCTCCTTATTTATGTGAATTATTAAAAGCTCAGTAATGATTTTCAAGAAAACCTGACAGTTTTCAACTAAAATATAATATAGCAGAAAGCAAATGTGTATGATTTATGATACTTCAAGACAAAAGAAAAGGTCTAAGAGTAATATAATCCAATCCAACATATGAAGAATTGTCATTTTGTTACAATTAATATGTTTCAACTCATACTATTTCAGTCAGATGTTCTCTGGCCCCTGTGTAGAATAGAATAGTGCAAATCAAAGAAGAGCAACCACCTGGGGAAAGCCTGAGCCAGGAACGTGCCTCCCATACCCTGCAGGGCCATGGCAGGTCTGGGTGGCCACATTCCTCTGGAGTGCAGAGAGACTCCGGCAGCTGCCCCGGGCAGTGCTCCCGTGCTCACCAAATACTGTTCTCTGCTTTGGGGAGGGCTCCAGGGCTTCTCATCTCCCTTGGAGATAGCGGATAGAGGCTGAGCTCTCGTGCTCCAACGTTAACATCCAGCTGCGTGTGGAACACCCTGGGGTGGGCGAGACACCACATGGTATCACTTTATCTCCAAGAGATGCTTCCTGTGATCCTGGCAGCTGGAGGCCAGGCAGGATGCACAAGGGTGTTCCAGATGACAGTAAGTACACACGATTAAGCAAAGAAACACTGCCTCCGGCTCAGCAGTGACATCTACATCACAGATGCATTTCAGTGAACATGAAACTGAAGCTTGGCTTAACCCTTCATGACAATTACTGCTCTTGAAGGAGCATGGACTCCAACTGCATCCCCTTTAGTATTATTTCAGTAAGGACCTGCATTTTGCAGGCATTTATTATGTTGCTGTGGCAGTACTGAACATCCGTATTTTGTTCTGGGGGGCTTTTGTACATCGGGCTGGCATTGGTAACAGTGAAACCACCTTGTAACTGTTTTGGCTGTCAAAGAGCTGGTTGCTTCATAACCTCATCATGGCAGGTTTATAGAAACATAGAATTGTAAAGATTAGAGAAGATCTCTAAGATCACACCCAACCATTAACCTAACACTGCTGTATTCAGCACTAAACCACATCCCCAAGTGCCACATGTACACTTTTTTTTTTGTTCATAAAGGTGGCAGGGCAGAAAGGATCAGTAGTTTTAGAGAGAAACACATTTGTATCACCCTTTCTCCAGTTTACTACTTGCCCTTCTGCTTGTTTGTGTTTTATAAAAATCCCCTGAAGTATTTGCTGAGTATTGTCTGTGATTTTCTGGTGCTCTGTTCTGTGCAAAGGTTTTTGGTTTGCGTAGCTAATGCTGAAGTGCAGTGTGACATTGTGTGTCTAATTTAAACACTTCTGCTCAGAAGGTAAGTTAAGTAGGAGGCAATTTGAGGGTATGAGTAAACATTCTGTTAGACTTTGAGGAGGCAAATGATCCTTGCCTGATAGAGTGCGTGGGGTGTCAATGTATCTTGCTGACTTCAATCCTCTCATTGGGAAAATTATTTTGTTCTTGTGTATTTTAGGAATAAATTACAATATCCTAATAAACAGTAGCCTATAAAATAGTAAAAATAGTAATAGTCATATCACTGTTAAAAAGATAAAGTAGAAAATGAAGACAGGAAATCAATTTAGGGCTGTTTTCCAAAAAAAGTTACCCTGAGATTTTTTTTTTTTCCCTGTAAGTGGCATAATGTTAAAACTTAATGCTGTTTGATGAAGTTTTACTCACGTTAAAGGCAAGGTATTACTCTTGCTTAGAGATGACAGCTCTAGGATATGGAAATAAGCCTTTTTGTTCCATTTTACACCACCTGCCCACTGCCCAGAACATTACCACTGGTGTTTCCTGTTCTCTTTCTTCCATTAGCTGCTATTTCCATAAAACTGGTACTATCTCTGTAACCACTTCCTTGTCTTTATAGAATCATGGGATCATGGAATCACTTGGGTTGGAAAGTAACTCTTAAGATCACCAAGCAGAACCATTAACTCAGCACTGCTAAGTCTACCACTAAGTCATGTCTCCAAGAGCCACAGCTGCACTTTAAACATACCACGATATCCCTGCAAAATATCTTAGTTGTACTAAATCAGCATTTTCTGATAAACATTTTTAGTTTGTGAAGATGCAGAATAATCTTAATAAAAATGGAATGATATGTTAATGAGGCTGGGTTAAAGCTCTGTCTGAATTAATAAATTTTAAGTTTTCCAGTAATACATTCATGCCAGTTTGTAGTTTACAGAAAGATTATTCTATTTAAATTGATGAGAAGGGTATCAACAGCTAAATAAAATTTAAGTTCAAGGTCAGTAAATCAATGAATCCTCAAAGTACTGAAGTGATTTAATATGGTGATTCTTGTATCTTGTGTACTTCCATCCAAGCCAAGAAGGTTTCATTCTAAGGAATCACAATTTCAGCTAAAACTCTTCTCAAAAAGCAGTACGTTTCATGCCTTGTCAGGACATCCTGAGAACTGTCCTGCAGTCCTCATGAAGTGACAGTCTTACTATCAATTGTCTCAGCAATCTATTAATTTTTAACTTTTTTTTAATGTTTTTTCATTTCACTTCTTTTCCTTTTACCATGTTCTCTGAGGTTGCCCCAATCAATTTTTAATTCTGTTTTTCCCTTTATATCACATTTAGTACAGTCTAATAGCACATTTATACAATCTACACCATGCTTTTTAATCATCCATTGCCATTCTCTGTCTAGACAGAGCCCAAATCCCAAAACTAGGGATTTTTACAGCCCAGAATTCTTTCCAGAGAGGAACGGCATAAAGAGCAGCCAGACAAGCCACCTTGAATAATATCCCAACTATTAAAATATATTGCCTTGCTACATATTCACCAGAAAAGTGCTCAGATATGTGAGTCCCCAAAGCCAGAGGAGGTCTCTCAACCTAAGAGCTCTCCAGTCTTTGATGAGTATGTTCACAAAGCCAAGGAGCAGAAGTTGAGAGCCTGCACCCTTGCTGTAGCAGGGGGTGTTCAGCTGCTGTTTTGAGTGTCTCTGTTACTGAGGGATGTTTGTCCTACATCAGCCAATTTCTTGCTGCTAGTGGAGCCTAGGTGGTCACTGGGCTGTTGATACTGAAATAATGCTAATACTTGGGAGAGCAGAAGTGGAGGTCCTTGGAAGATTTTCAGGTCCAACAGGGAGGCTCCTGGTGAAGCTGAGTTCTCACTGTTTCTTTCTCTTTGGAATGAAATCACTCCTATATCAGGATGTAAACTATCTGATCCCATAGTCATTAATAATTGCATGCAGAAACACCATTTCATATTCAGCAAGTTTGACTATAAATAGGGGAAAATCTTTGATAAAGCTTTAGGACAGAAGTTGTAATATGCGTGGAGCAGTCTAAAATAAATATGATTATTTAGGATTATAGTATTTGCAAAGGTTTTGTGGGGTTTTAATTATCTCTATGAACTCTAATGGAAGTTACATTGTATAAATCTTGTTTATTTATTGTCAAAAGTAGTTTGAAATTTCTCTGTCTTCAGACTTTTTTGATGTAATTTTAAGAATTTACAGCTGTACATTTACATTACTTCTGTATTGTATTGTTCCAACCAATACTGCAATGGCAATAAGCTATATTTCAATTCTCAACATGTATTCTCTTATCTTGATTTCCAACATCAAAGTGGCCATATTAAATAAAAAAACTCTTGCTATTTTTGTATTATATTTGAACCGTTACAGTATTTTTCTTCTTTTGTTTTTTTTTTCAGGGCCTGAAGGAGCACTTTTTGAACATTCTGTAGAAACACCACTTGTGAAAGCAGAAGCTTTTAAACAGCTTAGGTAAGAATTTATACATAAATCTAATAAGTAAATGTTATTTTCTATAAATATTCACATTGTTTTGAACATGTGATTTTCAACACAGAGTTGCTAATAGTTTTTTTTCCTGGTTTATGTGACAAGTTATTTTTATTATATATGAAGGAAAATAATATATATTGTTCTGCAATTTTGAAATATATTATGAATTATTTCTTGCTGGTGTTGAATATATTTTATACCCCTGTGGAAAGATTTTAGGCAAACTTCCATTTTTCAGGTTTTAAACACTTTGAAATATGACTTTTTCTACTGTGTTAAAATATAAGTTGCTTGTCTCCAGTAGGACATCAAACTGTAATTAGTCAAGATTTTTGAAAACTGGTATCTGAGGAAGCAGACTAAGAGGAAAAGTTTGGAAATGTAAGAAGCTCTAATATATGTAGAGAATTAAAAATTGGCTGGAGCAACCTCAGAGAATGCAGTAAAAAGAAAAGAAGTGAAATGAAGAAAAAACTAAAAATTACTAAAAAGCAGTTTGAGCTGAGAAAATCATTAAGTACTTTGTGTGTTTCAGAGCTCCTTAATTCTGGAAGAGCATTTCTTTGTGCATTGTTCTATTTAATTTTTAGTATCCCGAATTAGTGTATAATATGCTGGTTATGATGAGGGAATAAACTCAAATTATATTATCTTCATGAACATGTTATCTTTCATTTCTTAAGCCAGTTAAAAGAAAGATTTGAAATAAAATGGGATCTCTTTTAACGATTGTATTTCTGTCCTTTCATACTTCGGCAGTTTGCTACTTTCTGTCCTAAATATCTTCTTAGTTTTCCTCTCCAATAGGGATAACTACTAGAGAGTAGTGGAAGCTGATGAACGCTTTCAAAAATACTGTCTGTCTTGCTGATAGAATTTTCATATTGAGAATGATAAATGAGAGACTCTTAAGATAAATATTTTGATTATCTCATTTATATTTAAAATGTACTTTACATTGTGCTTGCATTTGAAGACGGTATGAACTCAAGGCGTTATTTTAATATACTGATGTCCACATTAAAAATTAGTTTCTTCTGTTATAGTAGATTTGGATATGAGAGACTTTGACCAATATATACATTGTCTAGTTTTGTAGGGAGTGGATTCATTATGTTGTAAATTCAGCATTTTTTGTGATTATCTCAACTTCAGTGAAGTAGGAAATGGAATTTCTTAATTGCCAAGTCAAGAAAACTTGAAAATTTTGATTGGATGCATATCTGTTCTTTTCTGTGGTTGTTATGTTGCTTCAAATGCATAATTAATTAATATTTTAATAGGCTTAAAATATAACAGTGTATAATGGATGTAGAATAAAACTATACTAAGTTCTTATTTGCACTTTTGGTGAACAACAGTTACAATGTTCCTGACTGCATACAACTATTGTTAGTATAATTTTTCTACCACTTTTTGAACTAGGATAACAGTAGGAAGGAAAACACCGAGCTTAATTCAAAGTGCTCCTAAAGTTCTCCTCCATGGATGAGTTTACTTCACAGCTTACCTCTTTAGTGACTTTCACCATGCCAGCTATAAACACAAGTTTTCATCTAGAGTGTTGCTATTTTTTAGCAGACTTCAAATATAATACAAAAAATCCCTCTCAGTTCTGTCTTCAGTTAACTTAAAATAGTGGGAAGTACAGAATTAACAGAAGTTTGCTAGTAATTATTGTGGTGTCAGGGAACTTGTGACATGGCCACTGACACACTTGTGACTATATTTGACGTGAATCCAGAGCTGCTAAACACCTGTGCTAGAAACTAAGTTAGCTCAACCCTAAGAAAACTGATTTTCTGGACATGAGGCTGTGAATTGTATACACCTCTCACTTGTGCCAACACAGAATATCTGGGCTGGAAGGGGTCTTAAAGATCATCAAGTTCCAACTCATCCTGCCATGGGCACCTCCCACCAGACCAGGCTGCTCAGAGTCCCACCCAGCCTGGCCTTGGACACCTCCACCATCCACAGCTTCTCTGGGGATCCTGTTCCAGTGCCCTACTATCCTCATAGAAAATAATTTTTTCCAAATATCTAATTTAGGTCTTCCCTCCTTGTTCTATCACTACATGCCCTTGTGAAATATCCCTCTTCTCTCTCCTACAGGCCTTTACCGAGAGCAGTTCAGGATGCCTCAGTCCTTTAATTTATTTTCTTTTTCTGTCATAACCAGTGTCAAGTTTGAAAGCAGAGATGGCAATGATTTCATTTTTCATGAGGGACTTCTAGAGAGGTTTAAGAAGGAAATGCACTGGTCTGCAGTGCAGAGGGTAAATGAAGATATAAGCAGAGAATACCATTTTGTCAAGATGGAAAAAGGTTACTTTCAAATGTCAGCATAAACAAAATTCATGCATTCAGTTGTGAAGGAGCTCAGACAAGTTTTCCAAAAAATGGATATTTTGTAATGCTTCATAAAGAATCGATTTCATTCCACACTGTTAAATACTGGTACCTACCCACTGAAAAGCACTTCAATATGAAAATTTAAAATGCAATTTTAAGTATGACTTTCCTGCTTTAGATTTGAACATGCTTCCTTTCCAGATTAGGGTAGTGAGTACTTAGTTATAGTTAATATAATATATTTGCTTACTTTGAGCCTTTTGTCCGTACTCATCATCTATTAATCTTCTGCTATTTTTCCTTTATTTTTCCTTCAGTGGTTGTGCTGTGCCATGTGGATGTGATATGCTGGATGAATGTGTTATAAAGTGCCATGGTCTGCAGCATTAAATGTGGGGAATAGTGTTATGAGAAACCCCATCCACTACAAATGGAATTGCAGGTTTCCAGGAGCTGACTGGAGAGCTCTTAATGCTTTTTGTGTCTTAGGAACGGGGGGTCACATTCTTTCTCTGTCATTCAGATTTAGAGCAGGATTTCAAACAAGGCTGACATAAATGGTCTCTGAATTACATATTCTCCTGGCTTTCTTGTCCACATGCCGAATTTCAAGATAGACTGCATTTTCTGGAAGCAAAGAGACATGTGTTAGAACATGTCTTTTTATAGCTAAGACATTGAGAGAGAGCAATGCAATTATATTGTGGTCAGTAACTGTCTTTTAATTTATAATTTGAAGGAAAATTATAGAGTCCTTTTCAGTCTAAAAGATCAAATTTATGACTCACTCATAAAGAAAAGGAGATATGATTTCACTGCTTCCAACTGGTAGAAAGAATTAAGAGAATAAAATCTACATTTCAAGATTGTAGCTTTCCTAAGTTTAAAATAACATTGTCTACTTTTTAATTTCTTTAATGGACTTCTCATATCTAAGTAAGATACACCATTTTCATTTACAATTTTTTTTTAAGACTTTAGGACCTGGTAGACATCTAAAAACAGGGCCTTGCATGTCCTAAGTGTCCTACAGACATCTCAAAAATATGTTTACAGTCACAGGGAGGTTTGGATATATCAAGGAAATATCCTTCCCAGACAAATACCACTGAGGAGGCACCTGGTTGAAAACAGCCGATTGTTATAGTGAGAACAGAAATATGTCAGTGATTGCCACGATCCAGCTCTTTATTCCTGCCAAGCTATTTTGTAGCTTTTTCCATGGCTCTTCATGAGGCCTTGGACTTTAGTGTGTGTTTGGCACCTTGAGAACTTGCCTCAGTCGGGTCTCCTGGGACTTCCCAAGAATTTATTTGGCTGACACCTATAATTGGATCACAGCAAAGTTTTAATGGAAAACAGGTGTCTTGGTTCCCAGAAAAAACTGGATTTAAACAGAACTAGGAAAGGTCATGTTTAGACATGTACCTTGTGACCAAAATATAGGTCATAAACCTGTAACAACAGCTACTGGAACTAAATAATGTAGACAGAGACATTTATAACAGTTCGCTAGAATCATTTTTTCATCTTTTCCCCAGGTTTCATGTTAAGTACTCAAAGTAGCCTCTTCTGTTGTTATCCAGAGTTTCATGCCAGCACACATACCTTTCTATATCCCCCATTCTCAAATAACAGTCTCTTTGAAAACTGGTGTCTAAGTTTAGACATTCTTCCACTCTGATGCTAACATATTTTTCTGATAACTTAAAACAGCTTTTATTACGTGTTATTTAGCCTATTCCTGTATTCCTTCTAAGTTCTGTATCTTTGAATAACATGGAGTTCATACATAGTTTTGTCATTTTGATACCATTTGCTTCTTGTGATCTACATGGCTTGTGGTTTTCTAAGGGAAAACAGTGGATCAGCAAAACTCTTTAAATCTCAGAACAATGTTTCTGAGCTGAGCATTTGCATTTCCCAAACTTAAAAAAAATCTGCTTACAAATGTGGCATTTTTCCATTTATCAATGAACTGTATATTATGAATAATGACTACAATGCTTATGACTTATCTGACATTATTATGACAACTATCATTGTTCTCATATTTGCCATGTATGGCTGTCTGACAGCCAGCAGCTCTGCCTCCTGAGCACAAATCCTGTGGGAAATTACTTTTAGTACACTTAGCTTGTGGTATTCTGACAGTCCTTTAACTGAGGGTTTACATCTGAGTTCAGAATGATCCACATCATTCCACTACCTTGATTTTGGAAAACACTATAGCAGGAATGATATCACTGTTCCAGAGAGTTAACTTTTGTCAGAGTATGATTATAAATTTAGAGAGAGATATATGTTACCAGAATATGGGTATATTTAATGGTTTATGGGTATATGCTGAAAATATTTCAGTATTCCCCAGGGAAGCTGATGTATTCTAAGCAAATATATAATATTGGTATTAAACAAAACTTTAAATGTTTAATTTAAAAAGCATTGTTTTATATTTAAGTGAAATATCTATCCAACACTTAGAAACATAAAGAAATATATTTACTGGTATGTGACTGACATGTTACAGAATATTGATAATTTGAAGGCCAACTATATGGTTTCTAGGTATCTGGTTAGGGTAAGTTACTGTACTGATGGTAGACTTTTCCCATAATTGACATATACCCTTTAATTTCATATTTGTTCTGTGGCATCCAAAAACTCTACTGATGGAGTTATGGCTTCTACTTCTCTCAGATTCTTTCTGAAGAAAGAATCCATTTCCCATTGATATTATTTTCTCCTTTTGCACTTGAAGTATTTGCTATGGTTAAATTGTGTAATAAGATGGAGAGAAAGCTGGAAATTGAATTTGTGGATTTTTATGGAGAAAGAATTATGAAGGAAATCTAGAGAAATGTATAGAAGGCAACCAGGGGAAAAACACTTGCCAAATAATTGCTTATTCATAGTTGTAATACTAATGCTTACATGCTAGTTGCCTAAAAATATCATCTAACTAATTGAAGTACAGTCATTTTGATTTGCATTCATTATATAAACCAAAAGACCAGTCAGTCAGAAGCAAATGAATTACATAATGGAAAGTAAGACTAAGGTTTTAATTCAGTGTTTGCAAGGCACCTCTGCTTCCTGACTAGTGAGGTATTTCTACTGCAGTGTAATTTTATGAGCCCTGGCCTTAATTTGCTAGATATAAATTTGCATTCATATACTTTTCATAATCAGGTTAATTAAGAACACCATCAAATATGTCTTTTGGACGTTTTAAAGAATATCTTTCCATTCATCTGATGGACTCAAATATATAAAAAGGTGTAGTTTAGAAGGGTTGCATAGTACAGGGGATCATGCTGATCATCTTTTCAGAAGCATTTCTGAACTGGATATTTTAAAAAAGCATTTTTAGCAAAGTCTTGTGTACTACATAACATCTAATTGTCTCGTAAATAGTGATTTTACCTGTAAATGTTAGTCCTAAAGTGAAAAGAATTTTTCAAGCACTGTCATTAATGACTTTCACTTGCTCCAGTAATGTGGCTGATGTTCTTCCTAAAGCCTCAATTTTTCAGAGATGTCTTTTAACACATTAAAACCAATAGAAATTGTTTCTGCTGCTTGTATGGAGCAGTCATTTAAGTATTTTCCATGGCTGCTTATGTCAGTAGCACAAAGAGCAAAGCTGTAGTGATTAATCCACCTGTTTAACTGGGTCCCTGACAATGTCATACTGCTCAGTGAGTTTGCTAAAGTAAACTTGTCATCAGTGATTACAGCATATTCCACCAGAGCACAAGCCACTGTGAAAACTTTGTTAGTGATTGTCACAGTTCTAGACACCACCTTGCAGATGACCACCTGGAGCCCTGTTTGTAAGCCTGGTTGTGCTGTCACTGATCCAAGTTGTAATACTGAGTTGAGCATTCCTTACATTATTTTTATCTGCATACCTATCTGCTCAAGAGAGCTGGGGAGGAGGCATGAAACAAGAGACACCCACCATAAGGATGTGGGTGTGGCAAACGCTGGAAAAAGAAAAGGAAGCGTTTCCTGATAAGAGTAACTTTTCCAAGATGCATTTCGTATGTATGCCATCACTATTCACTCTTTCCCCCTCTCCCTCGGACTGTGTGCATAATTGTGATACTTCAGTTGTGAGGAATCTGATGACAGTGTGGCACATTCAGCCACAACTAACGTACTAACAATCACAAGAATGAAAGAATATGACCTCCTCTTCAGTGAAGCCTCTTCACTTGAGTGTTTGTTTTCATGGAGAACATGTGGGCACTGTGAACAGCAGGTACTGAAGAACTCCAGTTACTTGAAATCTTGCTACATTTCAGCATGTCAATTAAAAAGTTTCTTGAGATACGTATAAAAGAAAGGCATGGCAAATTTCAAGCTGGAAGATAATTTTATGAAACTAATCATAAGGAAAATGCTAACCCCATTTTTTACAACAATGATGCAAGTGCTGTTATTATATGAGATTAAAATTTTATAATACAAGACATTATTTTATAATATTATTAAAGTAATTTGAAAAAAATAGCTATGCTGGAAACATCTGTGATGTGCCAGATTTAATCACATTCACTGAAGCCTTGGTCATTTTTAATTACCTGGAGAGTCAGCATATCATAAAATTGAGGTCATCACAGAGACCTCTTTTGAATTAGCTCTTACCACTCTTCATCACAGCTGTCAGTCTTGAGAGAATCTTCTATTTTAATATGTCTTGGTCTTATCTTTCATCTTCATTCCTTCAGCAACTCTGCATTAAATGACAGTGGGCAAACAGGAAAAAACACCTCAATATTTAAAATAGATGAGGAACTAGTAAACAAATATATAGACTGCAATAATCATATCTCCAATGTTTTGGAATAGGTTATAAATGTTTTTTTAAATTGCTTTTAGAGCCTTTTCAAAGTGTCATTAAAACTTGGAACTGTTTTAGTCTTTTTTTAAGAGAGCATATAAATGCATTTGTTCTAGAACTTTGAACACTTCTTTTATGTGGCTTACATTAAAAAAAAAAAAAAATCTGTTAACCAAAACGTTGGGAGCTGGAAACATCTGTTATTCAAATTTGGCTTTGTAATTGTGCTTGTGCACAGAGATCCCCCCTAAGCCATAAGCAGTGTTAGTGCCTGCTGTGCTTATGCTGAACAATTCCCTTGAATCCAGAATCTCATAACTGAACTTTACTGGAATCATCTGCTGCCACGCATTTCATATTTACAACATAAATACAGAACTAACTTGGAACACAGTCTCTTTCAAGAAATAAAAGTATGATAAGAATTTTTATTTAAATTAAAGAAAAATATGCTAAAGAAAACACCAGCTGACACCTTCAAGAGCAGCATATACTCCCAATATTTAAGAATGGCACCCAAAAGGAATGCATTGCCTTGGGGTTCTGCCCTTGATCATTATCCTTGATTATTTTTAGCATAAGGCAAAATGAGCTTAAAAAACCTCAGTAGATTTATTTATTTAAAAATCAACTGTGCATATGGAGTAGGACTAAAAACTGAAAAGGTACAAAAACCCCTTCATCCACATGTACCTAACATTTTTGCTGATTCTAAATGATTTCTTCATTGTTCATGTGGTTTAGCTGATGGTTCAGCAGACATTCCTGGTTACCATTCATCTCTTACATATTTAGGCTGCATTCATACAACTGAGTCCAAAGCTAGAGAACCTCTGTGTGCCCATAATAAGCAAATACATCTCAGATGTCCATCTAGGTTTAGAATGCTCCTCTTTCTGCAAGCAAAATCAATCATTCATTCATTCATTCATTCATTCATTTACTGAAGTAGAAAGGAATCCTCCCACATGCCACCCACACAGAAACTAATATTCCTGGAGCATGGCCCCAGGGAGTTAGAACTGTTTGGGCAGATGTTCAGGTGGAATTGATTCAATTCATTTGGACATCTAGATGTAGATGCCTGTACCACATCTCATCGCTCTTAGTGGAAGACAACAGGTAGTGGGAGGGCATTTTACAGAGCTGTCTAAAACAGAGCAGATTAATTATGCTCCAGCACTAGTTCTTTCTTTCTATTAATTTTGAAGGATGCATGGGAGATGAGTAGCATTTCTTTAGGAATTAACAACTACACCGTGTTAAGGTCTGAAGAAATGAAAATTCATCATAAGAAACAAGGCACTGTGCTGGGAAATGTTCAAATTACAGAATAACAGCTTTCCACTTGGAACCCAGTATTTCATAAATTCATCTGAATTGCTAATCATAGTTTATATAACCACGTGACTAGTATTAGAAAATGCTGCCAATTCCTGGTTCTTGTTTGATATCACGAGTGAGATAATGAGTCCTTGCAAGCTAATAATTAGCTTGGAGGCCTCAGTCATGCTATGACTTTTTCTTTTCAGAAAAGTCATGACACCATCGTATTTGCCTAAAAGAAGTATCCTTTCTTAGTTGGTAAAAACCATGGCTGTCTTATACTCACTAAAGATTTAGAGAATTTCAAATAAATCTAAGTGTTTTCATTGTCATCAAGTTTCTGAATCTCTTCTTCCTTCAAAACCTTCTCTGTATCTTCTGCATCAAATTCAGATTTCTTTTTTATACTAATCTTGATAATTGTGCATCCCCAGTATTTACATTTATATTTATTATCTTCTACAGCTGTTCCCTTGGCTCCTGCAGTTCTTGTTTTGAACATTTTTCTGGTTTTCTGTCCTACACTGCATCTCCAATGTTCTCCTGTAACATTTTTCTTAAAGCTTATGAATATTCCAGTATGTATCAGGAAAATAGCAGAATCTCTCTTTTCTGCTAATCCGGGGGTCATCAGATTGCACAACAGAGGATAAAAGCCTTATATTGTTAGTGCCTTTTTTTCATAGAGTCCTTAGCACAGACCTTAGCACAGAGGAACACACTCGAGGTTGGTTTCCTGGGTCTTTCATGTCTAATATTGGAATATGCAAAAGTTAGACACCCTGATGCAGCAGTAGGGCATGTAACACACTTGACTCCATATCCAAGATCTTTAAACTATAAGCTTGTATTAAGTCTGTGGATAAAAATATTTAAATATAGGAAAAAATAAGGATAAATGGATTAATTGATTTATGGAAAATTAAACTTCCTATAGAATCTGATTAATTATTATTTTATTTTCATATAATGATTGTCTTAACGTAAAAAGCATAAAGGGCCTAAGATCCATTATGCAGTGGCTCAATATTCCAAAAGGTCATTACAAGATTGTTTTAGCTTTAGAAAATGTGCTCCCTATAAGTTGCTTATTTGAGCCTAGTGAGTATTTGTGATCTGATTTCTTGGTTTCTCCATTCCATGGAAGTATTGGGGATGTTTCAGTGCATTACAAGGTACATTTCTGTCTATTTTCAGAGGTCAGAGATGTTACAAACTCAGCACATTTTGAGACTTCCCCAAGTGATTGGAGGCAAAATATGGACTTTCCAAAATGAAATTTTCATTAATGCATTTAAGCAATAAGCAGAAGAATTAATTTTCAGGTTACTTTACAAATCAAATTAGAATAGATTACTCTATTATTTTATAGTCTTTAAGTTACAACTTAGGGTCACTGAAGATTTTTTAATAAAAGCTTCAGAATTCCGGGAAAAATTAGGTGCTTTATGAAGAGCTGCTTATATTCCAGCCAAAGAATTTTTCTCTAATAGAGTTCCTGTACATACACTTGCCTCTAAACAGATATTTTCATAGTATGTTTCTCTGAATTCATTGTACCCTATGTGTTTTCTTACAGTGTTATCAGACAATTTTCTTGTATTTTTGCAAGAGTCTGGTGATCTTTGTATTTCTGGCACAAAAACTTTATTTGAGTTAATATTTTTGGCATAGTTAAATTGAAAGCACAGTTTCAATATAAACCTGTATCTTATGCAACTCCAAGTTTTCCTGTAAGTTTTTTTGCAGTGGAAGAGCCAGATTCATTTGGCAGAAAATTATTAAGTGTTCTCTTCGGAAAATTTAAGATAATTGCTGATAAATTTTGGTTCATTAAAAACATACTGGTTTGCATATTACATTTTATTGTGGCATAAATAATAAATTAACTTAATATTCAGCGTATAGGAGCTGTAGATACTGACATTAATCTTACTGAAACAGAATATGTGTCCTAGTTCAGGCAACTCCCAGAGGCAATAATCCTTGGAAAATGATTTTTTTGCACTAAGTTAGAAAAAATGGATGCAGTTTTTCAGTCAATTTTTTCTCGTTGTATTTCATTTAGTTTAACTCAAGGAAGTTCAGACTTAAAATATCAAAGTGAATGAAGACAATATGGAAGACAATATCATGCAGGTGGGAAGTGATTATTCCATCTCTAAAGGAGGGAAATCAGTAAGTGTGATGTAAAGTGGGACATTTTAGAAAGAAATATCAGTCAGCATTTGAAAGATTTATAGAAGTTATGTCAAATCAGAATTTTGTGCTAAGGCTTGACTAAGTAACTGTTGTATTTTCGTTACACAGAAACTGATCAGGGAAGATTTAATGAGTCATTAGTATTTTTTGTCCTTTGACATTCAATAAGAGCTATCACAGTTTACTGTTGAATAATGATACTTCCATGTCCTTAGGATCGGCACAGTTGCTGGAATATGCTGTGAGACTCATTTTTCCTCTTTGCAAGGAGATGTAATTTTAGGAGCCGTTCCAAAGAAAATGCTTTTACAAAATACAGAAATGAGGCATATATCGAGACTCAGGTATCAGTCCTGTTGTTTTGTCCTTTTTTGCCTTTATGGCAAGCAACCAAAAGCCACAAGACAGAGCACCAAGATCCTCAAGTTTGGATAATCACAGTCTTGCTACATCCTGATCACCCTCCCCACTCACCAGACCTCAAAATGGCAAGATGATGGGAGTTAAGTGAATATGGGTGGCGATTGGCAGTAGACATTACTCTATGCCTGCTGCTCACTCTCCACCTCTAGAATTCCAGCGGAGTTTGGCTCAGCTCATATGGACAGGAATCCAGCTTCCTCATAAAGAAAGGATATGCTTTGAAATTGTGTATACTGCACCATAAATAAACACTGCCAATCTCTTTTTCCTGTGTGACTACTGCATGCTCTGCCTATGGTTTCCTCTCGTACAATGTCTAGCCTCATGGCTGGGGAATTAGACTGTTTTCAGACTAATCAAAAAGTCAATATACTACTATTGCCTTTTAAAGGTTAACATGCATTCAAAAAGCAGGGCTCAAAGTAGACATCTACAGAGAGCCAAGGCCAATTAAGCCCACACAATCCTCTAGGTTGCTTTTTTGCCTTTCAAAACATTAGTCCCTTGACAGGTTAAATATTTTCCTTTTCCCCCTTTTTCCCTCATGTGTTTTTTTTCTCCTCTTCTTTTCTTGCCTTTTCTATTCATCCTTTGCTCCATGACCTCTAGTCATTGCATAATTTAATTTTTGTTCCCCTTTAACCTTTACAAAGTCAGATGAGCTCTGGGGCAGGTGTTCATGGCAGGATTCCTTTTTGCACTCTAAAAGTATATGAGGGTCTCTTTCTTACCTGATGATAAGAAAAAGATGTTTTGATTATAGAATCACAAAATGGTTTGGGTTGCAAGGGTCCTCAAAGATCATCTAGTTCCAACCCCCTGTCATGGGCAGGTACACCTTCCACTAGACCATGTTGCTTAAGGCCCTTTCCAACCTGACCTTAGACGCTTCCAGGGATGCACAGTTGTTGGTTGCAGTACAATATTCGAAGTACTGTAGATCCTGTTTACTCTAGTTACAGTAACCCTGATTTTCCTTAGATAGGTGCTGGGAAGAATGTGCGCAGTGGGCAACTTTTGTCTAAGGTCATACCACAGAATTTTCTTCCCATCGAATTCAGGAGAGATGATGACTCATGAGCTGAAAGGTCAAAAAGGAGTCAGAAGGAAAGGATAAACAATTACTCCAGGGTACAATTGCACTAAGGGTCAAGCAACCCCAAACTGCAGTAGGAAACTTGCGGTATTCTTTCTTCAGTGCTAGAACTAGCTTTCTAGTGCCTTGTGGTACTTACAAGATCTGTAAAGTATCCCTCTGACTCCTGCCAGACCAGGATGAAAAAAAGAGATCAATATTCCTGCAGCATGCACAGGCATCTGCTTCTTTTCCAGAGCTGCTGCAAGCTGTCACTGCCGTCACATCCTCCCTAAGAACCAACTGAGCAATTTCTGGTGATCTGGCATCTTCACGAGTTAGTAACATGCTTATAAGAAAAGGGAAATCTCCAAGCCTTTAGGTTGTTTGGATGGTTTCAGATCCAGAGCTTGGATGCTGTTGAAGATCCTTCAGAATATTTTTCATGCAGTCCTTCATGAATTATTTAGCATGACTCAATACCAAATTTCTTTGGCAGCCTGACAAGACAGTATAGTTGACTCCTGGAACTCTTACCAAGAAGTAAGAAGACAGCAATGAAAATATTGTCTTTGTTGTCATCAATTGCTTTAGTTGCAATGGACTATGGAGAACCAATATCCAGCAAATGACAGCTGTAAAATACTACCGGGAACCACCTATTCCCTCATCCCTCCCTGCTTTTCATCTGCTGACATAGTGCAGTTTCTCAGGCTGAAGTCATCACAGTGAAGGGGAGCAAGGCAAAGTAACTATTCTGCCAAGTGGGCCCAGGTGTAAGGCTTGCATTGCCTTGCAATCTGAGGGTATGTCTATTTGAGTGTCCTAATTCAAGTTAGAAATGTGCTTTTGAGGGAAAACTCCCAATGGCCTGAGCTCCCCACATCTTGATTTTCATTGTGGAACTGTTTGGGGTACATGGACAGGGTGATGTGTAACTTTTGTGTTAAATTAATCTGAGACTTGTGATCTCTTGGTGAACACCTAATGTGCTCCAGTCTTTCTGGGCATCCAGTTGGCAACAACTAACTGGATAGAGTACACCTCAGGACACATATAATGGGCTGTCAGGTCCTTGGCATCAAATATTGTGCTGCCCAGATCAATTTCTCTTGCACCACACCCCTTGCTAATTGACCCTGACAGCTACCACAGTACCTAGAAGCTACTCATAAGTACAGAATCCATCTTCCCAAGTGAAATAGAGGCTGTGACAGATGTCACATTTAGGACAGCACATTACATAGATTAATTACATAGATGGTAAAGATCATTCACTTCATCTTAAATGTAATTTATGTGTTTGTAAGTTTAAAAAATATATATGAAGTGACTGATAACAGTATATTCCCTATTCCCTTATCATTGTAATGCACAAATTCAAACACTATAAAGTGACCAAAAACTCTAAGACAATTAATTTCTTCCCTCTTACTCTCCAAGCACCCTCCATCATTTGCAAACAAACGGAAATCTTGTTTTGCCAGCACACCTGAGGGATGCACATCAATGTGGAGACTGAGAAGGGACATTCAAAGTCAAGGATCAATTCAGGCTGTTTCTACACTAGGTGCCCATTTCCTTTTGAGTACATCTAAGCTTCAGACACGGAACCTTTGAATACTGTACAAAGAAATGCATCATTAGTGTTATTGACTCTTGCCTTTGCTACAATCTCACATATTACAGTTCTCATCACTGATTCACGACAGTTTGCATTGCCAGGAAGCTTCAATGACGTGCTTAATTAGGCAAATCCAGGCTGAGTTAATCTAGAAATAGGGCCTGCATAAACAGCAGAAATTTATGTTTGTGATTAATATAGCAAATGTAATTCTGCAATGTAATTTAAATTATGTATATGTCATATTATAAATCTAAGTGCTTCCGAAGTCTGTAGGCTTCATGCCAGCATTAATTTTTGTAGAAAGTAAGAAATATTTCTCTCACATTTGATTGCTTTTTAAACTCCAGGTCTGATAAACTCTCAGAAATTTGTCCCAGTCTGCTATCTTGTGATATTCAATCGAGTTTATAAGGAAAAATTTATGCCTACATATATAGTTTGCTTATGTCCATGAAATACTTTACAAAAGAACATGAGCTGTTTCAGAGTTTAAAGCTTTTTGTTAAGACAAACTATGGCAGAATTATATTTAACTACCTTGACACTAACTTATGAAAATATACTAAAAGATTTAAAATAGAAACTTTGTTTAATTTTTCAGTATATAATGCATACAAATGTGCACTGAAAAATATTCCCGTGAAGTAGATCTCCCACATTAATCACTCAGGGAAAAACTGATTTTCTATTTCATAGAGGTGTTAATGTATTAATCTAAAGAAAGAATTCATACAAAAGCTGTTTAATTCCAAACACTGCTTAATAAAGATTACTAATACTATATTGGTTGTCTGATGCAGAACAAACTTGTACTCATGGTCTGATACACTGCATGACCATGACAGAAGTTTGTGCTGTCTCAGATTCATGGAAGAGGCATTAAATTATTTTACAGATATGGTCTCAATATGAGGCCATGATGCATTTACTCATTGTTAGTATTTTATTTATTTATCAGTTTGGAGTTTAAACTAATTGAAGGTGATGAACCCAGGAGATGTCACAGAGAGGCAGATCATAGAAACCTAAAGTTGTAGAATGGTTTTCTTTGGAAGAGACCTTTGAAGATCAGAGAAGATAGAATCTTCTGCTAACTCTGGCCAGCAGTGATAAGCCAATATTGCCTGAGCTATTTTCAGATTTGAGGATATAAAATGATGTTTCAGTGACTGTGCTTAGATATCATGGATTTAGGTTTTAAGTTACCAGCTGGATTGAGCGTCTTCAGAATTTGAAGGTACAGCTGAACTTTCTCACAAGCACAAACTGCCTTCTTTTACATTCTTGTTTTAATGAAGTAACAGGAAAACAAAAAGAAAAGGAAGAATTGAAAGATGCTCAGTAAATTAGACAGCTCATTTCTGCCAATGATTGGCAGTCAAGAATCTGGAATCACTACACAATGCATTCCCAGTAAAAGACCTGCTTGGGCACAGCTTCCACTCGCCCAGACTGGCAGCTGTGGAGCACCTGTGGAGCCAACACAGCATCTGTTGGGAGTGCATGCATATACACACACACAGAACCCTCTACATTTCTGGAAAACACAGTGGGTAAGAACATGGAGGCTTGTGAATAAGTGTGTCTGTGTTGGGCAGTGTGGATACAACCCACATTGTTTGGTATGTGTCCAGGGAATAGGAAAGCTAGCACAGCTATTAACAGGGACCACCAATTGTCTTACTTTCTCTAGCCTTCATATTCATCTGTTTAGTATTGGCTGGTGTCATCAGGAAGGGTGAGAGCATATTCAAGAGAAAAACCTTATAGGTATCAATTCTGATCCTGCAGTGCCTCCAGGTGAAGCAGTTCTAGTTAATGGTCAAAAGAAACAACATAGTCACTAGCTTGTTGCTAAAATTGGGCTTTTTCTTTCCTTCTTGTGATTTTTAATTAGTACTTCTATCCCTGCTACTTAGCATGGAAATGATACCAAAATTCTGAAGAAACAAAGCCTTATCACTTTGAAAAATAAAAATCATTATTCCTGCACAGCTGATCCAACGAGGTGATTACTTAGATAATACAGTGCCTTCCTGCCATCTTGTGGCACTGCAGGGTTTGCAACTCCCTGTTTGTTATACTGTATAATTTTTATTTCAAATTAACAGTTTTTAAATTTCAGGTGACATCTAGTTAAACAACACACACACACATAATGAGTGAAATCTTGGTCCTACTAATTGCAGGGTCAAAAATCTCATTGATTAAAAAAAGTTCCAGACCGTATTTATTGCATTTATTTCAATGTCTTATTATCTAAAAAATGAAAACAAATTGAAACTCACTAATGTAAAACTCAGTATCAGGTTAATATATTAAGTTACTGTTATACTGAAATAATCTGCAGTTATGTCTGAAATAATACCTTGCATCTGTATTATGAATTAATCTATATTTTTCATTTGGGATGCTTTGTTGGTTTTTGAAATAGCTGCCTCCTTTTTCAAGTCTGCCTGAAGAAAAGGGAAGCTGCATCTTTTATATGACTTCAGGCAAGAGGCTGCAAGGGCTTGTTCAATGTTTACTTTTATTTCTAAAATAAAGGAATGTATGAAATTGTACTACTGTCCAATTTCCTGCTCCTGCTTTTAGGCTGGAATCCCCAACTCGATCTTTGAGCATGGATGCACCACGAGGAATTAATATCAAAGCACAAGCTGGGAATATTGAAGCTCTTTCCCAGATGGATATCAAACTACACAGCAGTGATGGTGTGGTGAGTACAAGCCCTTCTTTTTCACAACTGTGGCTGATCTTCTGTGTGACTATAGCTTCAAGTCCTTTTTTCAAGTTCTGTTAATTTAATTCCTCAGGTTTTAGGTGGCAGGGTATTAAAATTAATAGTGCCAATAATAAAAGTTTTATCTGTGTAAATAATACTACCAACAGACATAATACATTAGCTTAGAGAGATGTTTTCTAATAAAACTTAGATACTGCTTAGCTCCCCATTAGTACAGTGATTCTCAGGCACCCCAGTGGGGAATCTTGGCTCAGAAGCAGATGCAGCCACAGAGTGGCAAAATTAAGGATTGAAGTTCTGCAGACATCCTTAACAGCAGGCAACATGCAGCAGCCTATTTATCCCCTCTGCAAGGCTGCACTGTGCCAGTTCTTCCAGGGAGGAAACTAGTGACCAGCCCATGTCCAGCCCATGCTGGCTGCACAGTGAGGCCTCAGCACTCAGGCCAGGACAGACCTGACTCCAGAGCAGTGCGTGTGTCCTGCTCCTCTGTGCATGGGCACTGCCACTTACCATAGAAATATAGAGTGACTTGTGCTGAAAGGCTCCTTAAAGATCATCCAGGTCCAACTTCCTCTGCCATGGACAGGGACACCTGCAACTAGACTAGGCTGCTCAGAGATCAATCCAGTTTGGCTTTGAACACTTCCAGGGATGGGTCATCCACAGTTTCTCTGGGCAGCCGGTTACTGTGCCTCACCACTGAAAGAAATTATTTTTTATATCTAATCCAAATCTATCTTCTTTCAATTTAAAACCAGTATCCCTGATGCAGGGTCCCTCCCCAGCTTTCTTGTAGGCCCCATTTAATTACTCAAAGGCTGCAGTGAGGTTCTCCCAGAGCCTTCTCTTCTCCATGCTGAACAATCCCAGTTCTCTCAGCCTTTCCTCGCAGGAGAGGTGCTCCATCCCTCTGAGCATCTTCGTGTCCCTCCTCTGAACTCACTTCAACACAGGCCCATGTCTTTCTTGTGTTGAGGGCCTCAGAGCTGGATGCAGCATAGGTTTTCATTCGTCAATACCCCCACATTTTTCTCCTCAGGGCTTCTCTCAATCCATTCATCAACCTGCTTGTTATCCCCATTTTGGGCATTGCCCCAGCACAAGTGCAGGACATTGCACTTGGCCCTGCTGAACTTCACCAGTTCTCTGCTAACAAGAGGGTGGGCACCAGCTTATTCCTGTCCTGTGTTTATGTCTGCCAAGATCCTAGGGCTCAGAGAAACTTTGTATATAACAAGTCCTGTGTAAAGGCCATTCTTAAGCCTCTGCGTAGCCAAATCCAACTCATCTCATGGAACGTTACTGCTTTATTATCTCTATCGACCCCTTTTTGTCCCTTTTTCCCACACAGCTTTTGCTCGATGCTGAAACTGTGCGACTGCCCAAGCTGCCTGAGGGTGCAAGGGGTGGATCCGGGATTTCTCAGGGGCTCTATGAAATCTGCGTGTGTCCAGATGGAAAGCTCTACTTGTCAGTGGCCGGCGTGGGCTCCACTTGCCAAGAATACAGCCGAGTCTGCCAGTGAGGCGCCCCAAAAAGCCGCACAACCCCTTGCGCATCTGAGTTTTGTATTACAGAGCATTACTGAAAGTGTATTTTTCAGCATTTTAAAAACAAAGTACTTCCAGTTTAGGAAACAAATCTGCATCTACAATTCTGGAATACAGGGTGTAAGGGGAAGAAGAGCACAAATGACATTTCCACTTGAGAAGAATGACTTGAATCAAATTACATGTCTTGTCAGTAACACTTGGAAAACAGCCTTACAGAGAGCATACAAAAAATAAAACAATTATATTTCCTTTCTGAACAATTATTCAGTCAGATGATTATGTCATTGTTCATATTTTTGAGATCCATGGGTTTTTCCTCTCACTACATGTAAACACTTACTGTATTAGTGGGTGAAATTAAATTGAGGGAACTACTTGAATTATTTGTAAGAAAAGCATTATTTGGAGAATTCAGAAAGTGCCAGCAAATGGTCTATGCAATTTTGTTCCTGCAATAACACAAGATAGAAAAATGTGGTATTTGTATAAGTTCTGTGTAAAAATGTTAATTTGCTAATAGCTTTCTATTTTAATTTGGCAACACTATGCTGATTTGCTTCTAACTGAGATTGATATAAAAATAACGAATAGAAAAAGCTCCAGAAATCATGAAGGCCTCTCTGTGTCTCAAATCCATTCACTATACAACAGAGAAATATGTTAGTATATTTTATAATAGCAATTGTTCGTTCTACTGCCTATACCATCATAGCCATTTAAATCCTTTTTTATTTTAGGACATGCTAATTCAACAAGGCAATCTGTTGTGCCAGCTGGACTAGTAAAAAGAAAAAAAGAGTGTCTTCAGATTGTCTGCCACAAGGAACTATTTGGGCAGTGGGAAAAAGTCCTTTTATGTAGCCTACAGATTTCAAATAAGAGGAATACTTCATTTCCATCTGCACCTGTTGACTGGCATTTCTGATCCTGTCAGAGTGGGACTCCATCACAAACAGAGAGTAAAACTGTTATTATTTTTTACATTAGGACTTTGGATACAAAATAAATGCTCACCAGAGCTGACAAACTTTTTATTTGCTTTGTAAAGAAACACAGCTGCAGATCCATTCCCCTGTACAGTGTTGCACTGAACACAAATGAATTGTTTGCACACCTCTGGGTAGCAAGATTTGTATTTAGTAGTCTGTTGTTTAAACCTCACGGGTTTTTAATTCCTTTGATGCTGTATTGTATATACTTTTTGATCTTATTATCTGGGAAGGAGCTATCACATAGTGCCTTGGTGTCTTACAGAAGGATTTTACATCCTTTAAAATCCTTTACAGAAGGATTTTAACACACAGTGTTAGTAAACCATAAATATCCACTTTTTGAAAAAAATAATCATCATCCTTAAAACAGAAGAACCAGGACAAAATAACCACTAAAATTAAAAACTTGCTACTTTGGCTCTGGGGAACAAAGGAAGAAAACCTACACTCAGATGAGATCCCCAGGTACTCACAAAAGCCTGAGCTGAGAAAGAGTCCCCCCATTAACATTTTCCACAATTATTGTGGTGAAGCCCAGAACAGTCTGTGCTTCAAGGGCTGCCTTTGCAATTCTCTGAGTCTGATGTACAGAACTGAAACTGTCCTTCAGCACCAGGGTGGAGCCCTCAGCAATAAATGCAAACTCAGAGCTTCAGTAACGCAATTAGGAAACACTTCAGGTGAGCTTCAGTGAGTGAAGCAAGGTTTCACATGTTATCTGAAGAGTGCTCCAACTGCTGTTAACACTGCCTAAAGGAGAAGTAGGAAGCCACACATCTTCCATATCTGAAATTCTCTTTTCTTGGGCTTAGACTCACTCACTCCTGTCTTCAGCAGTGAGTCGAAGGCTGTTGGCTATAAGGAGAGAAATGTTTATCTCCACAACTCTATTTCTTGACTGTGTGTCTCTACAGCCAAGCCCTCAACTGAGGCACACCTTAACAGAAGCCTGTCTTCCAGTATTCCTTAAGTCAGTTTAGGTGGTTCCAGCTCCATGCACAAGATTTTACAAACCAAAATACAAGCAGACTTAGCTTAATCATTGAATAGAAAGTATGAGTACTAAGATAAAGGTCAGCAAATACTGCTGCATGTGCCATACACCTAAAAACTGCTGCTACAACTTGGAGAACTGTAATGTCACCAATCTCCTACAAGTGTAGTATTAACAGCAAAACTGGGACATGAGTCCTTAGAAATTTCAGCCATTGTTCTGACATCAAGGAACATCTGCCCACTTCCATGCAGTATCAAATAATTCACCTAATCCAACCCCTAAATGTTATCCAGATACTGCAAAATAGTTAAAATCTGCTTGTTCTGCTGGCAGTAGAAATACAGCACTTTTAAGTTATACATTTTAAGCTTTTGTTTTGGAGGTACATTTTCAAATGTTATTTGCCAATTAATTCACAGCAAAGGATTGAACTGAGGCTTTCCAGGCAACAATAACCTGACCCCTAAAGAGCTAGGAAAATCAGGGTGCAGTCCCCATGCTATTAAGCATGATGGCACTTCATTTAGACATTGAAATAACTACCACCTTTCTTGTGGAGATAAATCTTCTGGACTTGCTTCAGTTCACAGGTGGATTCTGAGTAGTACCAAAACCTAAAGAGGTCTGCTGTACCCTCAGCACTGCCATCACTCAAATCACCAACATGATCCTTTTCATTGCTTAAATTTCATTCTTCTTTTCATTATGTACAACACTGACATCAGAAGTACTGTTCCATTTTTGTATTGTGCACATTTTTTAAAGCATGACTGGTGACATCTTGTCACTATTCTTTTTCTTTCAGGTCTGGTAGTAGAGAAACAAAATTTATTCTAAAATTACCAGAATGTAATCAGCGGATGCTACAATCTGAATTACTGTTAATCTCAACATAGTTCATACATCACTAAATTATCATTTCTGATAATGAAATTAATCATGAAACATGAATCATCTCTACGTGGATATCTATCCCTCTCTCTTTAATACTTCAAAATTACTGTTCTTACTTGAATCAAACTTCTGTAAATAGTTAGAGTAACAGAAAATTACGGCACACAGGGATGTAGGAGTATGCAGTTCTCTAGTTTATTTCCAAAAGTATTATCCAAATGGAGAGGAGAAGAAAATTACTACCAGCATAGTGAACTGATTTGTTTGCATATTTACTCCCTCAAAAAGAATTATTTACAGCAGTTCTTGCAATTGGTTGCAATTGTTACACAGTGGAAAAATGATAGAAAGACTTCACCGGTGATTGCCCGAACACAAGCCTTTTTTTCCCTATTTCACAGTAATTTAATATTTGCATTTGTCTATCTTTATATAGCTTTATGAAAAAGGAAATTGCAAGAATTGGAAACTGAGTTCTTGAATAAACTTTATACATTTTGAACAGTATGCTTCTGCTTTTGTATTTAATGAAACACAAATGTTTTAATTTTTAAAACAAAATTTTTTCCAAGACTAAGAATGTGAAATGTACTTTATGTAAAAATATGAACAAAAGTCTTGGTCCCAACTAAAAATGTACTTTGCAGAATTTAGAAAATGCTTTACAATTGTAGCTTTCATTGGACATCTAGAATTCCTTTGTCTTAATCAGTAGTAGGTGAAAATAAACAAAGAAATTATGGCAGTGCTACTGAATTAATCATCCAGAAAACAAACCAAAGAAAGGATAAACAGTTTTGATTAAAAATTCATTGACAAATCCCTACATGTGACAAAAAAGTATGTCTTCTTCAAATGAAAACATTTACTTTGGCTGCCAAGCTTAGTTATTTTTGAACTATTATTTCTGCCTTTGTTCCCTGACCAATCCAGCCTTTCTCAAAGAGTTTAGATCCAGTAGCAGAAAATTTTTAATGCAGTAATACCCTCCTCTACTTTAATTGGAGAAAGAAATTACAATGGATTTAATTAGAGCCTTGTTTAAAGCAATTGAAGTGTACCAGTACTAAGTGAATACAATCCTTATAGTAAATTTTAAATCCTATTTCACAAATCATTACAGTAACTTTAGTGATAATTCGAATTGAGTACAAATATTGCAAAACGACATTTTTTTCACAATAAACAATTTATTTTTTTCTTCTGGTAGTCAGCTAAACAAGAAACTATTTCCTTAAAAAAAAAAAGTATTTTTCTTGTCACTAATTGCTGAGGCAAGTGTCTTGTGCTTTTCAGAATAGGTGTATGCCATTGTTTGAGAGGAAAGCTTTTCCTAGAAGAGGAAGCTGCTTTTCCTAGATAAACTGCTGGTACCTGTGGAAGGTAGGACTTGATTGGAATGACATTTTCTCCAATGAGAACTCGTTTAATGTGCAGAATTACTTGTAAAATATATTTTTGTGGAACCTACATGCCATCATTTACTTCTACAGACCCTTACCACAGAATCATCTCACATCCTATCTGTTCTAAGCTTCCATATCTGACTTAGACATATTGCCAAGTCTCCCAGCTGAGCCAAAAGGAAGAATCAATTAAATGTTTTCTTTGTTTTTATTTTTAATAGGGAATTAAATGGCACTTACAAAATCACATTCTGTCGAATATGGTTTCCTGGTCTCACAAAGCCTCTTTATTGAGGCTAGCTGTTACAGTGAGTTAAGCAAATAAGAAACTGAGAGACTTCCAAGTGAGAGACCACTCTTGCCTGTCTCTCTGCTGCCATATATAAATTTTGTTAGTTTCAGTTCAGGAATAACAGAATTAATTAGTTTTTCTGTGTCGGTCAAGTTTTCCTTCTCAGCTTGATTAAGTGTTTAAAATTGCTTCAGACCATTAGCTTCCTAAGAACTGGGACCGTTTTCTTAGTATCAGTGCTCAACAGTATATACAAAAAAAGCAAAATTAAAATTAGAATAATTTAGTGGTTCTGCACAGCCATTTTAACAGTTCATAATAATAATACTGGTAAGGCAACCTAAGTTGCTTATAAAACATGGTTACACACTTAGAAGATTTTCCTCCTCAACTGTTCATGTAAAAACAGGAAAGCATTCATGGTGCTCCTCTTACACTTTTGCATGTTGCCAAGAGACCTTACGTTTCACTCCATTTAAAATGAAAAGCATGAGAACGCCTTCCTTTTCAAGTATTTTGCTTACCCTGAATACTACTCATCTGACTTCATGCAAGAACCATCTGACGAAGCAAGAACCACAAAGGAATTTTTTTTTAAAACATAGGGAATTAACTAAACTGATTTATTTCATGGCACAGCAGGATTTGTGTTTTACTTACATGCTATTTATTGCAAAAAAAATCAGAAAAATTTACAATTTCTTTGAGAAAACTGCAAACATTTGTCATTGCAAAAGAAAAAAAAATTCCTTTTCAATAGTATTTTAATATTTGTACAATTATTTAGAATTAATCAAAAAATTGTTTATTTACCTATATAAAAGCTTCAAATAATAGATAGTTAGCTTACATTATAAAACCAAACCACATCGGACTGAAATACATGTTTGCACTTTTCTTTATTAAATTTATGGCGCTTAATTTAATAGCAGAAATAATAATAATAGGACTCCACAATCAGAAGCAGTATCATTTTCCAAATGTCACATTTCTTCAAGAACAAGGCCTTTATATAAATAATTTACGTAAAACTGAGGCAGACTTCATTGTGATTTTGTTATTTTTGTATTACAACACTATTGCAGATGTATAAGTCCTGCAAGCTTGCTGTTTATTTTCACTTGTATTCTGTAAGTTAAACTGCAGTTTCACTGTGCTGTCAAGTAGACAAGTGTAACAGCATGCCACTGGAAAATGTTTGACATTTATGTTTCATGTGGCTGATCCAGCAAAGAAAAATCCTTCCTTTTAGCATTATCCTTCCATTTTTTATTTTTTAAATTTTTTTACAAAAAGCTAATGTTGAACATACTGCATGACATTACCAAAAGTATTACAAACTATAAAAGAAAGAGTGTGAACTAATAATCAGATTTCTTGAGGGCTGTAGTGAATAACAAAATAAAACCAGCATTACATTGCAGCACCTTTAAACATGTAACAGAAAACAGTGCTCTGTGTACACCAAAAATGAGTTACTAAATTGTACTATTATCAATGTTTGTGGAAAATATATATATATATGTACACACACAAAGGCACACACACAGGGGGAAAAAGGGGGAACTCAAGCATTTAGGCATCTGAAAACTGAGTTTTGGTGTCCCCAAAAAAAAAATCATAAAACACCATATAATAATGTTCACAGATTTTATATCATCCACATGCTTTTTTCATTAAACAAAAGATGACAGGCTCTAAAAAAAAGTAAATTAAATACTTCACTATTTTATAATAAAGTAAATGCAATCAATGCATGACATGATGTGGCATGTTAAATCAAGTATCATTATTCAGCATTAAAATAACTGTACCAGTTTAGAGGTACTAAACTATTCTTTACATGTTTACAGTGTGAGGCTGCAGCAAATTTACAATCAGATCCAGCTGATAAGAGTATTACTACGAGTGACATGAATGTCCACGGAACACAAAAGAATACAGATATGCTTTGGAGCAACACCTCCAAAGTTATTTCAACTTCCATCCCAGCTCCCATTTCATTGTATGTCCAGTCTTAAGATTAGTACATTGAAAACTGACATTACCCTTTCAGAAACATTACATTAAATGAAATAAATCTAATAACAATTCGTAATTACAGGCTTCATCTAACAGAAAGCTAAGCTTTGGTTATATAAAGTGCAGTTCAATAATATGCCAATCAATCACAATGTTGTGCATACATCTAATTTTTGCAGCTCAATTTCCTTGCAAATTCTAAAAAATATTCAGGTTTACAGTTTCCTTAACAGCACGCTCAGTTAAGAAAAAAATCCAATTTAAGTAAATTTCAGTTCTAAGTACCTTGGTACCATCCACCTTTGTGTACCACACTTCTAAACCGCTTGGCACCATTTAACCTCTTGGACATTCCATAGTCTGCACAATTACATTTGTATCTCACTGTGTGAAACACCCAAACTCTTGACAAAACAGTCCCCTAACCTCTTCAAATCATTTATACTTTTTGTTGTATGAAGTTTTCAAGTTTTATTATGATACAAGCAGTACATTCCATCACTCTCATAGCAACTTCTGAAGTAAACCTATCATTGGGAATCTGTGGAAAAGGAAGTAAGTCAGGATACCTAGTTTTTAAGCTATCTACTCCATAAGCCTCCAATGTCTGAACATCATTTGAAAGTCCTTCAAGTTGCTGACTGTACTCCTCTATTTTTTGTGCAAGGGCTGCTGGTTTTACGTCTTTGTCTGACTTGCCCTTCACAGCGTAGTCAGCTGCAATCAAGGCCAGTTTAGTAGAAAGGTAGCATTTAAAGCACACCCATTCATTGGCATTTTTATGAAGGTCATTCCGTGCAGCTGAAAAGTTGGCTCGGGCCTGCCTAAGCCATCGACGTGCCTCCACAGGATTGCCAACAGACCTGAATGTAGGTGGGACGAAAAAGCGTTGGGAATAAGATGGCCCTGTGGAGGAGGGACACTTTTCTTTATACTGTTGCCTTTCAGATTTGTGGCTTGTTGCTTCCTGATTCCATGAAGTGTAAAATCTCTGAAATGAAAATTTATCTGACTGAAATCGAGAAGCGGAAGATGAAAAGGGTCTCCTTGAGGCTCTGTCCATATTTTGATCCATGAAGGCCTGTTTTTCCATCCTGTTAATCTCATTCTGTAAATGTTTGAAAACCTCATTAGCTATATCAAGATTCTCTGCATTTTTATCTGGATGCCATTTAAGATACAGCCTTCTAATAATCTTTTTTCTTTCGGATTCTGGAAGCTTCCAAGCCTGTTCAATCACAGATGTCACTTCTCTTAGTATTTCTGGCAACAAGTTTGACTTTATCTTTTTTGGAGAGTGGTGTTTTGAGGACGTTGTTTTGTGGCTCTCTCTACCAGTGAAGATAGGTGGAATTGCCCTTGGTCCATGTGCTGGAAATTCTGTAGGACTAGTTGGGGTAGAAGGTGTGCTATCCCTGCCTTGAGAGCTTTCCTCTGGTCTGGAAAATTTGTACAAGTCAAGGGAGCTCACTATTTTATATTCACTATATCCAATATCAATCTGGTAAATCTTCCCTAGAAAACTGGGGCTTTCATCATCTTCTCTTTCTACTTCTTGCACAATGATTGCATAGGTGTAAGTAGGCTGATATGATCCATATATATCACCACCTTCAGAATCAACAAGGTAACCAACATATTCACCAGGATAAAATACATTCATTGGATCCATTAGAAGTGTATAGTGAATTTCAGCTGGTATAGGAGTGCCAGGTGTTGGTAGTTCAAGTTTTGATGGCTCAGAAGAGTCATACTTCACTCCTAAGCTGTCAAGCTTCTCACTGATCCGATAAATATCGTTACAACCCAGCATGGCAATTAAATATGAGGTATCAGAAATCAGGTTATCAGTTGCAGACTTTAGGGTCATGGCTAATGCTAAGAGGAAATTTATGTCCTTGCTGTCAGAGTGCTGTATGTAAAGCAATATTACTGCATTTCCATATCTCTTCAAGAAAGCAAATGTTTCACTTTTGCTGTGGGGAATAGGAGCAAACCCTTTAACTCTTAATGTTGTTTGCAATTTCTCAAAACAAGAAACTTTCAAACCTTCTCGCAAAGCTTTGCAAAGTCTTATTGCTTTTTCTTCGTTAGCCAGAAAAGCATTGTCATTTTCATGCTTCATAATCCTGATAAGTCCTGTGATGAATTGCTCTGAAGACAACAGTAACTGTAACCTTCCCTGCAAAGAACATAATGCTCCAAACTGACAGATTTTGGGAGACTCCTCATCTAACTGTTCTTCAAGTATACTGCTAAGTAAGCGAGGCCTCAGTTTCTGAGGAAATAACATTATCAATTTAGTGTGAAAGCCATGGTCTTTGCCTAAGTAACACTGGCTAAGATCAACTAGCATCTGCACACCAATGTTACCTTGGATTCTGCTTTTGTAGTGGGGTGCATCATCAAAAACTAAGATACTAGACTTTACCAACCTACCATCTTGACTGGGAAGGTAAAGGGCAAAATCTCTCATATTCTCAAGGTCATTCCTAACCTTTACAGAATCATTCTGAAGACTTTTGAACAGGCCCGAAACTACTCTTTTAACTGTGCGCATTTCGTTAGGATCCAACTGCTTTCCTTCCGAGCTCTTATATATGCGACCTAGAACTTCAACATACTGCTTTGTTGAAATGACATCTTCAGTACCCAAATGTTTAAATAACTGATGGAAAGTACCAAGTTCCAAAGGAAGTTTGTAAAGATAAGGTTTAAAATCAGATTCATACTCAAGATTTATGACCACCTCCTCAGGCTTAAGGAGCTTCCAACCTTCTTCCACCATTACAAAAGAAACTCCTCGAAGCTGAAAGCGGAATTCCCTCTTCTCTGTACTAAGAAATTCATAAATGCTTCTTAGGACCTTGGCCCTAGTTTTCACCATGTCCTCATCCAAAGTTGTTATATTGCATATGTTCCTGCAGTTATTGATAACTTTGTCCAGAGGAGGGTCCAAATTAACATTCAGCATGGTTAAAACTTGCTCAAGCTGTTCTTGTGCACCAAGACTACTCCCCCCTTGCTCTTTGATGCTTAAAGGTGTTGCTTTCTCAGGAAGAATAGGACATGACGTCCACAGCAACTGCAACACATCAGTCTGCTTGAATTTAGGGTTCACCTGTGCCCCATTGAATCGTATAAGAGGTAGAGTTCCATTAACTTCTTGATACTGAGGATGAAATCTCACAAATTCTGCTGGAGCTCGTTCAGGGCACAGAAAAGGAATTAAAGACAATTCTTTCAGAAAATTTCCTGAAAAAAGGTCAGTTCTTTCTTGAAATATATGATGGAGGAGAACATCGACAGTATTCTGTAGTGTTTCTTTAGACCAGTTTTCAGTATTTGCTCGCATGCTGATTTCCTTTGCAAACTGCAGTAACTGCTGCTGTGAAATGATGAATTTCAATCCGATATGCCGCAGAAAAGTTACCCATGATGAAAGGAATGCAGCTTGAGTTTTTGGTTTTGTAAGTTGCTCTACCTTCTTAAAAAAATCTTGAGGTATAAAGAATTTTTCAGGCAGCATAACTTCAAAGACTTTTACAGTTCTGTCATAAAAGTACTTTGCAGGTTTTAACCTATTGCTTGCATCATGAATGATCAAAATGCTTTCAAGCTTTTCAAACAGCTGTTCTTTCATTTCTAAGGTTTCTTCAATGCTAGTTAGCCTATTCTTTAAGTAGATCAAATGTTCTAATTTTGCATCATAAGACAGACTTTCAATTTTTGGCAAAAGATGTTTCAAGTACACTTCAAGATCATCCACAGAGACACAGCCAAGCATAGTATACAAATCTTTCAAATGAACCTTCTCCTCAAGAAAAGCCGATGAAGTCGACTGTGTCCATCTGTCTACTTCCACTGATGGGATGCTTTTTGTGAGGACATAACACGTCCCATATTTTGCAATGCTGATGTATCGGCCACTGATTGATTTGTAACATGGAAGAGACTTTAAAATTTTAATGTCATCCTGAGATGTCAAATGACATAAGTTGCAATTGAAGTACATTAGGAGAGCCTCAAAGTCACTTTCTGCTAACTTTTCAGTCTTAAAAGTTGATGTCTGTACCATATATTGTATGGCTTTCAGAATGCTGGAAGGGTTATCTATGTTTGCTGTACGTCCCGACAACAAAGGCACTAAAGCACTGTCTTTGGAGCAGATTTTGTTCAATGCCAGCTGAATACAGCCTGTTTTCATTAAAGCATGGAAGACTTTATCACTCTGAGCATTTGGAAAAACAGCTATATGCATGATGCTGAGTGGCAGCAAAACATCACACTCTGGCACAACCAGATGGTTGGCTGAGACAGTAAACTTTACACCTGGGAGCAAAGTCCAGTCCTTCAAAGTTTCAATAACACCATCAAATTTTGCCTGTGTATCTTCTTGCTCTTCCTTAATATTTAGAGACTCACTGATAAAATGCCAAGCACTTTTAAGCCAAGATTCACTTGCAAAGTTTTCCTTCCATTTCATACAATTTCTAGTTTTATATTCTCTAGGCAGCACAGAGGATAACAATTCAGAAAAACTTTTGATATCAAAGACTTTAGCTACTTCACTGCTGAGCAGAATATTGCTGTATCTCAAATACAATGTGTTCATAAAAAGATCCTTGCGAGAAGGAATCAGTTCATGGTATGTTGTCAAGAACTTTGGTCGCTTTGAATCAAAAACTTGCAAAACATTGTCAAGAGTAATGAGAAGTGGCAAACCCTCAATTTGGATTTCATTTTCTTCTGCATCTTTGAAACAGTAGTCAACCAGGAGTTTGAGGCTATGAAACAGTTTCAAATTTGTCTGCTGGAGACGACAGGGTAACTTTCCAATGTGGCAATTAGAGTCTGGAAAAGAAAATGTCATCAAAAACAACCGGACATCAGCAGGTGTCACATAGGTAACAGGAATATCTGCATCAACCAAACAGTGGTAGAGATTTGCTGTCTCATCACAGTTATATACCAAATTAAATCCAATTTCTAAGAGTAAATGCTTTAGTCTGTAAACATTTTCAGCCACTGTCTTCCGTGTCGTAATGTTGTATTCTGTATTTTTGAGATGCTGCAATTCATCTTGTAGCAAATTGTCAAAGAATGGTCTGCCTTTGTTCACAGTAGACATGTTAACCCATGTGATGATAACAGCAGAATGCAAATCAGAACCATCAACATTTGGAGCTCTCATAACAGGTAACAGACGCTTCAGATCTTCATAAATGCAACTGTAAACTGCTTTCACTAAGCAATACCAGTCTGGTTGAATATCAAGTCTGTTAACTGGGAAAAAGGATAAAAACTTCTTTAAAGTGTCTTTCACAGCATGAATAGGTGTGTTTTGCAGCACTGATACTGCAGGGTCAGTGCCTGGAAAATACCTCTTCTTCAGCTGAAGCAGCAGTTCAACATAGGCTGGTGCTATCAGTGCTGTCATTAGACTATTATTCCAGTCACTTCTTACTCCAACACCATTATCATCACGCCACAGATTTCTTCTTGCAGAGTCCAGAGCAAAGTGTCCATTCACATGGAAAGGTAATCCAGTTTCTAATGACAAGGGTAAGAAACAGAATGCTCTGTGGGGTTTTTTGTAATTATGAGTAATGCAAGCTGCTACTCCACCACGAGGGAAAAGAGTAATGTCCTCATTCTTGTGGGCCGAAACCACACTTTTGGATACCTTCTCCATAGCAGAAAAGCCTGACCTGTTACAAATCAACCAAGTGGTGAGATTTCCTTCAGAGTCTTCAGTATCCATTGTGTAAGTAATCTGCTGTACAGGTATTTCACTTAGCTGCTTCTTTTTAGTTACGCTGTCGATCACAGATGCATGGAATTGCTTTCTTTTCAGTCTGTCTCCATCAGTGATTTTGCCTTGTACAGAATACAGGACATTCAGTGCTCCTGTTGTTTTTTCTATCTCACAAATAGAAATTTTTTCCATATGGTTCAAAAACATTAGAAGTTCTGCTCCATCTGTACGCAGCTTATCCAAAAGATTTTGGACCATTCTATCTGAGCACGGAACTGACGAAATTTCTGATACTTTTGCCATTTCTCCATTTCGAAGAGGAAACCTAAACATTGTACAATTGTCCAGCTTAAAGTTATTTCCTAAGTAGAGATCCAGTACATCTGAGAACTGTGTTCTGAAATCTGCATCTAAATCTCTAAACATGCGGCCAGGACTTGTTGATGTTGAACCGGGTGCATATCTTGCATGAGGATCAAAAATGCAAAGTATATCATTGCCAGACAGGAAAGAAGGGCAATCAGTAATGTGATAAACAGAATTGAAGCCTATACCATATTGTCCAGTTTTACAGGGATTTCCTACTTTTGTACCTTTTCCAAGGTTCTGGATTCCCCGAATATCATCTTCTGTAAAAGGCTGATTGTTGTAAACACACAGCGCTGGTCCTTGAAGTGGTGCCCATTTCTCATCAAATATTCTATCAGCTGGATGCTGTCTAGGATCAAAAACAAAACAGATCTCTGTAGCTTTTGCATCATCTGCATTCTGAAGGAGCTCTTTCAGCATTTCTTTTTCTGAAGGGTAAGCATTCAGAATGCTTTTAATTCTACTAGTCAATTTTTCTTTCTGGCCAAATTCTGTTCCAAGGGTAGTAAAACAGATATTTGATGCATATCTTTCTAAAGCTTTATGGCGTTTTGGTATTGCTCCAAGCTTCACTGCAACTTCTCTTGGAATATCACCATGACAATATTTAACAGTTGTGTCTTTAACTTTAATCCATGGACAGTCATTGTAACACAAAGATTTTGCAGGCAGAAGTGCAAGACGAGTGTCTGGCAACAAAATCTCACCATACTTTTTCTCACAAAATTCCTGCTGCTTCTCTCTAATGAGGCCCCATATTCCTTCACTAATTATTCTTCTGCATAGCTGAAAATTGTCTTCTGTTAGTTGTTTGGTCCCTCTCTCCTGATTTATTAATTCCAGAACTACAGCAAAGTCTTCAACTGTGAAAGCCTGTCTTACACCCACACTTTCAAACAGCTCACGGAAACTATTTTTGTATTTGTTAGGCAACTGATAGAGATAGGGTGCTGCTTCAAAATTCAAATGAAAAGACACTTTTGATGGATCAGCATACACATTCTCAACCAAAATAAAACTACAGTTTGTTAGCTGTTCAATTATCATGGCTTTTGTTGTTTCACTCTCCAACATCGCTTCATGCAGATATTTGTAACAAGCATTAGTGATATTTTCTTGATACAATGTGATTCCATCAAATGACTTTGCAACTTCTTCTAACTGATTTATGACTAAATTAACACCTGGTTTCTTAAGTAAACCCAAGAATTCTTTGACAGCTAATGACAAAGTACCACAACCTTTAAAAGAGTGGGAATTTTCATTAAGAATTGGTTGTGTGAGGCAAACTATATCTTGGTGATCAGCAGTGAAAAGATCATTTGCTGAAAACATTGCTTCAGGCTGAAAATCACTGCCTTTCCAGTGCAGTGAGAAGCCTGCTGGTTTGCTAAGGAAAGGAAGGAAAGGAATGTTTTGACATTTTGCAGCAAATTCTTTAGCTCTAGGATCTCTAGATTTTAATTTTTCATCAATAAGACTCAATATAATGCTGCTCCTGAGACAAGCTGCAGCATGATCAGTCTTGTTAATTTCAGCTACTGACTCTGCACGTTCTATCAGATCTTCCCATAAAATATCATCTTTAGCCATTCCCAGCTGCACAAGTTTAACCAAAGTAACAGGGTTAAGATAATCCTGAGTGGTACCATAGGGAAATCTTCCATCTTCAGCATCATACAACTTTGCGACTCTTCCTTCAGGATGGATCAGTCTTGATGGTGTAACTAATGAATGTCCATCCAATGAACACGGAATACATGGAGTAGCACGAAGAATTCCTGAGAACTCCTCAACTTTTTCATTGAGAACATATCGCATCAAAGGATCACGTAGCTCTGCATCAATCTCCTGAATATTAGGGAAAAATACCTCAGAAAAGAACTGCTTCTCAGAGAAAGTGTTCTCCAACAGTATGTATTTGCATCCCGCTTCTTCAAATCCTGTCTTTACCCAGGATGGAAGATCTACAGCACACAGATTTTTGGAACCTGTTTTTTTAAGGTACTTCATAAAGATCTTGAAGGCTGACGGCCCGACATCTGGCCGTTTCAGTATGGAGTCATCCAAAAACCTTACATTCTTCATGGAAACCCAAGACGAACCATCAGAAAACACTTTGATCCCTTCTTTGCTTTTCATATGAGCTATGTCCTCATAAAACCCTTGACAAATAACAGAAAAATCATCGTGAACTGAATCAGGATCTGGCCACACTGCACAGTAACTGTAGTCAACTAGCTCACCATTGATTGCCATATCACGTAAAACACAAAGGGCTTCTATGTAGGCTTTTACAATAACGTGCCTCATGAATACTGTATTCCATCTTCCTTTTGTGTCTGTTTTCCAGATCTCTTTCCGATTTGAAGTAACTGCGAAGCAGCCATTTATGTGGAGAGGTAAGCCTGTTTTGATTCGCAGAGGTAAATAGCAGAATACTTCACCTATGTTGTTGCAATTAGGTTTCACAATCCATTTTTGATCCTGGGTTTCAGACAGCAACACTCCTACACCACCACAGGGAACTAGGCCTAGTCTTCGTCCACTTTCATGCAAAGAAAATTTCAAAGCATCTCCAATGTCCATGCAAGAACATATAAGCCACGTTGTTGAATCTACTGTTTTCTGTGGCAATTCATCACCTGATCTTTTCGCCTGTCCTGATTTAGCCATTTCAAAGAAAGCAGCTGGATCATCTTCAGTACCTCTGAAAAGTGGAGACTGTAAATCAGCAATCCGCCTAAACACATGGTGAAATTCTTCTACTACTATCTGCAGGATGCACGATGACTTTGGTGTTTCAGTGGGAAGCTTTTTAGTATTGCTGCTGCACACCTTCATGAGTTTAGCTGCTTCCTTTAAAACACTTACATTTGGTGCAGTCAAGGCTTTGGAAGAACACAGATTTTTTCTGATAGTGACAACATCTTGTGCCACGCCAGGATCATCTGCTTCAATTTTCAAGTATTTCAAAACCATTGAATTTACACTCTGAGCAAATATTATCAGTCTATGACCGCAAATGCTAAATTCATCCACAAGAGTGTAAATGTCTGCTGTATTGTAAGATGTACTGCTCACTTCACTCACTTTAGCTTCCTGCTGAGTCCTAAAGGACAGCCTGAAAAGTGTTCCTTTGTAGCTGTAGGGAGATTCTACTGTCAGTGGTAGCTGGCAACCAAAAACTCCTATAAACGGCTTAAACTGATTTGGAAATTTTCGCAATCTCTTCTGTTGCTTACTCCAGTTGATTTTGATGCCAGGGTTAGATTTATCTCTGATATGCTTACTTATATGGTTGACATTTGGATCAAACATAATCATGAACTCCCGGCTCAAAATAATAGGAACATCAGTGATATGATAAACAGAATTGAATCCCAGTCCAAATTTTCCTACTTTGTCAACTTCACTCCTTTTTAGAGACTCTCCTAATCGAGTTATATTTAGGAAATCAGCGTCGGAAAACTCAGAATTGTTGAATGACCACAAAGCTGGACCATGACATGCTGCCATTCCTGGATCCAGAAGGTTCTCTCTTATATCCATATTTCTTCTCATGTCAATCAGGAAATTACATTCTGTTGCATTAGCATCATCAGCATTTTGAAGAAGCTCCTTAAAGATATCTGAAATGGAAGGGTATTCTTCCAATATGTTTTTAATTCTCACAGTCAGAGGCTCTCTTTGCCCAGATTGCTCAAACCCCATATTTTCTGGATTAATCAGTCTTGTGCTAAGGCATGGGACGTTTAACCACTCAGCAGTTTTCATTGGTATGTCTTCATGAACCAAAATTATGGGTTCAACAGAATCCTCAAGCAAATCGTTTAAGTCATCAACTTTGATGTCACAGTAACAGCACTCATGAATTGGCTTCATTGCAAGTTTATAAGGAAGTTTGCCACTGTACAGCGGCATGGGTGTGTGGAGACTCGCCGGGATCTGATTGCTGTACAGCCACCTTATGATGCTCAACATAATGTGGAGGCTTTGCTTACTCTCTTGTTCCGAGAGAGAGTGCTCACTCTTCAGATATATTTTCTGGATGACCATAGAAACATGGTCTGGTGTCAACTCCTCAATTGAACCACAACATTTAAACAACTGGTGAAACTTTGCCATAGTTTTTGGAACATAATGTAGATAAGGTTGGAGATCAAGATCAGGAACTGATTTTATAACTGCTTGTGTGAGGGAACAAAATGTTTTACCTGTCCAAACCCAGGGAAATTTCAGGGCTTTAAAAGCTTCTTTGCCTTCTTCTAGATGATCATGCATAAATCCATAAATCTCAAGCAAGATATGCTGAAATTGATAGTAGTCCTCATCACTGAAGGTTTTAGAACTATGCCAATCAACTACCACCTTGAAATGTTTCAAGACTGCTTTTATGCTGGGCTTGGTGGGGATGCCAAGTGCTTTTTCTATATCCAACAGTACATTTTCCACAAGAGGAACTGAGGAACCAACTAAAATTGCATGTGATATATCACACATTTCTGGTGGTGAACACAGGTTACAATGATCTCCCTTCCACACTAAGGACCCTGGATAATTTGGAGGCCTTTCCTTGCTTGCAGGAATCCATTTTATCTTTTTCATTGCAGCTTTTGTTTCAGGTGATTGAAGCAGCATATGGTTTTTGTTCAAAATCGTCAAGAGAGTTCTAGCTTTTCTTAACAGCAAATCATGATTGCTGTTAGAGTCAGCATGCAAACTTTCAATTTTTTTTGCCACTCTTAAGATATCATTTTCCTCAAGATTGGCTTCATTTTTTAAGCCTATTTGTCTCAGAGAATGAAGAATATCTGAGGATGTAAAAATAACAGGGGGGAAGCAATTTTCCTCCTCAGCATAAAACAAATGTTGCAGAAGTTCTACCTCAGGATCAAACAGTTCGTTTGCTGACATTATCTGTTCTGGTGAGATCTGAATAAACTTTAGTGGTGTCAGCCAATCTATCACATCTGTATTCTCATTTTTCAGAAAAGTCAGATTTTCAAGAACCCATTGCATTATCTGTGCTGTTTCATCATATGAATAGAAATCACTTCTTATGTCATCTATAACAAACTTCAAGCAGTCTGTGCTCTTTAGCTGTTCTATTTTCAGCAAATTAGCTAAGCGAATAGTTGCTTCATCACTGCTGTCAATTATTGGAACAGAAAACCTTAGACCAGGAGGAATTTTGGCAGTATGGTGTAATACCTTACTACCTTTTAGCCCAGTAAAAACAGGGATACTTTCATCAGATGATTTTTCAATTTTTTTAAATATTAGCAATTCCTGAATAATTCTCTTCTCCTTTTCATTTGCATCTGTTAAACTAGCTAAGAATGCCCTAAGAGCATCTTTATGTGTCGGCGGGAATGACGCAACCTGATTGCATAGTTTCTGTAAGGACATTTTTTCCATTATTTGTAAAACAGCACTTGGCAATGGTGGATGCACGTATTTTTTTATAAGCGGATGTTGGATAGAAATATCCAGTTTCTTAAGTACAACTCCACCAATTTTCTGAATAATATCAGCTAAATATTCTGGGAGCTGAGTCTCAGATTCATCTTCCAGAATGATGGGTGATGGATTCCGAAATCTAACCAGTTCCACTGATGTCTGATTTTCCTCCAGCAGCGTCTTGGGGATAAGAGGCATTTCATCAAACACACTCAAGTCATCAGAAAAATGTATGTATAGATTCTTCCAGACCATCTTCAGCCAGGAAACTGATGGGTGGTTTTTTTCTTCCAAGCCTGGATACCACTGTACAACCACGTCTCTCCCAGGCCACACGCTGTTCATAACTTCTTTAATGAGCCGGGCAAACCTTTCTGAGTTCAAGAGCTGCAGCTGAGTGCATGGCCTCCCTGAAATCACAACAAAAGGGAAAAGCTGTGAAAATCACAGAGCAGAGTTACTTAGCAAATGGCTTCAGGGAGCAAAGAAAAAGGAAAACAAGGAAAAAAGTCTAATCCGTGCCCTGTCTTTTTGTGGGGAAAAAAAAAGTTTGTTTAACAGGACTGCAGACACCAGCTTTCTTTGCTTTCAGGAGTTAATTAAAAGCAAATACATTCCATATTAGTATGAAAATATGAACAAATTGAAAATTATCAATATGTTATTACATTTGTTAGTTTAACACAAACATTCTCGGGCACACACAGCAACTAGAGATTTAGAATTAAACTACAAACATTTTTTTTGTTTAGTTGATTCTTTACTCTACTTATTTGCCTAGTGATAACTAAAAATTTAATCTTTTATTTGTCTGTAATTGCAAATGTTCAAATAGATTTGAAAGATTATTAGATATAGCAAAGTGGTTCAGGTGCAGCTGATCTTACAAGTAAAACTGACAAACTAGACTCAGGCAGGGAGTGCTGAAATTAAGTCTATATGTTTTTAATCTTATTATTGAACTTCTCACTAAAAGCAATAAATATGTCTTTACACTCATATCTTAATTATCATTAGGAAAGTTTATACATAAAAACTACAGAACTTCTGGGGGTAAAATAGCACAGAAGAAATAAAACCCACTACCTCCCAAAACATCAGAAATAATTACAGAAGTGAAAGCAAGACATCTATTTGAATTTCAAATCTTTCATCACACATCTAGACATTTCTTGAAGGCAACAGTCCAAACAAAGATTAAGAGCAGTTATAGACATCCTTCAGAAAAAATCTTTTTTCTTTCACTTCATGCCTACAAAGCTACAGATTGTGATAGCTCTATTGAACAGAAAACAGGTGAACACATCAGCCTTGTAAAAGTGAGGAAAACTTGCAGAAGGGGCCCAAGGAGGGTAAGATTCTACTTAAAAGCTAAATTTAAATCCCTTTTTCTTTATTTGAGAATAGAACTTTAAAATACTGTTTTTAAAACTATACAGCTAATCTTAAAATATTGAATCTCTTCCTGCATGTAAAATTACTAAATATATATAAATCAATGAAAATATTGATAATTTCCATGTAACATAATTACAAGGTTTTCCTCATCAACATGCATCTTCCCCTCAGCTGTATTTAGAAATCTTTTCATAATTATGTTAGGTTGCTGTGTCTTGGCAGCACTGTTTGGCAAGGTTTTTTTGCAAGAAAGCTGGGGCAATGAGAAAATCACCAAATTCACACAAATATCAAGCTTCAATCCAAACCAGTACATCTTAATAACCATACCTGAAAATCCCCAGAGAAGCTGTTGGGCTAGAATATAATTAAATCCATTTTTAGAAAACATCCTGTGAGCTACATATTAATACACTAAGCATAGAAACAGTCACTAAGTAGACAAATACAGTTCACATTTTAAGAGAGTAAAAGAAAAAAAATAAATCTGTTTATCTTTGCACAACACAGTAAAAACGATTGCACTCTATTTCTGCAACTGTATCAGAAATCTCTCTGATGTAATTTCTACAGCTATATAAATAAAATTCTTGATGGATTAAGAGTTCTAAACCTGTCAAAAATCCCTCTAATACTTATTATTTATAGTAACATACAACTTTTATGGCAGTGCAGTTGTACAATTATGCATAATCGTTGAATGAAGAACAATTTAGGAGGAGGTAGAATAAAAAGTAGAACACCTGAATCTTGTAAAAGATTATCTAATAGTATTTAATAATTTCAAGAACTTGTAGAAGAATAGTTGCCATATTTATTTACAAAAATATGTTCTAATGACTGAGAGGTATACTATCAATAACAAGTCCCTAGAAAAATATCATCCAAAGAATCTGCCAGAAGAAAAGAGAGACAAAAGCAAGACTTAAATGTGACCTAAAATCTCCCCAGTAACTAAAAAGACTAGAAATACTTCATTGCAGTTCTGAGACCTAGCCTTCAAGGGAAGGAATGTCCTATAACTGAGCAAGGGACTGGTTTAATAACATACAGTGTTTTTCCGTTTCTGTCACCTCTGCGCTTTCTATTTAAGATGTATTCAAGCATCTATTTTGTTTTGGTTGTTTTGCTCTGTTTTTTTTAATTTAAGCCTGCTTTTAGATTGCTTTGTGACATTTACTTGGAGGAAATTGTCTAGGAAAGTACATCTTGAAAATCAGTTCAAAGTTTCATCACACAGAACAGGCATTTTTCAATACCAACACTGCTGTCTTACATAAAATCTTCATCCATCTAATCTCACTGTGGATGTCTTGATACCTATATATATATATATATATATATATATCCATCCCTTAAAAAGTGCGATTAAACAGTAGCTCCTTATGGTTCTATCCTAGATTACAAGTATTTCCTGTTTGGATACACAATTTGAAGTAGTCATTACTTTACATTCTGTTTAAAAACAGCACTGAGGGAAATTAACACTAGAGAAAAAAAAAGAAATCAAGCATATTCTACTGAATTAGCAGACTCAACTTCCATCATTTAATATGCTGATGGGAGTTTGAAAATTCTGCTTTATTAAAATAAAGGTTTTCTTGACAATCATTTCAAACTTGATGTCCTTCATATTCAATGAAAGTCCTAGATTTCATATATTCAATACATTTTATATTAAATATTTATATGTTTTACTCTATGCAAAAAATTACTCAATTATTTTAATTTTTTCATAGATGCTTTGCCATAGTTTAAAAATTTATCATCTTGCCTCAGGGTTACCTTATTTTTCTTTTGTTTTTGATAATGAAGGAATGATCAAAACATGGAAAGGAGGAGCTTTATAACTCAAGAAAAAGAATAATAAAGAGGAAAGATTTAAAGGACTGAAGTGGAAAAAAGATTAAAACACAGAAGAAATAGAGACTAAATGACTGAAGATCATGATAAAAGAGATAAAGACAAGCAAATCAAGACTGTGAGTAATAGTATTCTACACCTAGTTCTAGCACCTTCAATCTAAGAAAGAATTCTGAATCAAATAATAATAAAAAAAGAATCTTTTCCTGAAAAGCACATTTTCTAGACATTGAAGAACAGCTTAATTTTAAATAGTATTAGTATATGGTGAGCTAAAAAGAGACTTGGTTTGTGAATTGTGTTTAAATGAAAATATTTCTGAGATTTACGCTTCAAAATCATCAGTCAAATGGTAAACAAAAGGGTGGAAAGGTAAGTGCAGACAAACTCTGAGAAGAAAATATAGCAGAAAAAATTAAGTGTGAAGACAGTCAAATATAGAAATAACTTATCTACAGATAAAACTCATTCACCATGTCTTTTGATCATGATTGGGAGTATTTCAGTAGGGCCACACTGACACAACCATAAACCATGAAATTAAGAATCAGGAAACACATGATGAAATTATTTGATCTACATGCTTGAGGCTAGATACTTCAATTTATTTAATCTGGTTTAAAACAAATGTACTGAAGTGATCACCTGCAATTGTGAGTTAAAAGATGATCCACAATACCAAAGTCATGACACAGCTACTGCATATGCAAATACTATAAATATAAAACAGAATTAAGACTGTCTTAGGTAGATGAATACTATTTGAATAAAATTCTTCATCCTCGAATACATTTTACTAAATGAGTATCTATTATTTTATCACAAATTTTCATCCTTCTTCATTTGCCTTTTTGTTCATTTATAATTTTCATTTGTGTCATTTCCAAATGATTGTCTTATTTATAGGAACTCAGCTTCAGGAGACATTAATTTAAACTTGACGTTAGAGCTAATCTGTTTGAACCATTAGAAGTTCTGTAAGAGAATACAAAATTACCTCGGCTTTGGGCAGCTTCTTTCAAAGCAGCAAGAACCTCAGGCTTCAGGTCATCAGAGAGTAACCTTCCCTCCAGGCCAGGAAAGAGTGATCTAGCAAAAAAAAGGCCCCCACACTTTAGCAAAGCCTCATTTATTTAAGTTACTGTATAGACATTACCAGCATGGTAATCATCATGGTAGAACAGTAGCATGCAAAGCAATCATTTGCATATGCAAAGTAGGGCTTTGAGTAGGCATTTTCTGACAAATAAGTTATACATTTAGAAGCAGAATAAGGAAGTAATTTTTCCAATTACTCTTCTTTTCAAAGCAGGTCTAAGAAAGTTTTATTTGATAGAAAAACTGGGATTAAAAAACTATTTTCACCTATTTGTACTCTAACAAAAAATAAAGTTAAAATAGCACCTACCATTCTATGTCTCTTAGAATTCCATTTGAAAAGTTTACATAAAATACAACACATAATTCTAGAATGTCACACAGATCTGTGGATTTTAAAAGATCTACAGATTTCAGAAGATCTGCAGTCAATACTTGAAATCACTGTGCCAAGACTCAGTCTCATCCTCCCTTCTCTTACTTAGGCACTTTAAACTGGTTTTAACCAAGGGCTTTGGTCTTTGTGAAATCAAAAATAAATATCCAGTTTAATTCTGATCATGAGTATGTTCATTAGACATAAACCAACACAGAATCTTGTTCTTCCACAGTTAGGAGAAAGAAAATTTCTAAGAGCTTATTTTATCTTGCTAGCAGGGTCCAAATTTGAATGTGAGCTGATCTCCTAAATTGAAAGGGTTTTAAAAGATCTAACATACATAATTTCTCATACTTAAAACATTCGATGCAGGCAAGAATAGAGGCAAAGAAAGCATCGCTATTTCAAATTTCTGTTTCACTGCAGCTGGCAAGGAGATTTATGCTTGTTATAATAAGCTTTTGTATCAGTTTTACAAGCCTAATCAAACCAGGTCCATTACCAATGGAACATGAACGGAATTAGAAATACTGTTATCCTTAAGTTTTAAAAAAAGTTTCTTATGACTAGTCTGAAGTGAGGCTTTAACTCATTAGTCTCATCATGGGTATGTTTTCTGCATTAATAGAATGCAGAAAGGCTTCACATCTGGAAGGATTAACAAAGTGAAAGAACTACAAAAGATAAACCATCTCACAATAGATGCAAAAAACCTATTTTTTTTTTTTAGAAAAAGACACTAGAATCGTGGGCTTTTAGTAGCTTTAATCCCCTGATAAATAACCTGAATTGTTCAGAGCAAGAAAAGATTATAGGTTTATGATTATGGGTTTAAATTTATGGAGCTTCTGGAGCGGGTCCAGCAGAGGGCTATGAAGATGATTAAGGCATTAGAGCATCTCTCTTATTATAAAGGCGGAGGGAGCTGGGCCACATCAGCCTCAAGAGGAGACAGCTGAAAGGGAACCTCATCCATGACTGCATGCATCTGAAGGAAGGGTGTCAAGAGAGTGGAGCCAGGCTCTTTTTTTGTGGTGCCAAGGATTCAGACAATAGGACAAGAGGCAATGGGCAGAAACTGATGTGCAGGAAGTTCCAGCAGAACATAAGGAAGACCTTCTTTACTGTGCAATGGCCTCGTACTGAAATGAGTACTGATTGCTCAGAGAGGCCGTGGAGCCTCCCTGTGGGCTTGATATTTTTTGGTCTGAGAGATTTTAGCCTGCTAGCAGCTGCTAACTTTTTCCCAAGGAAAAACTTCTCAAGAAAGCTTCTTCTCAAAACAATCTTAGCAAATAACTATCCTTTCTTAAAACAATCTTTCTCCAGGTGACGTTTTGCTGTTTCTCTAGTTTAACCAATGAGATTAGAGAAGTGTCATTCCTATTCACCAACCATGGTAAGTCTGTATCAGAACACCTTATAAAAGGTAGTAAGATTTAGACAATAAAGTTTTTTCTATGCTCTTTGCCTTCTGAAATATTTGGAGTCTCTCATCTTTCTTTTGTGTCCTACAACGACACCTCCCCAGCTAGAACCATCTCCCTCAAGAACCACCCATCTGGACACAACCCTGTCCATGTGCTCTGGGATCGCCCTGCTTGTGCAGGGAGGTTGGACCAGACGCTCCACTGTGGTCCCTTCCAACCTGACCCATTCTGTGATTCTGTTCAGAATATAGCAGAAAAAGAACAGCAGCAGGCTTGAAGATATGCACATTGTTTTCAAGAAACATGGGAAGAAAAGTTACTTGCATTCAACTGCTTTTCTTTAAGATTGCCTGTCTATATGTGTATTCAAAACAATTTACATGAGGACCTCACTTGAAGCACTTTTTACCTTAATAATATCCATATGGGCATGCTCCAACACACCTCTACTTCCCTTTTAAACAGTCCACAGAGCAGTAAAAGTAATAAAACACATGCCAAGTGTCACATTCTCTCAAGCTGAGGGTCTGGAAATTAGTGGAACTCTGAGGCAAAGGAGGAGGGCTCATTGTAATCATGCATAGAGGTAGCACTTTGTAAGGGGCAACCAGTAAAACATCTGGTGTGTCTGAGTTACTTCAAGCCTTATGCCTTTAGACATTTGTGCAGGATGGTCCAGATTTAACAAGTATTTAATACATACGTAATCCAGTACAGACATAAAAAGCAGTAGTCATGCTTTCTCCTCAGGGACCCCAAGCTCATTTATTCCAGCTAGCCTGCTCTTTGCTATATCCTCCCCAGTGTCAGTGCAAGCTCTTTTGGCTGATGAAATGAGAACCAAATTAGAGCACTGATACAGTTGGGAAATAAGCAAGGAAAAAAACTAATTGGAGAGGGACTGGAAAAAACAAAGGGAGAGCAGATGTAAAAGACAGCTCATCGTAGTATCTGCTGATTTCCTGAAATCAGTTTTTAGTACTACCTCACTGAAATTAAGTGTTCCAATTCCAAGAAGAAAATGAACTGGAAATGTATCCTGAGGTATTCTCCTAAAGTGTAGATCACACAATTCTTTTAGAAAGGGTTAATGGCAAATGGGTGTCAAACTTTTCAAGTAAGACATATGCACACAGACATTTACAAATATACAGAAAATTAAGTTCTATCTATGCCTTATTTCATCACAATCCAGGCTGTTGCATACCTTGTTTGTTGACAAGCAGAGAACAGTCTAAAGCTCTGTTTCAAAATATAAATTCAGGGAAAAAAAAAAAAAAACTAACAAAAAAAAAAAAAAAACTCCCCACAGTACTACAAATATTAAGCATACCTGGGATATTCTTCTGAGGTTATGTAAACTACATCCTGTTCTGACACAGATGAGGAAAAAGGAATAAAATTCCCATTCTGTAAAGGCAAAAGCTCCAATCCAATCAGTTCACTGTAGACTCCATCAGAAAGCACAAATTCTAAAAGATGAAGTTTCTCTTCAGCAGGCCCACTGTGTCCAGATTTCCTTAGCACTTGTCGCACTAGAGCAGGAGTCACTTTTTTCACAGCTTTAGCAGCAGAAATAGTAAGATGCACTGCACTAGCAATATTTGCTGGTACCTTGGCAATCTGCTTCCCTGAATTCTGGAGGTAGTTGAGAACAGACTGTGTGTACTCCAAACTCTCATCCATTTCAGAAAAGTGCACCTGTTCCACCTTTATCCACTGATTACTCACTGAGTAAATAACTGTATGCTGGAGCAGGTCTTTAAAGAGAGGTACTACAATTGGTTTCCAGGGTACCCTGATTTTGTTCTCATCAGGCCATAACCTATAAATTCTTTCAGGTGACAATGGAAAATCTGAATTCTTCTCAGTCTCCATTCGTTTGATAGCTTCCAAAATAAGCGTGGTATATGCCTTAGGCACAATATTTACCACAAGAAGGTCATTCCACAAAGCTGCTGGATCTCTCCACTGATCCAACTCTCGCCATTTGATACTCCTCCTATTGTCTGTGAGACCAAAGAAACCACTAACATGAACTGGAAGTCCAGTTTTGCTTTCTTCACCTGGAGGCAAAGGCAGAAAACAAAATGCTCTCCCTGAAAAGTCCGCTACAGCTCCATTTTCCTCCTCGTTAGTTGCTAAAGACATGGCTATTCCAATAGTAGGAACGAATTTCAAGTCATCAGCTAAGCAATCCAGTTCTGTACACATCCCTCGCCCACCCACACAATTACACACTAACCAAGATGTTTTCTGTGCGTCCTTAACACTCTCATCTTCCACAACTATATTTACATGGTATGTCACACATGTTATGCTATTGCTTGGAACTCCCTTACAATACTGATTTATTGCAGTTCCCAGGATTTTGATAGAATTGGGTCTTTCATGTTTCAAGGCCTTGTTTTCACTGGCAGTTACCCTAAAAACCAGCCTCTCTGTTCCATCAGCTTCTCGAACGTGCAATGAAACATCCTGAACACTCTTCAGGAAAAGCAGTACTGTGTCCGCATCTGCTCTGAAGGATTCAAACAGCTCCAACACCTTCTGTTTGTCATAAACATTGCTGCTTAGCTGGGAAGGCTGCAGACGAAGTGGGAAACGAAAAAAGGTACCAGGAAAGTTTCCATTCTTAAAGGTTTCCTTCGTGCTGCCAAATACACCAATGAAAGGTGCAAATTGGTCCGTAAGTTCATTTATTTCCTTGCTATCTTCTTTTAGATTCCAACACTGGCCCGATTCATGAGGTCCAAAGAGGGTTTGATGGGGATCAAGCATTCCAATCTGGTCACCACTGAAGATGCTAGGGACATCTGTATACATAAAAACCAAAAATTATTAATAACCCTAAAGCAACATATTTTTTAAAATACAGTCTCAAGGAAAAAATTTTTAAAAGGCAAGAATAAAATATTCCAAAATTGTGATGAACTGAGTACAATCTCCAGAGAAATGGCTGAGTTACCATTCTTGAGGGTATTTAAAAGACATGCAGATGTGACCCTTAGGGGCATGGCTTCATAGTGTATTTGGTACCACTTATGGTTGGTCTCAATGTTCTTAAAAGGTCTTTTCCAACCTACATGATTCTATGATTCTGATAACATAATTCAGTGCTTACTAACAGGGAAGAAACAAGCACACACCTATTCTGCAACTGAATATTTAAATACTCATTCAACCACTTGAATTCTAGCAGACAGTGAGCAACAGGAAGTACAATTTCTTTCAACTACATACTTTTATGTTTCCAGTACTTTCAAGAAAAAATCCAACTAATTAATGTACTACATGTGTGTTCTACTAGATTCATACTTTGCAGATCCTCAAGGCAGACAAACAGTAATTCTGTACATTTAAAAGAACAAATTCACAGAATTATCAAACCACTGAATGCATTCATTTTATTCATGTTCAGCTAGGTAAAATACTGTTAAAAATATCATGTGTCTTACAAATTCACAAGCTAATTTTTTTTTTTATTTCAGCAAAAATTTGCCTCTTAACCTGCACTATTATAACTGTGGACACTATAAGCATCATTTATGCTTTTTCTGTAGCACAACAAAACATTCTGGGAGAATAATAGATTTCAAGAGCTTGCAAAACAGTATGTACTACATCTTTCAAGTGTAAATGTGCATATATCTCTATTACATAACACCTTTTCTAGCAATAAATAAAATCACTACTTATTATAAAAAGAACCTGCAGAAGACTTTCAGTCTAGTGAGTAGAACTTTCCCACTTCTACTTGGATAGCTACCCTATATTTTGAGCCTCTATAAAATGAGCAGCAGTGTATAATTGAAATACCAGTGTAAAGGAATGTTCATTTCAATATACGGGACTAAGTACATAATGATGCTAATAGAACAATCTTCTTCAAAATCTTTCAAAACCAAATAGACACTTTATAGGATTAGAGAAAAACAAGAATGCTTCATAAGAAAATCTAGCCATGAACTAACTTTAAAACACACTGTAGAGAAAATATTAAATGTTTGTGACTAGCTAAAGCAATTTAACTATTTTAAACTTCAACATTTTCTTTTTAAAATAACTACTAAGATTACCTGTTATATGATAAACTGAATTAAAGCCAATTCCAAATCTTCCAACCTTCAGAGGATCATCTTTCTTTCTGCTTCTTGCTATTTCCTGTATACCATGCCAGTCCTCAGGGGTGAAAATTGCATCATTGTAAGCATAAAATGCTGGCCCTATAATATACAGGCAAGAATTAAAAAGATGACAGAAGAAGAACACTACTCAATGTTTAAAATTTCTAGGAAATGAACTCACAGACCTGAGAAAGCATTTCTTTGAAGTATATGCATGTGCAAATTTAATGGGGAAACTATGACTCTAAGCTGACATCAAATTATGCCTGGTAATGAAAACAAAAAGCAAAATGCAAAAGCAAAAGCAAGAAGATTAATTTATCTCTGTAAATGGTACTTAGGTTTATATTGTGATGTGTTATTTAATTCTTGCATCCACATTTTAAAAGAATGAATCTGAAAAAATGAACAAAACAAACCAGAAACCAACAAAACTTCAGAAAGAAGTGTCATGTGGCACAAGGCTCAAACTCTATCTGTTCAGACTATCAAAAAGATGTTTGAAAAATGTACTAGTCACAGTCTAAAGATACCTCCACTGGAAGGGAATATAAGGCAAGATAAAACAATAACCTGTGTCTAGAAAGTAAGACAGACAAATTCACATTAGAAGATATATTAAGGCTGGTTAACAACTGAAAAAAGATGGAAGAAAGAAGTAGTGGATCATCCATCATTGAAACTTCAAATCACAACCGAATTCCTTTTGGGATGACTGTGCAAACTAACTTTAAAAACAATAATAATAATAATAATAATAATAATAATAATAATTACATAATTGACCTTTATCTCACAAAGCCATAGCAAATTATGTAAAAACCTTGAAGTTTCAAGAAACTGGATTTGCAGTATACAGACAAGATGGAGCAAAGTTGGGTGTAAGGTCAAGAGAAAAAGGGATGGGGAAGAAAACTGAACTGCCTGGAGAATCCTGAAATAATGCAAAGGTCATCCTTACATTAAAAACTGGTGTGCTGGCTTGGGCTTCATGGTAGCTGGGGCTGTGTTTTGGGTTTGTGCTGGAAACAGTGACAATAACACAGGGTTGTTTTAGTTATCATTGAGCAGGGCTTATACAGAGCCAAGGCCTTTTCTGCTTCCCATGTGGCCCAAACAGCAAGTGGGCTGCTAAGGAGCTGAGAGGGGACATAGCTGGGACAGCTAACCCCAAACAACATGCATGTTGAAGAATACCAGCCAAATTTAATCAGACTTATACTTACCCTGATATTGTGCCATGTCCTTTGACCATAATGTTTCTGTTCCATACTGAGTTTCATCATACAGAAACCTAACCTCCGTGGCACCAGCATCTTCTGCATTCTGTATCAGTTCCTGAGGCAGGCAAAATAAATCAAAACAAAGTATAATGCAGTAATACATATTCTAGCAATGGCTTTTGAACTTAAACAGTAGAAAATAACAAGCAATTGTCTCAAGGGTAATTGTTTTCATACATTTCAACCAAAATGGTTTTATCCACTTTACCTGCATGAGAATAGGTATCCTTATAAAACAAATATTCAGACAAATACTATAAATATAATTTGAATTTGATATTCAAATACCATACAAAAGTAGTCATAAACTTGAAAAATAAGCTACTAAACTGTTACTGCTATATTATCCTGAATCAGAGCTGTAAAAGTCTCAAAACAAGGCAAATGTGAGAAGAGAAAAAAAAGAATTTTAAATTTATCGAAAAGTGTATTAGGCAAGTTGTTACAAACAGTTGTACAACAGTGAGGCAACCACTCACAAAAGAGTAATGCACAGCACTCTTCTTTACATCAACGTAATTAGGTTCAAGTTAACATTTCACAGTATGAAGCAACCATTCCCAGGGCCTGGTGCTCATGCTTCTAGCACCCCTCCAGCAAAGGGCTGCAAAACAGTTCTGAGCAGTAGTTCCCTAAGTCATGAACCAACAGAGCACTAACCCTGTTGAATGAAACCCATAGAGTGGAAAAAGGCTTATACTGAGTATTTGTTAAATAGTAGTAGAAGTGGTGAGAGCTACAGAAAATTGAAATGTCAGTAAACTAGTTCTGTAAACACGACCATTAATAAAATATGCCTATCCAGTCCTGTTCTCATCAACAGCAGGCACTTAATCATGATTATAATTACCTACAGGATTACAGCCTCATACAATGGTCTATTTCCACTGAATCATCACAGTGCATCAGGGCTTCAGACACATAAACACGTGTGTATGTTTATCTGGGTGTGTGCAAGCTTGGCATAAGCAAGTATTTCAGCTGAATTGAAAAGTAACACAGACATATCACATTCAGTGTATTCATACACTTCAATTTCATTCAGTCATACATAAAAGACTTGACAGCAACATGAACTTGTACTTAAAAAGTGCATTAGCTAGCAGCAAGTATTTCAGATTAGGTTGCATTCAAGTATACTGTTGAGACTAAAATAAGCACACTTATCGAATATCTGGTTCCAAAATTATAACCCTTTTATTTTGCAGTTTTTGACATTATGTTCAGTCTAGAATGCATATTATATTGTCACTTCTACAAAGTTTTGAAGTATTATGAGATAGCAAGAAATATACCTACAGTTAAGCATAAATAATAATGTTTAAAGAACTTTTACATGATATTTATATGCAGTTCTTCTTCTAAAAGAACAATCATGACAGTTCTTCATGAAGACACAGTAAGATAGCCCAAAGTTCCAGAAATATTAAATACTAAGTGTGGCAATCACCATGAAGTCAGACTTGCATTCATGCTGTGGCACACAGGGTGACTGCTACATTCAGCTGTAACAGCACTGTATCTGAAGAATCAAAACACTGAAATATATTTTAAGATATCAGCAAAATTTCTGGTAGTAAGCTCTCTTACAATCTGGTAACTAAACTGCAAACTATGAAAATAGCATCATTTCCACTTTTAAATTTACCTATCTAATTTCTAAGGATATTACCTGATATCTTCATGTTGGAATGAAAGTTTGGGTTTAAAATGTTGAGGAGGCCTGAGCCCTTCTTAATTTAAATGCATTTTACAGATGCAACTAGTACTGAGAAATAATAAAAATGTAAGCACCCCTCCTACAAACAGACACTGCTCAGAACATACCCAGCAGGCAATTTGCCAAAACAGTTGAAGATATGCTTATCTTGGGCATTCCCACTAAGCATAATCAGCTTCTGGTTCCATGGTTGCAAACAAGACAACAGACACAAGAAACTGTCATCATCTGTCAACATTTGTATTTGTGTGTTTTGTATGTATGCATATATAGATAGATAAGATATATCTGTATCAAATCCCACTAGTTGGAACCTAGTATTGCCACACAATAAGAAAATTAGGTTCCTACCACCCATTTGATGAAGCATGCTGGATGAGAAGTTTAACATCCAGCTAATCACTCCAGGTACCCTTTTAAAAATAAAATCAAACTGACAATTTCAGACAATAGCAAAGGAAGCTATGATAAATCACACAATTCATCTTCTATTGAGCAAACCCAGAAATGTTTAAAGAAAAAGAAACAAACAAAAAACTACACCAAGCACACAAGTCGCTTTGCCTTGTCCACAGAAATGGAAACATGTATCTTCTGTAGTACAATGAATATAAGATAAAACAACCACATTTGCTGGGAAGTGTTAAATTTTGGCATTATGTCATGCATGTTAAATGACTGTTAAAAATGCTAATTATTGTCTACCTTAAGAATCTGTCCTCCCTCTGGGTATCTTCTTAATATATCCTTTAGAAAATCAACAAGTGGTGGAGTTGTTTGTCCAAAACGACCTAAAAACGAACAAATGAATTTAAAAAAACCTGTGCATTATGCTACTACGCACTTAATTTTAGAATTTAAAAAATACTAAACAATTACTGGAAACAATAATTTCTTTAAATTAATTCAAGACCTATTATTGTAAAATCTTGTCTTTCCAGAATCAACTGTGAAAATTCTACATTATGAATCTTTTAATTTAAAAAGATGAAATAGCAGTCTTGATATTGAAGTCAACGAGCTATTTCATATCCAGATGAAATAAATTTGGAGGCTAAATCTTTGCAATAGTTATACCACAATTCCAACTACTTGATGTTCAAAAGTAGCAACTTCTAAAGGACAACTACTTTTTAAGAGGCAGGACAGTATTCCAGGGCAGCAGTGGCTCTAACTCTTTTCCAGCCAGTGATGATCCCTACTGACAGCCAGACACACAGGCACAGAAGGTCTACACTTCCTGTTCTGACATACCCTGGTCATGGATGTGGTGCCTGCCTGGTATTGTCAGGGCCTAATGCCACAGGGAAAAGAGTCCCAGCATTATGAGCATCTGCTCCAAGAGAAAAAATATCACAAATGAAAGGTTCAATACTCTTCATTTCAAACTCCAGTCTGAGACTAACGGACAGATCCCTAAACCAAACCTCTAAAACATGTGCTTCAAACAAATAGCCATGATGCAATCCTCACAAGGAAAACAGACCCTAATGATGTCCCATTTAAAGTTTCCTTTTAAAATTATTAACACGTAACTATTCTCTCCCCCTCCTCTGCGTATACATGTGTTTATGAAGCACACAGACTCAAACATGCATATCTATGTATATTCTGGAATAAAACACCAGGATAAAAAAGCAAAGTGGAAAAAAGTGGACAAATAAGAGTTCTACTTGCTGAGAAAGCATCAAGTAAAAATAGCAAATATTTTTTCTTTAAAAGTTTCTTGTGTCACTTTATTTGAGGTAATTTAATAGCATCAATGAAAAAAATAAGCAAGCAATTGCAACTGACAGCTGCATGTGTGAGGTATTTCATAACTTGTTATTTTTGCAGTATACAGAAGTATATGAAAGTCAACATACACTATGCATACCTCCAAAATAAGGTGAAGCGATCAAGAGAAATTATCTAAAATCAAGAAACTGACCCTCTCTAAGTTGGAAAGGCAGATGGAAGTGTTTAAACAACACATTTAATTCACCATGGGGACCACCACAAAAACAGACAACTTTTAAGTGATAGAAATGAAGATGGACTTTGCTCTCTTTAAGAGCAGAGCTCTATGTCATTATTTATTGCATCCTATAAAAGGATAAACTGATTTTTCTTGAGTATTAGAGCTGGTCATATTTAACACAAAACTAGCACTACAAATTTCAAGAAGAAACTTCCTCTACCATAAGGGCAGGCAAGCACTTAGGAGCCCAGAAAGTCTGTGCAGTCTGAATCCTCTTTCCAAGCTCAACCAGATCAACCCTCAAGTGACCCAGTCTGAACTCAGACCTGTCCACACTCTGAGCAGCAGGCTGGAGTAAAAACCTCCAGATGTCCTTTCCAACGTGAATTATTCTGTGATCATACAAAAAGATCATGCATTATTTGATAGAGACCAGCAATGAATGAATACAAAGGAGACATGGATAATCTTCAGAGTACTTCAACAACCCATGTGCTTGGTGCTACTGACCATGCACTTTCAAATTACAAATTCAGGGCATTTCTTGATTCACCTGCTGTAAAAAAAAAAAAAAAAATCTTTGAACTGGAAGACTCCAGAATGAACACAAAAGGCTCATACTGAAGCCTTCAGATATTTTAGATTGACTTACATCAGAACCGTGGGCCAGGAAAGGTTAAGTACTTTATCTAGACATAGATATCACATACAATGACATCCCTAAGAAAATCTCCAAACCTAGGATCGAAAATACAGCAGCAGTTTTTCTTTCCCATGAAAGATTTCTTAGGGTGACTACACTTTATTCTCTATATACTTGCATGGCAGAAAATAAGACTCTTTTTATTTAGTTTACCACAGCCTACACACAGCAAAACATCAGAGCAAGCAATCAAGAATGACAGAAAGGAAAATGTTTCATGTCATAGAACCATGAGGTCCATTTTTATAGGTGTTTTCTAATCACTTCAGGTTCTAGACAATGCAAACATGAACATCTGGTTAATATACAAACTTCCCTCTGTCACTAAAAACCCATAATCCAGTAATTTATGCCTTGAATAGGCTAAGAAATAGAATATTTTGTGAGACCAAATAAAATATCTACATGAAAAGAAGAGTTTCCTTCTTCATCATGTCATCAGATTAGCATTTATTTCATTACCTTACAATAAAGTTATTGTGAAAAGAATATTAATGCTAGCAGCCAAATAAAATAATCATGACAGATTTTAATTAGAGCATTTCTGAAGATATTCAGTTATCAAGATGCCATATGAAAAGATACACCTTCAGGGTTTTTTTAATTAAAATGTAAATAACAGACAGAATCAAAAGAAAACCAAACTATCAAAGAAAATACCCTAAAAACAGCAGAAGAAATCCATAAATTTTCACCAGTGTTATAATTTTTTACATGGTGATTACTGAAAATATATCCTTTCAGTATCTGAATTTTTTTTAATTTTTAAAATTTTTATTTTACATGAGACAAGGCAGCTACAACTCTACTGAAAGGCAAGTCTTATTGATTCCAAAAGACAGCAATAACCTAAATTCTACACATCATATTACAGGAAAAAAATAAACACCAAGGCATTTAAAAAGAGAAGTTTAATTTTTCTAGAGCTGAATGAAAAGAACAAGTTACAAACCTAGGACTTACATGAAAATATAATTGCTTCCCATTTAAAGAAGATAAAAATTTCAATTAACTCCATATTGCATCAGAAAATGCTTTGACCTTCCAGTTTATAAACAGAGACAAATATTTTCCATACCTCCTCCTTTCAACCCTTTTGACTGAAGCTCTAGGAAAACTTGATTTTGAGACTTCTGAAGATCCACTATCTTGACAGCATCAGACAACTGAAGGAAAAATAAGGCAGAAGTATCGGTTTGATAAAAACAGGACCAAAACAAATCAGGTGGAAAAAATGTCTATAGAATCATACTAAGAGCAAGCCATTGCCTCTTGTTTCTACAACTGAAAAAGTTTTGTATTCAGGGAAGTTCTGGAAGCATAAAACTAAAGCAGTTATTGTTCTAAGGTGCATGCTCACAAAAAAAAATTAATGTATACAGGAAGTACATAGTTTGTACACTCCAAAAGCACATCTGGGTATGCAATTTCATAGTGCTTAAACTAAGCAGTATCATACTAAGCAATTTCATACTGCTTAAACCAAGCAGTATCAGCTCAAAGCAGCTGGCAAGACACTGTACAGACAAAAGTGTGTCAGAGAAACACCCCTGGAGAATTTAACAGCCTCATCCGCCATTACCTCTACATGCAGACCCATCACAGCATGATCAAGGTTGATGGGACCACTGAAAATCACCTAATCCAACCTCCAGTGCCTCGCCAGGAACATCATAGACAAACTGAGGCAAACTGAGCAACACATTCCTCAGTATCCATTGAGAAAACTAGTAAGTAATCATAGCACATAAAGGCTTTGTTGCAGTTCTAGTTTCACATGATGTGTGTCTCATTCACACACAAAGTGCTGCTAGAAGACTCATATACAACATATGTTATCATGCACACAACAACAAATGCAGAATTAGAAAGTCACTGTACCAATTAAAAACTATATTAAAATATTATTATGTGAAATTATATTATCATATTAGTCACAGTTTATAGTAGGTTTTGGGACTACTTCCTCAATTTGACAGGTAAAAAAAAATCACTAGAAAGCAGTAGGTGTTGACATAGGCATAGATGCCTAGAATTTAACTACATTTAATAAAAGACAGTCCTAATCCAGAGTATGTAATCATTATTTAACAACATTAATAAGAAAAAAATGTACATTCTTTTTTACTTAGACCAGTTTTAAATAGCGACTAAAACAACTGCGAGTTTATTGTAAAACTGCAGAAATACTGCACTTAAGTTGAACTTTCTCAAGACATCAAATTTGGTATAACTATTCTGAAATCACTAAAATATAAAGCAATCCACAGAATGCTGGAACTCATCACCAAGCATTAAAGGGATAGGGAAACTGAATATTCTAAGATACGATTTTCATACCAAGACACCACTAGAAACATGGACATTGAACAGATCCAAATCAATAGGATAAGGAACTAGGAGAGAAAAAGATACTGGATTTTACTTAACAGCTGTAGATTGCATGTAACAAATTATTTACTGATGAATATTCTACTGCTCAGAAAACTAAAATATCGTTAAATACACAGGAGTTCAAAAGTTTATAAAGGATTTTCAAATTTGCTATAGTATAGAATAAATATTCCCATATATTCTAGTGTCTTATTAAAAAAAAAAAACAAACAAAAAAAAAAAAAAAAACCGTAATAGCAATTACAGTCTGCTTACTGACTGTTCCCTGCAAAAGATAAGTTTCCTGTGCCAGTAAGATCTTTGCTTCCAGGCAAATTTTAGAATTTTAGAAAGCGATACAGAGTTTGTCCTCCAAAACAGGAAGGCCTGGCGAGAGCAAAATCAAGGACACACAAAACCAGGCAAGAAAACAAAAGATGAACTACACAGGCAGTTTGTTTCAAACCTGAGCCCTCAAAGACTACTTGTGTTGCCCATGTTCCTAAAAGCTGCCTGAGCAATACAACCAACACGTGTATCTTTCCTTGTATCACGGAATGGTTTGGGTTGGAATGAGACATTTGAAGACCATGTAGTTCAACTCCTGTCCTCTACCATTGCCATGAACAGGAACTAGATCAGGTCTCTAAAAGCTCCATCCAAACGGACAATCAACATTGCCAGTCATGGAGAATCCGCAACTTCTCGGAGTAACTTGTTTCAGTGTCTTACCACTCTCATCCTATGTAATTTCTTCCTTGTCCTCAATCTAAACTTATCCTCTTTTGGTCTTAAGCCATTGCCCCTTGTCCTATCACTTCAGGCCTTGGCAGAAAGTATCTTTCCATCTTTCTTATCAGCCCCCATTATACACAGAAAGGCCACAATAAGGTTTCCCTAGAGCCTTCTCTTCTCTACACTTTTGCAAATCCCCTTGCCCTATTTAACACTAACTTCCAACCTCCTCTCTCTCCCCTTCTTGCCTCTACTCATCCCATCCCACCGAGTCTCCAGGTTCCCATTTCCCAAGAGAGCAGTTAGAAGCACAGGAAGCAGCACTGAAATATTGTACTGAACAAGGTCATTCATTCATTCATTCGACTCTCTCCTGTGCCCAGACCTCAATTTTTAACTTGTCAGTTTCATCTCCCTGTGATGTCAACTCTGCTCTTGAAACTGGCCAGAGTGGCAGGGAGGGCAGAACAAACACATCAGCACTCTCAGGTGAATTTCTGCTCTCCGCAGGAATTCCCCGAAGAAATTAGTATAAAAGCACACGGAGAACATCAGGGAAAGAAAGAAAGAAAAACAAACAAACAAAACCAAACAAACAAAGCGCCCTCGGATGATAAAAGCTGTCCCCATCAAAAGCGGTACAAGGGTGGTCCGAGCGAGCTCCGTGCTCCCCACGGGAGAGCAGCCAAGGACACGCACACCCCGCGCCGCCCCGCCGGGCACAAGCCCCGGCGGGCGCCTCCCGCGGCCTCACCTCCCTGCCGCGGTGCCACAGGCGCTGCTGGGCGGGGGGCAGCCCGGCCTCCGCCTCGATCCGCCTCTTCACGTCCCGCACGGCCGCCGACGGCGGCAGCTCGAAGGTCCTGCAGCCCAGGCAGTCATGGAGGACGGTCACCCGGGCCAGCCTGCGGCAACACGACAGACACCAGATGAGAAGAGGCTCGAGGCGCCGCCGCCCGCCCGCTTCCCGCTCGGCACGGCGGAGGCCCGAGACGGGCGCAGCGATGGGCGCCGGGCCCGCTCTCCGAGGGGAAGCGGCGGAGCGGAACCCACAGCCTCCCGGCCCGGCCCATCCCATCCCATCCCATCCCATCCCGGCCCGGGCCGCACTCACATCCCGCCGCACACAAAGGACCGCTCCTCGGCCCGCCGGCGGCGAGCCCCGCGCGGGGAAGGGGTGGGGCCGCCCGGAGCTCCGCGCCGCGGAGGAGGCGGAGGAGGAGGCGGGAGCGCTGGAAGTGCCGCCCTGAGAGCGGCCGCCGTGCCTGCGGAGGTGCGGCGGGGCCCCGGGAGGCTCCTCAGCCTCGGCTCCCCGTGGCCCGGTGCCCCAGGGCCCTCGGGCGAGACAGCTCGGGTGCCTGGGGCGGGGCAGAGGCTGCAGCTTCGCACGTAGGGCGTGAGCCCAGACTGAGGGCGAGATCTAGAGATGGTACCGCAGACACATCCCTCCTTCGGAACGTAACCCGCAGCATTCAGGCACCACAGTTGATAAACTTCATTCTTTCTCAAGAATGCAAAACACAGACGGGACCATACCTTTCACGCTATCTGTCCGAGAGCCTGTCAAAGGTTCCTGCCCTATCTCAAAGGGTGTATGTGAAGTCCTTACACCATTCAAGACTTAAGGAAAGTGCTCTCGCTCCTGAAAGGTGAGCCTTAGCCTAGCTGTGATCCCAATGAGTTTTGAGAAACTTTTGGGGGGAGGGACAGCAGAAAGGCTACTGCATCGTGTACAAAGTTCTGTGCCTGGGACCATGGGCTGTGTATCATGATGGGCTGAACAGCAGCCAAAGGAGCTGTGGGACACCAGGCCTTACAGATCAAGGAAAGTGAGATTCTGCTCAGTGCTGATGGGGCTGGGTCTAGAGTACTGTGAGCAGAACACAGTGGTGTTTTGGGCTTGCTTTTTCCCCAGGCAGAGGGTCATTGACATGGTCAGGTGAAAAAGCATGTACCCTAAGGAGAATATGAGAGGGTTGTTCAGTCTGAGGATAAGGAGACCATATAGGGTGCAGTATGGTAACATCCTGCATAAACCTGAGAGTTTCCAAGGCCATGGACTTGAGCTCTTCTTAGTAGTGCAAGACTAACAAGGGGCAATGGCAACAAACTGTAGCTTGGGAGGTTCTCATGAAACAGCAGAGAAAATCCTGCCACTAGGAGACCATCTGTCTAGAGGTACATGACTGATCTGACCAATACTGATCCTCCTGCTTTGAGCAAAAATATGGACTACGGACCTCCGGTCATAAGTTCCTCTACATTCCAACAGGTCCTCAATTCCAATCCATGACTATACTAAAAACATTGAAGACTTTACTCAGTGACAGTGAGCTAAAACTGTTGTTTACCAGCAAAGGCAACAGTTTCTGTAGAAGAAGGAAAAGACACAATGAATCTTTGCAGAAAGTGTATCAAGCTAAGAAAAAGAATAGGCCCCTAAAACTGGTAGAAGGCTAAAACCGCAGGAAGATCAGGTGGATCAGGATCCAACATGGCATCTAAGTAGATAGATACCAGTGCTACAGCCAGATTACCAGTGCTGCAACAACCAATTTCATTCATCAGGAATATTTATATATGAAATTCTACAGGATTATAAGAAAATGTTGAAAATATTGTGGGTCTGATCATGCTTTCACCAGAAGTAATACAAAAACTATTTTAACGTAAACAAGATGTCTCTCTTTGCTTTGGTTTAGGACTTTGTTCATTTTTTTATTGTTTTGTCCTTTCAGCTGTCATTCTGTTATATCCCATTCCAGGTTTGTCACCAAAGAATTTTTCCTACTATGTCCAAAAGAATTAGAAGGCTGCTTTCTAATCTCTTAATGTTTCTCTTTTCATGCCTTAATACCTGCAAAAGGGACACAAATGAGGGTGACTGAGCAAGATGGGAGGAGTTGAAACCCAATGCAGTTCCATCCATGTTAGCTACTAAAATACTCTCCAGACCAGTAGTGAACCACCAAGCCTCACTGGAAAAATCTAATTCTTCTCTGCTTGGGATCACAGGAGTGATTTAGTATCTTAGGAAGCATGCACAATTGTTTGAATGGGAGCCTGGAGAGGAACAAAGCTGTCTCAAAGAACAGCCATCTCAAATGGTGGGACACCTTCAGGGCCATGGGCCATCCTGCTATCAGTGCCAGGCTGAAGTTCCTCAACCTATGCCACATCACGTGACAAGACAATACTTACAAATTATGTCCTGTGATGATTTAACATTAATATTAAAAGAAAAAACACTTTGTGTGCCACAGATTCTGCCCAGTATGTGACCTCTTAGTAGAAGGGAAGAGTTGGGAAGAAGTGGTAATACAGAGATGGAATCCTTCAAGGCTCTGGACAATGGAGTTGCACTTTTGAGCTATTGGAAATTAGCCATGCCTGTTCTCACAAATCTGATCTCCTTACTTTTTCTTCATATCTAAATAAAAATATCCTAGAAATTGATGATACAGAAATTACACTGGGGTGGGGGGGAGAAAAAAGGACGTGTTCTAGCTTGCAGATTTTTTGGAACAAACAACAACAACAACAAATAAATTTTAAAATCTCACTTATCCACTGGAAAACAGAATTTGGAAGCTGAGTAATCCTAGCAAAGTCCAAGGTATCATGTACAAATTTGTTATGCTGAACGACTAAAAAATAATTTTACATAACAACGTTTTAAAAAATCATTTGACCCTATCAGCTAGGAATTTTTTGACTACCCGTGGTAATTTAAATAAAATCCTCAACTTTTGCATATAAAAGGGTTGGGTCTGATTTGGGAGTTTTTTCATATTATATAGAGAATTTCCTATGCTAAAAATTTTATAACCACTTCTCCAAACAAAACAGCATTTAGATTTAAAAATACATATGGAAAATTCTCCTGTGGCTATAAATAAATTCTTTTTTAGTTCAGGATGAAGTAATCTAACCCATACAAGAAGGGACATGCTACAAAAATTTTTTTAAAAATTTAACAGTCTCTGTAACATTAAATTATTTTTATAAAATTAAAGCCATTTTCACAATAGCATTTCCTTGAAGATAGAAAATTCTGCATTGCAGAATCCCCTCCTATTTACAATTATTTAAAATAAGACTGCAGTAGCAGAAAAAAGATGTATGCAAGTCCCTTCCATCCTGTCAGTGTGATTAGAAAGATTGGAATGGAGTCTACAAAAGGCGTGTATGGTGTGATAAGAAACAGACATGACTAGGTCACTCCTGCCAGAGGAAAACCGCTGCAGCACAGAGCCTTCCAGCAGGGAAAGTAACATTCTGCAGTGCTGGCAGGCAGGCAGCAGTGACTCAACAACTTCATCTGGGTTTGAGACAGTGCACACCAAACTTACAGCAAAGCTTTCTATGACACACCAGGCACTGACCTCCTTAACTCAACTTAAATCAACTCCTTAAGTGTTGCCAACAGATGTTTTAAATATTGTATTGTATGTATTTCCCAGCAGTCAGAGACTACAGATTGTATTGCTCTATAGTCACTGCCAGGAGCTTGCTTTACACTTGCTTAGTAATGTCTTCTCAAGAAGTTCGAAAATAAACCTACCATTTGTTGATGGCACATGTGCTAGTCATTGGCAAGCTACCCCTTTACTGTACAATTTCTGTTTCAGTTGAATACCTCCACCAACAGAGAATATCTAATTTTTTTAGATATTTGTATATTTATTTATATAAGCCTCTGTGCTGCTAATTTTTTTCTAGCTAGAGTTCTATCTAAGGGCCAAAAAAGCCCCCAACCTATGGCACGTGAAGTATTTGATTCAAACAAATACCTCATTTTTCCTCAGATCTATTACACATTGCATATTTTGATGAAACTATTTACTTCAGATTGGTGCAGCGAGTTTAAAGAAATACTTCTACTCTGCATCCCTCATCTGAAAACAATTATTAGCAATTCTAAGCAAAATATCTACATGATCATAGCTTAGTGAAACACTGAAGAACTGAAGTATTATCTTATTCCTTTCTCAAGCTGACACATTTCTAAACAAATATCAACAGAACAGGATACTTTTGAATACTACTAAAAGTGAGCAAAACCTTTAAGGGCACAGAGACCAGTAGCAAACATTTGTTATCATATAATGATTTTGATCTCTCTGTGATTTGCTTTAGTGTTCAAGTGAGTTCCTTGATGGCACTAAGCAAATTCTAATGGGAAATACTTAAAAGACCCATAAAAGTTGTTTCAGTTTATTCTTTGGATATAAAGAGCAAAGCAAGAAGGCAAAAATAAATTACAAGATTTCAAAATCTCAAATGGTGAAATAAAATTTTCTCTTTGATCCACCTCTAAGGAAATACTACTTTTAGATGTCCTTGAAGGGACAACTCAGCTATAGAGCAGTAACCATTACTCCACAAATTTGAACTGCTGAGAATCACAGAATTTTTGATTCCAGATGGTACAAATAACAAAATACCAGTAAAAAAATGTTTGACATTTCAAATTATGCAAAAGATTAAACGAAATGATAAAAATAAACTCCTCAACTGCTCTTTAGGGATTGCAATAGGAGGAACTACAGTGTTGCAAGAACTGCTGTTGGCATACATTTTTTAATAAGCAATATGTTAAATTACTGGTGGTATTTTCTTTTGGCCTTTGGTGCCAATAAAAGTGCCAGATTTAGAACATGCACTTTAACCTTGAAATATCAAAAGAGCAGAGCCTAAATTTGCAAATTGATTTTGGGGCCTAATGTAGCCTCCTAAACACATCCATTAATCCAGGCCTAGGTTTTTTCCTCCATTCAGGATACAGATTCATCAGGTTATCAAAGCTAGAGTTTTTCCATCCTACCTTAAGATGTTTTTTCTATTTTAATTTCAGAGTTAATGAAGGTACTGTCTCTCCACTGGGGAAAATCAGCTCTGTGACTAAAATGGCCCAGACTACACATGCATTAAAAAGTTCAAGTAGTGTTTACTGATCCCTATTTTTTCTGAATAATGCAACTAATCATGTTCCGAAGTTTCATAACATTTTGTAGGCATCAGTGAACATAGTCCTTTGTATTCAGAGAAAACTAGAATATGAAATAGAAGGAAATACTAGACAAATAGTTTTGATAATTGTGAAAAAACACAACTTCAAGAATTTCTGCAAGTGTCTCTCCATCAGATAGTGGTTGATAAACAGCAATAACCTTCCAGATAATCCTAGCTCTTTTCCACCTCCAAATCAGTTTTATCTCACTCATAACACAGTTCCATACAGAAATACAAGCTATGAGTTATCCTTCAGAAAAGAGAAGGACAGGTGACACAGAAGAAGAAACATGAGTCACATTTAAGGCCTAGTCAGAGGAAGGGAGGAAAAGGGGAAGAAAGCACACAGGTCATCCTCTTCTGGGTAAACCCAGAGAAATGAAAAAAACCTCAGAGATGCCCAGATGTATAAGATTTGCATTAGAAGGGCCTAGTTAACTAACCTACAAAAAAAGAGAGAGATTCAAACCCTCAGATTTTCTGTCCCACAGTCACCTGGCAAAGCAAATATATCACTTCCATGAATTTTCACAGAATTACCCAGGGAGCCAGTGGAACAGGCCCTGAAAGCATAGTCAGCTGTTGCTAACAACCACTGTCTGACACAATGCAAAGCCCACCTTCTTTACACACAGGAAAAGCAGAGGCTGTACATTAAAGAACTGCACATCAAGGGGAATTCTGCAGATTGCAAGGCTGAGGGCGGAAACTGTCTTCTTCCTGCAGGCCCACTGACAGCAAATAAGAACACGTCTAATTACAATTTAATGTTTTATAACTTACAACAAGTAAACACTTATCCCATAAAATTTGTTTAGACACAGTTCACACAAAGAACTTGCTTTGCATTTTAGCTGTTGGCAAGAATATACATTCATCCCAGTGAAACAATATGTTGAATTAAGAGTTAGGCAAGCACAGGAAGAAACTTTCACTTGTTTACAAAAAGTGCTATAGTGAATGGAAACTGTAAATTGAAAGTTAGACTATGAACTCTTTAATCACAGGACTTCTTTCAAGCAGTTCTCATTAATTTCATGGAGACAATTCATAAGTAAATGCAGCAGAACCTGGCACCTATATAATATTTTGTAATTTAAGAAATTATTTTCACCTTTAAAAATAGCAATTTTGTACAAACACTAGGCGAGTTTCTCACTTCTTTAAATTACTGACCATGGATGTTTGACTAAGAACATGCCAGCCTAACAGTAAATTTTTTCAGGAGATTCTTTTTTGTTTGGTTGGTGGTTTTTTTACCTGTTCTCATCCTTGATCTCCATTGTTGCTTTGATATCTTCTTGATAGGAGCATGAAGCAGATATCGGATTTATAAATTAGAAAGTTATTTTTTAATCCTTTTTGTTTATCATCTCTTCAGTGGACACCAGAAAGCCCAAGCATATGAAAGTCAACTCAGTATTCACTCCATCCCTTTTCTATCCAAGATGTCTCTGCACATCACCATCTGCTGCTTCTCCAGTTTTCTTTTAAAGCCACTTGCTTAATTGTTCACAGAAGTTCATTCTCTTATAATCAAGAACTGATGTAACAGGAGAGATCTCAGAAAGCAAGGACGTCTCGTTCAGTTTCCTTAATAGAGTCCAAATTCCATTGTGCCATTGATTTATATTTATCTCCCAGAAAAGGAGTGGAATTCTGAAAGCTGCTGTTTCTGCTTTGTCTTCCTTTTTTTTCTGGAAGCAGGCACAGCTGGAAGAGCATTAGTGAGGCCCAAAGTCTAAAAATATGTCTTCTCCATCACACCTGCCAGAAGATACTTCTTAATATCAGCCCAGGAGTTCTGGAAGAAGAGACACAAGGGAAAAGGGGAGGTCCATTAACACAAAACAGCACTGAACCAACGGGTATGAAAAAGCCATTTCCTTTGAGGGCATTTTAGTTGCAGTTACCAGTATTGAGTGAGTCATGATACTAATTATAAACTGCCTTGTGCATTGCTTGTAGGCATGCAGAGGGAGAGCTGACACAGAGCAGTGAGGTTTCCTGCTTCTCCTCCAGTTTAATACCACACAATCAGCACGGTGACAAGCACACAGGGCTGTAAGTATGCTGACTGAATGGGTATCATGGTTTAATGCCAGATGGCAACTGAGCACCCAGCAGCTGCTCACTCACTCCATCCTGGTGGGATGGGGAGCATAACCAGGGAAAAAGGGAAAATCTGTGGGTTGAGATAAGAACAGCTTTATAATTGAAATTATTATTAGCACTAATAGTAATAAGAATGAAATAATGGTAATACAAAGAAATACAGCAAAAAGAGAGACAGAAATTAAACCCAAAAAAGAAAAGTCATGCATAAAGCAATTGCTTACCACCCACTGACCAATGCCCAGCCCATCCCTGAGCAGAGATTCACCTCTCATGGCTAATACATCCCAGTTTGTATGATCAGCCTGATGTTCTATGGTCTGGAACATCCCTTCAGCCCCTTGGGCTCAGCTGTCCTGGCTCTGTTCCCTCCCAGTTTCTTGTGCACCTCCTTGGTGTCAAAGTACAGAAAACTGAAAATCCTTGATTTAGAGTAAGCACTACTGAGCAACAATTTCAACATCAATAAGTTATCAACATTATCGTCTTTCTAAACTCAGAGTCATTGCGCTCTACCAGGAAGCACCTACCAGGTGCTTCTGCTAGGAAGAGAATTAACTCTATCTCAGCCAAAACCAGTACAATTGACAACTGTTCTAGCTGTTCCTCTATGCTAGATATTACAGTCTGGATATAAAATTATGCTATCAAGGAAAATAACAGGCTGGGCAGAACATTCATGGAGAAGGATTTTGCCCTTCCATTCAAATAGCTTGCAGCTAGGGGAAGAGAGTAACAAGCTTGCAATGACTTTTCACTAGGAGGATTCAAACTCTTCCCAGCTAATCCCCAGTCCCAAGCTATATAGGCCAACATCTACCCTATGTACCTTTGGAACGGTTTCCACTGGATTTCTGTTGTACCAGAACTGTGTACAAGTGAGGCAAGGCATATGTTGTCAAGCTGCAGAAAACAACATATTTCAATATTAAGTTATTACCGAAGGAAAATATGTTTAAGAGAGCTGGGAGTACTGACAGTGGTGTTCCGTTATTGTTCTGTATCTGTGCAAATGTAAATTCTTCTCTGAGCCTCTGACAGTGTTGGTAAGTCTTTTCATAATGTGCAGTTGCGTATGGCCCTCTTCAAACAGCCATGCACAGACATTCCTTCCTGACCCAGAAAGGAAAACAACTGTGGCTAAATTGCAGAAGATGAATTAGATGTAAGCATGATACTGAGATACAAATGGTATGAAAGAAAGGGAAGTAGAATTTGTGGTTTGAATACTGGGGGCTTTTTGATACTTAAGGATTTCACCTACTCATTAAATAAAATGTTGAAATGTAGGAATTCTGAATGCATGTTTACTGTGACAAGTATCATGAAAAATTTAAGTTAACATAATGTGTTAAGTGGCTTCAATATAATTTTTCTTTCTGTGGATGCTGATGTAGATGTATATCTACGTTATAATCAAACAAAAATCCACCCTTGAGTGATACTTAGGTAATGAAGACTGAAGCAAAGGGCCTGGCAAATCCAGTTTCATTTTCCCAGATGTGAATGATTTCACAAAGAGTAAAACTATTGCAGCCCAGCTTCATAATGGGTTGCAGTTGGGAAGGGAGCACTGAGGAAAGGCATTTTGGCTGCAGCAGAAAGCCAGGCTGGAGAAGTCCAGGCATGGTGTGTGCACCCATGGGTGGAAGACAAAGGGGGTGGAAGACAAAGGTAGTTTATACCAGTTCACCTAAAATGTCATTAGAAAAATCACACATGAACAGTATTTCAAGTTGTTTGATCAGCTTCAATTGCCTTGAGGAATGATAAAGGAAAAAATATATTATAAGAGAAAGTAATAGAAAGCTAATTATGACTTTAGGAGACAGACTCTCCATAATTAGTGAGTGACATACTTTCTCAGACTACATTCTATTTCTAGATTTGGTCTCTCAAAGATTATCCTTTATTATGTTGCCCCCTTGATATGTTACTTTTCTTGGTACTGACACATGCTAGGAAAACAAAAATATCTTCTAGGATTTTTGATAATGACAAATTGTTCAGAAAATTGAGAGGTCGAAATTTCCTAAAAGCAGCCTAAAATTATTAATAAAAGAAATAGATTTCTTAGCAGGAAAGCACGTTATAGCACAGTGTGAAGTGACATTTCTACACCAGCAAATAATTCCAATAGTCCTCGAAGGTGCTTAGTCTTGCCAGCATAGAAATGACCAAAAGGTGTTGTCACTTTGGTACCAGATCACATTACAGTCCTAGAAAGATTTCAACACAGTCATGTCTATGTTGTCTCCCATGGTGAGAAACAGAGCCAACTTGGCTGTCAGATACCAGAAGCAGATTTATCCTGGCACACTTAACTTGCTGACCTTACACTTCCCTAGTGCTTAAGCTGCTCATACAGGTTACCTTATACTTTTATATGACACTGAGGTGCAGCATCTGAGAATCTTCTCCAATTGAATTTATTGCTATAGCAAATCATAAATCTCTCCAATCATAAATGGGAATAAAAAAATATGGGAATATGTTATAAAAAAAACATAATGGGAATTAAAAAAGCAACAAAAAACAGTTACAACCAATGCCTATGCCAATTTCCTGCTGTGAAATTTATTACTTTTTGGGATAAAACACCTTTGCTGGGGGATTTTATGTGTATCTTTAATTGAATTTTGGTGGAGGAGATTTAGCAGTCAAAGTGCAAGGACAATCATCAACTTTGTGGACGCCTGTGATTAGTTATAGGTAGGAACCAGAGGTATAGCTACACAAATATCTAATTTTGCCTTCAAACCAGGTAGGTGGATATATATAGATATAGATACTGCTACAGAAATTTTTGTTTTCAAAACAATTAGAAGTTGTCTGATTATCTATCTGTTCACTCCTCCTCCACCCTAACTAATAATAAGATCAGTCTAGATTGTATTCACTGAGTTTCTTTCTGCAACAATAACACCTAAATCAAAATTGTTAAGTCTATCCAGCACCATGGGAAAATGCAAGAACCATCAGAACTACTGAACACAATCCAAAGTCTTGAGTAGAAAATCTGTGGACAAAGTACTTTAGTACTTAGCAGTAGTACAAAAATATCTTCTTAGCAGTAGCTAATGCTTAATTTATGTTTTAGACAGTCTGAAAGCAAAAAATTGTTCATGTCAACACATAACTTATACTAGCTGAGTTCAAAATGCATTTCTATCAAATTATATTTGAGATCATCACACAACTGCAGGTACCGCACAAATGTAAAGAGTTGCTTCTCAGAGATACCTGTTCTGCAGAAATTTGAGGGAGACCTGATACAGTGAAATACAATAATGTGACAGTAAGCTATAAATTCTGGAAATAAAGTAGGTATGTCCTTACTATGTTAATTGTCTAGACAGTTTTGGTGTAGCCACTTCAACTGAAATGAGTAGTCCACACCATCAGCAGGTAGAAATCAGTACCATTAGCAAAATATATGACTCTGGATTTATACTGTTATGGATTACAGGAACTTTCATGCTTTATCACATAGAATTTTAAGATCAAAAATATACTCAAAGCATTAAAAAATGCCAATACTTTATTAAGAATTATATATTTGATAATATTAATGCCACAAATTCTATCATGAATGTTTATTTGTATTATAATCAATAAAAATGTTGTACCTTTGTTGATATACAGAGAAGGGAGTCATTGTAGCTGTACAAAGTGATTCTTTTTCTAGAGTGTGATGATTTTGATGCATTTGCACAGTAGTCATTGTTGCTTTTTGATGAAACACCACAAACATACATACAAGGATAAGCATATTTAACAGATGAAAATCAGGACAAATGCTGCAGTCAGTTTTTGAAGCAAGTATTACTTGTGTCTACCCTTTCCAAGTCCACACCAGCACCAGGAAGAGCAGCAGTTGTTTCTCTTAGGATGGCTATGAGCTGTCAGTGTGCACTACATCCCAGAAAGCCAAACGTTTCCTGGGCTCCATCCAAAGCAGTGTGGGCAGCAGGGCCAGGGAGGGGATTCTGCCCCTCTGCTCTGCCCTGCTGGGACCCCACCTGCAGTGCTGCATCAGCTCTGGGCTCCCAGCACAGGGAGGGCAGGGACCTGCTGGAGTGAGTCCAGACGAGGAACACCAGGATGATTAGAGGCATGAAGAACCTCTCCTACTGAGAGCTGTAATTAATTTCTTTAATTACAAAAGCTGAGAGAATTGAGATTGTTCAGCCTGCAAGAGGGAAGGTTTCACAGTGACCTAATCATGGCCTGAAGGAAGCCTAAAAGAAAGGTGGACAGGGACTTTTACAAGAGTCTGTAGAGACAGGGAAAGAGGGAATGGATTCAAACTGAAGAAGAGTAGCTTTAGATAGGACCTTCTGATGAAATTTCTTTACTGTGAGGATAGTGAGGCACTGGAACAGGCTACCCAGGGAAAATGTCTGTGCTCCATCTCTAGATGTCTTCAAGGCTGCATTGGATGGGGTTCTGAGCAACTTGGTCTAGTGAAAAGTGTCCCTAGCCATGGCAGGGGGTTGGAACTAGATCTCTTGGAACTCAGACCATTCTGTGATTCTATGACCTACAGCAAAGTTCTGTAGTTCCCTCAAGATGAGTGAAGACTTGCTCTTTGCCTCACAGCATGGCAGCCATCTGATCATCACTGAAATTGATTCATTGTGAAAACTTCTTTATTATTAGAGGAAAGAATTCAACCTCCAGCAGCAGTCAGTGAAGGCATAATGGCAAGTAGTAGTTCTGGTGCAGATGCATATATAACACATACTGGAAAAGATTTCAGAGTTGCCTGAGTAAACAGAGCAGCGACTAGCTCCAAAACCAGAAGCAGCCTAGCACTAGCAACCCAACGCTGGAGGAAGCAGAGCTGACAGCCCTATTGTTCTCAAGATTAATCCATTATCTCTTCACAGCTCAGTGCTGCATGGATACATCATCTGACCATTATCTTAAGCCATAGAGTTGAGGAAATTTGTCTCAGACATAAAAGAATAAATTAACTGAAACCAAAAATAGGTCCCATACCAACTTCATCAGTTTCTTTCTTACAGGAACAAAAGCAACACAATTCTTAAAATGTAAATGTGCTTAACACAAGACCTGCCATACTTCACTTATGGAAAAGGTGACTCAAGAAGTATGATTACATACAATAGGAAAACTCTAAAAATAACTTGCAATTGTTATGAATAAGTTTAATTCTATGGTATTCAAATGACCTCACAGTAACCATCTGGGACTATGTGGTTGGATTATTCATAAAGAATCCTTTCATCAAATTCTGATTAAGCAAACTCAGACACCAAATGACGATGTCTCAAAGTGATTTCTCAACAATGCATAGCAGCTGGAGGAAAAGGCTTAAAAAACCCCACAAAACTGAGAAAAAGAGTTAAAACTGCATGGCTGTTCTCCAGAAGTGTGAAGATTTTAAGACCTTTTTTCTGAAATTTAAAGCAATGATGGCCATAAAAAAGAACAAGCAGAAGGAAAACCATTTGTGCGTAGTGTTGGTACTGAATAATTTAAGGGGCTTTCCAAGGTAATGGGAAACTGACACTGTCTATGAACCAAAACACATAAGCCTAAAGAGTCACAAAGATGTAAACAATGGGCTACTAAGCTGAGGAAAAAATAGGGTATAAGTTATGACTTGACTGCATAATATGATGCCTTTAGAGATAAACAACTTAATTGATAAGATCTTCTTGCTCTAAAGCAGGGTACACTAAGTCTGAGCTGGACACTAATTTCTAGTGTCTGAACCAGTCTGGACTATCCACCATAGCAACACACTGTTCTGTGCAGACTTGCCAATGCAAGAGTTTATGAATTATCTAACAGCAGGGTGTCAGTCTCACAAATCCCTTTTGAGAAACCAGATGAAGGAAAAGATAGGAACTGAGCCCTTAAACAGATAAAACTAAAATTTTAGAGTAATTGCATAGTTTTTGTTGAACTTAGTCTCTATAAGTGACACAGGGCTGGAAGGAAAAATCACTGGTCAAGTGCTCTGAAAATACAATTTCACAGGAAGGAAGGGAACTGAGTACTTTTACAGAATAAAAGAAAAGAAGTTTCTTCTCTCTCTCTCTCTCTCTGTCTGTCTTTTCTTTTTAATTAGATTTTGTCTGGATTTAACTAAAAAAATCTCCTTCAGACACTTCTCCAAGATTAACCTGGAAAACTTACCTTTAATTATTGTTTTGCAACAGTACTAGTGGCTGAAATACCAGGAAAACTAAACTCCCTTCTTTGTTACCTAAGGGCACTGTACTGTGCTGTACACAGAAAACCATTATAGCAGATACATGAAGTCTTAGAGTGCACCTGAAGTACACTTTGCAGATAAGCACTTAAATTGAAACAGTAACTGAATTTATTCCAAAGATGAAATTAGAATAGTTATGTATCATAAGGTGAGTTATGCCCTAAATTCTGAATATCTAATCTTGGTATCCAAATTCCTTATGCACTACCTCCTGCACTGGAAGCTAGCAGGCAGTTCAGGCTTAAGTATACTGAACTATACTGAAGAAGAATACTTCATTTACTTGGTTCAGATGTACACAAATAACTCTTTGTTTACATTCAAATGTTTAAAGCAGAAAAAAAATACTTAGGATATTTTCTTACTTACTAAGTAAATAAAACTCCAAATAATTATGAGAACTAATACACATATATGGAAAGTTACCCTTTCACATATTGTAACTAAATTTTTTTTTGTTTTTACCCTTAAGTGAATAATTTAGCTATGTCCAAACATTGTTAGCAATCTGACTTCAATGTGTCAATGAAAAGTAGAGAGATTCAGATCTTTAAAAACTTATCTTTAATGAGTAAAATGAATTGATGTTTGATTTAGGCACTACTGTTCCCTGAATGCTATCAGTATGATAGGTGGCCTCACTACTTTCTCTGGCTTAGCATACTCCCCTTTGGTCACTTTGCAGCACAGATGGCCAGGAGGGAAAGATGCCTGATGATTAGATGAGTTGTGTTTGTAATTAGACTTTCTGCTTCTAAGGACAGTTCAGTGTCTATTATTATTGCAATGAAGATTGGAAAGAATTGCTTATCACACTAATTTAAAAGTCCTGAAAAGCAAAGCTTTTTCAAGTGTAGAAATAGATTTTTTGCTTTCACTAAATGAGTGTCTATTATTATATGGAAGTTTCCCCTTTTGTTTACAGTTGTTCAGGAAAGATTGATTGCCAAAAAGCACTAACCTGTATCAGATATACAGAAATGTGACTGATTGATTGAATGATTGATTGATTGTATGAATGTGTTTTGCAGTATCTCATTCGTTAAATTTGGAGTTAGATTGAAATCCTTGAACTACAATTCAGAAATCTGCATTTGACTGACAAAAGCCTGATGAGAGAATTTTAAATCTACAGTTACAGTATATTCCAAATACTTTTGTGAAGGGGAAAATTTAACAGTGTCCTCAAATGATCATTTATGAAGGCAAACCTACTCCTAATACTTCTCCCGGCCTCAAATATTCTTCTGAAGAACCTTTCTTCACATTGTGTTATTGGGAAGTTTATGATGAGGTAATCTTGGTGATATCATGAGCCTGCCAAGCCATTCTGTCCTTCAGGAGGGATGAGATATGCAGATAGCTCCAGTTTGAGGGATCTCCAGGTGAGGCAAAACTGTATTGCTGACATAAACACATCTGATGAAACTGAGCTCTGATTCATCTTGCCAGGACAGCAGTTTTGGACTGCAGGCTGTGTGCAGTGCACTTGTTCACTGAACAATGCATCTCCTACCCTGAAATATCTTCCAAATTATTTCTGGGTACAATTTGAGACAGGGCCATTTTACATAGAAAACCTCATTCACAAACTATTACAGAACAAAGTAGCAGAGGCAAGTAGCATTCCCTGTTATTTTTAGCATTCAACATGGGAACCAAGCTGATATGGCTAGTAGAAAAAATGTGAAGACACTAACTGAAATAGGAATTAAAGTTATTTCACTCTATTTGGACATAATTAGATTATCTCTGAAATTGAGATTTTTCTAGGAAATATTTTTAATGAATCAGAGATTAGTACTGTATACTGGGGAAAAGTGTTCTGAGCAGCTACAGATCCTTTGTGCATTATGAGTAGTGCACTCATGCATCTCAGATTTGCTAAATGTAGGCTATAAATCCAAAATTAATGGATACATAAAGGAAAAAAATGTCTTAGTGTCCTCTCCTGAAATAGAAACTCACTGTTTCACTGTTCAGTCAGCTGGCAGAGAATTTCAATGTTGATGTTGGTGATCTTGTTCTGTTTGCTTGGACCCAAGCATACCACAAGACTGCTCAATTAGAGGAAGAAGAGAAAAACACATAAATTTTGCCTTGCACTCAGACATACCACAGGACTGCCTGACTTAGGCCAGGGAACAAAATATTTTGTAATAACTATTTGTTTGATATAGCAGCTCTGCAGTATCAAATCTAGGAAAAAAGCACCCGATCTGCAACTATTAGAAGGAATCACATAACTGGGAACCTAGAGATGCATCCCAGCCAGCTGAACAAACAGATCAGACCTGAGCAGAGAGGAGAGAAGACAAAATATGACTTTGTACCAGGCTGGTGCTGATCTAGAAAAGTGTATCAATACTCCCTCTTTTGCCCAGCTGGTGATGCTTTCTGATGCACCCTGGTTTGCCCTCCTGGCTTCCAGGGCTCACTGCTGACTCCCACTGAGCTGCTGCCCACCATGAACCCCAGATCCCTCTCTGCTGGGCTGCTCTCCAGCCACTCCTCTCAGGGTTTGTGCATGTGCCTGGCATTGCTTGGTCCTGGGTGCAGGAAATGGCATATGGGATACACCCCGACTCACCGTGCTCAAGGTCAGAACCAGGTTAGATCTGGGCCGTGCATCCAGTGGGCAGCCCTGCTCCCAGGTCTCTGTGCCCCCGTGGCATCCCAGTGATCTTGAGATAGTTACGGGAACTTTGAAGAAACATGGTTCATTTTAGGTCAAAAGACCTGAAATAATGACAGTTACATTGTGTAAAAATAGTACTCCTTTAGCACTAATTACTAGCACAGACTTAACCCTGCATATCTCCATGACTGCTATTAAGGAGAGAGGCAGGCCCATGAGTGAGGAATATTTTTCAGGCTATCTTCTTTCTCCAGAACAATTCCACGTGGTAACCAGCCAAATTTCCCTGCAAAGGACAGGGAACTGTGTCAGAAACCGACACAAGTGTGAGATCAGCTCTAACGAGTTCAGCTTTGTTCACGTACCTGGCAAAGGATTTTCAGACCAACAGATAAATACTTCTGATGTGTTTGTTGTATGGCTGATTTTTTTTTTTTTTTCTGTTGCTGATGTTAATAATAAAATTATTTTTCTCTTCATTTCCTCCGATTTTTTTAATGTATAAAAAAACAGGAATATATTTTTATAATCACTATGTACTTGTACAAGGATATGGATAGGACATGACCAGAAGTTTTTTTTTTCTCTGTGTCATTTGTCAGCCACAATTGATGGCAAATGGTATGGCATTTTCTGTCTATGACTAGTATGCTTTTAAGCAGGGAATCCATCTGTATCAATTTCTACTTCATAATTGGGAGGAGCTTTTCTCTAAACTGGGACACATTATGCTGAAAACTTTCAACTAGGAATGCCAAAAGTTGCAGAAGCAAGGAGACTAACACAGGTCTGCCTTGATACAGTATACCAAGACAGCGCAGAGGAAATTCTTTAAAAGCTGGTATTACCCAAGTCATTTGCACATGCTGGCAAGTGTGAAAAGCACTGGAATGTCACCTGTTTATGTAGCAGGTGTCATTCATGACAGCAGCTGTTGTTGAAAAACATCCTTGAAACTCTGACAAGGTTTGCTGTGCCCATGACTTGACCCCACGTCCTTTTTTTCCATTGCTTCACAACGAACCCAGTTCTACATAGTAATTTCTAGAGGGACATTTTAACACCCTTTTTTCTTCCCCTCAATCAAAAATGCTAAAAAGGTGGCCTAACACTGAAATAAAACGACCAAGGGTCTGAACAAGGACTTTTCAACACATGAAACAAGCATAACATTATTCATAGAGAGCTATATTAAGCATCAGGTGCTGAATAAATAAATAAAGCTGCATTTATGAGTGTATGTAGAGTGTTTGAACTACTTGATTAAACTGCACCTTATTAGTGAAAATTATGATTAATGATTAGCTTATAACAACAACAAGCGCTACAATAAAAAAAAAAAGAAATTAGAAGCACACTTTAGATTGCAGGTGCTATAAGAATAGTTAATAAATGAAGCCACGCTGGAAAGGGTATGTGGAAGATTTTTATATTATAGAGTTTAGGTCGACCAAAAAAACAGTGCAATTTGTTTCGTTTTTCTTGGGATTTTTTAGAAAAGAGTAAGCCTTAATTGTTACTTGAATTTTACAACATGATAAGAGAGATGCCAAAGATCAAGATAAAGGGTCAAGCAGGAAGCCCTGGGATAAATACACTTAAGGGACTCTAAGCAATTTTGTTGCTCCATTATGTTCCATAAATTAAGCTAGTGGCTTTTCCATCCAGCTATAACATTAATCCATTAGCGGAATAGGAGAAAGGGTCCTCCTCATTTATTATTTATAAGACAGGGTATGCACAACTTGTCTGACATCATCCTTGTCACAGCTAATAAGAAACTGCGATAAATCCATATTTGTGGATCTCTCACAGAAGATATGAAACATCTCAAATCTAATAATCCATTTTTCTGCAGTCGGGAAAGGCTTGCTAATCTACACAACTAAACAGATTATTGTATGATTGTATGTGTCCAAAAGGGATGAGCTTTCCACACCACTACGGCTCTTTGATGGATGTCCCTGTGTCCATATACGTACACTGTATAAACATCAAACAACCAGCTTGAGTCAAAGAGATGTTTTTACCATTGACAGGAGTAACCAAAACAAACCAGAAAACTATTTAAACAATTCGAATTCTTCAGCTCTTAAATCTACTTTACTATGGTGGATCAACAGTGTTAGGCTGAGATCCTGACTGGCACAAGGTGGGGTAACACAAGCCAATGCCAAGATCCAGGGAAGCATTTCCAGCACCAGTCCAATATGAGAATGAAGATAGTGAGCTGAAAAATGCTGGCACCTGGAATGAAGCTCTACATCACTCTATAGTGCAAAAATCATTCTCCAGTGCACATCTTGCTCTCTCTCTTACCCATGGACTACCCTAGGCAGAGAGCCTGGCTCAGAACATGCAGGCAAGAGCTTGCTGCACCTCTGAGCACACAGAGCTGAGGAGCTGAGCAGTATTTAGCTCCCTACCTCTTATTTAGCAGTACATCTGTGGCCTGGAGACTAGAAGAAATGCAAGATTCTGCTGGAGGATTGAGGCAGGCTGGGGACACTGCTGTTACAAAAAACTCATGGGAGTTGGTCAGTAGTGGTGATTCATGTAGGAATTGTCCTGGTATGGAGACACAGAACAATATGGAGGGAGAAATTTGAGAAGGAAGGGGAAGGTTTACAAGAGGCATTTTATGGGGGAAGTCCAGGTAGCACAAATAAGGATCGAGGGCACAATCCTGTAATTCTCCTTCTCTCCCAGTAGGTCTCCAGGCGTCTGGCATTAGCAATTTCTTTCATAGTGTGAATGATTTTATGGGACAGGATTTGGCAACAGCCGGTGTTTTCTTGTAAAGCACATCAGACCACTCTGAAGCTACCATCACATTCCCCAGGATCTCACCTTACATCATTTAAAATCTGACAATAATTTTGCTGTTACCTCTGCAGAGCTCCACATTGCACCATATATAACTAATAAAGAGTAATGATATAATATAATGTATAGTAATTATAATATAGAATAGAATAGAATAGAATAGAATAGAATAGAATAGAATAGAATAGAATAGAATCAAAGAGTAAATTAGCCTGTCCTAAAATGAAAAAAAGGCTGCTTCTTTTGCTTCACTGAAGCTTTAACTAAAACTCTGTTGTGGTTTAATCCCAGCCAGCAGCTAAGTACCACACAGATGGTTTGCTCACTTCATCCCAGTGAGATGAGGAGGAGAATCAGAAAGAAGGTGAAACCCTTTGCTTGAGATAAGAATAGGTTAAGAAATGTAATTAAAAAACAATAACAATAACAATAAGAATAATTTTCATGCAAAGGGACACAACAAAAAGAGAGACAGAAACAAAACCCAAGTGAAACAAATGATGCACAACACAATTGTTGACCATCCCTGGGCAGCAGCCAGCTCCTCCCACTTGCCTTTATACTGAACATGATATTCTATGGTATGGAATATCCTTTTGGCTAGTTTGGCTCAGCTCTCTTTGCTGTGCTGCCTCCCAGCTTTGTGTTCCTCCTTGTTGGCAGAGCATGGCAAACTGAAATGTCCTTGATTTAGAGTAAGCACTACTTAGCAACAGCTACAACATCAGTGTGTTATCAACATCATTCTCATACTAAATCCAAAACACAGCACTGTGCCAGCTACCAGGAAGAAAATTAACCCTATTCCAAACAAAAACAGGAATTTAAATACTAACATGGTTATTTCCGTCCTCAGGGGAGACCAGAGTGCTTAAGCTCTGACCTTTGCTATTTTCCGCCAGCTGTCATATCTGAAATAGGTGGTGATTGGTATATGCAGCCAGCTGTAACATTCACCTGTAAGAAAAAAGAAACCAAGCCTTACTGAGAGGAGCCTGAGGCACATTCATACACTCCTGTGAGGTCACCAGAGGAGATCAGAACACATGGCCTATCCTGTCATGAGTGTAATCATCTATTAGAAATAAAACCTCTTTTTGTTTTCACCTGTGTAGAGAAAGTTTGTACAGGTAACTTTAGGGAAGACAACTAAGCCTCATTTATTTCTAGTCTGACCTTCATGACTGCACATTTTTTGGCACATAAACACATATAGGTCTTCACAGACAATGCGAAACCTTCCTTTCTCACAGCTCTGGTGTACCTCCATCACAACTTGTTAAAAGTTCTAAACAATGACCCTTCTGCTAAGCTGATCAAAAAGAAGACAAAAAATGCTAATGAACTAGATCATCCTATTTAAAGATTTAGCTCAAGACTGCTAAAGTGCAAATATACCCATTAAATACACACTTAGAAGAAAAATGTCCACCTACTGTCCCAAATAATTGTGTGAGTTGTTATATTTCTTAGCTGAGGCAGAAATAATTGCTGAATAATTGTGTGTATAACAAAAAATATTGCTGAGAGAATTAACACTTTTTTTCAAAAATACTTAATCTTCCAAAAGATCAAATATTTTAGAATCTGACATGCATTTTTTTAATGCTATGTGTTATTCCATGGGTTCATACAAACTGAGCAATTAGACACTGTTTAAACTCTTCAATAAAATGCTTTTTTGCCTTATAAAGCCTACACTTTTGTAGTTTAACATAAAAACTGATGTAGTATATTAGAACCTCTGCTTTTAAGAATAGGGTCCAAAGGCCCCCAAAAATTGTTAGGTTCAATGACCATGGGCTAGTTTTAGATAGGTCATATATAATTTTTTTCTGGAAGTGCTGCTGTGATTCCATTAACAGAAAGAAAATATGGTCCAAACCTGAGCATCTTAGGGCCTCTGTAACATAATCTATAAATCTATGCCTGTTGCCTTGGAGGTCATTTAAAAAAAAATCACATCTAAGAAAAAAGAAAGCAGTCAAGAAAGGACAGATGAACAAAAAGGTTTTGAGTTACCCCCAAAAATGCCAAATTCAGCCTGGTGTAATTCTGCTGAAAAGAATGGAAGTACACAGGAGCTGAACTTCTCCCACTGTCTTTACACAGCAGTAAGCAGCCTGTAAAATTGTACTATCCAATAGCTCTGCACAGTTTCAGTAGGTGAACAGAACTTTGCTATGTGGGACTCAGGGTTTTATTATTGTTTTGTATTCTTGCAAATTATTACTTTCTTAATCTTTGGATATCCTGCTTGCAACCAGATATTCTGCTTGGAGTAGAGAGAGAAGGACAAGACACAGGAGAGGAAGGGACAAGAATGAACACCAACAGTACCAAGCCTCAGCATTCACAATCACTGCCAGAGCACTCCCCTAGGTAACAGTAATTTGCTATAAGCTCATTAAGAGCTAAATTTGGCTTCTTCTAATTCAGTTTCTGATAGCAAGCAATAAGAAGTTGTTTTGCAAATAGACAGCTGATGGAGCTCTTATACCACTGGGAATACAAGGTGAGGGCAACTTCCAGAGCAATGATGGTAAAATTTTCCTGTGGGTTCCTTGGTGTGAGGGAGGCTCTGCCTTACATCCCCACTGAGGTGATCAATGTGATGGGGTACAAGTGCATTGCCTGGCTGCCCTCAGCATCAGGAGCTGCAGTTCTGCCAGGCCTCCAAAGAGATGCACAAAAAAGGCTCCTCCTTGCAACAGCTACCCACCCTCCTCAGCAGGCCCACACAGGCTGCTCGTCACCACTACCCTGCTGTCACCTCCCCGACACTGGAGTGAGACCTCCCGGCGGTTTCTGCAGCAGCCGCGTTAAGTACCAAGGTGCAGCCCCAGAGGACATCAAATAAATTATAGTCTCTGGCTCAGAGCAAATCATCACAGCTTTATGCAGCACTTAGATGAAAGAAAAATTAATATTCTCATGAAATGACAAGGAAGCACTCACTACTTGCATTTTTTTTTTTCACTCTCCTGACGTGGGGAGTTTTAGCTACAATAACAAATTTTGTCTGATTACAAAAAAAATTGCTGAGAAATGCAGTGCAGTAAACTTGCCCTAGCTCTGCTTTTTCTCTTTTTTTTAGAGCTAGATCATTTCTAGATCATTAGGGCATATGCAGAATAAAAAGCAGCGAATCATTTGCCAAAGAGAAAGACATTGTATTTCTGTAAGGAAAAGGCTTACATTTAAAGATATATACATCTACTTCAGCTAGCAACAGACCAAAGATAGGAAAGTGTACATTCCTTTGAGTAATAAATCATACTTGGCAGTCTCTTTGGCAGAGCTATGTTAAGAACTAGTCTCCTGATAGTTACACACGAAGCTATTGACGTTTCATAAGCTTTCTACAACTACATACATGAGAAAAATTAAAATAAAGCAGTTGGCATGAAGTAAGTTTGTTTAACAAATAATTCTAGGGAGTGTGAAAAAATATATTTTGCATCCCTGTGCTTGAAGGCAGAGATGAACTTCAGTGAGAGGCCTTTGCACAGGGAGGGCAGTGCTGCAGCAATCTGCTAGCACATCTATAGAGCAGAGCCCAGATAAGCCATCAGGAAAGGAGAATAAGCTCATGTGCACAGTCCTACTCTTCACCCACCCTACCAAAGCACTGCAGCCTGTGAGTCACCCAAAAATCCTGTAGAGACACATACAATACAGTTATTTGCTTAAATACACGATGAAACGTGTCACAGTTAATGCTTTCTCCACCCGTAAGTGCTAAAGCATCAGGATACCCATAAAACATCTCCCACAAACAACTGCAGAGACCACGGGATCTGTTATTGAGCTCGTACTTACATTACAGCGTCGGCCGGGACAAAGCTCGGCATTTAACTATTTCTTTGTAAGCTGCTTCCACACTCTTGTCTGCTCATTGTGCCGTGCCTTCCATTGATTGCTTGTGTTTGACAGCATCTGGACTGCAAAATGATCCTTTGCCCCGACTTTTGCAAAATCAGCAGGCTGCGGAGGGATGCGTGACCACTGCTGCAGCCGATATATCCAAACAGCCCAATGCAGCAGAGGCTTTAGCTCCCCCTTCCCAGCCTGGGCTTTTTCTTTCTTTGTCTGTGTGGGGTTTTTTTTAAAGAGATATGGTCCTGAATAACCTCAGGTTTCAGGAGCACAATGCAAGCTCCAGGCAAGAGGCAGTCAAATAGATGTGGAAGGATAGCAAGACAGAAGGCAAAAATAACACAATTTTAAGGGATGTTTCTCAAGGTGTAATGTGTTTGAACTGTTTCCGGTAAGAGATCAAACTTGGTGATTGATTCTGTTTAATTCATTTTTTTCTTGACATTTTCTGCTTTATTTCTTCACTTTTTGCTTTTTTTTTCAGCTTTAAATAGGTTTTCTGCTTATTTATTTTGCTCTTCAACTCTCCTTCTGTGTCAAAGAATATTTACATTTTAGATGTTCACAATTTGAAGAAGTCTTCTGTTAAAACTTCTGTTTATATAGCAGTTTTAGCAAATATCTTTACTGCTCTGCCTCTGTTTTGCCTCTGTTCTGCTTCTAGTATGCTCACACTCCTTAGGACATGCTTAAATTAACTTTTTCAGAGCTGATAACATCAAGAGTCAGAAGCCTGTGGGTTACCAGTAGCATTCCAAGTTTGGTTTCTCTTTTCCAAGCTGGTACATGGAGCTGTTAGCACTTGCACACTTTCAAAGTCATCTCCTTATTAACTTCACATTCTTATTCCTATTCATGTGATCAACTGCATAAATCAGATCTCAGCATTTAAGGCATTTCTAAGATTTTTCATTCCCTCCCCTTGGTCACCAATGTTAATCTGTCAGGTTGTCCTCCAGGAAAATCAAGAAACCTTTTCTTTGAGAACTCTTTTCATCTTGCCAGTTGTGTTTCTTTGAGTTCCACATGCAAGTGTAGAAAGCTGCCCCACTCCTTGATCCAGAACTGCCAGAAACAAATCATTCCATCCTGTCAGTCTTCATTTAAAAAGCTGAACTAACACAGCACTTCACAAGAGCTTCAGGACTAGCTGGAAGGATGAGATTAAGGATTTCTACAGAGTCTGGAGCTCTCTTTTCCCTCTGCAGTCCTGAGCTGTACAGGTGATGGACTAGAAATAGCTGCTCTACAGGGTAATGTCAACAGAGGAAGAAAAAACAAACACAGAATGTTAATTCAGCTTTGTACAGAAAGAGAACTCCTCCTTAGACAACTCCTGGACCTTACTACAGCACTGCTGCTTTTGGTTAGAAAAACCTGTTTTCCTGCCAAGGAGCTGAGGCTGACTTCTGTCATGCTGAAGGTTAAAGCAACTTTGCAAATACTAAGAGGCTACTGCTGCATTGTATGAAAGAAAATATTACTTTTCCAAGGAAAAGAAGTCTGTTCTTTATCAAAGTACATCTCATAGTAAGTGAAATTATTTGTGCTTTACCAGAGGAGGACAACATCCTTATATTTGGAGTCCTGATCATGAAAGGTCAAGAGGAACTGAGCACAATTAAGCAAAAACATTGTCCCTACAGTATTGCTTTTTGTTGCATAGAGATCAAGAAAAACACTTTTTTCTGGTCATCAGATCTCAACTTTAACACAGAAATAGTAAGAAATCCTCTCTGAGTTCAGGTAGACAAAAGGACACTGTAACCAGGCAGAGCAGACTGTTTAGCCAGGAAAACATGCAGTGCCAGTCTCCAAAACATTGCTCCACTGGATAAGCTCCTGCAGCACAATGATCTCGCACAGCTGTTGTGTTGCTTCTCCATTTCACTGCCAAAAGGATTGGCCCCAATGCAGTGGCACTCCGAGAACGACCTGCCGGAGCATGGCACACGTGTCGGCTGTGACTGCCCATGGCCACACTGGCCACACGGGCCAGTAGCATGGCATCAGCCCTGTTTGTCAATGTCACATTCTCAGTGCAGAAAAAATCCATATAGGGGGGTGGGAATGAAGCCACAGATGACACAGGAAGCATTGCAAGGATAGGAGGCAACAGGACATCAAAATAAAAAGGCTTTAAAAGGACTCTCTCACAAAGTGCCTTTTTAAGCAGCAGGCATAAAGAGCCCTCCTTTAAAATTCCATTCCTAGAGTGAAAATAGATTGTGAACAACTAGCATTATTAGCAATCTTCTTATAGAAGAATGTCAGCTGAGAACAACCCTGTGTCTGAAAACCGAGCCTGAAAAAACAGCTGGGCTTCCCACGTGGGAAGCAGGTGAAGGGCAAATTTCCCCTCCTGGGACATTTTAAAACAAAGGCAAAAATAAATGTTTGGTTGATGCATTCAGCATCCCAGCTGTGAAAATCAAGTAAAATTAGAAGGCTCATTGCTGCTGCTGCTGAGTTTGGTATGACTTTTATTGGTGCTGACACGGATGAAGTGCAGCCAGCTACTCAAATTGGTGGCCTGCAAAGCTGAGACCTTGTAAAGTTCACCTGCCTCTTCTTTCAGTCAGAAATATTTTTCTTATCTCTCTTCTTCTTTAATTTCACTTCTCTCCTCAAATGGGACACCTCCTCTCACCCAGCACCCTCAGCATTAGCAGCCTCTCCATGCAGGGAGAGGCACAAAGTCACATCCCCTGATGCCTCTTGGGCATTTGCTGTGGCAGTGGCAGAACAGTTTCCCACTGGGTGGCACTGGGCTGGAGACACCCAAAACCACCTCACTCACCCTGCCACTGTCACATTCCAGAACAAGCAAACAGTTTCAACATCCATATGCAGCCCACAGCCACCTCCATAGTGAGGAGAGCTGAGATCTTCCTCAAGTGGCAGTGTATTGCATCTAGGTGACAGACCCAGTTCAGAAGGTACAAGAGCACTTTGACTGCTTTAACTGTGGAAAATCTCATAGAAGCTGACCTAACCACTCTGAGAAATATGAAACAAAGTGTAAAATCTTAATCAAAATTAATTTTTATAATGAGCTATTTCCTCCACAATTTTATTGGATTTTCCCAGGTATTGCAAGATCACACTCCTCAGCTGTGGAAAGAGGACTTTCACTTTTCTGTTTAATTCTTCTCCCAGCTCCCAGCATAGCCAGCCTCCAATTAGAGGGAATAAAAATGAAATTTAGTCATAAAACCTTCCTACAAAATCCATGTGAAAGAGACCTGCACTATGTAACAGCAAAGATTAAATGGGATCTTTGAAGTTGGTGAATGTATAACAGATAACTAATTGGAGCTGCAGGACACCAGGTTGACTAGAGGGGAGAAGGGGTGGTGGAAGTTTGATTTAGGGAACTCCTTTTAAAAGTTCTTCCCTAATTTATTCCAAACCAAGACACTAATTAATGACATTTGAAGATAAGCTGATTTGCTGACAACACGATAAAATATTTTTTATTTGATTGATTTTATTTTATTTGATTGAAATTTAAATTTGATTAAAATAATTTAATGTAATAATTTAAAATATTTTTATATATCAACGATAGTGACAGATTGAATATATGGAACTGCATTAGCTGGATTTTATAGTAAGATCACTGTAATATTTTTAGCAGCAAACTCTTCAGCACAACCTGCTTCAGCTGTCTCAAGTGATTCGTGGTTTTAAGCTTCTGGAAGGAAAAAGTTTTTTAAAGAGACAAAATATGAGGAAGAGGTGGCCTAACTGAAAATTGTCCAGTACTGTGAGTGCCAAGACATCTGATTTTCTTTTGCTTTAGGTTGAAATTTTGATTTCTGCATTTTGTAATTGATCATATCTGCGGTAGACCTCTTGTTAACCTACATAAAAAGACAAAACTGTTACAAATTAACATTTCTAGGCTGTGATCCAGGATGATTAAAATACCATCTTGCCCAGGCTATTAGTGCCATAACAATTTTAATGTCAGCAAGGCCAGGCAATTAGGGTTTGTGTGATTAAAATACCAGCCTGGTCTTCTAGAGCAAGAATGATTAGTATGTTGCCAATCCTAGCTATTAGCATTAGCACCACCAATGGTGTGGAATTTTATAATCTTTTGAGAATATATTTAGGCTCATATTAGCTTGACATGATGTTTTTTCTTTATCCATACTTTACCTCATTGAAACATACATATGCATATTTCAAATATTTACATAATCATAAGAAAAAAAAATTTGTTTGTTTGTACTGCAGTGATAATGGAATATTTAACATATTGTCTGTGTAGGAGAAGTTGTGAAAAGACTGGATTATCAAGTAGGAATTCCAAGCAGGGAAATTAAAACAATGGTGAAATTTGTTCACCCTCTGACTAAAACTTAAATGCCAGCACAGTCAGTCCATGGCATGCAGCCAGAGCCGTGCAGCCTGACTGACCCCATTTGCCGGGGCAGTGAACGCATTAACCACTGCAGTGCAGTGCAGCCCTCTCTGCATCCCGAGGTGGGTGCAGAACATGTGGGTGGGTCCGTGGGGAGAGTTGGCTTTGACACCAAGTGTTCAAATTCAGCAGATGGGCTTTTTCTGTGATAAGTACTGGCAATACCAATGAGGGGCAAAAATCAACATTAAGGGCAAAAATGTCATGGCAGAGACCTTGGCTTAGCCTGTCCAGGAAAAGTGGGGCCGTGAAGAACCACCTCTGTAAAAGCAGATACCTTCAGAAGGCTGAAGTCATGTCACAGCAGATTGTTGGGCTCCAGCACTCAGACCATCAGTGTTCAACACAGAATTGCTCCTACACTGTATCTTAGGTCCTGTGTAGCATTTGTTTATGTGTGTATCTATATACACACTCTGTACTCTCTATATAATCATATATGCATATTGACCATTTATAACAACTTCGAATTTTCTAGTATTGAATCAGCTCTCCAGATATCCATGCAGTCTTATTCATGACCACTTTGAATTCCTAAGAAGCCTTCAGCAGTGGACACAAATGCCTTTGGAATTCTAGGTAGACAGGATTTCCTGTATCCCTTTATGCTGTTCCTCTCAGTTCAAGCAGGCATGTGAGGTTTACTTTGTACTTGCAAAATTCATGTTGACTTTCTCACAGTGTCAAAGTTATTCATGTGTTCTGTACTTTTTTTCTTTATTATAAATCTTGTGGAAGTGTCCTGAAGAGATAATGAACATACCAATCTGTAGTTCCTCAGATCCCTGTTGGAACCCTTTTTGAAAAATGGTCCCATCAGTAGCTTTCCAGCACTGTGAGAAGCAAAGGGTTTTGAAGGAAAAGTTGCAAGCATGGGCAGTCATTCAGGTATTTCCTTTAAGAGTTAAATGAACTGATTTTTGAAAATGTCTAGGTCCTGGCAATTTGTTGTTCTTCATTTTCTCTACTGTTCTACGTATATTTCACTCCAAGGCAGCAACTCTGTGTAGTTACTGTCTGGAAGGATGCCAGCATGGAGATTTTCCTGTGCTTTATTGTGTTGAACGAAGATACAAATAACTGAATCAGCTTTTCCTGTGATGGGCTTATTTGTTTTGTTTACCATGGAAGAGTTTGAAAAACCAGGTAGAATTAGTTTTGCACTTTTGCAGGTTGTTCATCAGCAATCAGCTCAGAGCTCTGTCACTTCCTGTCTCTGTTTATTTATTAATTCACCTCTCCTACATGAGAAGATGTTTCACCTAAGCACTGGTAGCTAATACCTTCTTCAATGTGGTATCACAGGGAGTGTAAGGTAGGCATGAGTTAGCATGAACCACTGTGTTCAACAGTCAGGCGTGCTTAACATGCTATTTTCCACAATTTATATACCAAAGAAGTTTACTCCAGTCAGAAAGATGAAGATGCATACATAAACATTTGCAGATCCCCAACAGATGTAAGAAAAGCTTTGGAAAACATTTTGAGGATCTCTCATCTTTCTCTCTTGTACCTGCCCAGTGTACATCATGACAGGACAGAAGAGTAGGCTGTGTGAAATGGGGGGTAGCATGATTGAGATTGCAATGTCAACACTCTGCACTCTGCCTCCATCCAGCAGTCAGAGAAAATATTATTTATTGCAGTAAATAATAGTAAAAATACTCTACAAAATACAGATCTGTTATATTTTATGTGTATATTCAATAGATAAATAAATACAATGGGGTGGTTTTTTGTATTTATTAAAAAATATGTTTCTTTCCAAAAACTACAAACCAATTTGATAATCCTAAAAATTATTGTAGAAGTAGTCGATAACCATTATCTGCTGGTATAGTGCGGCCATGAAGAAGGAAAGTGTAATCTACCAGAAAATGGTAAGTGACTAAGGAGTGAGAGCTACTCAGGAGATTCTATCTTATTCTGATTTAGTCCCAGTAAAGCAGGATGCCAAGAAGACATGGAGAACAGATTCAGAGAAGCCCTAGCAACACACTTAGAGAAACAATATTCACCTTCAAAGAAAGAGATTAAACCAGCTTAATTTGTTTATGAACAGAAGGTGAAAAAAATACTGCTGATCACCAGCAATGTGTTTCTATGCTACTGGACAGTACTAATTTCTTATTCACAAATGATCTTCTCATTTTTTTCATGCCTTTTTTTTTTCCTTTCTTTGTGTGTCTGTTCCACATTTCTTTTTTTTTTTTTTTTTTTTTTTTTTTTTTTTGTAAAATGTATCCTTGTGCGTAAAGTTAAGATGTATTTCCCTCTCAAACAGCCTTCCTAAATCAGCTTCCACAATCTTCCTGATAACCAGCTCTGCCTTTTACCTGCCAAGGGCATGTAGTGGCAGGACAAGGGGCTGTGGCTTTAAACTGGAAGAGGATAGGTTTAGATTAGATATTGGGAAGAAGTTCTTTGCCGTGGCAGTGGTGAGACACTGGAACAGGTTGCCCAGAGAAGTTGTGGATGCTTTGTCATCAGAAGTGTTCTTCAAGACTGGGTTGGAGGTGAGCAAGCTGGTCTAGTGGAAAGGTGTCCCTGCCCACAGCAGAGGTGTTGGAACTGAATGATCTTTAAGGTCGTTTCCAACCCAAACCATTCTATGATTCTGTGAGAATCGTTCTAGTGAGTTATATCAAGCTCATGAGGCACAAGATCAGCACTGTCAGTGCAGGGACATTTGGCCAGAGCTCCGGGTTACATTCCTGGCTCTCTCAGGTGCAGTCCCTGGAGGGCTCGGAAAGTCTGTGATGAGCCCAGAGAAAATAGATCCTCTGCACCCTCCAGTGGTAGTGGCACCAAGTGTCTGCTGGCAAGAGAAACTGAGCAGCTTTAACAGTGCTGGTACTTCACAAGGCTTTTAGTCCCTGGCAAGAAGAATGGGGCAGCTTGCCCCTCTCTGAGCCATTTTGAGTTTGTGAACTTAGGAAACCTGCTTACAACAGTGGCACAATAGGTATTTTTCCCTGGTCTCTTTGTCAAAACAAATTTTGTTTGCTTTTTTGTGCTTTCTGTGGGAATTGTTTGCAATGACAGCTGGCAGCAAGTCTTTAAATGGTGTCCCCCTAGGATCTTAGGGGAGCAGAACTGGAGACTAGCAAAGGAACCCACAACAATGCATCAATCAATTCAGAGCCTCCACAGTAGAGTTATGGCTTCTGAGAATCCAGGACAGTAAAATAGAGCAAATACTGACTATTTAGCTATTATTAGCATAAAACTGATCCTAAGATTCTAAATTCTGCTGAGGGGCCATGTATATTAGCTTAGGCTGGATACCACATAAACACGTGGAGCAGGAAAGGAGTGAGCAGATGTTGGTCTACAAAAAATCATGTAGCCATATCATTTGTCCATATTCATGGATCTACTTCTAATCAAATTTTGCAGATGACACCAATTTGGGGGGAAATTATTGAATACATTTCAGTACAGACCATTCAGAAGGATGTAGATAGGATGGAAGAATGGTCTAACCTTGTGAAATTCAAGGACAAATGCAAAGTCTTGCTCCTGGAAAGGAACAACCTCTGGCACCTGTGCAGACTGATCCTGCCTGCAGTGGCAGCTCTGTGGAGAAACAAGTGAGCAACAAATGAGCTTGAGCCAGCAGTGCCCTGGCGCCAAAGAAGGCCGACAGATATTGTGTTGGGCCAGAGCCAGAGACCAAAGGATGATTATTCCCCTCTACCCTGCACTTATTATATCACTGCCAGGCCCTGAATACAGGAGAAGCATTGACTATAACTGGATCAAGTTCAGCAGGGGCACCACTTTGGTGGAGGCTGGAGCACTGGTCCTATTAGGAAATGCTGGAGGAGTGGGATTGCTCAGCCTGAGCCAAGACGACTTCAGGAGATCTAACAGCTCCTGGTGCCAACAGGGAGGTCACTGAGGGGGAGTTGGGTTCTTCACAGCAATGGAGGACAGGAAGATGGGAAACAGCAGATTTATTTTGAAAGAATACAGGTTAAGAATGGTGTGCTGGTTTGGGCTGGAATAGAGTTGATTTTCTCCACAATAGCTGGTAGGGGCCGTGTTTTGGACTTGTGCTGGAAACAGTGTTGATACCACAGAGATGATTTCCTTACTGCTGAGCAGGGCTTGCAGAGGGTCAAGGCCTTTTCTGCCTCTCACCCCACTCCACCATCAAGGAGGCTAAAGGTGCACAAGGAGCTGGGAAGTGACACAGCCAGGATAGCTGACTTCAACAAGCCGAAGGAGTATTCCAGACCATACAGCATCATGTTCAGCAATAAAACTGTGAATGGAGGTTGGCAGGGAGTCAGCCGCTCAGGAACTTGACTGTGCATTGGTCAGTGGGTGATGAGCAACTCTTTTCATTTTCATATATAATTTTTCTCTGAGTGTTTTATTTTGCTCTCTCTTTCATGATTTGTTGTTTGGGTTTTTTTCCTTACAATTAAAAAAAAACCCCAACTTTTTAAATATTAAACTGATTTTACCTGAACACATTAGTTTCTTTCTCACTTTTTTTCTTTCTCACTTCAGATTCTTTCCCCCATCCCACAGTGGGGGAGTGAGCAAGCAACTGTGTGATGCTTTATTGCTGGGTGGGTTATACCACAGCAACTGGATGGAAGTTTATCCCTATGATGACACCCAGGTAGAGGCGTGGGTTGTCCAGAGAGATGATGCATTCTCTATCTTTGAGGATTTTCAAGCCCTGACTGAATGAAGCCCTTATCAGCCTGGTCTGACCTCAGAACTGACTCTGCTGGGAGAGCAGTTGGACCAGAGGCTTCCTGTGGTCCCCTCTGCTTATATGGCAGTCCTGTGATTCTGTGAATCCATCCTCTTGAAAATGTGTTCCTCCAATCCATTAAAATTTTGGGCAGACATCACAGCAACAGCTCCACTTCTATCCTGGAAGCATGTTCTGAGCCATGTTCTTGCTGTACCTTATTTTGTACTTGCCTGAGGTCCAATCTCAGCACTGCAGCTGCACTCCAGCAAGTTGGCTGAAACAGATTTTTTTGAACACTGAGTAGGAGAAGCTTATTCATCCCTCCTTATAGTAGTTCTTGGTAAAAAAAAAAATCCTGAAAAATGAAGAAAAAAGCAAAACACTGCACCTTTATCTTACTTTTATATATGCAAACAGGTCAAAAATTATTGATGAAAGTTCCTTTATCTCTGAATTAAGAAGCCTATATGGGAATCTGGGCTTTCTTGGAGATAGTCTTGTGTCTTGTGCCTTGGAGACACACGTCTCAAGGTACACTTCCATTAGATACTCCAGAAGGTAATAGAAAACTCACTTGTGAGCAGTATGAGAGTTTATATTTGTGTCTGATTCTGTTCTTAGTTTGTCTCATGCATAGTTCAGGTCATGGCTAAGGACTTTTCTTCCCAGACTAAATGCATTGTTCATAACCTCTTATGAAACTAGAATCTTAAAATTTCTTCAAACTCATAGTTTAGGTACTTTTGATTTTAAAAAAAATTCAGAATGCTTGAAAAAACAAGAAATATTGAATTATGTAAGTGTTCACTGACATTTATTTAATTCCACGAAACTAATGCTACAGAAACAGATAAAAATTTGCAACGTTACTGCCGGAGGAAGATTAAAGCATGTCCCTCAAACTGGGATGAAAAAATTCTTTTACTGGGACTATGTATCACTGAAAGGACTGAAAATTACATCTGCACAATGAATACAGGCACTAGTCATTCAGAAAATGGAGTTTTCATGCTATATGTTTTTTAAATATCGGCAGGTGCTCATGTTTGCACCAAAATTGGCATTGAGTAATAGTCATAGAATTATGGACATAGAATCATAGTCATAGACAGCCAATCATATCCTGGGCTGCACCAGAAGTGTGACCAGCAGTTCAAGAGAGATGATTCTGTCCCTCTACTCTTCTCTCATAAGATCCCACCTTAAGTGCCGTGTCCAGGTCTGTGGCTCTCAATATGAGAAGGATGTGGACCTGTTGGAGCAAGTCCAGAGGAGGACCATGAAGATGATTAAAGGGCTGGAGCACCTCTCCTGTGGAGACAGGCTGGGAGAGTTGGGATTGTTCAGTCTAGAGAAGCCTCTGGGTAGACCTTAGAACAGCTTTCAAGTAGCTAAAGGGAGCCTACAGGAAAGACAGGGAAGGATTGTTTGTCAAGGAGTGTAGTGATAGAACAAGACAGAATGGTTTAAAACTGAAAGAGAGTTGCTCTCAGTTAGAGTCAGGGAGAAATTCTTCCACTGGTGAGACAGTGGAAAAGGTTTCACAGAGAAGTTGTTGCCCATCCCTGAGAATGTTCCAGGCCAGGTTGGATGAGGCTTTGACCAGCCTGTCTCTGCTCTTGACAAAGGGTTTGGAATGAGACGAATGTTAAGGTACCTTCCAACCCAAACCATTCCGTGCCTCTATGATAATCACAGAATCATGAAATTATTAGACTGGTAAAGATCATGATGTCCAAACTTTAGCCAAACACTGCCAAGTCCACCAAAAAACAGGTGTCCCTAAATGCCACATCCACCAACTTTTTGAACACTTCTGGGGAAGGTGATTTCACCACATCTCTGGCCAGTCTCTTCCCATGCGCAACCACCCTTTCAGTGAAGAAATTTTTCTTAATATCCGAACTAAACCTTCCCTGACACAACTTGAGCCCATTTCCTCTCATCTTGTCATCTTGTCACTTTGGAGAAGAGATCAACCCCCACCTGGTTACAGCCTCCTTTCAGGCAATTGTAGAGAGGGACGAGGTTCCTTCCAATGAGCCTCCTTTCCTCCAGGCCAAGGGACCCAGCTCCCCGACCTGCTCCTCATGGGAACTGTGTTCCAGACACCGCACCACTTTGGTTGCTTTGCTTTGGACACACTCTAGCACCTCAGCGCCTTGTAGTCAAAGCATTGTTTCATTTCTTCTCTTTAATTTGCACTTGTATCCCCTTTGTCACTTCCACTCGGCTTCCCTGGTGAGCGCAGCTTTGCTGTGGGTGTCCGGGAACAGAGGAGCCGGGGGCTGCTCCCTCCGTGGCCACCACGAGAGGTCCCCCCAGCCCCGCCGGCCGGGACTGTCCCCAGGCTGCGCCCGGAGCCCGGCGCGGCGTCATCCACCGCCACGGCTCGCATCCTGGGAAAGCCTCCTCAAACTTGGGAGCCTAAAACGAAGCATTTGGCTACGAAATTTACTAATGGGGTTCTCCACCTCCCATCCCCCGGCGCCGCAGTGGATGTATCTGTATTGGGAATAAGAGCAAGGATAGTGAGATCCAGCAGAGAGCAGTCTGCTCATAGCTTATCCACCCGAGTGTGTAGCGCTGTTTGCGGTTCCTTTACCTAAGAAGGCATTTAAAATAATGGTATTTGGAAATCCCTGCCTCGTGGTCTCATCTTTGCACTTACATGTGCCTGTGTTTGAAAGACTGGAGTTACGTGTTGGTCTTTTAGAAGAGAAAGTTAGAAAAAAGAACAAAACAAAATAATAAAACTAGAACTCGAAAGGGAAAAAAGGCATTGACTAAATATTCAGAATAATTTAGAGAAATATTCTGTCTCTGGTTAGCCCTCAAGTAAGCCCTATTATTGTCGCTTCTCTCCAAAGCTACTTTTAAAATTATAATGGATGTCCAAACATTTTGCTGCCAAGCGTGGGCCCCTAGCAAATGGAAGTGCATTAAACTTTTTCACACAGCACTTGTCACTGAATCATATTTGGAGCTGGATTTTGGTTGGCGTTGAGATGACTTCAGGCAAGGGTGTGCTCCATCTGAATTATAAATATGAATAAAGGTCCATGGTAGTGAAAGTGACACATACTTCTGCAATATTCATCAACCTGAAAGGCAGGTGCAGACAGCAGCAAATTAGCCATCCTGTTAGGTTCGGTTAATGCTGCATTCTCAATGGTTGTCACTAATTTTTTAAAAAATTAATTAAAAATCATGTGAGGGACCAACTTGTTGCAAATTAATTGCTAATGCAAAATGTAATGGGCGAGGAACAGATTGGCCTAGTTGAAAGAACCAGGGATTAAATTTGGTGAGATTGTCCCTTAGCCTTAATCCAACAAAGCATGCATTTAATTTTAAGTTTGTAAGCAATTCATTGACATCAGTGTTATTATTCTCGTGTTTGAAACTATGCACCTGTAAAAATGCCATGCAGGATTGGACCTCTCCCTTCAATAGCTCCAGAGTGTTCACACAACAGTGCTCTTTGTAGTGTCTGGAAATCTGGTTCCTCAACTTCCTTTGCCTGCAATGATGCTGCCTCATATGAGAAACAGGTCATTTTGAGCCCAGTCCTGTCATGAGCTCCCCTCAGGCAGATGTCAAAGCCATGGAGAGTTTCTATAGCCCAAACCTCTTAAAGCCTGTTTGCAGTAACTGCAGTGATGAATCCAGGTGCCTGTAGCATTCTTTCCCCATCAAACTGAGTCTGGAAATATGGCAAAACGACCTCAGGTAATTCAAGATCATTGCTGCACCAGAGGAACAGCTTTAGCTTGCATAAAAATTAGGCAGTGCCTTGTCTTGACAAAATGCCCTGTTCACTTAGAGCCTCAAAATTCTGTAAGTGACTTATGATTCGGTCACTGTAAGAATACAGTACAGTAGACTTAAATGTTTGTTTACCTAAGCTCCCTAAAACTCTTGCTTAATTCCCAGATAAAGAATGTTTAGTGAGTATATAGCAGTGTTACCAAGCGAAACTGGGGAATGAGGTTGTGCTGGAATGTGCCGTGCCTCAGTAACAAACCTCAGAGAGGTACTGCAACACACAAAGCACGGTGCCTGTGTTTGCATGCACTGGCCCTAAATGCTTCAGCTTCACCACTGGATGACCCAGGGAAAAATGAACTAACCTTGTAAGTGGCTGATTAGAAGGGGAAAATGTTATTCTGTCATTAAAGAGCAACCAAAGAGAGGAATACATTTCCAGTCCAAAGACAGGAGCTGAAAGAATTTGAATTACTTTCTGATGCTAAGTATATCAGGCATTTGGACAGTGGCCATCACTGTAAAGCTCCTGTGTGGTGAGCCAGGAGTCAAGTTCACCACAGAGGAGTGGGTGAGGAGTGTCCTTCCCAAAAGGCACCAGCACACTGGTCACATGCACTTGTGTTGGAGCTCAGCCACGCAGTGAGTTAGAAGCTTTACAAAGTGCCAGGTTGATGCCTTACAGTAGTGCCTTCAGCTTTTTGTTTGGATATCAAGGAGACAGGAAAAGTATTTGTGTGCATGTGTATTCCTACAGACATTATATTCCACTCTGAGAAAATGGAATCTGATCCTTAAAAGAAGCTGCTGCAGAGATTAGAGCATAAATTTCAGAAGCAGTTACCTTGATTCTGCCAGCTTTGTACTTGAACAATTTAAAGTTCTGAAATTTGTGTTAAGTGGATATTTCTAACGTGAATGGAAAGTGCAAGAAAGGACTTATATACAAACACAGACTGGGGTTTCGAAGCCTAGTCTCTTCTAAAAATCTTAGCAATTGTGTAGAAAGAATTTTAACAAATTGCATCAGCTTTGAAGAAAGAAAACATATTAAAACCTTCTTTTTAGGGCACAAATTTCTACATGTTAATAAACTATTTATGATCACATGTGTTTGTATGGAAGGGATTTTTCTTTTTTTTTTCTTTTTTTTTTTTAATTTCAGTGTCTTACTTTAAAATGGTTGGTACAAGAATTACCGTAGCAATCAGGAAACTATATTCTATGAAGTTTATATATCAGCAAAAATGCATGCGTGGAAGAACATGAAATATGTAAAGAGATATAGAGGCCACAAATAAAGTCTCAGTAGCAGAGTTTGTGCTACACAATAATCATCACCACAATTGCTCTTGGGTGTCATGTTTCCCCCCATCACTTCATTTCCTCTTTTTTATTTTCCTTCTCTTCCATAACATGGAAACTGTGGTTCCAAGATGTGGTTGTTACCATGGGGCGCAGAAGGTGTCTTCTGTCCTTTCTCTTCCCCTTCTGCACAGCTTCGACTTTACATCAGGGAGTGATTCTCCTGCTGTTTTATGAGCTGAAGTGTAAGACTGACTTCTCCAAAACAGACACTTCTAGAAATGCCCCATTGTCTGCAAAAACCCCCAACTCCCTGAATATGTTTTTTCATGTCATTGATATTAATTCAAATCTCATCACTGCAGTACAAATTACAGCTGAATTTGGCCTTTGCTGGCTTTGAAGCAATAAGGAAAAACATGTGTGTAATCATTAACATCTGTGAATTTGCACATTTTGAGGCGCGTTTTTAAATTAAACGAATGTGCTCTCTGAAGATCTTATTAGTTGAGTAGGCATAAATCCTACAGCTGTATTGAAGTCTGGGGTGCAAATAACAGTAAAGCTTTGTCTTCAAATGCTCACAAGAACTTTCATAAAATATTCTACATTGGGCAGTAGCTTTATCATAAAAATGTTCATAAAAACCTAGAGACCATTGTGCTGAGCATAATGCATGCACAAAGACAGTGTTTTTAGAAAGAGGTAATAAAGACCATATTTGGATAATATAGAACATATTACCCCTATTCATATACTTCATCTTGCTTATGTCCTTAGATGGTCACTGCTACTATAGCACTAGACATTGCCTAGAGGCAGGAGTCTGAGTTTGAAGTACCTCTTCATTTTTTTTCTTTAATACATTCAAAAAGTTTTAACACATCTAGGAGTTCACCAGTAACCCACCTGTGATGTAGCAGACATTTTATTTTAAAAATAATCATCACACATTTGAAAATGCCTGATCAGTCTGCTCTGTGCCTCTGCTCATTGAAGAGGCTGCACAGAAGTGGTTTTCCCAGAATCCAGCAAATGGCTCCAGGCAATAATGGAAATATTCCAACCATTTCCCCATCACCTTATTTAAAAGTGTGCCCACACACTGAGAACCATTTAAACATTTTAATCCTGTTAAATGTTTGGACCCATAGAGGACAAATTTGTGCCTATGAACTGGAGTTAACGTTGTAAAGTTTAGAGGGTTTTATTTTTATTTTTTGTGGCTCTGCCTGAAGCACAATTAGTAGCCAAGGTACTTCATCATCTGCATCCAGCTCCCTGACTGGCCAGGCCATGCATCCCTTGGAGTTCACTGTAGCTTTAGCCTGGCTCACATCCCCAGATGTCCTTCCTATGAAATCCAGGTATCTGAGGTGAGATGGCTGGCATGCACATGGGTTCACCCCAAAATGTGATCCAGACATGGCCTTTGTGCACATTCTGAGTCAGAAACTCAGATGTTTCCTGGGTTATGGTGTCTAGACATAGGCTTAATGTTTCTGGGACAATAATTTACATTTTCCTGCACATAGGTTTCTCATCTGCATAGCGGAGGTAAAATGGTACTGTCCGTGTTGCTTGCTGTCAGGGGTAAGAATGTTGTCCTGAGCTCCTTGCTGAGAGTTAAGACATGCACACTCTAATTTCTGTTTAGATCTCTAGCCAGTGTTATAATGCACAATCTTTTGTAGCAAATTGTTAGGGTATCTATATAGAGCATATCATACTTCATACTATAAGAAATCAAAAGGGCAGATTAAATTGAAATTTGATCTCACAAGGACATGTAATGTGTGCTTCTCTGCTACAACATGGCTGTGGGGGTGCTACATACCACATAAATGCAGAATGCTTATAAAAAAAAGTATGTCACACCACCTGTTCTCATCCAGCTTTTCTTTTTTTAACTAAAGCAACTGCAAGTGAAACACAGACTTTCAAGCCAAAGAAACATTTCAGCCAGCATCCAATTTCAAAGGGTTCATATTAAAATTGTATGAAGAGAAATCCAACAGGAATAACTCTGGGAATTCAAAAGCACAAAAACTGGCAGTTTCAAATTCCGTTCTGGAAGATGACCTATTTTTAGAGACAAATGAAAAGTTCTGCTTCACTTTAAAACGGTTCTATTTCTGGAGCTCCAGCCAGCTCCTTCTCAATAAAAATGAGTAATAATTATAATAGCTACAACATATGAACATTGGCCTTCTCACAAGAGCTTGCAACTTTAAAAAAACTTTGCTGACAGTTGCTGCAGCAATTGCATCCATGACCACATTCACCATAAGTAAAGGTAACTTAAACTTTTGGCAGCAAATTTTGTCAGGAATTATTCTAGGTAAGTATATGCAATGCAAGCTGTCAGGAAAAGTGTCTATCTAGACACCTGTTTTTCATTTATAACATTGGATTAAGTTCACCTAATCCTGAAGGCAGGAAAAGCATAATCTGAATCCATCTGTGAAAAACTGAATAAATGGTAACTTACGAAAGAATGCAGAAATTCCTTTTCAACTAGAAGTAAACAAAATGGGTCACTGGTAATTTAATTATTGATTAACTTGGCCTGCCACCCATTCCACAATGCTAACTGATGTTCATGCATTTAGACAACACATCTCAGCACACTTTTGAATACAGGGTCCCTGACCATTCGAATGGGTAGATACCTCACATTTAATATATGTATATTGCTTTTAAAGCTCAGTACTTTCTGGGCCAGAAGAAAAAAGAGCAAAAAAATGGTGAGTTTTAATTCTGTAAACAGGAGGACTCTGTGACTATCTAAAGTCTTTTCTGCCTGCAAATTTTCTAACCAAACCCCTTTGGCTTCACATTCAGAAGGGCTTTATTACAGCTGAAGCAATGATACACATATAAAACAAGGTGCAAGTTCAGGGACCAGGCTGCCACACATACATGTGCATCACACACATGTATACACAGGTGTGTGACAATTTTGCATCCTTCTCTATGTGAACATGCCATAGCTGTGGCCTTCATCTAACATGCAGCATCCATATTATGATGATGTCCCTAATTCATGGCTGATGATTGTGCCTTCAAACAGTAAGTTTGGCAAAGTAAGTACATACACACATAAATACTTCCAAACTAATATCAGTTTTGCCCAAAAGTGTAATAAATTACATTTTTACAATAGTGAAGAAGTAGAATATCACAATTGCTACATCACTCAAATGATTTTTTCAAGGAGGGTTACAACTCTCAAGTAAAAAGTCATTGTTGTGAAAGATGACACAATTGTCTCAACAAAAAGAATTAAGGCAAATCCATCTTTATGCAATTAAATACATATTTCTTTAAACAGTTGCATCTGTGAAGAAGACATTAATTCTGTTTGTGCACAGAAATAGTCTCAAATAAACAAAAAATGTTGAATCTGAAATAACCTCTATCTCAGTTGAAATCAGAACACGCTCTGTTTCAGTGTGTTTTCACCCAAACTAGTCCTTTTCTTCCTCACTAGTTCCTGTTTTGATAGTTGCCAGTACAGCAACTAACTCATTTTCATTACAGAAATCTAAACTGTGAAACAAGAGCAATATAATAGCTAATCAAATGCTATACAAATAGAAGCATTTGTATCATAGCCTTAAGGGCATTGGCTGATTTAAGATTGGAGTTTTATCTTGCACATCATATCATCTAGTGTAAAATTTGAATATAAATATGAGGGAAGACATTTAGGTAGGAAATACCAAAGCAACTTCAGCAGCATCTGCAGTGTCTTAGTTTTGCAAAACAACTGCATGTAGGGCCACTCTTTTCTTTCTTTCATTATACCCTAGGCTTACCCATTTTGAGGTGTTTGTTCCAATTACTTTTTTGGGAAGGTATCAAGGTGAGAAGCCAAATACAGTTTTGACAAGAATAATTCAGTAAGACTGTTCTCAGAGACCCTCAGATGGGTTCATTATTTCATCCTAAGCATAATTCGCAGCTGTTAGGTGCTGACTGAAGACCTTCCAAAATTTTCCTTTTTGTTGTGGATCTTTAGATATAGTTTTGTAGGTCTGCCCAACATGTCTTGACAGCTACTTGATCTCATATTATCTGATAAGAAAATGTAGAATAATTTACTGTTATTAATTATAAACTCCCTAACGTGCTACTTTGCAAATGCAGAAGAAGCAAAGTGTACTCGCATAAAATGAGCAACAAATGAGTATGCCCTGACAAGTTTTGCCTTTATTCCCAGCAAAACCTCTTTTCCTTATGACTTCACTCCAGCTGGTTCTGAGGAAGGAAAGATAAAAGGGTGCTAGGCTTTGCTGCACATGGTCTGCTCAGCCATAGGCATCTCTCTGAGGTCTCTCAAACCATGCAGGTAACCCAGCTGTTGAGATGCTGAGGGCACTCTCTGCCTCCTGGTTTCACTCTTCCCAGCACCCAAAGGGCTGGGAGCATCCTTGTCTAGAAATACAGCTGTAATAATAAAAGGGGTGGAATAAAATTTAAAATTAAAATAGCTATGTAAAAAATCAGAAGAAAGCCATGTTTGCCACTCTTTCTACAGCTGCACAGAGGCCTGTGGGCATGTCTCTGTGTTTTGCTACCAATGGTTGCACATCTGCCAAACCCATCTCCCAAGCCTGGCAGACCTTCAAGGCATCTGTATTAACAGTCCTGAGTTTAAGACAGTAAATTTCTGAGAAGAATTAAGTATCTCATACTGCACTAGTATGTTTGCATGGATTTCAGTCCTTAACTGGCCCTTGTCTGGCAGGTTCAAAATGCAAGTGCCCATGCCTGCCCGTACAGACACAGCACAAAGCTCTGTATTTTTCTGCTCTCCATATATATATTTTTCTGCTCTCCATATGTATATATCCATGCAGATACATTCCTTCCCAGTCCCTCAGAACTATTTTTCCAATGAATTTAACATCACTAGCTCTAAGATAAAGCCTTTGCTTTTTTCATTTTCATTTAATCAAATTCTCTCATGATGAATATGGATATAAACCTGCAAACCATTATTTCTTTCTCTAGTCTTCATGGATGACATTCAGCTCTGGCACAGATGGCTGTATATATCATCTTGTCCTAGATGAAAAGATTGCAGAAAGGTACTGCAGGATTTTCTATCCAAAGTAGCTCAAACTCTTAGGAGAAAGGTCTCAGCCCTACTGCTTAGTTGCTGCATAGTGCTGCAGCCTCCAGCAGTGACTTTGGGGGTGTGCTGCTGCAAAGTCAGGGATCCCCACAGCTATGCCTGGTAGAAAGACAAGAATGTCTAAGTCTGCAAATGCTAAACCACAGGCTGCTCTCCTCTAAACTCTCTGTGCTGTACCTTTAATACTTCTGCAAATATATTTGTGATCTCGGTGCTCCTGGCACATTGTTCCTTGGAGTTCAGTAAGAGTGCTCACAGGAGCCTGTGAGCCCAAAAAAAAAAAAAAAAAAAAAAAAAAAAAAAAAAAAAAAAAAAAAAAAAAAAAAAAAAACCACCCCACTTATCAGGAGTTTTTATGATCTTACATTTCAATCTCTTCACGGATTAAGCTAACTAAGTGGAAGTAAAAAGTGGTTTTGCTGCAATGCCAGTTCAGCTATAAGGTTCCTGCAATTCAGCAGGAAGGAGGTTTATCAAATCCCCTGTTAATACACTACAGTACTGAGTCCCAAGTTAAGACTGATGGAATGAAACAGCTTTTGATTAAGGAGCAGACTGTTAAATGTAAAGTGCTTAATTCTTTGCCTTGAGATTATATCTGAACATTTTTTACAGATCTCAATCCCTCTGAACTTTAAAACTTTACAATAGCATAATTGATTTTAATCTTTCCTAAGCACTTATCTGATACATAAAACTAGAAACTTTATATTGTGATTCGGCCCCCAGGCTTTAAAATTTGTAGATACATTTACCATGAAAACTAAAATGTAAATTCAAAAATTATATCTCTAATGACAGTGTTAGATTTCTCAGTTTATGGTTTTAATACTGTGATTAACGTACAGCCCCTGTGCTTGGTGTGAAAGGAGCCCACAATTGTGAGATCTTTCATCCAGTGGAGCACAAACCAATATTAATAATTGACTTCCCTGAAACATATTGTCAAGGACAATAACTCAGCTATGCAGGAGTGTTTATAACACAGGATTTACAAGACAATATTTAGGATCTTCAGCCATGACTATGTCATTTTAATGCTCAGCAATGTCAAACTCCACAGACAAGTCAAATGCTTGGAGCACTGCTGTGGAGTGAGGCCACATGAACCTCTAGGTGATGGGGCAAAAATCAAATTCATAACTAAAATTAAATACTGAAATGTCCACACTGCCTGATGGAGTCTGAAGCTTCTATAAATGGGATATTTACAACAGAGCACACTGTGTAGCCAAATACATGCACCAGTAGAAAATGGGGAGAGAAGTGTAGTTCCCAGTGTCTTCCTGTGGGCCTGAGGGTGCAGCACCCTGCTGCCAGATCTGCTTGCAGCCAGCTCCAACCAAAAACACGTATGGATGCTTTTTGATTAAAAAATAGTTGTTCAAATTGAGTAAGAATTTTGGATTAGGTTTTCCCATCTTTCAAGCAAATGGATTAAAAGATGGATTGGTTGTATTCAGCCAGACTCATTGTTTCATCTACCATCAGTGAAGCAGAGCAGGACACTTTGGGAAATGGCTTGCAGATTTCAGACTTTCTACTTAAATTTAGCCTGCTGAGACTTGCTCTTACCAGAGAACAACTATTGCTCATGAGATCCTCTACAATGTCAGGGCTGGCTACAGCGGGGGCAGAAGTGGGGCTGGAAAGCAAAAAGCTTAGCCCTTGCATCAAAAGCCCTTAGTCTTTATGCAGCGGAGGAATATTAAGGAGCTTTCACCAAATACAGCTGCTCCACTCACGCAGAAATTGTGAAGGCAGTTGGGGCACTCAGGTGAATCCCTCCAGGGCTCACTTGGCCAATGCTGGCACAAGCAGTTGTAATTTCGATCTCACAGGTCAGCAGAGGTGAAGTGGTGAATGGATGTCTCTCCTGCTTTTAGGGCAGGAAAACCATAAATTATGAACTGAATGTAATGTCTACAAAAAGCTAGCTCAGGTATCTTCACATGATTTACATGTTGTAGACCTTAAACTTGTGACTTAATACGATTGAAAATAGAGGTGATGCTTAGTAAGAGAGCAAAGGGAGCCAAATCTAGAAAATAAACCAAAACATTTGTTTGCTTGTTTTCTCCATGTTTTTCTTCTTTTCCTAAGTTACTCACTTTATGTCTACACCACAAGGTGCCAGTCAAGAGTGAGATGAAAGGATACTAAAATAAAACTGCAGTTTGTGCATTTGAGGACCCAGGTGAGGACCCAGGACCCCTAACATGAGATGTATTCTGATTGCAATGCATCTCACAGGGTTTAGGACACAGAAAATAAACATGAACAAGCGTGAAGCCTAAGAAGACTAGTTTTAGCCCTTAGCCTCTTATTTCACTGTTTTGAACTGGAACAAAAACTTCAGGAAAAAAAATCATAAGAGCTAAATCTCCATCCTGGATACATGGTTATTTCTTTATGTTATACGACACTCTCCAACTTGTCATGCTCTGCTATCACTCAAAATCATTTATAACTTGCTAACAAGGTGGTGTAAGGGAGCTGAATATTTTCCCAGAATGGTATTTTATTGAAGATATATTTCATTGGACATCATAATTTTAAGGTCGCATAAAATAGTACAGAAAAATAGCCTTCTTTGACATCTGGAAAAAAACTTCATTTGGTAGAAGGTGCTAAAATGTCATAAATTACTTTGACCAAAATCAGGCTGACCATTGACAGGAGCAAAATATATTCCACAGATTTCTTGATAATTTCATAGCTATTAATAATATATTAGAAATAATTTTAAGACAAACTCCGTGAAAGCTAGAGAAAACTCAGATTGGGGAAGAATAAACTGCTGTGGCCTTGATGCAGATTTCTCTGGGAAACATGCATTGCTTTGTAGGGGAACACCCACGGATGGCAGGGACAAGGCACTCTGCTGACCTGAGATATTCTGGAACACGTGGTTTTATTGCAAAGGCTATGGGTAAAAAGGGGCTTGCCTTCAGCCACCAGCCTCGGCTGAAGGGAAGTCCCAAAGAGAGAGGGAGAAAGAACAGGAGGGTGAGAGCCAAGAGAAGGGAGCGAGAGAGCAAAGGGGCAGGGAGAAGAGCACAGGGGGAAGAGAGCGAGGTCCTTGTTACAATACATTATATTTCCATTTGTGATGAATATCCTAATTTACAGTGACCAACCAATACAAGACACAAAATCCTATAGAATCTACATACAGCCTATAAGAACTACCACATTACCATACTGTGTTATATTTTAAATTCTAAAAACTACTATTTAGACTTTTCTGTTTTGCTACACTGACCTTTGGATCCCTTAGCTAGCAGAAAGGTACTGTTCAATCAAAAGGGATTCTCCTTCAGCTATAGACTATTGTTTTCAGGTTATATAGTAACTAAGACTTGTTATCCTACAACTCAAAGTAAGCTCACATTTCTATTTCAATTATAGGTTTCATATTTTCAGAATCTTTTGCTAAGCAATCATATTTATAAGGTTTTCCTGATTCATCTTCCCCCAACATTGCTTACAGTCTGAAGGGAAATCAATTTATGATTTTTACAATGGTCACATATTTTCATCGTGTTTTTGGGAAACTGCCCCAAACTATGTATTCAGTGATTAGATTTATATAACGTGAGTGACTGAAGAAGGTAAATTTGGTTTGTGTTGGTGAGTTAATGTAGATGTAAGTCCTCTCACCATGTACAAAAACTTAAGAAAGATGTAGCTAATAAATAATCTATGCAATATAGTGAGAAATTTACAAGGTGTAATGAAAAATTTAATTAATATTAACTTCATGTCTGCAGTACCAGTAAGAGAATATAATCATCCTTAAGAGTTTAGCAATGCTTCTATAAAAGGCTCAGTCCTGAAGCCCTGAATTAGAAGAAACCTGGTATCTGTGCCAGCATCTGGTGAATCAAAGTTCACACTGAAATGAGGTTTCCCTCTTTCAAATTTTCCGTTTTCTTTGGTTTTTTCAGCCCTCCCTTCCCCTGCACCCACCACCACTCAGCCTCTTTTTTCTTTATTTGTTGCCAGAATTCAGGAAAGTTCTTTAAGCATTTTTCCCAGCCCCATCTGAGGGAAAACATCAAACCAAGTGAGATGCAAATAAAAATGCCATCTGTTTTCACATGTTTTAAAGAGCCTGACTTTTTTTTGCTTATAATTTTTTAAGTCACCTAATTTTAAAACCTCAGACTTTAAATGATATCTTCATTATGCCATGAAAACTAGCAAAAGAGCAAAGGATGAATGAAAGAGGTTTTTAAATTTTCTTTTTCCCTGACAAGCTTTAACAGAAGCAGTTGCAAGAGTGCTGCAGTTAATTAGCTGTATGATATTTAACCACTTGAATGCCAACTTTAATCTACATTTTTAATAGGAATCAACATAATTTTTGCACTTGCCTCCGAAGTAAAGCTTTTGAGATAAGTGCATTCTCTTCTTCTCAGCTGATCACCAAAATGAAAGCTCTGTGCTCTACTTTTGCCTGTGCTTTGCTACTAGTTACACTGCTGTCCCAGAAGAACAGCTGAGAGAAGTTACGACCACTGAGTCACAGGCACTCCTATGGCCAGAAATGCAATCTTTGTGAGAAAATAAATTGCTGAGATACTACCTGCAGGCACAACTGGACACTATGATAAATAAATTTAAAATCACAACAAACAAACAAGGTTTTGTGGGTTGTGTCTGTAACCTTTCCTGAAGTCCCATCTTGAGATGATGTGTATTTGTAAGCGTATAAAAGTAGGCTGTGCAATGATCACATTTGGTAGAGGAGATACAGGTGTAGAAAACAAGTATCAGCCACTTTTCCAATCCCTTTATCCCAGGATTCTTGATGGCCAAATTAATCCCCAGTATCACACATGAGTAAGCATGAGTAAGTCTAATTCTACAGAGTTAGAGCAAAACCACAATGGGAGGTGCTACTCAGGCTGTCCCATGTCCTTGGGATCTCTGTCCCAATGGGCACACATTTTTTCATGCTGTGGAGGTCCTCAGAGAGTTTTGTTTTGTTTTTTTGCACCATGTGCAGCCTGCTAGCACACAAAAGCTGAAGACTGAAGGAGTTGACCTGATTTAGGTGTACATCACTCAGGCTCCCATCTGATTTCTTTAGGAGAAGGAAACTGCAGGTGCCTCAGGGCAGAGCAGGGCTGGGGCACAAAGAAGAAAGTGGCGGTGACAAGCAGCCACAAGCCTCCCCAGGGGCCACCTCCTTGCCGAGATGCTGCAGCTGCAGGAGCCACAGGCTGCTCTCAGAGCTCCAGCCACTGCTGCTGCATGGGACTCTCACGGCAAAAATAGAAAAGCCACCCACCCTTAGCCAACAGGCGTCCTGGTCATCTCCTGGGGCTATGCTTCCTGCTGCTGCGGGGTGCAACCTGCAGGGCTGCCTGTCGTGCAGAGACATAACTTGCTCTTCTTTCAAAGCAGAAGTGCCTTTGATGCACAGCCTGGATTAAAATTCAACTTTGAAGGTTTTCTAAGTGGTGCTACATTTAAAACTTTCCTATATATTAATTTCAAGACCCAGCAATTATCTTAGAGAAAGGATTTCCGAGCTCCACAGGGGTGGAGCTTCGGTTGCTGTGACCTTCTTTCACGGAAGCTTGGGTTGGAGTTGTCCTTTAATTCCAAATATAGCAGCCCCCAAGCCACATTTTACCTTGGGACGTCTCAAGTAGGTCCCAAGATACAAGCTGAAAGTAATTTCCCCAGATAAATCCAGCCCCCTCAAAAGAAGTGGGGTTAGATGGAAACATGGATGGCAGCCATGAGTTCCAGCACTCAATCCTGGTGCCAGTGAGATGGGCAGTTCTCTGTGAGCATCAAATATAGCCCAGGGTCCTACACGGATCTTTCACAGAACAAGTAATTAGCCAATAGTATAAAAAATTTGATCCTTTGCTCTACTTGGGGGTACTGCTTTCTTGAGGTGTTTTTGGCAGCCTGTTTGGTTAAAACCACTCTAAAACCAGATTATGGTGCCTGATTTCATTAGTGTGCTTGCACTGTATATCTTTTTTGGCTGAAAAGTGTTACATTAATGGCAATCACTGGGAAGCAGCCTGCCAAATTAGAATACACCCAATTTACACCCAATAAAGAAGAAAATGTATTGAAATACATTCCCAAGAAAGCATGCCAATAAATGGATGGCACAAAAGATAATTCAAGGGTTGCATAACCTTACAATCTAGCCAAGTACATACACACTAAAAAAGTATTTGCTGATCATCTGAATCATCTAAGGAACTTAAAATTCCTGTTCATGAATTCTAGCAGCTTTTTAAAGCTTATTACTGTTCTCTGTTAGTCCTCTGTAAACACCATTTGCAACACTTTATACATATCAGTGTCTTGTGCTGAGCAAAAGATCACTGCTGCTCCAAAATATATCATTTAGTGCTTTATGTGTTTCAACACTAGTGCAACTAATTTTCACTTTGCTCAGGCAGGAACTGTGACTCAGATTAATATGCTGATTTCTTCCCCATTGCCACATGTCAAAAATAACCTCTGACCATGCTATCTTTCTGTGTCTTCTAAGTCCATTTATCCTCTTCCTTCCTCTTCATTTCATACAAGCATATAGGAAAATATGTTAATATATTGAGTGGTTCGGGTTTTGGTTTTTTTGGGGTTGTTTCTTGGGTTTATGGTGGGGGGGGAGGTGTTTGTTTATTTGGTTTGGTTTTTGGTAGATTTTTTTTCCCAGAAATAAATGCATTTTACCGTTTTCCATTCTTGTGCTCCTTGTTTGCCTTTTTTTACTACCCTTGTTCCTTTTTTACATCTTTAACTCTTTGTCTTCCAAAATCCCTATCCATCTTCCCATCATACTCCCTCTCTAAGGCTATCTTTTTTCTGAAATAGTTTGTGATGCTCTCTTTGTTTCAGATTACAGCTAATTCTCCTCATTCTAACCTAGACAAAGTGGGATTTGTTAGATTAATATTTAACCAAGCCAGAAATGACTGAGATCATCTAACCTAACTCAGAATAGTACTGGCCACAGGACTGCCTTGAATTAGCTTCTCTCTCAGCTGGAGGAGACCCCTAGAAACACATATGAACTTGATTTAAATGATTCCAGTGATGGTAAATCCACCACAATCCGTGATAAACTATTCCAGAGTTTAATTAACATCTCTATTAAAAATGTGTGCTTTATTAGTAGTTTACATTTATCTGCTTCATTTTGCACCAACTGGAGGCTATTAAAGCCTAGTTTGTTTTAGAGTTCAAAAAGCCTTTTCATAGTGAATTTCTGGTTTTGATATAGGTACTTAAGTGTTCACTGAGTTTCACCCCAAGGCAAGTTTTTGAGGATTCTGTTCATTACTACAGCCCTTCACCTTCCTGAATGTAGACATGAGACCCTGGGACTATATTTTTTCTTTAAGTTCTCTGATCATCTAAAGCCACGAACAATATTTCAGGTTGAATTTTCAGTCTATATTCCACTACTTGCACATCCAAAGAAAGAAAGTTTATTTTTCAACAAAGCATCATGTTCTGATGACAACTGTCCTGAAAATTTCCTGCACAGGAGACTGAGACAGGGGGACAAACATCACAGCCAACATCTATCAGGACACCATCTACAAACTGAAGTGTTACTACTAGTAGCATCAAGCTGTTCTTACTAATGGCAGGTAATGGTACTCTCATCTACTGAGACACAGATGATCCTGCATTTACAATCTGTCTTTATCATCATTTACTTCTTCCCCAAGAATCTCAGCATCAGAACAAAATTTCATATGGGAGGACTAATAATCATTTTACATTATCTTGACAGGCATATTAAAGTATGTATGAATGTTTCAGTATTTAAAAGAATATTTTGGGTTTAAATGTTCTTCCTTCCCCTCCAAAAAACTTGAAGTGAGCTTTACATATTCTGAGTCTATTACAGATATTTAATCACCATATATCTTCACCTACTAAGATAATCATGGATGGAAAATAAATCATATTTTTCTACAACACCTTGGAGCTCCTAGAAAATTTGACATTTGAAATATATCAAAAACTGTCTTTAAACAGTATATCCTGAGTTTCTGAACTGAAAAATATCAGTTGCTTATAATGTGCTCTGTAGAATATTTTAGATTTTATTCTTTCATAGCCACACATCAAAGCAATATTAAATTTAGAAACAAGAACATAAATATCCTCAGCCGTAACTTTCTGCTACTTCCCTGAATTGTTAACATTTTAGACAGGAACAAGTTAAGACAAACTAATCACAGATCTTCAAAGTCTGCTAAAATCAGCAATAGAACTACTCCCAACTTCGATGTCTATTAGTTGGTCTCTTAACACTAGGACTGAAATGCTTCATTCACAGGTATTGAAAAAAAATTAAAATTATTGAAAAAAATCACCGTTGTACAAAATAGCTAGTTTTCCTGATGATCAAAAGTTGTAAATTTCAATAATAAATAAATAAAACAGAAAAAAAGCCCAAAAGAGGACAGCTGAGCTCGGGAAACAGAGAAAATGGATACTCTTCTTAGACAGTGAAGACTCCCCAGCCCACAGATAACAACTGACTCTACTAGTAAATCTTTACTGCTCATCTTAATAGACTAAACTTTATTTATGTAAGTTCTCCCATATGTGCACAGGTTTAAAATCCAACTATTTACTTCACTGAGGTGGAAGAGAATTTATTAATGTTTCTGGAGCTGTGTGATGCTGATATAATATAAACTCTGCATCCTGAGGCACTCTGTTGAATTGAGCAATGTTACTTCTGAAACAAGTCCCTGTAGGACTGAGTCGCTTTCACCAAGAGATGTTCACATGTGAGTGTTTGTAGGACATAAGGTTGTTATACAGAGCTGTAGCAGTTTGGGTTTGAAAGTGTGTGCAGTTTTACCCAGTAAGACAATCTTCCTAGAAGGTCTCAAGCATGATGTGCACCTTCTTTTGGAGCTTTATTGTGCTCTGCAGAAAGCTGGGTATTTTTTTTTTTTCAGGAAAAATCCTAAATTTTGCAGTACACGAGGGAAAATTGCCAGACATCTATGACTTCAAGGAACCTTCAGATTTTTTAAATTTTCAAGCACTTTTAAGTTTTAGTCTCATGATGAAGCTGTGCTACCTAATAGTGAGTTGGATTTACTTCATCTTTTGGTCTATATTTCATCTTTACTATGCTGTGGACTAGCCTTTTTAAGTTTAAACAAGCCTGGTATAGGGCAGATCCCATCTCTCAACTGTATTATTTCTGACTTTTGCTGTGACCTCAGGAAGGCAATTCCATTTCCATACAACCATACAAATAAACTCACATACTTTCTCAAACTCCAGCGCCAGAAACATTTTAAAAGTAGGGCTAGGAGTTTCTCTGGAAATTTACCAACTTATTCTGGAATAATTACTTCAATAAATTCCAGTAGCTTCACAAGTGTGGGCACACCCTCGAAATGGAGACAACAATTCTGCAGTAAGGGGTAAATTCCACTACAAATCTTCTCCATAAATTACTGTCTCAGCAAGGATATAACAATTCCCTTACATCAACACATCTGGTCTTGTTTTTAATATATGCCAGAAGATTTTGAATGGATATTTTTGATGCAAAGTGATTTTTTTCCTCCGTTGTTGTTGTTATGGCAATAATTCTGACCTGTTCCTTTCTAAAACTATTTGAGAATCTCCACCTAGAAGGGTTCACCAATTCAAGACATTACTATCATATTTACTCTTGTATTAATTGGAAATTGTTTTTGCTGTCTTCATGGCAGTTAGAACAAACTGGCTGTCTTTGCTATTTTTACATCAATAGTGTGCCCTTGTTCTACAGTAATTATTTTATTTTTCAACACTTCTATATACTTTGGAAATGGTTTAGCTCTCTTTTGTGTAACTGGTTGCATTCCACACCAAGTATGGTCACCTATCATAGCATTAATTACTCCTCCTTGATGTTTTTCTAAGCCTTTTCAGCAAATAAATAATTATTAAAAATACGCAACTTTTTTCTTCCTGGAATTGTCATAAACATATTTAAATATAACAATGTGACAAGTATGCAATGAAATAAATGATAGCAAATTTTTTCCACATGTATCTGTCTGCAAGCATGCACATGTCTGTATGTGCATGTGTATTTTCCAGCATTAACACTGGTAATTATGACATTTTACCATCCCAAAGTCACAAATGTTAGTTTTAAGGAAATTGCATACAGAATGTTTCAAGAACATTTTTCTTTGATCAAAATTGATATTTTATTCAATCATTGAGCCAAATGAAAATCCTTTGCACAGGAGATGACTTAGAGCAATTAATAAAAAATAGATGGTGTTATTCAAATATGATCAAAAGGAAGAAGTGTTGGTATTGCATTTAAAGAAGACAAGGTGATATAGCTCTTAATTTCTTTACCTGAAAGTATTTTAGAGACTTGCTATTAGGGTGCCCATTCTTCTCCTGTAAGCATTTAAAACCTTCACAGGAGCAGAGGTCAATGACACACTTATATACCCTGAGATCTGAAGGACACAGGAAACTCCAGGCATATTTCAGAGGATGAAGGTGACAGCAGTGCAGTGTGAACTCCTCCATCCTGCCGTAATTTGGGGAAGCACGGGGCATGGAGCTTGGTGTTACATTTCCTGCTGATGCTGGGTCCCGCTTGTTCACCTCCTCCTGCAGCCAGAAGCTGCAGCGCTGCTGGCAGCCTTGTGCTCAAGCCTTATCATGAGAACTGCATCTGAATCACTTGCAAGTCACAGCTGAAAGGCTACAAGCTTCCTCACCCCGGGCTATGAGATATATGGAAGTGTTTAAACAAAGCTGATTTCAAAGGCCAGAGTAATGTTTGGTCCTGATCCTTTTGGCCTTAGTGCAACACCTGAGTAGTCATAAAGCCAAGTGATATAATGCATTTTGTATATCTTATCCAGTTTTACCACTTAAAGCAGTAGAATTAAAAAGCAATCAACCAAAAAGCAGTTCTTAATCACTACTCCTTGGTAGGGTGGGAAAGGGCAAGAGGAATGAAACCACTATGAATATCTAACTAGCCAGGATCTCATTAAGTGAATATGATCCTCTACAATGCTTGAACTACTGGCCCACCCCAGTGCCTTCAGGGAACTCCTCACATGTGGCCCTCATCACTCCACCCCCAAATCACTCCTGCCTCCTCTGGAAAAAGAGGTATTTGAGGGTGTGTCTGTCAGTAACCCCTCTCTCAGGCACCCCCAGGAGAACCTGTCACAGAAGGCAGGGCTTGCACAGCACAAGCCAGGGCTAAGAATCCTGCAGGGCTTTCTCCACAGGCCAAGAAGCATTCCCCAGAAAAAAAGTGGTAGAACTGCAGGTCTTTCTCCTCTGCACGGAGCTGGGATGTCCTCAGAGGACAGTGCACCACTGGACCGCAGACTGACATGTGAAATGGAGATAACTCGTCTTGCTTACAGATAACTTCTTTGGACCCCGATAGCAACACAGGATGACAGCACAGTGGATAATTGGCCCAGGATAATTTGTTCTTCACCGTGCTGTTCATTCAAACTGCTTCTCACCCTTGAGTTCGCCATACATTAGCTGCAGTTGCCTCAGGATGAGGACCCGGCTGGACCCTGGAATAAACACAAGTGCTAGGGACTGACATAATTCCCAACGAACCAAGGAGAATAGGAGACATCTGCCCAGTTTGAGAGGGAGTCTCTGAGCTTACAGAATGGCAAACAAAGTATTATTTCCCTTAAAATACCTTTACAGGAGATTTTCATACACATTTCCTAACCAAGGGTATATCACATAACTTTTACCATGGGAAGGGGAAACCCAGAGCATTCTGATAACCCAGAAAAACCTGTTTAAATCTTCTGAGCTTAGGGCATCTGCATATAAAATATTCTTAAAAGGTGGGTGTATGCACGGAACAACTACATCAGATTATACACACTTCCACCTCCTACAAAATTATATATGCAAAAGAAGGAAGCTACATGTAGAAGAGAGAACTACAATTGTCTGCATCAAGATAGACACAAGTTTCAGGAAATTATTTTGGCACGAGATTTGGAATGCTAAATTGAAATATAATGATAAAGCATAGAACCATGACACATCTTCAGTTTAGATAAGACTGCACAGGATAAAACTGTAGAATGGTGTTTTTAGACCATGGCAGGTGGCTATAGATTCCTGCCAGACAAATAACAGTTAAGAGACAGCAGCACTTAGAGAACATAAATCACACTCACCAATTGTAATATTCAGAAATTCTAACTAGTAAGACCTCGAGTTACTCTATGGGTGGGCAGAATGAAATAGACTTTGAAATCCATCAGGAAGTACAAGACTTAAAATATGGGAACAGGGCTGATTTTTTCATACTAATTGAAGAGCCTTCTAATTCTGCTCACAGTATCTTCTATCTTTCCCTCCTACTGAAAGGAGCAGCCACTCACTGGGAAACATGTGAAAACATGCTTCAGAACACTGTACACACAATACTTTGAAGTCAAAATTTACATTAGGAAGACTTTGATTTCAAGCAGAAAAACAAAAAGTTTCTTTCTAGTAAAGTGAATAGTTCTGTTTATTTCAACCAGCAGGTGTAGTGAGCAAAAAAAAAAAAAATAAACACAAGAATTCCATACGTTTTCCATGTTTTGTAACTTAAATAGTTCTAATGCCCAAGTAATTAAATTTAAAACTTACATATTTTGTTTTCCAGCATCTGTGTTGCTTGTTCAGTGATAATATTTTGCCATCCATGTCATAAACATAAGCATCTTCATTTTGTTTTGCTGTCAGCCTATGTCACTCACACATGAAGAGAAGCTTATAAGCCAAATAAAAATTTAATGCATTTTTAATAATTTTAAGAGATTTACTGGAGAAAGAAAAAGGAAAAAACTAAATTAAATGGAGGGATCACAATTGATTCAGAATTTACAATATACTGTATGTTTTTGCTTAAAAAAAGCAAGCATATTTTTAAGAAAGAAGTCCCAGACATAATCCCTGCATTTAAGGAAAATGTGTAGAGATTCTACCTCAGACAGAACCCACTTCTGCACCTACAAAACTGTTAGGATGTCAAGCTCAAGTCAGCTTGTGGTTTTCAGGAATTTTTGTGAGGATTTTGTGAGCTGGGAATTTTTCTGCTATGATCTGTTAGAGGAACTTGTATTTTATTTTGAATCGTCTTTTGAGGCTTTGGGCTAAGACACCTCCATAGGAGTTTGTATAACATCAGGGCATATGAAGAGCAATTCAATGAGAAAGAAAGCATCAGATTAGTAAAAATTCGGGCTTGCTCTAGTTATCACTGGTTTTCACTCCCTGGATAGTGAGAGATCAGAGAAAGGAACCCTTTGAAGAAAACTCAGCAGTCCTATCACTATGAGGACAGCGGGAGACTTCACAGTGTCATTTGTAGGAAATGTGGAAAAAAGAAGACCTCCAACAAAATCAATCAAGTCAAGACTTGTCAGAACTTGTATTTATTTTTGTAAGTAATGGAATTTTAAAGTAAAAAGGTGAAAAAAGGACAGTAAGAGATATTTAAGAACTATTCTTTTAAGTTAATTATCCTTTATGTCTCTACCTTCTAAGCTATTTGTAAAAGTACCAAAATCATTATCATGCAAGGAGACTCTTTTGATCCTTTTATCCCTATTGTACTGAAAAAAAATTTCCAGACATCAAAAAAGGAATATACTTCATATTAGTATCAACATAAAATTCTTACATATATCCATACCTACTAGCAAGTTTTGACAGTTGTCCATTTTGGGAGGCTAAAAATTTTATTAAGCAGAACTGGATATTTCCCTGATACAAAATTGGGCAAGGTCTCAGTTCCCTGGCACAACATAATTCAAGCAATGGGAAGTAGAGCTGCAAATTCTGCACCAGTTAGCCCTTAATGCAAAAGCATTTTTGCCACGTCTTTTTCTGTAGTGCTGGACCATGGTAGGCTTTATTCTGTTCTGACTTTCTGCTGCTTATTTTAGAGTTTCTTCAGTATTTGTATTGTAGTAATCATCAAAACATACATCCTCCTGTACATCCCCAGTGTTCTTCATGCTGACAAACATCTGTAAGATGCTTCTGATAATTTCAGACAACTAACTCAAAGAAGTTTATTTTTCTCTTCTGTTTGCCATGAAAGGAGGATCTCATTGCACTAGGGGCTGAGAAGGGAGAGAAGTTGCTGTGTCTCAGCTAAGCTGTGGTAGCTGCTCATGCCTGTTCCAAATGCAAACGTCAACCAAACAAAATAATCTAAGTCAAAGTATGTAGTAATGCTACAATCTGGCAGCATACACAGGGAAAATGATTTTGTTTCAACTGTTAATATTAAAGTCCAAGCTACTGGCTTCAAATGGATTAAACCCATTACAGATACTATAGCTGCCACTGTTATGTGAACTGTAGCAGCATCACCATTAAATGTGATTAAGTTAGGAAGTATTTGTAACAGTTACCACCACCTATTACAAAAACATTTGCAATTATTCGGAGGAAGTGCCACAAGCATTAAATAGAAATCCTAGCACTTTACACAGGAGACCTTGTGACGATTAAAGCCAGTCCCACCCTCAGCATGTCTGCTTGCAGCAGTCGCCCCTCTATGGGCTGAAATGGCTCAGCTGGACAGGTATGGAAAGCCCTGGTGAGCTGTATCCTTCAGACACTGCAGGCACTCCTGTCCATTACAGCAGCTCACTGAGATGCGTATTAGCCTCTTTGCACCTGCCAGAAAGGGAAGAGATGGGCTTTTGCTTCAGACCTCTGGGAGGTAGCATTTACTAGCAGCACCATCTAAAGCCAACACAGACATCATAAAGTCTGTTAGCTAAATGAAACTCATCTCACCATGCCCACCATACTGCAATCACACCTCCCAATGGCAACGTGTGGATAATCTCACATGTTATACTATTAAAGACCCTTTTATTTTGTGGAACTAAAATGGCAGAGCAATGGTTGGGCCCCACAGGAATACCCAAAACCTTTCTAGCTGATTCTGCTGTGGCAAACCCACATCAAGGGAGAAGCTGTGGTCTTTTCAGAGAAAGTGTTATTTAAGTTTCCTTCCTCTCTCCAGTCCCTTTAGAGTTAGCATGCAATTGTACTTTTCTCATTCTTTGTATTCAAGAAACTTTAGAATGTAGGGAATTATGACTAATAGCCCCATTTCCCCTGCCCAAAAGTATTCACAAAGAACCAGCCACATCTATCAAAAAATGTTTAAAAATCAAGCCAGACAATATTACAAATATTAGTTTAAATGTGATCTCAGCTGTATACTTTACTGCCTTCTAAAATAGCTGTAGATAAAACATCACCCTAACAGAGCTTTTAAATATTCTCAATGTCTCACAAAGCATATTTTACAAAATTTTTACAAAATAAATGAGCAAGTTTTCCAAACTCAATGAAAGTTACCCAGTCTTCAGTCCATCCCACAACTCCAGCAAGTGCTATTTAACCCACGCAGTCAGAACGGACTGATTTACATCCATTCTTAACAGCTGAGTTTAGGATCTTCTTTTCTTTCATTCTTATGTTGTCTCCCACATATATCAGCATACTTCACAAGCAAAAAGAATGGGCTGAATTTAATCCTCCAGAGGTACATCAAGTAAGTAAATTGTTGAGCATCCATAGTTTGAAACAACAGGAATGGCCAAGGTAATTTATATGGTAGGATGATACGTTGAATTTTCAAATAGTGATAGTTAGTTATGAAAGAGCCTTCACTCTTTTAAAAAGACACAATTAGCACAGATGAAGGAAAATTTCATTATGTCTGAATATCAGATATAAAACAATCTTTTCAAGAAACATTCAGCCTTGACAAAACACAAAATAATTTCACATGTACATGTTTGTCTATAGTAAATATTGTTTTTAATCATGAGGATGCAAAGATGTCATTCACCAGCACCCTATTCTGCTTAAGAGTGCTGACAAAGCACTTCTGGTGCACACTGCCATGGTGGCTTAGTAAACAAGGAGCTTCAACTGTCTGTTCCACTTCTTTGAAAGAATGGTCCTTCAAGGGGGATCTAAAACCAAGTCTCTGCCACTTTTGTGACAAGTTTGGCATTTTGATCACCTCTTTTTATGCACAGGTTAAATCAAGTGAAAGAAGCTGTGTGAGAAGAGGTTTAGGTTGGATATTAGAAAAAAGGTTCTTCACCCAAAGGGTGGTTGGGCACTGGAACAGGCTCCCCAGGGAAATGGTCACAGCACCACCCTGACAGTCCTCCAGAAGTGTTTGGCCAACTCTCTCAGGTAGGTAGTGTAGTTCTTGGACTGTACTATGCAGGGCCAGCAGTTGGATTCGATGATCCCTGTGGATGCCTTCCAACTCAGGATGTTCTATGATTCTGTGCTTCTGAAAGGTAGGTCTGGACAGAAGCCCCTGATGCACTGTTCCTGCCATCTCCATTGGGAGAACACAAGCAGTTAGCTGGGAATAGTGCAGTGACCTCTTGGAGGTGGGTCTCAAGTTCTGTGAGAGCTCATCTGTGTGGTTTTCAGCACTACCTCTCTTCTCTTGCATCCAGTGAGTCTTCAACTTCTACCAACTTGCTGCATTTTGTTTACATACCAAATTTCCTGGGGGTTGTTATCTTTGTTCTCCATGCCAGAAGAGAGAGAGAGGAAAGAAGAACCTTTGGCTATTTTTGCTGCCCTCCTTTCTAGAACTCCTTGGTCATGAAATATTTAAACTTTCTCCCACAAGGTATCAAACAACATTATCATTATCTTTAATTACAAACTAACCTGCCATATTTTTATAATTAAAGGGAAGTAAAAAACATGTAGAGTTTAACTGTAAGTTTCCATGGAAGGCTGTGGTTAAGTTAAATCACTTATTGGAAATACAAAATACTGTTCACAAAAGATGAAGGTGAAATGGATATAACGACAGACAAATGTGAATCCCAGCTCTAAAATGTAGTTGGGGCAACCATATCATGACATTAAAATACAGCTTGGAACAGAACTACATTTCTTGTGAAATAGGGATGAAAACTACTATTGGCACATCCTTAATTAAAAGGTAGCTATCAAAGCCTTTTAAACCAGAGATTACCAGTTCCCAAAATGTAAAGCTTGTGCTCTCCTCCTTCTATACAGTCTTCCAACACTTGTGTCTGTTTTGAAGTGTGTGTGCTAAGGAAGAGACACATGAAAGCTGTGGATATCAAAATGGCAACTCACACATAACATTAGCATGATTTTCAAAGGATTATAGATCCAGTAAGCAGGACAATTATTTATACTGATTCTGTCTGTTTCAAAGTGGTGTGACATGCTGCTCCCTGGGTGTCAGGCAGAAGGAGTCAGGGAGCACACGGTGTGCTGCACACTGCCCTTCCCGCAGGATGGCAGGAAGCACCTGCTCCCTGGCTCAGAGCAGATCCCTGCTCCACCAGACAGCCCAAGCCAAAGGCAGCCAATGCTCACTGCCCAGTGACCCAGGGCAGCATCTCTCCATGCAGGCAGGGCCCCAGGGCCCTGCACAGACTTGGGACAGAAGGATGAAGGGCTCTCTCCTGAGCAGGATATGAAGGCAAGCTGTTTTTCAGCAAAGGAGTCAGCACTCCCACAAAACTTTTGTGTGATCTGAGCCAGGCAACACTGAGCTTTGGCCAGGCTGAACCAGCAGGGCTGAAGGAAGAGCAGATGTGCAGACCTAATCTACACAGCGTGTTGGTACGGCCCCAAACTGCTGGCAATTAAGTCACTTTCCCATAGCTGGCTGAAAGATAAGCTTTTAAGAGCGTGAAAATGTTGTAGTAAATCATAGTGCCAATAGCATACACAAACATATTTATGGCACTAAGGATCCTAAAAGGTTCTTACATCAGAACATTTCATTTCATGTTGCAAAAGTTAGGGTCTTTATTATAGCACTTGCTGTTGGTAATATTCTAAGTCTCTGAGTTACTGTAACCTTATGCAAGGTCCAATACTTTTCAAGGTTGCTCTGCTGTAAGTCTTGCATGAAAATGTAGCACTAATCTGTAAATCTCTGTGCATTTTCATAAATACCGTAGCAAACCTCTTAATTGCAGATTATCATCTTAATGCAAACTCCAGTACATATTTAACTGTGTCCACCTGCCACTCTGCCCACTGACCTGTGCTAGAGATGTTTTCCAGTGATTTAGCATCTTCCACTAGCTTTCATTCTTAGAGTGATGTGTGGGCCACCATCAAGAAAAGACAGCAGTCATGAAGCCAAACTCTCTGTATGATGGGATTTGGCCTGTGTCTGCACACTCCTATCAACACATGGAGTCTAGGAAATAAGTGTATTTGAAATCACACAACAATACCTCAAATGACTAGTATTTGATACATCCAGACAGTAGTGGTGTTCTGAGGGTTCTTGAAGCCACACTTGTCATCAAGTATATCCTGAGCCCACTGCTGGCCAAAGATTTTCTTGGCAGCACAAATAGCATGAACAGTACTGGGCACTTCACCATTCAGGCAGGTTTACAGAACAAAGGCCTCTTGTTTTCAATCAGCCAAAATTCTAGCACCACCAAGCACAAAGTCTTTGAGTAATTAGATCTCTCGCCAGGTACAGTGCACAGCTTTGTGATGCAGGGTACTAGAAACAGGTTGGGCTCTCTGAATGAACAATGACCAGTTGTTCTGTACATTTATTGGGAGGTAGTAAGATCCCCCCTTGTCCCTTAGATATATGAGTCTCAGAGATATCAGATGTCCCATCATCGCCTCCTTACCAGTGTTTGTTCATTCTTTTTTCTGGGGCTGAATTTTATACATTTTATTGTATAAAATGCAATAATACTTATTCTTTATTTTTGAATTATTTATGTACATTTACCCAATAGAGATAGGAAGTGAAATAAAGAGCACACACATATAAAATGGTATGTTCTAGCTGTTCCCTTGTCCCAGTAAGGTGCTTGTTCATCAACACTGCTCATGTAGCTTGGAAAAATCACAGAACTAATTGCCTCAAAAATGTTCAGCAACATAAATTTTCTTTCTCCAACCAGAATATCTCCAGGCAGCTCTTCAGACAAACACTTGTTCAGCATGACAGAACTGATGGCAGCCTGCACATAGCCTGACAACATAGTATCAGTCAACCCACTTCTGATCATTGTTTACCTCAGAAGATGATGCAGCTATTAAAATCAGCACCTGGTGTCGATACAATGCCAAGTTCATAGGCAAACTTGCTTTTCTCTCATCAGCCCCTCACTGAATCCTCCCAGAGGAGAAGCCAAAGCTCTTGGCCTTTCTGCCTCATACAGAAGGAGACACTGCAAGAAAGTGCTGCTCTTTGGCTCTGGCTGTAACTCAGGTCATAGAGTGAAGTAAGACTGGGCATTGCCTTATGTGCTTTATTGAATTTAAGTTGTTGGCATGTTCCAAGCATTTTCCAGCATGTGAAAGGGAAGGTCAAACAGGTTCTTCCATTAGACTCTCTGTAAAGAAATTTGAATACTGGCACGATTTTGTTTGGCACAAAAGATACCTCTGTAGGAAGCCCCGTGCCTAACCAAGGCTGGAGAAGACAGTGTAGCTGCAGTTTACCAGAATAAGAGTACATCATAGCTGTAAAGAACAGGTACTTACAGCTGATTTGAATTACTTATTTTTCCTCATCTGAATAAATAGTGTACTGGGGACAGATATACAGAAGCTGATGAAATAACAAGTTTTATTCACTTTGAGAAAGCAAATACTGCAAAGATCAGGAATAAGAGCAAACCATTCTCAGAAATCCTTCCATACAGGTTTTTCCTGCAGTAGTGATGAGCGATACTTTATGACTCTTTCCCTGATACCAGTACACAATAAATATCATGAAGTCATAAGTGTTTTAGTCTAACTAGAATCTTTTGCAGAAAGAGTCCATTTCAGAACAGTCACTTTTGTACCATGGAGGATACAGGATGTCATATTCTAAAATACTGTGCTCAGTTTTGATCTCCAATTAAAAAAAAAAAAAAAAAAAAAAAAGTAAACAGGTTGGAGAAGGGCCACAAAGATGATCAAAGGACTGGGAAACCTGCCATTTGAGGAAAGACTGAGAGAACAGGGCTTGTTCAGCCTTGAGAAAAGAAGGCTTAAGGGAGACCTTATCATCATGTTCCAGTATTTAAAGCATGGCTACAAAGAAAATGGGGACCGCCTTTTTATAAGGAGTGTCATAGAAAAGATAAGAGGTAATGGGTACAAGTTACTCCTGGAGAGATTCCAATTGGACACAAGAGGAACATTTTTCACAATGACGAAAACAAATCGCTGGAATAACATCTCCAGGGAAGTGGATTGCCCAACCTAGGACAGTTTTATGATTTGGCTGAACAGGGTGCTGGGCCATCTTGCCTAGGCCATGCTTTTGCCAAGAAAGTTTGGACCAGATGACCCTTGAGGTCCCTTCTAACCTGGTATTTTATGATTGACTCTACGATTGAAAGTAACTTCTGACAGTGGGTGCCACAAAGCAGACTGGTTTTCAGAGTCCTGAGATCTCCTCTGTGTTCACCTCTCCTCACTCACAGGACCTGTTTTGTCATCTTCTTCCTCTTTTAGGACATACAGGTTCTCTACTGAATAGTTCAGTCTGCTCTGAGAAGAAGCAGGTGTTTCAAAAGACAGAGAAAAGGATGTGAAAACACAGAGAGTTTCAGGGCTCTGCTCCTTCTACTACAGAAAGGAGCCTCTGCAAGTAACATCTCTTCTGGCTTGCAGGAGAAAGGCAGAGGCAATGTAGGGCCAGATGCTGCAGGTTCAGGAGGAACAGAATAAACGATCCATATTGTGATCGCTGCAAACTGTTACACTGACATAGCAGCAGCACCTAAAATTTCTGAAAACCCTTGCTACTGATGATGGAGTTACCCTATAAATCTATTCCCATTCTGCAGCTTCTTGTAGACTGCATCTTCACACAATTCCTGCTTACAAAAGGAGTCCAGTGGGGCACAAGGCTTAATCTAGACATTTGCTGTGATTCTGTGGAACAAGTAGGAATCCAATAACTTATAGATCATGGCTAGTTATTACAACTAAAACTTAAAACAAAATCCCAAGTGTTGGTATAGAACAAATTTTCCATGTTTATTTTAGTATGAGAACTTGTGGGCATCAAATAAAACAAGGCATGAGGTCCAGAATAAACAAAAGAAGGAATTGCTTCATCCCACATAAGGTTAAGTTGCAGAACAACAGGGGCATTATCATGTTACTGATGGTTTTGGCCATGCTATGAAGTTCAGTTCATTCCTTGATAAAAGTGTATGTTTAATAAAAAAGTACATAGAATATGTCAGAAGCTGGGCTATATCACATAAATAATGGATCCACATTTCTACAGCTTATTGAGAGAGAGCAAATATATCACTCAAGAATAAACCAAGAATTAAAACACTTTGTCATGCAAGGCGATGTTCCATGAATAAACAGGCTTCTAAGAAATTACTTTTCTGTGGAAATTCAGTAAAGAACTAAAAAAAGCTACTCTCTCATCACTCATAACATGACTTTGAAGATATTCTTAGAACTTGTGATTGCTTTTCCTGAGTCATCTTCACTTAGTCTTTACAGTCTCTTGTTTTTTCCATTATTTTCAACTATTTTTTCATGTCTCATTGCTTTATAGAAGAGTACAAAGATCTTTAAAGTGAGGAAGATTGCAAAAATGTATAAAGAGAAAGTACACTAAAACTTTTCAAATTATGACCTAGGAAATGTGTGTTAAAGAGATACAGAACTCCAGACTAAAAACAGATGAATGTCAGAAGAAGAACATCTGCTTTGAAAAAAAGTTGGCAGCAGATCAGCTGAGCCTGATCTCTTTCGTAACCTCTGCTCTTTTGTTTATATTTTTCTTTATTCATTTGCTTTTTTTTATGGCTGTAGCTAATATGGAAGATTACTTAAGGACAGTAGGATAAAGCTGTGAATACTTTATACATGAAATACAGTTTATCATCCATAACCAGGAAATAGGAAAAAAAAAGAAAAAGACCAAATCTATCAACTCTTTCAAAGTAGAATACGTGAAAAAAAAAATGATGTATTGCAACTGGGACTGCAGACAATTGCTTAGGGATTAGATCTAGTTACTATTTTTTCTGAGACATTAATTCTGTTCAGATGTCTTCTTAATGGTAGTGCTATTTATTAAAGCTGTCTATTTAGGGGTGGTGACAGTCTGTATATCTTCTTGTCCTTAATTTCTTCAAATAAACCTACTCTTGTCTGGGAGGTGAAACTCAGCCAAAAATTACACTAATGCTGCTCTACAAGTCAGTTACTATATCATCATCTGAGGACAGGTTCTTTATGTCTGAATACCCAAAAATAACATGCAGGCTAGGCCTCAGTTCAGAAATATGCATTTATGTCTTATTGATTGTCTCCTACTTAAAAATATGGACATATAAGCGCTTTGCTGTATGGATATAGGGATGGAATTAAATCTCAACTCTCTCACCATTTGACTTTTGAATATGATTTTAAATTTATTAGTGACTGAGGTTAGGTTCTTGACTGCAGAGGGAGTAAGGGCCCACAGTTTGCAGTCATTCCATGAGGAACTTGAATTGCTCAGCACAGAAATTTGGATTTTTGTTTGCAGTATGTGTACTTTGGAATATAGGATTTGATGCAGGCAAGTACAGGATTTTTCATTTGAACAACTGAGGTGAGCTCCCAGATGCCAAAGTAATGACAAGCAGAGGAAATTAGATTTGTATCGTTAAGGTCTGATATAATTCTCAGGAAACTACAACTATTATTTGAGCATCTTGACTACTGCATTCCTACAGGTTCATGCTTTAACTAAATAGGTACTGCATCAAAGCTCTGGTATAAAAGAGTAGTTTAGAAAATAATTTCGAATAAAGCACTGACAAAAAAAACCCATTTCAAATAAAACACTGACAAAAAGAAGTCAGTAAATTTGTTTTTACTTTGTTCTTGATTACTTGTAGGGAAAATAAAGATTGACAGAGAGGGCTAATTCTGCTTAAGATTGGCAGGAAAAAGGGAAGACAAAGGGAGAAGTAGTACAAGATCTGTGAAATAGACCAAGAGTGTTTTATTTAAATGGGGAAAATTCTGAACTATGAAGTAAGAATAAAGGGCAAAACTGAACAAATGCTTGAAGATAGAAGTGAGGTGATGTGATTGGAGGGTCTCTATGATCAGACATGTATTTATAAACAACATTTTGTCTAAAATAAGAACATTCTTTTTCATTGCAACTAACTTAATGGTCTTTTAGAAATTATTTTCCTGAAGTTTCCTTAAGGGAATGCTTCTGAAACTTTGTGCTTTGATAACAACTAGGCAGATGGCCAGCTATGATTTGTACCCTGGATCACCGAATTGCACATCTCAGATTTGTTTCTCCATTCCCTTTCTTTCCACTAAGCGTGATTTCATTGCATCTTCTATAAAGCAGTTAGAATTGGATTTGGAGTTTTGGGGTGTTCTTTTTTTTTTCTGCAAAACATGACATCTCATGGATGAAAACTCAGTATGCTTTAAGAGTAAAGGCTGGATAATAAAGTGCTTTGAAGAGTAGGGTGTGCTACAAGGTAAGTATTTTTTCTTTAAAGTAGGATGACAATTCAGTGTTCCAAAAATATCCACTGGCTTCTGAAATACAAATTACAAAATCATTAAATCAGCTACATGAGCAATACTTCTAATCAAGCTTCAGCAGCCTTGGGGAAGTCAATTCATTGACACAACTCCACCAACACCTCTGGAAAGTGCTAGATTATTAAACTTTGCAGGCTGGTGCAGAACTTCACCCACCCTAACAGGCAGAAAATCACAGTGGACTATTTCAGTACAAGTGAAAATCTCTATGTAGAAGAGGGGAGAAACTTTGTGATCTCAGGTAATGAAAGAATAAAAACAAAGACACGACAGAAGCTTCTTTTTTTACTTCTTGGAGGTCTGTGAGCAGAGGTAAGGGCTCTGAAACTTCAGTGCACAGTAAAGTGAGAAGCACCCTATTGCCCTAGGGATGCTTGTTATTCTTATTAATCTTCAAGAACACTTTCAATACAGAAACTTTTGAAGATTCAGAACCAGCTTATTTTGGTTTGGAATTCATGCAGAATTGCTTTGCATCATTTCAGGTATGGTATTGCAAGCAATTGTTTTTACATTATTCTAAAGGGAGAGGAAAACATACTGAGGGGAACTGGATGGCCATACAGCATAAACTGAAATGATTCCTTCGATTTAATTTTAGCTAAAACTTACAAAACTGAGAACCTAACACAGTGAGAAAAAGTAACTTGCCTCCAGTCATAGCCATATAACAGAACCAGGAATAAAACCACAATTTCTGACTCCCAATCACAGGTAAATTAGCTATTACTTCCTACAGCATGCATCTACATTATCCTTGAGGAACACCTCAAAGCCAAATTCCCAACCTTTCACATTATCAAGATGTGGCAATGCCCGTGAGGCTTCCCTTAGAGTGATCCACCTGATGAGCCAAGAACTAAAAATCTCCATTTTGCTTAGATCTTAAGGTACTCATAAGGAAACAAGTCAAAGCTGTCTCCTATGAAGACCCACAGGGGAAAAAACCCACAGGCAAACTACAATAAAAATTCAGGACCAAAGACAGGTGAAACAAATCTGTTTTCTACACCCAAATCATGAGGTCAGAGACCTGCTATTTCAGAACTCATAAATGGCAGACAGCATTTTGCTCCCTGAAAGTCAAAAACTAATGGAACTACATACAAAGCCAGTATTAACTAGGGCAAGTTGTGCTGCAATTGACTGAGCAGTGTTGCAGATTAGGGTGAGTCTGATGACACACTAGGTGATAACAGCCAACCAGTTTTTCAGGAAATGCCAAAGGGTCTTGATTTTTCTGCCTAAAGGTGCTGTATCTGAAGTTCTTAAACATTATGACTCTCAAGGAGCTTGCAAGTGCTGAAGTAGGAAGTGGGAGTAGGTATCAGCAACACCTGGACTAACAACAGCCATGTGATACAGCAGGAACAGGATGTTAGCTTTTATCAGGATGGCAATGCAGATAATGCAGGAGGTTGGATTTGGGTATTCTAAAACATCTCTCCTGACCACAGGACTGACTTGCCTCATGGAACAATATCCCCCAGTGCTTTAAGAGAGGGATGATCAGCATTTCTGACACCACTGGGACCAGGATAGATAAGCATTGCTTCAGAGATAGCGCTGGTCTGCCATAAAAGATTCTGAAAATGGCCTTCCACCTCTCTAAATCATCATCTCACCACATCGTCAGGAGACAGCAGCCACAGTAGATGTGCATGATGAAAGCTTGTAACTGCACCAGTGCAGCTTGTGTGATATTTATAATAGGCTATCCAGCATTTATGCCACACCTAGAAAGGCTGCAGCTAGCACCAACCATGGCTGCATGGCCAGGGAGTGGGCTGTAACAATGGCACTGCTTTTCCTGTGATGATTCCTGACCTCCCCTCTGAATGCCTGTTGCAGCTCCTGTGTATTGAGGGAAAACAAAGGGAAGAGCTGCAGTGAAGAGTTGCAGTCAGCACGTGTATAAAGCAACATGGTAAATCATTTGATGTATATGATACAAGTACATAAGGCATGGCTTGAATATTAGATATATTAAATATGGATCAGGGGTACAAACCCCTTTATTTGGTTTGATTGCTTCTTCCACAAATAATTTTTCCCAAGATTCAGTTACATTAAAGAAACCAGAAAGTTCCTATTTCTATCAACTGACTATCTTTTATGGCTTTGACCCAGTTAAGCCCTGGCTACAAATAGCAGCTTTGGATCTTGTTCTGTTTCCCTAAAAATTCTTAAAGAAGAATCTAAGAGCCTGAGATCCTCGTGAGGTAAAAAGAGAAAGATAAATCCACTAAATGTTTCTCAAGCAAGATCCTGTCTAAATTTAGAAAAATTTAAGCAATTAATTAGGCAGAGAGCATCTCCGTCTGCAGGGCTTCAGGGACGCCTCTCTGGTTTCACACAGAAATCACAAGTGCTTCTTCCAGAAAAGCTTTTTGATACCTAGAGAGTGAGTAAACAAAAACCCCAGTTTCAGCAATTTCTCTTCCTACCCCAGTAATTTCAGTGATTGGAATCAAGCATCTAGAGAGAAACCTGATGGATTTCAGACCACTTGTGCTTGAATGCCTCACTAGGTTAGTGACTATGAGAGAAAGCATGAGCTGATGATCAAAAAGTGTAAAAGTGAAGTGCCATTTTAAGTAGGTTCTGTTTCTGGCTCTGGTCTATTCTGTGCTTTATACAAATCACAATCTCCTTCATTTTATGTAAGGAGAAAAAATCATTATCAGCTTTTGGAAAAATATTGAACTATAGACAATTTTTGTTATTATTGCACACATCTGGTCAAATTTTGAGGAGCTATAGAATAGGAAATAGCAGATAGTTCAGGCTGAGAGGCTCCACAGTGAAAAGTAAATGCAAAATGCAATGCTCAAGCTTTAGCAGGTTAAATTGGCAATAATTAACCTTATTTCTCTTTTTCATATGTGTGAAAGAAAGATCAAAGACCTCTAATAAACCATCAGAACTTGCTTTATTGCTTTTTCTTCCAGAAAAATAAGAGATGCTTTCTGTGAAGAGCGTTGTTCTTAAAGCACCATTGAAATTAAAGGGGTTATTTTAGTTCTGCACAGCCTGCTCCAAATTTTATTTCAATACAGTTTCATTTTTTAATTTCCAGTTTTACAAAGCTACGAATGGAGTCTTATCAAAAAACTTTCTGGTGACAAGAGGGTCGTATGTCAGAAGAATGCAAATTTATGTTGAAACAGAAGTAAGCAACCTGGATAATTTTCTTTTCTTTACAATAGATTGAAGTAGAAATTAGAGAAAGAGAGAAATATGTGGTTGGTTCATGGTTTTTTCCAGCAGTGTATACCCGAAAATCAGATTCATTACCCGCACCAAACTCCTCTGTACGTGCATCGTCTCTTCTCCATCTCAGTTACCAGGACATCTCTCAAAGGCCTGCCTGGATAGGTGACCCAAACCAATGTGTAAGCTCCGTTCAGCTAGCAACAAAATTACACTCTTCAGCACCCTGTGTAAGGTTCTGGAGTCTTTCTGGAAATGTTCCTTGCCACCTCCGGGCAGCGGCGCGCGCAGTGCTCCACGCCACCAGCAGAAGGCTCCCTATCCCACGGAGTGCGGCCGGCAGCGCATGGAGCGGGGAGGCTGCGGCTCACTCACACCCCGGGAGCGCAACGAGGGATCCCCGCCAGACCCTCCATCGGCTCTCCCGAGCCCTTTATCCGCTGATTGTTCGCTTTTGTGTTAACGCTTAAGGCAACTGTGTCTAGCATATTGCCTCTTTTTGCTTTTGCCTTTTAAATGAATTCTCCGTCACTCGGTGTGCAAATATTTGCATGTGTCTAGCAGCTGACAGGCTCGTATCACTTTCATCTGCACGTGTGGTATGCCCAAAGTGTGGGGTGTACATGGACGGGAACTTCAGTGACATCTTCAATACGCCTGGTTATCCTAAAATCCATTCTGCTTGATATTTGTATGTTTTATTAACAGCTGAAGTACAGGGGGCTGAATTAACCTCCGTGCCAACAGCTAACTTAGCCTCAGATCACAGAATATGAAATTCAGTAGTACATTTCTTCTGCCTCTCCTCTGCACACTGCAAGAGAGAAAGTCACAGCAGCCTTGAGGCTTCCCCTGCTCAGCAGGGCTACACAGGGTTCTCCAGGGATCCTCGGGACTATGACCTGAGGCAGCAGAGAGAATCCCTGTCCGTGTACTTTTGTGCCCCCCAAAGCCTACCCCTGTGGGAGTGCAGTGGTGACCACTTCAAATCTACTCTAGCTAAAAAAATGCCTTTACGCTGAAAAGGGCTTCTGTGAGTTACTTATTGCAGCTTTACAGCTCGTTTACGTAAAGGAATCACGAGCCACAGATGAATCAGGCTCAAATAAAATGATTTGCAAATGGCCACACAGTAAGCAGCAGGGAGGATGTGAGCCAGGGACTCAGAGCATGCCCTATTGTGCTTGGTTCTGCCACTGCAAAAATCCAATAGCAGGGTGCATTTTGTCTGCTCCAAATGTCGACAAATAGACAAACAAAAGTAGTTTTTTCTCGTTTCTTACAGCTGCTTAGCAAACCGACCTTCCTATCTGACTTTCAGAACTTCATGGAATATTGTGACTTCCTTTTGCAGGCAAAATTATAAAGCATCTTTTAAAGAAAACTTTATACCTACACTATTCTCCCAGCTCAGGAGCAAACTTAAATGTAGTGAAGGCTTTGAAGTGAGCCCTGGGTTTGTTACAATGGACTAACCTGATTAGAAATCATGCAAACTCTTGCTGCTCTTTAGCTGCATTCCCCCACAGGCTGTATTACAGCTCTCTAACCAGTCCCACAGCATTGAATGATGTCATGGGATCTGCAGCTCAGCGAGATGAAAGGGATAAAGCGGAACCCGCTGGCACTGGGGAAAGCTTCCAACACACAATCCACAACACAGCTTGGGAACTCAAAAGCTACAGATCCAGCCACTCAACCCCAAGCATTTCAGAATCGTGTGCATTCTCCCAGCGCAAGCAAAAGGGGGAAAAGAGCTAGTGCAGAGCACTGAAAGGCAGAATTTGAGTGCGACTACCTGCTGGAAAACGAGCTCTTTTTCCTCGCCAAAGCACTGCCTTTGATGTACGGCAACTGATCACTGATCAGATTACAGGCATTTGGTCTCAGTGCTCGTCTGCCTTTGATCTGCATGGTTAATTTTATTTTCCCGGATTTGGAGTTTCGTCTGGGCTTGTGCTGACATACTTTTTTTTTTTTTTTTTTTTTTTTTTTTTTTTTTTTTTTTTTTTTTTTAAGGAGGTAAAAGCATTTAATACAGAAGCTCCGGCAGTGTGAAATTAAGCTGCAGAAACTCTGGCACTGGAAAACTTCATCAGACAACAGGTACTGAATTTTGGGGTTTTTTTTTCAGTTTTGTGTTGCAAGATTTTAAGAAGTTATGAAGTTCACATAACCAATAATACTACACATGATTGTGTGTACAAAGTTCAAAAGATTGTTTATAATTTATGCAGTGTTTTGTTCTTGGAGAGAATTATATTGAGAACAGACTATCTAAAATAGTAGGTAGAAAACTGAAGCAAGCCCAGCATTTTTCAGTGCTTTGGGGGTACATAAGATTTTAGGTTGCACTGCTCATTCATACAGTCTATAGTTCTGTAAATTTATGTTTGAATTCATGTATTACATGACTCAGGGGAGTACTTATTTTCTAAGGAATAACCAACCATATCTCCTACACACTGTAATACTTGGTTTGCTCTCAGTGCATTTATTAAACTGTGTCTTTTTCAAATAACACTTTTAAGCTTATAGTTCCATACCTAAGCTTATAGTTCCATACCTAAGGAAAAACATCCACTTTCCCAAGTTATTAGAACTAAATTTCTAAACATAACATCCTTATACACAAAAGGAAATGGTTTTATTTTAAGATTGAAGAGATTAAAGTTCAGCTGTACCATATGAAATCTTGAAAATAAAAGTAATCTTTTAACCTGATGATTGAAGTTTCCTCTAAGGCGTTTTAATAAATATATTAAAGAAATCTTAGGTTTGTCTAGAGCCAACAGCAAGATTTACTGAACTCTGTAGGAGTTTTGCTGCATTTTAGTGATGCAATTTCCATTCACAGTGTTTTGAATTCTGTTCCTCGAACTCATATTTAATAAAGGTATTGTGTTGAAGAAATTTTAAGACATCTACTCCAGAAATTCATTAAAAGGAAACAGTTTTTTGAAGGTTTAGGATTATTCACAATTTTACAGTTTTAAAGGGCCAGATCTTTGTGTGAGTTTGGGCCAAATCCATGAGTGTTCTGTGCCTGCATCTGGAGTCAGACTGTTAAAATAAGACTCAAACTTCTTCTGTAGTATTTAAATTTAATTTAGATTTTCAGAAGAACTTAGAACCCATAATTGGGACCAGACTTGCAAACATTCCAGACACTGAGGTCTTTGAAGATCTAGTCTTAATGGTGGCTAGTAATACTGACACATATTCTTAAGTCTAAATTTAAGTGTATATAAACCTTAAATACATTTATTAACAATTTGCAACTAAAAGCCAGCATAAATTACAGCTGTTCAGCATCACTTGAAAACTATTATTTGAGAGGTCTACCAGTCCACAGGACCTTCAAGATGTTCATATTTCAGTATGCACCATAGTGCAACATGGAAACCCAAATTTTAACAGTCTGCATCTGAGTAAGATGAAGTCATCAACACTTCCAGATAAATGTAGTTAGCTTTCATTAGTCGGTCTGCAAATTTTGTTTCTTCTAATTAAAATTATATTTGTATATATAAAACTTCAATTTACTGAATGTCAAGAGATAATATACCAGACATAGATTAACTGGGCCTGTCTTGGTATAATTTAATTTTCTATGCCACCAATTAATTCATATTCTCACTTAACAAGTCAATTATATTATAAGGAAAGTAATTAACACTGTATGAATAATATGTGTATAGCTGTCAAGGAAGAATATCATTTAAGGCATAACCAAAGCAAAATTTAGTATTTCTCCCTAAGTAAAAATGATGTACTGAAACATCCTGAAAAGATGTCTTTATTTATTAATTCTATGCTTCACTGTTGAGCTTCTCTGCCTTTCCAGCCCCCTCTTGATTGTTGCTTGTATTCCAATATGTACATTTATTTTCTGAGGAAAATTGTTTCTAAACTTTACCTCTGCTTGGTATGAAGTAGAAAGGGAAGCAAATTTTCAAAAATAATGCAAGGAGTCTTTTTCCTCAGAGGTTAAAATAGCTATGCAAGTCTCACACAATTAAGCTATCACTACAAGGATCTGACCTATCACACAAATGGGTGAAGTTCCACACAGAAGGAACACTGGTTAATCAGATAGATTACACTGTTGAGTGGGATTTGCATAGATAACTATTTGCATCTTTTGGGCCCTGAAAATGCATTTAAGAAACAAAGTTTTTTTCATTTTGTAAAAAGTCCCCAGGATTTTAGGTGATCTCTTTAGATATTTAAACAAAGATGGGCGTCAACACAATTAAACTGAGAAATATCTCTGCTTGTCTGTAAGTGAGGCTGAAATGAAAGCACACTTGAACACATTCAAGCATGGTGGGAAGAGGGTTTTCAGCATTTTTGTTGTTTTAAATAGCAGTTCTCTGACAGTTTAGCCTGTCATTGATCTGACTTTTAAAGATTAAATAGTAATAATTCTTGGCACTAGTAACTTTGCTTTCACTAAGAGCTGTATAAACATTAATTAATCCTCAGGCTTAAGCCTTCAGAAACAACAAGTTCACAATGCTTTTTCAAGCAAATCTGACTAGGAAACTCACAAGTATATGATTTATTTATTAAAATAGCTTGAGAAAATTCTGATTATAAATAGAGCCATTTCCAAACAGTGTGCCTTAGATAACATCATAAACATATCTTAAGGTTTGTAATAGTTAAGATTATCAAAAGACATTGCACAGTTATACTGACATCAGTTTCCAACAGCTGTCATAACAAGAGTAGATCTATCTCCCAGTTGACTGAGGGAACTGTGTTAGCATTTGAGATATGGAGATAACAACTTCCTATTGCTGTACAATTTCTGCTTCCATATCAGATATGTCATGCAACTTAGTCTTATCAAAGGGGTCAGCTGAATCTGCTTTCCAAATATTTCTTTTTGCTTTCTCTGTTGTAGTGAGAATCTCTGTACTAGTTCTGACAATTCACTTCTTCAATTTCCCGAGAAGAATCATAATTTAAAACAAAATAAACACTGCAATTTTTAACATCTTTCAATGATGCATGGAACAAATTCATGCATTTTACATTCAGAGGAAAGATTTTACATGCTACAACAAGGACTTGAACGTTTAAGTTTCAGTGTTAAAGACAACATGTTGCTCTGAGCTCATTAGCATAGTAACCCACTGTCTGATCAAAGTCTTAATGTTTCTTTATATGGTAATCCTGAGTGTTTAGTCAACACTTCAAGAACTCTGGGATATTTTAATACCTTTGTCTAACTATACTACTCTAAAACAAGTATCTGAAACATACATGATGATTCTACTAAGAAAAACTCGCACAATAATTTCACTGGTGGCTCCAGAAAACAGATAACACACAAAAGATTGTCTGTAAGTAGTGAGGCTGTGTACAATGCTCAGTGCTGTGCAGCAGCTGCTATTCACAACAGATGCACTGCTGTCGCGCCGCAGTATGCCATTCCTCACTGACATTCCAGCCTCTTGCAGAGCTCCTCCTGGCAAGGGTCCTGAAGCAAAGATCTTCTTTGAAGGCCCTTTAGAAGATAATTACATGAAAACCCCTGTACATTCTGAGTTTGTTTGGGTTTTATAATTAAAAACAACTAGGTCTACAGCAATAATTTCTCTCTTTGCATACAACTTGCTGGATTTCAATAAGCACTCCTTGTTTTTAGAGAAGCCCGTGTGGCTGGTGATCTTCAAAATTTTGTCTGTGAGGAGCTCTAAAAATTCTGCTTCTTTGAAAATGCTCTACCTCCCTGTATAAGCATTTGTTCATTTTTTCAGGGCCTAAGTGAATTCCCTGTGTTTCCATACAGTTGTCTAGACTGTAAGTGAATCATTAACCTTTTCATTAGAAGTAAAACTAATGACCCGAAATCCCTGCAGCAGCAGTTCTTTTACCAAGGTCTCCAAGACTGGTTTCACCAATGCTGGAGCATCACTAACTTCAGAAAAGCTCCTAATTTGTGTCACAGTAATTAGCAGTAACATCTAACCTCACAACTGTGGAAAATTTACTGTGCGTGAAGGGTTGGATTTCTCCATTTCTCCATGGATACTGGTATTTGGTAACGACACTGTGTTTACAGCAGGGTAACTTATTATCTGCAGAATGGATAAAATATTTCAGGCTCTGAGCTAGCAGGAAAAAACAAAACAAAAAACCAAAAACAAACAAACAAACAAAAAACCAACAAAACAAAACAAAACCAAGTACCTTGGAAAGGAGGGCTTCAGAAAGAAGAATTTGCAGTGTGTTGTCAGAAGGCCTCCATCATGTTTTTTGGGCAGGAGAAGTGGAAAGGGCTTTGCTGAGTTACAAGGACTCATTGTTCACTCACCTGAAACAGTGGCTAAAGGCCAGTGCCTTTAGAACAGCCCAGCAGCCATAAGCCTGAGCTCCCCCTGAGGGGGATCAGCAATGCCAAGGCTGGAGTCCCAAAGCCAGGCAGTGTCTGGAGGCAGGGGTGGGCACAGGAGTGCCCTGCTATCCTGTCCTTCTGGTAGGAGGAAAGGGACACCAACTCCTCACTTGTGATTCACACTGGCTTTGCACCATTGGTACAAGGCACACACCCCCACTCACACCCTCCCACTGCAGACACATGGCACCATCCACCTGTCCATCCATCTGTCTGTCCATCCATCCATTCATCCACAGACCCATCCATCCAGCCAGCCAGCCATCCATCAGTCCATCCATGCACCAATTCTATCCATCCACCCATCCATCTGCTCATCTGTCCATCCACCCATCTATCCATCTGCCCATCCCTCCATCTGCCCATCCATCTGCCCATCCATCCATCCATCCATCCATCCATCCATCCATCTATCCATCCATCCATCCACCCATGAATCCCTCCACCCATCCATCCATCCATCCACCTGTCCGTCCATCCATCCACCTGTCCATCCATCCATCCATCCATCCATCCATCCATCCATCCCTCCATCCCTCCATCCCTCCATCCATCCCTCCATCCCTCCATCCCTCCATCCCTCCATCCATCCCTCCATCCCTCCATCCCTCCATCCATCCCTCCATCCCTCCATCCCTCCATCCCTCCATCCCTCCATCCCATTGGCTGCGGGCGCTCAGCTGACGGGGCCGGCGGGGGCGGGCGCGGCGTTGCCGTGGTGACGGGGCGGGCGCCGAGGGGCGGCGGCGGCGGCGGTGAGGGGGAGCGCTCCTGGGCCGGCCGGGGCGGCCGCAGCCGTGGAGTGGCAGGTGGGTGCGTGCGGCAGCCGGGCGGGCCGAGCCCCCGCCGCCGAGCGGGGCGGTCCCCGGGGGAGCAGCGGCGGCTCCGGGCACCGCCGCCCCGAGGCCGCCCCGCCTGGCACCGACCCGCGCTCCGGCCCCGGGGCCCGCGGTGCGCGGTGCGCGGCGAGGGAGGGAGGCGATGGTGGCGAGCCCCCGGGAGGCGCAGGCTGCGGCGGCAGGGACGCGGGGCTCCGCCGGGCCCCTTCCTCCCCGCGGCGGCTCCGGCTCCGGCTCCGCCGCCCCGACCGCCCCCGCCGGGAGCGCGGGCACCGAGCCGCGGCTGCTGCCGGGGGCTTCTGCAGGTCCCGACAGCCCGGTGGTGAGCGGCTGCTCCGAGCCCCGGAGTGCGGCGGGCAAAAAGCTCTTGAGAGCTGGGCTTTCATGTTCGCGAGCGCTTCTCGCGTCTGATGCTCAAATAAGCTGCCGTTTGCTTCAAACAATTTTAGAGCTGGAGTTGAAGGAATAGGAACTGCTTTTTCTTTTGGCTGGTAAGAGGTTTAAAAGCCCCAGTTACAGTTCGGTTTGTTGAAAAAGTTTTGATTGTTTGACTTCCTTTCCTGATGGCTGTCCCTATTAAATCTAACCTTGGACCAAAAGCTTTACCTGATGTTCGTGAAAAATCTAAATACTTATTTACCACCTTTATATTTACAACTACTTTAGATGGATGCTTTTATCAAGTTTATGAAGTGGTCCAGTAGCATTTAATATAAGTGGCAAATTGATTCCATCTGTAGGTAGGTTTCTTAACTACTGCAAAATCCCTTTCAAGCACACCTTCACCATCAGGTATAAAGCAAGTTACTTAGGCATGTTACCTGGGAGCTTGTTACCATGAGAGAAAAGGACGGGGTATTTTGGGTGGGGTTTTTTGTTGTTGTTTTTGGTTCGTTGGTTGTTTTTTTTCTGTTTTCTTTTAGACCTAGAAGTAAGCTTCTTTATTAGTTTACTAGTGAGATGCTTAACATGTCAGTTAAGGAGGTAGCAAGTCACTTTCTCTCACTTTCAACAACTTGCAATCCTAATGATTGAGAATGGTGTGAATGAAAGTAACTAATGTCTGTGGTTTTTAAGACATTGCATGCCGTCCAAAACTGCTCAAGGCTGCCTGGATAAACGTAGCATATTGGCATTGCAAGGTGTATTAACTGTATTAACCAGCCTAATGCTTTATAATTCATGATCTCTAAAATCACTTTGGAAAAGAACTATTAGTATATTTTGGTGTAAGTGAGGTCTGGATATAATATTGGCATTCTCAATGTATTGCTTATTCACATATCTGAGTACAAAAGTACAGGTGTATCTTGGCACTGAGCTTTCATCTAGAAAACCAGTGTCTCCTAGAACTTGAGATGATTGAGATGTATTAAACAGAAGGAGCAAGCTTTGCTTTTTTTTTACCACAGTTTTGATGTTGTGTGAGTAGGCTCATCAACTTTGGAGAGAGTGGGAGTTCCTGTGTGAATCACAGGCTCTGATCCTCTAAAAATTAGCTTTCTGTGTAGGAGAAATATTGCCGTGTTGCACCTTTGTTACAATATTTCACTCTAATGTCTAATTAATGATAAGCTGAATATGTTGAAGAACACAAATGATAAACTGCTTTATCACCATTATTCCTGTAAAGACAAGTACTTCAATTAATGTAACTTGAAGCATGTGGTACTCCAAAAGAGCTCAAATATTTCCTGCCTGTGTCATGTGGCCCTGTCATCTTTTCATCTGCCTCGGCCCCTAAAATACATCAAAGTGTTTTTGATCACCAGCAAGGTTCTAACTTTAATCTGCTACCTTTGTCTTTACAAAATTAGAAATAAATCCATAGGTTCCTAATGTCGTACAATTCCATGTATGGCAGTTTCGTAAAGTACGGATCTTTTCAACGTGATATTAAATGTGATGAATGTAGCTGACAATATGGAGGTTTTCCCCCACATTTCTCAGAAAAGCTGGAGCAAATGTGATCAGACAAGACCTCATTTAATTCACAAAGGGGAAGACTACAAGGGTTGTGGGCAGGGTGTAAAGGGAAGGTGTTCTAGACCTGTGAGACAGAAATAACAATGTGCACCACTGTAGTGGAAGTTCTTGTCCCTAACTTGCTCCCTTTCTTTGTCTTTGTCATTGCAGCAGCATAAGTGCTTTCCCTTCTCTTGTTTCTTGCCCCTGGGGCACTGACTCTGCTAAAGCCATCTGCCACTCCTTGTTTTATTGCGTGCAGTTGACAGCTGCGGGTGGGAAGTAGGTGGTTAGAAAAGAGCTAAGACCCTGTTTGTTAGATACCAGAGACCTCTGTTGGCAGTAAGACAAGATGGTTATATTTTCATCCCTCTTTTTACCCAGAACTTCTCAGAGTACTCTGGCAGTGTTACAGAGCATATGAAAAGTGGTCATCAAGTAAAAATATCAAATCAAATATGGGAAATTTTTAAGACCTGGTTGTGAATTAACTGGGAATTCATGACTTCAGGTTAAGTGAATGTGAAGTTGGGACTCTTCACTGTTTCTAAAGTCTCCCTTAGAAGATGGATGATGTTGACTTCAAAGTTTTGATGCGTCCTTGTCTGAGAAACCTGCTAGTCAGCCGTAATTTAGTCGAGCTGCTTTGATTCTTGAGGTGTCTTTTACAGTGGAACTTAAAAGTTTTTGGCAAGAAAAAAGAAATATTTTTCTGGCATGACTTTGAAGTAAAATGATGACTACTATTCAAGAAAGCTGTTAAATGTTAGAGTAGATTTTAGAGGGCAATGGATTCTAGAATCTTAAAAGGCTAGAAGTTCTTACTTCCACAATTCATTTATAACATGTTTCTAATTTATTGTTTGATATTGCCCTCTTTATGCATATGCATAGTAGGCCCCAAATGACCTTAAAATTATGCAACCGCATTTCCTAATGCAAGTTCTCTGGTCTGAGTTCAGTACGTTACCAGCAGTGATTGCTTTTCCCTGAGTATTTTAGGCAAGCATATTACTGTTAACCTAATAAGATGTATTTAGAATGATTTAGTGACCTGAAAAAGCTCTGCCCACAGGTTTCTTTCTTCTAATAAAATTGAGTATAACTGAACTTGGCATTTTAAATATCAGTATCTGGACAAGAGCAAATAGTCTTTAAAGATTTGGAACCTCTGTTTACTCACCCACGTTTTAGAGGCAAAAAAAACTTGTAATAACTTCCTACTTGAAAGCATGAGGTGAGAGCATGCTGGTGTCCAACAGACATCAGTATAATGCCACTTGATATCATGAGAGAAGAAATTTGCCCAATGGCAACCTATTATTAAATGCTGCAGTCTCTGCTTTTTAAGCAGGACTTTTGACCAAACTAGAGATGGAAACAGGAAACATGCAACTGATACGGTTATCTCTCCTTGGGGACTTGTGTCCAACACAATGAGTTATTAATGTGCCAGAACCATTAAGGTGCTTTTCAATTATTTTTATCAAAGTGTCACCATCAAAGAAACATCTTATTTCATTTAGAAATGGTTATTTCTTGTACACTGGCTCATTTCTTTCTCACTTGTTAGTCAGTATGTAGTCTTTGGTATTGTTTTGGTAAGAGTGGTGACAGTGGGGACAATGACGGCATGATAGAGTACCACAGGCATCCCTTCATGTCTGCTGAAGGCATTTAAATGCGTTTTAGTGCTACTGAAGTGCTGTGAAGTTTAAGGTCCATAGGCATGCAAGCTTCTTTTGGAATCTTTGTTGATTATAGAGAACACATTGTACAGAAGGTACTTCATATCCTAGGCCTAAAGCTGTAAGATCTCATGAAACTTGTGATGATTGGTCAAAAAACTGAAACTTAGTTAAGTGTTGGAGAAGTCCTTGATAGTTTGATGCCAGTTATAAAACACTTGGTTTTGAAAATTTACTCTGCGTTATGGAACTCTTGGTGGCTGGACTTGCCAACACTGTTATGAAGACAGTAGATTTTCTTTTAAATAGAGAATATTTCACAGCTGCAGTCAAATTTCACACCTAAGTGAACAAAATGTATTTTGGGACAGGATGGTATACCTTATGCTTTTTATGTTCTAAAAGTATTTGAGGTGCTTGCTACAAGAAGATCATCTTATAACGGGGCAATTCTAAAACTGAAATACAAGGCGTCAGTATGACCAGCAAGATTTTTAATGCCTTTTGTTCTGTACTGGCATTTGATTTTTATTCCAGTTATGACTCCAGAATACTAAAAGATGAAAATATGTAATTAGCTGTGTTTCAGTATTGATTTTGATAAATTGAACGTATTATGTTACGGCTCTGTATTTTAGGTCATTAGGCTTAGTACAGCTCCCCAGGATTTTTTGTACTGAAAATTCTATGTCAAACTTGACACAGAAATATACAAATATTATAATCTTCAGTTTCTTTTTGGTATGTTTCACATCTATTTTCAGAAGCAAAAGTAAATATTGAAACTTAAAATAAAGCTTACTTTTAACCTTAGGAAGAATCCTGGGTTTAAAGATTTAGTAGTATTCTGTAGATGGTCAGAATTAATTTAGAACTGTACTATGATTTCGCTATTTTTTTAATTATTAAGGAATATATATGACTTGCAGTAATCACTTGACATTTAAATCTAAGAAATTCAGTTATATTTGCAACTTTATTTGATTTTATAATATTTTTATAAAAATATTAATTTTTTATTTATTGCACACTTTTGTAAATTTTCAAGTCCTATAGCAATTAGTCAAGCACATGAAGTATTTTTCCAGTAAACAATATTACATGAAATATAAAATTAATGGAGATTTTTCTCCCAAATCCCTCGAATTTCAGTCTAATTTTTTGAATCAATATTTAATCAGTTTATTTAATTTACCTCTTAGAATTTTAGCCTTACTGTCTTGGACTTCTCTGTAGTCAAGCTTGTTTTACAGGGCTGCTTTTATGTAGTGCAGTGTAAAGTTGTTTATTGTATTACGATTCTTAGTTATTTTTAATTTATTCATATATTACTCTTGAATTTCTGTAGCGTTCCAAAGGGAATGAACAGGAAAACTGAACAGGATCAAAACTAAGACTTTCTTGATACTTATTTCAAGGTTACTGAGGTGGAAAGTATCTCAATTTGTCTCTTATCTAATCTGGTTTTACTTAGAAGATATTCAGTTACTTTTTGGCCAGTAGATATGATGTATGGTATGAATATTTACCCAGTTTGCATGTTTCAAAAAATAGATGAGAAATGTTTCTTGAAATCTCCCTTAACAGTATTTTTACTGTCTCTGTCCACTGCTTGCTCTTTGCCATTACTAGAAATTGTTTTGTCTGTTCATACCCATTTTTTTCAGCATTAGAATTGTCAGCTTCAGAACTTTTAAAATTTTTTTACTCTCCTTTTTCATTTTCTAGTTGTTGTACAGTACTTTTTACATGAAGTCGTGTTTTGATCATCCAGAATTATTTCTGAAATTTTTTTGCGTTTAATGTTTCTTGCCTTAATTCTTTTCCCTCAGACTTAAAAAGAAACCCATGTCAAATACTGTATCTGTATGTACTTGTATTCCTTGAGACTATGTCTTCTTTTTTACCCATGTTGACATGTATTTAATCTGATAATTGTCATTGGCCCATAGACCATTACCATCCCTAAGTGAGAAATAACCATTAAAACGTTATCTTGGCTTCCCATGGACTTCTGTCTGACACAGCTCTACCTGCTCTGTTCTTTTTAGGAGACTTTTGCTCTTTTTACACTTCAAAATAGAGCTTATCTTAAAAAAATATCAATAATGACACTGAAGTATAATATCTTCTTATTGTTTGAAATTCATTAACTGGTATATTCATGCAGTAAAATGTGAAATTGTGTGTTAATTATAGTTTATGTTCATTCTGGTTGTATATTTTTGCAAGCATATTATGCTTGCAGTATTTCCATGTTGGAAAGCAGGTTGCATCTTAATGTTTGTCTCTGTTATTTTCCTTTTGTTTTGGGTTCCATCCTTTCATTTGTCAGTCTCTACTCCTAGATGATAGAGACATCATGACATATTTGAAGAAATTTATTTTTGTTTGTTGATCGTGTACTGAGTGTTTAACAAGCAAGAAACAAACATATGTTCGAGATGTTGGATAATTGTTGATAATTGTTGATGTTCTCAACTCTACACTGATTGCCATCTCTTCTTATGAGACTTAAAGCTATAGAAACTTCGTGTTTATTTTCTTGTCTTCAAAAGCCATATGATTTTAAAGCATATGTTTGTTGTTTAGCAGCTTCCAGGAATCCATCTGACAATGTTAATGGCATTTACAGATTGTATTTTGCCATCATAGTGTCACGAAGTACTATGGATATGTGACTTCTGCAATTTAAATGATGTAAATATAATGATTTTTTTTCTATTTGTATTTTTCTAAGGAGAAAGGTTTAATCTCAAGAAATGGATGCTAAAGGATTACAAGGAGATGATAAACTGAAGGTGTTTGTCATTTTACTAACGTGTTTGGTAAGTTAAAGATTAATGTTTTTCCCCATGTCGAAAAAATTGTACTGAAAACAGAATCTGTGTCTTCTGTTTTACACATTGCTGCTAACACTAAAGCCCTTCAAATGCTGCACACAGACAGTTGCTTACACGTTTTATTGATTTGGTTGGGTTTTATTAAGCTTGGTTCACTGGTTCATATAATTTTTGGCTGCTTCTCACACACAATTGCAAAATTTTACCTTGTGAGCCTCTTCAAGGATGAAGGAGTGGTCTAGGACAGAAAATAGAGGTGAGTGTAAGTGCTCTGGGGGTGATACTGCATCACTTCAGAGGTGGCCATCTCTTACTGCAGTGTGCTGTACACATAGTTTGGGTGTTTGGAGCATTCAGTTTATGGACAGAATGTAGCATAGCACACAATTACATTGCCTGTTCAGTGTACTTAACTCTGGCTTGCTGTAGAACTAAGGATAATTAGTAATTCTGAAAGTTATTTTTAAGATCAAAACATGGGTTTATTTCTCAGATTTAATATATTTTGAATTTACTGGGGTGTTTTTTGTTGTTTTGTTGTTGGTTTGGGTTTTTCAGCTAAGTAAGGTAATTTGTGAGACTGGAGACTGCAGAGAGCAAGAATTTAGGGACCAAACTGGAAACTGTGTCCTCTGCAAACAATGTGGGCCTGGAATGGAACTCTCAAAGGTAAGGAAATAATGCTTTCTTTAATTTCCTTTATTTCTGATAATTGCTTTTATGTATGTGATCTAAAATAATGGCTCTCTGTACTTACATGAAAATATTTACTGTTTTGCCATTTGAGCCTTTCGCAGTTTTTCAAGAACCATGTTTTCTGTGTCATTTTATATAAAATGCTCAGTTCAGAAAATGATGATGCCGCTAATAAATGGGCAGTACCATCTGGACGGGCTCTCAAATTATTGTCTTAAAGGTGAGTTTGTGCTACAAAGGAGGGAAGAAACTACAAAGGGGGAAAAGAAGCCCTACAGGTAGTTAAGACTAAATAACCTTACTCTGTAGAAGAGAATGTGAAAAATTTATTTTAAACCAATGATTGGTGCAGACTGCTGATGTGGTGGGGCTTAATTTTTAAAGTGCTGACATTCACAATCAATTCTGGATTTTTGGTGACAATATTTAAATATTTTACATATTACTTTTTGTCTTAACAGAATGGTTTATAATAAAAAGATCATAAGTACATAAATACAGATGAAAATTCAAATGAAAGCTTATATGTTTCCTTAGAACAGGAGGGAGACAGGCAATTACTCTGTTTTCACTAGGTGTGTGGTTGGAGCACTTTAGGAAGCTGGATTCGAGTCAGGCTTAATTTCTTTGTTTTACAAGTCATTAAAAATGCTATAAACCTAATTCTTATCTTTATGCCATGTAAAGTAATCGAAAAAGTTGAGGCCAGAAAAATACATTATAATATTTAGAAAGTACAGAAGAATTCTTATTAGTATTACAGAGAAGGAAATACTATTGTGAATCTTATGTAATTGTATTTTGCTTTTATAACAATTGTATCTCTTCCAAAAGAAAATCCCCATAAAAGTTTTTGAATTACTTGGCTTTTAGGACAGTGGAAATTAATAAATGGAGATGAATGCTGGCTGGAATTCAGTAGGACTAGAAAGTTCACTTGACAAAATTTTCAACAAAATTCTGAGTCTGAATGCAAGTCACAAGGGGGATCTTAGTTGTCTTCAGTGCAGAGAAAGTAGGTGCTGCGTATGAACAGGGATAGAGAACAAGGAAGGAAGGCATAACTGAAAGAAGAAGGAGGCAGGGATTTGTTGGGATTCACTAACTCAGTTACTGGAGGTGAAAGAGACAACAAAATGAGTTACGTGTCTTGGGAGACTGGGTATCTTGAGTGTGTCCTGCCAGAGATGTGGGGATGGTAAGGCAAAAAAGAGTGCAGGGTGGTGTCAGGGAGGGTGAGTAGACCTATCAAGACTCATGCATGTGTAAAACCTTCTCTTCAGTGCCTAGCTCTGAACTCTCATCTTGCCCATTGCTGGAGTGTGACCCTGACACAACTGTGCAGTCAGTCCCACCTGGGAGGTGGGGCCATAAAGAGCACACCCTTTGCATGCAGAGGGGCAAACTCTGTCTTGTAGCTCTACTGATAGTGTAAGAAGGATGGTGAAGGTGGAATGTAGGGTGTTTAGGGGAATTTGAAATCTTTCTTTTGAAAATTTTTTAACATGAACTGTTTCCAAGATTGGTGTGTATGTATGTTCAAATTGCAGGGGGAAAAAGAAGCTTTCAGTTTATGGCTCTGTAGTTCCTACTATGTTCAGCTCTGAAAAAAAGCACAAGTTAGGTATTGTGGCTTGTGTGTGATTTGAACGGATTTGCTGAAATTGAGTGACACATTTTCTCTATCTCTTAACCCCCTGTGATGAGTGTTCAGTGCTTTAACAGAAATATTTAGTTTCACACTTCAGTGGGAATCCCTTTGTGTGTTGGGCAGTATTAGTGAAGCTTTAGTCATACCAGCAATGCTGTTAAAGCAGAGATTTGGGCATGATTTACAACATGGATCTGGTTTAGTTTGGATTTTTTCAGACTGGTCTTAAATTTGAGAACTCAAAGGTTCTAGGGAGTGTTTTAATTTATAAATGCACTTGTAAATATGGCACTTTGTAACAGTGGCCAGTACTATGTGCATTTGTATAGTCAGATAATATACTTACCTAGTTGGCAAATAAAACCCAAAAGCATAAAAACTAAGGCCCTTGGTAATTACACTCAATTTAATAAAGAAACACTAAACTAAACCAGCAAGGTTATAGTTTACAATAGTACACTATTCAAGTTATGGGTTTGCTTTCCTTGTTTTTGTTTACAGTCTGGTAGTCCTGATTCTTAGGACCAGCTTGGTGGTTTTGAAAATATGAATGCTTGATTAATTTTTACCTCTCACAGACAATATTAGACTTTCAAAAAAATTTTTTTTTCTGCGCTAGAAATGAAATATCAGATTTTGATCAAACCTAAATGAGTGGAATTGTAATTTCCTTCATAAATAGAGAAACAATTTTCTATGATTCATAGTGAAGGATGTGAGGCTGTGGCTGTAACTGAAATGTGGTTGAATGTTGTCATGTAGAACTACAGCTTGGAGCAACAAATATGTTAAGTCAAAGGTCAGAATGCAAAGGGAAGAGGCGTTTAATGATACACTTGAAATAATTTGCAGCCCAGGAGAAGTTTTGTTTGCTTGGGGTTTTTTTACATGTGAGAAAGCAATGATATAATAATGCTATTGTTTAATAACAGCTTCTTAACTCTAAATAATGTATCAGTTTTCCTATTAAATATTTAGTGGTCATGTATACAACTAGATATACTGCTGGATATGTGAGCATGATTGTGTGTCTAAGTGTATAGTAAAATAGAATGTTAGTGGTGAGGGTTTTGGTTCAGTTCCCCCTGAGTGTTTTAAGCAATTGACAGAAAGGTTTCTTTTTTATGTTCGTAAGGAAATGCATCAGCCTATATTGTTGAATGCAAAAGCCCAGCTTTTCTGTCTTGTGTATGCGAAATTACTTTATCTCAGTTACAATTTAAATATGTAGTTTTCTTTCTTGTCATGACTGACTTTACAGAAATATAGGGCAAAAACCCAGCTGTACAGAGTGCGTGTGTGTGTGTACACTCATTTTTACAACTATTATTTACAACTTCAGTAAGCTATATTTATATCTTTGTTGCTATACTATATGAGTATTTCACCTTTTAAATTAGGAAAATGCTGTTGCCCTTTCTCAAATATACATGAGACACTAACATAAATCAACTTGCTCATGGTAATGCAAGATTTTTTTTGGTAGAACGGAGTAGACAGAGGCCATAGAATGAAACGGAGGCTTTCTCTTCACAAGGCACCACAAGATAAAGGGTGATGGGCACAAATTGTACCTGGAGAATTTCTTTTTTTTCAGTGAGAACATTCATTCACTGAAACAATCTCCCTCAAGTCCCCGTCACTGGGATCTTATAGGATGCAATGGTACAGGGTTCTAGGTCATCTCAGATCAGCTCAGATCCCTGACCCATGGAAGTTCAAATCAGATGTTCTTTCAAAATTCCTTCTAACCTAGCTGTTCTGTGATTCAGTGGTGAGTGTTTTAATTTTGGTTGCAAACCAGTGCTCAGTCTATTGGATTGACCTTCCTGCATAGCAACTTCAGACACCCTTGATAGCATGAAACAAAACAAAAACAGCAAAAAACCCAGCCTTATTTCAAGTAACTAATTCTGAATCTAAACTATTCTTTTCAGCTTTTGCTGTCGCAATTTAATGGAGTTCTCTTTTTCCAAAATGTTTTTGAAGTAACTTTTTCTTTCTTAAAGTAAGAAGGAAGTATTACTGCCTTCAACTTTTCCTTTCTGATTGCCTCTATGCTGTTCTAGCCACAATGCTGCAATGTTACATTAGCTTAGAACTAAAATCCATTGATCACTTATGTTAATTATATTTTTAGTAAGTACTTTTTACATATTGCCCTCAGAAGAAAGGAAGCTTTGTTATTGTATCAATAGAATTGATGGGGAAGAGAGTGAAAGCTGCTTCTCATGTTATTTGCTTCTATTTGTTAATTTAAAAAAAAAATCTCTGTATAGCCTTTTCTTCTCATAAACATATGTCTTTGGTAATGTTTGTGAAGCCTTTGAATCACTGAATTAGCTTAGTTTTCAGTGTGTGCAACCTTTGTTTCAGGTTGGGGTCTTTGTTTGGGGTTTTTTGTTAGGTTTTTTGTTTTGTTGGGTTTTTTTTTCTTTTTTTGTTAAGCAGTGCTTTCTTCTGGGGTGGGAGACTGAAATGGTCGTGTTGATTCAGAAGGAAGTGTTTTCTTCATGTGGCTCAGCATTACTGCATTTCTCATTCATTTAATAGATAGCAAAGCATCGCGTAGTTAAGCACAAATCATTCAATATCTTTCATTTGCTAAGTGGCTTCAGTTTGCCAGTGCCTGAATGGTCATTGGTTTGGCTTGATAGTAACAGCCTTTCATCCTATCTTATATATGTTTCTGAAATAAATCAAACCTTATATATTATTGAAATTTATACAAATCACAATTAACGCAGGAAAAAAATTACACAGTTTACGTTTCAGCCTTTTTCTTAAAAATGTTCAAGTATCGAAATCAAATCCTTTCGAATCCTTTCACCATCATTTTTTTAAAGTTATCAGCTGAGCCAGTACACTGAGGAGAGTATGTGACAAGGAAAGAATAGAAACCAAGAGGTGGAAGGGATAGTGCCTGCAGCCAGCACTGCCATCAAGCAAGCTGTGATAAATACTGTCACTGAGAGGGAGCTGCTGCACCGAGAGCTGGTGGGACAGAGGCAGCTTGATGGTTGCTGAGGGGGGGCTGTGTATCACAGCTTGCTTCCTTGTACCAGGTATATGATGAAGAAAGGGGAGACCTGCATGTTGTCTCAGGAAAAGGAATTGTGAATTAAACAGGCAGGTACTGTTTGAAGCTACTCCAGATGCGACAGTCCTCAGACAGAGCATCAAAGTGCTGCCGCTGACATGTCACAGTGAAGCCACCGGGAGCAGCTGCTGCCGTGTTCAGCAGTCACTCTTCACTTTTCAAAGCAAGAGAGCTGCTCGTGAGGAAGCCTGCCAGATCTCAGCTCGGGAGAGGCCAACATGTGGTTCTGGAAACTGGAGCAGCTGCATGTAGGCATGTCAAATCATCTTCACTGAGAATGAAGCTTTTCTGACCCTAAGCTGTACACTGTGACCCAGCAGCTAAGTCTGATGTTTGCAGCATGCTGTTGCAGCCTGTCCTGCTCAGAGACCTCTGGTGATAGATTCACTTCATTATCGGATTCTAGATGTGGCCGACCCAGAGTCTGAGGTACTTTAGGAAGCTAAAACTGTGTGCTGTTTAACAAGGCCATGCACTCAAAGATATTAGGAAAAACTTTGTTTCCCAGCAGCAGTGTAGTGCTGCAACCTATTACATGACCTGACACAAATTAAAAGTGTCTTGATGCCTGGAAGACTTTTTCTTGAGAATACCCAAGTATTCTTATAATCATCATGGCATGAGTGGGACTGCTCTGGCTGTGTTTTCTTGGGACTTACATAGGTTGTGGATAATCAGTGGAACTAGAAACAATCCTCGAATGTACTTGCAGATTATGATCTTAATGATGCCTAAAAGCATCTTTAAAATGAAATTTGAGGTTATTTTAATTGAAATAATGTTTAAAATCTAATTTACTGTTCAATTACTGTCTGTGTTGGATTCATCTTTTAGGGAAAAACCATACCACTTAACTCCAGTATCCTTTATAGTCTGCTCGACTTATGGTTGTTCTGTCTGGATCAGTGTTTAGGTAGTACATAGTGAAAGAAAATTTCAACAGTGGCCTGGTAATTCTTGAAAAGGTGTCTGCATTATTCTGTGCTTTTAATTTTTTTAGCTAGAAACAAAATTATGAGTTTGGTTAATTAGTTTGTTACAGACTCCTAGGCAGCCTTGACCCCACTGAATACCTCAGTGAAACACTTCTGAGCAGTTGTTCTGGAGATACGAAATGACACATCACTGTGATAGTGAAAGCTGTATAGATAGCAAGAAAATTGAGGTGCATTTTAATTTTGAAGATTTTTTGTAATTAGCTTGAATTCAGTTTTCTAGAGAAGTGTTCCAGGTTTTATGGCTTGTACTGTGTATCTTTTGAGGGAGAAATTTTTCATTAATTGAAAAGGGAAAGTGAAAAAGGAGGGATGTGCTAAGTGTTCTTCACAGAAAGCTGCTAAACAGCAAAAATAAAGACAGCATATATTTGTGCTGGGGTTTTTTTCTGGCACAAAAATAAAAAATGTTTTTTTGAAATTGATATTACAAATTTTATTTCTCTTTTCTGCAGTCCTAAGATCAAATGCCACAGGAGATGAGCTCTCTTTTAAAGTTAAGAGTGGGAGGATGGAAAGGGTGAGGGGGAGTTGGGAACTCTTCAGATCTCATCAGCTATATGACTTGACAGCTTTGTAAATAGAACACAGAAAACTGGTGCACATCAGTTTTGCACATGTGCTGATAAAAGATGAACCATCAATTGTTTGTATCTTTGCTGGACTGCTAAATTATAAAGTCCAAGATTTCAAAGGGTTTGAATCCATCATCTAAATCATATCCTTCAGTTTGGGGAATGTGGTTAATTATGGGTACAGATCTGTTTGAAGTTCTGCCTGGTTTACAAGCTTAAATATTTATTTGCACCTGCCAGGCAGTTGACTACCTCAAATATTATGTGAACATAAAAAGCACATACATAAAGTTTCATTTGTTATGAATTGTTATCTGCAGAATTCCTGGCAAGGACTTAGAAGCCATCTTTGAAAAGATGGGAGACTGTAAATTCCTTGGGCAGAAGATTTCTTTATATTTCATCCACCATTTTTATAGCTTTAAAGTAAACCATTCCGAGAGGCAGAGGATCATTAGGATGTGTCCATACATCCAGCTATGTAGCAAAGCAGATCTGATCTAGAAACAATTTACTCAGCTTCAGTAGTTTGGGCCAGTGAGTGAAAGCAGTTAATTCTAACTTCTATTTCCTGTTTGTGTTTTGATCCAAAGCTTCAAAGGTAGTCTGGAAAGGAAAACTTAATTATAAGTTAATTCAAGCCTTGTATTTGAAAGTTTGATAGGACTTGGGAGGGACTGATTCCAAGTGATTTATCAAAAGATCTGAATATATATGGTTTAACTGAGTTGTATAATATATTCCATAACACTACTATTTGGATAAGTTAACTAGAAAGAGTAGGTATTTAGAAAGAATGTGTTAAAGATTTATGATATTCAGTGAAAAACTTTATTTAGACTTAGGGAGAGCAAAACCTAACACAAGTTAGTCTGGTTCCAGTCTCTGGTGGTAATCATGTAGCTTTGTATACAGTCTTCCAATTAATTAAATTAAATGGAGTGTAAGAATTAACACAGAAAGATACAGCTACAACTGACATGGCTTTAGCATTGATTGCTAGTTGAAACTTGTCAATTTGAAATAAAATGGTATAAAGTGTTCTACATCTGAAGTAAGTAAAAAAAGAAAATAAGTATTTTTATATTTTTTAAAACTTTTTGCCTACCAGCAATGGTCCCAGTATATCACAGGAGGAGCGTGCTCTACAGTGCATGAAACTGTAAGATGTTTTTTGTTGTTGTTACTAACTGCAATGTTTTGCCTTTCTGCTCCTTGATGTGAGAAATACTCAGTAGTAATAAGCTATATTTCAGCTAAAAGAAAGCAAAACAAAAACTAAAGATTATAGTTCCAAGTTGATAGATCTAGAGACAGAAGAAGACGACTGTATTTAGTGTCTTTTTGTAGTTGTTTTCATAAATTGACCATCTTCTGCATACTTGAGGGCTTGTTCTTCAGAGGAGAGTAAATTTTATTCTTAACATAAAGGAAAACTAAAAATTCTTAGAATGTCCTATAAAATGCATCTGAAGTTATTTATTGTTACTTTAGCATTTCAGGTTAGAGGCCCTATAAAATTCATATTGGCCAGCTTGATCACAGAGCTTGTCCTATAGATGCCTTCACAGCACAAAGCCTTGGAGAATACAAGTGTGTTGAATCTTGAAGGATCTGTGTGTTTGTTAATTTTAAAAGCTTTTTATTGCAGCAGATTTGGTTAGGTTGGTGACTTTGGGAAAAGCTGTTTATATGCATCAAATAAATGCATCATGCATGTTTATATGCATCAAATTGGTGGGAACCTCTGAAATTGCTCTGGTTGAAGATTTCCTGCAGCATTCCCACTAGGAAGATGCCCTGTTCTTCCACTGAAAATACATACTGGAGAGCAAGCTGCCATATTGTGCCTTTCTTAATAAGATCTTTCTGGCAATTTGTTGTATTCCCCTTGCAGTTTTGTGGTGTAATGCATCAAATTGAACTTTAAAGTACTGAACAAAATTGGGAGGATATTTGGATGATAAGAGGGAATAGCAGCTCCTCGTAACTTGATGACTCCTAAGAAGTTGATTGATAGTTCTTGGTAATCAGTTTATAGGATGCACTCCCCAAACTATTACATATGGCTTAGTGTTTATCTTTGCAGCTTGTCCATTGTATTAGGCGTCTGTCCTTTTGCAAATGAAGGGAAATAATGTCTTTAAACTGCCAAATTTGGCAGAAATAACAACCCATAACAATATTGCTTGTACAATAAAATACTGTGCCTCCCTGTGATCTGCAGATCTGTTAAAGTTTTCCACCAGTTTGAGAACTGTTAGAGCTGTAGTGGGTTGAGGTTTTGAGATTCTTAGTGGCTAAGCAACATTTCATGCCTAGCTGATGGTCATTAACCAGCTCTGGTTTATTTGGTAACAGAAGTCCTAAGCTTTTGAAGATCAGTGCACTCTCTTTGGCAATTAACTTTGTTCACCTTAGCTCTGAACCTTAATATCAAAGTGCTTCTTTGCTGTTTTTGTAACTGAGTAAGTGCCTTTATACTTCACTTGTCCCAGTTTCTTGCTTTCACATGACTGACCTAATTAAAAAACAGACAGCTCAATAATTCTACCATAAGCTAGTAATAATGAAACTGTGGGAGTCCTTGAAGCCCTTTATCATTCAAATACACAGCAGTTTCATGAATAAAGTGGATGACTAAGTATTACTTATAGAAGTAAGGGAGATTATTAGCAGTGGAAGACACATTTGAACTTGCTGAAAGGACGGCTTTTGTCTCAAGAAAGACCTACCCTCAGTAATAATTACACTAGGTCTTCATTTTACCCCAGCATTCTCGTTCACGCTTTCAGTGACTGAATAGCTTGCTATTGCTTGTTAATCCCTACAGGAATGCGGCTTTGGATATGGGGAGGATGCACAGTGCATGACATGCAGGCCAAACAGATTCAAGGAAGACTGGGGCTTTCAGAAGTGCAAACCTTGTCTGGACTGTGCATTGGTTAACCGGTTTCAGAAGGCCAACTGTTCTGCCACCAGCAATGCACTGTGTGGGGACTGTTTACCAGGGTAAGACCATTTCTGAAGATGAGACTTGAACAAATTCTAACCTAATTTACATTAAAATGCTTGTTCATGTTTTCTGGGTTAATGTCGGTACCCTTGGTGGACGTATGAAGGCCCTATGTTCTAATCTTGGCCTTACTGTGTTATCTAAACGCATAATTTCTGAATTGCTGTAGTAATTACTTACAAAAATGGTTTTATAATTACTCACCTGGTCTGTGAGAGTATTGTCTGTACAGCATCTGGGCAAAATACCTCAAACAGTGTTCCTGGTGACATAGTTCATTGTTATAGAGAATTAAACATTTGGAAACATACACAGCTACCTTCTTCGAAAATGTTCAAATGTTCAAATTATTTGCTTGGATTCTTTTTTTCTCCTTAGGTCAATGCCTAATAATTCTCATGCACATATATTCTTAGATCAAATGCAGTGGCTGTGGTTTACTGTCTGAAATTTCCTTCACCTTTCTTTTCTTCAAAATTCATAAAGCATGATCCTAGCTGAAAATCATAAATTATCTGAAATAATTTTTTGCTGAAACTGCTGTTATAAATCAAGATCTGAGCTTAGTTTTTTGTCTTGTCGTCCCAAAACTCTGTTGCAAATTTTCTGTTTGCAGTATTAAATCTTAAGATCTCTAAAAGGCTGTTCTTTACACAAGTTCCAATATTATAAACACCTTCTGTGAATTTGTAAAAAGACATTTTTGTTGCTTTTTTGAATTGGTAAATTAACTGATAGGAGTAGTGTGTGAGAACTGATTTGCAACTGTAGCAGCCTTTGTATTTTCAGAGTATATATTTCAGGCATACCTAAAAGTTCATATATTTGTTTAGTATCTATATTTCAGTGGGTTTACTTTTTTTTTCTTTTTTTCATACCAACTGTCAAATACCTGAACACTGTTGAAGCTTCTGCCATTATTCCTTCTCAAGCCAGAGGTGAAACCTCTTCACTTAAAAGCACTTAGTAAAGGTTTGGTAACTAATTTTAACTTAAGTCACTGTATTTAGAAGGTGCAGCCTCAGGCATTGTAGATGTTACTCACAACCACTTTTGATACTGCTTGCAGCCACATGGTGAATTGATTTGTGCTTTTATGGCATATTAATATATATGTATTGTAGGGCTTACTTGGCTGTCCCCAGGGAGAAAATTTTCTTCTTCTGTAAACAATATAAGCTGAATTTTGGAAGATGAGAAAAGAATAAAAAAGAAGCCACTTTGGGAGAAGAATTAAGGGCTAAGCTAAACTGGAGGACCTGAGAATACTTCTCAGTATTCTAGTCTAGAATGCATCCTAGATAGGTGTGTTGGATTTTAAAGCCAGAGCTGCCTCCACAACCTGAGTTTTCTGTTAGTTGGAAACAGGAGGAGGGAGGGAGTCATGGCCATGGCAAAGGTAGTCACAGGACATCTGTTCTGGATGTTTTGTGTAACACAACTTTAGCACACACCACCACTCATACCTGTCCTTGTGTTTAGATGCTGCCCAAACAAATGGAGGATACAACCAGCCTAAGCAAATAGTGTAGCTGATGTTTTACCTCTCAGCAGTCTTACTTATTTCTGCTTTGCATGGGTTTCCAACATGCCATTCTCTATTGTTCAGCTTTAAAACAATACAGTGAACATGTCAGCTAAAAACAAATATTGAACACATTTTGTTCAGAGTAAATCACAGTGACCCCTTCAGTCTTGCAGCCTATGGATCTGTTTCTGTTCACATTGTTGAAATGGGAGTTTCTTGAGCAGTTGGAAAGCTGTTTGCTTTAGCTGATAAAAGATCCATACTTTAATGGCATTTGCAGTGTTAGGAATATAACATCAGTAGAGTTAGTACCTTTTATTTCGTGTGTAGTGGTAGTGACCACTACAGAAAAAAAAATCATGTACTCATCTTGAACAGGCCATTGCTGCTGATTCTGTCTTTGTACTAATAAATGGTTGAAAGACAGACAGACCTCTTTAATTAGGAGCTGTAGGTAAGTTCTTTAGAAGATGTCACACATAAAAGTTTGAAATACAACATTCTAAAGTTCCGTTTTTTTTCTTTGGTGCTACTCTTGTTCCCTGGTTGAGAATGTAGGGTTTTGCCAGTCACTGTAGTTAGTATGTTCTTCAAACATAAGCTCAGTAATAAAGTTCTTGAAGGGTCTTTAAATAAAATGCCACTGATATCTGGCCTGTTACGTATTTTCAGAGGTGATAATTACCTTTTAATATATAGATCAATCACTTCACTTTTAGTTTTTAGACATGTAACTAAGCTTGTGCAAGGTAAGCTCTTAATGTTTGTCATGTATGTTGTCATCTGTGTGGAAAATGGGATACTGATTTCTGTCCAAAATCTCCAGAATTGTATATTTCTTCTGTGAATATAAGATTATAATAACCATGTGTTTGGACTAACAGATCTAGACGTTTTCCTCAGTTTATTTTAGATCTGTCTTCTACTATTAATTAATAGCTACTGTACTTTAGTTTACTTTGATTTTCTTCTATTTCCTGATTGTTTGTATTGAGACACAGGTTGAAAAAGCTTGCAATTATAAAAGATTTTGTTGAAACACCTGATTAATTTTGTGAAGAATAATAACTGGTTTAGATTAACTATTTTTTCATATTCTTCTGTCTTCTAGATTTTATAGGAAAACTAAGCTTGGAGGCTTTCAAGACATGGAATGTGTTCCTTGTGGTGATCCTCCTCCTCCCTATGAGCCTCACTGTAAGTGCTGGTTTTCCTTTTGAGTGTTTTCTTTTAGCTTTAAAGCCTGGCAAAAAAAAAAAAAAAAAAGGCAGTCACAGTTACGAACACTTTTTAAAACTCATTTTCTTGTTAGTGAATGATTTTCTTCATACATTCAGCAGGTCCACTACTATCATTGAGAAGTTCCCACAAATAGCCAGTCCTTTGCAGATAAGCATTCCTGTCACACCACATGGTCAGGGAGTCTAGACTCAACTTCTGATCTCATCCTATAATTTTTTAATTTCTGTGTTAATGCCAAAGGAAAGGCAATCTTCCTGGGCCCTCTGCCAACTATTAGGTACGGTAGTTGTCCCTATCTTTTGTCAGTATCCCTGTCCCTATCACTGTCAGTATCTCTTCCTGGCACCCAAAAAGGTATTTGTTGATACCTTTTAAAATAACTTTTATACTAAGGTTACAGTGAGAGAGAACAATATGGATAATAACTTTATATTCTTGTATACTTTTAAAAGGAAATAAGTAACTGGTTTCTCTATTTGTTTTTTGTCAATGAGAGAATTAGAATCTCTTCAAAAGGAGAGAACCTCTTTATTCTGTAGCAGAAGCCTTGTTACTGCTTCTTCCAAGACTGTTGGTGGTCTACATCTCATCATGTTTTTAATTCAATGAAAAGAGAAACTATTCTTTTTGTGTTTATTGCTGTCTACTTTATAAAATGAAAAATACATGTGATTCAAGATAAATATGTGGAAAATCTTGGGTTTACTTGTTTGTTTCTGTAACTGAAGTTATGTTTTAGGAGTTTTTCCCCCTAGTTCAAACAGAAACATTTGTAGAAAGAATGAACTGTCGGGTTCCTGAAATACTTTTTGCTACATTAAGAAATACACACTGGTTTATTATAAATATACTTTCTTTTTTTATTTTAAATTGTGTAAAATGAAAATAGAATCAAGGGTGTACTAGTGTGCATCAAACTCATACTTTTCAATAGTTTTATATTGTATTAACTTCAATGAAATAAGGATTATTCTTCTTCAGGATTTCATATATTGCTTAGATAGTCCTTTTTCAAATAAACCAAACTTTCTTCTTTTTTTTAGTGCCTTTTGTGTAATAAACTTATAAAGCCAGATTTTCAAACATTTTCCACATTTATAAAAGCTTTTACTTTTAAGGATTGCAACACTCAAAGCCGGTAAATCAGAGAATAAGTCAAATAAGTTCTAATGTTTATATCAGTAACTCATGCCCATGTATAACATAAGCCTAGAAAGTAAATTCAAAAATGTTCAACTATTTTTGTAGTCTAGACAGTATCTTAGAGTGTTTAGAAAGAATGTTCTTCATATCAAACTCTGTTGGGTTTGATGCCAAGAATGAAATGCTGATCTTGACTTACTGAAGTAAATCACTCAAATTCAATAAGCTGCAGAAGTTATTTCCAGACAGAGCATGAACAGAGACAGGCCATTTCATATATGCATACATTTTAATTCCTTCAACTGGGCAAATTCAGTATTATCCCCTTCATCTGTTTTTACTCTCTTTTTATCTGCAAAAAAAAAAGTTAGTGAAATGTAAAGTGCAACTCATAAATTTATTTGATTTTTTTTTTCTCTTTTCTTGTTTGTTCCCTTCCAAGACAGTATGCTCTTCAAATATGAATTCTGTTCTCTAGCATAATCGAAGACAGGGAAGAAGAAATTATCTCCCTTATCATTCAGCTTTGACTGTAATTAGTGACTTGTGTATTTTCTGTTTTTTCAAAGTCACAAATTATTATTTTGAAAAGGTGATGAAAGGATAGTTGCCAAGTCTTCTGAAATAACTCAGATTGTTTAGTTTATAGTGACTTGGCTTTTGTAACTGAGCCTAAACTTGGATCCTAAATTGAACCATTAGTAAGCTATTACTCATTTTAAATGGACAACAGGCAACCCCATGGAAAAGAGCATTTCTGCTGGCACAAGCTGCAGTGGTGAATCCAGATTAGAGACGTTTTTGTTCCCTATTCTTATGGCTGGCACACCTTTGGTTAAATAACAGAAGTGGTAACAGCAAAGTTGTAAGAATTAGCAAGTATTTCTAGCCTTCACAGAAGCAATAATAAAAGGCTTGAAACATTAAAATGTTTGTTATTTGCACACTAACTGCCCATTAAAATCCTGAATAACAGAAATCCTACCATGAAGGACGGTTGCCATATGTCACAGTGGTTTTCAGAAGGCTTTTGTTCAGAATTTGTGTGTTGGTCCTACAGGTTCTAACAGCAGCTGCCTCAGTTTTGGAAAGTGATGCCTTCCTCAAGCAGCCTAGGAAGTTCTTCCTGCAACAGTAGCTAAATGAACTGAAGTACTTTTGAGTTTTACATAGCATCGACTAGAGGGAAATTTAGATCCAAGTAAAAAAAAACATGATTCTGTAAGGATACATAAATAATGATGTGTGAAACATTTTCCATGTAATGCTGAAAATGTTAGTGATCTATTTCAATAATGGATATATTTTGATAGTTAAGACTGCATTACTTGAAGCTAAGTGGAGGCAGACCATTAAGTGTGTGGGACAAGCTCTCAATGATCAGAGAACTAAGTTCTCATTCTCTGCCTTTCTTATCCTTCTCTCTTTCCACTGTGAAACAGAAAGTCAAATATTAGTGCAGCTAGCTCTTATGTTACAGATGAAAAGGAAAAGTTTAAATGTCCTGTTTCAATGAATTAATTGTCCTCCAAGGTGTGTGGCAATCTTTTGTTTGCTTAAGAACATTACCATAAGGGCACAAAGGCTCACAGCCCCCTACCTGGACTACAGGTTCATGTTAAAGCTGAGACATGGATCAAATTCTTTCTAGGAGCAGTTGATTATTACCTGGTTAGCTATAAATCTAAATACTTGCTTTTATCTCCTTTCTGTAGACATTTTAAAACAGATCTGGTTTAAATATTTACTCATGAAAAAATGAGTTTGTGAATTGCTAGAGGCAAAGTTGAAAGGATTCTATAATGAACAAGTAAAGAGAGTATTAGAGGCCAGGAGAATTGCTATCACCTTTGTGCAAACTTTAAAGGGGGACACAATGACTTATGTGTGTTTTTAAAATGTCAGAAAATTAAATACACAATGATATAGTTATATTTTAATTTACTTAGTTCAGGTAAATAAACTTTAAATACCAATCTTATGTATAGGATCAGCATCTAAACATTAGAAATTAAAGCATGTTTTTAAAGTTGTGATTTATGCTCACTTTGCAAGCTGAAGATGTTTTTCTCACCTGAAGGCTTTTTTTTTTTTTGCCTCATCTGAATGATAAATTCTAATTCTAGTTCGAAGCATTAATATTCTGTCAAAGATGTAAATTCTGAAATGGAAGGTAATGTAGACTGTCCAAAAGTGGTGAAACAGTAATGTTGATACGGTTCAAGGATTCTTTTGTCTTAGTACCAATTTAGATTTGCAGAGTTCACTCTCCTGTCTGCTCAGGCCATGGTTGTGCTTTCCACATGGTTATGCTTAAACTCTTACTGAAAATGCTCAGTAAGCAAGATTATGCATCTACCTGAGCTCATTGACCTCAGAACACTTGTAGTGGCACAGGTTAAGAAGAGATGTTTCAGGTAATGAGCACATTTTCTGAAGATACCATTGTTTTCTTGGAACAACCATTGTTTTCAGCTAGTCTGTCTTAGCAAATAAAAGACCCCACCATTAGAAACCATACTTACCTTCTTTCAGTCATAAGAAGATGGCAGATTAAAATTGAAGCAGGAGAATTATTATGTCAGCTATTCTTACAAGTGGTTCCTTTTTTAGTGTTCAATTAAAAATGCAGAAAACCTGCATAGTCACAAGAATCCTTTAGTTTCTGGACAGGTTTTCTATTAAGCAGAAGAGCCTGTGACATGGAACTTTTTTGAGATGTATTACAAAAATTGTTCCTAGAACTTCCACATTGCTCTAAAATCAGTGGTTTTCCCCTTTTATGTGCAAATTCAGTGTAGAATTTGCTGTACAAACAGTTAATTTGGAACAAATTATGAGAGTCAAGGAAAATGAGAAAATTAACACCTAGGCACAAGAGAGTATTTTACAGCCAAATAGCCACCAAAAGAACAGACTTGTCCTTTTCTTTCTTTCCTCTGGTAACTACACTGTTACATTTATAAAAATACTAATTTTTTGCACCATGAAAAATTTCACAGGTTGTCCAGCCAAATTCCTTTCTTCTCCAGGACTATTTCTGCTTGTCTTCATGGCATAGATCAAGGAGCATGGGAAGCTGGGGGGGGGAACAGGATGGGGGAGGGATCCCATTCCATGTGGAGCTTGGGAAACTAGCCTCTACATGTTCCAGGAAATAAATACATTCTTTGCTTCAATGAAGCAGAAATGTTTTGTTGAATAAGTCACAGCAGTAGACATATCTGCAGTTTGATTGTAACATCATGTGCATTTGAAATAAACTGGCACTCAGGTCTAAAATTCCTGCCTTTTTGTTTTTTGCCATGAACCATATTGATTTCAATTATAAGGAATGTCTCAAACTAGAAAATAAAGATTTTTACTGAGGTGAGGAATAAAAGTAGAGACTATGGCTTGTTGAGACAAAATACATAAAGATCATTAAATGTGAAAACATAATATTTTCGTGAGGCATCCATATCTTATCTGCTTTAAATTTTGTTCCTTTAAGGAACTCCTATGGCATTTTGACTGCCTTAACTAAGATTGATCATAAAGCTCCCTTTACAGTTTTCTTGTGCAGATTTTTTTCTTAGCTACTTTCTATAGGTTTACAATATTGGTTTTTCTCGCAACTAAATATGAGTGTCCTGGAGCTGAGCGTCACTCTTCAAATCTATAAGGTATGTTTTTTCACTAATGCAAAGCACTATTTAAGGGATAAAATCTGGTGTTATTTCCATCTTCCTGGTGTTAAAAGCAGACAGTGTAGGAAAAGTAAGATTTTGTATAAATCTGCTTATTTACATTAACAAGATTAGGATCTGTGACTTTGTAAACTTTCATGTGAGTGTAATGGGAATTGGGGATATGTGAGGATTAAACACCAGAACAAAGAAGATAAAAAGCTAGAGATTGAAGTCTGCAGGGTTGTAACTTACATTGTTTTGTAAGGGGGGAGCTGAAAGCTTGCTGGCTACGTGTGTATTCTGTAAAATACTTTCATTAGTGGTAAAACAGAAAAAAAATCCCACTGTCTCAGCTTTGCTGAAGTTTTTTATATTTTTTCATTAAACATAAATACAGCTTTTTAACTTGAGAGAAATTCTTGGATGACATTCAATTCCACATTAGTTCCACTGTTTATATAGTGGAATTTTAATTTACTTGTGTCACTTTCTTCTTTCTGTTTACAGAATTTTGTGATTTTAAAGCTGTCAGATTCCAGATAATGTTTTTCCATCAGTTAAATTTTTCTGTAATTTTATTTGGTTGCTTTGTACAGTAAACTTTGTATTACTAATGCAAAGCAGCCTTTGAAGGAAGGCTGCTTATGTGCACATGAGACAACTGGCATCTGAAAGTATATAGCAAGTGAAATTTTTCTTAATTATTTGGTTCTGTTCCAACATATATCTCCTTTTTATTCTGATTCATTCATTCACAAACATCTCCTATTTGTTCTGATTTGAAGTTACCTAACAGCATCTCTCATAGTCCTCTTCACCATTTTGAATACTGTGATAGAAAGCAGCTGGAATATTGTATAAACCTTTCACAGCATTCATAAGCAGGGACAGCTAATTTAAGTACAGATAATAGCATCATTAGCTTATAAATACCAATACTGTTTTATTACAGAGACATTACCTTCCCATTATTTCAAAACTGAAATGTAGACTTTTGTAAAAATGTAGTAAGTCAGTCTTATATTTTCCATATGTGACCTGATAGTAGACTGACTAATCTTCAGGAAGTCTGAAACAAATTCAACGAGGTGTTTCAGAGAGATGAGAATTGCTATTCGTGTCTTAAAAAGCTTTATTACAATTTTATTTCTTTCAGTCATCATAAAGAGATTTAACCTAGGAAACCTAAATGCTTTCAATTCATTGTCCTTGATAACTGAGATGGTTCTGACCCGTTGGGGTTTATGTATAATTTAGAGTCAAACAGCTGCTTTTTTTACTGTTCTGAATTTACTTTATATGTTGGGCTCCTCTTCTAAAAGAAGTTGCAAAAAAGAGAGGGCAGTTTTTTCTTTATTTTAATAACAGATGTATTATCACTAAAATGAGTTAAAATAGTTCTGAAGCATTACTTTAAGGATAGGAAATTAAAATGCAAATACATTGCAGTTTAATCATGTTCTAAAACTTCCCCAACTTACTCTCATCAACTTTCCTTGCATGTACCTCTCCTTTCTATGCCTATATGTATGGAAGTATTTAATTATGTAGCTTGTTACTACTATATATGCATTATGGTTAATAGACAGAAATGGTCAGAAGTGTTTCCCTCATTTCTATCCCCTATCCTGTCTACTTCTCTTAAAAACAAAACAACAAAAAAACCTCCAAAAACAAAAAGAAAAAGCCCAAACAAACAAAACCCCCCCAAAAAACCAAACAAAACCAAAAAATACCCAACCAAACAAAACAACCCCAGCCTAAACAAACGAAAAAAAAACACCACAGATTTTCTATAGAAGAAAATTTAGCTTATGAATTGGGGTGACATTGCAAGGAGGTGGAACGCCCAAAAACCCAACAGAATTTCTGTTAAGCTAGGCACTTTACCAAGGAATCAAGATTTGGAAGCTGAAGCTTTCAAGGCATCCAATCAGTTTAAACTACTGAACTCCTGCCCACTTTGTTGCACTACCCTTAAATGTTTTGATTGGTTTTTTTTGTTTTGTTTTTGTTTGTTTTTGTTTTTTTTTTTACAGTGGAAATTTTGCTTTATCAGAAAGATTTCCAATAATATCTGTTACAGATTAATTCTGCAAAACTGTAGGTGTGAGGGCTCTTCCAATGAATTTATTTCCTTACTAGTAACTTCCATAGAACAGAAGTACTCAGTATGGCATATCTGCTCCATTAGGAAAGTCTACAGTAGCCTCAAGTAATGTGTTTGAAATTTCTTGATCTTTGCAGCTTTTAAAATGACAATAAGCAGGGTCCTTATTTTGTGCCTGCTACCTGAAGTGGGACTTAGTGAAGTAAAATTTCACGGTGCAAAGAAATCTAAGTGTGTTTCAAGTAGCCCAGTTCAAGCTACAAACTGAATGAACCAGGCTAGTAGTGAATGCTTTAGGAGTATCTTAGTATAGATAATGTTAGCCCTGTCAAGTATTTAGAGGTATATGAAGTGTAAATATTCAAATTGACCCAGGATTCTGACTCCAAAATTGCATCACCAACTGTCCTGCATGAGAGCTACCTAACTGTGCGAACATTTAAAAGCCCAAGAAATCCACAAGATTTCCTTTGGTCTGCAGGAGTATTCCACTAATTCTGGGTCCAGGCAGTTTGGACACATTGCAGCTTTAGCTTAGGCCAAAAGGTTTGTGATTCTCCTGCTTTGCTCTGACTGCCCTGGAAGGAAGTACATATACAGGGACTGGGCAGGATGATCTAACCAGGTGTATAACTGGACAATACAGGCTCCTTTCTCTATCATAGTTGATCCAAGAGGTAATGTAATTAGAATTTAAGGAGGCACCTCCAAATTCCTCTGTACCCTTCAGCAGTCATCCAAAGACTTTTGCAGCGCTGAGCAGTTACATGCACAGCTGGCACTGAAGTCATCAGGATCCACGAGTTTTCTGCTCTGTTGGTCGTCTCTGAACAGTCTGTTCTCTGGTGCCTTCTCATGCCAAACTCAGCAGAGCAGGTTGGGATAATGACTGGGAGTCCTTTTCTTGGTGTCTTCTTTGTGTGCAGAATTCTTGCCTTACCGTGTGTACTGACCGTGTGTTGGCTCCCCGCGGTTGCCCTTTGATTCTGACATCAGAGGTGTGTTCCTGTCACAGGTGCCTTGCCAGCACTGCAGGGCCTCAGCCTCCTTGGGATCCTGGTTTCATGCTAATTGCAAATTAGCAAGTTGCAATACAGCTCAATGGCTCTAAGATCACTTGTTGAGATAATCACACTGTTTGTAATTTTCACAATCTGACTGCAACCCAGTCATGGTTAAATAATAGAGTCTAATTTACTACTCACAGCTTTTCAAAATAAGGGGAAAAGCATGTTATATTTCCTGTTTGGATATCCTGGTGAAAGTATACCAGTAAGACTGTTCTTTTCTTGAACAGAAATTGTTTAAATAGTCAAGAATTTGTGTAGTGTTTTTGAAGTAAAGTTCAGGCTATAAAGTAGTGAATTTCCATTTAAATTATTGTCTGACTAATGAACTCTACTTTATTCCCTGCTTCCTGCTTTATGTGTAAAGTACAGGTGACTGGGTCAGACTTTCTATTTCAATTATTCTGCTCTTTAATCTCAAATAATGGGCAGTCCTCTGTTTTGGTTGTCACTACCTTTGTATTGTTAGATGCATTGAGACTGACCAGCAAATCATAAAGCAAGTCTGTTGATAACATTCAGTGGAAACTTAAAAAGCTAAATAGGACACTGTAAAGGCTCTGCAAAGGTTTAATGCATTGCTTCATGCACTGTGATGAGTAATCCTCTGCATCAGGGAATGGATCTACACAAAAGAATCACTAGAAAACATTCTGCTGTGTTCATTGGTGTGGGTTTGGGCCCCTTTACTTCAGAAATGTGTTGTCTTCTTGTCTTTCCTTCATTATAATTGTACTTACACTTCTGAAATGCAAATATTTTCTGTGTAAAAAGACAAAATATCCTTGACATACAAGTAAATATTTCTGTGGCGTATGCAAGATCAGGGTGTGACTCAGTAACAGAGTTTGCAATAGATGTACAAAGCCAAACAAAATTTATGGTTTAACACATGTCTTGGTAGTATTTCTTTCTGGAGGCTTTAGAGAATTTGCATTGAATCCCCCTTCTTTCATTTTCCGAGCAAATTGTTAAACTTTTCCTTTAACTACATATGGTAATTATAATATGTGATTTTTTTTTTTTACAAAACATGGTTTGTTAGATTGATTTTGCACAGGTTTCCATAATTAGAGCTTTGTGAGATGGATTGTGAAACATTCTTCTGGATCAAAATATACCTAGTAAGTTCCATACTGAAGAGTTTTTATATATGAAGGAACACTGTAGCTCTTGCAACAGAGGAAAAATGCCAAACTGGAAAAGCCTACTTCTTTCCTAGTCCTCTCCTGCTGCTACTTTGTGCAGGCTTGTGATGTAACACAAATGGGATGCTGCCATAAGGTTTTCTTTTCTGAACTCGATGAGCTTGTGTCCCACATTTGTGCTGATTGTCTCTCACAGACATTGCTGCAATTATATAAGGCTTTCTTGCTCACAGTCAAACACATCCTGTCATTCTACATCACTCTCTTTTAAGTTCTGAGTTAAGAACTGAGTTGACTTAGTTGACTTGGCTTTGTTGACTGAAGACCTATCAGAGAACTTGGTGGTCATTACTGAGAACATGGATCATTTCTTTAATGCCTGCATCACACTAATCTCTGGATCTGTACAGGACTTTTTCTTCCTGCCAGTTTTGTTTTCTTCGAGGGGAACTGCTTTTTCATTCCTTGCCATGGAAGGCTAGATTTCTGAGAACAGGGAATTTGCTTTCCATTGCTTTTAACTATTACGTATTTAAGCATGGTGAATGTTGCCAGTGGCTCATAGGTGTGACAGTTGTCATTTTTGGCTGATAAAAATAATTTCTGAATTGTAAATTTAAGTGTTGCTATAAATTTTTAAGATACATTGTTAGAATAGAATTGTGGGGTTTTTTCAGTTTGCTTTCCTAGGTGAACACAGCATATCCACACTGTTGTCATTTATCCCTTTTTAATCCTTTTGAGCATGATGACTAATTTCTGTCTGTGCTGACAGAGTTACAGAGATCTCAGACAAAGAATTTTCAGATTTTGCAAAAACAAATGAATGAGTAGTGAAGAGAGAGCTGCATTGGTGCCCTGACTGAGAAGGTTGTGGTATAAACTTCTATCACATTTGTTGATGGCAGAAAATGCACAGAAAAGAAAATAATGGAGAACAAATTATGATTTCTGAACCTCTTGAAACTGTTTATTTATTATGATTGGGGGAAAGGACAGAAAAATTGGAATACTAAAGTTTGAAACTTTAAGAAAATTTTCTACTCTAATATAAAATCTAGATTAGTATTACCAGTCTCTACTTAGTGAGGTGTTAGCAATATAAATATTAAATTATTTCAGAGTGAGCAGATATAATGTAAATGGCTCCATAATACAGATGGAAATAATAGAATAAATTAGGAATAGAAATGTCTTTTTTAAACACTTCTTTTTCATAGTCTCTTGAAATGAAATATATAAAATACATATGGTCATAATCCAGTAAATCTTAAAGTAGGTGAAGTTGATGCAATATTCGACCAAGCTGACTTGCAGAGAGAGGCCTTGGCTCTCTAGTTTCAGCATGACAATTGCACTAATTACATGTAATCCATTTTTATCTACTAAAGCATGTATTAATGTATTTTGGAGTGAACACAGTATTCCACAGCGTTCTTTGAAAATACATTCCTTGTTTCTTGCTAGAATATGCTGGAAAGTATGTATCTTAAAAAGAAAGTAGAAATGTCAACATGTGATTTTCAAAATAAATTGAATCAAATTTCATTTATTTCATGAATTCACATCAGAAGCTCATGCAGCTGATAATAGGAGTTCACATAAGCAGTGCCCATCTGGTGTTCAGAAGGTTGTATCTGATCAGTTCATGACAACATGTTGAACATATTTTCTATCTTTGTTCTAACTCACAGCTGGCAACTCTATCTGCTAATCCCAGGGAAAGCTGCAGCTGGAAGTGCAAAACTACTTTTGAACTTGCATAGCCTTCCCCAGAGATGTGTGCAGCCTTGGAAATGTGTTTCTTTTATGATTTCTGTTAAATTAGGGAATGAATTGTTGCATTAAGAGTGAAGTCAAGCAATGAATACTCAAATATCCATTGTCAGACCATGTTTTATATAACAAAAGAAAGCTAAGAATGACCAAAAATACTTAATTTTGTATTTTTTTGTGTAATAAAAACTCACTGTAGAGGTCACTTCTTTATTACATTAAAAAAGATCCTTATTATAGAATGATGAAGTAATCACTGTATTCACTTCTACCTTGTTCATCAAAAATAGGAACAAACAGTTTGCAGGCATATTTTGTTTTGTTGCTGGACACTGTAAATACAGTTAGAAGATTGAATTCTCAACTGCAGAGTATGAGAATTTAAGTGTGTTTTTTTTCAAAGCAGCTTACCATACTTCAGTTTCTAGTAGTAACTTGTGCAACCTTTCATCTTATGAGTCAATCCTATAATTAGTATCCTTCTTTGCCAGAGGCATACTGCATGTTTGTTTTAGGTACAGAATGTCTGCAAGAAATTTAACTTAATCATTACTTTTTAATGTAAGAGCTGGTTAGCTCAATTACACTAGATTAAAGTGAACTTGAAATTCCTGAGTTACAGAGAAGGGGCTAATCTGTGACCTGTAGTGAATAAGTCCTATTTCCTATGTTTTTTTCCTTATGTGCACTTACTAATGTGGGTAGCCCTTCAGCCCAGGCTTGCAGTGGCTATAAGCAATTATCTATTTTCTGTATGGAGTGGATTTGCAAGGTTCTTATTTAACTTGGCCATTAGGTTATTCAAAATTATTCCAGGCTTGCATGCATTGCAGTAAAGCTGCAAAACGATTTTTTTTCAGTAAACTTTTGTTTTATTGTTTTTAGGGGTAATCTGAAAAAATAAGTAGTGATTACAACTTTTCAGTATTTTTTAGACAATTTCTAATTATTTTGGTTTTAAATTCATTAGTCTAATAACATGCTTTTAACCTGTATTCAGACTGAAAATACTGGTTCAAATTTTTCTCTCATAATCACACAGGGAATGGTTGCATTAGCACCACTTCAGAAGCACTAAGTTTTGGTCCCTCTGGTATAAATCCATGCCGACTGCTGTGACTTTAGGTGCAGAGTCCAAGCTGTGACTGGCATGTGAAGATAAAATACTGCTAAACAATACTGCACAGTAGTGTGTGGGGGGTTTATTCTACTTTATTCTACTTGGTGCTGGTAGGTACAATTTGACTCAATGGTCTTAAAGGTCTTTTTTGACTTCTAAGGATTCTATGATTCTAACTTGCTCAGCTACAAAATTCTCTTGCTGTTTTCCACTTAAAATTCTTGTTTTTAAGAAAATACAGTAGAAAACATGGAATCTATCTAGGCTCAAACTTTCCACTCTGCCAACTCTGTTAAGAAAACCATTGTCAAGCAAAAGAACACACCAGAGGACTGGAATTACCTGGAGGACTGGAATGTATTGGAAGTAGGATAAAATGCAATACCCTTACAACAAGAGTTGTGTGCTGAGGCTCTTGGCAGTAATGATTCATTATAAACCAACCCCTCATGAGCTGGGAGCAGCCTTATAGAAGAAGGGCCTAATGTTCCTACTGATCACTTGTATCCTCCAAATTTTTGTCCTCTACTTTGCTCACCTTCAATTTTTTGGGTGATAGACCTCACACGATCTCACTTTTACCGCTTCACTTGTGCTAAAGCAGTGTACTACCAAACTCCTCTTTTACAAAGATCACAGAATAATCTCACATGTTATTCTGGGCAGTGACACGTGCCTTTGAGTTATAATCTGTGACCATTTCCTAAAAACATGAGCTCTTTGTTAGAGCTTTTTTAACTAAAGGGTTGTGTGTACCAGTTTTAGTAAAGTTTCATTTCAGACCAGTGGTATGATTCTATGGGCGTATTACTGAATGTAATTTATAGTTACCCTGTCTGCATGTGGAAATTTTAGATGGAATTAATGCACTCTAATTTGGGCATCTAAAAGTTAATGCTTAACACTGAAGTTTTCAGCCCAAACTCCCAGTCAGGAGTGAGAATTAGGTACTTCAAGAGTTCAGGCAAGCCAGATAAGGTAAGCTTCAGTGACTAACACAAAGCAGACTTTTAAGCTTTTTCAGAATAACTGCTTCTCAGGAGATTGTTCTTGGCTTTGTTTTAGAAAGAGTGCCTGAGTGACTGGCTCTGGCTTTGTCTTCAGACCTCTAAAGTTACGAATTTCACCTTGATGGCAATATCAAGTTACATGAAAACTTCAATTCAACATCTCTGTGTCTGACTCCCTAAATCCTAATCTTACTTCTTTCCTTTTTAAATAATTTTAAGGAGGAAAATAACTTTTTAGGGGGTAGATTTTTCTTTTTACCCCTGCTCTATAAATAAAAACACAAAAAAAAATTAGAAAAAATATTTTTCTTATTTTTTCATAAAATGTCTCTTATAAACCAAAGCCCATACTCCAAGAGAAATTGCTAGTGTTAGTATATGCCAGAATTGAGGCCTGCAGCCATAATGGGATTCCCTCATGTATAGTTACTCTAATACAGGTTGTATTTACATTATTGCATATTATTTCCCACTGGGCCTTTGTTCATTTAAAGCACAGGATAGGCAAAACCTATAATTCTGTAAGTCTCACTTTTTATTTGCTACTCACTATTTTATATTCCATGCAGAACGTGAGGTATTAAATACTGCTGGACTTTTCTGGGGTTCTGCCACTGTAAAGAAGCTGTTACAGATTTTTCAGCTGTGACTGACTTTTGTCTTCCATTGGGAAGTGGCACAAAATGTTTAATATCTGTTAACAAACTGAAACAGAGGAAGTCAAAGGCCCTCAAAACCCTTCATTGTTTCTTGACAAAACCAAAGTAGGATGTCACCTTCTTGACTGTGAATATGCATAGTGGCTACATCTGTGAGCTGAAGTTCACTCTGTATTCAGTGGAGACATCAAGTGTGGTGTTTAAAACAAATCAGACCAATTGTACCCTAAAAGAGCCTTTCTCCTACCCACAGCCCTACAGCCCTCCCCATCCCCTGTAGAGAAAGTTCAGATGATTCCCTCCAAAACAGATCTTTACTTTGGTCAGATGAATATACTTGCAGAGCTTGACTTTTCAAAGATGACCTTTCAGAATGTCTTCTGTATTCTATGGCCAGCTCCTACTGACTTCTGTTACAGAGGGGAGATGTTGTGTTTCAAATTAAGTAATATAATAAAGCAAGGATCTTGCATATAGCAGCCTTTGTTCTGTGTAACTTGACTTTATTCCCACAGCTTTAAGTGGAGAATTAATAGCTGCTTTTCGTAAGCTATTGTTATTTCTGATGTCAAAGCCACAGCCTTTTCATTTGTAATACAGTTTGCATGTGCATGCACACTGACGCACTGTCGGTAACTTCTTTGCAGTAAAGCACAGCATTTATAATATCTGCAGTAATACAACAAGCTGGGGATGCATGGCTGACTTCTAAAGGTGTTAACCTCTATGTTACAGATTTTTGAAAATTTATATTTAATCCCATGTATTTCATATTACTTTCCCCAAAGATGTGTTTTTAAAAGATCCTGAGATTGCAAAGTTAAAAACTTTTAAAATGCTAGTAGCATTGGTTATGCAACTCTTAACCTTAAGTCAGAATTGTAATTCAGCTCAGCGGAGTATGTTATGAAATTGTCTTAATTAGATAAACATACTTTTTGTTTTCCCCAGTGCAGACTTATTTCTCCCCCCAACATGAGCCTTGTGTGGAGAATTTAAGGTAGCTTAGTGATATTTAAGCTTACTTGTAAACAGAAAAAATATAAGTGCTGAGCAAGCCTAAGCCTAGTTTATTTAATTTTGTACCAGTCTACACATCACGACTGTTGGCAGTGCAAAAAGGGGCCCTTACTACTTCTGCCCAAGCTTTACAACTGGGCATATTCAACTGGAGAGAAGAAATAAGCTTTTACCTAGCTCAGTTTATAGTCTAGTGGCTAAAACAATCTCCAAGGTGGTAGAAGAGTCTTCATTTCATGCTTCTTGACAAAGAGCTCTTAAGCTTTCTCAGAAGGCAGAAACCCCGTCATTTTCAAGAGCTGCATCTGACAGGCATTATAAGCCATGCTTGTGATTTGTCTCAATTTAATTTTAAAATAAGATCATAGATTTTTGTTCTCCATAGAGTTTTAAGAGAAGTGGAACCTCCTCTCTGCCTCTGAGTAATTTATAGGAAGAGCAAAGTGCATTATCCTTCTCTAGGTTTCTGTATCTATAGGTTGAGCATGGTGACATAAGGAACTTACTCATGACAGATATTTCAGATTCTATTCTGTATTTAACCTTTTCTTCACACTGTATAGGAAATATGTGACCAAATACAGGCCTCTAGCTTCCCAGATAGATTTGGATTTTAACATTACAGATTTCACAGCTTAACTTCTGCATACTTAAGCCTTGTCCCTTTATCACTTTTCAAAATGGATACCAAAATACAATGGCATCAATATTTTATGTGATTTTTTTGGATTACTCTGAATTATCTGCAGTCTGAAAGTTGTGGGTCTTCTGTTTTTTACTTTTCATATATTCTCTCAATTTGGAACTAACCTTTTTAAAATTTAATGTAATAAATTGTCCAATGTTGGACACACCTGCACACACATCTGTTTCCATATGTCTTTGAGAACTGATTCTTTTATTAGTCATATCTAATAACTAGGCTCTTTCTGCATGGGATTTCTACTACTTAGAAGAATTTCCTTTGCATTTATATTTTTCATATTTGGTAACAAAAAGTATTAGTACATTAATAGTTTGAAGAATGAAGATGTTTCTAACTTTCAGGATTTCATTTTCCTTTCCCAGTTACTTCAGATTTTAATATTAGGCTAGGAGCCAACAAGGGAAAGGTACCTAAACTTTATTGAATTTTCTGGTAGCTGCTGGAACATCTAGTGGTCTGAACTAGATAAGTTATATGGCAAATTCAAGAAGTTGCTTTTTGAGCAAAATAAGGAAATTATTCTTGCACCTAATTTGATATTCAAATAGAGTAGTTTTTCTTAATGTATCACTTATTGATATATTTGTTTTGAATATACAATCAGTACATTCTAAAGCTTCAGAAACTTTATGAATGAAATGTATCACAGTATACTCTGTTGTTTTTACGACAGAACAGCTTATAAACAGAAGTGAGGTAGCTGAGTACTGTTACCTTTACAAGGCATTTTTAAAGCAAGGACAAAAGCCATAGTTCTTAAAATGTATTGCATAGACTATTAGTGATATTTATGGGAATTTGTGTCGACAAACTTGGGACACAGGCTTGCGATCACTGTGAAATCTTTTGCTTTACTCCCTGGATGTTACCACAGCTGAACCAGGATAGGGAGGGAAATATTTGGAGTAGAAAGTGAAGTGTTAGAAAAAAACCTCTTTGATTACTGATTCACATTTCATTTCTCGCTTTACTGGGATTTGTACAAATAAATACATAGATTTATATGGAAGAGCATGTGTGTTCCCTGCCTAGGGGCAGGCTTAGCTGCTCTACCAGCCCTCAGTCATGATCACAGGATAGAGTTTTCCACACTGTCATAATTCAACCTCCTGAAAACCAATCCATGCACCAATCTCGTCACACAGCAGTTCTAAGAGCTTGTTTCCACCTTTTGGAACAGATCAGTGACCCGTATGCATGGGATTCACAATGTTCAATTACAATTTTGATTAATGAAAGTAGGTTATTCTCTACTGGCTAAAGAGACAGCCTTCAGACATGCTTATTCTTCTATATTCCATGTGTGCCATTGTCATTTCACTAGTGAATATACAGGTGGATTCTGAAGGGTTCATGGCCCCCCTCTCCTCCTTTAGGAAATGGATGATGGCAACACAAAGTTTGCTTTTCAGCAATGCAAACTCCTCCTCTGCTTATGTGGGTGGTGTCTTGTGTGAGTGTTTTGGGACTGAGAGCAACAAAGTGTGTACAGAGACTGAATAGAGCAGAAACTGTCATAAACAGACCAAATGAACTCAAATTATGCACAGGGACATTTTTGGTTCCCTAACTGGGAAGTCCTAAAGATTAAATGAGACCGCACATACAGAATGCAAAATACAAAAATGCAAAAAATACTTCCTGCTTTCATTTTCTGTTGGAAAGATGAAACAGCTTTCATAGCCTGTGTGGGATGGATGCATTCTATAGTTGGATTTGAACAAAGAAATAGCCTAAAAGAATGTGTTCTATTTCACAGAACATGTCTGGCAATGTCTGGTTAAAAATACAAGTTAGAGGTGATGTAAGAAAATAGGTTTTCTGCTGTACCTAGCAATTTCATATGTTCTGACATAAGCTTTATGGGACATTGCTTTAACACATGAAAACACCTAAAAAAGGAGTTGCATTTTCAAGACAATAGGTGTTGCCCACCCTCAGCAGTACGAGATGTAAAGTTGGCTTCTAGAAACAAAAGTCATAAAGGTGATTGTTGACAACACCACAGTCATTAGCAGCAACATAGACTTGATGCCATCAAATCACACTGGGTGTTTCCAGTTTATGAAGGAGAGATCTGTCTTTTCTTATTAATAACTGGTTTTGTTGGAGAATGTGTAGTTCATTGGTGACACAGATTTTATCCCACTTCCTCTGATTTTTTTTTTTTTTTTTTTTTTTACTCTCATGTTTTTGCAGGGTATTTGAGGGTAGCAGTGATTTGAGCTGTTACTCTCATGGACTTTTACATTCACAGGGCTAGACAGTTCTCAGAGTTGAAAGTTTTGTGTATGAAACAATGTTACTTTTGTGCCCATATAATGGCTCAATTTAGATCACCGTGGTAATAGCAAGATTTCACATATCTGAATTGCTAAAAGAAAAATGTGTAGCAGAGGTTGTCTATGCTTTACAGACATTGTGGTGTGTACCCAGCACTGTGGAGTTCATATGTATTTTGAATTCACATACACAGTGCAATTGTTCTACTATTTTAAACATAAAAGGCTGTCAGCAGCTGGGGTTTGTGAAAATACACAGTGCAAGAGAAATGGTCTTGGAAATGAATAAATCAAATTTCAAAGATTTTAATTTATAAGCATATTTCTCAGGATTTCCAAACAATGGATAAATACTTGAATAGTCATTTTCTCCCCTAGGGCTTTTTGGTACATTTATTAAGAAAATAACAAAACCAGCAAAATAAAACAAACAAAAAGAAAAAAAATTGAAGTCCATTAACTAAAGGCTTTATAGTCAGCACTTGGAGCACATTTGAAAAATGTGGTTTGACATGATGAACTTTTGGGTGTAGGCTGTGCATGCAAAAGGCTGTCTTTTTACAGATGTTGGGAGACTCTGTCCCCACTGTTTACCACAGTCTCCAACAGTAATGTTTAATGAAGTTTCTTACCTCCTATTTGAAAGATCAGGAGAAGGGAGGCAATCTGTTGCTTTGTAAAGACTGAAAGATATATTCCAGGAAAATTGCTTTCCATTTATGTTAATGCTCTTTAGTATATAAAACATATGTATTTTATCTATATAGATATATATATCTTATACATGTAGTGTCTGAATTGTCTATATCGTATATAATACATCCTTTTGCTTATTTGGGGCTAGGTAAATGTACTGCCTTCTTACTTTCAAATGAGCATAAACATTTATTTATTTTTTTCTTTCCCAAATTGAAGGAGTTTCAAAGTGAGCCACATTGCCTTACATTGGCTTGCTTTTTCTGTGGATCAAGAGCACACACACACACACACAGATAGCCACTGCAGTTCAGCTGACAGGCTGTAACATGTTAAATTACATAACTTGAGGGTATGTCTGAGCCCTTAATTCTTGTCAAATTAAGGTTGATATCACTGAGTTGAGCCATTCAACGTAAAGGTAATGGACAAACAGTTTTTGTAATGGGCAAATATTCCTTTCCCCTGTCAACCAGGAATACCCATATTCCAGGAAGTAACAACATTTTAACCTTTGCATCTTACTTCCAGTCCTAATTGTAGCAGATGGCACTCTGTCCAATGTTACTGCCTTTTGAGTGCAGTTTGGCTCAGCTTTGTTATTTTGAGTAAGCTCTCTTTAGGTTAGCATTCACTTGACATGTTAAGAAAGAAACCCAAACATAATATTCCACACTTTATTCTCCTCAATTTTACTAGTTAGGATATGCTTCCTGTATCCATGGAAGAAACATACAGCGTTCCAAGTTCTGTTTTCACATGGCCGATCTACCAAAAAAAAAAAAAAAAAAAAAAAAAAAAAAAAAGCTTTCTTCTACATTTACTTATTCCAGTAGCAACTGTAGTTAATCGTGGTTCTGAAAAAAAAATTGGAGAAAATAAACATGAAATCAGTGACAAAGGAAGTCTTTTTACATTTTGCTCTGTCTCTTGTTGTTTGGTATAATAGGCCAAAAATACAGCTATTCTGTTTATTGGCAGAAATTTTAGTGATACAGCTGGGATTCATATGTTCCATATTAGCTGAGTTATTGCTGTTTAACTGTCTTGGATTAAGAGAAACTTTACTTGCTTTTAAGGACCACACCTTTGCATCAACTGCTATTATAATGTAAGATTGGTAATTAAGGGAAGAATGTGTATTTAGGCTTACTGCTCAAAATTATGCAGGAGACAGTTTGATATTTCGGGTAATTCTTCAGCATTAGCACATTTTCAGAATATGTTAGAACTAAAAAAAGAAAATCAATTTCTTAAAATATGGGTAATATGCACATGCACAGAATCAGAAAAGAGTGTGCACCTTCCCCCTCCTTTCTGAATGTATCTCATCCAGTTCACAAAGTGTTTAATTGCATATTTAAATTTAATCATGTAATCATCTAATAGATGTAAATATGGGTTTAAATTTAAAATCCAACTCTTTGCTTTACTGAAGTGGGTCCATTAAGTGTGTGAAAAGAAAGAGTTTATGAAAATGCATACATGTCTGAGTAACACTGAAAGCAGAGTTCAGCAATGCCCAACGGGCCACTTCTACAATAGCAATCCACTTCTGAAATGTTGGTCTCTGCAGGGAAGATCACTATCATTATAATTAGAGCTAGACTACAATGGACTGCTCAGAGTAGCTATTCCAAAAAGTTCTTTGAAGATGAAGATGAGTGGTAGGCATTCTCAGGAATAGAAAATTGCTTTCTCAAGTGAAAAAAACTCAACCAAATAATTCTTAAATAGTTAGATGGCTAAAAAAATTCAATTTTGCCATCCCTATTTAAAATGAAATCATTGTATTTCCAATTTGAATATTGCTGATGGGCATTAAATAAACATATACTTTATATTTTCCTAGAATACCTAAATGCAATCATACTTGAAAATAGATGTATTTTGTGAGCAAATGACGAGAGACAAAAATATTGAAGATTCATCTCCTGTGCTCTCTCTTTTTTGCCCTTCAAAATTGACAGTTCTTTTTTCTGCAAATTATGAAGGCCTAATTAATAAGAACTCTTTAGTGCTCTTATGTACATTAATACCAATAGGTTTATTGGTATGTAAATATTTGAAGATGTTCTGATCAGTTTTTTTACTGTCTGTTTTTTAAATACTTTTCCAGTCTTTCTTTAACCTTCTTAAGACTAAATCAGGCAGTTGGCTAAAGTTGGAAACCTGATACCAAAGCACAGTCTGATCTTCACACCAAAGCCAGCACACATTGCTATACAGACAGGCTTTTATGTAGATTTACTGCTTCTCACAGATATCCTGGAACTTTATCCAGAAATTTCTTCAGTCTGCTAAAACTATAAACTTAAAACTACAGCTTCAGGAATCCTAGAAACTGAGTGAAAAGTTTTCTCTGCGAAGGATTTAAGTGCTCCTGCCAAGAGCATTCAAGTTATGACAAAATGATTATGACACATACTGCATTTTCTTTAAATTTAACATTGAAGGTTGGAAAAGAGGCCATAGAACTTAGCTCTGTGGGTAATAGGAATTCTAGAAAAACATGAGGAGAAGGGTAGATAATAACTATGTAAGAGGAAATATGTCTGTGCCAGATGTCAGTCATCAAGTCTGTCCTGATATTCAGAGGGTACCTCCAGCATTTTAGTTTGTGTCCATCACCTCTGGTCTGAGAAAAGAGCCTGGCTCTGTCCTCTCTGCACACCCCTTCCAAGGAGTTATACAAATTGTTGAGGTTCCCCTGGGCCTTCTCGAGCGTCAGCAATCCCAGCTCTCTCAAACTTTGATCACAGGAGAGAGAATCTCCAGTTCCTCAGTCATTTTTGTGGCTCTCTGTTGTATGTTCTCCAGTTGCTCCACTCTGTGCAATTTGGCGAGTTGAAAGTGTGTAAAAAAGAACTGCAATAAATTTGCTCTTCAGATTTTGATGTGACAGTGGAACATAATAGTACAAATTGAAGGTAAATGGAAATATTTTCAGCAGATGTAAATGCAGCAACACTTGTTTCTGTTCATACTGAAATCAGGAAATGAGCAAGTAAACTTCCTTTCTTCTGTATAATGGCCATGATCTGATCTCTCTACCTTTTTATATTATCCTGTTTACTAGCAACTACATGATACTATAAACCGCAGAAACTTTTTATTTAATACATTTGATGGGTTATTTCTTTAGTTTTCTGGATTCTTTATTTCATAGAATGTAGTGTTTTCTTTGGCATTAAGTGGTCTAAAGTCTTAGAATTAGGTCAATTTTTCAAAATACCTTGGTTTTGGTAATCCCTGTAGGGATTATAACAAAGTAGTATGGTATCACAAACCCTTTGGTGCCCATTTTTGATGTGTGTAGAGGAAATACCATAATAACTATTGCAGCAGATTATTCCTGAGTTATACAATGCCACTGATTGCACTAAGCTAGGAAGTTTTCTCCTGCCACTATGAAATTGCAGTAGCAATATTGAACAATTGTATTTATGTACAGTTTGATTAGTGGTTTTATTATACTCTGGCAGACATTTATATCACAATTTAAGCTTATGATTGCGTGAGCATTAGGATATTACAGTCTTGAAGTTTCAACCAAATATTTTCTGGGGTAGATAAGCACAGTAACTTATTTTTGTAAGTAAGTAAAATATAGTTTGTGGTTTCTTAAAATTTCATAGAAGTACTCTGTGTTTTATTCATTTTTCTCATTGAATTAGGGGGACTTGAAAGTAGATTGAAATAGGTAGGCTGTCAAAATTCATAGGTTGTTTAAAAAATTTAATTTTTAAATACATAATTTAAGACTATTTCAACCGTTGTCATTAAAGGTTTGATCCTTTAAAAAGATTTTTCAGTTTCCACTTCTAGGTGAAAACATTTGTAGCACGAAACATTGCTTAAGTCTTCACTAATTTGGGTATAAAGTCAACCTGTTGAATGTTGACTAGAGGCATTATCTAGTATTTTTAAAAAAACCCAAACAACCAAACAACCAAACAAATCTCAAGAAAAAGAGTTGGCAGAGTTGAAATCCTGGGCTTGATTTGGAAATGATCATGGTGTCATGACATATGCAACAAAGCAGGATCATAATTCTGACAGCATTTGAACTTCTGTGGTTGTCTCAGGGCCCAGAAAGTTTCCATATTAAGGGAAGTTCATGTATTTGTGACTCCCTCTAGTGGACCACTGTCTCAACTCTACACTAGGAAATGTTCTCCATATTAAATCCATGTGACATTAAACATTCAGATGTCTTTGTTTTCATGGGGAAGATCTGACTCCATTCTCATGGACACTCTGAATGTGTTTGTGTGCGTCTCTACTCATTACTGCAAAATTTGCAATGTATCTTTTCTAAGATTCCTTGTCATACTGAGGGTGCTGATTATATCTGTCTATATGTGCAACTAATGTTGCATGTATAAATACATTCTCTTTTTTTCAAAGAATGTTCTATTTTTTTCTGTGCCAAAAACCTCTTCTGTTTCTCAGACTTTCATTTACATTACTATATTCTGGAATTTTCTGCAGTTTGCCTTCATTATTATTTAATTATATTTCAGGTACCACCAAGGTAAATCTTGTGAAGATCCCTTCAACTGCTTCCAGTCCTCGAGACACTGCTCTGGCAGCTGTTATCTGCAGTGCACTTGCAACAGTGCTCTTGGCTCTTCTCATCCTTTGTGTTATCTACTGCAAGAGGCAGTTCATGGAGAAGAAACCAAGCTGTGAGTTTCCAGTTATTACTATATTTTGGTGATGTTTATAGAGTGGTATTAGTTTGGCAGATCTCCCTGTAAGTAAAGAAATGAAATGTCTACATCATTTAAGCAAGTTTAGCACTGGGATGGTCAATGTAGCAGAGCCCAGGACTCCATCCAAGTTTGCCAGCTCAGTGTGGAAGTTTCAGCTGGTACTGAGCAAATGCTGTGTAAATGCCCAGAAACACTCCAATTGCCTCAATTCCATGCCATACTCTGCTAGATGCTCCACAAATATGTGTGGACCATTCATGACCCAAGATGGGACATTACAGAGTTGCAATGTCAGTGTGGAAATACCAGTTTGGAAGATCTGTGCATCACAATGCTATTGTGAAACACGGATTAGGTCATCAAGATAATGAATGTGACCAGTGTAGATGAGAGATTTGTCCTTAAAAGTTTTGGTTTTATGGGCATATTCAAGATGAATTAAATGCCAAAGACAGACTTGTAAACTTCTTTTAATTCCTTAACAGCTCATCAATGTAATTTGTTTATAATAAACATTTTTCTGCCTCCTAATTTAAAATAAGAAAGAAAAAAGTGAAAAGCACTCTAGTTCCCACTTTTAGTTTTATAAAACTTTTATTAAAATATGTTTATAGCATCTAATGAACCATGGATGCCAAACAAGAATACTGTCTGGAATGAATTGATGCTTTATGAATTATTACTGCTGTCAGCACAAGCAGAAATTAAAAGGTTTACCGAGACATCGTAAGAATTGTTCCTAACCTAGAATTTGCTTTACATGAGTTTTGAGAAATTCTGACACAGTGAATTCAGACTTCATTTAGTGAAGTGCAGTAACTTGTTTGCCTTGGCCGACAATTACAGAGATTAAAGGAAGTCTGCTGTTAATATAAAGCTCTTTAAGATAATATAAACAAAATCCCAGTGGCTGAAAGCTGACTCTGGAAAATTTCAGATGGGAATCACTGAGAATCATTAAACACTGGAAAAAATGTAACCGTGAATAAGATATACTCTCAAATCATCAAAATGAGAGCAGATGTCTTCGTAGAAGAGGCGGTAGTTGAACCAGCTGTTCCAGGGTTTGTTGCAAAATCTGTGGTTTACATTATTGGAAGCCACATGGTCACTGTGGATCTTTCAATTGGAAAATGTATGGACATGTTTTATAGCATGACATTTGCACATTCTGTGCAGATAGATGGCTCTGAGCAGGAGAAAGGGTAACACTTACTGACATAGATTTTTATTCACTTTGTTTGAAGGGTCTCTGAGATCACAAGACATTCACTACAATGGCTCTGAATTATCATGTTTTGATAGACCACGGCTAAGTGAATATGACCACAGAACATGTTGCCAGTGCCAAAGAAGTACATCACAGACATGTGGTATGTTAGGTCTACTGAAAGGTGACTTTATTTTATCTAACACTTGAGTTGTGACAATTGAATTTAACTGCAGAACTAAAACTGTTGAACTACCCTTTTTCCTAGGCTAATTTCTTAATAAGCAGAAAGGATTTTTAAGTAGCTATTTGGAGCTTTATTCCTGTATTCATTTCAATGACTTCACTTGAAAAAAAATTAAAATGTCTGCCTCATTTATTTCTGATAAAAATAGCTGCATTTGGCTTTGAGACTTAAACTGGTGTGAAGGACTTACCAGAGAGTATCTAAGAACGTGGTATGAATACTAAAGGATGTTGACGACCTGGACAATTCAAATCATTGCCATTTTGAGAAGTCATATCAGAACAGATGCATTAAAAAAATACATCATTTAACACAAAACCACAGGCTTAAATATCATCGTGATAGCTTAACTCAGAATGCTTCCACTTATGTGTATTCAACTGAGAAGAAAATTAATTTTTAAAAATAGGGGGTTTAGTGGCCGGCTTCTATGTTGTTCCTGGAGGAAGAACTTGATATTTATAAATATTTCGATTTTAAAGGAATAAAGATGTTTTTTAAAAATGTTTTTACAGCAAGAAATCTCTTTTCTCAATCCATGTATTATAATGTAACTGCATAACTAATACTCAAGTTTGAAAAAGAACAGATACTAAATTTATTCAGAGTTTTGAGAGTTTTAACACTGTTAAATTAATTTTCATTCCTTAGGACCAGTTCACTTGATTCCCTCACTGTGCTGTGATGAAACCTGTAGCATGGAGCACAGCAGCCACAGTTGTGCTTTCCACTCACAGACCACGCTCAATGAAAGGTAAATTAGTTTTACAAATGTGTATTAAACATGAAGTATTTTTTAATGCAGTCAAATTGATATTTATACAGAGACAAGAGCTGCTTGAAGTGGAATGAGGGATTTTGATGAGCTCTACCCAGATCATCCCATGTTGTGCCAGAATAGGTTTATGGTGAAAAAATTAAGTATTACTTAGTAAATGCTGACTTGGTCCATGGGTTTCTCTGAAGAAGTGGCTTCTCTCACAAGCAGATAATGTTCCTTTTACTCTGTGGCACCTTAGAGGCTTTGGCCACCCCCTCTTCTGCTAATGCTTAGCAAGTTGCTGCATAAACCCATGAATGTGGGGGGACTGAGGTACAGTTCACAAGTAGCATGAAGTTTGGTTTTTTTTTTAAGGAACTCTTTAGGACTGCAAGATTTGAAATATGTATTATTTCTGAATTTCTAGCACACTTTTACCTTTGTTTTCTCCCAGTCAGCTGAGTGTAAGTGTAGTAGTAGAGTAGTTACTTTTACAGCAAGTCTATGAGCTAAATATATAAAATTTATGGTGTCCTTCAGAGTTTCCTGGTTACATATTTAACACAGGATGTATTTATTTCTTTTAGCTAGAATTTCCATATAAGGTTTAATTTGGTCTTCAGCTGTTTTGTTCTTCTGGCTGCATGTAACTAAAAATGTAGAGGCAGCTTCTTCATAAGTATTGTTTGTGCAAGGTGACTTAACGACCTAAGTACAAATATCTAAGTTTTCTATAACAACTTGTTTAAATACCAATGAACTTGAGTCATCCTTGTGTACCACTAGGGCTGACAAATTGAGAGCTGTGTACTTTTTGAGGAATCTTTTGGTTAAGGCTTTAAAATTAACTGTAATATTCATGCTATGTGGACATCAAAGATCCTGTGGTTCCTTCCAGTAGAAATGGAGCTTGTGCCAATTTCCTTTGCCAGAATAATGTATTTCCTTCAATTGTGGTGCAATGTCCTGACTTTTGGCCTCATCTCTGAAAATGCTTTGTGTGTATATCAAAGCTATTAAAGCATCATGTTTTGGAAATGAGTAAGGCTACTTAAAACTGTTATAGGCATCTTAATGTGGGACAAGTTTTGTCACACTGCGTATCACACAATATAGCCTTTGCATTTTTAAAAATCTGTTGATGGTTTTTAGAAATAAAACATATTGGTGTAACTTCCTGGTTTTGTTAACACTTCTTTTGGTGTATATATAGTGAAAAACACTACTGGACTTTCAACAGTGTTTGGCACATGTGGCTATTATCATGCACTTTTAATACACTTGAGATAGATAATACTGAGTTTCCATTTCGATTATCTTCCATTTTCCATAAAATAAAAATAATGCCTGCTCTTCTTCAATATTATGTCCTTTCCATGTAAAAGAGAATAGAAGAGAAAATTTTTTTTGCACTTTGAAGGCTAGACAGAACAAACTGAAAAATCTGAAGTGAATGAGTTTTCAGTTTTAAAGCAAACACAAAGTTTCAAGAAGCCTTGTTGGCTGTTCCATTCTCCCACATTCTTCCCATTTGACGCCACTTTGTTTAATTCCATGAGATATTTGTCTATCTACAGTTTGGGGGAGAAAAAAACCCTAACCAGCCAAGCCCCTCCCTGATGTTGAAGATTTTAGACTCTGCTCAATCATCTTTGTTGCTGCACTTTAAGCCTGTTACATCTTAATACTCCCCTCTCCATGCACTGAGGAAAAAAAAAGTCTTTCTTCTTTGTGACAGTGTTTGTATCTGAACACTACTATAGTATTTTTTGTCATAATCCTGACCCTGAACAACTCCAGCTGTAGTTCATGTTTTGTGGAATCCTAGATTTACTGTCTGAAGCAGTGTTCACCAGTGCTTTTGTCATTTCCAGGCAAAGAACAAAATGTATTCCTTCTCAAAAGAATTAGTTTGTACAGGATGTCCCTAGAGTATTATATAACCCTGTTAAACTTTTTGAAATCCCTTTAATTATGAATGATCAGTAATTAAAATACTGATAGTATTTTCTGGAATGCTTTGTAAACCATGTGCCTTTTATCCTTCTGCAGAGCTTCTGATTCTGTTGGAGAAATGATTCCTGCTTTCCTTGGTTCTCTTTCACATTCTACCTACGGAGACATTCCAGATGCTTGGCCTCTTATGCAAAACTCAGCTTGTTGTGACAGCATTTCCATCTCTGAATCATATTCAGAACTGGCTGGAGGATCTGCAAAATCCTGCAGCCCTGAGACTGAAAATGCAGCCGCTGTTGAATTGGATAATAACCAGGAACTAAGTGAAATACTTATTTCAGCTAAGGCTCTTGATGGAAATGTTGCAAAGTCCTTTGAAATCTCCGAACACAGAACATGCATGGAGGTTTCATCACTTCAGAACTCGGTGACTGCTGAAAGCCAGCCAAAATGTAATGGAACAACAAATGACTCTACGGACTGATAAAGAGGTAAAAAACATAACTACAAAGGAATGAGAATGAGTGCTCCAGGCATGTACAACTAGATAAAAATAGAATTGTAAGAAGTTGTAGGGTTATATTTCTCCATAGGTTACACCTAGCTATTGCTGAAATAAATTAAACCTCTTCAAGAGTTTGAGCAGTTTCACGTTTTTAAATCATTAACTGAATTTGAAAGGTGTAATTATGCAAACTTTGGTGTTGAAATAATATTAACCAGAATACAAGGGGAAGGTCTGTACACCAGTCAGCTTTTATCAAGGAATTTTTTTATTATATTTCAAGGGAAAAATTCAGTTTAATAATCTTATGAGCCTCACTGTGTGAGGCTAGCCTTTGTTTATGAGTGAGAACTGAGGAATTGACTTTGCTTATTGCAAACAAAGCATAAAAGATGTACAAGTGTTCCTCTACAAATATTTACAAAGCCTTTCTGTGGAGTTATTGCAGTAGAAGTGGAAACACAAGAGAATCTCAAATGCCTTATAACGCCATTTATATTCCCATGTCATCAGATAAAACATTATAAATTAGTCCACAAAATGCAAATTTATCTATAAAAGCTCAGAGAAAATAGAGGTCTGAGGTCAAAATGCGAAGAGGTGATAAACAACTGTCTATATGACAGTGGAACTCTAGCAAAAAATCACTCTGCTACTGCTTCATCATTATATATTTTTGAATATTAGCTGTGTTCCATATCTTTAAAATGGAATGTTCTACTTTTGGAAGCAATCTGGAGCCTCGAGTAACTCATCTGTGAAAGGATCCCAAATTATGACCTGTGTGCTGATGGCAAGTGATGTTGTTACTCCAGGCTTATGCAGGCTGTGGAAAGCTGAAACAGTCTCCTGTGCATGAACTGAGAGGCAGGACCACAAGAAGTTTCCACTAATATTAATAATACACCAAACTTAATTAAGAAAATTATGCTATCTGTAATTATGAAAATTTTGGGCCATCTGCAGAATTAAAACTGCATCCCTTTGATCCTCTTCCATTTGGTTGGCATTAACACTTTTGTGTTACTCCTAAATATGAAGTAGAAAGTAATTAGTGTTTAGCAAAAACCACACATATTCTGAAAACATGTAAGTGAAATAGTTTCTTTGTAAATCCAGCCTGAATTATTTAGGTGACATTGTCAAGAGGAGGAAGGGGAAGGGAACTGACTGTTAAATCAAGAATTGTTTTGCCATTGACTTCAATGGAACTTGTCACCCTGAAAATCTGCTGCTGTCACTGACGATACCAGCCTTATGCAGGTGGCACATATTTCTCTCAATGTATTATTTACAGTGTTGAGTTCTGTCTGTAACAATGCTGCCCGTGTGTCAGATAGCAGCACTGAGAGTTTTATTTTTGTGTGTGCCCAGTATCATTTGGTGACAGTTGTATTCTGGAGCTGCATGTAGGAAGGGACAGTGACATGGATATGACTTCAGATCTCAACACTGCTAGTTCCTGACAGTTCTTAATATTTTAAGGGAATACATTTCCATATTAACAAGATTTTAAAAATCAGAAGTTTGTAGGTGTTTTCCCACCAAACCATGCATCAACTTCAGAGGTATGCGATTAATATTATTGAAGAGTTTTCTTAGATCAAAAGAACCACAGAATTTCAAAATATGACTCCAAAAATCGGCTTTTATTTCGCTATACTCGTTATGGTATATGAACTGGAAATTTTCTCATTGATACTTGTGTGTAAGGAGACAGCTTTTCTAGCATCTAAAATGTATGCTTTGACAGTTTTCTGCTGCCCTCTGTTACTACTGAGATTTGTGTATAACTTTGAATACTCAAGGTCTTCAGGAGGGTTAAGTTTTTCTTCATTTTTTTTCCCTAGAATAGACCCTACTGATTCATTTTGTACAATTTCTCCCTATTCAGACTCTACAGTGCGTCATTATATGTGCATTTTTGGCAGAAAAATTTCAGTAGTGTTTGTGGGACAGAACCAGGACTAGGCTTACTTGAGATATATTTTCAGGATGAACACTGGCCAGCTGTACAACTCCAAGACAATTATTTCATCTCAGTCTATAGCATTTTCTTCCATCTGCTCTTTATCTTCCATGTCTTTTTGAAATATTTTGAGGCAAGGATAGTCTTTGTACTGCCTCTGGATGTATTACAGTCTAGCATAGGTCAATGTTTTATTATTTTTCAAAAGAATAACATAAAATCAGAAAATAGCTTATTTTTATATATGTACACACAAGTGTAAGCTTTTTAATGTGGGTTTTAATACAGGTTTAATCTTCAGGTTTAAGTGAATTTTACAGCAAACAGTAAGTATACCTCTACCCTTTTAGTGTTTAGTCAAACATTGAAGTACATGCAGATTTCTTATGAATTTATGTAACCACTCTCCTGTCACTTGTTTTTTAGGGACTGAAGCTATTTCTCTCAGCACTAAAGCTGAATGCTTCCCTTACACTCCCCTGCTGATCCTCATCAAACATAGTCTGGTCTTCAGTGTTGCATGGTTTCCAAGCCAGCTGGGAAAAAATGTCATCATTTCACACCTTCTGAGCAGTTGTGTCTGAGCTGTGACAGCTGGGAAGTTAAACTTCAAGGAACATCCTTTGAAGACTCTGAAAGTGGATTTATGACCTTTTCAATCTCTTTTTGCCTTTCTTCAGAATCTCAAAACATATAATGGAGGGAGCTTAATAATGTAGGCAAATACAGCAAGAAATAAAAATACTTTAGTGTGTTTAGGAGGGGTCTCAAATAAGGCTCCAGGTGTCAGAAGATGTGGGACAACATGGTGCCAGTTTATCTGCCTGCAGATTTGTGCATGAATTAGGATATTTTTTTCCTTCTGGTTCTAATTTTAAATAATATTCCTGCTATTGAAGGATGGATTAAAAAATCCATTTCTGTTTATAAAAGGATCACCTATTAATAAAGTGAAGCTTTTATGATGTATTACATTATAGTCAATAAGCTAGTTTGGGGAGTTAGAGAATTAGCATGTTACAGTACATTTGGTTGAAGCCCCTCCATCCAATTATTACATTTTTGGGAGGTGGCATTGTTCTGTTAAGTGTAGCTGGAGATTAGCTTTAAATTAGATTTAGTTTAATGAAGGTCAGACATATAGATAAGGATATTGTGTTTAATTAGTAATCTCAGTATTGGAATACAGCACTTCTTGTCATAGCATATAATTTTGAATGTGGAAATAATTGTAATAAACTGTCAAATCAAAATGTTAGACTATAGCAGATGTGCCATGAAAGTATTTATACAGTGAGACTGTTACCAAGATTTTTTTTATTAATGCATTATTTTTAAGGGTCAAGTTCTGTGGTGAACTAATTCATTAATTTAGGAGTTCCTTTCATTCAAGACACTGTCTGTCTCACTGTGGTTCCATGTCAATTCAGATTTTCCACACAAAATATAAAAAGCTGTTTGGTTTATCACATCCCTTAATATCTTTTTTTTTTCCAGCTATTTCCTTCCCTAAAATAGTTTTTGCTTCCGTGGATAATCGCAGTAACCTCTACTGGATTCATTACACTCAACAGGCTCACACTTGTCTCTAATGAACTCTAGCAATTATTCCTTAAAGTACTCAATGTGCCTTAACTAAAGCAAAGCAATCAGCAAAACAGATGCAAATTGGCAATAAATATTACTCATCTTTCCATACGTGGTTTGTGTGGCAATGGAAATGTTGAGACAGTATTCAAGAAGCCATTATGGAAAAAGACTTTTGCTTTGAAGCACACACAGGAAGGCTGGACCTGCACAAGGATAGCTAAAAACAGTACAGGCAGCCATGGCAGAGAGATGCTCCAGCTCCTCACAGTGAGATAATTCATTTGTGCAACAGCCATGAATAACAGTTCCCAAATTCAAACCTAAGTCAATAAGTTACCCAAGGGATTTTTTGCTGTCGTTTGGTTTGGTGTCTTAAGTAGTAGGTACCATCTTTTGGTCACTGATGGAATAATAGGCAGTTACACAGTACAATTACTCAGATAAATACCTTCACACATATATTTAAATATGAGTAGTTTTGAATAATTTCTTTGTATACTTTCATACATTTAAGAAGTTACAAAACATTATTTTTCACTACATTTGCATGAAGAGATGTGTGCTTCTTTGTATATACCTTGTAAATAGAAAAAAATCCAATGTGCATTTCAGTCTATGGCAAAATATTTTTAGAACATACGGAGATTTAATTTTTCACTAATAACAGTTCTTGAAAAAGCAATGTTCAAAAATTTTGCCAGCATCTGCCACAGTATGTTTTCCCATTAGAATTTAAACTTTGTTTTACCCAGCAACCCTAGAGAAAGATACTCTTTTTTTTCTTTTTTTTTTCTTTTTTTTTTCTATTTTTTTTTTTTTTTTAATGAGTGAAAGCTTGAGAGCAAATTGGGAGGAAAAAATTTAGAGCGTCTTTTTTAAATATATGTGTATATTTTGTGTATACTTTCTTTCTTAATTTAACCAAATTGGTCTTTTGTATATTGCCTGTGGCAAGCTATGTTGTACATGCCAATAGAAAACATCCACTATCACTGCATTTAGACTGCCCACATGTCAAGTCTAGGGACTTACAGTGCTGTTTTAAATACTCCTTTAACAAATGTAAATTAAAATCTTGTATAAATTGTTTTGTAATACTTTTTCTACTTGTGAATAAAACATTACGTGAACCAGTCTTGGTTTGTTGACCTCAAATTAAGAATAGCTTTCTGTACAAATTTAGTGATGAATTCTTCTAATACTTTGAGAATTCCATAGTGGTGTTATTATATTAAGGTTACGGTAGATTTCAGTGCATCTTTGATGTTACTGCTAAACTGCAAATATCTCAAGACATTCTTCAAGGAGGATGACCCTGAGGAAGCAGTAAGTTACCATCAATGCTTAAAATCATTGTGCTTCAAAGCTGTTAAAAAATTCTGCTTCTCAAAAAAGGGGGCGAAGGGAAGCAGGGGGAAAAAAGACAAATTGCTGTCTCTACAATGTCTTAGAAAAGTGCTGCTCCACAGCACTAGGTTATTTCAGACAAGACAGAGAAGCAAATAATGAGAGGAGCTCTATTTTTGAAGCAGGATTGGAGTCATGGCCCCAGTTTAAATGATTAAGAAAGAAATGGCACCGTCTGACTGACAAGAGTAGAAGACTGAGAAGAAAGAGTAATTTGATAATTGCATAAAATTGGTCCTTACCATAAAGCCATAAGCAGTGACTGCAAACTGAATCCAGATAGGGATTAGAGATAACATAAAGCCAGGGTGCTTGTGCTGGAGTGTGATAGCACTCTTGATTTTGGGGAGAGACTCAAAAGCTGCTCTGTCCCTGTCTCTGGTTTAGTTGAGCAAATTTCACATTAGTTCTTCTCTGTGTAATGCTGTTATTTCTACATTTTTTTAAATACATAATTCAGAGCTTAACTGGGGATCACCTGCCCAAAATATCAAGGACTCCTGATACCCCTGTGTCCATGTGCTGCCCTCCTGAGCAGTCTTCTACTTGTTTTCTGCTGTGACTGTCACAAGTGGCAGCAGTTCACGTGCCCAGCCCACAAGAGTGTCCGTGGAGTTCACTTGGAGGTCTGCAAGTCTGCGTAGCAGCACGTGCTGTGCTTGGGAGGTCACTCTGTGCCAAGACAGGATTTCTGTGACTCTCAGCACTTCCAGGATTGCAATGGAGTGCTCCTGACAAAAATTTAAAAAAATATAATCAGTAAACAAACAGGAATTGGAGAACAGATATTAAGTCTATCTGGAAACAAAGTACAACTCAGAACACATGACATACATGACCACAAAATCTGCAAAAACATTTGCTCATATCAATTACTATATAAATCTTATTAACAAGGCTGCAATTTTCCATCCAAGCTTTCCAGAAATCTACAAAAAAACCAACCCACCCACCCGAAAATCTTTTCCCTGCTTGCATTGCTATTCAGTACAACACTATTTCCTGTCTTTTCTACAAGGTAGACCAAGCCCTTAATCCAGTGCTCCTCATCCTACCGGGAGTTGGAGATCACATGGCTTTTCCCTTTGTTGTGGTCTCTTTGAGGGCCTTTGGTTTGCATTCCTATGAAGTCCCTCCAAGCAACAACCTCCACGCATTAAATTAATCCTCTCACTGTCTTTGGTGAGGGAGGTTTAGGTCGCTACCTGCAGCACATTCCAGCGCAGACACTGCTGCTTTGTTTGGTCCTTTTAAAAAAGGGGGATTGAAGGAGGGTGCAGTGTTTTATCAGGCATGGAGCAAGCTGAGGCTGGGCACTGCAGAGCAGAGCCACACAATGCACACTTTGTGCTGGCAGGGTGCAATTTAATCCATATTTCATTTTGGCCTGAGAGATGGTAAAACCCATTTGCTCTTCACATAGCAGCAATGAGCCATTTTGATTATATCTGATAAGGTAGCACTTTCAATAGGATAAAAATAATCATGGGTGGATTTGCTGGGGAGCCTGCTGGTTTCCACAACAGCAGTGAATGATGGGATTAGAGGAAATGTTTTCTAATAGCCTACTGATGGAGAGGGTGGAAGATTGGGGGCACACTGAGGCTTCCACACAGAAGCACAGCTTCAACAGCAGGGTCAGCCAAGTAAGACTGAGGGGTTTTTCCCATCATTTGGTTTGCTAAATCCTTATCACAGTTGGATTATTTTCTTTTTTTTTTCCCCTCTTTTTTGGTTGATTTCACAAAAGGAGATTTGACTTGTTCAAAAGGTTATAAATGACATTTTTCTAAAGCATTGCTGAAAAAGCAGACAAAAAGAGAAGGCAGCTTTTAAGAAAGTGCTTCCCCTGAGCCTCAGCCTTTGTGGAATTTTTAATTTCTTTTGCCCAGGTCTCAGTCTCAGGATGCACAACTCACATGCTATTTAGCATGCAAAAATTCCCCTGAGTATAGCAGCTAATATATCAAAATCTGGTTGTAACCAACAGTTTAAGGGAGAGCACTGATTTACCACTTAGAAAAAAACCCATTGGAATTCCAGAGATCATTTTGATTTGCCCCAGATCTGTATCACACAGTTCATTGGAACATAATGATAAACTATAAATACAGAATGTGTGCAAAATAATAAACTTGTCACCTTGCACGTGACCTGAGGCAGGGCATTGTCCAGGTCAGTTGGTAGTTTTATTCCTAAATCCTAAACTTGAGGAAATTACAGAACACTATGGACCAATTCAGAGGAGACCTGTACACCACCCAAGCACTTATTCTGCATGTGGCAGAGATTACAAAATGAACTGAGAACATAAAAAAAAAAGAAAAAAAGTACTAAAGGTTCTGTTTCAACTTTTTAAAATGCTTTTTAGCCCAGGCATCCAGTGTCCTAGACATTTCATAGGCCAATATGGAAGCCTTAGGGGGGAAAAAATGTTCCACACAATGAGTGTTCCATAGACCAATATTGAAAAAAATGGCAGCAGCAGAGGTTATTTGCTATCAAAATAAGAATGAGTAAAGGAGATCTAGCTTTTAGTGAAAAAAAAAAAAAAAAAAAAAAAAAAAAAAAAAAAAAAAAAGGAAGTAAAAGGGGCTATTACATTGCAAAACAGACTTTAAAACCCAAAGTAAAGCACTAGTCCACAGCCACCTTACTTCCTTACTTCTCTAACTTCATGTTCACCTAAACACACATAAACTCTGCAGCAGCCCAAAGCAAAATGAGGCAGATCTGCAATCAGCAGAGTGACAGCATTGACCATGCCAGTTTTGTCCATACCTTGCAAATGTGCTTTCTTGCATATTGATGTTGATTCCACCAACATCAGGTAGCTGAGTTTAGCCTGAAGAAATTCAGCAGCAGGTACCAGCTTGGCCATTTGTTTGGCCTTCTGTTGTCTCTCTGTTTCAAGACAAAAAAGAAAGATTTTTACCAACCTGGTGCTGGTTTATGTTGTTAGATACAACAGTAGTTGTGTTCCTTTATCAGTTTCAGCTTTATTAAACCTTATCCTTAAAGATGCTCAGCAATTGAAGTTAAGGAGACACTGCACCAGTGCAAGAATGAGAATATCTTTGACTGTAATACCAAAACAGACCCATAATATCCCAGCAAATAACACTTGCATTTTGTCAAAATTCATCACACTTTTTTGATATTTTGTGACTACAAAGAGACCTAAGTCCTTGATCAAAAAAATGTATACACCTTGACAAAATGCTGTGAAAACTCACATAAGGAAGTTTTCTTGGGGAAGGTTTGTGCAGCTAGTCTTCATGTTAAACCCTCAATCTAATGAAATCCTCAATTTAAGCTGTACCTTTAGACATACTTTAAACTTTGGAGTTTATCCAAATCTGTTGCTTACTCAAGGAGGACCAATCAACTTTTTATGGGCAAGAACTACCTCAAAGTTATCTTCATACACTGTTTTTCAACTGGCAGAACAGATGGACTCAGGCAGAAGAGACTCTAAATGTTTTAGGTGATAAAATGCCTATTGTATTGATGGGTTAATAGAAGCAGGCCCTGTGTGTTCAGCCTTCTCAATACAATGAGAGAAACTGTGGGATGTGAAGGAAGAGCTCAAGAATGCCATAAATTACATCTCCTGTGGCTTTTCAGCAACAAATAAACAGTGTTGGAGTTTATTCAAGGTGTTGTAGTAGGAGATTCCTGAAAAGCACCTGAGTGCCAGATGATGTCTCCTAATACACAGAGTCACTGAGGAGGGCTTGAGGCATTTATGCCCTAGATGCTTGCTTTTCCTAAAGAAATCTTTTTGTTGCCTTTCTGCAGCGAGGGGACTCTGGGCAATGGGGGCAGCAGCAGCAGCAGCTGCAGGAGGCAGGGGAGAACAGGGAGCAGCACTGGCACCACACTACTGCACTAGCACACTGCTGCCTCTTGCTGCTGATTTCCCTCTGCAAGTCTAGAGGTGCACACGTAAGCTGTAAAAGTGCTTGGAAGCCCCAAAATCCCCAAAGATGCAATATTGCACCTTCTGCAGATATATCAGAGTTGTATCTGCAGCAGCTGAGAGAGGTAAGTAAAAAAAAAATTAATAGCATTTGTTAGCTGACCCAAAAACAGCTAAAGGGTTTGGGCTCAAGGCCTCCTTGGATCTGCTTTCTAATGTTTGCTTTTCAGCCAGTCCAAGATCTACAGTTGCTGCAGCTCCTCTGAGGATACTCCTGTGGTTCTCACCTAATCTTAGGGAAGAGAAGTTGGCCCTCAGCTTGGCCTTGTCCCACTCCGTGCTGTGAGAGCTGGAGGGTTTAAATGCCTGAAAATCTCTATTCTTTTCCTTGCTATCTCAAGTTTTCGACAAAACAACAACAACAACAAAAATAGACTGTATTCAGATTTTGCTTAACTTGCATTACATTTTCTCATGGAAAAAAGAGACAGATATCCTAATGCCACCCAGAAGCTGGCCCTGGAATCAGCTACTGCTTTCTGCTGTTACTGCTGCTCTGTCTTCTGGCCCAGAAACCAGGCCAGGAAAAAAACCCAAAAAACAAAAAATCAAAAAAACCCACCACATCTTTGACCAAATCAACCCCAACCCACACCAACAACCCAATCTTTAAAAGTCTGCTATTGAACCACAGATTATGGGTAGTTCAAAAAAAAGAAAACAAAAAAAAGGGGGAAAGAGGCAGGAGAAAAAAAATTGCATAAAAGTTCTACTGGAGAATCATTCAGCAAAATTCCCACTTGTGTATTAAAAGCTTAGCTAAATAACCCTGGGCTGCATGGGAAAATAAGTAGGAAAGAAAACACTTCTATTCTCCAGAATTACCCTGCCTCTCAAGCATACCAGGCATTTTATCTTCTTAGTCTTCATAAAAAATCCATTTTGTGAAGAAGACATGCTGCATTTACCCCTTTTTCTTGACACAGGAGGATTTGTCCTCCCCATCCCCTGCCCTGTGTCAGAAATAGTAACACACTGAAGACTCTTTCCACTCAGGAAAGGAATGTCTCTCTCTTTTAGCCCCTCTCCTCCTGTTTTATGCTTTTTCCTACCCATCTGCCTTATTTATCACTGCTGCAATTGTCAGGTACTTGTTTGCCTCCTTTCCTCCAGGCCTGTGTTTCCCATTCTCCTCAACTGCCTGCTCTGATCCCCCATGGCCACTGGAAAACAGAACTGGGGGCTCAATTTCATTAATTTGGAAGATATAACACACACACAAGGTAAAGCTTGCTTTTAGAAAGGCAGAGAGCTCACATTCAAAGCCAATCTACCAAATAAATAAAGGCAAATAAATCTAGGATTTATTTGTCTGGATTCCTATCTGTGGACAGCTGCTTCTGACATGGAAGATAATGGTAAAGTGCTTAAAATGGTGATTTTTAAGTGCATGCCCTGATTGGGATTTTTCCGCAAGAACCCTCCAAAAGGCACGAGAGCTGGTCATAGCAGCAAGACAGAGCTATCCATGACAGTATGTAGAAATTGCTGATAACAGGACTTACCCTCAGGTGCTGGGAAAAAAAAAATCTGTAGAAAAGATTACACAGGTCAGTTAGGAAGTGTAATGGTTTAAACTGACTGGGAAGACAAAGCTGTCCTCTTTTTTGGCCTGGAACAGTCACTTTCCTTACCTGAGATAATCTTACCACAAAATACTATAGCAAAACAAATAATCCTTCGTATCAGATCTACTTTGCACACCTGGTATTCGACACAATTTCCTAAATGGGTGAGTCAAAGCAGGTTGGGCTAACCTGTTAGTTGAGGCACAGCAGGGCATTCCCTCCTGTGCTCTAAGGCTGGTGGAAAACAGCACCCAAGAGCAAAGGAGTTACAGCAGAAAGGATGACACAGTTAAATTAATCTCCTGCTTAGAACTGCTAATTATAAATCAGCCCAAATCACATACAAGTTATTTGGTTATACTCAGTCAACAGAAATAATTTTAACACTAATGTTTTAAAACACTTCAAAAACTTAAGAGCAGTAAGATGTCAGAAGTGAAATAAAGAATCCAATCTAATTTTGGCCAAAACAGGCAAGAGTCCTCACAGGCAGTGGGAGGGGATGCCTGGGCAAGGAAACACCTACATACTGCCTGCAGGCTCACTGGCAGCACCCCACTCCCACCTCAGACCCATCTCTTCAACCTCATCAGCCGTGCTGGTGAACAGGTCCAGTGTAAATGACAGAATTATATATTTTAACATCACGCTCTTACAATCTTTACACTTCTACAGGAAAAAAAACTGCAGGGCCCCAAAAATAAGGGCTTTCAAGAGCCCCTCCAGCCGCTCATCAGGGCTGGGCTCTGGCTGATCCATCCCTCTGCAGCTCTTCACCTGCCTCCAGTGAAGGCAGAAGCAATGCCATGGCCATGGTTCACAGCAGCTCCTCTGTCTGTCTCTGCAGCAGGAGCAATCCCGTGTTATCATGGAATCTGCCCCTCCCTTTGCTTTTGCAAAATGTTTTGTTGGTGTTTGCTCAAAATCCTCCATCAGGTGAATGGCTTTTACAGACGAAATATGTACACCATTGCAATGTCCTGCTGTGCTGTGACACGTGCCCACAAAGGAGCGTTTGCACTTGGTCTGCTGGTCTCTGGCTCTTATTAGGTGATGGTGTGGGAAACTGCAAACTGGAGTGGATGAGAGACCCTTTTTCTTAGTACTGCTCATGGACCTCCAGCAGTTGCAGAATGTACTTCTGTCTCCAATTCATCCATCAGTTTGTGGTTTATGGAAACCCAGACTCAGGACTGTCTGGAAATGTTGCCACTGCCATGTGGCACAAGTTCCAGTGCTCTTCTGGGTGAGGATTTTTTGCTCCTCTTGTGCTTTAACTAAGCAAAAGTGAAGTATCAGGCTGATGTGGGCAAGAAGAAGGATTCCAAACAGCACAGAGAGCTGGTGTAGCTGGCAGCCAACTCAGTGCAGCACTGAGGAGTAGGAGCCATAGGAAAGTGAAACATATTCATCAGCAGTACCTAAGGAGAAGAAAAGACAAGATGGAAAACAGGATGTACAAAGCAGATCCTAGAAAAAAGTAAAATTTGTATCATGCCATCTGGGATTTTATGAAGACAGTGACAGTGGGCTCTCTCGCTATAAAGGCTTCTGAAAGCAGTTTTTAACTAAGTCTGAGTAAGGTATTAAGGTAATTTACATGTTTCCAGTCAAAATAAAAGATCTCAACATTTTCTTGGCAGGCCTCAGCAAGGTTTAATTCCCTCTTTAGAGCTTTTTTAATTCCTTTTTGAATGAGCACAGCTGTGCCGTACACATTTCAGTTCAAAACAACCTGAAAGAACACACTTCCTAACCCCTGAGTTCAGCAAGGCAGTAGAGGATGTGACTTGAGTGCCTGCCTGCAGCAGCTTCACCAGGACCATTATGGCTCCCTTGGGACCAGCTTGCTGTAATGGCCCTTTAATTATGTCCTCCTTCCCTAGCTGATCCCACCTCACTGATCCTAGTTTAAATACTGTAAACTTCCAGCTGAGCCAGCCAACAGATGGGCTCAGGCAGAAGAGACCCTAAATGCTTTAGCGATAGAACACCCCTTCAGCAATCCTTTTCTGGGAGAGAGAGAAGAGGCACGTTAGACACAGGCCAACAGGAAAAGCCACTGAAGGCATAAACACTGTTGGGATGTTGACACTGTGGCTGTGCTGCTGAGCAGGCCCAGTCTCCACTGGTACAGCCTTCTCATAGAAAATCCACCAGTTACCAACACTTTCATCCCCCCAGTGTCCACCAGTACCCAGATTTTTGTGGACATTTTTCAGTCCCTGTAGGAGAGATGGCAATTCAGCAACCTCACTGATAGTGATCCTGAAAATGGAGTGAGATGTGGAGGCTGCTGGCAAACACCTCAGCGCCCTTGAAGAGTAGGAAAATACCAGTTTGGCTGCCACAGGCCCTGCCAAGAGATGTTACAATCCCTAGGTGACCTCTGGGCTTATTAACACCTACTCTTTCCCAACCAGTGGTCATGCTGAATCCAGTGCTTCCTTCCACTTCGAGCTGGTTTATTCACATTTAATTTGCTTTGAGCAGTAATAATGGAGAGAAAGCTTACAGACAGATTGCCCCTGCCAGACCCTTGCCTGTTTTTCTGTTAGTGTTCTGTTTGCACCGTTTTATTGGTACAAATAGCAGTGTCCAGGAGGCTGTAGCATTTATGGCACAGTAATAGGAAAAAGGCAAATAACAGGTGGGAGAAGGAGTTGGCTGTAGAGACAGAATGTGTCTCTCCCAGCATCAGCTTTGCAGGGCTGGAGAGCAACATCCTGATAGAATTTCTCTGTAGGGTAAGTTAGTAACATGGTACATTTATCTGGGTGGTAAGGAGCAGCAGCAGTACAAATGGAAAGACCCAAAATTTGCTTTAGTGATCTGGCATAACAAGGAATTTTCTCCAACATGCAGAAAACAAAATCTTTTCACCTACTCCATCATTTTCCCCAATGTTCAGGGAGAAGTTAAATAGAATTCGATGATGTCAGCCAAACTACCAGCTCAAAGTTTCTATTTCTCCTATTCCCATGTTCATACTGTGACTGTGGTTCCAGGTCTTGATAAATAAACTATCCAGGGGCTCACTTTTAACAAAGCCTCTCAACAAGCACAGAATCCCCATGCTGACTTTGGCCCTTAAATATTGTTTCAGAGGTCCAGAGCTAATGCAGCGTTCACATGCATGTCCTTTAGTGACTGAGAGCACTGATGGATCTCCTACCAACAGCTGGAGCACCAGAGGCGCCTTTGGGTGAGCATCGTGTGAGCTGAGGGTCACCTTTCCCAGTCCTGATGCTGATCAGAGGTGCAGAGCTGCTCTGCTCCAGCCTAAAACCCAGGTGAATAATGGAAAAGGAAGAGCAAAGCTTGAGGGTCCTATTTGCTTCAGCAAGTTCTGCACTTCTGAAGAGGTTACCCTGAAGTGACCTTTTCCATAGGGTGTGGTGGCTGGGATCTGAAGTGCTCTCAGCTGGTACAAAGGCTCCCAACAGACAGAGAATGAGTTCTAAAATGGGGAGTTGTGGGTTTTACAGACTCACTTTAATTTGCAAAACTTTCTTTTTTTTTCCCCCAGATAAAGTAGTTAAAACTGGAGATGCAAGATGGGATGAGAAACAAACATGAATCAGAGAAGAAGAAAAAAAAATACACTGGTTATAGCCAGAGAGGCACAGGTGCCAGACCAGCTGACAGAGTTTTGACAGACCAAGGGAAAGGCATGGAAAATGGGATCGCTAACAAAGGAAGAAACTGAATGTCAAATTAGCTATTTCCCTGTACTCAGGCAGCCTACATCAGCTCTTCATGTACATTTGAGATTCTCAGAAACAAAACAAAACAAACAAACAAACAAAAAAGCACAAACAACAACAACAACAAAAAGCAAGCTGATTTTCCTGGAAAACAGAGATTAGGAACTGAACAGACTATTAAAACCAATTTGTCTTGGGAATTTGGCTTAAATACCAGATTAAATCACAGATAGCTAATTTGATTAAGTAGAACAAGTTATCTAAATCCCTACTTAGGGAAAACACCGCCAGCAATTCGGCACAATTTTGGAAAAGACCTTTAATGTTAAATAGTTTCTGCGAGAGCAATACCTACAGACACATGGCACTTCTCCGTGCATGAGGGATGCATTTGCTGGGCAGGTTCAGGGCAAGACAACAAACTAAACTTGCAGGAGAAAAGAAGAAAATTTGCCAGGCTGGTGAGGAATCAGGTGAGGTCAGAACTTACCTTGTCACTGTCACCTGAGATTACAGACCCCAATGGCACTGCCTCTTTCTTCCAATGGCACCTCCAGTTCTTGGGGAACTCCTTCCCTGACCTCCCTCTGACAGCACCGGGAGAAAAGGCAATATATTTGTGCAGATGTTCAGAGACAATGAACTGTCACTTCAACTCGCATTTGTAATGAGCAGGATTTACTCTGGCTCGCATGAATCATTTTGATAACATATATAATTAGTTTTATAGAACTTTTAGTATGTTATAAAAGCTGCTCTATCACTTGTGTTCCCCCAGGGCTCTCTTATAAAATGATTTTTTACAACTATATTCTCCTTGGAAGTGAATTGCAGACAACTGAGTACATCTGTATGTCAGAAGCACTGTAAGCTAAGGCATTCAAGGCAATTTTAATGCCTTTTTCGTTTCTAAAATCCATGTGAAGAAATGCAGGCACTTGTGGGCTCCAGCCCTATCAGCTGCCCAAAGCTGAAGACAATCTCTGCTCAGCCGCCTCCACACAGCCCCTGGCTGTCCACAGCAGATGCTGCAGCTCAGCAACCCAGGAGCTGGGATGCTGTCAAATGACCTTGGGGGAAAACACTCGACAGGTATAAATAACATAAGTCTTTAATAACTTCATTGGAGCTACAGAAGCGTATGTGGGATGAGGATTTGTCTCTGTGCAGGGATGTGCAAGGTGAGCTAACTGGATTCCACCTCTGTGAGGAAGAAAAGTGGGGCTGGTAGGAGAGCGCGCTAAGGGAAACCAGCAAGCCGTTCTGACTTTATATATGTTTTTTATTTCATATGTATTTCAAATACTGAAAGTAGGCTATGATTGAGCCTTGTGGCAACTTCTGAAGAGCACCATTAATAAACAGACTATTTTAAAAAACTGCCCTGCTAATCCCCTGTGAGTATTCCAGAGGAGCTTGATGAGGTTAAGGGCTGCTGCAAACATCAGCCAAACAGTGGCTTCTGACCATGTTCAAGGGACAAGAACCTTCAAACGCCTACCTGATAAATTATTCATGAGGACCAGCTGCCTGCAGAGTATTCAGAGCTCCTGTCCTGTGGCCTGTAACCTAAAGGGGCTCAGCCACCCTGACATGGTCCAGCTTGGCAACACTTCACCTTCTCAATGGATCACATTCGGGGCATTTCCCCAAGGCCCAGCTTTCCCACAGTGTGAGGAAGGCAGAAGACAAACACTGTTAGAGCACAATACAAACTCCAAGCTGAATGGGCAACAGCTGGAGCAGCTGTGGACAAGGTGGGAAGAATCTGCCATGCTGCCATTTTGCTTTTCCTCTGACATGATCACAAGCCCTGGATGAGTCACAAGCCAAAGCATTCCTCACCTCATCTTACTCTCTAGATCATCTCCTAGTGCAGCTGTAAGAGCTGGTGGAGATGGGGGCATTTAGAGGTGTCTAAGGAATGAAGTGAAAGAGTCATGAGGAGTCAGAGGGACAATGGCCAAAGAGCACTTCACAGAAACCCAGATGTCCCAAAGATTCATTCAGAGCAACTTCTGTGGCTATTTTAATATTGTACTACATAATGCTGTCAATGATGCGTGAACTCAGTCATGTACGACAAGCAGCAAAAGTAAACAATGGTGGCATTTGACAATTGGAAAATTGTAACATTAGAAAAACAAGGTCAGTGCTCTGAGGTGTTCTGAACAGAAACCAGGGTTCCTGACACTTCTATTCCAGCCATCTATGCTCTCTCTCTAGTTACTGGAGTAAAAAAAAGGCACATAAAAGAGCTAGTTCATCCCCATCCTTAGACTGGTAAGATATCCCATTTTGAAGAGGTCTGTTTCTTCTCATCAAGAGTGAAGGCAGCCAGAATGGCAAGGTTTAGCCACTTACAAGCTGCCTTAGAAGCTACCGGCTCTTTGCAACTGCTGGCAAGATGCACCCCACTCCCTTCCCTCCGTGCTTTTAAATCTAGGCAGCAGCAGAACACCCCAACCAGTCATCCTGTCAGATCTCTATCACCACTTTGCTTCTGGTTTAAGTAGTTTGTCTCCCTGAGATTTTTTGGATACTTCCTCCAAACAAGAAGTTGTAACGATTCCCTACACCCGTGCAGCTCCATGTGCCAGCTGCTGAGGAGCAGCCGCAGTGGACTTGAAAGTAAACAAATCTCAGCCTGGGGAAGATCAGAAGGGCCGACAGGCAGCCCTGCTGGTGCTGATTTATACTTCCTTATCTTTTATCTCCTTCCCTCTCCTCCCCGAGCACACTAGCTGTTCTCCCACGGTCCTTCTCCCAGGGAAATCTGTGTGCTTGCCTTCTGCTATCATGCATCTTCAATCCTCAAGTTCTTTAACTCCTGAATTCTTTCTAATTTTAATGTAGTACTCCCTTCTGCTACACTTCAAACCTGCTGGGGTAAAGCACCAGTTTGAACTTGATCCCGACAGCACACAAATAAATAATAAATCCCTGGCTCTGGGAACACAAAATCGCCAATGCTTTGCCCAGAAGCAATCTAAAATAGCAGACACACAGTGCCTCCCCCTTCACAGCAATCAGAGCTTTGGCTGACACTGCTTTTCCAGCTCTCCACAGAAGACAAGGGGAAGCTGCCAGCAGGACAGTTGTCCAGCAAGCACAGACTTGCTACCCTTACGGAAAAACCTCCTTCCCAAGACACTCTCCTCACTCACAGCTTGTTGGACCACAAAAGGTGGATCTGCCCTGGTGTAACTGAGGCTACACTTCTCATACTGTTGTCCCTGCTGTCAACATATAATCTAGAAAGCAGCTGCAACTTTGTCTAATTTCAGCTAACAGCTCTTGTTAAACACTTGTTTTCAGATCAATGTTCAATCTTTCAAATTTGTACTTCTGTATCATTATGCTAATCTTCTGATAGACTAAGATGCACATTTTCTGAGCCATCAATATTGCAGTTACAATCATCTCTTCATTTCCATCTTAGTGTCATCTATAATACTAAGCTCTCTTACTTTGATATAAATTAATTTTTTAGTTTTGCACACTGATTTAAATTTTGACTTGCTGTACCAGCAGCCATTTAACATTCTGTAGGAAAGCTTTTATCAGCACATGGTATGAATTCTTCCATCTGGCATTCCACTGAACACAAAGCAGAAACATTCTTGAACACCTCTGCCTTTTCTGTTACTGGCAGTGCTGTAATTTCCATTTTAGACAGTGCTGTGGAAAGAAAGCCCTTTTTTACTCTGCCCAAGCTTTTAACTCAGAGGTTTTTTTGCTTCTGTACCAACCCATTACCATGCCTGCTTTCTAATCTATATTCAATTCTTCCCTGCCTTCTTAACTTCTGCCTTTTCCTCCTACTATCTTCTTTGGTATTTAGAGAACTTCATCCACCACCAGCTGTATTTATGTCACCTGAAAGTAATTATTATGCAATACTTCAGTGTATCTTAAGTGAATCAGAAAAATAATCACATCAAACATTAAAAAAAAAAAAATAAAAAAGCAACGTTCACACCTTAGACTTCCAAACATTATCCACCTGTGCCTTTTTGATGTGTTGTAATTATGTGCTATTATTTCAGGATTGCATAAGGGTATAATTTCTTCTGAAGATGTTCACTACTTATTTTCCATAGCAGCCAAAATCCAAAACATTGTAAAATTTCAGATTAAAAGCATGATGCTGAGTTACAGTACTATAAACCAAACTTTTGAATAGCTTGTTCAGCAGCCCCAGTGGGAAAGCATGGAATGCTGGAAAAGGATTACAGTGGTTTTTACATTTATGAAGAGTTACACTGCTGGTCACAGGAGAGGTCTCACATTACTGAGAGTACACATTATTTGCTGGAAAATAAAAGTCTCTTGAAAAGAAAAAAAAAAAAAAAGGAAAAGGCATCAGATATTTGAACAGCTGGAAGCATTTTTAGAAACTATCAAGAAAAGACACAAGATTTAGAATAATATTTCCCCTTCTGTAGTAAGCCTCTTGGTGGTGGTATAATATGTTCTCTAGAGGCTTAATCATGTCTACTGTGCAATCCTCAAAGGTTATTTCACGAATAAAAAAGATCAGTGGAGTCAACAGTTTCCTCATAAAAGAACCTGAAGCTGTCATTGTGAGATGTATTTATTTTTCTACCAGCTCCCATCTTTGTCAGACACTCCCCGAGTTATAAATCTGAGCAATAGGCTGCAATCCACCGTGTTCTGGCAAAAGGTAAGATTTTCTTCCTTTCTTTGTTGATATCTGATTACATATTAGGAAGACATTGTTTGATGCCACTCTGATAAAACTTTAAAAATACTGATTGCAGAAGGACCAAATGAGTTGGTGAATTGAAGAAGTAATAGCAGCCATGAGCCTAAAGCAATGTGAGTACTACATATATTTTGAAGAGGTATCTGTACACTAAATCCACTATCACTTGAATTTCTTTCAAATTAAAATGTAGGGGCAATCTCTTAATTGTAAATGCTCTGCTTATTCCGCCAATTATGATGCTTTATTTTCTTTACCGCAGCGCTTCCAGAGCCGTGTCAGCACGAGGATTTCCGTTTGCTAAGTTCTTTTTGTCACAATGAATCTTTCAACGTGTGCCAGCTCCAGATAAACATAATCGTTAGTTTGTTCCAGTACAAAACCCAGGCAACAAACAATGCGAGGCTCCCTTAGCAACACCCTTGAATTCCCTTTGAAATCTACTTCCACTAAATACCCCACTATGGATTGTTAAATTTACATTCGTCAGCTATTGCATACTTTATAGGCCTTCCCATCTTCACAATGTGGTTTTACTCACACCTAAACTGACACTTACTTTGTGGGTTTTTTAATGACTTTACTTACAGCAAAATGCCCACCTAGTTTGTTAAGCAAAACCATTCACTCTTCCCTCTCAGGGACCAACTGCAGACACACAATGGAGTTAGTCAGCAGTACAAGCCAGAAGCCTGGTTGTGGTATGTGTCTAAAAACGCACCCACGGTGGTTTAATCAAAGCATCTAAAAATGTCTAAACCCAGCTCCCCCAGAATGACAGTGCAACTCACACAAGGCAACTTCCACCTTGAAAAAGCAGGCAGTGAAAAAAATAGGGTAAAATATCAAACAATACCCTTTTGGACAGACTCTGTTAAAAAGAGGGCAAATCATCCAATCAGGTCTCACTCTTATTTATCCCTTCCCAAACACACACTTTTTCTGGCTGGGTTCTTTTACCTTTACTTGCTTCTCTCTCAAGTTATTTGCCCTCATCTCTCACTTTGGTTCTCTTCTTCTCTTGCTTCTTTCACTGCATTTCTGCTGAGCAGAACACTTACAATACCTTTTATAACAACCTAGAGAGAGCCACTAAAATACGCCATTTCTATAGAAAAGATCACCAGCGTTTTTTTTTTGGTTGTTCCCCCCCTCCTCCCCCCAAAATACCCTCAAATACTATAATTTACTTAGAGGGAAAAAGAAAAACCCACTGATAACATTCCCTTTGTTCATTATCCATTATATTATGTGCAATGTTACCAAACCACTCTAGTCTATCCTGGAAAAACATTTTTTTTGAATTCTTTCGCTTTCCCTGGAAAACTCACCCTCCTTGTACTTTGACCAGTTCCCCAAACTTGTCCACTCATCATTAAAAGGAAACTCCATGTGAACAAACATGCAGGGATCAGATCAGTTGTAGGGTACCTATTTTACTCCTTTATCTCTCTTATGTGTTGCAACGTATCTTTCCTCCTCACCTAAAATCTTCCATTACAGACCAGCAGGACCACAGATTTACTTCTCCCATCTTTTTCTTCCCTATCTCAAATACAGATCCTAGTTTTTCACTTCTTTCTTTCCAATTTTCCCTTTGTTTCAAGCACAACTTGTTATTCCCCAGTGCAGGACGACTACAAGAAATATGGTTAAGCAAACTTAAAGAAAATCCATGAGCACATGAGAAAGACCTGTGTGAACAGTTCTGGGCTATAACATCAAGAGGTAAGCCCTAGCAGTGAATCGATACATGTACCAAAAGACCTTTCGTACCCCTCCAGTCACCCCAAAGATCAGTTCAATTCCCACTTACTCTCTTCCAACAAGATCAAATCATCTAACAGTACATGCTAGAGGATTTGTTCTCTCAAATTCCATGTTTAAGCTCCTATGCAATGGAAAACAGTCACCTCCATAAATGAAACCAGGTGCTCCAATGAAAGTTTTTATTACCATTCCACCAACATGAACAGTCAAACTCTAAAAGTGTTCACCAAAAAGTAAAACCAGTCACAACAATATTCTATCCACAATTATGAAGACATATGCAATCTTCCATAAAAGAATTCAGTTCTGCTGTTATGAGTCCATGATAAATGTTTCAAAGTCATGGTCTAAGTCTGAAACAAGGGCATCCACAAAATCTTCAACTGAAGGGGATTTCTGAAGCATACCTACAAAAAAGCAACACAAGAGACTTCATCAGGATGCTGTGACCTTGACAGCTTTGTGTCTTTTTACTGCTAGCTAACTTTTAACGTCACTATACAACAGAAACAGCTATCAGATTTCTTTGTCAAGAAAAAAGTACGATTATAGTGAAGAGGGTTATTTAATTTCTTCAAGATACCTGTTATACATTTTCACAGAATTGACAGGTTTCAAGACTGTTAAGTGATTTTTGTCATTACAACCTTGTTTAAGCAGCAAATTATATCTGTCTGAAAGCAATGTAACTGCAGACTCAGTCATTCCTAAATGACTGAAATTAATTAGTTTTTGAGCAGGTATATAAATCCTTATCTGCTAAGTCTCAGTTCTCACCAAGCCAAAAAATTTTTTTTTTCCCTCAAAGAATTATACACCTTAGAACCATTTAATGAAGTATTTAAAGTACAGTTATATCTGAAATTTTTGACAAGAGACAAAACATTAAAAAAAGCAGTTTCAATATACTGCAGTTTTAGTTTGCCTTTTTTATAGTACTAGGACTTACCTTTTCCTAAGAATTTAAATTACTGCATCTGTTAACTGTAGCACTTGGCTACACGGTAACAGAGAAGAAAATTAGCACAATGAATTAGTATTAAAATCATGCCCAAGTACTTTGCCAGGAAATTCTATAAACAGAAGTCAAAAATTTCACCCCTTCCTATCCAGAATCCCAATTTTAAGACAGCATGAGAATATATCCTTTAAATTATTTTCAGATGTTTCTTTGTATTTAACATCACATATAGTTGGTCTTTTCACTGCTATTAACATTTTCAAGATTACACATGAAAATTTACTGTATAACTTGTACCAGGAAAAAAAAAAAAAACAACCAAAAAAACCCAACAGTACAACTGCCAAATAATGTCAAATTTGATCTTTGTAATTCTTTGAAGTGATCTCTTCTTTCTGCCATCTGCCAATGTAAATATAACCTTGTTCTACCCTTTCTGATCGGTGTACCTACTGAACATTAATTTATATTCTTTCACATCCTCAACAATATTTTCTTTTGGAGGAAATTATAATTGCATGCTGCTAAAAGACTATAATCTTTTACTACAACACAATGATTCAAAACCCATCAGGAAACAGACCAGCTCAAAGTAAATTGGTGTGAGCAACCGAAAAGAATTTTCTTGCTAAGACCTTACAGAATTCCATGTCAATCTGATTTAAACACGTTACAAATGTCAACACAAACTGCCATGGCCCAGTAGATTAATAGCAAGCACTAAAAGGAAAACAAATCTCACACTATATATGATTGACTGAAATGCTGTTAAATGAAGTTTGCATTAAGCTATTTTCAAAATGAAAGAGAACAGAATTAATATTTCCAAGTACTTGGTAAACTTGTCATCTACCCTAATGTTAGAAAAATCATGGTGGAATTACTTGTAGTTCCCAATGAAAAATGGCTCGCTGTGTGCTGGGCTGAGAAACAGATGTGTGCAGACAGCCAGCTACTGATCTGAGCTCCTCAGAGAGCCGTGGCCTCTTGCAGACTCCCTCTCTCGAGTCCCTGGCTGGGGAACACACGGATTTGGTCCCTACCAGCCAAAGAAAAATGCCAGTTAAACTCTCATGTTCCTGCAGTTTTCACAGAAGAGAAGAGTGTGCCTTAAGAAGGTGACAAGGATGGCAGCCCACTGGAACATGTTACCATCATTCCCTTTTCACCAGATATCAGTATGGAGAGATGACTGAAATGCTGTACAGATGGTACATAAAGATGGCCATAGTAGGCATAAGCCACCACTCCCTGAGACCCATTAGATAAAACTCCCCTTAAAAAACCAGCCAGTCTGGATGATGCTCAGCCAATTCTTTGACACACTAAAAATTATTCTGCCAGTTATCAATACACTGCAAAAAAAGAAGAGCCAATAATATAATGATAGGTGGAAGGGAAGAAACTGAAGCTGGGATTATCTTTAAGGAGATTTAATTCCCCTTCTTACACAAAAATGGCAAATTGTAACAAAAACATTCCTACCCTGGATATTACAAAATGAGCAAGAGAAATATAATTAACTACAGTATACTTGGATATATTTTAGTGCAGCTGAATACAGTCTCACCAAGTATCACTCAAAACTTCTTACAAATTGTATTTATTTATTAAAACCAAGTTTGCTTTAAATATGTAGGAGATTCCAAAATTATTCTGGCAATGGTGATGTCAAATGATCTCCTATCCAGTAGTTCCAGCTTTTGATAACAAAAACAGATTTCAGATTTCTCACATTAGTGGTTTGTTGCATTCCTGTTTTCCCAGCATTGACATCAAAAGCAAATACCAACAGACTTCACTTTTGCAAAGGGACAAAGAGTAACTGAGGTCATTGCTAAAGAACTGTAGTGAAATGATGATGCCCTCATTAAATAAATAACTACAGATTTTAGAGTAGACAGCTCCAAAAGAAACAGGCTATGATGGTATTTCTGTTTTAACCTCTTACTCTATACTGATGTGCTAGAGTGGTCATGTCTCTCTTCAAACCCTATTAAAATATATCAAAGCAGAATCAACTTTGATACATTGTAAGTACTCAGCACTTCAGTCTAAACGACTTAGTAAGACGTCCACAAGATCTGATGGTTGCAGTTTTCAAATTTAGGAGTGTATTTTAATATGTTCAGCCCAACTCCTATTTCAGCTCAGTCTCTCCCAAGCCTAAGGCAACTGCATAGCTTATCTTTGCTGCTTTGAAGTCTCTTTCACATTACAGCATTGTGGTTAACCACGCCCTTTTGAGAGATGGTTAGCTATAACATACAATCACTGAAAATGGAGAGAAGAATAAAGCCTGCGGCAAAATTTGGCCTCTGCCCCCCTGGAACACTAATTATTTTGGGTCCATGTAGTTTGAGCTAACATATGTTGCTGTTCACATCACCTTCTAGGATTTATGCATATTTCTTACACTTTCAAAGAGCCACAAACCATTATCTAAAGATTTTTGCAGCCTCTTCAAATTATAATTACTCCATGAAGCAGTCTGAGGCATGGAAAGGCAAATTTTCAAACAGCATTGGAGCAAATGGGTGTTTATTTACACAGCCAGCTGGTTTGGTTACCATGTAGGCACAGAGCTGAGTATGACTGTCTGCAATGTAATACAGCATCAACAGAGCAAGAACACAACCTCACATGCATTTTGCACGAGGACTTCTTCAGAAGCCCCCGGAGTAATTTGGCTGCACCAAGGCTGCAGGAGAATTGCACTCCAGGATATGTTCCATGCTCTCAGTTCCCAAAACATCCAATCCAGTAGTTTTCACACTGCAACTCACTTTCTGCCTATGCACCTGGGTTTCTTTCCAGCCAGGGAGTGCCAAGGCAGAGAGGGAGGAATGGTGCACACCTGAATCTTGTTCAGACCTGCAACCAGCACACAACTGGACCTGGAAGGGACACCTGGGTTATATAACTTTAAAGGAATTTGGAATCCTTAATGCCATGTAGTCCTAGGAAGAAGAATATCTGCAAGAGCCATGTAGTCAGCACAAAATGACAGAGGAATCAAGTTCTTCTCTAAATGTACTTTTTCTCTAAGGAAAAATTAAAAGAAAATCAGCCTGTCGGACAAAACATTGTCCACTCATTTGAAGTTGCTCCTGATATCCATACTTGCGACTATTTCTGTATTTCATTGATCATCAAGGGGGTAAGACAAAAAGGGTCACTTCAGAAAACATTTAGAAAGTTTTGAAAAAACCTCTATGATTTTTGTTTTTTTTTTAAAGGAAACAAATACCAAGAGAATTGAATGCAAACAACAACACAAAGTATATTGTGTTTCCTAATTAAAGACTAGTTCAAACAGGAACCTTGTCAGTAACTCCACAGGTCAGATCCTTTATCTTTCCTAATCAGTACATCTATGGAATCATGTTGGAGAAAGATGAAAAGCTAAGGTCATATCTAAACACAAAAGAAAGACAATAGATAGCTTCTGAGAAGAAAATCATAACAAAGAAACTGCTTAAACAAAATGTGCTCGTGAAGTAACCTGCTATCAAACAGCCAATGAACATGGCTAACTTCCTAATGAGGTATGGAAGCACTTCAAGGGTGAGGCTGCAGATGTGCATCCGAAAGCCAGACATGTGCAAGCCCATATAAAAAACCACCTGAAATAACAACCTAAAAAACTTTTTGAAATTAGGCACTAGTCAGAGCAGAATCTGGACTGTTTCTCTGAAAAGGAGTAAAATCAACAAGCTTTAAAGTTTGGTGGAATCTGTCTTTTTAATCAGATATGCTTTGTTATTTGCTATGGGAGCACAGTTTTGCAAATGATGGAAATCAACAGGAGACGGAAATCAAGTACTTTGGAATATGGATAATGAAAAAAAACCCAGCAAGAGGAATCAGAAGCTCATTGAACCTAAACAAATTGAATAGTTCCTACTTTTCTCCATAAATTCTCTTTTTGTAATAAATACAGACCAATCATGTACAATTATAACTTTTTCCATCAGGTGTGTTCTATGATTTATCTTCCAATAATCCCAAATCTGCAATCAAGTTATTGTCTTGTCAAAACACCTGAGTCACCCTGATTTCATTCTTCAGGGAGCCGTTCAAGCATGCTTGTAGAGTTTGTTACTTAACTACTTTTACTGTGTACAAATGAATATCATGATAGGCACAGACAAAGAATCTGCTGATGAACACTGGTTATTTTTATGATCTTGAATATCAGTTAGTATTTCTGTATAAAGAGTGTAAAAGTGAAATTCAGAATACAAAAGTGTCCGGGGAGATAATCTGAAGCAAGGAAGGTGTATATCTGATGGAAAAGATCAGATCATGGTACACTTAAGAAAACTGGGCCCTGCCAGAATGCAGCCCTGAGTGCAAAGGGAGTTGGCAGATGGCATTGCTAGGCAACTCTTAGTAATGTATCAGAACAGCAGATGTACCAAAAGACTGGAAAAAAGCAAAAGTCATCAGGAAGATGTATCTTAAGGAAGAACAAGCAGAAGAACCCAAGGAACTGAGGCTCGTCAGTCTCACCTCAGTCCCTAGGAAGCTGCTGGACCAGCTAATCCTGGAAACTGATTTTAGACTCACGAGCAGCAAAAAAATCAGGAATAGTCACCATGTATTTACTAAAGGCAAGTCATGCTTAAATAACTTGATAACCTTATATGATGAAGTAAGTGGCCTGGCAGAAAAGGGGAGAGCAGTGCATGTCACCTCCTTGGACTTCAGTGAGCCCTTTGACACTGTCTCCCATAAAAGCCTATCACATGCCAGGGGGAAAGTCAGTTTTACTTACATAGAATTTTCTGTAAGACCATACAAAGATGAATTTTGAAACTCCATTCAAACAGTACTTGATTCAAGGAAGCATACTACCAAAAACTTCAACATAGTTTCCAGGATGCTCCAGGAAAAGTCCATGCTCAGTAAAATAAAAGATAATATCCCAGAAAGAGAGGAGATCATGAGCATGTCTGGTGTTTAAAAACATTTTTTTCTTTCTCCACCATATGACTTACAGCATAAAATTTTGATATGCTTGTAAAGATGCACATTCTTTGCAACTTCTTAATCCACAGTTCTGGGCTACAGTTTTTCAAGGTTACAAACACGAACTTTTCAAGAACAGTAAAGAGAAGTTTGAGAAGTCATATTGAATGAAAAGTAACCCTGTAGATCAGAAACGTAAACAGATGCCCTAAAGAATATACAGTTGCTTAATACATGATAAGTCTAAGGAGAGCAGAGGTCATGGCCTCAGATATAAACAGATGGGTCAAAGAACTGAAATGTTCCAGTCATGAAACTGTGCCGATCTCATGATGAAATACAGACACACTACCACTGTCTTCCTTATCTGTAGAAAAAAGTCCCACAAGTTCCAGTCTGGTAAAATGGAGTGAACAGAGGCCAGTGAATTCATATTCATGCTTAATACCAAGAATTTCAGAGAAAATTGAAAGATGCACCAGGACTCACTGAGTGCTCATCTTAGGAATAGCAAAACTAATGTTGGGTTTGAATTCTGCAACCATTACACAGGAAATCTTTACCCTGATTTTAAAGATTTGAGATAAAGTTGGCAGTTTTTCAAACTTGTTTCTTTTTACTGGCATTATTTTTTAAGGTATGAACACAAAGAGTATTTTTGCTATGGGTATGAATGATTTTTAAAAGTTATTTTCCAAATTCAAAAGGCAAATATGGTAGTGAGATTAATAATGAACTGTGTTCCTTTATTACAGTTGTCAGAGATGCACGTCATAAAAACTGATACAGCCAAGGATATTTTGATGACACTGAAATGATGTGGCCAACACAAGTTCAACTGCTCCTATACAAAATAACCATAAGATGTTATGAATACATACATAAGATACTACGAATTCCATATCTGGAAAAGTTACTACTTTATTGTATCCAAGAAATGATGTAATCTATCTTCTTTCAAGTTTATTCTGAATTCTTTAGACAGCCTTGTAACACAGACCTTTCCAACACTTCAGCCCAGCTATCTGTGTGTACTCCACATATCACAAGCAGTTCTACTGACGACGACACAAAGGTGATGACCAGCCCACTTAAATTTTTCTTTCATTAATCTAGTGAACATCCTAATTAAACTAAAAAGACCAAGTTGGGAAATGCATTTAAGTTGAAGTTTCCTCCTTTTGCAGGGGAATAAAAGAGCTGTAGCTTATATCCTACCTTGCACCATCAGCATGGGCTCCTTCGCGCCACCGTGTGCCAGCATCTCTCGACGATAGCGCTCCCCCATTGCCCTGGAGAAACACAGGTGTCAGAGCCATCTGCAAACACAACCTGACTATCCTTCACTCAGGTTTGCTTCTAGGATCTCTGCATAACTCACAGACAGAGACCAAATGAAAATTTCCACCCTGAAACAATGACTGATGCCATACTGACTCCTCAAATTCGAATTACATTTAAAATTCCACTATGAGGAACTGAACTAGACAAATTTTATACATATGAGTGTGTGTTGGTGCTTATAAAAGTTAATTTGTGAACATTTCAGGCTTCACTGTGCCAAAGGAAGAAGCTGATCTGTTACAATGTCCTGAACATTCAGCAAAGGTATAAAAATGCTTACAATTTGTAACCTCACAATTTGCCTTTTAATTTCACAAAGCAAAATGAGTAACAAGCTATACTGAGCACTGAAGTTGGTGACATGAAGCTTGCTTAATACCAACAGTTGCTTTGATTTCAATAGAAAATTACAAGCAATGAGGCATCTATGAATTTCAAGCTCTCTAATTACATCTAAATAGGGATTTCAGTGCCTCCCAACTGACACAACTGTATTTTAAAACATTGACACAATTTTTTTTGCACCAATGAACATTACTAGAAATATATATATATATATATATATATGTGGTTATTTCCTGCTTCGTAGTTCTCCTAAAATCAAGAAAAACACTAAAAACTAATTTGTGTCAAAAAAGCCCACCAACCTAATTTGTTTCATGCTTCCAGAAGCAATGAGCATTTAATTCTATTTAACATTTCTGTGGTTTTACCTGTCAAATGGGTTCTGAGCAAAACACTGTTTCCACACCATAGAGGCAACTGCCCTGGACATGAGGTAGGAGTAGTATTTGGCACCGTAGCCCACAAGGTGACTGAATCGCAGCTGCCAGGCCTGTAAAAAGAAAAAAAACCCAAATCCCATGTTATCTTTTAAATTCTTTATATTGTTCAACATTTTCTCATGTATGATGGAAGAAATCTGGTACTATTAATGAGAAACAAAAAAGAAAATGAGAAACAAAAATAGCCACTGGAAACAAATCCAAGAATGAACAATCCTTTAATGAAGAAGCATTTTTCAATCAAAATGCTGTATTTGCAATATGCTGATTATCAGGATTGAAACTATATATAAACAGGGTCAGAAGGGGAGAGAAATCAGGCAGTAAAATAAATTACTCACAATTGATAATAGCTGTGTAGTTCTATTGGTCTCGAACAAAACTTACAATTACCTTGTTACAAGTAATATTTTATAATTTTCCATGTGGGTAAGTGCAGTATCACACTCAGAAAAGTTCCATTTATAACTTTTTGTCAGAAACAAAATAGTAATAGCAACTTGCACTTAATGCTATAAAAAAATACAGCTTTCCACCTGGCAACAAACTTAGAACTACACAAATTCCATCTGTACGCAATGCCACAATTCATAGGTTTGTCTGCAAGTTTTTGTGTGTATATATAGCAGATTACAGCAATATTATAATCCAATAATTATATTGCTATTCATTTATGTATTGTTAACTTTGCATAGTGACTCATTCAAATGATGATAGACTTATTTTTTTATGCTGCTTAACGTTGACTGTTCCCTTATGTTTTCTTAGCAAAGAAAATCAGAACTATCATCCTTATCTTAACAGAAATCAAAACACTTTTTTCTTTTTATTTCTCTGACTTCAACAGAATAACTGAAATTCTGACAGACCTCCAAAAGTCATCTGGTCCACCCCTCACTCAAAGCAAAGCCAGCTTTGAAGAGATTTCTCAGGGCACTGTCTAAGGTCTCCAGGGATAAAGATTTCATCACCTCTTCAGTGTGATGTGTAAAGGCAAGTAGGTCCTAACTTAAATGCTGTTTCCCAACAGATTCAGGCATAGTTTTTGAAATGAGAATGGATGACTGTATAAAGGAAGGAATATGAAACTTCCTTTGCCCTGTTGACTCTGAGGAAACTCCAGAGAGAAAACAAGTGCCCTATCCCATTTGTCCTCCTATCCAAAGTCAAAACTCTTAACATTCTTGTGATACATCTGTTGCCAGGATTTTTGCAGGTACTATATAACAGAGTTTCAAAGAGGAACTAGAAGATAAACAATAATGCAGCATAACAGATGTTTCAAATTTAAATTGATAAGCTGTGAGATGCTTGTTTTTATCCTACCGTCAATGGCTGAAATTCTGATACAGCCAAACAAAAAAGTGAAATTTGTATGTAATTTTCCAAAACTATTTGTCTTTGTGATTCCTTAGGACAGTGTAATTAACAAACTCCTTCTGTTTTGCAGCTGAAATAAACTATGCTTCTTTATTCAAGAAAGTGCTGTTTATTATCTTACTCTCCATTACCCAAAGACGTATGTGTATTCTAAAAAATGACCAACTGAAAGGATGAAAAAAGTTAAGTATTTGGCTTTTACTGTAGTCTTTTTTCCTTAAAAGAAAAGGGTGTGAATGGTGCCTCACAGTCTAAATTACTTTGAGCAGCTGATGAGATACAAGTTGCTAGCCCCACTACCCTTCCTGAGCAACAACAAATAAAGTTCTCAAAGTCAGCTGTAGTTCAGCCATTCAAAAGCTACTTTTTACAAGCTGGTTCCCTCCTCCCTAACACAGGTGCCCAAAACAAATGGAATTTGCCATGGGTGAGCAATTGAGCCTCTGCTGGTGCCCTACACAACAAAAGGAGTAGAGGAGTAGCAAGGTTAAATGAGATGAAAAAAATTCTGGTTTCCATGTTTATACTATAGTTTTCAGCATGTTTAAAGCATGTTTATAGTTTATACATGTATAAACTATATATATATATGTATATAGCTTATATAGTTCATAGCTATAGTTTTTCCAACTAGTCCCTTACCTATAACCATAATCATTAAACTGAAAGCACATTTTGAAACCAAGCAGAGACTACATTTTTAGAAGACTGAGCAGGAAAACACGTCAGTTTCTTTTATAATATGCTTTTAAAGTTATGATTAGAAGTTTCTACTCTTTCTCCCTGGAATGTGGACAACTTTACTGATAAATTGGTTTCACATAGTCAGAAATGGGGTTTAGGCTACAAACAAAAATAATTTCCAGGTGTTTGGCATAGCGAAGGATGTTTCTACCTCTCCCATCAGAAAGGAATTACTTTGATGATCATAAGCTCTAACTAAGACAGTATGTCTTCCCTGAAACCTCAGATTACATTGTTAACTCAAATACTCCTGGCATTCAATGGTCTGCACCTAAACCAGCTCATCTGCACTTCCAGATTGATCAACAATTCAATTTATCTGGTTTGTTGAAACTCTGTATCACAAATAAGCCAGGAGAAAAGAACAACTTCTCAGCAATCTATCCAAGACCAAAAGCTTGATTTCAAAGTCTGCGCCTAAAATAGGCCTCAGTACCCTCTGCTCAATTTTGTTTGACCTTGTCTTTGCTACTAAACTTTACTAACAAACTTCCCACTGTTTCTTTTTAAAAGAGAAAAGGTACAGAAAGACAAGGAACGACACTGCTCATCTCCCTCCCTGCATCTGGAGAGGCTTGCAAATATGACTGCAAAAATTCATTTGGAAAAGGACAGTATCTAAAACAAGAAACAGAAACGAAGGATGAGTCAAATTGAAACTAAGATTGTTTTGCCATTGCAAACAGCAGTAAAGGAAAACCAATAACAAACAGTGCTGTTCCCCACTGAAATTTGAAGCCTATATTTAATTTTATTTTTTTTTAATTGGTACAGATTTTCCCCACTGTAGAGCATGAATAACTCTAGCATGTCATCATTTCCTGTCACTACTTTTGTCCCAGTCCTCACAAAAAGCTCCTGATCAGGAACTCCCAAATCTTCAATACTACCCAGAACCCATTACATTGTTCAAGTACATTTTCTGATTCTATGCTGTCCTAACAATTAACTTTTCAAGACTGGACTTAGCTACCTATAAAATATACTTAAACATTAAAACACCCATCCTCTACCCTAATTCACAAGCAGCTATCTGCCCACATAAAGAAACCACTTCCTCTCCTCCTACTTCATAGAGAGATTATGATCTAGGCAATAAAATGTTAAAAAAACCAAGAATATATAGGTTACTGCTCCATTAAAAAGTTCTATGATGACTAAAAAGACATCCCCCATTACTGTAAATATATTTAAAACTAAACACTTGACCTCGTACCATAAAACCTTATTTCTCCGCTTTAATAATTTCAGCTATAAGATTACTTGATTTCTTGTGTTATTTCTAACTAGGAGTCATTTCTTCATTAAAAAAAAAAAAAAAGACATATCAAATTCCCTTTTGGACAGGGTAAAGGCTAGACATGTAGACATGTAGGGCAGCCTCCTTATTAAATGTTATATTTTTGGTAAGCAGCTAGAAAGTTAATGAAACTCTGAGTAATCGCTTACTTCAAAAAGTTCCATGAACTCATTCCAGGAGTTTATAAAACAGTGCATTTTACAGCATAGCCCATGGGTTATGATAATATGCCATCCACAGGTCGTGTTCATGCCTGCTTTTTATTCAGCACAACAGACTGCAATAAAGGTGTGTGACTGATCCACTGCTGTTATTAAATAGGCTTTTTTTCCACCAACATTATCAATCTTTTCTTATAACCATGTCTGAAGCATTTCCAAAATTCCACGTGCAATGGCTTTCCACCCCATCATGTGAAAACAAAAATACCTTACTGATACTTCAGCATTCTCACACCTTATCAGGACTTTTTTCGAAGTCCTTGTAGAATACATTCTTAGGGTAAGATTCAGTTAATTTTACTTTAGCTATCTTAAACTGTGTTTTGCCCAAACTAGTCACACAGGCCTCCTTTATAGTAGAGGACAGAAATATTTATCTTATCTTATGAGAGGATAGGATTACTGCTTTAGGAGAAACCTGAATAATTTACTACACTTCCCATCTTCTATTCAAAAGTTAAGTCCCTTCATTCATTTCAACAACATGGTAGGATCAGTTAAACAAAACTATTTTGCAGGCTACATTAGTTTAGGATTCAATTATTTGAATTTTAAATTTAGAAGTGTTAATCAAGTGTCACAAAAATAATCCGATACAAAAATTTACATGTGATGGTAAAAAGACAAAATTGAAAGAAAATCCACAAGTAGCTCAATATATACTAAGCTAGCTTTTGCTTGAGCATGGGTAAAAATTTGTTCCTGGGGGCTCCACTAATTCCATCAGGAATCAATGTTACAAAATCCTACTACATCTTTTGAAAAGAAATCCAACAGAAATTCTTGACTATTGCTTGGACTTTTCAAAATGTTCTTCCGACAGCTTCTGCTGTGACTTTAGGTACTTTAAAGTACATTTATGTCCATTTTGCTTTGCATCTAAAGACAAAAAACACAAGTCAGAACCTGAAAAGACCCAATACTAAATCAAGAGAAGGATTTTTGTCATTTAAGACTTCTAATTGCAAAATGCGTGCTACAATAATTATGTCAATCAGCAAGTTGTTGAATTGTTTCCATGAAGAACAATATTTGATGGAGATGATATCTGGTGCCCTCCCCCTTCTTAATTAAAATCTTATTCTGGCAGGAAACCCAACAAAAGAGCCGCCAACTTATCTCCCTCAGCGGCTATTGGGTGGAGAACCCCTTGTGTCTGGCACTAACTTGATACTACTGCTCCTAATGCCCTTGAATTTAGCTCTCAGCACAGCTAGAAAACTCCTGAGAGTCAAGGGGAAGCTGCAGGCTCTGGTTCCTCGGAGTCAGGAGAGGAGAGAAGGGCGATTAGCATGGGAATCAGCACAGGCTACTTCCCTCTGTTGAGGCCAAGGTTTATCAATGCCAGTGGAAACCCAGGACAACGCTGCTCTGCCATGCAGACTAGCACACTTTGGCCAGTGCTTTGAAGATGTCCTTGACTCATTCTCACTTGAAGAAATGGTTTAATGAGTATCAGAGTGCAGAGTTTGCAAACTGTGCCAGCAGCAACCTCTGGGGAACAGCTGGAACACTCCCTGACTGTAGAAACAACTCTCTCCATAGGTATGCAGTAGCTTGCTTGGTCAACTTACATTCTGGATTTTTTACCTCAATCCCTCTAAGTTTTATACAATTACATCATCATTCTTCTGGAGTTTCACAATAATAATAAATTCAATAAAGAACCACCTTCTTTCCTGCCCTTTCTATCTTGCTTAGAAGAACAGAAAACCAATTTCAGGAAATATCATCTCATGCTGTGCCTCTAACTCTAACATCAATACTCTTCAGTTTCCCAGGGCTGTGCGTTTCTCTGTCAGGAATGGGAGAACACAAAGTAAAGCAAACCAGAGACACCGCTGACATTTCAGAAAGCGAGTCAAGCAAGAGATTAAGATTTCAATTTGTAACACTTCCGTGTTTTTATTATAAAATGATAAATAAATCTAGCAAGGCAGGGAATGTAAATATTTTTGCAGTTGTTTACACTAAGGAAGAGGAAAGGAATTTAACATGCAATTAACCACTTAGGTGATTCTAGATACATACCATATGGTCTTTGAATTGCTTAAAGAAAAATATTTCATTTTTATTTATAAACTATTCATGAATTTGAGCTGCTTATAGCAAAATAATTTAGAACTATTTACTCTATACCCTCTTCTCTCCTCCCAAGAAAGGGACTGAGGGGAGGGGATATTGGTGAAAATAAAGAATACTGACATCAAAAATCTATGTATGATTTACATTGCTTAACAACGTTTAAAAGACAAAGAGATATAAAAATGGATTCTTTACTGTGTCCTTTAACTGATCTTACGTGGACAAGTTAATAGACAGTGTTACTTGTAAATACTGTAACCAGTCTTTTTCAAGTAAAATATAAGAAATTTGCAAATATACAATTTCCAAACAAATCCTTTATGTCATACCATGCAATTCTACACAGATATACATACACATGCAATACCCCCTCTTCAATTACAATTACTAATTTCTATGATTGCCTAAGATATAAATTCATAGGCCTGAGACAAATAGAATCAGGTCACTGTTTCCTCTGGGTACAGACTTGCACTGAAGCCAAATTAAACCTAATTTTAGGTATTGACCTATTAGTTTAAAATAAAAATCATGAATGCTGCCTAGGATAAGCCCTTACAAAATCCAAGAAATACCCCAAGCAACATAGTAACTGCAAAATATATTTGCAAGTATACCCTTAATCAAGTAAAGTATCTGAACCAACACTGGAAGATGAAATCACTTCCTGTTTTACAGTACTGTTTATTTACTATCTTTGGCTAGAGTCATTCTAGAAATGGATTTAAGGGATCATGACTTTAATCCTTAATCTGCCACAAGTGCAGTGTGAATTTAAAGAAATTACATACACCCTACCTCAGCCACCTTCTGTGAAGCAAAAGTGCTAATAGTTCCTCTGTCTGGTTCTTTTCTGTTTTGACTTTTCATAGAAAGGACAGTGCACTTGAAGAGAACTTCATTTCAGACTCTCTAGGCTGTGTTTATGGCAATGATGTATTCAGTTGTATCTATCACTGCAAATATAGCTCCAGTACTGCAATCTCAGGAAGGAAAAAGAGCATGTGAGCCATGAAAACAGAACTACATCAAACTAGATGAAACTATATATGTTTTCATATATATGTACAACATATCTAAATATATTCAAAATGTTAACAGGAAACCTATGCAACTACTTCTTGCACTGTTCCTTAATATGGTCTACCACATGGTAAATATGGTCAATACTATCACTAAAGTATGTTTGAGTTTCATGGGGCTAACACTTAGGAAAAGAATTTCCTTAAAAGTGCTTCATATCTTATGATATCTGTAAACACTCTACTGCTGTAGATAGTTGCCCAGTGAATAGTGTCATATAACCACTGGAAAACAAATCTTCACAGTATTTGCTATCAGCATTTTCTTTATCATAAAATGAACTCAACTCCACAAAGACAGAAACCTAAACAAACCTTGAAAGGTGACTTTAAGAGCTTTTGAAAGTCCCAGCATCTACTTTAATACTGACCTCAGCAGGGCACCAATCTTCTTGAAACGGCTTTTAGCTATTAATTATTTATAGAACTATCACTTCTCCAGAGTTTACTGTGCATTCCTTTATTAATCTTTTCCTCAGACCCAGACTCTTCAATTTAATTTTAAAGTATACTTTTAAGAAGGCTCATATGAAAACTAATCCAGGGACTTGCACTCTGTATAAACAACTTTAGTTTCCAACATGGCAAGGTAAAAAATCACCTTAAAGGGGTTACACAAACTTCAAGGGTTGAGTACTAACATATGACTTCATCTCTCTTCAAAACTCAAAAAAGTGCAATATGAGCAACATCAGTACCTCTCAAGTAACTGCAGAGGGAGAAAAAGTGGAAAAGCCATCCTCTCTAAAGGTTCTTTGGCTTTACTATGAAACCTATGTCTCTGTGATCTACAACAGTGGTTTCTTTAAAACTACCTTTAAGACACTAGGTGTCTGCTTCTCTCTTCAACAAATGAGGGAAAAAATGAACAATACTTTAAAAGATTAGATACTACCCATAGTCACATCTGCTATAAATTATATAATTTTTCCCCTCCTACTATTTTCTCATTAATAAGAAACAAATAATCACAGCCTCAATTCCAAACGATTTTTCACAAAGGTTCTCAATACCATTCATGATTGCTCATAAAGGTCTCTTTGCTAGCCAAATACTGGATTTCCTTAACTTTCCTCATAGTTCATGTTTCCAATCTGAACAGATTCCTGGCGATGTCCACTTAAAATATCCCTGTCTGAAACTAAGCTTTCACCTTTGTCAGCATGTTTTCTGTGTATTGACTCAGCCACAAATCTACAGTTTGGTTGTACAACTATAACTTGCAAGTGTCAGAAAGCTTGCTAAGAGTAGTTATGCTATCAATTACTTACAACCTGTTTCCAAGGTTAATCAATGTCTTAGGAAGAAAGTGGATTTTTTCCACCTTAGGCACTTCAGAACAAAACTGGGGCTATTTTGCTCACTTGATTGTTCTCAAGGTACTTAGAAGCTGCTTAATAATTGCTTCTACTGCTTGTTGAGCAACAAAATCTGAACAATTAGTCTACAGTTCTCAAGTTCTTCTCCCTTATAAGAGCAGTTATCATAACACTACTTTTTCATGAGCTTGTGAGTGATAATTCATCTAAGTCACTGAATGTTTTAACAAGCTTAAATACTGATCATCTGACTGCAACTAATCTATTTGTTTCATAATCTCAGTACTGTTTCAATCCATCTTAAAAATTGCATGCATTACTTATAAAATTTCACTTATTTTCAAAAAATGCTGAGGCAGAATAGAATATCACTGCTTTCTCTGACATTTATTGTTTTTCTTTCTCCCACTCTCCTCTTGCTTCTTGAGTAATTATGGAATTCTATTACCTTCTTTACTTGCAATTTGCAACTCAGCATTTCTAACCTTTTTTATTCTGAATTCTTCCATTCTTTTAGTCATTATCTCTAGTCATATAATGATTTCTACTTTTTATTATCTTAATAAAGTTTTAAAGGGCTTGGTCCTTTACTGCCAAAGCTTTTGTGCATCAGGACGGTTTGTATCCTTGGTTCAATCTCTTGGATAACTACATAATGTCTTTTGAATCATCATACTTAACTGTGTTCCAGTTCCAGCAAATATCTGGCAGCCTTCCTCTTTCTGATGCATTGTTTTTAACAATTTTTGTTGGGTTTGGTTTCTAAGCTGCTAGAAACTTCCAGTTTTACTTCTGGATCATTAGAACTTACCCTGTATTCTGTTCTTCGCACTTTCATATAGCTTTCACTTTTCTGATAACCTCCCTTTCACAGATAGTCAGATATACAGGCTTTTTCTCCCACTGAGCTCTTTTTAGCATCTTATTGATTAGCACCATAAATTTTATTCCTTCATCTGCCATCCAGAACTGTTTTCTTTAAAAGCTCTTTGCCAATAGCACCCGTTCTACCTTTTAACTGGTTTTTTTTTACATTTCCTTTAATCTGGCTTTCAGTTTTGCTTAGGTTCTAAAGTTACATCATAGTTTAGCCTAATAAATCTAAAATAAATTTTGGAAGGTTTTAGACAAAATAAATATGAAGTGAAATTACAGTTTAAAATTTAATAGGTAGCCACTACGTAGCCTTTCTTACCAATAATTTTAAGATTTATGCTCACCACTTGAGTTAAGTTTTCAGAATTCAAAACCACTTTTACCAGAGGTCAAAGGTTATCACTTACTTACTTTAAGCCAGCTGCCTCATTGCTTGCTCAGTCTATTTATTCTTTTTATATGCATTACTGATATTCACATGAAATTCACATACAGAAACAGAGTTATATATAACTGCACGTTAGTAGTCATTCCAAAAACCTAACAAGAAATCCTATAACAGTGGATACGACAAGGACACAGATGGTAGATTCTATGAGATACTTCACCCAAAGTGCCAACTAGCCCTCAGTAGGCTGAGGAATAAGCCTGTTAAAACTACGCTTTCTTGTACACAGGTTTTCTTCAACAACAACAAAACAGGAGGCTTTGGCTCATGGCAGCCATGTGTGATGCAAAAACTATTTTCTCTCTGTAGAGAAGCCAGTTCTGCCAATTGACATCAGCTCCTCCTCAGCTGACCAAACACCCATGCTCCTGTATGTTCCCGGTGTTTTCCACACCCATAGCAAACCACATCTTTCCATAGTGCCTGACAGCCTCCCTGAGCAAGCACTCCAAATGTTAAGTTGCATCTCATCCATTGATTTCCTTTGTCAGGAACATGACAGACACAACCATAGCAAGTTAAGACAAGGACCTAGGTGGAGCCCTCCAAGGTCAGGATCCCTGTCTGGGCAGAGTCCTCCCAGCTGCAGGAAGAAGACAGACTAACAATCACATTGGTGATACACCATTTTCATACACGTCTTTGCTCTAGGGCATCTCTCACAATACCTGCCTTGCCTTGGCTGGCTAACACTTTTGGTCTCACAGGTGTTTCAGTTTTTCCGAACACCAGCAACCACAGGTCATGCTGCCAAAGAAATCTGCACTCTGGACAAAACTGCATAACCATAATTAAACCTGTAACCTGATGCACATTTTATGGCATCAGTAAAGGTGGTCCTTCTGAACTAATACACATTTTTAATATGCTCAAACAAAAAGGCATATAGCAAATTATTCAGTGTTCCAAAAAATATCAAAGGCACCCTACATAACAACATGTTGCCTCCTATCAAATATAATTATAATGATGTGTGTGGGTTAATTGCATCATCACACTTTGTATTCAAGCACTACACAAGAAATTCAGCTGTTTCTGGAAGAAAAGTCAACCAGAAGACCACGTAATTTTAAAAAAATACTAAAGGGACTATTTGGCAATGTTCTAAAAACGAACCCAGATTCACTATGCCTAACTCTTCAAAACCTTCTTTCCTCACAGTCACAGTCAAACCAGCATCTCTCACCAAAATTCCAGATTAGAAAAGGCTATTAGAATGCACAGACAATTAATAGGTAAGTCCATAATAATTTTCTGAAAATAAGAATCAGTAACTAAAACTACTTACAAAGAAAATACAGGTATGATAATCTGGGCAGTTGCTGTTTATTGTACAACCACTTCATTATTGAGAGCTCTTTCCTGTAACTGCAGGAGGCTGCAAACTCCACTATGATTGCAGAGTCTGTTTACCCTGTGTGTCATTTTCTGTTACAATATTGAACCAACCCCCCCAGCAGGAGATAGGAATTATTATGCTTGGCGAAGGACTAGCAATGGCACACCATTAAGTTTTGATGACTGTCTCAAGGGAAAGTAGTTTTCAAGTCTGAACTTGGGGGACATGAGGGGACTAAGCAACAGATTATGGGGAGAAACTTTGATCATGTCTCAGATTGATCAAAGGGTCATCCGATATATGTTCAAAAGGCTCTCTGGGCATCCTGGGGACAAAGGCAGAGACCAGGGGACATCCACCAAAAGCAGACAGTATCATCAACTGCAAGGCAGGCCATAATAAATGAGAACTGACTTTGCAAGAGGTAAGAAATAAGCTATGATTTGAAGAAAAGTTTGGGGCAAAAGCAGAGTACTGAATTCCCCACAGTGCACAGATTTTGACACAATGTATATTCAGGAAGAAGTGGCTGGAAAAAGTATGGCCATTATTATTTTGTTTATCCTGCTTTCTTAGAAGAACCAAAAGGAAGATTTGTTTGCTTTTTAAAAATATCATAAGAACTCAATAATCCAGCCTGTGCAAAATTGCTCTTCATTTTTCAGACTCAGTAACACTAACTTCCTCTGGCAACAAACCTGCCAGACATTAAAAAACCAGGCATATACATTTCCTTGCCCCCTGCCTGGCAGTCGTCAGCTTCTGGATTCAGTAACGGAGCAATGAAATCCCAGTGGAATTTCATCCTCCAGGAGCCAGCAGTCAACTTTGTATACTTTCGAACAGATAAGCAATGGCCAGCCAGAGATTGAGATTTGCATTATTCAGACAAACAAAGTCTAGTGGGGTGCTGCTTCTCTGTGCTTCCATCTGACTTCCTTTCTGCCTTGCATGTGGCACCAGCTCCCGTGCCTGTCTGCATCAACGCAGCCAATGCAAACACTGCTGCGTGCAACGCCTGCTGCCCCAGACGTTAATTACTCTACAGAGTACTAATGTTATTCTAATGCAATTTTTCTCTGTTTTGCTGAAATTTAAACTGTCTTACAGTTCTTGCAGTAATGCTACATTCAATAAATATAAACACAGACTTTTTGAGTATTCATAAATCCACAGTACATTTTGCTGGGATTAAGTTCCAGGCCAAAACTTGCTGTCGCACTTCAAAATGATTCTATAGTCACTACAAGATGTTACACTTTTTTGGAGGTGTGAGCAGTGGCAGTAGAGTTTTGACAAAGAAATGGATGTCCCAACACCATTCTCAGAGAAGGAAATACACATTTTGCTAAGAAGAAAAGTACATTTTATGAGAAGCAGAAAAAGGATTTGGATATTCCGACCACAGTGTCAAACAGTGACTGGGGAGACAGGCTCCAGGTGGGAATTTAGCTTCACATAGACCAGGAAATCCCATGATTGCTGTCTATGCAAACTGCACCTTGGGCTGTCACATGAAGCACAGAACAAACACATATCATGATGAAGGTGAAAATTACATAGCTCAGTAGAACTCCAGGCTTTTACACTTTCATAGCATGTGAAAGGATAAATGACATGACAAATGTCACAAGAATACAGTGAAAGAAACACACTTCCATTTCCTGCTTCACACTTTCTCTCATGCTGACCACATACAAACACCAACGTGTAGCACAGTGTTTTGCTGCCTTTTATAAGCAGCCTTTAAAGTTAGAATAAACCCTCTTTCCAGTATTGTTTCCAGTGCCTTCCTTACTAAGAAAATAAAAGCAAGGTAATCAAGTTCATCATTATGAGACTATAACTATACAAAAGCAAGTACATTAATTTTGATTTTGGGCTGAAAAGATCCGGAGAGTAGTTTGTTGGAAAAAGTGAGTGAAAGAAAGAAACCTATTTCAGTATATTAATGCAGCAAGAAGCATGTAAGCATGCAGGGCAAGAGTCAGGGAGAGGGAGGTATTATTATGCTATCAAAGAAAAGGTGCAGTTTGTACAGTTATTCTGTTGCTACTCACTGTATTGTGTACATATGGCAATCCATAAACTTTCTCCTGTGTTTCCTTTAAAATTTCTGTCGTTGACTTTTTTAGAGGGTGTTTACCGTGGTAGATTTGGTCCAAGACAGCATAAAATACCTGAAGAGAGAAAATACATTTGTCTTTGGCATACGAAAACCAAAAAAGACACAAAGAAAAGAACATGAGAGATGGACTAGGGAGAGGGAACAGTTTAAATATACATGGTTTGGAAATCTGCTATTGTTAGTGTAAGATACTAATGTTATACAAGGAGAGAAACAGGTTTTTGGAGAACACCAACCACCACCATCATGACCTTTCATAAATCCATGTTTAGGTCACTTAGCACACATGGAGTAATAAATTGTCTGCATTTTTAAAATCAATTAGGATCTGTCCCTAAAGTGCTCCAATAATTCCCCTTTTCAAGGTAAGTATTTTAAAATAGATTTAATAAAAAGGCCCTATTTTTAAGTTATTTAAGTGGATACTGCAAAAATAAGTTATTTCAAGATGTGTACATGCCACCATGAGAACACTTCACCCCTGCAGGGGCAAGTTATGGCTTAGGCAGTGAACATAAGAATCATGTCAAGAATATTAGAGAAGCAATGAGGTTGGAAAAGACCTCCAAGATTATCAAGTCCAACCTTTGACCTAAAGGCACCATACCCACTACACAGAGCTGTACCTGATGCTACTGAGCTTCTGCTAGAACCCTGCAACAGCATAGTACTAAGGCAGATTTTTCCTTTATTTTAGCTCACCATTAGAGCAATAAATTGCTAAAGGGTAAGCTTAGCTCAAAGCATACTGCACCAGGAGGATACTTTGCCAGAAGTAAAAGCTGCTGCATGAGCAATTTTTATGCATGTGAAGTACAGCAGAATGTAGGTGCATGACCAGATTACTGAGGTGTTCTCACAGTGGGAAAGCTGCTCCATTAAAAAGATTTTCCAAGCAAAGCCGGTTCTCTGGCACTGGAACAAAAAACATGAAACAGGCATGGACAGAAGAAATGACTGCAGCCTTTTTTTTTAGTATGAAGATTTTCTGTCTTTCTATCTATCAAGGAAGCACAAGGAAGACAGAGGACACCCACTGCTGTGCAACACAAGATTTTTTGAGAAGTTTGATGGATCCAGATGTTTAAGGGAAGAGGTCATCATGTGGTAGGCACATTTCATAGGAAAGTTGACAATAAGGAGCCTCAAAAAGCTTTTTTGCAATGAATGAAGCAAATAATTTGGCTGGAGATTCAGGCCCAGTCACACTCCCAGAATGCAATACCATTCCCAATGACAAATACACTATTCCAGGAACCAAAACCACAAAATTTTACGGAGAAAAAGTTGTTTGGATGTTTTAGGTTATCTAAATAAAACAGCCTCCTGAACCTCAGAAAAGCTTCTTTATTAGGAAATTTTAGAGCAAATCATTCTGAACTCTTCAATAATTTATCAGAATTCAGCATCTTTTTATTTGTTCTGGATAAAACATATAGTTTCACCAAAATCATGACTGTTTCTAAAGGAGTATATTCCTTCTGTTCGAAAAAGCTGTCTTCTAATATAGAGAATTCTGATAGACCTTTTGACAGTCTCTCATGACAAATAACTAATGTGCACATTGATTTTTTTCCAAGAAAAACTGAGGGTTATAAGCAGGGGGGTGAATAAACCGAGACTTGCAGGAGCTATTCCTAGATTTCCTGCTTGTTTCCTACATGGCTAATGAGGATAAGAGACGTCAGCAAGACTCAACTTGCACAATCACCCATTGCAACATTGCAAGTTTTGCGTCCCAGGTAGCAACACTGAACAAGACACTCAACATTGTCCATCTACAAATGCAGAGAAGGCAGCACCTGTTCAGACTAAAAAGATCAAGAGAAACCTATACTACACTGCAAAAACTACAATAATTTTTATCTCTTATATATATATATAAGAAGAGAAAGAGGCTTTACAATGGCTTTGCATTCCTAGTCACTAGAATCCCATTCTTTTTTTTTTTTTTTTTTTTTTTTTTTTACATAGTTTAACAAAAGCTACAGGTTTATGGCAGCAAGGGTAACTGAGAGCATGAGCTACAGTAAGTACCATGAATAGACCTGAAAATGACCTGATATAATAGCCCTAAAAATCTCACTTTCTCCTGTCACCTTAGACGTTTTTAACCCTGCAGCTGTCATTTCACACCAACTTCCCCTCTCCTCTCTACAAAACCCAAATCAATCACGAGGAACTTCAGCATCTGACAATAGACTTCAGCACAGCCTTGATCCTCTTTCTTCTATCTCCAATCTTTCTTTGGACCTGTCTGCAGCTGCTCTTCAGTGTTCCTCACAAGATGAGGGAACTGCATCTGCACAGCAGGGGACTTTCTCTAAAGTGAAATTTGGAGTGAAGCAGTTTGTGGTCAAGGAGCAAAAGCTCAACTCACAGCCAGGAAGTGGGGAAATGTCAACTGAAGGCCAATGAAATGTTCTGCCTAAGGAACAATGTGGTGACAGGGAAATGAGTCACTGAAGTCAACTATAAGCTCTCCCTTGATCCTGGCACAGGTACAGTGTGGGAAGAAAGCTATGAGCCAGGCCACCTGGATAGTATGGTTAAAAAAACCATCCCTGAAAATAAACTTGGATGGACTTTATACCCACATGCATTTCCAGCTACAAACCACAGTTCTGTCTGTTTACACAAGCCTTTGAAATGGGAAACACAGCCGAGGACCACATGATTTTAGGTGACACTGCTGAGGAGCAAGCTAATACTTAATATCAAGCAGTAAGTAGATGATGATTTCTAATTTCAGTAAAACACATTTCTCAAAAGACTTAAAAATATAAAAACTCCATCAAATAGTTTTTTATCTTCATTTTCCATTCTATTTTGCATTTACATTGGTATTTATTTGTTTCACTCGATTACAGTTCTTTCTAGCTCCTTGTCTGCTTAATAGCATTAATATGCACATACTTAAGGCATTTTCCAGTTACTACTGACTGAAAGACTCTGGGATTCAATCTGCCTGGCAAAAGCCTTAGGAGAAGATGTATGGACTCTCCTATCTTTCCTTCTGAGAAACTGATTACACGACCTAAAAGAAAATTCAGAGGTATTACAGTTACAAAAAAGCAGCAATATTTCTTACTTTCACGAGCCAATAGACTTATTTTCTGAACAGACCACAGAAGAATCTCCAGGTGTTTTCCACACTGCTGGAATATTTGTCAGCATTTTTTCTTCTTTTAAAGGTCAAATATAGCTAACATAGCATCTAGCCATCCATCAATACAGAATATAGTTTGCAAAGTCTGAAGATCAGTATTAGAATCATCATTCACAGTATTTTCAGACATAGCTGGCAGCACATATATACTTTGCATCTCCAAATTAAAATATATTTTGCTTCAATTAATTATTGTATTTTTTTCATCTATATGTGTAACAGTATGCACTTCTAATATGAAAGATATTAGCTTCATATTTGACATGTAGTCAACCTTTCTGGGACAATTTTTCCTGAACTGTTCAACAGAACAGCTCTGCCAATCTATCTCTTTGAAATGAGTGCACACTTCTGCAGGTTTTACACCTGGCATCTCCAAAAACATAGCGCTGAAAGTAAGAAATGAATAATATTATTCAGTATGGCATTATGGTCATTTGGCATGGGTTGAAACTAGTTGAACTTAATTTGCATGAGAAAAACGCGATGGCAAGCAGCCTGCTAAATCACTGCATCACTGCCAGCACCAGTCACTCACTGGGCACCCACGGGAACTTGAGCCCACCAGAAGTGGGTGTTCTTGAGCCATGGGGTGTGCAGTGACTCCAAGACAGACTCTAAAGAGGCCCCAGGAGCAGCTGATTGCTTATGGAAATCACTGATCAATCACACCTACCCACAGAAAATACAGATTTATGAATTTATTTACTTCTCCTAGCACTGTGAGAGAGAAGTCTTACATCCTTACAGTTCAGCCAGAAATTTTGATGTGAGAAGTGGCCACTTTTCTCTAGAGCTGCAGAAGAGGACCTCAAATCACATTGCAGTAAATAAATATGCTGGTTTCATTTTACTATGGTAGTCTGTATCTCTCAGTCTTACTATAATTTAATGATCCAAGGTACACAATAAATCCTCAACTTCAAGTTCTCCTTAAATGATTCCATTAATTCAAGAATTCAATCTTAAATCTACATTTGGAAAATCTAAACTACATTTGAGACCATTTTCAAAAGCTGTCATTTTCATGCTATTTTGCTATAGATATAAGTATTTAGGTTTAAGCAGATAGAATATGTTCAGAAAAACAATCATAACAATTAATACAAAATTAATTAATTGATTTGCATATACTTAGATAACACATCTACATTACATTTTACATTTACATTTCATTTTATCTACATTAAAATAAAAAAATCTGGTCAAATTATAAGAACTAAAATATGTTTTGTAAGTGCTGAATAGAGAGTAGAAACGAGAATGCAAAACATATACCTGGAGTTGCATATCAGCTGCAGCACACACCTTCTTGGACTCACATAGTCTTGACACCATGTTTTTTGGTAGCGGCTTGAAAAAAAAAAACAAAGAAGAGATCACATTTAGACTTATTCTTTATTTGTAAATTGTGTTTAAATAGCTAATTACTAGAAGAAGTTGAAGATAAAAGAAAAACCCTCGTGGTAATAAAACACATTTGAAGTGCTTTGCATTGAGGAAGGAAATATTTGCTGAGCAAAGCATTAAATGGCCAATTAAGATATCAGCATTAATCCACACAGCAATAGACAAATCACTAAGTGAAATCTGTGTTTTTCTATAAACTGATTCCATATTCCCTTATATGCCTGTTAAAGATGTTATTACTATTTTTAGACAAAAAGAACAGACTGGGGCAGTTAAAGCCCTCCCACATCATATAACTTATAATACTGAGGTTAATAATACTGTGTTTTCATAATTTCAACCGAGACAGCATCAGACCTTCTACCCTAACCCACATAAAAATATTTAGTTGTACTGAACAGTAAATATATACCCTTTGAAAATTTTAACAAAGTTAAATTTATTCCACATCTATGGCAATAAAATTATCCATGCCACCACATACTGCAAAGTCAGAAACACTTTTCAAGTCATTAAACAAACTTTTTGATTTTCCATCCAGATGTCCGCAAATACATTCAAAGACTTTTTAATGTCAGATTTTTAAGAACATCTGTCTATGAATGCTTGACCTTACACTTTTTCCACTGCTTGCTGAAGCTTTTCAATAGATGTTTTCCCTAACAAACATTTTCTTCTCTTTTCTAGCAGCTTCCTTAACCAAGCAAATAAAATATGGTTAAAATAACTGCATTCTTGCTAAAATATTAAGAAAGGTACCACGAGTTGTACAGTATTATAGAGATGCTAGGTATTAAACTTGACTCTAAAATCATACCTAGTGCTTTTATAGTGTGTTCAAGCACTCAAGAAATAATCCAAGGAAGTCTACAGATATGGCAAAGCCATATGTTTAGATTCTCTGCAAATTACATGACTTCAAGACAAACAGTGTTCACAAAATAAAAACCCAGCTCTAGAGAAGTTGCACCTAAGTGAAGAAAATTTTATCAATTGTCTCTGGAATCTCAAGGTTGAAGCAGGTAAGAAAAATGCTCTGGTTGCACAGCTGCTTTATGCAGTACTTGCTAAGGCTTGCAACCTCTTCTCAAGGTCATAAGTTGGCTAGGTCAAGCATGCTATAAAATCAGAGAATTTAATAAGGCAGAAAGTAAAGTAGAAAAGAAGTTAGAATTGGTGAAAGTATTTTGCTTGGACAATTATTCTTGCTGTTCTATGAATGTCTTTGTACACAAGTAGGGCATAGCCTTCAATGCCCTTTCATCTTGGAACTAAAGTACATCTGGGTTTGCAATAACACTGTTTCAACAAGGAAACCTATAGAATTTTGAACAGATTTTGCTAAGCACAAAACCTATCAGCAAGTTATGGCAGCTTTTTGAAGGCTTTTTTCCCCTAATGAACTAGTACAACAAAACTGATTTCTTGTAGGGGCATCTGTATGTTGGACACAGCAAAGTAAGAGAAAACTGATGGAAATTCTTAAACTGCAATTTGTCAGTGTCACAGATCTGAACAACCAAAAGCTTAGCAATAGCAAATATGCATGTTTTACGAAGTTATCATTTAAGAGGATTCAAGTCAAGAGTCCTCCTACCTAAGGTCAAATAAACTCTTTCAAACATAATGCTATTTCAATTTTATATTTCTTCTGTATTAAATGATGACAAGACGAAATTCTAGAGACCGAGTAAAATACAGGTAATTTTACAAGAAGTCTCCAAGAAAATTCTGTTAACTTTTTTTGTAGCCATATGAATGTCAAACAATCGATGTCAATCTACTGTGCATTGAAGAGCAAGCTCTACTGTTTGAGCAGACTAAAATCAAGAAGAAAGTACAAGTCATTCTAATGACTACGCTTGTCGACAAAAAGGCAAAGGAAGAAAAAATATTTGTCTTCCTTAAATCTCTCAGTGTGATAGTCACTAAGCTGGCTCAAAGATTTTGTTGTGATCATAATTCACAAGCCAAGTAGAATTTAGCTTAGCAGAAAAACAATGACAAAATTAGGTTAAATTAAAAGAACTTAAATTGATAAAGAAATCACTTATTTTTCCCAAAACACTTTTCCCAAAAGACTTCAGGGAAGCAAAATTTTACTACAGAGGGTTTTTCAAAGATCACAACTCCATTCCAAGGTATGTTTCTGTGAATGTCATGCACAGAGATATGCTGAGATCTTGAACTGGAGCATGTACTGTTTCAGGCAATTGAATCTATTCCTCCTAGATCCATTACAATCTCAAAAAGCCCCTTAATAAGCAGCTGAATGAATTAAAAAAAGGCAGCAGCCTTCTTACTTCACTTCTCCTGAAAGATGAACTCTCAGATAAAACCAGAATGAGACTGTCATCTATCTTCTGAAATAAAGATTTCACAGAGCTCTGGCTAAAACTATGTCATTGAATAACCACTCCATTTTTTAAATTTAAACAATGCACTCTTTACTTTGAGGTTCACTTTTCTATCCTTCTCCAATAAGTAACTTTAAGATCCTGGAATGAATTTTTCAGCATGTTTTTCATGGTGGCTAAAAGAACAGAATTCCCTGTGCCCCAAAGCATGCTTAACTCGTCACCATTGTGTAGTAACTGCAATACATTACAACCCTTTACTATCTGTGGGCTTTTTCTTGTAATCATGCTAATACAATACTGTCTTTGTAATTCCATCTCTGTGAAAAATGAACTCAGTTCAAATTTGAACAGCTGAAACACTGGCCTTTGTTCAAGAGAGCCTTCAAAGAGGCACAAGCTTAAAATGATTTAGCTCAGACCTACCACATATCTCTGCACTTTACAAATGAAATTAAACAATCACAGTGATACAGAATGGCACCCATACACCAGACTGTCTATTTTAGCACTGCAATGCTCTCATTTTGGTACGGCTTGACTTCATGAGCTTACCTGACTAATCTAACTTTAGTAACTAATTATTACAGTCCTCTCTATTTATTCATTTTATCTCAAGGATTTTTGGTTTGAGTCATCTTTTGGATGAAAGGAAAAGGAGGCTTGTTATCTTCTTGAAGCAAACAGATTTGTACCAGCCCACTTTTTCAACTAAGTGCAAAAGACTTGCTCCTTTTGACAGAAGAGCTTGCAAGGCTTATCACTCCTCAACATTCAACAGCACAACCTTTCAAAAGGGACAGAAGGCAGAAACAAGCTTTCTATAAACTTCAAGATATTTTGGACTAGCACCGCATGATCTACATCAAAATGAACTGTCCTCTTTGAAGGTCTGCACATAAATTTCTTTTTCTGCAATGCTACTGAAATACAACTTTCAACAGTTCACATGTTTTAATAATCAAAACACCTCTTTCCCCTCCTCTTCCCACAAGCACTGATTATAAGTGCAGATCCTCAAAGATGAGTCCTTCTACAACTGACTTATAGCAATGGCTAATATGAGATTACACTGACAAGTTTTTCTGAAGCAAATATGTTCACCAGGAATATAAAAAACCACACCACCTGAAGTCTATGTGCAAAAAACTAGAGTGTAGATGCTGCAACGCCAAAAGAAAGATGCTTTGTCGAATTATCTGCACTGCCTCTGACACAAACTGGGTCAGTAGCAACTCCTCTTGCCAACATCCAGCAGAGCTCTGTTGGTGTAGCTGTTGCAGAAAAGATCCTTGTAGCACAGAAAGGCTCAGTCTCCTAATTCATAAAAACAAAATTAATGGAAGTTCTTGGACAGAACAACATATTGATGAAATGGTTTCACAGTTTTCGTATTTTAACTTTTTCATCTACTTTCCTTACTTCCACTTGAAAAGGGAGAAAAGCGGACTCATTTTTTTCTCTAATCAATCAAAAAATGGATAAACAAAAAAAAATTCGAATTTTCTATTTGCTCAACAAAAGAATTAATTAAAAGAACAAGCAGAGAAAGTAAGCCCCAAAAAGATCTTTGTGAGGTTGAAAATGTAAGAGAAATGGGATTTTCAGGTCAAACTACTTCATTACATAAACACAACAGAAAAGATTACTTCAATCTATTTGTATTTAAATGACAAACGTAGAAATCTGATATCAGATTCTTAAAATCACCTTAGATGAACCAACATAAGGAAAAGCAGATTTATAGATGTTGGATAATGGCTTAAACTCAAAAATTTTAAAAAAAGCAATTAAAAGGAAGCCATCTAAAGCTCTCAAGAGCCACAGAGTAGTTTCGGGCTCCTCTTCTCATCTTCCAGCACAATCCATTCTTGCCCCCTTCAAGACTGGATTTCTACATCAAACCTCTCTCAACTGCTCTCTCAAAGGGGAAGATTTCACCACCAATAAACAGAAGTAGTTTATGGAAATGCCAAATGGGACACAGTGTCTGGTTCTAAGCTTTTGCATTGAAACTAAACATGGTTTAGATTTGTCAAGTAATTTTGAAAATACAAAGCCATAAATCATTTTCTACAAATCTCTTTCAGATGTTTTAGTGAAGCTCATTCTCTGAACTCATATGCAATCAGATTAACTCCATGCTGTTTAAACACTACATGAACTTTACAGAGAACATTAAAAAGTCCATTTTTGCATGTGAATTCGAACAGATAAATAACCAACACTCCCAAACTGAGTTTAACTCCCAGGTTTCAAACAGAACTTTCTTAGTGCAATAAATTCTGCAGAAATTATTGCTTTGTTGAAAGGAAAAAAAAATTACAGAGCAAATTTCTCAGACAGTATCTATTAAAATAGAAGTTAAGCAACAACTTTTCCTAACTGTTCAGTGGATGCAAACATAATTCTACTGCCATAATACTGAAAACCGCTGAATGCTTAGTATTGGATAAAAAGCTCCAATGAAGTATAACACAACACAGCTTAAGTGGAATTTTTGAAATGTCTGTGTAAATACAAATAATTTTCTACTGCCATACCTTCAAGTGACCACCAAAAGTCACCTTGTTCCAAAGAGCACTGTTTTCCAAATACCCCACAAAAGCAGATCCTTGCAAGACTGATAAAAAATAACTTCATGTAAGAACAGCATCGGCTTTTTAATGCAGAAATATATGACTGACAGAATTTAACTAATCCTAATATAATCCTAAATAGAGAATTATGTTTTTCATCACAAAATATTTCAATCACTGCCCTACACTGTGCTAAAAATGGAAATTTTGAAACACTGCAAATCATCTCCATTTTCATCCATGATTGGCTATCTGAGCTTTATTTTGAGACAGACTTTAGAGTTCAATGACAAATCCTATTTTTGCCATAACTTACCTGTAGTTTTATTAAACCATTCCAAACAACTTGATTCACACAGAAGTTGTCCACCTACTGTGCCTTGTACAAAAAAAAAGGCTGAAAGTTTTAAATATGTAATTGGAGCCTTGGATATAAGAACTCCATATTCTTCCATAGATTACCTTTATCTTTTTTGCAATGACAATATTAACATTCTTCTGAATAACTGTAATTGTAATACTAAAATAATTTTATCTATTAAAACAAATAAACAAATAAAATTTGTTTATTTCTACTTTAAACACATGTAAATATGATACTTTTCCTACATACATTTATTCTTATTTTCAATATTTTACTTTTTTCCCTACCTGTCCTGTTTTATAATGCCTTGCAAACTGGTTAACCACTCGATAGTCATTTGCAAAGTACTCCATCAGAACTGAGGGAACTTCAGCAAAATCAGTAGCACATCTGGTTCCTAGAGGTAGAATAATTGTACACATTAGCATTTGCTATTTCCATTAACACAAATAGTTAACTCTTCCCAAAAGGTTTTGCAACTTTCAGTTTGGACTTTTGGTGAACTTTAATGTTCTTTCATTTATTAAGTCAATATTTTATTTCCATTATTGTACATACTGCCAGAAAAGTTTCATTATGATCCTACACATTTTACTATAAATCACAAAGTAAAACAAAATATTTGAACAGCTGGGTGAGGCACCTTATAAAGCTCTGGATCACACCCTTTTTAAACTAAACCAGACTGTAGCCAAACTGGCCCTACATGAAACACCAAATCTATTTAAGTGTCCTAAACCTAAATTAAACTACAATGTAAATAAATCTCTGCCTTAATCCCATTCACAGTTACAAGTTTTAAATTCCATCTGTTTGTTGAGCTTACTTATGCTTTATATTAACCTTGCTTTAAAATAGCGAGTCATTCATTCAAGGAGCACTCTTGCAGACTGAAGATGTGTTCCATGTAAGTGTAATGAGGTAATAACTTAGCTGTTCCTATTTCCAAAAAGCACTTTCCCAAGAACCTTATTCAGTCTAATCTTAATCAGTGTCTTACCCAATGGAAGTTTTTAAAAAGTGTAACACATTGCCAAATCAAAGCTGAATTTCTAATTTCTATATTAAAGTCAGCAATGTAAAAGCTGTTGCTTTCATAGTGGACCCACCGGGTGATCACCTCAATACCTGTCTGCCAGAGACAATGCCAATATTCAGAACTAGTCTTAAACCCCAGAATGCTTTTACTAGTTTTTGAAGACTAGTCTTTGTAATCACTTCTTTGACGTCCACAAACCTTTCTCTAGTTTTTAATCTTAACTTATAGTCTGTTTACACTCAATGATTCAGACTGATACTGCTCTTTAATACAAATAGCATTTATCACACTGGTTTTTACCTACTAAATTGAGAGAAACTGTATTCTCTCTGAGCAATTGTTATCCAAAGGGAAGATAAAAGTCTAAGAAACTATCCATTCTAGCTCTTTCTGTCTGCTGCAGTTTAAATTTACCTTCAGACAAGACACACAAAAAGAACATGCCCAAACATTGCATGACGTTTCACCAGCACCTTTACCATTCTAATACTTACTGCTATTAGATACAGCTCTGATGTAATTTCAAATCACACTGGACCTTTTTAAAGACACATCAGCTATATGCACTTCTGCACTGACATAAAACTGTGATTTTGTATGTCCACTACTGCTGAAAAACCCATTTGATAGCAAAAATTCTCCTTATATTCTGAAAATGCATGATCTGCACTGTGTAGTTCTGAATTAAAGAAAAGTAAGGCAAGAAAGAACAGGAAAGATGTCAGATTACTCAGCTCATCTCAACTAGAATGTCAAATTTGCTGTTCTCACAATAACCTGTAGTCATCTTGTTTCCACACTTTACCACCCTTGTGTTCCATGTTAGCAGACAACCCTGAGACAAGCCCTTTTGATTGTTACTCATTCCAAATTCATAAAAAAGGATTCTCTGCAGAAACACCACCACTGACCTCTAACCTCCAATGCTGCTTTTGCAATGCTAGATCCGGAGTGAAGTCCTCTGGGATGCAGAACTGCCTGGAGCTAAGACAACACAGAAACCATACACAGGGACTCCTGGAACATCTAAGCCTCAAAATTAGCCACTTCCTGTCCCTTCAAGAGTTTGACATACAGATACACATGATTCAGTACAAGAGGAGAGCTCACACCAAAGGAGCTATTTTGGGCATGTAAGTATTCCTGTAGCTCAGGATGAGCAAGGCTATATGAGTGGAAGGAGCAAGGGAGTAGCTGTCCCAAAGACTATACAGCACTTACACTGAAGGAATTACGCAGTGTTCATCTGTTTTAAAAACTTCCAGTAGTGACATAGTTATGAAACAGCTCAGTCAATTTTAATTTTAAATGGACAACTTAAAAAAAAAAAAAAAAAAAAAAAAAAAAAAAAAAAAAAAAGGCATTTTGCCACTAGGTGCAAAGGTGTCTATTGATAGAACATTTACTCTACAAGGGACACCCCTTTGTATCACTAGCATAAAAATGGTAAAACATACTAAAAAATAATTATTCAGACAAGGGAGTTACAATCTCATCTGTTTGGCTGTCTTGTGTTGTTGTTTATTTTTTTATTAAGTTATCTGCACTTCAGATTTCCAGCACATTATTATAAAAAAAGAGTATACCAAGCTATTTACAGGTAAAAAAAAAAAGTAGCACACTAAGGACCCTTAGCCAGCATGGGTATTTGACCTGTTTGCTACATCTGCAGAAGGTTATAGAAGCCAGAGACCTGCCAGCCAATACCTTCACTACTCTTTGTAAGACCTAATTTACTAATTTTCCTTCACTCATTTTCCTAAATAATTTCTAGCCCAGGATTCATTGTGGTTTTACACTAGGTACAGCCTACTTTCCAACCTCCAACTACTCCAATGATTATAAACTCCACGTAAGACAAGTTTGCAAGAGTGGATACCACCAATAGAATAAAGATCAACAGTACATAAAGAAGAGATACAAACACCTAATTCTTATTAGGAAAAAAAATATTCAAGTGTTGTTTGGTTGAGTTTTACATAATATCTGAGGATCTGACACTGTATTCTCAAATCATCAAGGGTATAGAACTACTAACATGGCGGTCATTTTTAGGTTCATATTCTTTTTATTCTTTTGTTTTGTTCTGTCTATTTTTTAATTTTCTTTAATCTATTCCTTTTTTTGGAAATGAAATGTTTGACTAAAACAAAAAATCACTATTATAACTTTCTTACCAGTGACATGTTGGTACCGAGTTCTTCCCAGCATAGAATGCATAGCATGTCCCATTTCATGGAAGAGATTCTCCATCATTCCAGGACTTAGTAGTGTTGGCGCCCCCCTTGCTGAATTGGGAAGGCTCAGCATAAGAACAACCACAGGTAGCTGGTACTCTCCGTTTTCCTTTAGCCTGCCTCCTCGAACTGTGAAGTGACAGTCCTTTGCAAGATAAAAGCAAACATAGACAGCCAATGTCACAATATGAATGATATTAAAACAATTATTAAATTAAACTGAACTCTTAAATAAAATCTGAACATATACTCAGTTACACAAATAGAATTCAATAATCATTAATGGTGTTGTTCAATAGCAGCGCTGTTTCTCCATCCTTATTATATGCTTCAAATTCATAAGTAAATTAATTTATTCCATAAAGGAAAGACTGTGTTGCTTTTAGAAGATAAAATTATTTTTTATGGTTTAGAATGATCAAAACCATTCAAATTTTCTAACAGGTATCACTAGTGCCAAGAAATTTACTGATACGTCAAATCCATAATGTATGGATTAATTTCTCTCCTCAGCCTTCAGCAGTAACTTCTTTATCAAGTGTACCACACAGTACTAGTATACTGTGAAATACTAGCAAAAGAGAGTTATGTATTAAACTAATGTAGATTTAAAGTTTGTCCACTCATCTCTTCACTGAAGGTGGTAACTTGCAGATACTTCTACTGAGTGAAGTGTCTACTGTACTAAATCCTGTTGCAAATAGGCACTAGGTAGTGACTGAGCCACAACAGTTAGAACCATCTACAGTTTTAAGGAGACTTTAGAATAAAAATTAGTTGAGTGTAAAGATTAGAAAGTGGAAATGTCAGACTGCTTCTACTTGTAAACAGTAGGCCAGAAAATAAGTGTTTAAATACCTACCATTTCTCTAAGCAGAGTTCTATGACATTTCATAATAGCTGTCACTCTGTACCAGAGTCTGAGTTCAACCTACTGGGTGATGTTTTTTTTAAATGAAAGCTTGCTCTGAAAAATATTTTACCTAAACCCACAAATGAAGTGACAGACATTCCCTGTTTAAATTTATTTTAAAATGAGGAAAGTTTTACTAACTTACGGAATGCAAATAGCACTAATGCTACAGTTACTGCTTACATAAGACCCAAGCTGAAGTCAGATCATAAATGTTACCTGATGTGGTTTATCAGGTCGCTGGAAGAAGTCACAATAGATGTATCCTAGCAAACCTTCAGTTTCGTGAACAACAGCCTGAAGAAAAAGAGAGTTTCATTTCTACAGTGAAAGCAGTCATAATGTGTAAATTGAAGACATAAAATTCAAATCCTAAGAATTTTAATGAATAAATAGCAAACTAGGAATAATTAATATAAAATGCATATGTAATTTTAATTGAAAAAAAATGTACAAAATTCACATCTTGAAACTCAAACTACAGACATTCCTGCATTTCACTCAAAACTAGCTAGTCACAGATTAGTAATAAAAGTACCTTCTGTGTTAAAAAAGCACTGTCTCTAGTGCCCAAATGACAAACAGAAGCTGATTTACCATGGAAAAAAACCCAGAAAGAGTAAGGAGTAATTACAAATGGATCCACAGCGCATAAAGAACAGCATCTCTTGCTGGAGGCTGAGCAGTGGAGAAGATCTGGCAGTGAATAAATGTAGGAAGACAACAGAGGAAGTTGGGAACCCGATGAGTAAGTTATTAGCGAAGTTTTTATTTCCACCCTCCGTTGAAAAGAGGGCAGAAAAATAAAGTAAAAATCAACCTCAAATAAAGATGATTTACAGAGTGAAAAAAATGAGGCAAAGACACATGACTGCTAGGACACACACCTACAGCATTTCAGTCATCTATGGTCATCTACAAATTGAAACTAAACAAACTAACAGGGCTCATTCAGAAAGGTGCAGCCATAATTTCCAAACACAGAAACTGTTTCTGATTCAGGCATCCTTGACACAGAGCTATTATTGAGGCCATAAAATACCGAACACCCAAAGGGCACTTAAAGATATGATAAAGCTCTTGAGGTTTTAACTTCAACTAAAATTAGACAACTAGCTTGTGTTTTTGATAGGTATCCAAGTAATTTTTAAAAAAATTTTGATTCATAGCTCACAGGAACACACTATCTTGTTTATCTTCCCTTTGGTTTCAGGTGCTGGGAACAGGAACACTTACCAACTTTCGAACATCTTCAGACCAAATCTCTCCTCTCTTTGTCTGTTCAGCATAGAGAGAGATCCCTAAGAGCTGACTGAACAAAGAGTTCAAACCTTCCATGCATGCCCCAAGAGAGAAAAATGGACAGTACAAGCCAGGATCAATGTTGTACCTAAGGGAATAAAAGAATCCCAAACCAGTCAGTCAGCAGAGCCACATAAACTACAATACTCATCTTCAAGCCACAGGATGTCACAAAATACACCAGCTCAACCCAAAGGCCCTCAGTGAGCATGTTTGGTTTCATTTTTCAAATAGTGAAACAAAATTACAGGCACGGCACTTTGCAGTACCTCAATTTTTCTTATATTCAGATCTGGACACCAAATTCAACAGATGTTGACTATGATTTTTAGAAATGTGGTGAACATGTAGCCCAAACAGACCATGGCAACATGATGGGTGGCCAAGCAGTGGCTTTTGATACTCAAGAGGCCACTGGCACTGAAGTGCCTTTCCCATGCCAAGGCTGCATCGTGTGACTGATCAGAAAAACAAGCTGGCTTTGGCTGTGGTGTAAGCTAAATCCTCAGCTAGGGCAGGAAACCGACTGGTAAGCACTGCTGACTTTGCAGTCCTGCCTTTCACTGCAGCAACAGAAACATTAAGTAGACACAACCACCTCCCACACAAAAGTCACACCTCAAGCTCTGGGGACTCTTTTGAACCATGCAGAAAATATCTTACAGCTGTGAGCCACCTGAAAATTTTAGCAATGTGACACAGGTTTCAAACATGCCCAAGCTTCCTAAGCCTAACCTCAACCAACTGTGTTCAAGATGCACAGGAGACACTCATAGGGAGAAAGACATCATACATCTGCATGCATGCATATAAACTGAGAATGAACAAAAAATTCAAAAAGTAGTTCGGAGACGTATGCAGTCTGTACAAGGGTTTACACTCCCTGAGACACTGACTCTGAAAAGTAAACACACTACAAGTGTATCAAGCAAATAAATGCTTTGCAAAACTACACCTTTCACAAGCCAATCAGCACCACACAACTCTTTTGAGACAACAGTAAAATCAGAAGTGGAATCTGCTGGTAGTTGTGTGTGCACCCCAAACAGCAAAAACTACTCTTGCCTCATTTCATATAAAAAGCCCAAGTGTTATTTTATACCATTTTCTAGGGTCTCAAAGTAAAGACTGTTTAACTCTAGATAATCAGACAGTTGCTGAAATTTAAACACGCATCAGCTAGACTACAATAGCCGGACACCAAAGATGAGAAGCATGCTGTTCTAAGGCCTGTGATGAAAAGGCTTAGTTACAGAGCAGCTGTGAAAGAGCCAGCCAGTCACTACCCACACACCTACCCTTCCTTCCCACTCCCACAGAGAAGACCTGAAAAAGAAGCCCACTGGGGATACTTCATTTGCCAAAATGCTGCTTACAACTGCAGCTCTGTCACTGAGTTGTGAGGCACAGCAGGGTGGGGTTACTCCTCTAAGCCATGATATGGTGAAGTACAAGATTTTGCTTATTTTCACACCACAAATGCAAGAAGCTAAAGCCAGAGTATTCCACTCTATTTTAAACTGTACTAGAACACAGAAAATAAAACAGATTTTGCCTCTATCATACTGACACACTTTTTGAAGAACTTCACACTTAAATTCACATGCATGCTTCCATATGCATGTTTTCCTTCGTACTCAAAAAGTCATTACGTCCAAGGAAATGAGCTGGATATAAATCACTTTAGATCAAGTTAGATAAAAAGACTGAAAGCAAGTATCTAAAAGAAAGCAGAAGAGATGAGCTAATTTTCACATAAGCCACAGAAATTTGGAGTACAAAGGACACTGATTGACAAACAGAGCTCCCCTTTCACCCCCAAGTACAGAATTACAGAATATGTGTTGAATATCCAAAGAATTTTTAAGTCATTAAATCCTAAGAACTGCAATGCCTTCAACAGTGGTACTTTTGGGAAGATTTTAGCAGGTAAATCTCAAATGTCTCCACACTTCTATAGAATCACCCAGTGATCACCTTCTGCCCAGACTGTTACCATGAAAACTGAAACACAAGTGCTTCAGACCTCCTGATTCTGCTCTGAAGCTCTCCCTGCACACAGATTACAAGACCTGTTAGAAGAGCCCTTCTTTTGGCAGAAAATCATAACAACCTCCATAATAGTTTAAAACTGGTTTTTGTCATACCACTTTAAAATCTTGTACTGTCATCCTACATGCCACTATGAGTAGTAAGCTGAGTTTTCCATTTGCAATTCAAAGAAACACTTCTTTAACTAAAATCTGGCTACAAAAGTAGTGTCTTAATACACACCACAGACATGCTCAAGTGGTTTCATTGCACAAGGGCTCTTTGCAGGGCTTTTTTGCTGAGTGCATTTCAATCAGTCCTGCCAAAGCTATGCTTATGTGCAAAGCCTGCACACCCTCCTCCCGCCAAGACATCCAGATTCATCCAGGGTTCCCATGCCATTTCCTGTCTGCCCAGTGGGAGAAGCGAGACAAGTGTATGAGGTATTTCGAGAAAGAACTCATATGATACAGTACTACAAACACACACTTCAGTAAATTAAGATTTCATACTACTAACAGCTCACATTCATAATAAAACATCAGATTTTCACAGCTGCAGGAAATTAAAACTCCCAACAGTGTAACTCTCAACAGCGAGTTCAACCGCAGGATAAGAGAACATGAAAATAATAAGAAATTAAAGAACAGCACCCTTGAAAACATTCCACGAAATTAGATAACTTTTACACAAGATATAAGAAAAATCAAAAGATGTGTAGAGACTGCTCAAAACTTTCTAAAGAGCAGAATTTTTTTTGATGGACCAGCCAACCCTGGAAACCGCTTCCAAGTATATGGAAGACAAGAAAGTTACCATGAGCAGCCAGCATAGATTCACCAAAGGCAAGTCATGCTTAAACAACCTGATAACCTCATATGATGAAATAAGTGGCCTGGCAGAAAAAGGGGAGAGCAGTGCATGTCACCTCCTTGGACTTCAGTGAGCCCTTTGACACTGTCTCCCATAAGATCCTCACAGAGAGCCTGTCAATGTGTGGGCTGGATGAGCAGCAAGAAAACTGACTGAATGGCAGGGCTCAGAGGGAGGTGATCAGTGCCACAATGGCTACTTGGAGGCCAATGATCAGCCGTGTGCTCCAGGGGTCACTACTGGGCCCAGTCCTGTCCAGTCATCGGCAGGTAACACCAAACATCCAAACTGAGAGCAGTGGCTGATATGTCAGAGGGTCCTGCTTCCAGCCACTGTGACCTTCACAGGCCTACAAGATAAATCGGCTGACAGGAACTTCAAGAAGTTCAAAAAGTTCTCCCCTGCACCTGGGGAGAACAACCCCAGGCACCAGAATGTGCTGGGGAACACCCAAACCCAGGAGAAGAAAGGAGTTTTGCAGACAGGGACCTGGGGGTCCTGGTGGACACCAAGTTCAACATGAGCCAGTGAGGGATCCTTGCCACAAAGAAGGTGAATGGCATCCTGGGTGCATTAGGAAGAGCACAGCCAGCAGGCTGAGGGAGGTGATCCTGGTGATCCTTCTGCTCCACTAAGCACTGCGTCCAGTGTTGAAACACTGTGCTTGGCTCATCAGGAAAACAGAGACATGGCCACACTCTGCAGCCTGAGAAAGAGAAGGCTCAGAGGGATCTTAATAAGGATTATAAATTCCTGAAGGGAGGGTGCAAAGAGGACAGAGCTAGGCTCTTCTCAGTGCTGCCCAGCGACAGGACTGGAGGCAGCGGGCAAAGAATGGAACACAAGATGTTGCATCTTAACATCAGGAAACATTTTTATCCCAGTGAGGATTAGCAAGCAGTGGCACAGGTCACTCCAAGAGGCTATGAAGTTTTGCAGCTTGGAGATACCGAAAAGCTGCCTGGACATCATCCTGGACACTCAGCTCTAGGGGACCCTTCTTGAGCAGGAGCCTGGACCAGATGACCTCCAGAGCAAATTTCCAACCTCACCTTTTATGTGAAGATGTCCTGTGGAACCTAGGACTAAGGACACACAGCTGCAATATGAGATAAATTCCAGCTTTATCAGAGGAAGACAATGTTCCATACTACCTGCAAAGGATTATGACACTCACTTGAAATACTGGATTAATGTGTTTGCTGGAGGGGTTGAAGAAAACAATCTCTGAAACTAAGTTTTGTTTCATTTCTGTCAAAAACACAGATACATACTAGCAGAAGAAAGCAATGGTATTTCTTCATGAATAGAACAGCTGACACATATATACTGCAGGGGGAAGATCAATGCCTACTTCTGCCTCATTCTCAGCACTCTCTGAACATGCACAATGTCCTCATGACCCTATCCCAGGATAAAAAGGATGGGAAGAAGGCTTTCTGATAAGTATTTTGTAACACACTGTCACTATCCTAAGTGGGGTGAGGGGTTGGGATTGCAGCAGGAAATCAGTCTGTAATAGTTTTGTCCTTTGAAAAAAGCATGATACTTACCCACCTCCCTCAGAAAAATAGCAGTAACAGACTGCAATGCCTTAAGGCAAACTCCCCACAGGACCTAGCCCCCTACTCTGGATAATGTTTGAAAATGTCACAATCTTGACATTTTGAGTACAATGAGATCCTGATGAAGAAACCACTTTAATAAAAACTACACAAAGTTAATGTCAGTCCCTTCTGGTAGAACATTGTCAGGATCAAACCTCTCCCACATTTAATGGAAGATGTGTGCTAATGTTCTTCTTGGCAATAGAAAATCTAAAAAAGTTCTGGAAAACTACATTTTTTTTATACAGAATGCCAGAACAAAAATGTTTCTGATCTCAACTGTCCATTTCTGCCTTGCCTATTACACCAGTGCGCAAAAAAAGATTGAAGCTGAAGTTATTGAAAAATCCTCAAATACCACAAGTGTCTTATGCCACAGTCCCAGCACTGAAATTAATTTTGGACACACGTGGCAGCAGTCAGTGGAGATTATTATACCTTAAACTATCTGGAACCCACTGTTTGTTTGCTACCCAGTGCAATGTCCTAGGAGTTATGGAGAAAGGGGTTAAAACCCATAATATAGAGCAATTATCACAATCAGATGGTAATAACCAACAATATTTCAAAATGAGTACTGGCTACTGAAAAAAAAAAGCTACTCCTCCAAGAAGTGTGTAATGCATCTTCAAAAACCTTTGTCTATGTACCAGTCTATATCCACTAAGCAGTAATCATTCCAGACACCAAAACACAGACTCAACTCCCAAGTTTTGAATTTGGTCCTACCTCATACATGAACTCTATTTTCACAAATTAAGTACAACCGACTATAACTGAAGAAAACCTAACCCCAAACTTGCACTGATTCCAGGAAAACTTTCTCTTTGGGCTTACTTAGGAACAGCAATTAGACAAAACCTCAGCCATCTGAAACTGATGTTCTACAACCAAAACCTCAGTTCTTGGAATTATTACTGATAGATCATCTTGCCTTTCAGTGGCAAAAGCAAGCTTATGACTGACTCTTTTCTGAGCCCCCACATTCAAGATTTAATGCTACTCACTGAAAAATAAAAGGTGAAACACTAGGTAAGATTAGAGGACAGTGGAGAAAAGGGAAGAAATTGAAAGATTTGAGCTTTCCACAGAAATAAAAATACTTGATGAACAGAACAGCAAATTCTGCAATCTCTACTAGATCTCTAAAACTTAAATCTGGCATATGGGTGTGGATAGAAAAGTATTTGGAAGAGTCTACAAAGCAGATGTTCCCTTGTTGAAGATTCCTGGTTGATTTCAGACACTCAAATGGTAGCACTCATTAGCAACTTCATTGTTTCCAGATGACAAGAAAAAAAGCATCTGTTAGCTAGCAAATGATTACCCAATCTCAGTTACTGACAGCTTCATCACGTTAGTGGAACTCCAGGAACACATTTCCCAGGCACTGTATTCTGGCATTCAAATTCATACCAATCTGAAAACATGGTAACTCAACTCCTTGGCAGCAGTGGGGACTGTGATTATGACAGCAATCCTAACTTCTCTTCCCTCAGTCCTTTGAACGAAAATTCTCACGCTCTTATAGGGTCTCAGGCTGTATCTTCAAAACACACTCTAACCTCGGCCAGATTTTCTAAAAGACCACAAAAAACTTTAAGATGAAGACTTCTCTCAATGCACTCCTTTGGCATTTTAAATTGCCCAGTAACAAAGACAGAACTTGTCTGTGTAGGATGCAGAGCCTCTTTGAGGGCTGATCCAAGACTGTAAAATAATTTCTCCTGAAGTTAAAGGAAAAATTCAAAGTTCCTCATCTTCTATCCCAAGTGTATCGTGCTTCTGTGATCCTTTTTTTTGTTTTTTTCAAACATGAAACCTACTGTATTTGTAAATGCAGACTAAAACCTACCCAACAAAACCCTACCAAAACCAAGGCATTCCTGCCCTGGCAGTGGGTTGGATTAGATTATCTCCAGAGGTCTCTTTCAACCCCAACAATTTTGTGATTCTGGGATTCCTCTGCACATTACTTTTCAATCGACAGAATGAAAGGACAATAACTTCAGTTAATGAATTAGCTGATACTGTCTGACTCTACATAGGAGCAGAATTTCCAAAATGCTATAGTTTAGCCTTACACTGAAACGCTCACTAGTCAGAACAAAGCAATCTTCATAATCTACATGTTAATAAATGTTGATGACCCTACTGTGCATATAATTATTTTTATTATAGTACATGTTAAAGTGGCAACCATTCTAAGGATCACCTTATGCACAATTTTCAAGTTGTTATCAATTGTGAGCTTGAATAGTTGTACAGCTTTGTGCTTTCTATTTAGAACAAACAATAAAAAACTGACATAAAACTGCAAGAAGCAGCTGCTTTATTATGAGCACACTCTTTGGCAAGCTGCCTCCACATTTATTCAGACAAGCTATGATTTTATCTCCAAAAGGAAGTGCACTCAAGTATTTTTGGGAAAAGGAATCAGAAAGGAAATAATCATGACCTACACTGAACTACAGTAACAGACACTCTGCTACCAGTAAATTTTCTGCTAAGGGTTACAGCTACTAGGAGGAAAGGTTAATGTTCTGGAGACAGACAGCATTTAGTGACAATAACTACTGTAAAAAGAGCTGGAAGACAGGTTTTCTCATGTGCTCTAATTTGCAGCCCCAGAAGAGCAGATAGACAGAATTCAGCAGGGAGGATGACGCACATGGCAGAGTAACATCTCCAGCAAAACACTGTACTGCTGTCTCCAAAGCCAGCAAACATCGAAACATAATTACAGCACTTCCTAAGGAAGAAAAAAGATTCAGGGCAGCTAAGCAAGCAAGGGCAAGAATTGAACACCCTGTCTGGGCAACCCTTTTGCTTAAAATGTGAGTTCTGGGCCTTAGAATGCCTATGACACCAGAGAAGGGCAGACACAAATATTATAACACTTCCAAGCTTAATAAAGTATCAATTGGAGGTAATTAAAAAGTCTAGAGCTCAGCTATGAGTTTTTGCTTCTTTCTGGAACTTAGACTTCCCTGACTGACTGCATGTTGTATATCTGAATCCTAAAAGGCTGATGAGCACAGCATTTTCTATGGGAATATGCCTTTGAAAATGCAGGCCAAAGAGACAGATCTCAGATGGTGTTAACTTTGCAGAGAGCTATATGCTCCAGTCAAAAAGATTTCTTACCATATAACATTTCTTCTAGTGTATCTCAGGTAAAAAACCACACAGGTACAGATTGATTTTTGATATTTGCAATTTGCACTGCTACAAAAAGATTTTTCCAAACTACCTTTGAACTTGAGCACATAAAATTTCTTAAGCCATTAAGTGAAACAGAGAGGATCTGAATGCAATTGTGGAAGAACAGGAAAAGGAAATATCAAAACTTTTATCCATTACAGACATACACACACCCATCAGAAAACACAATGATTAATCTAAAAGACGACTTCCTGAAATCAAGGATTTTGTACATGCCTAGATATTAATATTTTTAAAGGTTGCTTTTGGTTTTGATGTAGTAATATGATATTTATGTTTAAAAAGTAGACACTGAAATACCCTGCACAAATCAGTAACAGCATCGACAAATACATCCATGAAGTCCTCTACAGTGGAAAAGAATATTTTCCACTGTGCCAAACATTCTGTTAAGCTGCTTTGACTTACAAAAGATAGAAATCAAGACTCAAAGAGGTCCCTTTTATTGTGATAATGAAACTTAAATTATTTGTCTCTCCTGTAGACATGCATAACTCTCATGGTTACATATCGAAAACTGTAAAAGATTGAGACGCATGAACATAATTGGTTTGCTCTGCATTCATTTTGCATATTCCAGTAACTTAATTCACTCTGAACATCTGATTTCAAAACGTCAAAGCATTTGTATTTATAACAAAGCCCAGGAAAGAATAAATTTTTTCTCATATACTCTGTGTCACAATGCAGAGCTCAGTAACTTTATGAAAAGAAATCTCAGTACCCTCCTAACAAAAGTAGAAATATCAAAGAAAGCTGTAGTTTCTTTAATGTAAATTGCTGCTTTTTATTAGAGGATAAACTACATTTAAGAAATCCAGACACTTTACTTTCACAGTTTGCAGCCCAGCAGTATTTTTAAGAGAAGCAAAGCAGCCAAACCAATTAAAAAAACAATTATAAAAAGAAGTTAACTGACACAATGAGGTTTGGTTATTCTTCAAGAACACCAGGCTTCAAACAAAAAGGCTGTGCCCCTGTGAGAAACAAAGATGTAGTATGTGATTATAAATAATTATTTCTAAGCTTGCATGACTTCACTGAGTCTAAATAAAATGCAGACTCCTAAAATCACTTTCATTTAAGCTGTATCTATGGAATGAGGCTAAGACTGCTTTGTGCAACACGACTTTCATCTATTCTATTGAGAATGCTTTTTATAAAACTGAACATTAGGGATATTTGAATCAGGATCACTGTTCTTCAGAACACAAGCATTCAGACTCTTAACAACTGCAGATTAGCTGCCAGGCAAAAATTCTTATTGGTGGCTATTAAATGTAGTCCCTGATATATCCTGACTTCTTGGGGGCGGGGGGGGTAATGAGGAAAATTATTATTCTGTTGACATCCACGAAAATATAGAAGGCAAAGTTAACTATCTCTAACAAAACAGATCCTGTCAAAACTTTCAAAGAAACTTGAAAAAATCTTGTTAATGAAGATAAAAGGGAGATGAACCCCTCAGGTTAACTTGAAGAGATCAAGACAAGGAAAACCCCTTCCAATTTTCATTACATGCCAGACTATGAAACCTAATTCTTTACCTAAAGGGAGACTCTTAACCATGATTTATAGAAAACTCTGGATTTCTTAAAAATAATAATAATAATAATAGAAAGCCTTTGTAGTCTCATCAACCATAAAGCAGCACCTGTATTTCACATTCCTTTTTTCTTTCTGTTAATTGTACTTCCTAGAATATTTTGGACGAGGTCAAGGAGTAATTTGGAATATTGGTATAAACACTGCATGCAACTTTTAGTGTTGACTTAGTCTTCAAATCAACAGTTTCTTTGTTCTTCCACAATGTTTGAATAAAGAAATAATCCTTGAAAGCTGAATTTTGTTTCACAGCAATGCTTTTCAATAACTTTCAGGTTTCCCTCCAAAAAGCTTAATCCACCAGCTTTGGTGACTGGCGAGTTAAAGTGGACTTTCCACACCTACATTAGTTGATTTAACAGAAGGTATGCTTGCCTAACCCTTCTCATAAATAGTTTGTTACAGAAAGTTCTCCTTCTCTCTGAGCACTTTGGTTGAAAGATTTCCTAGTAACATTTTGCATTATTTTTCCACTTCAGCTTTCAAATTGAACAGTCACAATTTTCGCACACATTCTGCAAAGGGTCTAGGGTATTCTTCCACATGGCATTCCTGAGAGAGAATAATCTTTCATAAAACTAAAAATAATTTTACAAAAAGCAGCCATGAACAAGTTTCTTTACCAGTAACTTGCCAACCTCAATATTAGTTGCAGATTTTAGAAACTTGTGAAACATCCAGTCACATTTGCATATGTTGGTACTGAACCCATCCCTCTGAAAAAACCCAGAAGTGGTGCCTACCCTCCCCTGCAGCCAGCATCAATGTACAGTCCCAACAAGAAAAGAGGTGATTTATTCCTAATTTCTGCTAAGATGACACCCCAAGGTCCAAAATGCCTGCAGTTGTCATGAGGGCTTCTCTTTCCTACACGTCAGGACACTAACTTATTTTTGCATTGATCTGTCATCCTCAAGGCTGGTCTTACTTCGTTCTGCAATCCCAAAGAAAGGGATTAGCACAGAGTCAGTACTCTGCAAGCACATCCCAGCTTCAAGGTGAAAAAAATCTGGGACATTTTGGCAAAAATCCTAACAGTGAATTACAACCAGTGAAGTCAACCCAGCCTGACAAGAACCACAGGTTAAGGAAGCAGGAGTCAACACCAGGAGTCAAATACACAAAGCTCACTGCTGACAGTTCTCAAGAACAGTTCTGCACCTCTGTCAGACGTGATTAAGCACAGCCAATCCCAGCTTCAAGGCAAATGGCTGACCTCAAAACGTCTCTCAGAGCATTTTGGGGTGACTTTCTGTTGTGTTTTTTTCTCTGACCCGGAAGGAGTCAGCAGGACTACCACATCTTTGCAAGATCAGGGCCTTGAGAATTACAGCTGCACTTACTGAGAAGTAATACAATTTAATTAATACTTGGGTACTTGTCTCCACTAAAACACAACATTATTATTTTTATAATATACATATTAGACATCTTCTTACTTGTTAGATGCTGAAGCATGTTCTAGCATTCACTGGTTTATTACCCTTAGCCTGCCAAAATCCTTGAGGTTCTCCTAATTACTCTATCTTCTTTTAAGATAGTACTGCCATGAATTTCAGACTTTTGTCTCCCGTTTCTCTTAAAAGTACATTTATACCGACATGTATTTTCCCAGCCTCTTAAACTATAGCTACAAAAACATTACACTGTCTTAAGTGTAGGTTTAAAGCCAGAGAGGCTACTTAACATAGTCTGGGGAAAAGAAAAAAAAAAAAAAGTAAAATATCCTGTTCCCATCAATGGGAGGCTTACACTTTTGAAGTAGGATCAAGTTTCCAGGGAAAAGACTTGGTGAAAGCTGACAGAAACAAAATTGTTGTGGCCGGGTTTAGACGAACAACCGCAACTCTGTGGCTTGAGTCTGGAGCGCCTCCTGCTGTTCGGTGGCCGAACAGCAGCAACGATGGTTAACGCCGCGGCAAGCAAAGACAAAATCCACCCCGATGCGACAGCAAATAGCATCAAAACTCTGCAGTCCAAACTCATGAGGGCATCCTGCCTCCTTCAGAAGTTAATATCTATCTCTAAAAACTAGTTATTACAAATCTAGTGAAGGAATTGTTTCCTTAATCCTGCTACGGTAAAGATTAAATGTATATTTAGAAGATAAAATACATCAATTTAAAATACACAGTATGCTGCAAACATAAAATAGACACATTAGAAGTATGTCATGAGTTGCAGTGTCATTTGAAATGAAGCTGGTCAAAATCTGGAGGACTAAAGAAGAATGGCTAAATAGGCCAGCTAAGAAACAGCAAACCTTTTCCAGCAGACACACCATCCCATCTAATATTTCTTGCACCCCCTAGTGCTCAGTTACTTAATCAAGAATTAAATCCCCATAGTCTCTTTCTCAGTACCTACATTTGTAAAGATAATCTGCATCTTATGTACCTGACAATACCTAGGAAGCTATGGGTCTGTACTTCAGCTGGAGCCGCAGTGACAACAGTAGTTCAAAAGGAATGCCCAAAAGCACACATTTGCTTCCCTTTTAACAAAAACGTTTTACTAACCCAAAGAAACAAGAAATTCCTATTACAAAAATCCACCATACAAACTACTACTGAGTCCGAAGAGAGACACAAGAGACAAATACATAAGCTATGCTCAGTGCACAGAACTACTACAAATGCAACCATGACACTTCTGTTGAAGACTTAAAGCTAAAAGTAAACTTCTTCCAAAAGGAAGAAATACTTTGAGAACAAAAAAAAACCATAATAGACTAAATAAGAACAGGAGAAGTGCATGACACTTAAGTGCATCTTGTCTGAAAATGTATTTTGTGATTCCAAGACGAAAAAATGAAAAACAAAATAGACAGAAGTAAAAAATAAATTATTTATTAAACTCATAAATAAAAAAAAGAAAAACAGTATTTTTTAAAAAAAAGCATTCAATCATTTTACCATAGAAAAAACCAAACACAGAAAACAATACCACTTTTCCTCAGATGGATAATTTAATGCTACAAGATAATTGGCTCAGTTAGGAAGAGAGTAACAACAAATAGCCGAAAGTCAAACTCCAGCCAAGCATGAAGGTGTGTCTTGCATGACAGACACCTTCCAGTTACAAAAGTGCTGAATTGAACACACCATAAGGTCCACAGGGCACTCAAGAAGGGACGTGGTCAAACAAGGTTAAGTACAAATACAAGATAAAGGATAGGAGGTTCCCATTTGGGTAACAGGGCATTTAGGGCACAGACATGACAAGGTATATTCCCATCCTCTGGTTGTTGTATGAATACTCTGACTCCTGCCTAGTTTCACTCATAAAGCACAGTCCTCGACACTATGCAGGGGAGAAGTGAATTTTACCTTTCAGAGTGATTGCCCAGTATCCAGCACCCTGTTAAACACCCACAATATGAGCGGAATAAACGTAAAGCCTTGTTCAGTCAGTTAGATCAAACACTTTTTCCACAGACAATTATCCAGAAAACAGGACCATGAAATCTACACTCTTGTGTTAAAGCAAGACAGTTCTGCACACAATGGAAAGGAAAACTACTTTTTTTCCCCCAGTCTTGTAATTTCTTGTACATCTACCAGAGACAAATAGTCCTGCCCAAGCTGGAGGGAGAAAAACATGGGGCCCCCAATCCCGCATTGTAATCAGGGAGGCCCTACATAGATTCAGGAGACTCTTCACACTGATCCAACCTCCAGATTTGATGCCTGAATGCAAAAAAATAGCAAAGATACACTGCCAGTGCCTAAGTCTCTTTTACCTGCAGCTCTCCCTTCACAAAGCCACCATGCAACTCCTAAAGGAAGTTAGGAGTTACTTAACCAGGTCTCCTACAAAGCTCCTCAAGGAATGGAAATATTTTTCTTTCTAATGCCATAAAGAGCAGAAGAATTACTTGTGATCATCAGCAACTCAATTCTGAGATGGTTAGCTGCATGAAGAAATCTAAGAACAACAGTAAGACCAAGGACAATCAGCATCAGAAGACACTCCTCCAGAAGGAACAAATACAGAGCTTTCTACACCTGATGTTCACCCTCATTGCACACATCAATTCTGAAAACAACCAGGCCAGCTGCTGGTAATCCTTTCATGCCATGTCTCTACTACCACAGCTTTCTGATCCAGAGTAAACTACTATTTTAATCAGATAAATCCAGTCTGTTTGTTTAAAAAATAAAAAACTGTAAATCTGCATTGAAGGGAGATTTTTTTCTTAAATCCCCTCATGAGAGCAGCACAATTTTCAATTCACTTTTCCAACAGAAACCTAAAAGGTCACTGCTGCTGATCTAATAAAGGCAACATGCAGGGCGTGCATCTCTCAGAGCTGACATCTCATTATGTGCAAAGGCCCTGTACACTATTTAAGTCTGTGTAAAGGATTTATTTCCCAGTCTTTGCAAGAGAGATAAGAATGAATTCTATCCACAAGCAGTGAGGATTTACTGAAGAAGTTGCTATTTCAAGTCTGCAGAGGGGGATGAAGCTGCACATTTGGGAAGAAGCACAATGAAGTTAAAATACAAAGAGTAATTGAATTGCATCCAATGTTCAAAATTTATTTTTAAACAGTACTACAGCCCAGCTAAGAACTAAAAGCAAAACAAGAGCAAGGATCTTCTATCTGTTCTTAAACTGCTCCATCCTCTTATCTTCAAAGAGGGCCAATACTTCCCTGCAAAACAACTCGGGAGCCAAAGACTTCTACAGGCATTCCATGCAGTAACTAAAAGTGTTACAACTCTCCCACCAGATAATATTTATTTTTTCATATTGAGGTCCATCTTCAAAGAAAGAAGCTCTGTTTGAATTGAGTACTTTCTTTGTCCGTATTGCAAGGACACTCATTTACATTACAATCAGGAACATAAGGAGCTTACCTCTCAGCACGAAGGACTCCACTGTAGTAGGGGTGATCCCATGGCATCAGCATCTGAAAGAGAATTCCGTCTTGTAATTACAATAATGGACAACAAGTGAACCCAAAGGAAAAGTTTTGTTTCACTTGAGTATTTTTGCAGTTTCAGCAAGCCACAGAATTTTAAAACATAATGGGAAACTGTCAGGGCTCAAACCAAAAATAGCATCATATATCATAACCTGAAAACTTTTTTAACATTTCTTGAAGATTGGTCTTCTTATTCAACTATATGATAGGACTTCATAGCAGATTTCAAGAAATACTATCAGTTCAAATAAAAAGACAGACCTAGAAAAGTAAGGCATTAAGAGACATTCAATGTAGTATACAAACTGGACTTGCATCTAACCTAAAGTACAGCCTTTATTTTTCAAATTAGTCAAATAATTCAAAGCAAAGTGATACTGCCTTTCACTGCTCTATGTTTAGGTTATCTTAGTATCACTTGGTATAAACCAATAGCTCTACTGTTGGTACTCAATACTCTAATACTCAATATTTGGTTTTAATACAGCAAGTAAATAGCCAGAAAGCACTTGAAGCCAGAAGAGAGAATATGTCTAATTGTAGTACATCTTGTACACTGAAGTAACTGTAGAACATGATTATCTCATACTATATTTTTCAAAAGAAACAAAATAGACAATCACATATGGAAATGTAACTTACTGAATTGTGGGGGTTGAGCTTCATTTTCATCTTTGTCATCATTTCAAAGTCTTTTTGAGTTCTGAAAAATATTTTAATGATGACAATATTATTAAAAGATTTTTGAGCAGTGAAACACAGTACATGATAATATTCCATCCTAATAAAATGTCCATCATCTGAGATTTATAGTATATAAAATGACTAAATAAAACTGCAGGCCCACATACAACAACAGAAAAACCTTTTCACTCCACTTCAGCCATTCAAGTCCTTTGAAATTCAGTCCCTCTTCCTGTGGTTGCACAGCTCCAAACATCTTCATTCTTACAATACACCCCTTTTATACCCAGTGCTGAACCTGTTCTGTGCCATGTGGAGATCAGGGTGGCAAGAGGGACAAACAGGGAAATTTGTTTATAGATGCAAACTATCTGGAGTTGTGCGTATGGCAAGAAGGCCAGAAGAGGTGTTCTACACTTCAACTTGGTCTTCTTGTTTGCTGTTCACTGTGTCTCTTGCATTCAGTCCTGGGTGTTCTCTGATCACAGACACAGAATCTATCCTAAGCAAATAGCCTTCCCTAAAAATTTTGGAGAAGTCTTGGTTTTTATTTCATCAGAGCACGGAATAAGCAGCACTGACTTACTCAATAGTGCACAAGTCCCCCAACTCTTGAAATAAAAAGTATGGTTAAAAAAAACCTTAGTGAAAAAGACATACCTTTTAGACAACTGCTCAGAAAGCTTCTCCAGAAATTGTCTTACTGTTTCTAGAAAGAAGGAAAAAATATTGAAATAATTTTTCCCTGAAGGATGTTAAATTTACATGAGAATATTCCAAACAAAAATTCCTTTAGATTTTTAAACTAACTACTCCATTGACATTGAAACATTGACATTATTTCAAGGGCATTCAGTACTATATTTACTCTGTTACATGCTGAGAAAATGACACATTCATAAACTAAGGAGTGAGCATCAATTCTGAACCAAAACACCAGACTGTCCTCAGTGAGTATGGTTATTCACAGCAAGCACTGAGAACAGCATACAGCAAAATGTAACTGCAATGAAACACTCCACTGGAAGAAGCATGTGTAAACTTAGCTAAAGAAAGCAACAACCTTTGACCTCATATGTTACACATTTGATTTCTTAACATGTCCTTCCATACATGCCTCATACCTGGAGTTTTGGCCATTGTTCCCTGAAGAGCCCTGTGGGCAAAGGTGTCGTAGCCAACCAGCTGTGCCAGGCTGTTTCTGCTTGCAAGCAGTTCCTCCAAACGAGCCAACTGCTGAGCATTGGAGTGGAGAAAAATCTTGTAAGCAGCTTCGCGCACCTAATACAAGGAAAAAAAAAAAAAAAAAAAAAAAGAAAAAGCCACATTGCTACAGCATTGCTACAGAGTAATTTTTAACAGAAACAAGTGATGCAACTGAAGATCTGGCATTAAAGCCCTATTTCACTGATATTGGTGGGAAAAGGCCTAAAGCCTTTTAACAATCCTAATTACAAATTGCCTGAATTACAGCTCTCTTACTCATTAAAAGTGGAATGAGGAAACACAGTGAGACAACCTAACAGATCAAGACTGCCCAAAAGGGTCCTGTTGCCTACTCCTATCAACAGTCTCTCATCAACTCTCTCTTTCTGACAACATCTGTGCTTTTCAGACCACTCTGTGGGTTGTCTTAACTCATTACAACTCCGGAAAATAAACCTAAATTGTTCTCTGCATATCCGTGAAGTTTGCTTATGGACAGATCTGACAAGAAAACGAGACAGGGCCAGGGGAGAGAAAAGAGAGGAAGAGAAAAACTATTTCTTTTCTAGCAGAAAACTATTAGCCTGTACATCTGCCCAGAAAATTCCTCCTTTTTCTCATATTTTCAGTTAGTTTGGGTCTTTTCATAACTGTGAAAAAAAAAACCTACCTGGAGACTTATAAAATTTGATAAAATGCTTTTATTTTTTACAAATTAATCACAAAGAATTTAATTTTCTACATGTGGAATAAGCTCAAGAAATCCAACAACTTACATTTGCCTTCATCTGAACTAAGCTTCTCTCTACATAGTAGAAGTGAAGGAAGAACTCTGGAGTGTTTTAATATGCTCCTGATCCTAGAATTTCCTCTAAAAGTCTAGGGAGCCACTGCCACATTTCAATCAGTCTAAATTAATTTTAAATTTATAACTTGAAATTAATTCTTTTTTAGAAAAACAACATGAACAATAACTAAAGTAAGATCTTTTTTCAGGGTAATTCAGGCAGATGGGACTTCATGAGATCTCTAATCCAACCTCCTGCACAAAGCAGAGACAGCTATGAGCTAAGACCAAGTCACACAAAGCTTTTCCAGTCTGCTCCTGAAACCCTGCACATACTGGAGAGACAGCATGACCTCACCATTTCACTGCTCGGGTTTCATCAGCAGGAAAAACTTCCACAACTGGCATTTCTCATCTCAACTTGTGCCTTTTGACACTTGTTCTCCTGTCATGCACCAACGCTGAAAAGCCGGGCTCTATTTTCCCCACACCATCCTTGTAGGTACTGGCAGGGTGCTGCCAGGGCCCCCCCAAACCACCTCTGCTACAGGGTGAACAAGCCCAAATCCCTCTGCCCTCCCTCACAGCGCAAGCACTTCAGTTACTGCCCATTTTGGTGTCCTCTATTGAAGACTCTTCCCTCAGTCTCTGAGGGAAATCCAGATGCTGTTGGCCCCTTTTGCTGCCAGAGTCATTGCTGGCTCATGCTCAGCTTGCTGCTCACCAACACTGTGGGTCTTTGCCACAGATCAGACCCAACCAGGCAGTGCCAGCCTGTCCTACAACCAGGAATTCTCTATTTCTAGGTGTATGATTTAGCTCTTGCAATTTTTTAATTATGCAAGACTGCCACTGAACCGTTATCCCAGCTCTAATACACTATGAATGTCAGCCTTGACCTTCAAGTGTATAGATTGCCCCTCCTTATTTGCTCTCTCCAGCAAATCTGGTAGGAAAGCCCTCTGTCATTCCCTCTATGTCACTAATGAAAGTGTTAAACAGGGACAGACCCCTGCAAGAACTCTTCCATTACCAGTCTTCCTGTAGGATGCATTTCAACCACTACTCCCTGAGCCTGATCATGAAATTAGTTTTTTTACCTATCTGGTTGCCCATCAATCCAAATTGTAATCTCCTACCTTGGACTAAAGTGACTGATGAACACTGGGGCAAAAGAAAATGATGAGCATCTCAGCCTTACCTGTCTGCTGCCACTGTCACCCACCTTACTCAGCACTGAGTCCATGTTTTCCTTGCTCAGGCTTTTAGTAGCAATGTAGCAGTAACTGCTCTTGTTGCTTTTGATGTCTCTTCCAAGCCACAACTGCAGCTGAGCTTTGACCATCCCAACATCATCCCTACACATGCAGGCAATGTTTCTACATTCCCCCTTGGACCTTGCTCCCACTCCACACATGCTACCTCTTGGAGATGAAGCTCTGTTAAGAGTTGTCTGCTTGTCAAGCCTGGCTCCTGATACATCTGTTTGGCTTTCTAAGGATCAGGCTGCACAAATACTGAGTATCTTAATACTCTTGCATGCTTGGAGGATGCTGCCTTCAGAGAACTACTTGCTTTCTTGAAATCCTTCACCCTTTGGAATTGCATTTCCTGAGATCCCACCTCTGAATAAACTGAAGTGTGCTTGCCTAAAATTCCAAATCTGCCATTCTTCTGCCTGCAGCTTTCAGGATCTGCATAGCCATTATTTCATACCTGCTACTACCAAATATGCCTTTATTACATTCTATGAAACTTATTCATTATTAGTAATAACAGCATAATCACAAACCACATGCATTTGCCTCACTAACAAGCCAAATAACTGATATGCAGTTCTGGTATAGAGGATACCAAAGTAAAGTCAGGGAATACAAACCAGATCATCAGGACAATCAGCATGCAGACCAGCCACTTGTAAGTAATTGCCTTCAGCTGTAAAATTATACCGAATATGCTCTGGCAGAACATGTTTGTCAATCTTGTTGGGAATGTGAGTTCCTATCAGAAATTCATTACATAAATCCAATATTCTGACATTGAGGTCGACTGCCTTTTTACGCTGCAAGAAAAATAAAGCACAAAATAACATCTTCAGGCACAGTACAAGCAGAACTCCAAGTTTCTAAACCTTAGCAGACTCTTTCAAAAACAAAGCAGAAAATACAGCACTTAAAATTATACCTACAGAATCAACAAAGTCATAATGCAGGGCAAGTCAACAAGATCAGATGCTCATAAAGCATTGAAATTTCAAAGGAAATGCCCATGTTCCTGCAATAAGAAAATGTACAGTAGAGTTCAAGCAGAATTGAAGTAAGTTTTGTACTTTGTAACTGATTGCTATGTAAAACACTGAATTAAAAAAAAGAAGCATCTTTGAGGGAAATATCCTAAAATAGATATAGAATTAAAGTTCTTTTTTTCTTGTTTGCATTTGTGTTGTTTTCTGAAGACCATAAACTATTTACAGTATTTCAATCCTTCTCTTAGGAGTTTGTGATTTAGAGTTTCATCACCATCATTACAGTATTACACACATTTAATCATGAAAGATTTGCTTCAGTGAACATGCTCACATTAGTAGAGTGTGGTCTCTATTGTCTGTGTGTTCATGGCTCAAAAAAACAAACGCTGAGGGTACAGATACAATATAACTTGTAAAATCCAAAGAATGACATAACGTGATCTCTGTCCTCCCATTTCCACCCTTTCTCTCAAAAATATATCTTTGAGTTTCATTTCAAAAAGCAGAAATTCTCTGTAGCAGAAGTAAACTTCAACTTCTTCAACTATACTTCAACTACAACAGGGAATGATTTCTAAAGTCTTAAATAAGAATTGAAAAGAAACACTGAGCAGCAAGCAAGAAAAGTGTGATAGGCAGGGGAGTAAGAGGAAAACGTGCAAAAATACGTGAAATTGTAACAAAGGAGGTGAAGCACCATAGAACCAATAGTCAAATCAGACATAAACCCCAGAGCTGAAGTTTCAGGGTTGCTCTATGGACAAAGTAATTGTAAAAATATATTCTACTACCATTTTCTAGGTCACAAAACACCATCAAAACCATGATCTTCAGAATAACTCCATAGCATAAATCTGGTAGAAGAGCTTTTGGATAGATCTTTTTGGAGGGGATGACTCCAACGAACAAGGAATTAATTTTATACAATGACATGAACTATGAACAGACAGAGCATCCACACCACAAAGCATGGTGTAAGCTGATAGGTTTGGAAAACCCATCCCTAACTACTGCAAAAGTATGTAAAGGCTCCAAGACAGGTAATCAGACCATGCTCATATATTCAATTTTGAACAAGATTTACAACTTCTGATTACATGAGCAGCCCAGGAGTGCCCCTGAACACACAACTGATCCCTTCTAACACATTCCACTTCATTAACCCGTCATCAAAGGTGCACGGAGTGCTGCTTTTCCCTCTCTGTAAAGATGTTGCTCTGACAGCTGAGTAGCTATTTTAAATATCTGATGCAGACACCAAAGAAAATAGGATCCCAGGACTTGCTTTTAACTCCTCAGAACAGAAAGGAATGATGAGGACCAAACTAAGAAGAACTACCAACCATCTAAAAACTATCTTTAGAAGTGATTTAAAAATAGACAAAATTCATCACTTCTATGGTGACAAAATTCTACACAGGACAAACTGACCCAGAATCACATTATTTCACATCCTTTTTATTTCATTATCTGGTCTTTTGTAGACAGACAAATTTCTGTTCATACATTGTAGCCAGAAATTACCTTTTCTTCATCCAAATGAATGCCACTGATCTCAAAATCAAACATAAAAAGTTCTGCCACTCGCCTAAAAATACAGTAAATCCCTGTTAAAATAGCCTCATTTGATAGCAAACATAATTTTTAACAGATTTTGCCTTAGTAGTTATTTGTTTCGTGTCTTTCACAGACAATAATGCCACAGTTATATGCACGTTTTTATTAGGGACAAAGATTTCCTATGTTTTAGGTCCTTAACAATTTACTCAGTGAGAAACAATTTGTCATTTGTTCTTAGTTTAGTCATCTGCTTTGAAAACATCCTTCAAAATAATTCCAGTACCTTAATCTGTTCAACCAATTTGTACAAATTACAATTTTAATTTCCTTTCACAGCTTATTTATCCTAACATCAGAAAAATCTAACACCCTTGATCATAGTGAAAGAAGGAAGAAGGAAAGAACCTATACATTAAGCTTGTCTAACCACGGCATTGAATAAATAATTCACAACCACAACTGCATAAATAGTGAATAAAAACTATTACAATAACCATAAAGTAACCTTTTCATAAACATACTGCTAATCTGATTTTGAAAAATATAAACAAACTTCTATAAAGTGAAATCAAGTTATATAGTCTGTTCCCTAATTTTATTCCTAAAAATATTGATATATACACCACAGTATATAATTTAAATAAAAAAAAAATTATTGAAGAAAATCTCAAGTTTTCATTTTTTTGTTCTTGCAAGATGTCAGTTATTCAGCATAAATATATATATTGTGCTCTACAGTCACAGACACTCTCCAAGATTACACAACTACAAACCTCCTAATTCCTGTGCAGGTAATTTTGCAGTGACTAATAAATTAGTAATGGAGATGTGGTTTCTTTTCAAAAAGTTGCATTTAGTAATTCAAGAAAACATAAAATATAAGTACAATAAGGAACAATATATACCATCCAAGAATCTAAACCTACAAGATTCTATTTATAATCTATAAAGATCTGTAAGCATTAATAAGTACCTGGTTTCTGGATCTAAGGAACTCACTACGGTTTCATCAGCTAGCACACGTCTCAGACTCTGACACAGTTCAACATCTGTATTTAATCTGAAAAGATACAGAGTAAAAGAATCATGCATTAGCAACAGACTAATATTTCAGTTTCTTGGCATTACTCATTCAAAGGCAGTATTTAGTGAAACAACATTAAAAGCCAAGGACTGTATTTTCAAAATGCTTTCTGGTTCACAACCACTGTTAAAAAGTAGAAAATTTCTATACAGACCATGTGTGGACAAACCAGCATGAAAACAGGTCCTGTGCATCTGACAGAAAAATACTTTTGGACATATTTTGTGGCAATACGAGCAAGTCTAACGCCTCTTATTTTTTTATGAACAAAGATAATCATGGTGAGAGCATAAAGGTGAGAGAACAGTTTTCTAATCCTTACTTTGAAAGGACTCCCTTAAAGGAAAACCTGTGCTCAAATTTGCCATCAGATAAATGTGCTGCTGACTGCCACTGGGAGAGACTAAGAGCTTACCATCCCCAGAACATTTCCACACACCACTGTCCCCATGCAGATAACACTGTGTCCATTAGATTTGCTGGCATGTTATCCTGCACTCCTAGGTGGGATATGGTGGGCAACAGAACACGTGCACAGAATAGTTTATGAGCCTCTCAGGGTAACATGTGAATAATTTCTTACAAATTTCATATCTGAGGTGGAATTCAGATATTAAAGTCATATTGATATACATGGTGTGCCTAATCAAAGTCCTGAGAAATCCACTTTCAAGCATTTTACATCCACTAGAGAATTGTCTTAAGTTCCTAGAAAAATGCCACCTGAGCCTCTGATGGACTTCTGTGACACGGAGTCATAAACTGCAACTAAAATAGAAAAGTCTTTCATGAGATACTGTAACAAAACGAACCCCTTAAATATCTGTAACAGAAGACTGACACTCTTCCCATGCACAAATATTTTTTGATGACTGCTGTTTACTTAGATGATCATACAGTAATTTTTAAAGCTGCATATAGAAATTGAAAGGAAAAAAAAAAAAAGAAAACATACTTCTCTACCATGGTACCAATGCTCCTGCAAGCTTCTTCAGCAGCCTCTCTGAATGCAAAGTCAGGGTGGGCAACTTTTACAAAATCAGCCTAACACAGTGGAAGAAGAAAACAGTGAGGCAAAGAGACAAATAAAAAGAAGACAAAAAAATATTTTTTAAAAAGTAAAAAAAATTATAAATAAATTGCGTTCAAGCACTTCCATTTATATTAACATTTATTTCTACCATTCTATGCAATCATTCCGTAGAATTTAACTTTTTTTTGTCTAAAACATAAAGCTGACTGGAAAACTTTGCTGGCAATTATTAAACCACACAGTGCCTGTCTCTTTCCAATAAACATTAATTCACACACTTCTTAAAACATTTTAAGTAGTGTGTATCTTAAACAGTTCTTACAGCGCAAAACTACTGCAACATATTTAAATGTTATTAAAAAAGATTTTTAAAACTAAATATTCTAGTAAAGAAGAAAGTACACCACCAAATGTGCATATTTCCCAACAGGAAGAAATACTTATTTTTTGTAAATCTCCAAATACTGCAGGGAGTTTGTAAGGTTAGAAGGATGCTAAAAGGGGCTGGGGAGCTAAGAGTTTCCAGGACTACTGACACAAATTCAGGGTGGTTTCAGCGTTGAAATGATAGACTTAGAAGATCAGGAATATATTTAAAGTCTAGGAATATACTGAAGACATCAAGCAAGATTTTACAGAAAGTACATGCAACAAGCTGACAGTCTAAAATATGATTGCAGTTCGATTGAAAGGCAGCCTTAGAAATGTTACACACTTCAAAGTTTTTACTTCTTAGAATCTCTTTTTAAAATCCTGTATAATACTGACAGAAAAGGTGCTGAATGACAGATATCAAAATTCCTAACAACAAAAACAATCACAAAATAACTTCCAGACAGTTCTGCAAGCTGTGCATCTGTGAACATAAAATGCCTGAATATAGCACAAAGAAGATAATTTTAACTCAGCAAACTGATACAAAACTATGGCCACTGAATTCTAACATTAATGTTTTAGTTAGGTATTGATTAATTACGCAGAATTAGGCAGTCTATACAAAACATAAGAATTAGTGACTTGACAGAGCTTTTAAGTACTTTCAGAAGGAAAAAGTGCCTGGCACAAAAGATGTCTTAAATCTACAGAAGAATAAGAAACAAGATCCAAAAACTGAAAACACACAGAGACTTTCAAGTGTGAAAACCCAAGTGACCTCAAAAAACTCAGTGACCTATTCACTAAGAACTGATTTCAGTATAAAGGTTGGCTCTGCTTCCTTCAACCAAAGAACGATGCTTTGCTAATAGACATACTTTGGGTAAACTTCCAGACAGGAATATGAAATACTCTATTAAACTTAAAATTTTGTGATGCAAAATATCAGACCAAGTATTCTAAATCTGTGGACCACAAAAACTACAATCTAAGAAACTGCTGCCTTTTTCTTGAGTTAATAAAAAAGCGATACTGTTGAGTTTCATCTGCTGCCTTTACTCTGAAAGTTCTTTATGGGCCTTCACCTATAAATGATAATAACTTAAAACATGTGCATTGCCACTCCAACTTCAACTCTGAAATCAAATCCCTCTTTTCCACAATGTAAGTGGTGCTGGATAGCTTAGGTACTAACATTGCAGCAGAAACACAAGTATGATTTCACTGTTGTTTTTCTTGTTGTGTCTTCTATATTATTTTTGCCTCTGTCTTAAAAATAACTGGACAGTTTGACGGGATTCTTACCTAGCAATCATTTGGTAAAAGCCTTTGTAACTCACTTTCAATCAATTTTATTTTCTCTCTTAACACAAAACTTCATGGAGCTGATCTGCTATTTAGTTCAGTGCAGAAAATCATAAAATGGACCATGGTATAAGCTCAGCCAGTTTAAAAGACTTTATGTAAAAATAAAGAAGAACCATACCAAGTCTGCTACTCTGCACAGGCTATCTGAGAGCTGATCAAAGATCATGACAGTCTCTGGCCCAGGTGGTGTTGAACATGCCTTCTGGACGAGCCGTTCTGAATCTTGCAATGCTTTGTCCTGTGCTTCTTGAAATCCTTCTGGACAGCTCAGTTCTGGAACACCAAACAGACCCTGCAGTGCAGAACACAACGAAAACACATGACTATTGCCCTCCTTGATTTCTGCACCTTTGTTTCAAGACTGAATTATCACCACAGAATTTTACCAAAGTGGCCCTAACTAGCATAGTGTAACACTTCACTGACCAGCAGCACCAGATATCAAAAGATTGCAGCCAATAGGTCATTGTCAGTCTCACTGAATGAGCCCCCAGTACTGGAAGTAGACCTCAAAGCAATAATCAACAACAACTGAAAATGTTTGTGAAATGAACAGTTTTATTTCTGAAGTTCCTATCAAGCCTGGCTCTGTCCCACAGGGCAAGATAAACACATTTGTGCAGGGTAAATGAAGATGGCACTTACGTTCTGCATTCATGGAAGAGACTTAGAGAGGTTCTACCACTGATCAGACAAAATTACTAATGCTAGCAGACAGAGAAATTCCACAGTGCAGACCTACAACAAGAAGATTTCAAAGACTGACAGAATCCCAAGTTGGAGGTGATGCCTAAAGATTTTTGGTTTTTATGTATTCTTCATGTATTTGAAGCTTGGTAGACTGTTAACGCATAGTTATAACTTCTAGTACTTTCCAGCTCCCTCTCTGTTAACAAACTCCTATTCATGCATTCTTGAAATTCTGTTTAGTCTTGCCTCTTAGTTTAGCAAGGACACTTTACTTTGCACCATGTATCAGAGACATAATAAAATGCAGAGTTAGAAGACTAGGGGCAGGGCGGGGAGGCTCCAGTGGGGCTGAAGCCATGGCAAGAGCATGAAGCCATGCTCTTCTAATTGGACAATATTTGATAGGCATACTAACTAACCTTCTAAAAATTGTAGAACTGTTGTATCACGTGTACACATGTTGTTGTACATATGATGTTGTGCATCTTGAAGGCTTTCAACTAAAGATTTGCTTTTATATTATCATTTTAACACTAGTTGGAAAAGTTTTTTGTTTTATTTAACATGACAGAAGCAACCCACAAGGACCACTAATGTCCAGTTCCTGGCTCTGCACAACAGCCTCCCCAAGAGTCACACCATGTGCCCGAGAGCACCATCCAAATACTTCTCGACCTTTGCCAGTCTTGGTGCTGTGACCACTTCCCTGGGGAGCCTGTTCCAGTGCCCAATCACCCCGTGGGTGAAAAACCTTATCCTAGTAATTCCTTGATGTCATTTAAGTTAAAGCAACATCTCTTCAAGCAATACAGTCCCTTTGCAACTGCCCAACTACAACATGAGCATCTCCTCGCCCCCTGATACAGCACTGAACAGTGAAAGCTACGTGATTTCACACATCTATCCCTTCCCAAATTCAACCTCAGTATATAAAAATTACAATCTGGATTTTCAAATATGCAGTCCAGTCAGCTTATAATCCACTTTCTGCAAACTCTTTGTATTTTAGCAGTCAGCTGCAGGTTTCCATATAGTTTGCTAGTGTTTATCCAAATAAAATAAAAAGCTTATCTATACAAGTATATACTCTGAAGCAAAAGCAGCCCTTCAAGCACACATCCAAACCATCTCGGGTTACTTCTGCTAAAAGCACCTTATTTTTTTGCTAAAGAAAGAAAATCTTTCCTCATACTTCCCATATTTTAATTTATTATTTGAAAACAGGAACTGGACTAAAGTGAACACTGAAAAAGGTATTTTTACATCTGTACATGTGTGCACACAAATATACTTGTATCACAGCACTCCTGAATAATGTTTGCTGTGTAAGATACTCGAGATTGCCCCTTCACTCAGATCCTCAGCCAGAGGATGCAGTGTCCTGCAATATTCCTGGGAGCTCCAGGTATTCCTGCTGCCCCACATCATCACCCACCCTCCCAAGCAAGTTCTTCCTGCACATGTAGTGCTCTGTGACCAGGATGTAACTCCTCTTAGAGATAAATCAGCCATGGAACTCTTCTTACATATGATATCAAGTTTAACATAGAAGTTTTTAAATTAAAAAAAAAATGAAGCCTGGTGCAGTTCTTGCTGTTCTTCAATGGCACTGGCTGCATGGCTGAAACATTTTTGTGTTTGCTTGGTCCCAGAATTTACATCCTACCAGGCACAGCCTCTTTGTGAGCCTGAAATACACACCTCTGTTCCAAAAGAGCTGTGGGTCAACTGAATGATCTGGAGCACATTCCCTAGACCAGTCAAATGGCCAATATTTAACGGGATTATTTCCTGAAGCAAGACTTACACCAGTGCGCTTGCAGAGGCATGAGAATCTGAAGAAAGCTTTCCCAAGCAAGTGTCAGATGGTAAACCGACGTTCGATTTGTCCTCTCTGAAACCCAAAGTTCAGCAGCTCCACCAGGCTGGGCACCATGGCAGGAACAGCTGAGTCAGCAGACAAACACCTGGATTTTACAGCTGAAACCTCTTCTGTATGCACTGTGCCATCTTACCCTCTCCGGGAGCCTGTTGACTGCCCGGACACACATCAACAAACGTCCCCGACTCACCCTAAAAAGTTACGCCATCAGAAAACCCAAGTGTCAACAAATCAGCAAACAAATCCTTTTTTGGCCACAGGTAAAACATCAAGAACAACGCCCAGGCGAGGGGCCGGGAGCGGCGGGGCTGCTCCTGAGGCACAGCCCCAGAGCAGCGGCACGGCGCTGACACGGGAACCACGGCACAGCCAGGGGAGGGCTAATGGAAGGGCTAACCTCACTTCATGGACATACGAGCACCAAACCAAGCTCAAAGCGTTCCCACGCACAAGGAACTGCACTGGCAAACGCTTCTGTGTCCAAAGGACACAACGTCTGGGTTTGCCAGAACTAATATAAACTCTTACTTAAAAAGAAAAAAAAAATACGCGCAAAAGAAAAATCCCCCCCAAAGAAATTCCCTTAAAACGGTTCAGCCAAGCAGAGCAAAGCACAGGCTGCCATCAGCCAGGGCCGCCTCCTGCCGCAGCAGGCCCGGCCGCCCCCTCCCGCCGCTCACCGTGTCCCTGCCCGCCGCGCCGCCGCGCCGCGGCTGCTGCTGCTGCTGCTTCGCATCGAAGGCGGTGCCCACGGGGCACCAGCTGGTGCTGACGGCCCGGCCGCCCTGCCCCGCCGCCCGGCCCCGCAGCGCCCGGCCCAGCGCCCGGCCCAGCGCCGCGGGCAGCGCCCGCCGGCAGCCGCCCAGCATGGCGGAGCGCAGCGCGGCGGAGCGGCCCGCACAGCCCCGGCCTCCGCAAGCGCCGCTCGGCCGCGACCTCCGCGCGTCCGCGCCGAGGGGAGGAGCGGCGGCGGGAGGCGGAGCTCCGGGCTCCCGCCGCCCCTCAGCCCGCCGGGAGCCTCGGGCTCCCGGCGCTTCCCGGGTCACCGGGGCCCCTGCCGGCTGATAGCTGTCCTGCACCTTCTCCAGCTGAACCCAAGTCCCTGTTCAAACGGGTTTTTCCGTCTAGATGTTTCTGTGATACTAACTTCAGGCGTGTGGCTTTCGGGGAAAAAACGTCATCTTGCTGAGAAATGCACACAGCCCTTTCCTCCGCCTGGGTGCCCTTGTATCTCCCTCGCTGTCATTTGAGAAGTGCAGCTGTCTCTCCTGAGTTGACCCAGCGAGCCTTCCCGCCCGGGCGCTGTGATCCACGCTCGGGGTTCACTGCCGCGGAACACGCCGCACTCCCCGGTACCCTGAGTGCGGGTGGGAAGCCGCGCCTTGTGCTCCCAACACTGCACTGGCACTGGATTTCATGATGCTGACCCATCTCCAATGGCATCTCTACTTTAGTCTCTTCTAAGAGAAGTGAATGAGACTTCTCAACGTTTCTTTTTTAATATTTTTTGAGTTTTAGAAGAAAAAAAAAAAGGGGAGGGAGGGTTGGGAATGGGGAAGAAAAAGAAAATTTGGTGGGGAAATGACAAAAGGAATGTTTTATGGCACAGGGAATGTCTCTTGATCAGTTCTTTGGAATGGCTGCTTCAGTGTTGATTAAATATTGTCTTTAATGTGTGAGAATTTGTTTAGTAATTCTGCAGCACAGCAGCTTTATGCTGTATTTTTGCACTGGCCTTGAATCTCTGCCCTCATGAGAGAATCCACATGGCACTTCCTCCTGTCACTCCATTTTGCTCTGTTTCAGACCTGTGACTACACAGAGAGCAAAGAATCATATTTAAAAGCTGTTAATGAAACAATGAAACTTGCTTGTGCCACACAGCAAGCAATTTCTGTGTAGGTATCAGACTACACTAATTTCAAGCTTAAAAATTATTTTGAAGTGGCTGGATGCAAACTAACCGAGTTTCAAGTCCATCTACACATGCCACATTGAAAGATATAACCTGGCTTGGAAGTAACTGTTGCTTCTTGTTTATACAAGATGTCCCTGGCAACATAATTCTGGAAGTTTTGTCTTTTATTTCATCTTTCTTTGCTTTAAATATTTTTCTTCAGAACTGGGGTACAGACCCCTGTGAATGCCTACAGCAAGTCACCAAAACACTAATGTGTTAAGCCCAGCACTGCAGATTCTGAAGACCTGTCCTGTCTTAGGCAGAAGCTGTTCCTGAGACCAATCCTTTTCTGTTGAATCCAGAAGGAATTGTCCAGCAGATAACAGCTTTCCCAGGGAGGGCTGAAGGACGCAGGCACTGCAGGGATATCCAGCCTGCAGGATAACACGGAGTTACGGGGCGGGCGGCAGCAGCGGCTCCAGCGGGTCAGCGGTGCTGAACAGGAGGAACCCCGAGAAGGTGGTATCGTCATCGCCGTCCGCAAACAGCCCATTGAAGGCCTCTCCTTGGTGGGCCTGCAGCCACACCTCGTCTCCTCCCTGCAGCTCCAGGATGGCGGCTCCCGAGGCCTGGTCCTCCCCGCTCTGGTACCTGTCCACTGTGTGCAGCATCTTGATGCCGTTCTTAACGAGAGCTACCCGCACGTTCCTCGAGTAGACGGTGATGTGGTAGGTGAAATAGTAAACACCGGGGTGTTTGCAGGTGAACTTGCCAGTAGCTGAGTTGAAGTCATTCAGACTGTTATAGAGCACCTTGTCAAACCTGATCGGGCGATTTGGAGGGGGAAACTTGGTGTTGGCTGTAAGGCCAACACTGAAAGCGCTCCTTGGCAGGACTCCTGGGGCACCTACGTTCCCCTTGTCTCCTCTGTCTCCTTTCAAGCCTCGTTCCCCCTGAACTCCTGGATTACCCTGTGGCCCTATAGCTCCAGTATTACCTTTAGGACCTGGATTACCAATCGGGCCAATCGGCCCTGGGAAACCAACTCTTCCAGGATGGCCAATTTCACCCTTTGTCCCTTTTGGACCTATGGGTCCAATGTCTCCTTTTAAGCCCTTTTGTCCTGGCAGTCCCAGATCTCCCTTCTGACCTTTGTAACCCACTGATCCGATAAATCCTTTTGGTCCCAGTTTACCAGGTGGTCCTCTTTCTCCTTTATCTCCTTTGTTCCCCTTCTCTTCAACAGTCCCATTTGTTCCTAAAGGGAAAAAAGACAAAAGCAAAACCAAGTAATAATAAAAACAAACCAAAACAAAACAACTCCACAACTTTCTTGTGATCCTCCATTGGAAGGCCCAAATTGAGTTTCATCATGTGATACATGAGCAGGTGTGCATCTCCACTGTGCATACTGTGCTCACTGTACACACAGTTTCTCATACATTTAAGTGCAGGGTAAGCATAATGTCTGAAGAGCCTGTTATTTTGTTAGAAAACAGGTGCTCTGGCTGGCAGCAGCAAGAATAAGCTCAAAGAAAGGAAGGTTGTCTTTGGGTTGATGATAACACTGACATCTCATACAAAAGCAGCATCTGTCCACACTTTTTTACAGCCTTTGGTGTATAAAATGGGTGAAAGGATTCACCATTTAATCAGAGGAAGAGGAAGGGTTTGGGTTTTTTTACAACCTGAACTTGCTTGCCACCTATTTCTATATCTACATGATGCTTCTATAATTTCTACATATAATTTTTACTTTTCTTGGGTTAAATAGATTGCTACTGCAGCACAACCAAAGGCTTTTTGTCCTGGTTACTTGTCACTCTATGCTTTATTTGTCCTTCATCCATTATTGATCTGAAGATCAAAGCCTTCAAAACTGCTCTGGTTGCTGCACAAGGTTTTGAAGGTGAAGATCTCATGATGTGAAAGGCGCTTTAGCTGTTGATAGACAAAAGCCACCATAAAGAACATATGCTCAATCCATCAGGAAAAGAAGCTGATCAATTCTGTTAAACGACCGTTGGCTTCTCATGTTAGGAATAATGCTGTTTGTACAGTTTGCTGTTCTCAATTTAGAAATGAGAGAATTTAAAGTACATGAGATTATATGATGAGTTCACAAACACAAGAGCAGCAGTTCATAGACAAATATTAAATTGAAACATTTTTCTGACCTTGTTCACCTTTCTCTCCATTGATACCATCTTTCCCTGGACTGCCTGGAACTCCTGGTTCACCTAGTACAGAAATAAAACCACAGATTTGCATTAACAAATTACCAGAAAATTTGTGAAGAGTCCTTAGTTAATCCTTCCTCTTTAAACCTGGCCAAACAGTAATGTAAAGCATACCCTTATTTCTGACTTCTAGTGTCTGCCACTGCTGGTACTTTTATTTTATGGAGAGATTGACAAAGAACAGAGAACCTCTACTTGAGGATGGTGCTTTTTGGATGCAGAAGGAATCCTTGGCATAAAGAGATGAGTTATTGAGATAAGTACAGTGTGAAAACTTCTCTTGTTGCCTCCTGCCATAGAAGTTCAGCAGGAAGAATTGTTGGGGCAGGAAGCCTAGCAGATTCCTAAACCAGGACAAAGGCATCCACACTCTTGATCCCTATACCTAGTGCAACATGGACTTTCCAGTGTTCAACAGAGAGCAATTACAGAAGGTATTTTTGTAGTACAGAGGTAATACAGAAGACCAAGAGGTCCATGATTGGATACATCCCAAGTGCACCAACAGAAGAAAAATAGAGTTGGCAGTTTGGCTGTAATCGCACTCCAAGAGTAGCTCTCCAGCCATATGGGCCAGAGAACAGTTCTTCAGCAGTTTCCTGCACCTAGGTGCATCCCAGCCTCTGCTGAAATTTCCTTGACTTGGTAAGGAACAAAATTACTTCTCATGTATTAAACGACAAAGATGTATCTACACAGAGTATGAAGAATGGTGCATTCACCCCACTTTGTTCAAAGAATAGTCAGTACAGTCATCATAAGAGATTAATTTAGGAAAAACGTTTGGGAGTTTATCAGAATCCAATGGTATCATGATAACTCAGTGGAGTGCAGGAAGAGCCTTTAGAAAATAAATGAAAATAAGAAAGCTTTAGGTTTGCTGGTTTTCAGACCTTTCTGGAACCCTGCATACAGGAAAAAAAGGGCAGTTAAATGTATGTGCCTATTAAGATGCTTATGGAAATCTTTGGGTTTTTTCTATATTTTAAAAGGTGATTAAGTGTTATATGTCAACACGCCTGCAGATTTATCACCTTGTGCAACCCTGGCCTTGATATTCCAGCATGGATACAAGGGCCATCATTAACCTAAGGCTTAAGGTATTATGGGGGTGATTAGTTTTAGGATGCTAAGATTATCTCTGGCTTTGATATCTCACACAAATCTCTATTACAGGCCGCTGAAGCAGACATAAATCCTACTTTCTTTTTCAATAGTCTTCATTTCTGAACTTACTCTAGTTACTCTTGAGTTACAGCAAGTAGGCACACTCAGAATCAAGTCCTACAAATGTACAATTTAGATAAGAAAGAGGAATCTTACCACTGCATACTTCCTACTACACCAAACAAGGTATCAGTTGTTCCTTTTTTTGTTTAGTGGGCTTGAAGCTCTTTGCAGAAATATAGTTTCTATCACAGAGAAGTAGGAGTAGGTTTGCAGGCTTTAAAATTTTCAAATAGGCTTGAAAATATTCCCATGATAGTAGGTAGAACCATTTTTCTTTTTTATCCCGTGAACCTGACATCTCCATAGTATTTGCTGTCTTGCTTTCATTATTAAGCCTTTCTTTATGTTTCCTTCTTCAAACAGGTAAATAATAAATGTCTGAAATGTTTTCTGAAGGCTAGGCAGAATAATCCTATTCATGCAGAGTAACTACAGACAAATTTGGGAGTGAATGGCCTTGCATTTGATATATTAAATGATTCATTCTGAACATAGTACCTGTATTTCCCTTGTCTCCTTTTGACCCGTCACGTCCATCACGACCAGGTAAGCCATTGTGCCCGGGATTGCCAGGGATGCCAGGATACCCCTGGGTGCAGACGTCCTGGGTTTGTGTTTCTGCTGTGCTGACTACAATAGCCAGCAGTACAATCCAGCTTTTCATTCTTTAGATAGGTTATATGACTTCAGCTGAAAGGTTTAAGAAAAAGTACATCTGCCTGTGTCTACATTAGAAAGGAATACAGGGTGGTGGAGGGAGGAAAACAAGGAAATGGGTTTTCACCATGTCTATTCTTTCATTTTTAAATCTCTGTTTAGCATTAATTACAGTCCTGGAAACTACCAAGTGCTATTTTAAAAAATTATTTAGGGGAGATATCATTCATAGCATCATTCTACATTTAAAATACATCATTCTACATTTAAAATATTAGCTTTACACAATTCTCCATCCACATTTCTCTCTGCAACTATTTGTGACTGTACAGTTGTACCTTTCATCTCCCAGGAGATGGTGCCATGGGAGGTGAGATAAGGCAATTCAACCCCCTCATTCAGCACAAAGCAATCACTTTTTAATTTTTTTTTAAATTATTATTATTCACTCGAATTAGTCCCCTACTGGGTTAATAAGTAGAATGACCTCAGAGGAGGGGTTACAGCTGGAGCAGTGTGAGATGAGGGCACAAGTAAGAGTTTTTTGGCAAAAACAAGTCTTTGGCTGGGTGCTCCCAATTCATGTAACTTTGCTACTAAAAGTCCAGCTTATCTTTTCACTAGAGAGTCCCTCCTGTATAATGTCTTTTGATAAAGGCCCATTTAAATACGTTAAGACTTAATCCTGGACACAGCTGGTTTAATTGAGTGTAAGAACAATTATTGGGAAGAGATTAGACTGAGGAATAAAAAGCAAATAGCAACAAAATTAATACCTGTTCGATTTGGAATTAATATCCATAAATGTCTAATGCACAGAAGCTTCAGCTATATAGGTCAAGTACTTAAACAGGTTAAAGTGATGGGTTAGTATGAGTAAATTTTACACAATTGGCTTTGGAATTAGTTCTTTTATTAATGAGGAATAAGATCAGTATTTCTTTTGCAGTATTAACTAGCATTAACTAAAAAATGGTGTCTCTAATCTCTTCACCACAGTTTCTCACTCTCATGAAACAATGCACACAAGTACTATGTAGAGAAGACACCAGTATGTCCTCAATAAGAGTAATTACACCCTTAACCTAATTTATAGAGTAAGCCTTTAGCTTTGGGACATGTTCCTTAATCTTTTTATTCTGTGTTCAGAAAAGTTCCCCATTTGAAACCCTTATTAAAAATTATTTATGGTGTCTTTGCCAATGGATTTACTCAGAGATGTTTGATCACCAACCAGAAAAATGTCACTTTGTCTGCTGCTGCTGGTTGGCTCTAAAGAAAGGTGAAAATAGAAAAAGCATTTGTTCCCTCTAAGGTATATAAATATTTGCTGCGTTAGTCAAAGGACTCCAGAAGAGTGCAAAAGGAAGAAGTGCTCTGTATGGAGCACTGTTAGGATATGATGCATTCCACGGAAAAGTCTGACATTCCTTGTGCACTTAGAGAGAACCCCATTCCCAGTTCTCTAGGGAAGCATTTCTTGCCTAAAGAATAGACAGTGTGGTCCCCATACATGCACTCTTCTCCACAACCTGACATCAATATCATCATCACATATATAGGACCTTTGTTCTTACCTCACTCACTTGGTACCTGCGGTGTTCTTGGGCATCTTTAAAAAGGTGTAAAAGCTTCATGTAAAAGAATGCACACTGGGATATGTGCCTTGAGGACAAGCACTTGTTTGGTCACTAGATTCTCAAAGGTCAGTGATTTAATTTTGAGAGCTGTTCAATAATTAAAACAGAGGTTTAAAGTGAAATCTTGCTATTTATTCCAATATTAAGCTGAAGTGCTCTGTACTTTGCCTTTTACCACTGTTACATGAAAGAAAAATGTTAACATGGATCAATCAAGCTTTGATTTCCCTGTTCCTTTGTACAAATACATCACACAAATGTTAGCTTCCAACAGCTTGTTTGATTTGTTTGATGGAAGGTGTGTCATACTATGATTGTGCTGTTAAAATACATAATGAAATTCATTTCCGAATCAAGTAATTTACAATGGATTTAGGGACAGACTATGGAAATTAAAACTAAAAATGCTGAGAATATGGCATTACAATTATTAGGAGATTATGGAAAAGAGGTAACAAGGTTGAATTAAAGTAAATAATAGAATTGCAAAGTTTTTCATGTGTAATTAGCAGGCTCTCTATCTAACTGTTTAAGCAACAGTCAAAGCTGTTGTGCTATTAAATTATATAGTATTGGTAAGTAATTTGAAAAAGCCATAACTCAATTCTTAACTGTCTTGAAACTACTGAAACTGCTGCTTAAGGCCTAGTGGAAGTCAACTGAGCTTATCATCAACCCCCTAAACACTGATCATCAACAGTGAAGGACAAGACCAAAAGTAACAGGAGTTAATGTGTTACAGGAAGTGGCCTTAATCCACCCTTGGTGGTTCAAGTGACTGCAAACAGTATCCGAGGGCATCACCACACTGCAAAGGTGTGACACGTGTGCTCTGCTCATATCAAAGAATGTTCCCTCAGCCCCGCAGAGACACGAAGATTTCTGCAAGATCTTCACCACCACCCTGTGGCGACACCAAAATATTGCAAGAGTTGAGTTGCCCTGGCATGAAACTGGGACATCGTGCGCTCTGAGGAAAAAGAAGGGCCATGCGCAGCAATTCTCTGCTCTACTTAAATGAACTTCTGTAGCCAAATTAACCGTGCTGCCGTGCTAGCTGAGAAGAAGAAAGGAGAGACACAATGAGCAATCCTTTTCTCTTTACCCATTAAGCCTGTTAAGCCTCAGCCTCCTTTCTCACTTAAAAGTTTGGGTCATTAAAAAACAGCCCATCCTGCCAGTTAGGAATAACATCATTCATTAGTTACCTGTACTTTGATGGACTCTGCAATTAGTCTGGTTTGATGCATTTTTAACAGACAACCAAGAAAAGTGCTGTAGAAATAGCCTTAAAGACAAATGTTTCCTTCAGCTGCTTTTTAGCATCTTGTCTCATCAGCAAATAATGATTTGAAAATAATTACAGGGAAGCAAGAGTTCATAATTTGTTCTTAAAACATTGCATCTGAAAGGCAGGAGATGGAGGGGGTTTTAGGTTCATTTTTGTATTCATTTCCTGTTAGGAGATGAATATGACAGCAATGACCATAATGGTTAATTAGATATACCTGACCTTATTAGCAGAGCAGTTTCTAGACCCTTTTTCAGTAAGTCAATATCTCTAAAGTCTGGGTGTGCTTATAGGAAGGGGCCATGGTGCACCTGGGGCTCCTCCTTTCCTCTTGAGCAGTTTTAGCTTTCCTGGAAAAAAAAATCCCTGGGAGCAACTGATAAATCCTCCATCACCTTGTGTTTGGAGAGAAACTCAGCCCTTGAAGAGCAGTGGTACTCCTTCCTCTGCTGACCTCTGCCCTCTCAGATCTGCTCTTCTGAACTTCACTGACACGACTCCAGTGATGTGGGTGGACACCTTACAACCTCTGCTTGTCCAAAGTGGTTTGGCTGCCATTGCAGGTGAATGCTTAAAACATTAAAATGACTCAGATAAATGCTGTCCAGGTGTCAATCACACCCACATCCCCCCACACACCCCCTAAGATGCACAACAGAAACGCAGGATGTAATGGTGTAATGTAAACAATGGGAAGGTGTGATGGATGCCAGGTCACTTGTCTGGTGCAACCTGCTGTAGGTGCCAGCAGAGACATTTGGGGATGCCACATGGGGTGCTACAAAGGAGGTGTAGGTGTAGACACATGTACATACACAAACACATGTGTTTTTTTAAATCAGAGCCTAAATACCTAATAGTCGCAGTTAGATGAGTTCTCAGCCCCAGGCACTGAACAAGCTCTGATTGCAGTGAACTTAAAAGAGACTTAAGATTAACAAAAAAGTGTTGTGCTGACAGTTTATACAGTTTTTCCAAATTCTCACAATTACAACTAGATTTCGTAAAGCATTTAGAAACACATTTATTTGTGTAAGGACTATTTGTGTGCTTTCCTTACAAGCTACATGGTGTGCTGTTTTTCACTGCTGAGTTTTTAATTTCTCCTTTGATTCTGGAACATTAAAAGGCCCGAATTGTTGTCTTTTTTACCAAGCACACATCATTATGCAGCCTTTGGAAAAAGCCTAAACAACAACAAAAAAATTTCTAAGATAAGCAGTGCTATTTCTATGCAAACTAAAAGCTCCATTTGATAGATCAGCTCTCAAGGAATTTAAAGGCTGAGAGTACAGAATGATCTATAGGATTTAGCCTGACTACTCAAGCATGAAATAAAATGCACAAATGAGCTCATCCTGGCCAGATGAACCACGGGGTCCTTAGAAAGCCTATTGACTGCTACATCCCACTCCAGTGTTTGCTCAGGGTATGTTTTTATGTCATCCAATCTATCTCACTATGTGCTCAAACGGTGCGTTTCACTTCAATGTTGGAGCACTCAGCACACATCCCACCACAGCAGCAGTCACCTTGGGAAGCAGGAACTCTCATCTTTGATATGAACCAAGAAAGAGAAGAGCCTGGATGTTGGAAAGAGAGGTAAAGAATCAGCAAACCAAGTATTGTGCTAGGATTCGAACTCATCAAAACATTTCTGATGAAAAGATTTCAGCAAAGTATGCTATTTTGTTAAAGCTAGTGTGTCTCAGCAAAACGCAATTTTTGGCACAGCCTGGAGCAGGAAGGACAGGAAGGACACCTTTCAGACATGGCCCTCTGCCCAGTCAGAATAATGAGATACCAAAAACTTCCCTGAACCAGAGAACTGAATCCCCAGCTGCGTTGACCATTGCTCTGTCAAGCAGGCAGGTAAGCCTATTCACATATGTGCAGAACATGCCTTTTGGGTGAACTCCTTTAAACAGTTTTGCTTTCGTTCCAAAGAAAATAAAATTTAATCCTCCTTACCTGCACTGCAGTTCTTAAGTCACAATCCTCTGCTAGCAGGAGCTTTATTATCACAGAAGCTGCACCTGCATGCATGCCAAGGGGTACTGTGTGAACCCTCTGCCAGGACAAGGTAAAGCACAGTAATCACAGGCTGAGACAGCAACAAGTACGGGCTTTGCCTGAACAATGAAGACTTCAATACCAGACCCAGGCATTGTTAACATGAACTTGTGCTGGGAAGTACTAAAGCTGTTACGGGGAAACCAAGAGAGGATGGTGTGACTTTTTTCTTTAAAATACTAGAAGAAATTTGACAGTTAATACATTTTTGCATTACAAAGGAAGTTTTGTAGACAATAAAATAAACCACAACAATTTTAAAACTGCACAATAAAGTTTTATAAGACACAGATGAGGAACTTCAGCTTTGTATATTATTTAATTCAAACATGTACAATAAGAGAAAAATAATAGGAATGTAAGTTTGTACTTATTTCCAGAAAATAAATTCATTTGACAAACAACATTCGAAGAGCAAATAAACCTTGCAATGCAGTTACTCTGGAACAAATGCACATCAAGCTACTGCAGTCCTATACACTGTACTTCAGCCGTCAATAGCCCATTCCTCTGCTCTGCAGCCAGGATACTTCATTTACAACATGTGCAACAGCACACACAGGGGGTGAGATGCACAAAGCAGCGTATGGAAGGTACAATGTTACAAAACACTTACCAAAATAAAATATATATGCAAGTATCCCTAGGTATTTACAACAAAAGAGTTTTAAATTAGAGATCGTTCAGAAGGCATCTCCTACATACAAATGCCACACATACAGAAAAAAAAGCAGAAAGGCAGTCAGAAAAAGGTACTGGGTTAGTTATGGCTAAAGACCTTTGGCTCCAAAACTGTGATAAAAGTATTTCCAAAAGACAACTAAAATGTGGAACATTTGAGAAGTCTGTCTTTGAACTCAGTTCTTACACTGACCACTAAAATTAAACGTGAAATTTAGCATGGCAAGAGCCACTTGTAAAACAATCTTATTATTTTATACTTCAAATGCTCTGAGTTGGATGCAATTATGGTTTGGCATTTTCCTAACTCAGTGGGAACACATTTGAGGACAATTATATTTTACTGCATCTCATGCAAAAAGTCTGAGGTTATCTGCTCAGCAGGCCATCAGGAAGGCTCTGGCTGGGCTTTGTCGAAATGAGGCACGAATATTCTTAGTACTTGCCCTAGAATTTTTTATAGTAACTTAAAGCATGTAAGTGGAAAAAATCAGATGTTGCAATCACAGCTTTCTGGTGATACATATATAAGTTTTGTCACCAGAAGGAGAATTGAGTCTAGAGTTGCTAGAATTCAAACTTCTACATTTTAGTTGCAACTCCTTCCCACAGATGCTGAAGTGAGGCTAACTCCCAAGTAAATACTTGTCCTAATTGTTGAATAGTATAATTGTGTGTTTCCACTTCACTAGAGTTTGTTTAAAAGACTATGGCATAGTATAAATTTGGCCTGTCTTACTATATTCAATCTTAAATCTGTTGGAAGGTCATATTGCAAAGAAAGACAGAGCATTACTAAACAACCATGTCTATATGAAGGGTACTATATGTAAAAATGTCCTGAGTAATCTGCACCATGAAGTATTTTCTTTTTAGCTCTTTGAAGTTCACTTCTTGAGAAAACACCTGTTGTATCCAAAACCATATGCAAACATTTCTGTTCATTTTTCGGGCTAAGGCACCAGCACTAATACATGGGAAGAACCTTCATGGACACTGACATATCAGAGGAAAAGATCCCCAAACCTTTTTTTTCCAGCACCTCACAGAACCAAGCGCTGGAATGAAGCAGGTTTCAGCAAAGACACATATTTTAGTGTGGATCTCATAGTATCTTCACGTCCAGCTAGCAAAGTTTCTGGGTGAGCACTGCAATCCAACTTCAGCCTTTTTTTGCGCTTAGAACAAGTCTTTCAAAATGTGATTATGAAAAGCATCATCTTCACTCGCACTGTACATGCATCTCGTTGGTTTACAGGCCTGAACATGGCAAGTATCCACAAAAATGGGGATGTAACACTAAAGGCTTACTCATTTGAGGGGAAGGGCATGCATCCATGCCTGCATTTAGAAGTCTGCTCCTTGTGTTTAAATTGAGTATTTAGAATTATCTATTTTAAAAATCTGAGCAGCAATGGCTGGCTTAAACATCAAGAGAAATATACAAGCAGCTTTTTCCACTGACTCCCTGTGCATTTTCTTTCAGCTGGATCATTACAAATGTCAGTGTGCATTTCCAGTTCTTAACTAGTTTAGGTCACCTCCCACTGCTATGGGAAAGCACAAGCAATGAAGTTCACTATGCAGGGCATAATTTGGCTGTGCATACCAGACTTTGCCTTATTGCTGAGCTATATACACAAGGCATTTGAAATGTACTGTTGTCAAAAGATGTAATTTAAAATCAAAACCACAAACCTGGGCTTTGCAGAAGTGGCCACATAGTTATGAAATCACAAAATCTAGTTACTAGTGGGCTTCACAACACTGATGATAAATAAAAATATGGAGGCAACAATAGTAGTAGGAACAAATACATCTTTAAAATAAGGCTTTTTTACACTGTTGTTAAAATGCCTGGCATTTAGGCCCTTATTTGTTTTTCATATATTACAGATCCATGACAAAGTTGATTGTGCCCATTGTCAAAGAATACCCTTGGATCTATCCAAATCAGCAGGTAATGCCCCTAAACAGCAGCATAAGATAAAGTATTGTAAAGACATTCATAGCAAATCAGTTCTGAAACATACTGAGTCTTTGTTTCCTTCCATATTCCCAGTAGTCCTGTCATCCTTGATGAGAGCAAGCAAGCAGAAATTATCAGTGCTACAAATATCAGGATCCTCTTTCTTCCTGGTGGCTTTTTAAAAGGTATTCTCCCAGATCATCTTCATGCCATAGATGAATTGAAGCAATGCAAATCATGGATTGCACATGCTGGCCAGAGCTGACCTTAATCAAGTCTGGTTTTTCCCCTTCCAATGGGGACTGATGACACCAAGACAAATATCCATCTCTGGTCCACACGATTTTTTTATCCCTTCCAGTAAGAATTTCTCTTTCTTTTTGAAGAAGTTATTGGTCAAAACCCATTATCAACTGACTGTTTACAAGAAGCATGGATCCAGACCGTTTCGATATATTTACATTACTATTTATTCATTTTCAACGTCCAACTATATGAATAAAAAGCATGAGACCTATGTAACATAGCCAACAGTCACCATGTACTGTCTCAACTCTGATTTAGTACATTCACATTATCTCCGTGAGAAAATAAAAATGTATTTTTTGCACAGAGAAATAAGAATATTGGAAATACAAAGAAGAGTCTCCCAGGTGAAGAAATGCATGAAAAAGCAATATAAAAGCTCTACACTGAAGAGCATACATGCATGCAGTATATTGCCCCGACTGAAATGAACCAATCCAAGATGCCCTGGGCTGCTCTTGTTTCCACTTGTGTGCAATAAATGCACATATCTTTACAGTCCATTTCACACTCTGTTCATATTTCTATAGGACAGAATAAAATCTCCCTGTTCCAATCTGGAATATGGTAAGGCCTTGCGGGATGTTCTCCTGCCATTTGGCAATGTAATAGAAAAAAGACAGGAAGGATTAGAGTCCACTAAATTCTGCAATAGCTGGTTAATCACATGGGGTATCTCCACCTGATTTTAATCTGTGCTCAGTGCTCCAGAAGGAAGGAGAAAATTCTCCTAAGACTCCTTGTTGATACACCCCTAAGGAAAAATTCCTCCCTATCCAAAATTTGGCCATCAACATAAGGTTACAAAAAATGAAATGTTACAATGACCTGCATGATTCCATCACTACTTCAACACTACTAAGAAACAGAGATCAAATACTGCTGTTTCTGAGTAACAGCAAGTTACTGTTGTCAGAAGAGACTGTTCTTCATAAGCAATGCTGACACTTGGCAACATAGACTTCAGAGCAGCCCTGACAAACTTCTTTCTTGTCCAAGACAAAGGCTGCATTCCTGGCTCAAAGGAACCCAAGGTTCTGCCTCCAAAACGGGAGATTTGCTGAGCTCAAGTAAGCTTGACTGTGTCTCCAAGGTCATCCTCTGGAGTGAATCTCTCCCTCTTGTGCTGATGTCCTTCCTGGTCCTTGGCCCCTCACTTTTTAAAGGGAGTGAGTTTGTTGAAGGTATGCCAGAAGAGGGATGGCTTCCTCTTGGGTTCTGCCAGGGCAAAGACCTGCTGCTGCGGGATGCTGGTAGGCACGGTGATGTGTCGCTGGTGAAGGGGATGCAGGGTTTGGTGTGGAGGAGGCACAGGACACCCATTATAGCTCACACCTGCAGAAGAACAGTTGGAGAAAGCACCTGAGTCAGCCAGGGAAATTTAAGCACAGAGCCAGGGGACATGATGAATTTTGCCGTGATGTTGAAAGGCAGAACTACTATGGGTCACTTTTTCTGATATTTGACATTTAATTGCTGCATTGATTTGGCTTAAGAAGACAACAGTACCAGTAAAAATATTAAAGAATTACCAAAAGCAAGCAGCAGTTCCACACAGCTGGACTATATTGTTTGCACAAATAATTCTGGTATTTCAAAGGAATGACTTCGAACAGCAGATACTAGTACTTCAATCCACTCTCCAAGTAAGGCTGGGTAAAATAATGCTACCAACAAGAATGTTGCTTCTTTCCATTTGAAATGTATCTGTCTGGGTTAATGTTCTTAAGACTTTGAGCTTTGTGCATCCTGAACAGAATCTCCTAATCACAAACTTGAGCCTGAAAATCCAGACACAGGTTCTAGGGGTATCTATTGATCGATAAAGAGAAAATACTTTAAGAATTTTAATCCCAGGGAACAGAAGACAACCTAACATCAACTCCTTCACTCCTAAACTCAGACTTAAATCTTGTTCTACTCTTCTTTCAGCACAATAGAGATTTACCCAAGTTTGACTTTAAGATGGAAAAGGACAAAATCTGTTGTGATTTGTTTCTGAGAGGGGAAATTAATAAAAAAGCCATTTCCTGATAAACAAGCTTCTGGTCCATCCTTCCTTCCTTCTAGAGGGATGCCAGAAGCCATTTTGACTGTTATCATTAATAATATAACAACGTGGCTTGCAAAAAGAAGTTGAGAACATTTTAAAGAAGGCATAGAATTGGTAAAGAAGAACAAGGTCTTTGAGTTTGTTTTGAGCAAAGGAAGGAATTTTAACACTCATTTCTAATTTAACCTGTGCATCCAATTCTTCACAAGCTTAAAAAATAAACAGCTTGCCTTACCTCTTGAGTTTCTTCTCTAATATACAGAATAATGACTTGTCTGTTTGACGAAGCTCAGAAAGCTGAGAGACTGGTATTTAATATTAAAATACAGGCTAATGGCAATTATTTGACTCCATGTAAAACCACAGAAAATGTTTTTTAAAGACTCAGGAACTCAGCCACAGCCAAACTCTACTGTTTCCTAATGAAAAGATCAATGGAACACAGTAGGAAGGTAACACAATTCTGAACACTCACCTTTAATTTTTCCTTGTCTTGACTTACGGGCGTTCTGCATGGCTTGTTTCTTCTGGTTTTCTGAGATCTCCATACCTACATCAAAGTGTAAATTAGGGCACTAGTACAAAATTACTGTATCTAATACTTGATTACATTAAATTAAAACAAATAAGTAAACATCTTGAACAATTTTTAGTAAATCTCAGCAGCAATACACCTGCAGTTTTTAGAAGTATGTTTTATGTTGTCATATGAACTTTAAGAGGTTTTCCACAGGCATAATAATAGCTAATTCCAGATAACAACAGATTTTTAAAAAAAGAGTGCAAATTAACATTTCTGAAATCTACAAGCCATCAAGTAATAGATCACAAACACAGAATCCTTTTGCTTTTCACTCACTCTGAGCTAACCTGGTTAACAAATTGGAGCACTGCTATTGCAGTAGTACAAATATGGGTATTTTTCCCTTTACTCAGCGTGGAGTATCACAAAATCTGGCAGACGCTGAAGCAGGCTGTGATGTGGTTTTGGCTGCATCATTCTGGGGCTGGATCCCTCACTCGGGTTTCTCTTGCACCTGCTCACATACTTGTGTAACTTACATGAAGTGCGTGGGTAACCCCAGGCTATTCACTATCGTGGGACAGGTGTATGGCTGAGCTGTGGGGAGTACAGAGGTGACAGACATCTGCTAGAAGGTGGCACCAGAGACTGGTGCTGTCTGGAGCCCAGGTAGAAGCACTCCAGTTTCCTCTCCCTGTGCACAACACAGCTGAGATACATGGCAATGTCACACTTGCACAAAGTGACAACAGGGTGCACATGCTGTTTTATTTCATGCTGTGCAAAAGGCTGCACTCATTTCACACATAGGCATAGAAAGAGCACAGAAGCTGTGGTTCAAAGAAAGAATGAAGTGTCTGCTTTGGTTCCATTTTCCATCTTCCCTCACTTCCCTACACTTTTCAAACTCCCTTTGTTTTTCATCTTGAACTTAAGAAGAAGTTATCACAAATCAGTCTGTTAACTTAAAACATCCATGCTTTTTGGGTAGCAGAAGTTTATTTTATTCTGCAGGGTTGGTTGGTTTTTTTATCTTTATAGAACAAAAACAAGGAAACAGATTTTAAAAAATGAAAGAAATTTCATCAAAAGAGATCAGACCACTTTCTTAGGGTTACTATTAGTGGTTTGGAGAATGATTTTCTCGCTATGGCCTTTTCTCTCATATATTCATAAAAGCTAAGAAAAGCTAGATATGGTTTGGGACACAATGACTCACACTGAATTGTCTTTGAAAATAGAAGTAAAATGCCATTTGCAGTTCTGAATTGAAAGAGTATTATTTGTTCTCTGAGTGATCAGATTAGAGGCTTTGTGTATAGTCCAGTAAAATAGCTTACAAAATCAACAAGACAAATTTAAACCTGAGGTTGAGAATAGTGGCATTTTTCCACTGGTTTTGGCTAAAGGAAATGTTCAATTATGCCAAAAAAAGAAGAAATTTTAGAAAAGAAACAGTCTTCTGGTTAATGGAGAAAACATCCAAGCCACTGTGACTCACAAGACCAGATGGACATTAGCTAATACAACTCAACTATCTTTCCTCTGGTTCATCATACCTGTCCCAAAACAGGAATGTCAGATTAATAAGTGGCAACACTTGAAAAGCAACTTTACAGAAGGTCAGATGTTACATGGGCAGAAAAGACTGCATGTCTGCATAATGACTATGTGCCATTATCAAACATACAGCTTCTCTTTTAACTGGGTTTGTTTTTTGGGGGTTTTTTTCACTATATTGCACTGTGCCTGAAGAGCATCAAGCACAGTGGACCCTCTTTGTGCAATTCTTGCACTCAGCAACCATGGGAATTTGTGACCCAGCCCCAAAATAAGCGTTAGTGCTATTATGACAAATCTCACTGCCAGTGCCACCACTGTTGAATGGTTACTCTTTTGAATTTCAGATGTGGATTTTCATGAGGTCCCAGCAGAATAGTTTAGAGCTGTAGCTGCTACACCTTTGCAGTTTCCTTATGCTTGGGGATTTCTTCAGCAGCGTCACTTAGGAGGAATGGTAACACCATGACAGACCTGTGACTGCTTAGGGCAGAGCTTCAGGAGCTTTCTGACAGACAGCATTTTACTTGCTCAACACCTTTCTCCCAATGCTCCATAAAGTAACCACCCAGGAGGAGGTGCAGAGCTCAAGAATGCTTCTTCTTAGAATGAATGGAGATGGAAGTGTTCACTTGTTCACTTTTTATCTTCTTTATCTCAATCTGTTCACAAAAGTGCAGGAGCTGTGTTTTAATCAGCAGCATCCTTCCACGTCACTGTACTGTGGTTCTCATTGTATACTGGAGTGGAGTCGTTCTCTAACTTTGTTGTAAGAGGCACTGTGTGGACAATTATGATCAGATCCTCAGCACTGCCCTATTACCATCTGATCACCTTCACCCTTTCTTAATATCCACTATTTTTAGAGTTCTGTTTAGATGAATTAGGGAAGGCAGCTACCTCCCATCCCTGTGAGCACAAGGTTCCACACAGAGCAAGGCCATGAAAGTCATCAGCATTGTGCCCAACAACACCAACTATAATGTCACACTGACGTTTAGCACTGGAAAAGAGTCAGGTTTGGAAATTCTGAAGGAAATTTAGCTGTGTCTCCTTCACTATTTAGTCTAGACTAAAGATGACTGAGATTAATTGGAACAGTTGGTGCAATGCAGAAGGGTTAAAAATGATTTTAAAATGAGAATGAATTGGCAAACTTGTAAGTATTTTCTTCTGTTTATGGATTATCTAAAATGCATATGGAAAAGACCTTATTTTCATCATACTTACAACAGTATCAAACAAGAGAAAGCCACTGAGATCAAACAGGGTTACATTTGTAATGTAAGGGCTATTCCTGTCTTCCTATTATTCTGACCAGGTGTTTTACATGAACATGGAATGTAAAATTTAGCATCTTGTTTAAGTTTTAATACTTTCTGAATTGTATCATCCATTTCACTGCACTTCCAGTATTAACCTGATGTCAGTCCAAATCCTTAGCCTTAGTGTTATTGAAAAGAAGTTCTCATGCCGCTGATATACAACAGATGCACTAACACGGCTTTTTAGAAATACTAAGAAGAGTTTTCTTGTTTTTAATTAGTGTTGCTGCTTTCTTTCTGTAAGTTTTGCCAGTGAAATTTTGCTGGAGGTTTTGTCACTGATCTTAAAGGAAGCATGAAATTATGCAAAACCAAAAACGCAATCCTTACTATCCACTGACAAAGAAGACACACTGTCCTTGGACAGTCTCACAGGCTGCAGGTCTAAAACTGCCCCTAGGATTTGCTGCCTTTTTTCCTGCTCACTCAAGGTTTGGGTTCATTTCTCTGTGCACTGCCCAGTGATGCTATTGCTGGGTCTGTAGTTAATGACACCATACAACTGCATGAGCCTTCTGGACACAAGAGGTGCCACTAGATGACAGAGACAGTAGAAATCTACAATTATTGCTGCTTGGCTTTGTAAAAAAGTGTCATTTACGAACAGGTATTTTTCACCAATAGTTCATACAAAAGTGCTAGGATTTTAGATGAATTTTTATTATTGATTGGTCATTGTGAATTGCACCTTGTCATATCTCATCTCTCATTCTGCTCCATAATGCATCAGAATCATATGGGTGACACTGCCCTGGACCTTTGGCCCACAGTGACAGGGCAAACACGCCTCAATAGGCTCCACTTACACAGCTAAACATCATGTCAGGTAAGAAAGGGACAGCAGCTCAAGAAGACAGAGTGCACATCTGTACAAAACAAAGAACTGCAAAAGCAAGTTTGTTTTAACCACTGTTTAGAAATTGTTCCACTCACCCATTTCCTTGTCTTCGCGAACTCTTCTCCTTTCACTTTCACATGCCTCCATCCATCTCTTTTTATCCTCCTGTTTTTTTGCACAGAACAAATGAATCTCTTCTGTTGTTCTGTTTATTATCTTAAAAGCATTCTTGACGTTGATGTTAAAATCTTTGTCTCTGCCATCTTCGGTGTCTACAATTTCTGTCTCGTCCATGTCAATACGATCCTTGTAATACAAGATGTCCCTTCTCAGCAAGTCCTTCTTACAGAAGACAAGCTGATGGTCAAAAAGGAAGAAAGTCCTCTGCTGGCTTTTGCCTTGTTTTGATATTTTGGTCAGTTCTCCTGAGTGGATCAGTTCGGAGCTTCTGGCTAGCACATCCGGTCCCTAGGAAGACAGATATTTAGAGATATAGAGATATGTAGTAAGTAAATAGTATTTTAAGATCACCCTGTGTGTCTAACCAGTCTCACTATAATCAAGTCTTAAGTTTATTCACTTTTCTTGTATTTTTATTATTAGATTTGAAAATGTCACACAATGTAAATAATATCATTGAGGTAAATTCAATCAATGTGGCTCTGCTCTACTTTTTTCTGCATAAACAGAGGGAAACACGTAAGTTAGTGAAACAGGTTCCTGTTCTGACAGAACTACCAAAATTCCAAATGAGGTTCAACAGGCCTAGCATTTTTAAAAGCTCCATTTTGTCATCTCAACTCAAAGGTGAGCGTCCATGTTAATACATGCTGCTCTGCCTGAACTATAAACAAGGTTAATCAGTAACAGAAACATTGCAAATGAAATATCTGGACTTTTAACTGAGCAATGACCACTTGAAAAACAGGCACCATAAACAACCACCTACGCAGAAAGACCTACCCTGCAAGGGACATCAAGAATTGTACACAGTACCTTTGCCCAGCAAAGGCACAGGCTGACACTCACCTCCCAGTCTACGATAGAGACTTGCCAACGTGCAATCTTGTCTATGCTTTCTAGTCTCCGTTTTCGCTCGTTGATCAGGCATGCCACATTCTTCATGGCCTCATATGCAGCTTTTATGTTGTTATAATCACTGGGAAATGTAAGCACATTTCAAGGATCACTTATACCATGGACATGATGCAACCACAGCGCTTGCAGCACTAGCCCACATTATGCACTTATCCCCATACTCAGGTACTTAAATAAGAGAAACCTGATTCCTGCTATTCCATACCCCACACAGTAGCCTGTACAATTCAGTACTGCTGTACTGCTGGGCTTGTCCAGGAGCAAATTATTAGACTGGTGGAAGGAGGCAGAGGAGACAGAATAATGAACTACAACACTGTCCATTGTCTCTACTAAAAACAGTGTCAGAACTCCCACTGACCTCAGTGATAGCTGTATTTCACCAAAGAACTGGGTTTTAAAACAAGATTTTAGTGGCATTTTTTTGGGAAGGGCATTCTTTTAATCATGTTTAACAACTGAATTTTCTCCTTCTTGTTCCCAATGACCATGTCAGTGAACACAAATGGAGAATGCTAGGTAGACAGGAAAAAAAACCCAAAAGCAACCCTATACAGGGTCAGAGAGGAACACAAGAACAGGGCACCAGAGAGAGGAATTAAAGGAGACAATATGAAGAAAGCATCCCATTTCCACGGGACAAATGTGTGAGTTCCATGATGGCCACTGTTACCTCAAGTTTGTTTGCTTTTCATTGTTTGCATTTTGTTTTCACGCAGCTTCAAATAAACTATGTATGTTTTGAGAATTTATATCTTTTGTTTACATACTTCTCCTCTCTAGGAGGAGAAAGATGATTGATGGTGATGTTCACCAACAAAGTTGAAGAAGTGGCTATTTGTGTAGCCAATCTTGGCCTGTTTGTAAAATTGTATATATATGGAGTCAAAAAAATAAAGTAGAGCTTTCCTGCTTGACCTCCTGTTGCCCGCTTTGTCCTTTGGTGCTCCTAACAGCAGCCACAAGTGGTGACCCTCCATCACAAGTGGTGGCCCCTCCATTGGAAAAAAATTCAGCCTTCTGTGTGTCTGAGGTAACAGGCCACCTTCTTCCTGCTTCGGGACTAATGCAATCAACTCAGGCTAGTCCTCCTATCCTTCTTTCAATGGTCTGCTCCCCACATGCCTATGAATCTCCCCAAGCTTGCAGGCAGGTTTTTTTTTTCTCCTCTGTACAGCATTCATCACTCCTTCACCTTCCTCAAATAGAGGGTCTCAGAAGACAGAAGGGAAGAGACATATTTTTTGCCTAAGGAATCCCAGCAGAGCAGCTGCTTTTCCTCTTTTATTAGAATGCCTCTTGCCGAAATGAGACCCAGAGGTAGAAAACAGCAGAGACCAGAAATAAATCCTGCCAGGGGGTTAGCCTTGCTGTCCTTTTTATCTGCTTCTCTCTCAGTTCCAATTTTCACTGGCTACTGCTGATGGATGTACTTCCCTTCTGAATGTGTATAATCTCTCCTCTCTTTCTTTATATCTGTGGAAACTCTATTCTGCCACACTGAAAACAGAAAGTGAGATTAACAATAACAGGATCCTTCTAACATCACAAGGAGATGTCCCACAGGGTGACTACATGATGTCCATTCTGCTACATTTGTCCTTCCTTATCTCAGTTTCTTTTTTCTCTGTTGGTGAGTATTTATTCCACACTTGCTACACAACTTGTGGCCTTCACAGCAGGCTGTGCATATTGGAACTGCAATTTTTTTACAAAAACAAAATGCTACCAAAACCCCCAGCTGGCTGGAGCTTTCCCAAGGCTCTGTGTGGCTGTAGGTCTGCATGTTTATGGGAATCTCTGCACAGTGCACACCTCTCTGTGCTTGAAGGCATCTCTGGATGCTGTGCCAGACAAAAGGAAAACAGGTACTAGGGTGTAAGGTGGCAAGACCTCGCTGTCACTTTATCTGCAGGTCTAATAGCTCACAGAAAAACCTTTCTACAAGTGGTAGCAATGAAAGATAAACCTTTGCTAGTAATTGCTATTGCAGCACTTCCCAGGTAGTCACAGACCTGAATAGAGGCATTTCACATATAAATGGCAGTACTTCACACACCTCATATTTTGCCCCTGGCAAAAATCCAGTGGTCTCCAAAGGGAGTTTTCTCAAAGTTAAAGTACTGACTTTGGCCAAGGAAGCACAGTCTCAGGCTTCATTTGGACTTTTAAGCACAGGGGTTACAATTTTTGCAATTACACAAAATAAAATGACAGATCCTTATAGATAAAATCTGAATTTAGTCAAAGATTTAATCAGCTCAGGGGTATACCAGAAAGGCTAATAATCTGCAACTTCAATTTTGATTTATGCCAGCTGAAAATCTAATATCTGGACTTTACTGCGAACTAAGGTAATGTTTATTACTACTAAGTTTCTAAAACAAATTACCTCCAAACTTACTCAGGTTGTGTTTTTTTTCCTAAGGCACTCTTTACTTTTTCTTACACCCACAACTTTCATGAGTGTTCCTCTCTTCTTCTTTGCAATCCTTCTCCCTGCATCCTATTTAAACACCATCTTATTTTCCTTCTCCCTCTTTGACTTATTCCTCATTGTGTCTTGCATCCTCTCAGTCCTCTGTGCTGCACCTTCAATACTGTTTTTGTGACTGACTGCGATGGTTCCAAGATGCCCTGTTTATTGTGGTCCATGGCAGCCTCAAATGCTTCAGTGTTGTGTTACCCAGAAAACTTGAGCAATTAGGTGTCACTACTACTATAGAATTTGCTATTTTAGTTCTCTCACCTGTGCTCCTGGGTGGTGTATTTGAGCAATTCTGCAAGCTGCAGAGGATATTTGCAGATTTTCTGAACAGGCGTGAGAAGAAAACCATCAATGGCAATGTCAATCATCTGCTGAAGCAAGCGACAGGCCTCAAAGAAGTGCCGGTATTTGCCCTGCTTCATCAGCTTGGAGAGTTCAATGCAGGCACTGGGATGATTGTTACAATACTCTGAATAAATAGCAAAGCCTTCTTGCTATTAAAAAAAAAAAAAAAAAAAAAAAAGTTACAACTTTACTAAAGTATTTATCTATAAAGGAGAAAGGCTAATTTTGTAGTATCTATTATATAATTAGATTAAGTAATCCATTTTCTATATTGCTTCCAGGCTGATAAGCCTTGAATGCATGCAGAAATCTACTTTGCAGCTATCAAAACTATGTACCCTTCTTTGCTAAAACATAAATAAAAGTCTCTTCTTTTATTAGGATATAAAGGTCTTTTATTAGAAATAAAGGTCTCTTCTTGAATCAGGATAATGAAACCCACATTAAGAAGTATTTTTCTTTGGAGAAGACAGCTATAGGCTTAGCAAGTCTCTATCAAGAACTGACAGCCTATCTCCCCACTACCTACCTTCCTTAATGTCTTCATGGAATTTTTGCATGTGGAATATAAGATCACTGCAAATAATCCAGCTCATCTGTGATCACTACAGTTTTTAGAAGGAACCTTAAAACTTTTTTTACAAAATTACATGATTGCTAAAGATGAGGAGAAATCTAAAACAAATATTTAATTAATTGCAAGTTACTTCACACTCTAAAATGCTGCCAGTATTTTAGTATTTAAGAAACACTTGTTAGTAAAATCCCCTCCTAATATGGTAGCTTGGCTTTTTATTATCATATTTTGTTAATTTCATAAATAGAATCAACTTTTCAACCTACATGTTGAAGAAAACATGACCCTATTTCACTTAGATGAGGTTCCTCTTTGTTGTACTGTTTCTCAAGATCCTTCAGGAACTTCCTTTGGAACTTGTAAATATCTTCAATATTTCCAAAAATGGTGCTCAACTGAGCTGTGGTGAACATTCCTGTATGTTTGCGACACTGCCGAATGTAACCCTGAAATGAAATAAAAAACACTCCTTAGCCTGAGGATGTGAAACAGGTCCTACCCTGAAGAAAATCATTTGAGCTGGTAAGAGCCCTGTGGTCTCTGGGCAAGGGAGCTGTTTCGCAGCCAAACACACACACACAGAAGCACAAGTTCAGATTTGCACCTGAGATGTTCACATATGGATCCTTGGGGTCCAGCCCCTGTCTCGGGGTACCCCAAATGAAGCAGGGAACCTCCTGAGTGTAAAGCCCACTCATATCTCCCTGTTACAAACCCACTGCAGGGACTGAACCTCCAGGAACAGCTGCTGTGCTCAGTCTCACAGCAGTTTTGGCAGCAGGATTCAGGTAGTGCAAAGGTCAACTGATGTGACAGGGGCTATCTGCCAGGCTCCTCCACTTGGCTGCTGTCAGGCAGGCCTGCCACAAACAGCTTTGGGAGCAGACAGCTGAAATAGCCTTGCAGTTGCTCTGGTGAGGTTTACAAGGAAGCAACACTGGCTATTGCTGGCACTGTTAGGAATATTCCTGTCTCCACAGCCATCTGCTCTGAGAGCTGTGCAGTGGCTATGCTGCAAGCCAGCTACCGCATTTCCTACTGCACCAACAAGGGAAGCCAATTCCTGTGTGGCTCCTGTAATATGTGGACTGCAGACACTTCTTGAATGTAAAACGTGTTTTATGGGTATACTCTAGCTTCATGAGCCGGGCTACAACCAGCCTGAGTGATTCATTCTAGGGCCGAGCTTGCAAATTTGGGTTATTATCTGCGTTGCTTTTCTGGCTTAGTCCTACTTGAGTGTATTTTCAGCCTTATGTCCTACTGGCAGCACCCTACAGATTCACTCTGAGGACAGCAGACAATCTCTACCCCACATGCTGAGTGTGGCCCATTGCTTCTCTTCTTGGAAAATGTGTGCTTGGTCTCTTGTACTAAACTCAGAGGCTTGCCAGATATTAAAAACCAGGTAAAGGATATACATATTAGAGAAAATTAATTAATAATACATGCCTAAGTCTTAACAGGTCAGTAAATATCAGTCCTAGAACTTAGCTAACCATGGGAGCAGCATAGCAGAGCATACAATTCTTCCCTGATCTTTCATGCACACAATGAATCTTACCAGCTTAAGCAAATAATGACTATAAATGACGAAATTTACAGTTAATGTTTTAAAATTAGTCAGTTAGTAGTCAATTTTTGTCCTTTCTCTCCCTTTTTTCTCTCTTCAAGATGCATCAAAAAGGCCTGATCTATAAAAAAATCAAAACCTACCGCTGTCTTGTCTACTTTGCTGTGAATGAAATAATCTAATGGGAAGTGGTGGATTAAGGGATTATTTTAAATTATTTTACTACAGTTATTCAAAGTTTTCTATAGAGTGGCAAAAAGCTCGAAATAAACTGGACTTCCTTCTCTCATTTATTATGGAAATAGCAGTCAGAAAGGCACTTTTTCAGTGTCAAAAATGGAAGTTTTTTTAAAAGAAAGGAAGTAATGGCTCATGGCAGTCATCAGAGAGGAAAGCCGTAAGAGGAAGCAAAGAATCTGATTGGCAGCATCAGAATTGCAATTGGGATTATTTTGATATGAGAAACCACTGTGGTTCTCAACTTCTATGGAACGATTTGAACTCACTAGGTCAGCAGAACATCCTCAGGTTAAAGTATGTACCTCACAGATGTCCTTGAGATGCTTGATATAGACTCGTTCTGTTTTCATAATTTCCTGTATAACGTTGGTTCTCATCTGATCCCTGTTTTCAGCTATTTTCTGGCGATGCTTCCTAATATCTGAATCTTGCTCTTCGTCCTGGATATTACTACAATTTTCTGGCACTTCTTCCTGATTAACTCGCAGCTGCAGCCAGAACAAAGAAAGCAATTAGAGTGAAGCAGAAAGTTTTGCAAAATGTGGTAAAACACTCACAAACTTTTTATACCTAAGAGAAGAGTGGATACAGACGTGTTCTCATTCTTATCTTACTGAGAGGGCTTCACAACAGGATTTATCTCACTGTACTCACTGCATATTCAAATAAAGTGTTGAGATTTCTGTCTGGTTAAATACATGACTTTCTACTCACAGTATTTGAGAGAGACCACGTTACACTGTCCACATACTTTTCAGAGTTAAGCTTATTTCTGACCTTTACTGACAGTTAATGTGTTTGGCCAACTTAGCATAGGCACAAAAATTCCAAAAGTGCACACTCAACAACTTTTAAATAGTTTCCCTGTGACCCAACTATATGATACAGACAGCAGCACCTCATTTTTTGACTTCTGTCTGATTGCCCATGCTGTCTAGAGACGTAGGAAGAGGAAAGGGAGGAACCACCTGCTTCACTCTGTGTATGTAGTACTTCACACAGTGTGGCCCAAGTTTTACTACAGGTTCTCAAAAGGTACTTCAAATAATTATCTAAAACATACTTCAGTTTTTACCATCTAAGAGTTATACTGTCATTAATCTGGGTGAGTTCTGTCTGCGGAGTTCAGACTGTGAACCAGATTTCTACACAATGTCATTGATAATAAATTAAGCTCTATTTTACCAATAAATCCCTGCAGCACAGCTCTCCCTAACCCTTATGAGAACTCTTGTGTTGTCTATGTATACACTGATGACTTTCTGGTTGAGCTTTCTGCTCTTGTAATCTCTCTTTGAGAAATTCCTTTGGTTACAAACAGAGCAAATAAAGAAGACAAATTAAAAGTTGTAAGAGGAGCTAAGGGATCTTAGGGTGTGATTCTCTACTCTTTTTTTTTTCCTTGTGAACTCCCTTAGGGGTTATACCATGGATGTTCAGCTATAAACATGCTGAGGATCAGGTATGAAATGTAAACACCATGACAACTGCTGCACTCTGCAAGGAATCTTACAGTGGTGCAAAAGCAAAAAGCAAGAGTTACTCACCCTGACAAAGCTAGCTGGAAACCAGGCTTCCTTGTCCTCATTTCTTCCCCACCACCAGTCTTTGTTGGAAGCTTCCAGAACTCTAATGACATCTCCAGCTTTGAAGCCCAGCTCTTGATCATCCATAGTGACATGATCCCAGAGAGCCTCCGCATAGACGACGGTGCCATCGCTTATCAGCTAAGATAGGAAGAAAATGAGATTGTGAAGGGCAGAAGATAAACTATGAAGTGTCCGTGAACTATAAAGAGATCAAAGATCAACATAGCTCACTAGATTGCCTACTATTGCTCCTGTTACAGGATAAAACAAAAATTTCAGATTTTCAGAAATATATGCATATGCTCATTAGTGAAAACAATTAGAATCCTGCTCCAGAGCAGTTACATAGGGTAACAGTTACAGTCTGTGATGGTTCAAAACCCAGAGGGAAAATTAAACCCACTCAAATTGTCCCCTTTTGGCCCACCCCCTTCCTATAGTGGAGGAAATGCTAGGAGAGGTTATTAAAAAAAAAAAAAAATCACAATTTACTGAAAAACTGCAATAACCACAACAACGCTAGTAAAAGAGTGTACAAAAGAAACTTTTACCCACAAAAAGGTATTTACCACTGAGCAAACAAAAATGCCTCCCGAAGAAACTAGCTACTGCCACTGAATTTCTTATGACTATGAAATCTCAGACCATGGAAAACATCCCTCCCTGTCCCATCATTCCAGCAAGGCAAAGCCCCGGACATTACCTCATTAATTGCTAGCTGTTCCCCTCCGGGCTGCAGGTACCTGGGAGCAGCTTGGCAGAGCTCCTCGTAGCTATAATCTTCCTCACTGCCATTGTCATCCACTAAGGCTGAAGATTCAGTCCCACCATCTGCAGCAACTAAAACAAAAGTGCAACAGCTGTTTGCTTCATCATTTTTCTGATTCAAAGAAAGACAACAATGCAAGAGGAATTACTGAGAAATTGCCTTTGTTGTCACGAATAAAACAATAACAGCAGAAGTGGAGGGCAGCAGAGCTCTCAGGAAAACCACCTTTCTGTCACTAAATACATTTTACTCTTCTTTAGAATTTTCTCATTTAGCAGCTGATAAAACTGAGAAACTTTTGTACACAAAAAAAACCGGAAATACAACAATTCCTTACTTATTTTTTACCAAAGGAAACCTTAAATGACCTGTATCAGAAGGAAGGCTCTGATGCCATTTCCCAGGCAGCAGATGAGAGAGCCCCAGCAGCCCCCAGCAGTCAGCAAGGACACTGTCACCCCCAGGCTGGGTGCCCTCACACCGTCACATCCCCTGCAGGACATAAGGACCCAATGGTTCCGTGGCCTCCCCTCGTGATGGCAGCTCTGCACAGGCTGCTGCCATCTCTCCCATGCACTGGGGAGGCTCTGGCAGCAGCAAGGCTCAAGGGGACAGGGTGTCCAGGCTGGGCACAGTGGAATGGCCTTATAAAAAACCTGTTATATTTGTCCCAAATCACGACAATTACTTGGTTTGACAATTATACATTTTCTGACCTAAGAGGCAGTTTTGTATAGAAAGAGGGGTCAGGACTAAAATGGGCTTAATCTTATTACATGGCCAGATAAGCCAGGAGAAACACTGTTACTGTATAAACCTGTAAAACCCATTTGGGGTACACCGCTGGGTGACAAATCCTTTTGGCAATCACCTCTGCAGTGGCAGAGGAAGGGAACTGGGGGCTGATCTCAGGAACAAGTCTGACTGACTGATACCCACACTGCTCAGTGCTGGACCCTGTCCAAGTGGGTTTGCCTTTGAAAGCCGCCTGCGATGTTCAAACCACTCGGGATCAAGAAGCATTCATGACCAGTGGCCTCATGCTTGAGTGCACTCTCTGGTCCTTGTTCATTTATTCCTGAAGATTTATTCTTATGGCAAGCCCAAACTGTGAACTAGAGAGTCTGACACATTATACAGTGCTCAAAAACACCTTAAAAAACTAAAAAGTCAAATTCAGAATAGGTTGCTAGCACTGAACTTCTTTGTTAAAGGTGTCCCAGGTAAGTTGCCACACAGTCAACAGAGCAGCTTTTACTCCTGAGTGCCTGGGAAGGGACATTTAGGAAGACTTATTGAACCTGGCAATGCCAACAAGCAGCAAAGCCGAGCAGCAGGATCCTGACACAGCCTCTTCTCTACTCTGCTTCAGACCTGGGCACTGCCTGTCTGCTGGGGTTTGGACTCTGGATGGGTGAGAGTCACAAAGAGACAACTCCTGGCTTTACTCCATTCACCTACTACCACCAGGCATTCTGCTGCCATCTGTGATTTACTTTATAGGGAAAAATACTGCAACCCCCTCCTCAGGGCACACATACCATCGCCAGCATCTTCGCTCATCTGAGCATTAACTTGCCAGAGAGATCAAAGCAGATCACCACAGAGATTCGCTAAAAACTTGCAAGATTTTTTGTTTCCATTAAAAATGGAAAAATACGGCATAGTCTTGGTACAACAGAACATGGCTATTTAGCCATTCTGTTCTACTCCCTAGCATTTTAAATATGCATTCACATTAACAGTATAATCTGCCTAAGAAGGAAGGATGCAGAACCTCTATTTTCAAAAATCAAGATTTTTTCCCCTACAAACTCATTAATCCGACTACTGATAAACTTTTAAAATACAGCTTGAGAAACTTACTGAAAATGCTTTATTAAAAAAATCTGCAAATAAATATTTCATAAAATCAATTTTTATCTTATAAAGCAACATCCTAAAAATTCCAGTAATCCTTAATACATTTCCACTGTACTATCCATACTGCCTGTGGGGCTGTTCCAGTAATAATGGCACATCAAAATAACCTAATTCTCCAGACAAAAATAACTACAACTTTGGGACAGAAAGCTGTTTGTTACCCTGTACCAAATCAACAAGCTTACACTGAGTTTGTAGGGTAGAATCAAGTGAAATCTCACATTCTGCATATTTTCCTTTATTGTATACAGACAGAAATACCAGAGGGAGGGATGTGCTTTCCCAGTTGCACTAACGGGATGCAAAAAACTTAAAAGACAGCCTGGGATTGATGCAGATCTCCTAGCAGCTTTTCACCAGCACTGCAGGTTCCCATGGATGACACAGAGTAAGTGCCATAAGAGTCAGGCCCCCTGGCTACCACTGTTTACCAGTTCAATCAAAAAAACGCCATGAAAAAAGCAAGAGCGAGCGTGCTCTACTCACACGTACCCATCTGAAGGCTCTCCAGACTCCAAAAATGTGCCATTGCCCCCCTGGCTACCATGCTGCCGTCAGACCTCTAACAGGTGATGATGCTCAGTCCTGCAGGGCTGCTGGAGGATCACAAGAGGCTCTAAGCTACCCACAGCTCGGGGGAACAGGCTGTCGGCTGCCTCCAGCTCCCGGCGGTGCCTCCGAGGCCGAGCCCGGCTGGGAAGTGCCAGCGGCGCACTCAGCCGCTCAGCCTGGCTGCTCCCGGCGCTCTGACATCATGGGGTGCCCTTAGGGAGGAAGTTCCAGAAAAGAAACAAAAACCTGGCTGCCTGGCCCTGGCCGCGCTGCGCCTGCAGCCGCTCAGACCGCTCCCACAGCGCCTGAACATCGCGAACAGAGCAAGCCAGGGAGTGCATTTGTTTTTCATTAAAGCAGCTAAATGCGATTTCAATCTATATTCAAATGACTGCAATCCAGAGGGAGGGACTGCTGGGATGGGAATTGGGAGTTCCTTGTATTACAACACTGTTCAGAGTATCGGTCTATCTTTGTCATTCTATACCAGTTAAAATTCCAGTAGAAGTAAACAACTAAAGTATTTTTTGCACGATTTCTCTTACTTCACAGGCAAACGCTATATCATTTTGAGGGCACAAGCAGCACAAGTGTTAAGGCTGCAGCAGTCTGCTCCCAAGAAAACGGGAGGAGGGAGACATTTTCTCACTGAAACTAGAAACTTAATTCAGCTGCTCTATGAGATACGGAATGAAGCAGGAAAGCACTCAAACCATCCATCTTTCTCTGGGTCTGACCCAGCCAGAACATAACCTCATTCATTCACCATGGGCCAGCATTCACCCTTGCATCTGTGTCCTCCCGCAGCGAAGCTGGATCAGTCCATGCACTGGAAGCAAAGGCAGGAGCTCTTCCCATCAGGAGAGTGCAAAGCCTGCTGCAACCTATGTCTGTACACAGCACTATGCCTAATTCGGAAAGCCCCAAAAACTTACTGGCTTCTTCTTTACCTGAAAACTGTTGCTCAGCTGAGCCTGTCCTGTAACTGGGGACTGCCTCCTCCAGGGATGTGTTCACAAAACCCTGGAGGCATTTCTGCACACAGCGACTTCTCAACACCCACTAAAATCACATGGTTTTCCCCAGCACTGCCTCAGACAGAAAAGGAAAGTCCAAACATCGCCCCACAATATTAATGCTGTTTTCCTGCAAAAATCCCATTTGTGCTGCGCTGCACGGGAGACTGACAGAAATAATCTCCTGAATCTCTCAAACTTCCTTATTATTTGTTGCTGCAAGGACTGTAGTTGGATAGCACAAAAAAAACCAAGCTACTACATAAGATCTTCATACACAGCATTTTTCTTGGCAGAAATCATTAAAAAAAAGCAAGCTGGTAAACAGAAGTGACACCAATGACACTGAAGTGTTGATGATCCTGGGACTTTCAAGCGAAAATTTCACGCTTTTAATCAGCCAGAGCACAAGCTCTTTGCCATGTCAAACTCCTGCCCATCAGGGAAAAGCAGCTCAACTGCCAAAGAAAAACCAGATCAAACTCCATACAGCTCTTCTACAAGGCACTTTAAAAACAGCCTCTGAAAAACAACGCAAAAACTCTTTTGTCTGATTTTTGCAGAAAGGACCAGACTGTGCTTTTGCCCAGTGGCTAACCTATTGCCACCGTGGGATACTGCTCAGATGGAGGAGGGTCTGCTCTCCCTCCTTTGCATGGGCACATCTGGCAAACTGTACCACCAGGAAAGTACTCATTTGGGGGGAGGTGGTGGTGGCTTCACTTCCTTGTAGATCAGCGAGGGACAGGAGGAGGCACAGGCTGTCCTTTGTGGTGGCAATCCACAGTGACCTTGTCCAAATGCATGCTGAGCTGGCTTAGCCGCTGCACAGGGCACTCTGAAAAGGCTGTGGGTAGCGCTTACTAAAATACTAAAAGCTAGTTTATCCACCTCAAGAAAATTCAGTTTTAGAAACACTCTGGTATCACAGAACACTCCATCCTGGGGCAGACCACAAGTCGCCCCCAAACAGTTCTCTGACAGCAGCCAGTAGCAGATGCCCAGAGAGGAACATAAAAATATATGAGGCATATGATGGCATTTTTCTGAAGTACTTTTTGAAATTCCAATTATCTGCAGATCAGTCAGATCCCTCCTAGGGCAGAAATTGTATCTTTATGTTTAATGAACTGGATTTTTCAAACCACTTTCTGAATTTTTTTAAACTGTTGGGATGTGAAATATAATGTGTTGCAATTAGTTTTATAGTTTAATTTTACAGACTGTGGAAACTATCTTTTATTTTGAGCTTGCTCTCTGGTGATTTCATTTGGTGCCCTTCAGTTCTTAAATTATTAGAAACAATAACTATTATATGTTCATTTTTCCCATGCCAAAAAGACTTTTATTCTCCTATTGTCTTTTTTTCCATGTTGCAGAGCCCAAGCCACATTAATCACTCCTCCCAGAGAACACACAGAGTCCATTTTCTTGTCCTTCTGCTTTTTTCTATATCGACCCCTGTAAAAAACGCCTTTTGGGATGGAAAGGAACGGGGAGATGGCCCCCACACACACCAGTGGTACAATTGGGCCTTCTGTTTTGTTCTCTATTCATTTCCTACAAACTCCTGCCCTTTTATTTACTGTTTTGACTGTTACCATGCACTGCACTGACTCTGTAAATGTCTGTTAAGATTGCAAGATCTCTTCCTGAATGACAATATCCAGTTCAAAGTCCATCCTTCTGCAAGCACATCAGGCTCTTTTTCTCCTCCAGGTGCGTTACCTTGGCTTTACCAACGCCTGGCGCCAGCGCAGTGCCTCATGTCTCACTTATACCACCGTGAATAATTCAGCACACAGCAGGAATTACCATTTCCTTTTATACCTCCCTTCCCACATCATTCATGCAGACACTGACCATCTGATTCCACTCTTCAAGAAAACCAACCACTCTGTTGAATCATTACTGAGCTGTGCTTCACACAAATTTGGCTCCACAGGCCAAATTATAGTCCCACACAAAAAATATGCAAAAAAAGATGGGTTAGTTTTCAAAATGCTTATAAAAATTGCTTTGCAGTGATAAATAGGCAACCTGTTTAATTAACCTGTTTAATATAATTTACAACTTGTAACCCTTCAAAGCAAAAGAGTAGCAATGTAAGTCTCAAGAGCAGTTTCCCTTGTGTTGTCTGATTCTTACTCTGTTTCCTACAGATGCTGATTCACTGTTTTGTAACATCTGTTTTCTAAAAATTTACATCTCCACTTTTATCTGCATTACTATAAGAAGAAAGCATGTAACATATTAGGCTTTAGCAAGTAACTAAAATAAGATACCATTGGTTTTCAGTGCTTGGGTTTAGAATTACTTTCTATAATAAAGGGCTTTTGTACTATCAAATTTCACTGTGCATGAGCAAACAAAAAACTCTCACATGTTTGAAGACAAGGAAGTGCCTTGTGATTTAAAAGAGAAAAAAGGAAAGAGATCAGAATGTGTGACACTAGTCACTTTACTATTTTCTTCTGGAGCTACTTAACAGATCTTTGCAACTGCTTTCAAACTGTGAAGTCCGTAATATTACCCACTTGCCTTCAGAGTTTCGATTTTATAAACACTTCCTGCTCCACTTCTATGTCTATCGTAAGGTCTCAGAAAAGTCACATCTAACACAATCAAAGTTGCTTTGGCTTCATTGTCCTGAAAAGTGGCAGAAATCTTAGTCTGTGTATTTGTTATCCTGATGCTTACGTTTAGGAGACCAGTTATTCAAATCCTAAATACCTGGAGAGATACTGCTCTCAGGCAGTTGTCTAGGTAACTAATACTATTTCATGTGGTTTCCAAACATGAATTGGAAAGGACAACTAGAAATAGAAAACATAATTCCTACTCTATGATAATAAAAGAGCCTCTTTCTTTCATAATCTATGTTATGGCAGACCTGTTACTCTGTGAGTGGTCATCAGGGACTGAGAAACCACATAATCTGAGCAAAAGTCACAGCATGCAATGTCTAATCTACCTCAGTACCTGGCCTGGATCATTAAGTGTCCTAAGAAGCATACACCAGAACACACTTCAGACACAGGTTTTAAAGTAGTTCTTAATATCTTGCTACAATATAAATTAAAAGGAAAATACAAATGAAGTGTATATAATTGCCCTGGTTAGAGAGAAGAGGGGTGGAGCTTGTAGCACTGTTTATTCCATACCACCCACATCATTGCTGGGGGTATAATTTTGGCAGGTGCAGCCGGGCACTGGAAACCAAACTTTGCCATCTTGCTGGATTTCTCCAGCAAGAAGGTATTGGGATCAGCCAAGTGGACCCAGCCCCTTTCCCATTCCTTCAGGTCACGGCTTTAAGACACGGTGCTGAAGGACAGCGACGATGAGTATGAGACGCCACTCCAGGGGAACAAACAGCAAGAGAGAGAGGCAGCAGCACAGCGCCAAGCCCAGCTGAGCTACACAGCCCAAGCCCCAGAAGAGCCCAACTGGAGCAGCACCAGTGCTGGAGGCAGCTGTGTGGGACTGAGCCCAGATGGGTGAAACATCAGTGCCAGAGGAAGAATTGAACCAGCAAAGCGGAGCGGTCTGAGGGAATGGTGTGGCTCAACGTGATGATCGAGCCTCCAAGGGGTTTGCTTGTCCTACTCCTTTGCTGTTTTCCTACTAGGGTGGGGGAGAACATTAAGCAGCAGAAGCTCTCCTTGGCATACTGCCTTTGTGTCCCAAATACCACGTCTCAGATGCAGCAACAGAATTATATTGCCTTTGTGTGGAGACCACAGCAGGCACTATCTTCGGGAAGTGGTCAGGTGTTTTTTTCACAGTGGTAAATGCCCTTTTTTGTGGGCACCTGCTTTTTGCATACTTTTTGCTATTAACGCTGCTGTTGTCATTGTGATTTTCGTAAATTGCTCTCTCATTTCTCCTTATTGTCCTTCCATTACTGGAATGGGCAGGGTGAAATTGAGTGGCTTATTTGGAGTTTAATCCCTAAACCAGCTGTCTAAACCAGCCCAATAATGCATCTCAGAATCACAGAATATTTTGAATTGCAAGGGACCCACTAAGATCATCAAGTCCAACCCTTAAGTAAATGGCCCATATGGGGATCAAATCCACAGCCTAGGCATTTTCAACACCATGCTCCAATCAACTGAGCTCATCTCAGTGGATAAGACCATCTTATTGCCATAGTTAGAAATTCTCAAGTCTGCTTCTTGAAGGGCACCACCTGAAAAAAACTGTCATGTTCTATTCAAAACAGGAAAATTTAATTTTAACATGTTCTTACATAACCAAATTTGTACTTAATGCATTTTTGGCAAAATTTGGACATCATTGCAGCTAAAACTGAGCTAAGAACCATAGAAGCAAAGTTACTGACTTGTAAACACACATGTTTACACACTTGTGTAAACACACACAATTTTAATAAACAATGAAAATGCTATTTTTTAAGTTTCCTGCTTCAGTCATAGGAAGCCTTGATCCAGAAGGTTCAGGGTGAAGGTTCCTAACAGTGCTTTGTTCACCATTAACAGTGAAAGATATGAAGTGAGAATTTTGCTTTTATTTCCAGCTCTTGTCAGTGTCTGAAGGAACACAAATGGTATTAACCCAGGTTATTCTGGTCCCACGTGTGAAATAATGTTCCACTAATACTAGACTAGTTAATAGACTACTTCTATTAACTCCAAATAGCAGTGCATGCTAAGAGTAAACAATTACAGCAAAATTACACAGGACACATCAGCAAGCCTGTTAAAGCACAGTGCTTCCAAAAAGGCAAGAATCTGTCCCCTCACATACCAGAGTTCTGGTTGGACTACACTCACTAGCAAGCCACTTAATTATTTAAGGCTTGCCTATCTAAGCAAAGCTGAATGAATAGCAAACAGAAAATTAAAAATACATGTGTGGTATGGCTAGGGTTCAGGTATGGACTCAAGCATACTAGAACTCACTTCCTTCATAATCTATTGACTTCAGGCAAATATATGAATAAGAGAGTGGATTATACAGGCATGTAAGTGGTACAGAACAACAAACCATAGCATTGTCAAAGAGGAGACATGAAAAAAAGTTTTACATGAGAACAGCATCTACTAGTAAGAAACTGACAAAACAAAGCAATGTAAATGGGTATTACTTTTGTCACTGAGTTGGTTTGTACCCTTTTGTCCTCCATACCATATTCTAATTCTTGCTTAGCCTGGGGTGTGGCTTTCTGATCAATGAAGTTAAAAGTATTCATCTTACCATTAGATGTTCTCATCTGCCGCCTCCGTCCCACCCTGTCCAGGCCGATGGGGGTGCTCTGTGAGAAGGTGAGGGGCCGGAACCTGGCTGAAACAGCCTTGTACGGGGGCACCTTGTGTGCAGGAACGGGGGGCCGTGCCACAGGCTACCGAGGAAACAGGAAAATCCAGTATTAGTACAGCTACTGGCAAATCCAACTAAGCAAAGCTCAGGTATGAAGTAAGGTTTGTCCAGATAGTCCAGGTAATTACACAGGCAGTAAAATCCCCTATGTTGAAGTGACATTGCTTAAACACTGCATACCATGTCCACCAACATCACAGAACAAGTTCTATTACATTACAGTTCTTTGTTACAATAAAAACTGCTCGGCCTTCTGTTGTGGTCAGACATGCTCTGTAATTTTCATCTTGTAATATGCTTTTTTGAAGACAATCAGAAGGCAGGAGCATCTCTCCTATGAAGACTGGGCTGAGAGAACAGGGGTTGTTCAGCCTGGAGAAGAGAAGGCTCCAGGGAGACCTCACTATGACCTTTCAGTACCCAAGGGGGCCTTCAAGAAAGCTTAGAGAGGGACTTTGTACAATGGCATGTAGTGATAGGACAAGGGGGAATAGCTTTCAGCTGAAGGAAGGTCAATTTAGATAATTGAAAATGGTAAAACACTGGAACAGGTTTTCAGCAGAGGTGGTGGATTTCTGCTTTCATCAGTTAAATGTATTGCTTGTCAGTAAAATAAACAAGACAATAATAATTGTCTAAATGATACTCTGTTTTGAGTTCCCAGGAGTCTCGTAAGAAAGAGGTAATGCTAAGTTTATTGCAAATTTATCTCAAAGCCATTTTCTTTGGATAAACCATTCATTTGTTAAATTATGATTGGAAGACCTACCCCTGTTTTATTTGCAAATTGAGTTTGATTTTATGTTGTCCCTGAACAACTCCACATTAGCCAGGCTGAATGATCTTGCATAAGCATTCAACATTAAACAGCCAGGCTTCAGCACATGAACTTCAGAGAAACTTGTCTTTAGATCTTCTCTTATTGTTCTTCTATCAAGTAATCTGAAACATCAGGGATGTTTTTTTAATGAACTATCTCCTGACACTCTCTTACAAAACCCAATGACAGTATTGTTTGAAAATGTTTTCTCACACCTAAGATGTCAGACCAAAACAAAATACAGTAGATAGGAATTAGCTTTGTACTTTTCAAATATTCGCATGGGTTTTCAAAGCTTTAAAGAAAAAAATATCACCAGTGTGAAGAGAAGTCTTTGACAGCCCCACAGAAAATACTTCTAGTGCATATATGCATGCTTGATGAGTTCTTTCTCACGTTCCAGCTAAAAGTTTAGTCGTTATTATGACTGCCAAAAACCTCAATGTGTACAGAACATGTTTTATCTATAACCTCATCTTTAAACCTCATTTCCTAAGTGCCTTATCAGTATACCAGGATCCTTCACCACAAAAAGTTTGATTTGTTGTATCAAATAGCTAACAGAAGTGATGGCAATTACTGTGTGCAAATAACTGGCTGAGTAAGCAAAAAAAGGCTATTTCTGGGCAACTAGAATTTTCTTATAAGACTTCAGTCCAAATTCTTTCCCCAGACAGACATGGAAGTGCTTTTACTCAGTGACAGTATTATGGCAGTGAGAAGGCCATAATTTGGTCAAATAATGTGCCCCTGCTAGGAATGCTCCATAGTTTTGGTCCTGACCACAGTGATCCAGCAATGTGTTAATTCAACCCTAGCCAAGCTCTCGTGGCAGCAGTGGAGCATGGAAAGAGTCAACTCAAATAGCTGGCTTGATGCATGCTCCTTCACCATTAAAGTGATGTGAACAAGGTTTGAAAAAAGATCAATTTGGTTTTAGCACTAAATAAAGGGCCTGGAGAGTGTTTAATCCCTTACATAGTACAGCAAGTTGCCAGTTCTTACTATCCCTTGAAATCCATCTATTATTCTTGAGCGAGATGGCCTAGAATTTGTAACAATAATTTTCCTCTTATTTTTTTCCTTCCAAGTTAAGAGATAGAATTAATTTTAAAATCTCTTATTTACATATCATTTGAAACAAAGGCCTTTGCCTGGGTAAAAGGTTCATTGACTTCAGCCAGGGTTTTGCATCAAGATGCATTTTTTCATCAAGGACTTATAAAGAAAAGGTATATAATACACAATAACAGTGTTCATATTACAAAATGTTTTTTACATGAAACTGAAATCCCGCCATTGTTTCAGCATTTCACCATCACTAAACTTCCCAGTGAGAGATGAAGTGGCTTGAGAAAGACTAACAGGACTCAAATTTCATTAAGAATCACCAGAATTAAATATTTTGAGGATGCAAACACTAATTCTTTTTTCTGTTACTTTATCAGGTTGACAATTGCTTTAGGCAGAAGTCCTCCAACTTTCCTGGAAAGTAGAAAATACCTGATGAATGCAGTCTTACAAAAGCCTGTGAGCCTGAAGTTCTGAAGTGCAAGAGGGGTCCACAACTACCAACACAACAGTAAGTTCCTCTATGCATTGTACTTGCTCAGCACCACCTCCACGGAGATAGGAGCAATTTTTACCTTTCAGTTTTTAATTTCTCACTTTTACTTAAGCCAACAGAGATGGCAAATACAGGTACTACTCAAGTACACACTGCCTCCTTATAAGTTTCCTACCTTTGTTTCATCTGATCAATTTAGTAGTACACAGATAAACATTGTATTCATATTGTCAGTTTTCTTAAAATCTTAATTTCATTAATTTCTCAATTTATTACCACTTTCATCAAGCAATGTCTTCATTAGTTTTAAGTATCTTTGCTATGCCAAAACCAGGATTTTGGCATAGCAAAAATCTTTTAATGCCACAGTTTTAATGCCAGTTTTTGAACAAGCCTGCCTTTGGATAATTTGAAATGATCAATAAATAATGTGTTATCATTGTGTTTGATTGTACTATTCTGTTTCTCAGGCCCAGCACCCTATAAGGAGGCTAAACACACATCAGTCTTACACACAAATATGCCTTTACAGACCAACATGAGACATAATGCCCGTGCCAAGAAAGAAATCAGATTAATTTACAATACAGAAAAGATTATCCCAAAGTCAGTATGAGGTTTTTTCCACACTCAATTTTTAGCAAGAAGACAAAGCAATTAGTGACCAGGAAAGCAGTATTCTAAGTACACGATGTCAGCTTGACAAAAGGGAAAAAAGAGAAGGAAGCATCCATTCTATTTTCTAGGCTGAAGATAGAGACAAGGAAGTGAAAGGGTCTTTTGCAGTTTGCAGAGCACATCTGTTTATCTTACTTGTGTCAGCAGATTTTCTCTCTCTTCTACTTGATCATCTCCATAGAAATTGACCCCACCTATTACGGAGATGGGTCTTCTTTTTCTCCCTCTGTGGTAGCCTACAGTATTGCTCTGGATCAGTCCTGGCTGATGCTCTCCATCTGTGCAGTCTGTCTTGTGAGACTCCACTGCAACTGCATCTTCTGGTATAGAGAGGCTTCGGATGCACATTTGGCCATAGTCTGAGAGAGGTCTGGGCCGGGATCTTCTTCCAGACCCCCATTTCCTGGGTGTGACCTTTTGTGAGTCTGCCTTTTCTTCATCCTGGGATGTGGACCTCTTCCAGTGGTCATCAGAAACAACCTTTTTAAATGTGAACAAGTCAAATAAGCCACAGAATTTTCTGATAGTTAATCATTTATGAGTTTGTCATACGGCAGATCAACTGAACATGTCTAAAACAGAAGAAGTTACCATAAATAAAACAAATGCAATCGACAATTCGGGAAGAGACAACTTTGCAAAGCAGAGACATTATGCTTGTGATGAGTAAGGTAAACACCCAACAATCAGCACCTCTTTGGCAAACAAGACTAATAACACTAAAAAATGCAGCCATTACTTCAGCAGTACAGATAGGTCCTATCTCAAACACTGAACTTGTGGAATAGTATCTTGGAAAGATCACTGTGTGCTCACAGGACCTGTTCCTATGCACAAGTTGGATAATACAGGTAACAGCAGTAAAAATCACTCAATTGTGGTTTTGGACGTTTTACCAAGGCTTGTAGCAACAGGATAAAGGAGCAACAATTTTAAATTGAAAGAAGGTGGGTTTAGATTACATATTATGAAGACATTCTTGACCATGAGGGTGGTGAAGCACAAGAACAGGTTGCCCAGGGAAGATGTGGATGCTTCAACCCTGGTATTGTTCAAGGCCAGGTTGGATGGGGCTCTGGGCAACCTGGTCTAGTGAAAGGTGTCCCTGTCCATGGCTGATGGACTGGAACTGGATGATCTTGGTCCCTTTCAAGCCAACCCATTCTAGGATATTCTCTGTTTCACCTCTGCTCAGTGATGAAAGTGAACAGCAAGGCTGCAGTTCGACCGCTTGCAGATCCACGTAACTGTAAGCTGATAGCAGACTGGGCAGTCACACTCCCTCCTACCACTCACTCCCACAACCCCACTTGGTCAGATCTAGAGATTCTGCAGCCAGGAGTGAATTAGGTGAGCAAGCTCGTCCAGTTTGGAAAGGAGAAGCTCACTTCTCATATGCTCTGAGAGGTTAAAGTCATACAGATTGTATTGGAGATATATTATTGCACAAACACAGGAAAAAATGATGGCTTTAGATAGGAAGCTTGGAAAATGAGCATGTTGTTCCTATTTAACAGCACACCTGGCTCACAGAGGTTAATGCCTTCAAGTGTCACAACTGCAGTGGTATTACAAGTTTGGAAATGAAATAACCTCAGCTGAAATACTTGGTAGAGGGAACATTTTTTAAGCATTTTAATGCATTTGAAGCAATACTGTTGTATTTTTTCTACCAAAATCGTTGCAATTTTTCAGAAAAAAATCTAGACACAAAATTTATGTTCACTTTTCCCTCTAATTTCTCCTTTCTTGGTATTTCTTGGCTTTTCCCAGCTCCTTTATAAAAACAGAAATGAAAGAGAGAAAGCTAGTAAGTTTTTCAAAAAAGAAAAGCATCATTTTGTCTCTCTCTAACTATATTTTCTTTATCTGTTCCAGATCAGGTGAAGGCATTCCAGATATTGCATAACCAAAGCAAATATACAGCCCAGAAGCAGCCTTTTGCAATGATGTCTGTGACAGAGGATTTATCTGCTGTCACCTTCTTGTCCACCTACCATTTTCAGCTAGGCCACTACAAATCCAACGAGTCTTTTTTAAGCCACATGATACAATGGGCAGATATTGCTTTTTGTTTGAAAGACAGCTTAAGATTAATTCCATGGTATGAAAGCACTTCAGACAATAAGCGGAGTTACTAAACAGTCAATATTTTAACATGATTACTGCTATTTTGAAAAAAAAAAAATCAACATCACACATTGTTCTACATTCAATTATTTCACTCAAAGCATGAAATTTATTCTAAATAGAGTACTTAAAAAATTTGGTTTCTATGGCATGAGGCCTGTCACTCAAGCAAGAACTTCAGGTTCTCTACAGATCTGTGTTCAGGAGCAGTTTTAACAGTGCATTTAACTAAGCAGAGAGTCACTACTCAGCTGGTGCATTAACACAGCTTCAGCAAAGCTGTCCCTTAAGCATAGCCCCTCCAAGTCTGAGCAGCAAAGTCATGGGTTAAATAAAGTTCTTACCTCAGAATCAGACACAGGTAAAGGGTCTCCACATATGCAGTGACTGAGAAAGGAGCTCATGAGAGTCATTTTATGTTTCTGCTTTGCAAATTCTCGTCCATAAGAGCTACGAATATGAGCGCACTCTCTGCATAACCAGTCAGGCAAAGTTCATACCATGATCCTGTACTTTTAGACTGAGGGAAGGACACGTCACACGTCATCTCATAATCTGCTGCTTACACCCTTATCTTGAGCAATAACATTTGCAGAGGACTGCTTTCATTCTACAGGACTCCACCTACAGTAGTGATCCAAATGACAGCCAGGTTAATCTCTGCTGTACAGCAAACAGTGCTGAAGGATGTGTGTTTTTAGTCTTAGATCTATAAACTGCACTGAGTAATACTAAAAGAGAAAACATAATCCTGTCACTACAAAAACCAGGGGAAACTGGACTGATAATCCCACATCCCTCTAAGTGGCCTGCTCAAGCAGGACCTGATCAAGTGACCACTTACTAGCAGGAACAAAAATATCCAGCACACAACTTATTGGCTCCAGTCTGCTCCAGTGACTGCAGTCACTCAAGCCTAAGTGTGATTCTTGACAATAATGAAAAATTCTGAGGGAACAATTGTATTTCACCTGACTGGCTTTATACTGGTGCACCATTGCTGACCTCAAATTACCTTCTCCTAATGAATCTTTTATAAGTGAAAGCAGGTAGATGTTGTACAATTATTACTGGGAACATCTACACATGTGTAGAGATATATATGGCACTTCATACAGGATGAAAATCAAAATCTCATGCACTGGCTCATGCATTTTAAGTGCTGGTCAAAAATTTCAAGGCATTTTGAGATTTCTGAGAAGTTAAGGTCTAAGATTAATCCCCACTGGATTTTCTTACATTCATCTCCGCTAGTCTAGCAACAGCACAGGATCACCAATACTAGCAATCAAGGCTATTAATCTTGCCTTTTAGGCTGTATTCTCAGGTTTCTTCTGAGATTGCAAATGCAAACACCTCTGCTTGTTTGTCCTGATGCAAATAAATTCATTTTATCTGGATAACTAAACTCTTACAACAGCAAATTAGTTAAATCATTGTATTTCAACTGCCTTCCTTATTCCTAACAGCAGTGTATCTACAAATATAACAATTTAAAATTAACATTTATGTCAATCCAGGTTACACTTACATTTGCTATTGTTCCCTCCTAATATGTCATTCTTAGCTGCAGATTCCTGCATTTAAATTTCAATTATGCAATGGAGCTGCCTGAACATTAACCAGATAATAAAGCTGTCATCATAGCCAGGAGAAATCTAGGATGAAATTTTATTGCCCAAACATAAGCAGCCAGGACCATTTCAAATGTCCAAAGGAATCTAAGATATCTCCATGTGCCATGCATCATGCAAGTATGACACAGGACACATGGGAGGCCCAGGCCATCCAGAGTCAGCCCCTGGGGACAAAGGGAAGCCTGTCAGGACATCTCCAGCAGTGCTGGGTCTTTTATGTTCCAGGAATCAAGCTGAGCCCCTAAACAAGAGCATCAGCCAAGCCTACTGAGTGACCAGCCAGGCAACAATACAGACAGGAATCAGGTGTCAAGCTGGATTGCAGGAAGGTTTAGATGGAGCGACAACCATGTTCCCCCCAGTGCTGTGGACGACCCTGCTTGGTCCTCACCTCCTGCTCCAGAAATGTGCAGCTTCACCACGAGGCATTTTCCAGCTGTGTGCAGCTGTCTGATAGCTGCCCATCACTTCACTTCACAGCTATTTTTATTCGGGCTCAACTCTAGGTGCCACGTTCAGGTGTGCTGTTAATGCTTGTGTTCCCCAGGACCCCCTGACCATGCCCAACAGGCTACAGTGGGAGCTCTCCCAGGTAAACAACTACACCACAGAGCCTGTGCCCAGCCGGACCAAATCCCGTGCCAGGGCCCAGACTGATTTCCCAATCCACGAAGAGCAACTTCAAGGACTTGATCATGATCTCACTCAGCTCAACCTGGCACTGGTACAACCCTGCTCCATTTAATGGCACATGACTGCTATTGGCATTCTCTGTCCTCGTTAATAACCAAGGTAAGCAACATCAGCATCAGGTGTTTAATCACTGAAATCTGAGCTTAGTCTTTAGAGCCTGGTTCTCCAACTATTACTCAGGCCACTGTGTACTTTTGATAAATTCAGCACTCAGAACTGATTTCAGGGGAAGTGCTGCTCAAGGAGTACAACATGTGATTTGTACAGCACTGATAAAGTATTGCTTATGTGGATGCAACTTTTATCAGTGATATGGCAAAGAAATTGCCAGTACCTGAAATTGCATGGCAGGACTTTTGCTGGTGCAGTTACACCAACCATAAAGAACCCTGCATCCTTTACACCTGACCCCATTCTCTGCTGCAGAGAAAACCCAAACTAGAAGTCTGACCCAACAGAACCTGCTGCTGGTCAGCTTCCTGCTGTTGGGACACTTTTGAGGGCTGACACCATTACAGCAAAGGAAAAGCCCTAAGTGATTTTTTCTGCCAGTGTGAATGGCATTTTCTGTTTTTAGCCAACAAATTCCCTAATTAAAATCTGCACTTTATGAAGGTCTTGATGACTCTGAACATTGCTGTGGCTCCCTGACCACTAATCTGCATTTCAACCCCTACTGTTAGCTATTTGGATTTTTAAAATTTTATCTTTATGTTCCAAATGCAATAGTGTTCCATAACATACACACACAGACAAGTACAAAGATATAAGAGGACACACCTCTCCTAAAAGGTTTTCCCTATCTGATAATCAGCTGGGAAGTCACATGAATCACATGCAGGTGCCACTTGGATACAGATCCCCAGCCCTCCTCTTCTCCAGGCAAAAGAGCATCCTGACTCTGCTTCTGCTTTTTTTTTTTTTTCCCTTTTTTTTTGGTGGAGTTGTTTTGTTGGGGGTTTTTTTGTTTATTTGTTTGTTTTCCTTAGTTACACAATAAGCTGCAACACTTCTTGTTCTGTTATCTCTGTATGTTTGAGCTGCCTGGCTGAAATGTAATTTTGCTAACTACTGTTGCCTTTTTCTAACCCAGAGAAAACAGATAATCAAAATCTAATAATGTCTTGACAAAAATGCATATTAATTTCCAAATGCAATTTATTAAAAGGTGTGATTAATTAAGCAGATAAGAATCTATCTTGAAACTATCACAATACTTGTGCTAGGTCATGTAGGTATCTTTGTATTTTGACCAAGAACATACATTTCTGCATATATTTAGGGGTCTATCTAAAAAGGTTGAAATTACTTACACTAGCAATGACAGCTCTATATAACACTGGTGATTATTAAACAGTTATTATTTCTGTATAAGGCAGTAACTGCCAAATCTTAGGAACTCGGCAGTAATAGTAGAATTCGTTTTCAGTTTATACAAGCCACCAACATAAGAAGGGCGAAGTGATTGTGACCTAGTAGCTATAAATTGTTTTACCACCTTGACCTAACAGAGTAAAAGTCTCGACATATCTCCACCCAGCTACATGATAAAAGGTAACCACTGCACTTCTTCTTGTTAATAAATAGCAGCTGGGAGAACATTAGTTGAAGTTCATTTATCATCAATACTAAATGAGGTCAAAAGCTTGTTTTATGTTTCATGGATATGATTAATACTTTCTCTTTTTTTTTGCAAATTGTTGCAACAGACACAGAGATTATGAAACTCTGGATAAATAAAGCATCCCAGAGAAAATATATTTATTGCTTTCTTTCTAGATGTTATAAAAAGATTCTGAAGAGTTAAGAGAGCCCAGTGATTCCCTACTGATCCAACAGTGACAATTTCCAACAGTGATATCACAGCAATAGTTACCAAGGAAATGCCTGCTTTTACTCTAGAAGAAAGCACACTTTCAGTAATTGCATCTTCAATCACAAACAAACCAGAATTATTAAACCAGTCCAATCCAAGAAAATTTCCAGCTATTCCTTTCTAATTAAATGCAAATTGCATTATATTCTTTTTCTTTACATCCCTCTGCCACTAACATACTCTCTTTTTAATTAGCCTTTGAGAGCCATACATAAAGGCGTTGAGGTTAATGCATTGGTTATCTGTCCCTAGAATACCAAGGGCAATTCAACCAGAGGTCTGCAAGACAGTAAAATACACTCCATGATACAACTGTGAAAAAAAATCCAAACAAGCAAACCTGCTTAAATTACACCTATATAGACAAGCAAAGCAGAAGCAAAGTAATACAACTATGGCCAACATTTAACCTAAGTTTTGCTCAGAGGATAATCTGCCTTTTCCCCTTCCCCCCACACAAAAAAATAACTGTGTGGAGCCACAGCCCTAAAATTTGCAAAGTCCTGATGCTGAGGAGAACTCCCTAAAGAAATACCACTGCACCAGTATAAGCTTACAGAATAAATGCAGGAAATACTATGCATTTTCATAAAGAAAAATGATATTACAGTGCCCTGTAAGAACACAGCAAAAGCAACTCCCATTATCAACACAAACTGCTGTGGTAAAACACTCATTTTGGAAGCTTTAAAAGTTGGGGAAAAAATTTATATAATTCTCCTCTTGGGATCTGTGAACATCAAAGCAATTGGGGTGTTCTAACTAGCAAATACACCTATAAAACCACATTAAGAGATCAGGCTATATAGGTACAAAGAAAATTTAGCCATCTATTTTCTAAGGCCTTTTAATGCAGGTTTGCTTCATTTAACCTGATCCTTGAAAGCCTGCTTATCACAATCAACGATAAAGCTTTCCCTCTCTGCAATATGCCTCACCAAGATTAGCGAGTTCACCTCGGTAATATCCAGTCTCACAGATAAGGAACAGACACAAAGCAGTTAAGTCATGTGGAAGCATAGGGCAGGACTGGAAATGACAAGCAGATCTCATGATTCTCAAATTTGTTCCTCAGCCTCAAGGACTTCCTTCGTCTTCTCCTCTAATTCATTTCCAAAAACAAATCAGCTAACCTATTTCCAAATGTCAGAGGAGAGGAGTTTGCAGGGAAATGTATTTCCTTTGCAGAAATAATCTTATGGCTCATAGGAAAATGCAAATGTGACAAAACCAGAAAACTGTTTCCTCCAGTTTTCTGGTGACTTGATACTTGGGGATGGCTGGATGATGCTCTTATACTGTCCCTTCTTTCCTTCAGTATCTGAACTGGAACACCAAGCATGTAGTGTATAGAAAAGGGGTATCTGTATTCTCTGCTTCTTTTAGATGTATAGATATTAAAAAAATCCTACGTCAATCCCTAAGTATTTTCTGAACTGACTCAGAACACCTCAGAACAAGTAACAGGCCTAAAAAAAAAAATCCCTTTATTTGGCAAAATGAGAAACTTTTTTCTTTTTTCAGGCTACCTTAGTAATACACACTAGCAAATCTCAAAAGCCAGATGATAACCACAGGCTGGAAGTAGAACTTTATGCTAACAAAGCAAAACATAAAAAGCCATAAGCCTCTGCCTCTCTTCAGAGTCTCTCAAAATGAGGTCCACTGATTCTTCACTCTCTCCACCCTTCCAGAGCAAAGCCTCATGATCCCTGTCCAAGCCCCAGCCCTGCCCTCAGCAAGTCCCAGCAGCAGACACAAACCCCAGCCTGCAAGGGGTGGAGCTGCCTTGGGCATCTCTGCCTCTGCCAATTATTACTTCCTAGAACATGGGGTGGGGGCAAGGCTGCTGTGCTCGCTTCCCCCCAGCACTTGGCTGGTCTCCCAGCCTGCCACAGCATCCTGGCACCACAAGCAACACAGCAGCCTCCAGATGCCAGAAAGGGAAAATGCTCAGGTGGCTCAGGGGAAACTCTGCACCTGGCTCTGCTCACTTTGGATATCTCAACTTATTTCACCTAGCACTGAGATGGATTTTCAGTGCCAACAACTCAACGCTGCACTTGATGTAAGAAACTAAAACACATAGCCAGAGGTGCTGTTCCACTTTCTGGGGTACTATTTATTACTCCTGACCCCATGAGGAGCAACACCTGGGTATTACTGAGGTGCCACTGGACAGCTACAGCAGACTCAAATATGAGACATTCTGGAAAGGCAGAGGTGCACAAATGCAATGAAGGGTGCAGCCTCCCCCAGGCTAACAACAGTAAAGTGCACCTGAGCTCTCCCTGTCACCATCCAAAACATTTCTGCAGGGATGACAGTAACTCCTGTATCATCCTACAGTTTTCGGGAATGGCCAATTTTTATTAAGAACTGCTGAGTTACTTGGTCTAAAATTCAACCCAATCCAGAATTCAGATTACCACCACAACTGCCTTGGTTCTCTTCTTCCTAGTAGCGGATACAGCAACAAATGATTATAGGCTGCACCACAGGACGACAGCTCTGCTGCTGAGAGTTGAAAAGAGTTTTTGCTGCGCTAGGAAGATACTCCTGTCATTTGAGGACTCCCTGCTGCATTATTGCAGCAATGGCTTCTGCAATTCAGGTTTGTAGCCATGCACAGTGCTTTCCAGTCTAGCTCTGGGCAAATGTGTCTGGAAGTCACTCACTGAGTGACTCTGGGGACATTATGTGAATGCCTCCTGACTTGTGAGAGCAGCTCAGAGTCTAGTGCGAATCCTGTGTTGCTTGGTCTAACTGAAACCTCAGTTTTTCTGTAAGATGCTGTTGAGAGCCTGTGATGGGGTTCTGCTGCTCTCTCCACAGACCCTGTAGTCAGCAAGACCAGAGTGCCACTGGAGTGGTGAGGCCTCATTCCAAATTAGAAGCCCCTTAGGAATAAACTCAGTTTAAGAAATTCCCCCCACTACTTCACTTAATTCTCCTTCACAGTTTATCTTACAGCTATACACATTCGGGTGATTAAGCTACACTCTAAATTGCACATGGATGAACCAGAGGTGAATAAATCCAAAAGGAAGAGCTCAGAGAGCTGAATGCAGCTAGCTCCCAGCAGGTGTGCTCATGCCCAGCCCCATAGCACTCAGGAACTTGAGACAGGTACTACAGGTGATCATCCTCAGATCCTGGCTACTGCTTGCTCCTTGCAGGCATTGAACATCTTTTTGATTGAACAGCTATCACCCTTTGGTCCTTCACTATAAGGTTACTTTTTGAAGCTAGAAATAGTGAGGACGAACAAGTGAGGACAGATCCGCGTCCTCCGTATCCCACCCATAAAGCTCTTCTTCCTCTTCATCTCTATAAGATGTCCTTCAAGTTAAGCTCTGTGTGCTCAATATTCAAAGCCTAGAGACCTGTCCAGGACAAACCAGCTCAACTCTGCCAACAGCAGAGCACTGGGAACTTTATGATGTGGACTAGTTGGGACCAGCGACATTTGTATGGCATGAATAGAAATGAGCTGACAGACAGGTCTTAGAACATTTAAAATATTGTCTGCAAATAAACTGTGACTCAACCATAATTAAAGCAGAGTTACCTCTTCACTGTAATTTATCATTCACTTATGGTCATGCAGATAAGGTACTCAAGTAATAAAAGGTCTGGTGTACTGTGAAGCCAGATGCCAGCAAGGCAACCTAAATACCAGACACTCTAAGAGTTTGTGAAAGACTAAGTGAAATGTCAAATAAATTGATTTTTACTTTTTTGTAACAAATTCATAACAGTATTTTGTTCAGGCAGCCTCAGTGGCTGACACGTGCCAGTCTGAAGCAGACTAAGTTTTCATTATCCCAGCTCTCTCTTCATGAAAGCAAAGACTATGTGAAACACTCCAAACAAGTACAAGCTTGTACTTAATCATCTCTTCATGCTATTTAAAATGAACATATTGAATATAAATGACAATAGCATGAAGCAGACAGTGGCAAAGCATGGGATGTCACAAGTGAGCTTTGGTGACTCACACCTCTGTAGCTTCAGAAGTGCTGAGGCAGGGATCCAGGCTGCACTTCATTAGCTCTTCCCTAGGAAGCAACCCCTATCAGGACCAAAAACCAAGAAATCTCCCCTGCTCCAGTCCAAATCTTACATTTTAGTGAAATCAACAAAGCAACAGAAGTGACAGGATCTCGAGACTCAATCGCATAAGGAAAAAAACTCAAAAAAACCCCCAAAACATCAATTCTGATGAACAAATAGATGTCCTTGCAAGAATACTGCAAAATCAGCTTTACATGGGTAGGGAAACACCTGGAAGGTAGAAATTTTTACTTTCAATATCTGGGAATATATAGGAATGGTCCAAATCCCACAGATTTCATTTACTGACTAATCTACTAGATGAGTGAGTAAGGGAATAAACTACACTTGCTTCCAGCTACAGCAGCCAGTCCTGAAAAGAGAACCTACTTGAGCCTGACTGGTTAGGACCTTCTAAGCTTTGTACTGAAACATGTCTTCAAGCTTTAGTGGCTGCACTGGAATATATTCTGGCTTATACATGAAATCTGTACAGAAAGGCAGATTCATGAAACATGGAAACAGTGCAGAGTTGTCCATCAACACAGTATATTAAAACTCAACAGTATATTAAAGGTTCAGAAAAATTTTGAAAATGTGCGATGTCCATGGCTCCACACTACATCTCAAATGATTGTTGAGAGTGAGCTAAGCACTCAGCCATCACAGAGCAACTTGTTGGGCAGGTACATTTCAGTAACGTGGAGGTGTAAGGTAAAAATTAATTGTAGTCAAAAGTTCAAACCCCAGTGACCTCATTATGTGATCGTGTGGCATTCATAAAAGTTCCTACAGGCTGAATAAACTCCAATTAAAATATAACCTAGCATAAGTATCTTTGGTGCCAAGCTAGCTCCATGCTAAGGGAAGCATGCTGTAAAGCAGGAAATTAAATCCTCCAAAGAAACAGAAGGAAGAAACCATACCATTCTACCTGTTCTGCAGTCACTCTGAGTGCCACAGCTTTAGGGCTTTGTATGAGATGAGAAGCAGGCATGGATAAAAGAAACAACAGACTTTATATCCCTTGTACAGCAAGACACAAGCAGACTCTGTCCTGCACAGCTGCTTCCAATCCACAACTACCACCTCCAAAAAGTTTGGTTTTTTCCATCGGAAGAGAGTTCTGTCTGGATGCAGCTGCGCCATGTGAGCGGCCACAGCTGTTTTTATGAAGCACAGGGGCTCCAGGCAGTGCTCACAGCAGAGTGAGGGCTTACAGCCAAAGGGCCTGTTCCCCGGCCACTGCTCCCTTCATCTTTTGCTGGGATCCATCCCATATTGTCTGCCTGCCCACAACACAAACCCAGAGCTGCCACCCGTGCACACTCTGTATTTTAGACAACTGAAGCAAGCACTAAAAGACACTCACAACTACCCTAAAATATGTTATAATATAAAGAGAAAGCTTAAATTGCATGTTAGATAATAACAGAACGTGGTGTTAAAACTAAAAACTGCAGTAACTTTTATCCACCCAATGTACACATACTCATGTAAAAACTGTACTGGTTTGTTGGGAGCCATGGGGAAGGGCCAGATTAATTTCTTCTGGGCCATGATGGCAGCTCACCACTAGATGGTAGATGAGTAGCACTAATTCCATCTCCCATTTTATTCCTGAGAAATACAACTGGCATCCGTCTACACTAGGGCTCTCGCCTCTTCTGGCAGTGTGAAAGCTCCTCCTTGCATGTAAGTGAGAGTTTTGGAAAATATGGATGGTTGGAGCAGTTCTAGGGCTCCAGAAGAGGAATAACCTCTGAGTCCAGACATTTATACACACTGAGTTAATTTTTTCAATCTTACCACTGCTGCAAACTCAACAGTAAACAAAATTGCTTTTCTCCAGCAGAAGGACAATACTGATAAGCTCTGTAACCATTTACAGCTAGTTTGCAAAAACTGTGCCAAGCTTTTAAAAGTAGGACAGCTTCACAGACATTTAAAAACTTCACAGCATGAAAGGCTGAAGCTTGTGCAGCTGCAGCATTGCCTTGCCTATCTCATACCTAAGGTCTAAGATACTTTAGTCATACCGAGGTGGCTTAAAAGATATGCCAGCTTTACTTTGTGAATGACTTACATATTTGTACAGATCCAGATGGATTTTTGCCTCAGTGAGCTGGGGCTGAGCTAAACCTCACTGTTTCAACAAGGTGCAAGGTATGTCTAACAGCTCTGCACCACGGCTGCCAAATCATTGCAACTTCTCTGATGCCAAGTCACACCATATTTTAGATGGGGGCACAGTGTTATCACGTGTATTTACCTCAGAGGTGCTGCAATATATCCATTCACACTGAGAGTATGAAATCACTCATTAGGTGCAGTGAAAACAACAGTGTCTTCACCAAAACAACAGTAGCAACACACTCAGCCCAGCATCTAAAGTACTGCTGTCGGCAGTTGGCAAGCAAAATAAGCAGTTTACCTTCAGTATGGTCATCACTGCACAGGGAAAACATCGGATACAACTGAATGCCTAAACCTCTGTACTGTGTCTTTCACGCCACACTGCTCTACAAATATTACCATGTTCTGCAAGGTTTCCACAGGCCAAGTGTTTTACAGTAAGTCAACACTACTTCAGAATTCATGGACTCTTTAAAAAAGACCTTTCAGTTGTGAAGGAAACACAGCCAGACCCTGCTCAGGCTGGTAAAATCTGACAAGGCCACATGACAGGGTGGTGTATCTGCAGGGTGCAATGAGCTGCCCTTGAAAAGGTACACAAGTAGCTTTGCTGCCAAAACTTCCTTTGATATTAATGTGCAAAGAAAAAATAATTGTACATTAGCATCCAAAGAGAATATTTAAAGGAAATAATTGCTGTCAGCATATTTTAGCAATAACAAGCTGCAGCAGCCATTACTTTGCATTGTTTGCATTGTTTTGCATTAATAAACACAAAACCCAATAGGAAACATACATCGCTTCTGAAGGATTTTGCTTTCTTTCTTACCTCTTCCTTTTTCTCTTCAGTACTAGAGGCTAAATTGAGGCTCAGCTGAGAGTGGCTGCTAATGCCACTGTCTTCATTTCCATCATCATAGTAGACAGTTTGCACTGAGTCCTGGAAGCAAACAGGATTCCTGCCCAGCTTCAGCCCTGGTACCTCAACTCTCTCCTCGCTCTCTGATGAGCTCAGTGACAACGTGCTGTGATGGTTTGGACACTGGAAATTCATACTGCACTTGACCTTCCCTGCAGTTGGACTTTGAGGCTTTGGAGTAGTTGGCCTGACTGGAATGTGAAGGTTTTCAGCTTCATCTGTACACTGCTGGGTAGCTTTTGGTTCATCTGAGTCCGAATAAAAGACTTCATTGGAAAATGGACTAATGTCGTTCAGAGTAGGTGAAAAGCTATCAGAGTCTGGGATGCCTGATGACGTCCTGAGGCTTTTATCTTCAGTGACAGCTACATTCATTTCAGCCTCTTTATCCTGAGCAATCACAGGGCTTTGCAAGCAAGGTGTTCCCGGCAAGGAAGAGTCTGGACTGGACACTGAGGAGGTGCATCTCTTCCTGTCATGATCTGTGCTGCTGGAAACCCTGCGGGAGTAGTCATCGTGCAGCCTGCTGTTTGACCTTGTTCTCGGGGACAGCTCACTGGGAGAAGGAGCCATGCTCTTGGGGCCATCCTTCTTCCTTGCAACATCTGTAACATTACTGACAAGTTTCAAAACTCGGTCAAAATCCTTTGCTCTGATAGGGCTCTTCCACCGCTTGGATCTCCTCTCAGGGTTCCCACCACTTTTGTCAGAGTCAGCAGAAGGAACACTCACAGTCCTTGCTGGCATCTGCTTTTCATTTGCAACCTTCAGATCAGCAAGGTTTGAGGTGGACTTCCGTTTGAACGAGCTTTTCTTCAGAAAGTTCAAATTATCTGAACTTCTGCTTCTCCAATAGATGATCCTGTTGTTTTCAGAGTCTTTCACCAAAATTTCACAGATCTTTGGCTCTGGGATGACAGGTGATGTTGGCCTAACGCAGTTGTGGCAACTCTGAACTTTATCTGTGTCCAGCAAGTTTATGCGGCCAGCACCGTAAGCCCGCCTGATGCTGCGTGAGCGATGAGTGTTTCTCAGGAAGGACTCGTCACTCTCCTCCACATCAGAGCAGTCAGAAGCTAAACCATCCACTCCATTCTGGAAATCATGGAGAGGCCCCGAATAGGAATACCTGTTAGTCTGAACTCGCACCACTGCTCCATTTGAACCATGTTTGCCTATGCTGTTCTCATTTAAGATGTCTGAGCATTCCCTTGTTTGAATTCCTTGTTGAACTGAAGCTTTCAACTTCTTGAAAGATCCCATCTTTCTGATAGAAGAAAAGGCATTCCACGTGGATGAGTTGCCCATCACAACCAGAGAACGAGGCCTGTCAGAGCTGGAATTAGCCCGTTTCCTAGGGGTGGTGAAAAAACGCATGATTTTGGAAGGGCTGAGCTTATCCTCTTGAAATTCCTCCTCGAGACTGTTGCTGGTGTTGTGTCCCCCATTACGACTGGCACAGGTAGTCTGGTTTGGGGGCTCTTTATTATCCATAACTATACAAGTAACGGTGGTGCCATTTCCACAGCCATTTGGAAATGTTGTCATGTTCTCGATGCTGTAGGCATGGAGGCAGAGGCTGGGGTAGCTCAAAGCAACACTGCTGTCTCCACCAGCTGACCCTGCTGCCTCCCCTTCATCAGCTGCACCTTGGTTTGCCTTGCCTTCACATCGACTGGGTGAGCTGAGCTCCTCAGGCGGCGCTGCCTGCATCAGGGAAACAAAAGACATCATCAAGAAATTTTCTTACCAAGTCCCCAACTAAAAGAAGTTTCAGCTACATTGTAGGAAACAAAGACACACACAAAATGAAGGAGTTCTTCTATGGTGAATAAAGGTTTGTTGCAAGGGTGCAGAGAAGGCATTTGTAACTCCCTCAAAGTTTAATTGCATTCGTTAGCAATTTAAGAGACCAGAATAATTTCAATATGTACTTGTTTCTCTAATGCTAATCAGCTAATAAATTAGTATGACTAGCACACCTACCTTACAATGGTAAATACAATCCTCACACACACTTAAGAGAAAGAAATTCCCAGAAACAGCGATACAGCCTTCATTCTCAACACTGAGCCCCAAGACATATATGAGGTTTTCAGCTAAAACACGTTCATCAAGTGACACCTAATTCTCAAACAGGAGGCAAGGAAAAGGAAAACAGGCATAATTTTTCCTAGATTTGTTTCTGTTGGAAGGCTGTGTGACACTTTACTGACTTGTCTGTCCCCTGGCACTTAAAATCCTGAAAAATTACATCAAGTGCACAGCAAAGTCTTTTCCCCTACAAAAGAAAACAAGAACTAAATGCAGTACACCCAGAAGCCATCCTATGCTGCGGTGACAGCAAGATGAAAACTTGAATCTGAAAGTGACCGCAGTGTTTGGGACATGGTGTAAGGGCTCTCCTCCCCAGCTGAGCCTGAGATCCAGCAGACCGGATCACACTCCAGTGCCTGGTGGGAAAACTGTGGGAGGACCACCGACCACGAGTCTCCTGACCCTGCCAGGGGTCTTCGCCAGGCAGGCAGGCGTTCTCCCCACCATGATAAACAACGCCCTGAAAACCACTGGGGTTCAGCAAGGGGCAGTGGGATCTAGCAGTGGAAAACTTGCCACTGTCGGGCTGGGTCATGGGGGCGGCAGGGGGATTTTCCCCTCATCTCGAAACAAGGAGAGAACGCGTACAGCTGTACTTTGGGGAAGGCGGCAGCCCCGGACCCTTCTTTGTCTCCTCCCCATCGCTAAGGCCGGGGGCTCGGAGGGCAGCGGGACCCAGCGGGGTCTGGGCGAGGCGGAGGCGCAGCAGCAGGATGTGCAGGAGCCCGCCGGCGGTTCCGTGGCGGGGACACCGCCGGGACCCGCACATCCAGTCCCACCTCCACATGAAACGCGGCAGCTCCGGAGCCCGTGCCCGCTGGCTTTCAGGCTGCTCCCTCCTGAGAGCGCACTTTGAAAGTTTTGCGAGCCTCTGCTCCTCCGCGGATAAAAGGATTTGCCTGCGCTTTAGCGAGACGCCCGGAACATCCCCCGCCGCAGTTTTTAATCCTCGCTATTGAGGGGGTCGCGGCGGAGCCTGGGGGCCGGCAGGGCAGAGCCGGGCCGGACAAAAGCCCCCCGGGCACCCAACCCTCGGCCGGTCCTTGCGCCCTGGCACCTTTCCATGCGGAAAGAAAACATCGAACGCTAAAGGAGCACAAGACACTGCTCTCGGCAGGGAAGTTCCCACAGAAGGAGGCGCTGGGAGAAAGTGCACCTGAGCGCGCAGAGGGGGCGCGGGGGGAGCAGGCGGGAGAACGAACACAGCGAGATGAGATTAAAACCCCGGCTCGCAGCGCGGAGCCCGCAGCAGCTTCCCCCGGAGGCGGCCCCGGAGCAGCGCCCTTACCTGGGGAGAGCCGGGGCTGCCCGCCGCCAGCACCGCGCGTCCCGGCCGCTGCCCGCTCCCGCATCGCTATGGCAGCGGCGCCCGGCGGGGCGGGGCGGGCTGGGGCCGCACCCCCGGCTGCTCCCGCCGCCCGCCCCACGGGCTGCCACGGGCTCCCACGGGCTGCCCCGGGCTCCGGCGCTGCCCCTGGCTGGAAGGAGCCTGCCTTCCTCCCCTCCGCCGGAGGAACAGAGGGCTGCGCAGGGATGGTCACGTTTGGGACCTTAAAAATTTCCTCGATGGGGCCCCGCCCCGCCTCTCCCTCCGTAGGTCCGTCTGCCCTGCTCACGAGTGCAGTTTGAACGGCCCATTGACCAAACTCACGCTTAGTTCCCAGGCTGCCTTTCTATCCAAAACCTGGACAACTCTTTGGCTTGCTGCTTTTCCTCAGACCTAACAACAGGAACAACAGAGTTCATTTACTACAAAGAAAATTTTGTGAGACAGTGTCTCAAAGCCCTGTGTCTTGACTCCTGGCAAAGACCTGTACGAACTGATAGCCCTTGCTCAGAAAATTTATTGTCAAAAAAATATTTCTACACTTAGACTGGAACTGTAGATAAAATTTCAACGGTTTTATTGTAGCTCAGGTAAGATACAAAAAGCAATTTGGGCGAGACAGACTGCATGGCAGAGCAGATGCCCTAAAGAGCTAGTGGAGGCCATCAGCCCCACTGCCTCTCCTCCGAGACTGGTGTGACTGCACATGCAGTGTAATTACTTCTCTGGAGAGCAGCACAGGCACACTCTCAAAGGCAAGGTGTAGTTAGGGGATGAGGCAAACAAATGGGCTTAAGGGATGCAGGTCAAATGAGGTAGCAAATAGCCGGGAGTGACCACAGAACTCTCCAGTAGTCAGCAGCAGGCACAGCCTGCCACCAGCCTTGCTCTTCCAGCCACAGCTTTTTGGTACACTCCATGGAAGGAATAAGTTTGGAATAAATGAGGGGCAAAGCATGGTTGCTTTACATGGCCATGGGAAGCAAAGCAGAGATAAATGCAGATTAAGACTGGAAATGCTGACACGATGTGGAGAGGGTCCATATGGACCATGGTGATCTGTGTTAGCTTGGGACTGACTGGGGGAGTCCTCGTGTCCGTAGTATCTGCTTCAGATCTTGGGGAAAGGGCGTTTCTGAAAGGGAACTCGGTGAAGATGATTAAACGGCCAAGAGAAGGACCTTAGTGGCAACATTATGAGGAAAATTTCATTTATGTGAGACAAGAAGTGTGTTGGAAGTTAAAAGCCACTTTCAACATCTTATAAACTTATTACACAGCCTCTCTGGTATCTATAAGGGTTTGTGCTGGTCACTTAAAAACTTCTAACAGCATTATTCAACCCTGAGTTTCAATGGATTTGCGTTCCTATGTTCTTTTAAGTTCCTGTCCAGAGATACCCCAGGTATATGCATCACACTCCTTTTGAGTATACTTTTTAATCCACAACCTCTGCCTGCTCAGAGAAGGGAACCTTGAGTTCCTCAGGTCTCCTCTATCCACCAGCTAGACAAAAAGACAAAGCAGAGAAAACTGTTGAGCTAATTGAGCCACTAATTTGGGTTTGTCAAGTTTCTAAAAGTAAATAATTTTAATCTCCCAGACTTGTTCATCATAGCTTTTCTGCTGGTTGTGTGGTAAAACCCTCTTCTAAATCTTGCATGTTCACTGATCCAGTTAGCCCTTCCACATGTGTGTGCTATTCAGAGAAGCTTGGATGCAGTACACTGAGGAGTGTGTCTGAGAACAGGGCTGACTTCCTGTACTGGAAACCAATAATTAACAAAATCTTTTCTTAATCCGAATCTTTTTTTTTTTTTTTTTTTTTTTTTTTTTTTTTTTTCTTTGGAAGGCCGATAAATGTATATGGTATTCGGGTGCCATCACACCAAGGTCTAGTAAAATGATACAAAACAGAATTTATCAACAGAACTGCCATGAGAAAAAAGACAAACTCCTTCTCCAGCTATAAACTTAAACCTCTTTTAGTTTCATACAAGCCATAGTGTTTCCTCAAAGTTACAACCCAAAGTTTCAGATCAGTCCTTCCTATATTAAGGTTTTTCTACAATCCCAAAAAAGCAAAATTTGGGAGTACTATTACCATTTCCATTGAGAATTGTTGCTAGTGCAAACAAATTCATAGCACTTGCATGGGTATTTCTGGAAGACTAAGCTATATACTCTGTTATTTACAGGCTAATGTTTTGGCTCCAGATGAACAACAAAAGCTGCAGTGAACAGAGGGGCAGTGCCAGCAGTACATGTTATGGTTGACCAAGTACAGCAATTTATGAAGAAAGGAACTTCCAGAATAAATTCCAGATTGGTATATGCGTGAGATTTCTAATAGTGATTTGACATCACACTCAGCACAACAAAAATGAAATGCTTGTTTTAGAAGCTCTAAGTCTGTTCTTTAAAAGAGGTTTAATGCACATGTGACAAGGAGTGAGAGAAGGATTATTCCAAGTGTAATACAGGTGGGAAAGGATTACAAAAAATGTGACATGGGAGAATGAATATAGAGTTTTAAAGATGAAGGAACAACCTTCCCCTGGCTTTTAATTGGTAGTGATACATCTCTTAGATTTTTCAGAATAGCAGAGGGCACATTTATATAATGAAGTCACACACATAAATCTGAAAAGTCTAAGTAAGAATGATTCTATTGACTTAGTTTAGAAATCCTCTCTTCCACTCCTGCAACAGTTATTTCTTTCATGTTTCTTTTATAAATACTTTCTAAGAGTTTACTTCAAAGTAGTGATGTTTTTAAAAAAAGGATTCTTGAAAGAGAGGACAAACAAAAAAAAAGGCAAAAGGAATAATTTCAGCAAAACATAAAAGCACTTATCCTACTTCCACAGCTACTGGGCAAGATGGCAAAGGAAGAAACTCTCTAAGACATACTCTCAATAAATAAATGACCAAATTTAATTATTAAGATGCAAGATTTCTGAAAAAAGGAGATCCCTTTTCTGTAAATCACAGTGTCTTTTCCAGGCTGCAGTACATAGCTAAGGCTCCAGTTGTGCAATCTGCACCTTCCTTTCAGATCTCAGGCAAAGTCTCTTCTGCAAGCAATTAACCTCTAAGGAATCTTTACATACTGAGAGATCCCACAGGGGGAATTAAGTTGAGTCATATATCTACTGAAGTTAAAGGCAACTCCTCCACCAACTTCACTGGGAGTAGGATCAGGACTTCAATTTTTTTAGTGTAGAAATGAGAGAGGAGTTGTATGTTTGTGTATGCAAGCTCAAACTAACATAGGCAGCTAATTATTTTCATCTGGGTTTTTTAATATAAACTAAGTGAAATTAGTGCAGGATTTTTCCATTTTTGTATATCTGCGAGCAAATTATCAATAATAAATTGAAACGGATTTTTCAAGACCTTTGTTGTCTTGGCACTGATAAAGTCCAAGATGGCAAAATGAATCACATTGCTAAGAAAACACTGAAAGGAGAGCCTGAGTTAAATTGCTGCACTAACTTCCTGATTGGACCAGTGAAAGTCCCCACTGCCCACGTGCAGGAGGCTGGTGTGCAGCTTCCTAGAGGCCCTTCCACCTGCATTTACTTTGCTGCTGATAAAAGCAATTACTGACCCAAGTGAGAGAAGTTTATCACAGTTTGGTATAAATCACAATACACAACAAAATATTTTCCCCTCTAATCTTCTTTTAAAATGTGCTTTGCCAAGGCTGAGCTTGCTCAGCTCTCTTAAACACAGGGACCTAATTTAGGGAGAACACAATAGCCCAGTGGAGTGACGCCATCAATGAAAAATGACCTTTGTGTACCAGGTTACCATTATCCCATCTCCAAGTTGCTCTTACTCACCCACCTACACCACTGCAGCTGCATGCAACTTAATGGTGGCTTCAGTCTTTCAGGCTGCCAGAATGCTATTTATAACCCCACAGGCTCTGACTGCCATGCTATTCTTCTTCCCCATCCTCAAGAGGCGTTATTCAGACAGCATGACATGGAGAGATGGCTGGTACTACAGAAGAGCAGTTTCCAATAAACAGATCATTGTATTTTAACATAAAGAAGACTTCCTGTTACCAATTAAGAAGGCTGAATTCCACCTTTATTTTGTGTCTCGCAGAGTATAAGAAGTAGGAAAAGAAAGGACTGTGGAGATGAAAAGTTGACAGAAATAGGAAGGAAAAGAGATTAGTCAAGGATTTCTTTCTATTCTTTTTTTCCCCCTGCACTATGTATTTTTTGATTTTCTTCTTATCTTGAAAAATGTTAGACTTTTCTGTTACGTGAATGTACATTAAAGTAATATGGACCAGTTGGGAAGAAAGGGCAAGATTTCAGAGTTGCAGTTGTCCCACTCTGCAGCCTTTTGCTTTCTCTTCCTGCTCTGCTCTAGCTGCCGTCTTTTCCTATGTCACACTCACTGCAGAGTCTGATGGCCCTACAACCATTCTGTATTTATTTTCCTTGCTCGAAATAATAGCATGTAAAAGTGACTATTAGGGCTCTTTATCAACCTTCTTCCCCACCCACTTAATTACCCTGCCATCCCCTCTTCTCTATTCAAAACTGTTCTTCCAAAATTACCTGAGGATATGAAGGCAACTTGTTATGCAACAAGGAAGTTTAAAAAAATTTAAAAAAAAAAAAAAAAAAAAAAAACCACCACGAAAAATAAACATATAGAGAAAGGCTCTTGAGGAGTTTGAGGGCTGAGGACCACCTGCAGTGGGTGATTTAATAACTCAGACCAGGGGCTGGAGTGTGAGAGGAGCATTTTTGTGTGTGAGCCATAGCAAGGGGCCATGCATGAGTTTATTTGATTTGCTCCAGGAAGGAGCAATGGTGTTTCTTCCTGGGCTCAGGGAGGAATCACAAGCAGCACTCAGTGCTTACTTAAATTATTGAGCTGTGTTGAAGGGAGGACAGATAACAGCAATGCTGCAGAGGCACAGTGTCCATCAGATGCTAGAAAAGTGAAACAAGTAGTGGACTGTGTGAGGAATGATGCTTCATCAGTAGAAATTATGCAAAGATACATAAGATCATCTTGCTTCTGATGCTTATTATAACAAAATAACAGGTCAGCATAATAATTGGCCAGTGCAACACTACAGAAATACCCACCTGGTCACACTGTGGCTGCAGACTTTGGGTACGTTTGTGCTGGCCAGAGCAAAAAACAATTACAGCTTCTGATATGCTCATGAGAGCAGAACAGTGAATAATTCAGTAAGATTAAGTAAAAGAGAAACAGGCTACACTTGGTGGGAAGGATTGGGGCATCCTGTTGTTAGGAGGTTTCTATGTAGTATTGATTCATGGCCTTTAAGAACCACACAGTTGCTTGGGGTTTATTTGTCAATTATTAGCAATACTTTTCTTTCTTTAGTCTCTCTCTACAATGACAGTTTGCTATCTTTGTTACAGTCTGAAGTAAATTAACATTCATGGCCATATTTCTTGTGCCAGATGATTGAATTACCATCTCCACTATATTTCTCTTTCAGACAAAAAAAAAAATCATCTTGCTAATTCTACCTTTAGTTTGCCCATTTCTACTTTTTGTTTGAATTTACTGTCTCGAGAATGCCTTGGATCGGAAAAGCTAGAAAAGAATAATCTGAGAGCAAAGCAGGTGACAAGGGCTACAACCATATTTTTGTGCTATGTCTTTTCAAAACCATTTGTTCTCTGAATTTGGCTTGCCAGAAAACTTCAAAGCAATTATAAACTTCCATGTAATAGTCATCATTCTGTTTTTCTGCTGTCATAGTAACTAATTATTTTCTTCAGTAGTAATACTAAACTTGAAAATATTTTTTAAAGCATGGATGATCACAATAAGCAAGCTATTTATTTTGTCCAGAAAAGAAGTTAGCTAATTTTAAAGATGCAGAAAACACACAATGCCACTCACTTGAAAATTTGTCTGGATAGGGAATCAGATACAAATTTATGAATTTTGGATTAGCTTACTTGTCCTGTTTTAAAGAAACCTGTACATATTAAATTAGAACTTTTATCTGCAGTATACCCAAGGAAAACTCTTGCAGTCTTACACTTTTTGTTATATTTCAATTGTTTCAATTTTGACTACCTCTGCAAGATATGGCAGCTGCACAAGTTAGTCACATTTTGATGGGAAATTGGATTATTTTTAAGATCAGAACACTGTAAATGCAACTGTCTTCCTATTAGAACAGCAAGGAAGAAATTCTAGCTTTAGTTGCCTGAGATGGAGTTAGTTATGTCTATCTATGGTACCAAATTGCATAACTGCCTGCAGTGGAGGAACTGGAAACAGTGCTCCAAGAGACTTTTATGGCCATTGGCTCAAATACCCATATTCCTATAACGAGTGGTAAAACAACTCTGTATTCTTCCACCACCAAAAGTAATGGTAAATTATCTGGAAAAAAGGAAACACCCACTTCAGGCAGGAGAGATGTCTTTATGACTTCTTCCTTGGGGCTGGAGAAGACAGATTCTGGATTTTGTTTCTCTCTGACCCTGGCAGTTCAGCATACTTTTCTCAGCCTAAGTGCCATATGTGTAAAATATGTGATGATAGGAGTAGTGCCTTATAACCTATGGGTCTGCAAGGACCAATCCATCAATGCTCCTCTGGCACTTTGATGCTTACAGTGATGATAGCTATAAAAAGTGTACACATAGGGAAAATAATCCATTATCTACCCATGCAGAGGCCAAACCCTAAATTCCATTTTTTGAAAGGAGTTCAGATTCAAGTGCCTGTTTCAAGATTCAATTGACTATTTTGATGATGGTCCATTAATCTTCTAAGCTGGAGTTTGCAGATTTGGCAAATAATTTATGTCTTGTAGGAGCACAGGATGGCTCTGAACCTGAAAGATTACACATAGCCTTACTAAAAAAGTTGATTTATGTTAGCGAGCTGTCTTTACTTTCGTTCCTGTCAGTGACACTGTCCTTTGTAAAACAAAGACCTTACACTTCAGGTTCAGAAAATCAATTGAGGAAAACCTTACTAGCCATTCTCTCAACATGCTGGGGTACATAATTAAGTTGCTAAGCTGGAGATATGAGCCATGTTTCCAGTTCCAGTACAAAAGGGACGCAGTTTGCACAAATTCTGTCCTAGGGTCTGTCTTTTATCTAAGCAATACTGAATACCTGAGGCAGATCTCTTCCCACCTCTTGCCTTTCATTACATAATTCAGCAAACTCTGTTTCTATGCCAGGACAAGAATGGATGCCTCTTTGTCTTGTTACCACACACCGACCGGGAGATGCTGTTGCTCCCCACAGATCGCTTGACCCTGTTCACATCATCTCCTTTGATATACTTGGTCTCTAAGGATGAAGGTAGAATTGGTGGCTCCTGCCAATCTAAGAGCATGCTACCACCTAAAGAGAAAGATGCTGGACATGCCCTCTGCTTTTTCCCACCAGGCTGTGAGCTGAAGCAGCTCCCCTGGCTGCATCCGAGCTGTTGCTCGGCAGGAGATGGAAGTAAGCATCCAAGGGCTGGGGGGGGGGGGGGGGGGGGAAGCACAGGAATGAGAGTGGAAATGCTTTCCACAAGCAACAGGACTCCTGAAATGGGTCCAAACTTGAATTTTTTCTCAGGAGCTGCTCAAGAGTCAAGAGTGCTGTGAATTGGAAAAGGCTGGGGAAACATGTAGTTGCCCTCAGCAATTCCCTTTGTGCTCTGTTTCTGCCACAGGGTGCAGAGTGTGTGGGTGGGAGGTGGGTGTGTGAGTGCTGGTGCTGGGTGGGCGCCTGTAGCAGATTCACACAAGAAACACAAATAATCACCGAACTCTGTGACAACATCACAAACAGGAAATATTTTTGACTCTGTCCTCTGGAAAAGCAGGGAAATACTTTCTTCAGAAAACAGTTAATTTAATTTTTTTATGATGCATTGTTGTGTTAGACTCAGAGATTACGATCAATCATTAGAGATTTTAATCTGCTTCACATTCAATCTCTGATTCATTTTCAACTCCAGTTTCACCACAAAATAGTACAAATATAATCACAGTGTACCTGAAAACAACCATTTTAAAATAACTCAGTAAAGATGCTGCCTAGCTCTTTTTTGATGCAGCAAAAATCTTGGCAGGCCGATCTATACTCGAGTAGTTTATTCAATCTCATTGGTAGAATGAACACTGCATAGAGGCTAACATTTCATATTGTGTTGGAATCAGTTGGTTTAAAGCCTGTTTTCACCAGTCTCTGCAGCAGCAGGGAACAGGGCCTCCCTGTCTCTGCCTGCAGCCAAACCATATGCAGCATATGTTCAGCTGAGGCACTGCTGACACCCCCTGTCAGCATCTGGTAATTTTCCTAGCAGCGACAAGACTTACATGAAAGTTTTAACTCTGAAACTCCTGAAGAGCCACAGACAGTACATTCCAGAATAATAGTTTTAACCAAAGAGACAGAGGTGCACTTTTGTAGCCAGCCGATTTCAGCAGGCTGCAGTATCATCTGTATACGTCACTGCACCAGGCCAAGAGAAGATGCTTCATTTGTGAGAAATCCTGCTATTGCTCAGCTCATAAGCAGCTCCTGTTCAGTGTTCAGCCCTCAGAGCCATAGATACTGCTGCCTGAGAAATACTGAAATAACAGTCATCCTGCTCCATGCACAATATTCTATGTCTTGATTTTCCATCACTTAATCAAAATACGTCATACAAATAAACACCTGGAAATTATTCAAAAATTACTATTACATCTTTCACTCTTCTGAAGGTTAAGAAACCCTTCCTAAAGTTTACAGTAAGACACCATGACTTCTACTAAATCATTCACCATCCCAATGAAGCATTTTCTCTTTTCTCTCTTCCGAATCTTGCTTCTCTCGTGGCCTACAGCACCAAAGCTACACCACAGTTACTAGTAGAAACCAACAAGCAATTTTTAGCCAAATCTCATTTTACTGGAACCTCTAAGCTTTTGAGAGCTTATTAGTTCAGATTTAACCTGGTATTAAATGAGAGTGAAATCCAGGCTTTATAGAAAGTATTAAACAGCTTTGCTAACACATAATTAGCATACGACCAAGTCCAGGCTCATTTCACTTAAACCAGGAGCTGTTTTCCCAGGGAGGATATTGAGTACTTGTGACTACTTTCTACTTTCTGCTGCAGTATTCTTACATAGAATCATGTGGTGCTTTCATCCTATGCTGAGAGTTTTGGAAAATACTTCACTGGCATCAGCAACCCACTTTTGTTCCCATAAACTTCTACCTATTTCCTGACTTCCCTTAATTGGTAAATGGTAGTTGTTAGATTAGCTAATTATGCTTAAAGTTACAGAGAAACCTCTCTAATTTACCAAAGACTCCTAAAAGCTCAATTTTGTTTGGGTTTTTGCTTATTCCCCAGAAAAGCACAGCAGCCAACTTGATGGCCATTACTCCCAAGAAAACTGGCAGTCAGCAAATTGCTTAATCCCCAGTTTACTTGCATACTGCCTTCATACCACAAGGTCAGTTAGAGTGCATTGCTAGAGCTGTGATCTTGCAATTGTTTTAAGTAGGTGATTCTCTGCTGTTGCATGCTTAAAATCACACTGATCCGAAGAGATAATCTACAATAAATGTGTGTGCACCTGATAGTCAAAGTGGGGGAGTAAGGGCAAAGGCCAACAGTGTGATTGTTTAGTTTTAAAAGATAGGTTTATTAACATGCTGGTGTACTTGAATTAAAGTGAGACTGCTCCAACAGTTCCTAGAGCAGAACTGTGCCTTGGGCTTTGGCCAGCCTTAAGTATAAATCTGAAAACAAAATTCAGGTTTAGTTTTTAGTTCTGAATTACCACTGCTTGCAGGTGATACCAGGACCAAAATCAAAGAGTATCTCCTTCCCTGCCTAGCAGGAAAGGCAGGAGCTGCCATTTTGGAATAGTTTTCCTTGTTTGTAGATGGAATTAAACCACATTACTTTAAGTTTTCAGGTCTTGTCTTTTTCCTTGCAAACAATGGATGATTATGGTTTTCATCTGCATACAAAACAGCGAGAACAGCTTTTCAGAAACAGTATGTTACAACACTTTTTCAATGCCAAATACATTACAACACAGACCAATGGTACTGTCTTCTCCTGAAAAAAAGTTTCATAGAGTAATAATTAATGCTGTAGTTTGCACAGGCTACACCTTAGTATTAAGATACATTTAGATATACATGGTCACTCTGTACTTCTAGCTTTCCAAAATGTAAGCAACAGATCAGCTTAGTACCCTGTGGCAAAGTCCGCCTTTCAAAGTTTCTGAGTGACAGCAGAGGACAGCGCTCCAGTCCGGTGCCATCAGTGATGACACAGTGGTGCACAAAGCCACCAGTGCCTCAGCTCTATGGCTGGATGGGCTTCTGCCCAAGGAAAGTGGGTCCAGGGAGCTGGGGTAATGCCAGGGAATTTGCCCCCCAATGCCACTGCCAGTGGGATCCCCTTGAAGTCAGAGAGTACAAGCAGCCGACTGCACAGTGTGTGAGCTCCACCGTGAATAATGCCCAAATGGCTTTGCTAGATGAACTGCACAGATTATCTGCAACTCTGAAAACCATATACACATTAACAGAGGGGCAAACCACACTGCAGCCAACACACAAAACTTTAGATATTTTGATATTAGTCTCAGTCATGGTTTTGCACTTAACTGGAAAAACTAATAAAACTATGATTATAAAATGTAATTAATTACCACTATATATAACTAAATGGTTATGTCTTCCAGCAGCCACTAACAACAAGGTCTGCTCTTATGGATAATATTTAATCTCAATGTATGAAAATCCATTGCACAAAATATTGTCCAGTTACAGTACAAACCTCGTTCCAGAAAACCTCCTCGGTATTTGAAAGAGCCTGTTGTTGCCTGGATTCTGGGCTCAGTTCTGCTGAGCCCCCTGTAAGCCCATAAGCGCCTCTGGGAGGAAAAGGGACTCAGCATGATCCAGACACAGTCAGTACCTTGTGGGATTGAGCCTGAAGTTAATGTATAACGAACGGCTGCACAGCAGTGTGTGAAATCAGCAAGTTAAACATACATTTGGAATAACTGTAACACAGAAGAAAGAATATTTACAGGACCATTTCATTAAAATCTTTGTCTTGAAGGGTCTCCTATGCAGAATTCCTGTATATTTAACAATTTAAAGGAAAGATTTGGGAGTGTGCTGGTGAAAGTAAAATTAAGTAGTCAAGGCAGAAATCATCTAAAGTTGCAACCAAAGCCTCCTAATTAAATATCGTGCAGACTGTGATCTGGTTATTATCAGCTGGAATCTACCCTGAGCAAGCTGCACCTGACAGAGAGGACAAAATGGATGACCCAGAATGGTACATGCTGAATACACATCCGTGAAAGTGAAAATAACAATGAACCTCAAAACTTGATCACCCAGTCTAGTACTCACAGGTGTCAGCAGCAGAACCAAATGCCAAAAGCATACCTGGTGATACTGAAGCAGATGAAAGAGGCAGGACTCAAAGGTGCAATTATGTCTTTGACAGCTGCAAAGTGGCACAGGAAGGCAGCCAGGCGTGCAGCAGACACTGCTGGTGGGGTGCGGGGTTATCCCAGTGGCAGAACACTGTGGCACACCAGATAGCCCCTGCCAGGGATATGCACCTCCCTGCTTTTCCTGCCTGGTGCTCAGTGGGGGTGCAGCTACACTTTCCCAGAGAGTCACATGTGTCCCAAAAGCCTGGATTCACATACAGAAATATGGAGCGCTCCTGGCTTTATGCTTTCCAGTCAGAAGGACCTGTACAGCTCTCTCCTGTATATACCTGTATAGAAGACACAGTTCTATGTTACAGAATATCTGCTGGAATGTGATTCAACCTTCCCTTTTCCTCTACAGAAGATATAATCGACTTTCAATTGAATTTTTTTCTGAGTTAGAAGGATGTGAAGAATAACTTCAATTGTGAATGCAACAGAACACTTATTCAAAGAAAAATTAATTTCTGTCTCACAGTTCTCATAGTTATTCCATGAATAATCAAAATGAGAGTCTTTAATGGCAAATTATATTAATTTCTAAAAAGTGGAAATGCCAGCAGATTTCCTTAATAATAGGTTTACATACCCGAGATAATTTTCAAAACCTGATTAATAATTTATGATGAAGTACAAGCCTTCATGTTATATCTCATGCAATAATCTGAAACTCATACATTATGGAATTCCCTATTATTAGTTACATTCATTTTAGCTGAATGCTCTGCTGGTATCCCAATGCCAAGAAAGTTAACTGTATGAGAGGATAAAGACAGAACGACAGCTCTGCAATGTCTGACTTACACTCAAAACCTTCACTAAAAAAGAGGAAGCAAACTCTTCAGAGCTATGCTCTTGTCATGCAAGACTGGGCTTTTACAATTTCAGGCCTTCTGAGTCAGACACAAGGTCCACAAAAGTTAAGGGGACTTTCCTCTGCTTCTATAAATCTTTAAGTAAAGATTGTAAAAAAGGCTGAGTCCAAGCAATTTTCTTGGTCTCAGGTCACTCACCGGGGTGCTCATCTAGAGTGTTGCCATGTAAATATTGATTTTGATTATTGTGCTGGGAAGGAAGAAAATGCAGAAAATATGTATTTGTGGTTTGAAATTTTAGGAGAAACTGAAATGCAAATAATACTACATTGCACAAATTGATCTCCAGTCAATCCGCAACTCACAGAATAGCAGGTTGAGTTGAGGTTTGAAGATGCCTCTGGATACCATCCAGTCCCAGCCCCCTCACAGAAGAATGGAGGTTGGAAGACACCTGTGGAGGTCACCTAGTCTAACTCCCCTGCTCAAAGCAGGGTCAGCTAGAGCAAGCAAGCAGAGCTGTGTCCTGTCAAGTTTTAAATAATATTTTGAAGTCTACAAGGATGGAAATTCCAGAACATCTGTGGGCAGCCTGTTCCACTATTTCAGCAATTTCAGAAATTTCCTGTATTTCAGTTTGTGCAGATTGTGTCTTGCCCTTTTACTGGACGCCAGTGAGAGGAGACTGGCTCTGTTCTCATGATCCTCTTTACTGCTTCCCTCCCATCAGGTATTTATGCACATTAATAAGATCCCCTCAGCATCCTCTTCTCCAGGATGAATGATCCCAGCTGTCTCATCCTCTCATCATACGTCAGATGCTCTAGTTGGTTAACAGGCACTACTTCTAGTTTTATATCCCCTGCAAACGTGCTGAGGGTGCACTGTCCTATCAAGGGTTCACTGTGCCATCAAGAATGGAGATGTTAACCACTACTGGCCACAGCACTGGTGTGAGGTACAGCACTAGTGCCTGGCTTCCAGATGGACTTCATGCCATTGATCACATGTCTCAGAACCAAGTGGTTTGCCCAGTTTTACATCCCCTGACTATCCACTTGCCTAGTCCAGGCTTTCTCAGTTTGCCTGGAAGCATGTTATCAGAAACAGTGTCAAAAATTTTGCTAAAATCCACTGTTCTCCCCTTGTCCTTGAGCTGGTAATTTTGCTTTTAAAGACTATCAGCTTGACCAGGTATGATTTCCCCTTTGCAAATGCATGTTGACTACTCTAAATCACTTTGTTGTCCTTCATATGTTTGGAAATGGCTTCCAGGAAGATTTGATCCACCTCCTTCCTGGGGACTGAGCTGAGGCTGATTCGCTTATACTTTCCCAGCTCCTCATTCCTATTCACAGAGGCCAGCCTGTAGCTGCCACAGACCAAACCCTGCCACATAAACCCACTACACTCTTGTATTCTACCATTTGATGTTTAAATTATCAGGAGCTTCTTGTTCACCCATGTAGGTCTCCTGCCATCCTTGCTTGATTTCCTGCTTGTTGGAATGGAGCATTCAAGAGGTGATTCTAGGAAGTCAACTACTTATCTTCATTCCAATATGTTATACCACAGAAATCTTCCAAAGATATTCCTGAAGAGGCCAAAGCCTCCTGTCTTGAAGCCCATGGCTGTGATTCTGCTATTTGTCTTGTTTTCTCCTTTGAGAGTTGTACTCCATCACTATGAGTCACTGCAGCCAAAACTACCCCCAGCCTTCACATGCTCAGCCAGATATTTCTTGTTGTAAGCTCAGGGAGGTCCAGCAGAGTGCTGTTTCTCATTGGCCCCTCAGTCACCAGGGTTAGGAACTTATCCTCAATGCACTCCATAAACCTCCCGGATTGCCTGCTCCCTGCAGTGTTGTCTCTCTGGCAGATATGGGAATGGTTTAAGTTGCCCATGACAACCAGGATTTCCATCATGAGGTGGCTTAGCATCTGGTAATATTCATGTGGCTGCAGAATTTCTGCCTTTGATTGCTCCTGGTTGGAAATCTTTTACATTTTCATAGGACCATTCCCTCTCTGGAAATACTATGGCATTTTACAACCACTGCCAGCATTCTCAACCAAAGCAAAGAAGTGTTAAGAAGGTTTGGACGCTAAACACAGTCATATTTTTCATACTGGTGACCTGAGTTTGGACATGTTAACAAAACGTCTTTCCCGTGCTCTGTATGTGCCACAGGTAAAAGAGTTGACTTTCGGGGACTTTCTTCCACTACTTTTTATTACCTCAAAATTCAGTTGAAAAATGTGGAAACACGGAATACACAGTTCACCTATCAACGGTTTATGCCAAATCTTCTACTGTAGTCAGAACACAGAAAAACAGCAACAAAATAAATTGAAAAAAGAAAGGAAAGAAGACAAAAGTAGGTATGTTTGCATGTTTCTGTATCAATTACATTAAGGCTTCTCAGTCTTAGCCCCACACAATACAAAGCAGGCCCTGAAAGAAGGGCAATTCCCCCTGCAAATATTTAGGTTAGCAACTGCAAAGTAATCCAGGCACAGCACTATTCATAAGACCAATTCATCACCAGGTCATACAAGGCAATTAGGCCTGGACACTAGATGCAGAGGGGAGCAGATTAACAACCACCAAGATGTTTTAAGTGATCCTGGTTTATTTTTAACAATATTTTAAAGCCTCTGAGAAGATTAATTCCTCAGCCCAAGCCTCAACATTCCCTTTCTGCTGCCAAGGTAAAATGATGTACTAATTAAGTTCTCAGCATAGGAATATTCTTTGTAGGACTTGGGGGTGACACTATTTTAGTGCTGCTAATGTCAGTGCACAAAAACCACCTCTTTCTCCCACTGTAAAAGTTTGATTTCTTTGCTAGGATGAAAATGTTCCTACAGTTTTTTCTCTTTCCCATTCTCTTTTTCATGCCCTCATGCAGAAAAGACACAATAGATTAAATCCATAAAAGCAAACCTGCTAATGTGCATTCTTCAATCATGAGACCCTGTTTCATAGGGAAGACTGTAAAACTTTCAACAAGTGCATTATCTTTTTGGTATTAACAGGATAAATAAGACCATTTCTTACACTGAAGATAAAATGCAGCTGATAGAATAAAATACAATAAATGTATCTATTGTGAAACATATCAGATAAGATGTCAATATTTAAAGCTAAAAGAAAAAAGTACACTGAAAATAAGTAGTGAAATATCCAGGATAAAATCTTTAGCCATATTTCTGAATCTTGTTCTCAAGGGAAAATTGTTAGGAAGGAAGGACCTGCTATATTTAATTGGACAAAAGGCCGTCTAACTAACTCCCTCATCTCCAAGTGGAATAAGGAGGAACAAGAAACAAGATGAACACAGAAAAAAATTCCCTTTATTTTACTTTCCCATCTTTTGGGAGTCTACAGATTAGAGTCTTCCTAAATCACAGGCTGCATTCAGAAAACACTGTTTTCTAGTCCTCTTGGGGCAGTTTTCACAAAATTTCTGCTTCCTCTCTGTTTGCATTAATTCTTTGGCGTCTATATCCTCATATTTCACTGAATTTCCCATAATTATTTCCCACAGTTAACTGGTACCCCAAATGAAATTTATTCCTTTTGGCTTGATTTTAATCTCCTGCCTAGATGATGCCATGTCTATTTGAAAACCTAGTTGTACTGGAAAGTGCTGAGAGCTGGGTGCCTCTAACCTCCCAAATATGGGTATTGAAAGAGGCAAAGTAACAAACAGGAAGGATGGGTTTCCAGGAGAAAATGAGAAAAGGAAGCACAGCTGGCATGATAACACATAGGCAGATATGCAAGTTAGGTTTCTGGACTCTTGCCTAAATTTTTAAATGGTGCTCATACTTGCTTCTTGCATCATTAGGAAGGGACTCCTGGTTTTTAAAATCTCAAGTGACTGTAATGCGTAAATGATAAAAAAATGATTAATTCCTTAAAAGTGTGATGTTCTCAATCTTTTGTTTTCTGGCATCTCTACATGCTTCTTGTGCTTTGCGCTGTCATTCAGGTTTTAAAGTATTGTATTTAACTCAGTTTTCTTACAAGCTGAAAAGACAAAGCCTTACTGATGAATGCCACCAGTTCCCCAAAACTCACTTGTTCTCTTTCAGTAGCCAATGCACCAGGAAGTATAAATTCCATGTTAACCTTTTCTCCAGTGTGTTCCACAAGTGTGTGACAGTGAGGTATTTAGCAAACTTGGCTATTTTCTTCCTGGATAGCTAAGCTGTTCCATCAAGAACATAAAAATATTTTAACAACACAGCAACAAACCATGCAGTGTGCCAAGAGCCACAGAGCCCTTGTTTCATTGTTGGGAGGTTACTTTTAATTACAAGGTCCTGATTAACACACTGGAACAAGGCAATAGCCTACTTCAAACAGTTCCAAACCATTGTACTTAAAAATGCTGACCCTTGTCATAAGCAAGGACAAGTGACAAAAACAAAAAGAAAACAGTTTTGGCTCTGAGTGAATTCCAGGTTCCATGACAGAACTTTGCAGAAATCCAGTAATCTATAAAAGGCAGCTTTCAAACATTAATTTTGTAGTAGTATAAACAGTCAAACTCTTCCCATTGGTAGCCCAAATCTCATACTGATGGTATCACTCAGTAACTTATTTTTAAACCAGATTTCTCTACAGGATTTTCCTTTTCAGATCCTGCATTGATTATTTCTAGTTGGTGCAACCTAGCATAACTTCCTCCTCTTTCTCTTCCTCCTTATTATTATCATTATCATTATCAATCATTATCATTATCATCATTTAAATCCAGCTTATTTAGTCTGCTAATTGACTGAAGCATTTTACTCATACATTTTGCCCAGAGGCAGCATTATCTGTTTCGTAGAAAAAGCATTCTGTTTGTAATTCAGTCTCTGCAATAGTATTAATGCAGGGACAGATCCTGGCTTCATTTGAAGCTCTTAGAAGCAGTTCTTCCACAGAAAAGTAAAATATGAAATTACCATAACTAGAACCTAGTTGAAAATACAAGAGAGTAAGGAATCATAGCAATGTTAAGCATGATAAAAATTAATCCAGAAGCTTTTGTAGAGAAGATTCCTTCCTTGGAAAGAAGGAAACAACTGACAAAATGTGGGCTATGCTGAACAGCTTCTGCACTGCTGCCTTCAGAGCAGTACCTGGGTGAGTTGCTGAACATCTGAACTTTGAACATTACAACAGACTCTTATTTTCTGCTCCCACATCTGTATGAAAGCCTCCTTTATTTTCTCATCCCAGGAAACGGAAGCCATAAGAAAGAGAACACCTAATAGAATACGTAAGCAGTGCTGTCAAGTTTAATCCAGAGTCATAGAATGCAAATAAAATAGAAACCACTGGGATGATTAATTTGTGAAAATACCTATTCCTTAATTTAAACAGAAAACAAATTATAAATCTTACCAAGATAAATGATCAATTACTTACTAAAGCTAACAGGGTGCAGCTGATAGGCCCTAGTAGCTAAATCAAAGTCACTTTTAGTTAGGGTTCGATGGGCAAGTCCAATAGGATGGTTTGGGTGAATGAAATATGTGAGATGGCTTTAAATAAGACAGCTGGTTTTTGCATATCAAATTAACTCCTACTTGATGCTACCTGTGCAGTGGCAAGTTGGCCTCCCAACAGCAGTGCTAGTGGCCAGGAGCTTATGTAAAGTAAGCCCTGTGTTGGAAAGCCAGGTTACAGCGTGGTTAAACTGCTCTGAAATTTGTTTAATGTAATCAATCAAATCCAGCATGCTTTCAGAGACCATAAAGCATTTCTGTAACACAAAATAAAAATACAGAAGTGCCAAATATGGCATTCTGACTATTTGACAAAAATGCCAGATGAGATCAATGAGCCTTCCCTTGAAGCCAAGCAGTGGTCCCACAGACTGCATTGCAACTGCAGGTCAGGCACTTTCCAGTTGACTCAGGTACCGAGGACAGATGTGACACAGAGACAAACATCTCAGACACAAGTGATACTGTCCAAGTGTTAATCTGCTCTCACCTCCCCCTGCTCTGAGCTAACACACACCTTGGAGGAAGTAGTGTATATTAGCAAGGATTGAATTTGCTCCTGGTTGGATTCAGGATAAATGAGCTGCTGACACAGTAGAAACCAGCCTTTCTCTGGAGTTCTTGTGAGCTGAGTATCCCTCAGCTCTCCTGCTGAACCTCAGGCTCAATGGGACTGTTAGACCAAGTGACTAATCAAACCAAGCTCTTCATTACAGTTGTCTCCATTTATGGTCAACCTACTAAAAACTCAAAATATTCTCATAAAACTTGAACAAAATTTACACAAATTCAAAACCAAGGGTTGCTATGGAACATATGGCGAGAGCAATACTGAGAAAATTGTCTGTTTCAAGGGTTAAATGTCCTGAACAGACATCTTAGAACAAAGATGGATTTTGAAAAAAATTTTGGTGTTTTTCATTAGCAAGAGGCATAACATTCTTCTTCTCTTCCATTTCCCCTCCAAGAAGACAAAGAAGGGAAAGAGACAGAGGAATGTTAAATGATGTAATACCTCAGACATGTAATTCTTCATAATGATGTAGGTGCTTTCTTTGTTAAATGGGCACTCTGTGCCAATAGGATAAGTACATACAGATTTAGGAGGCTCTGCCTGATCTATAGACAAGCTGCTGAAATTTGCACTGCACTTGGAGCTAGATTAAAATTGTGTGACATACAACTCTTCTTATCACAATAATATGTATTATTATCTGTTGTCATGGCTTCAAGTAATGACACTTCGAGTGGCAAAAGTAAGCCATGTTTTGTGTTCCTACTGAATCACCATTGCATTTGACTTATATGAACTGGGGGGGTTCAGACCCATAAACAATTTTCCTTCTGTTTAAAATAATCCAGCTAATATAAGTGAAACAACTTTTCCAGAACCACATACCTACATACAATGTTGATACTTCGAGAACAACAGCAAAATCAAATTCTCAAAAAATCAAATAATACAAAGGACTGTCTCTCTCTCAGCACAGAACCCTAACCAAAAGATGACATTTCACGTGCATCAGCAAGGATGGTTAAATACAAACTGATAAACATGTGACTACAGAACTGAAAACGTGAAGGTTGCATTTCTAAAGGAGGATCTTTGACTGGGAAATTCAGGGATCAATCAGGGAACCAGGAGGAGGAAAAGGTTACCAGCCCTTTGCTTCTGCAGGGAAGGTAACTGTCATTACCTGATCAACAATGAACCCTTCTTCCTCTCTTGAAGTTTAACAGGTCTGTTCTGTATAGAGCTACAGACCAGGAATCAGTGACAGAAAACACAGTTATTGTAGAGTAAAGTGTTTTTATAGAGAAATAAACCTTGTAGAGATAATGAATTCTGCGTCACAGTTGGTTTACCTCCCTGCTTCTTCCTGATACAGACTGCTCCCTGCTGAGGGGAACTCGGTAGCTTTCATTGATTTTTTTCCTCCATGGGCTTTTTCCTTCAGTAATACCTAGTCATTCACCACCACCAGATACCTCTTCTCTAGAGAAAGGGTTGTAATTTTCCTCTGAGAATCCTCTCAGCCTGGCATTTTCATCTGAGATGAGATCCTCAAAGCTTAATTATTTCCTTCTCTTTTTTTTTTCTTTGCTTTTTTTCCTCATGGATTCTTCTACGGAAGGTCAGTATGGCTCAGCTGATGGCTCAGAGAAACAATTTTGCTTGCTTTTTTTTCCCCAAAATGCATAGGCAAAGGATACAAATACATTTGCAAAGCTCTTCCAGTCTCTGGCTCGCCCAGCACAGGGTGCTCAAATGGGCACTCTTAAAGCCCTGAGATCTAAAGTCACATCTCTCCTCATGCACATACAGTTTAATGTAGGAGTTATTTAAACTCTTCCAGGAAGGTCAAAGGGAAGAATTACAACCAATATAACATAATACCCTTCACATTCTCATTACCTACCTACCACATTTGGTATCAGTGTTTTGTCATGAAGATCATACGTGTGTGTTTGTCCTTGTGTGTATATAGTAAACCATCAGAGCATTCTTAGATTAATACAGCGTAAAACCATGACACAAGCTAGGTTCACTCCTTGACTACATGCTTGTCTCACATTTTGCAATTCTATAATATGCTAGAGAAGAACAATTTCATGCAGGAAATAGAAATAATCACTTTTCTTTTAATAAGTGGTGCCAGCCACTCAATCTCTACATACAGTGGTAAACCTGTCACAACTAGAAATAAAATACCTTAATCAGCAGATTCAAATCTTGTGTGATTTTTCTTTTTGCTTCACTTTACTAATTGGTCAGTTGTGCCAGATAATTTGCTTAAATCTTAAACAGACCAGGAAGGCTTAAAATAACATTTCAATTGTCAGGTTGTGCAATTTTAGTTACTAGTTTTACACGGTGGAGATTTACATTGTCTTGGATAGCCTTTGAATATATTGGCTTATAAAACTAGAGGTCTCTCCGTGAGCAAAGGATCTGTCTGCTGCCCCAGAAGTGCAAAGTACACACTGATTTCCTTGAAGATGGGGTTGCTTTTGACAGTTGCAGAAAAGGGTCTTGAGCCTGCCCCTACTAAATCAATTCATTACACAACTGCCATTCAAAAGCTGTCCACGCTTCACAAAGCATATGAGGGTTGCTGCTGCTGCTGCTGCTCTGTACTGCCGCAGGAGCTCAGCCACAGCTGTAATTCTCATCTAGTTGGGAAGCTTGTTAAAATCCTCTAATTAAAACCCTCCATGGCCTTATTCAAGTCCTTCTCGCAGCCCTTGACCTTTTCCCCTCATCTGGGACCATACAGGTATGGCAGTCTGCTGTATCACAGCAGGCAGGAAAAGCATTATGGTGTCCAGCTCCTAGATTTTCCCATAAATATTTATGTCTTTTACACTTACTATTGTGTTGAATAGGCTACTATGACACTATGTCATGAAATGTAAGACTTCTGGATCACCTATCTGCTGATCTGCTTTTACATTGCTATTATTTTCTTAAAAAAAGAAAATAAAAGAAGTTCCAATATTTGGAATTATTAATTGGGTAGGGAAGAGACAAAAATACTGCATCTTCATTTGCTCATAATAACAAATTTTCAAGGATCACAAACAATTCTGATACAGTCACAAACATTTCTGCTAGAGTAGCATCAAATTGTTCTAATAATTATTATAAATTATTTCCCTTTATAACCTTCCTTTAAGTATTGCCTGCAAAAAGCATTCATGCAACTCATTAAGAGGCACCAACTTTTTTCTGAGTAACAGCCTCAGTTTATCAGAACTGCTTCATAAATTCTTGGAAATGAGCTCTGCTTATGTTCTTCTAGGACACTGAAAACAGAATACACAGAGAGAGTGGCATCAAGGACTGGCAAACCATTCTGTTCCCTGTGTGTTGCAGTCTAAAGGACAGTTAAATTTAGAAGACAAAAACTGCAGGAGAAACAGAGACTGAAACAGATACAGTAAATAGACAATGCTCTTTTCAAACCTCATGGGACAACATGTTGGTATTCTATGAGAGGAGAAACAAAACCTTGTAATTAAATATGTGATTCTCTGGGAAGATTTGTAGCTCCTCTGAGAACAGATGACATGTAATGCCACTATCAGGAATGACATAGCAAATTGGAAGAAAGGCAACAAGTACCAATTAACTACAACTTTGGCATATTTGATTGTTATTCATTTGAGATTTGCTTGCTGATTGTACTAATCAACAAAAAGAAAAAGCCTTTGGAAAAGGATTTATAATGTCTACAAGGAAATCTTCATTTCCCTGAGAAGTGCGTCTAACTGCTGTGCCATGTCATCAGGAATTATGCCCATCAATTTGTTTCACCTAAGGGCATGAAAGAAGAGGGCAAGGAAAAACTGACTTGGTTTTACATTCCCTTATGAGCCTTACCTGCTCAAACAGTACATTCTTCCATCCAGAAATGTAGTCTGATTAAAAATGAGGAATTAGACCATTTGCCAAGGATTTCTGGATAACCCACCAGAGGCTGCAGTGAGCCAATGAGACCCTCAGGCGTGCTGCTGCCATGCATGTGCACATCCTGCACATGGGATGTGGGACATAGACCATCATGATCATGAGAAAAAATCCCTGTCCATAGGCAGAAACACATGGCTCTCCTAGAGCTTCCCAGGATTCCTGAAACTCCAACAAGGAATTTAGTTCAGGGCATGACAAGTGTCCACACCATGCAGTGCCGTCACGATTTTGCCACATCATTCTCCTGGAGAAACTGGCTGTTCATGGCATGGACAGGTGCACTGTTTACTGGGCAAAATCTAGATGGATGAGGCCAGAGTGTGGTGGTGAATGTACATCCATCTGGCAGATGGTCAACAGTGGTGTTTCCAAGGGCTCACTATTAGGGCCAGCTCTATTTAATATCTTTATTGGCTGTCTTGATGAAGGGATACTCAGGGTTTATCTTAGAAGAACTTTATACTAATTTCAGGCAGAATCAAAGAACTCGATCCTGGAGCTCTTATCTTTGATATTAGCTACAGTGAGGCAGAGTGGAAGCCCACCATGGTGAATGGGAATTCAGAGAGCTTTAGATGAGATCCCATAAGAGCAAAAGGTTGCAGAAGTGAGACTCAAAGCAGACCACTGGCCCGAACAGTAAAGGCAGCCAGGCTCATGCTGCTACTAATACTGTTGCAGTGACATGACACATGAAGTGTACATCTTTGCTGGACTGCAGGCTTCCATGTGATGATTTAGGGGCCTGAACAGTTGGGGAAGGAAATGGCAGGAGGGACCAACTGCCCTGGCACACAGCCTGGAGCAAGCACTGCATCCAGGGGGGAATGTAGGGTCTCACCCACTCTTTCCAAACCCCTTGCAAATCCCTACAAAGTGAGTTGAAGAGCTTTTAGTTACTGCCATAAATCTACTGTTTTCACATGTATTCAACCCCCTACACAACACGAATTATTCTAATTTTAGGATTTAGCTTTATAACCATTCAGAAAACTTAATTTGTCTCTCAATCATACCTCAAGGTCCAGCCCCAGGGGCCCATAGCTGTCAAAAATATTTAAGAGGAAATGTGAAGAGGAAAGGAAGAAAAGCTAACCTTCTCATGTTAAGCTCTGTACAGGCAAGGGAATCATTGGGAACTTCTACAGCCACTTGCAGGGAGTAAATATACTCAGAGCTCTGCATGAATTCTGCACTCCGTGCCTGGCAGCAAATCTAGAACCCCAGGCAGCTCCTTCTCCTTTGCAGGACATCATTGTGGAACCTGCGGCAATCCTTAGGAAACTAGGTGTGACAGGGTGCTCTCAAGTGAAGCTTGGGGAAAAAAAACAGTCCCCAAAGTGGTGACAGAGCTGGAAGGAGGTGGCACGAGCTGGCCAATGCAAGCACGAAAGCAGCAGCAGCATCTGGGTAGGAGAGCAGGAGTAGACTGGGTTGGAGGAGATATTATAGTGATGAGGAAGGACCATCACATCCTGAGTGGCTGAGGAGAGCAAGGGGTGGGGACGAGAGATCTGCAAAGGTGACAGAGGATCCTCCAAGTGGTGACCTGGAGAGGCAAGAGAGAGCCATCAAGGAGAAGCTGGGCCTTTCCAAATAATTCCTCTCTCTTGGCAATGAAGGAAAACTTAGGGAAATATGCAGATGAGACAAAGACGTGAAAAGCTATAGTAACGAAGAGCTACAGTAATGTGAAAGGGCACGTGGAAAAAAGAAAATTTCACTGAAACAGGTTATCTGGGGGGTTTTACACTTTTTTTTTTTTTTTTTCTTTCAAGAGTGAAAAAAACTAAAGCAGCCACAGACACTTTCAGTTCACAGAACCAGCCAGCACATACACGGCTCACCTGAGGTCTGCAGCCTTGGCAGGATTGTGAGTGTTTGATTTTTATTGGCATAGACCATTTACGAACCATTTCTCTAATGCATTAAGCATAAACAAGCCTTCCTTTTGCATGGGTATTTCTTCCTGCCACTGTGATTTCATCACCTAAACCAAATATTTTTATGCACAGAACCACTGAAAGAAAACAAGTCTGAGACTTCCCACTAATTACTGCATTTCCCAGGAGTTCTCCTGCAGTATCTGGAGCCAGAGTTCCCTGCCACACGTTTTATTTTGTGGAGTCTTTCCATTTTACGACTTTTGAAGCAACTGCTGGTGTTTATTGATCTTTCCACACAGCTGTTCTTTTCCTACAGGAGCACTGAGGTGATTATTCTTTGGTCTGATACATGAGGCCCCATTTTCTGTTCCAGAGAGTTGAAAAGTCAGAAGCTTTTTAAGACTCTGACTGTGGGTGTAAAGGAAGCAGAAAATGCTACACACTGGCTTCACTTTCACAGTAAAAAATGTGCTTGTGTGATGAATTTCAAAATCCCGTGAGCTAACTATCCCAAATAAGACTAGCTGCGATACATAAGGATGGGGGTGGGGGAATTGCCGAAGATCTTTGCTGGAAAAGGAGGCATGAGCCATGGGCAGCTCTGCAGGAGGACGGTGAAGCATCTGCTCAAAGCAACCCCAGCTATACGAGTGGCTTCCAACACATCTCCTCATGTCCCAAACAACACTTGAATTCCCCTCAGCAACTTAGAGTATTCCTCAGCCACCCTAACTAATTCCTAATATTGAGAGATCAGGCATGAACAGGAGTGACCACATGTACATACGGGACCTGACTCATGCAATAACAAAAACCACAAGCGCTCGCGACCCCCGGATAACCCCAAACTGAGGATAGATAGCATCACTCGAGCGTGGATTTGCCTTTCAGGCTTTTGCGCGGGCCGCAGTCCCGGGGGACCGCAGAGCCGCACAGCCCCGCGGCTGCGGCAGAGGCTGGAGCCCGCAGAGCCCCCGCTGCCGCCTGGGTGTCTCCAGAGCCACCCCTGGGACACGGCAGCTCCGAGGGGTCCGCCTGGAGCCCCCAGAGCCCCCGCAGAGTCTCCAGAGCCATCCCCGGGACACGCAGCCGCGGTCACGCTCGGAGGACCGGGATGCTGGTGGGCGCTCTTAACTTGAGGAGGGAGCGGGGAAAGAGCACGCAAGGAAACTCGTGAGAGAAAATACCTGCCTTACCGCTCTGCCGACTCCTCAGAAAGCGCAGCAGACGCTTGCGTGCACAAAGCTTTCCCAAAAATCACATCAGGATCTCCGCTCAGCACGAAGAAAAGCAGGAGCTCTCTCCCCTCCCCGAGCCGTCCCTGCGAGCAGCCGGGTTTCCCTCCGTGAGGATTCCCAGCGCTCCAAGCGCCCGGGGGTCCCCGAGGGCGCCGCCGCCCCCGGAGCCCTTCCCCTGCCCGCTCCGCTCGGGGGGAGGAACAGCTGGGAGGGTGTCAGCACAACACGCTCCATAAATTCTCCCCCAGTCCTCTGCGGACCTAAGTCCTTGAGAAAATGCCTAAATCTCGTCGTTTGTTGACATAGTAACCACGTTTAAGTTTTTGCCCCCCCCTCAGAAGCCCTCTGCATAAAACAATTCATTATGTGAAAGATTTATCCAGCGTGCAGCGGGCTGGTTTGTGTGGTTTTATTTGTCCAAAGAAGAAATAAAGAGACTGGATGTTTATACACTAGATTTCCCAGCCAGACCAAGGGGTTGCTTCATTACAGCAGATAATACTAAGGACTTCCACAAGCCTCTGAAGGAAATGTAATACTAAGTAAAAGGGGGGGGGGGGGGGGGGGGGGGGGGGGGGGGGGGGGGGAGAAATCATTATTCAGATAAACAGCCCATATCTAATACCTAAATGAAGTAAAATTTTAGGGACTTTTCAGGAGATCACGAAATGCTTTGTGTTTTCCCTCTAACTTATTCACATCTATTTATGCGATTTCTCCAAAGATGCGTAAAACATTTTTAAAGTTCCCAATTAAATTCGTAAATCTACAGCAGATATTGTGAGAAAGAGCAGAGGGTCAGAAACATGTAAAGCCTCTGGAAGACTTTGCTTTCGCAATTCTATGGAGATGAGCCCTATGGAGATGAGCTCTTTAGTCTCCGGGCAGTGGAGAGAAGAAAGATAAAAGAGAATTGTGCTGCAGGGATCACGTGGGGTTTAATGGGTTTTAATGCATCCCCTCATCCAAACTGCTGCCACCCTACACAGACCTGCATGCAGATTTCTAGTCCTTTTACTGGTAATTTAAGCTATGGGAGCAGCCTGGCAGGCTTGTGCAAACCATGCTACCCTGCAGGGCTTTTTTGACCCCAGTTGCAAAAGGATGGGGGTGGGGGATAAAATAACAAAACCCAAACCTTAGTATTTCGAGTTGAAAAGAATCTTACGAGCAAAGTTTCAGTGTTTTAACTCAATGTTGCCTTAAAAACTCTCTGATTTACAAATTTCTTTCAGGGTCTAATTGTGTATTATTTACTATAGACAACTTC